>NC_132943.1:2413750-3785000 GCF_034638445.1 Ciconia boyciana | reverse complement strand
AAATTGTAAATAAATGGTTGTTTATTGAGCTGGAACTGAAAAGTGACACATTAAAATGCCCGTTTCTGAAGAAAAAATAATAATTTAGGCCTGAGTGGAGCCAGAGTTGGTTAAAAAAAAATACTTTGTTTTTCTTTTAACTGGTTCAGTGCTAACTAAAATCTGCACTTGCTGGTTAAGTTATACAAGCAATGTTCCTATCGCCATATTTAAGAGCAGAGTAAGTGTAAAGACAGGCTGGCTTAGTAAAGTAATCTCAGGGTACATTTCCAAAAACTCTTTTTGGAAATCTGTGGGCTTAGGAGCCACTTTCCACTTTCACTTGCACTTTCCACTAGCAACTCAGAAGTGAGACGTTCTAGAAATTGTGATCAACTTAAGTTTGGTAGATTAACTGGAACTTGTAAAAGTCTCTTGGAAGAGGAAAAAGAAAACGTAAGTCATTTCTCAAGGCAATGTAAGGATCGGAAGACCAGACACTGCTTTCTAGGAGTTACCATGCTTCTGAAATGTGTATGCAATATAAGAAGAGAAAATATTTCAAGAAACTGGGTTTTGATCATATGGCTAGAAAAATGTGGCATTGCAACACTACCAAAAACACACTAATAAAGCCACCTTTTTTTTAAATGCTGACTCTGATCTGATAGCTCTCATATGAAAAAAAGCTACAGGATTTGTCCCATTAAATGTGATTTGGCTTTTAGTGTGCATTCTCTATATTTATTTTAAAATGCCTATGCTAAAAAGACCATAAATAACTCTTTGTTTTACAGCATATACAGGACTAAGGAGAGTTCTTTGAAGTATTTTATTGCCCAGCAGCCTCAGCCAGCCTTCGCACCACTCGACAGCCTGCACAAAGCAGCTTTCTCTCGCCTCTGTCATCTCACCTTCATCTTCATATATTTCTAGCTATTTTCTGCCTATTTTTCAACTGTTTTGCAGTGTCGTACCCTTCGCTGGGCAAAACCTGACCTTCCGCCTTGCTTTGGCTATGGCTTCGAGTCTGGTCTCACCCCACTCAGGCGCTGGTGGCTGCTGGGCTGGGAGTCCCCTGTCCCTCCTCCGGCTCGCGGTGACATCCTCTGCCCTCCCCATACAGCAACACGTCTGCCAGGTTTATTTTGCCTCTGAGAATTCTTAATTGCGACCCTTTCATCTTATTTCTCTCTTGTTTGTAAATAATAAACTCAGTCACTTGCTCTCCTGTCTTTCATCTATCTGTCTTCCCATCACCCTGACGGTTTCAGTTTCTGGGAAGTAATTTTCATTTTGGAACAGTGGTGGAGACCAAAGTCCAATATTAGGCTGGAAAAAAATAAACCATCTTTCAAAGTGCGGTTGCCATAACTGAATGGGAGGTTTCGTTGGATTTTTGTGATAGTTTAATGCAGGTAACACACCTAGCTTTTCTTTCAAGCTACTAAGCCATTCCTCCCTGATCTCAAGTCTTGGTGGGGAATCCACATGTTTACAGCACAGAAAAGTTTAATTCTCCAAAGCAAGAATTTGACAATGAAATTTGACATGACTTTTGGTTTGAAATCCCTTTACTGTTATGGCTTGTTCCCTGTGGCCATTTAGGAACAAATGAAAGAGTATCAGAATTTTCCTGATGACCATTATGACCAATTATTTCCTCCTTCACGAGGTTTGGTTTTTTTCATTGCCATTAACACTACTTCAGTAAACGAAACAGAAGCAACAAATAGGGCTAAATGTTGAAAAAGGACACTGTTTATCAAGAAGCAGTATAATACACCTTCAAGATGATTTTCAAAAATTCCTAAGAAAACAGAGAACTCAAAACTTATTTTTCTGCACCAGGGACCCAACCTGGTTCAAAAGCGACATCGAATCTATTAAAACCACCCGCTGCTTGCACATGCTGGAGACCCTCATCTCTAACCCAACTCCAAAACTGCAAATCTCAGCAGCAGCGACAAATGTGTTCCCTGAAGCCCATGTACCTAGAGATTAATTTAACTTTTTGCTGATCCTATAACAACGGACCATTTATGGCCTCCTCTGTATCAAGGTGTCTGCCAGCCTGCTCCCATTTGCAAGTAAAGGACTGTTTTTTAAGGGATTCGGGTTCATGGACCCTCCTCTCAGGTCATTCAATTGATCATGAACACCTAAGAAAAATACTATCACACAAAATGAACCCTTGTTGCTGGCAGACATAAGCAACATTGGCTGAAACAAGCAAAGCAAGCGTTGGTGAGCTTCACTCACTGCTCTGAGCCAGGTGCGAAACCATCGCTGTGCTCGGACTTACGCAGCCCACCAGTACCCGGGCAGTTTTCCTCAAATCCAGAAAAACTCTCTTCCAAAACAGGCAGCCCTGGTGCAATGTAGGCCATATGTTCAGGAAATATAGGGGGGGGGGAAGAAAAAAAAAAGGGGTTTAGTGGGGTTTTTTGTTTATTTGAGTTGGCAGCACAATTTCATGTGAGGAATTTTCAGGGAAGTTCAAGTCATTGTCAGCCTCCCCCTGCGAGAGAGCCAAGAAGTAGCTATGGCTCCTCCAGCCCTGGGTAACTTGTAAAAGAAATGCTGCCAGGACCAATCCTCCAAAGAAACCGGGATCTCAGCACTGCTCTCAAACACAAGGGCTCCTTTACAGCCTTTTAAAAATCTTAGTCTTTCTAACCATCCAACTGGGATACCAGAGCTGGTCAGCACGCAACCTCCCCCAAGAAAAAAGTTAAAGTGAAAATGCCGCAGTAAGCAATGAGAAATGTAGATTACCAACTTTAACAAGCCTCCACAAATCACCGAGATCTTAGGCTGCAAAGGTCGGCTCCGGCGTGGTTACTGATATATTCCACTTGGTGATGGTTGTGCTCCTGCAAGACTGAAATGGGCTCTATATGTCATACAGATTGGGTTTGGACTGCTGCCGACGGAGCACCGGAGAAGCAAAGCTATCACTCTACAGATTAACAAATACTGGGTATCTTGTTACACCAGAAAGTCAGGAGCTGAGTGTTTGTCTTCCATCCTAGAAGAGCCGTAAGTACCATAAAATTCCCCCCAAAACCTCCCTTAAATGTCTACAGTTTAAAAAGTTGTTAAAATCAATACTTTTCTTCTGATCATAGGCATATAGTATATGAAAAAACCACAGTATGCAATGTAATTTTTAAAAATGTGAAAAGGGGTTTAAAACAAACGTGGAAACATTCCCCTTAATGTACCGCCTCCTTTAGAGAGCGCCGGCACACTGATTCGCAAGCGCCCATTAATCACTCCCAAAGACGGCTGAGCTACGGAGGAAGCACTGGGCTGGCAGGGTTTTTTTCTGGTTCTGCAAAAGGTCAAGACCTTTTAAAATTATTTTATGGGAAAGTACAGCAACGCTTCACATGCACGCATTGAGAGATGCAAGCAGTAAGTCAGAGCCCTTTAGTGACTTCAGTACTGCACTGAGGCGCGCGGGTACCAGCTCCCCCCGTAATAGGACGCGATATGAGATAAATTCATACCTGTTTAACATCTGTTCAAAAATCCTAGGTGTAGTCTAATTTCAACAGTCCCATGATATCAAATACATATTTCTAGAATGAAGAACGTTTTATTTTCCTTAAAGACCTTTGTCCCCTGCTTGTTTTGCTTGCGTTTCTCATCCCCCACTTGTTGCAAATGCCTGTAGCAGTTTTCATTGCATCACCTCTGCTGATCATAGCAAAACACTTCTTTATCAATAAACAGCATTGAAGCAGCAGAGAGACAGACTCGGTAACTCTTTACCAACAAGAATAACTGATTCTGGAAGATAAACTATTACATTTTCATCAAAAGCACACAATATTCAACTCCAGAAATCTGCTTTTTGTTATTAAATATTGGGACACCATTAATCATGCCTTTTTTTCATGAGAAATGGCTAACAAACAATTAACATGGAATGTTACACTGAAAACAGCAATGAAAAGACCCAACAAATAATACCTAAAGTGCCGCCTATTTAGCCACCAGACAGACTAAGCTGTATTTGCTTTTCCACAGAATTTGTTTAGGGAATTATGAATGTTGCTAAGTTGCTCGGTGCTCCTTGCCTTTAGCCATCATTATCAGTTATCTTTAGGGGTAATCATTTTTCTTAAAATCATGACCCATTTGATATCTTAAAAACAGCAACATTAATTTTCATTTGTCACATAGTAGGGTATAAATTGACTAAATGTTAATAGCATTCTTCTTGAGTAATCAGTTCTACATGATTAACCTAAAAATTGCCAAAATGTTGTTTACTATTCATTTGTATCTGAAGAAAAAGAGAGCCACGACCCATGAGTTAGAGCGAGATTAATTTAGTTTCTGATCTGTATTAAAACTTGCCACAATGATTCATAATCATTTTACTCAATATTTATCCTGACAAAGCTATTTAATTTGGAGAGCTCCTCGTAGTGTAATAATGCTGCCCAAAAGCATCACTGCTTCCTCACACTTGCACTCGGTTTCAATATATACAATAGCGAGGTAGGTATGTTTATTTAGTTAGGGGTTGGGGTTTGGCTTTGGGTTTTTTAAAACGTACTCTTAACTTTTTTTCTTTTTTTTCCTTGATACAGGAGAATATAGTCGATGGTCTGTACCACCATCTAGTGGATCTAATTACTTACAGCAAGCCACAATCATATCAAAGAAGAGAGACAAAAAATATTTAACCTGTCATATATATAGAATTTATCTGTCTTATGGAAAGTGTGGCATTAGTTATCACACTGTGTTTATTTCTGTGTATTGCAGCCTGTAAAACAACACCACCACTTCATTAAAACTGGAGAAAACAGACTCCGAGGGAGATTATAGTGCTTAAAATTTAAAAAAAAAAAAAAAAAAAAGTGAGATGGCATACAGGGCATATCAGAGCTCACAGTTATTTTTATAACTTATAAAGTGCTTTGGGGTCAGAATACTATTCCAGATCTTAAAACATGAACAGCAATTAACCAGTGATTCTCACAAACGAAAGAGCCTGAAATATAAATTATTTCTCCTCTGAAGCACTGAGTTTTTCAGAAGTTTACAGCTATATTATCAGATGTTTAAGTAGCACGACAGCTATTACTCTACATGTGCTTTTTATGAGTCCCCGGCGTGTGTCCCTGGAGTCCTGCCGAGTCCATCACCGGCTCCCGGGCCGGGTAGGACAGGCAGAGCTTCACGGCCCTGAGAATTTTCAGCCCTCGGAATTTACTTCCACATAAAGATCTTCATCCACGACATTTGCAGAAAAAGAGCATTAAAATCACATACTGTCAAAGCCAAGAGAATTTAAAACGTGCGTCAGTGATATTCTCCCTTTAAAAATGACTGTGTCGCTTCTTCCTTCAAGCAGCAAAAATGTCTATAACTAAAACACATCTCCAGGGTATTTTTATTTTTCATGGAGGGAAAGTTTCTCTCCCCTCCTAACGCATCAAAATGGATTCTAACCCCACAAAAACACTTTCAAGTGGACACTGCTGCCCACTACTTGGAGGTGGGAAAGAGGAGCGGTTTTGCCATGCTGGGTTTAGTGATGGGGATCTGGCTTCTGCTTTTGCTAGAGGATCCTGATATGATTTCGAGCCAGGCCTTTTAGATTCCCTTAGATTCCTTTTAGATTCCTTACCTAAAGGAGTGGAGAAAATACCTCCGTCCTCCACAAGCATGAGGCTATAAGGCATTCACCATTGTAGGGGTCGCGCACTGCAGGAGGACAGTGAAAGTGCAGACAATAAAAGGAGAAAAAGCTTGACCGACTTCATCGTATTTAAAAAATAAATAACTGTTTGGCAAGTATAGAAGGCTAGTTTTCTTTCTCCACATGCAGCAGAATGGACCTAAATTGAATCCCATGGTTCCCAGGACACCGCAAAATACGGAGCAATATTTTACAGCTGCAGAACCGAATGGCCCAGGCACTTCTCAGACCTCTTCCTCCAGGAAAGGGACGGGCAGCGTCACCTGCACCCCCTCTCACACCGCCGTCCTTGCCTTTTGCAATACCTGACAGGTCAAAACCTGCATCGAAACCTGCAAGACCAAATGAATTTAAGCTCTGCTTCCAGCTTTCTTCAAGCTGGGTTTTACTGGGGAGGTTTGTTCTCCTCGAAGCCCCTTGGGTAAGACTGAGCCTGGTGACACTTTTCTAAAAATGCTTCTTGCTCCAAAATTTTTGCTTGTTCTGGGCAAAATTTATGGGTGCCCCAAGCAAAATTTATTCTCTTGGTGCTAGAAAGTGTATCTGTGCTTTAACTGCTGCCATGCTTCTCAACACACTGCCAGCCGCTCCTACTGTTTCCCTAAAACCTTACTCAGATATTTGCCTTCTTAGGAGCACATTTTATAAAAAAACCTTCCAAAATAATGTTGAGTGGTGTTGCCTTCAGTTACTGATGTGGTGTTTTTCTCTCAAGCACGTAAACTTATTGTCCAATTAACTAATCCATGATTTTTAATTCTGCATCACCATATTCATTCCTGAGCCCGAGCCAGGTTGCAGGCTCACCGAGCCTTTGCTCACCCACCTAGAAAGAAATAAGATATTAATCGCCGTGCATGTGATGTGGTCAATGATCTGCATCCACAACTGCGGCATACTGCCATATGCATAACTGCATGGGTGTCACTATATGAAGCTATATAGCTTCTTCGGTGTTCCCAAATGATTTTTAGCATTGCTCCACGTCAGTAAAATTTGCTTGGCTTCTCCCTCGCTGCAAACGGCACATTTTTAAGCAGTTAGCAGAAGTGTCACCATGCCCTGCAGCCACTTGGGGCTTTCCCCACCTTGCCCCCGTCTGGGAAACTCTGACCACTCAGTTTATGAAGCACTCGGCTGCACAAATGAAATGTGATGCACTTGCCAAGGCTCCGGAGGTTTCATCTCAAACTTAAGTTTATCTTGCTGCTTTACGATATTCGAAGGCAACATCACGGGTATGATGCCCAGGTCCCTTTCTCTGGCGCTGGACGTACTGCCTGGGAGGGTACACCAGCATGTTCACCCCACTGTCGCCACTCTCGGCCAGATTTGCCCCTGGCCTGCAGGTGAAATGCTATTTCTTTAACCAAAAATATCTCTGCAAAGGAGCTAACTGCACCTGGCAAACCCTCAACTTCCCTAGCACATGATGCTGAATTACCAGCAGTCTCCTTCCCAACTATTCAGGGTTTTATTTTAAACTCTGGCCTTTAAAAAAAAGGAAAAATTCTTTAAAAGGAAGGAAAAAAAGCCCCAAGCAGCTTCTCTCATTGATACCCAGTAGCAGGACTGTGTCCTTCCTGCAGGGACCTCTGATTTTGCACCTGATTAAATAGTAACTCAGGGTTAGAGGCATGCTCTTGGTGACTCAGTGATCTGGTTGACTGGCTGACAATCTCCACGGGGTAGAGTGCAATGTACTTGTGTGCCCCAATTAGCACTGCTAATTGGGGCACAAAATCTGTGTAAATTTTTTTTTTTTTTTTTTAAGTCAACCACCATTCTGGGAATGGCAAGCGGGCACTGAAACAGGAGGGGGGCTGATCTGCCCTGCTCTTCAAACGCCTGAACAGAGAGTGGAAAAAGTCCTGTTAAAAGGTATCTGGATGAAGGCAGAAGTTTTGGGGTGTTTTCCTAAGTGCCTCACGTGCCCGGGTTCAAAATTCTGCATTTCAGCGCACAAGGGGCAGAGCCGGGCAGCTGCTCGAGGGGGAATTTCTCAGGGCCTGGCAAGCCCCAGGTGATGCTCAGCTCTCCCGGATCTGCTCTGCAAACTTTTCGCATCTGTAATTCTCTACTGCAAATGCTGGAGAATCCCGAACCTGGTCTTTTAGCTCTGGTTTCAATCAGTTATTAAAGAATGCTAAATTTATGAAAAAAAGAACAGCAACACAGGATTTGAGAATAATCTGAAAGATTTTTGATAATATCAAGTTTTATAAGTTTTTCTTAGAACAAGACTGCAGAGTAAAGAAGTATTTTTTACTGAAATGTGGAGGGAATTACTTAGGCTTATATGCAATTATTTCAGCTGTATGCCAGATACCACAGGTACTAAGTAAATGCTAGTAACTCTTTTAACATCATTATTCTGGTATTTGCATACAGAAATGGCACTTCAGATGCTTAACTGCCATTAGCATGCATTAATATTTGTTTTGCATCCGCAGTTTTAAGTTAACTGTTTGTGTAAGTATAGGCATGAAATAATTTGTACACTTTTGCACACACAAAAATTAGCTCTTTTAAGATCAAGCAATACTTACCGGATCATTTCTGTGGCTGATGCTCCAAACAGAATCCCAGATTTGAATATAAATATTTATCAATTCAAAGAGGATATGTAAAATAAACAGCCTAGAAAATGAGATGTTTTTTGCTTTTTTATTATGCCATTTGATAACACTGTAAAAGAATTACTGTACACTTCTCCAGCTAAAAAACCTCTCCATTTCAGAAGCGCAAGCTGATTTTATTTTGATCTATTATAATAATAAAAGAACAATTATCTCTTTCCTAGAAGCATCAAGCCTAAATCACCTCATGTGCTTAATTCAGGATACTGTGAAAAACCACAGTATTAAGAAAGGGCCATCTCACATCGCTCCAGTCAAGCACCGAAGCATATAAAACCAACAAGACATTTGAAACTTGGACTTGTTATTTGTGACTGTTATTTGAGGGCCATAAGGGTGACTGAAATAGCACAGGAAAAGCACTTTATCTATGGCAACCCTGAAAAGACCCTGCACCAGCACCTCCATCCCACCCAAGGCAAGCCGGGAGATGGAGGGCGGGCTGAGAGCTGGTTCGGGGTTTCGGGAGCGCGCGCTGCCCAGTGCGGGGATCTCTGCTGTGGGACGTGGCAGCACCGTGGAGAGAAGTAAGAAAGGTAAATCTGTCTGAGCTAACCAGAAAAATATGCTTTACAGAGGAGACGCTGATAAGTCATCAAACAGGAGCGTGCTCTCATATTTACCACTACCTGGGGCTGACACAAATACACTGCGTGCTGAGGCTAAAGAAGTCAGGTAATTTTTAAAACCTCCATTACTTCACTGTCCATGAGCTTTTTACTTTGAAAGAAAAAAAAAATACATCTGCTTTTATGGCTCTATCATAAATGGCAAGCAAAAAAAAGTTTGCTCCTAGTGTATTGGGACTTTACTTGATTGAGCATGTATGTATTAAATTGAGCATGATGTATTATGCTTGATTGAGCATGCATGTATTAAACTTATCCTTAACTTGCAAACTAATTAAGCTCGCACATGTACTAAGGTGCCACGGAAGCAAATGGTGAGCCAAAAAGCACACAGCCAAATAGCTTTTAACATCCCACGGTCCTGCTTGCCAGGTGGCATCGCTGTAGCTCTGCTCCATGGTATGAGGTCCTGCCTGTAGGTAAGCTGCAGGAAGCATTTTCTCCACTCTATAAATTATCCCTCCTATAAAAAGATTAAACCAGGTTGCATGTGCATGCCCCCGGCACTTCGGCTAAGCCAAAGTCTGTCTTTGCAATGGATTAGAAATAAGGGAGAGACTCTGCGTCTCCTCTCTGAGCCAAAACTACTGTCTTTATCAGGAGCTAAGCAGGACCATGGATCTGGCCCATTTTAATTACACATACAGATATAGCCAAACATTTTTGAGGCTGCTAAACAACAGTTTGAAAACAAATATAGGCAAAATCAAAAGCAAAGATAAATAGAAGCATTTCCATTTGCATAACTGCTTGGGTCCCAGCACACACCTATAGCTTACTCTGAATCACTTACACCCAGAAATGGAGACTTGTGACACCGACATTAGCATCCTTTGTCACCCACACATTTAACACTCAGAACTACGTAATAAAGTTTTTATTCAACCCAGGTGAATTATTCCCACATCCTTGCCCATAAAATAATTTCCTTTATTTGGCCACACATGCGTGTTGCTGCTGGAGCCCTTGTCTCACTTGTTGCAGAAGGGATAAAAGGGAACCTTGGCTCCAAATCCTTGTCTCAGGACTCACTTCCCACCCGTCCCGGACAGCACCCTGGGGTCAGCACGGTCTGGGGACACGTGCAAGTAGCAAAGCAGCCAGCCAGCAGATGTTTCTCTCCCGAGACACTAAAACTTGTCTAATTTTATCTCCCAAAATAGAAAGCAGACTTTCCGCCAGTCTTTCCATTCCTGCCTTCCCGTCCTCCTCACTCATGGGGTTTCCTTCTAAAGCCTTTACAAACGTTCAAAGCTAAATCTTAACTTTGTAACCTCGGCTTATCTGGAAGTGAGGTACAACCCAGACTCCCAAATGCCCTACAGGAGTTAAGCAGCAGCTCCCATGTGCTTTCAGTCTCCCCTTGGGGCTCCTCTAAAATCCCAGCATTTCCATGGTTACTTGGGTGCTTCACCACTTCCCAGCAGGTCCCTTCCCTTCTTCTTCCCCTGGAAAGGTCTGGCAAAAACATCTCTCCAACAGGTTTTGAAATGACATCTCTTCCCCTGTTTGTGCTACTCTCTTACCCTTGGGTTCTCACCTTTCCAGAGCCATCTCCTCGGCCCATTCATTCCCCAGAGAGCCACTTTGCCCCTCGGGGCTCGCAAGTCAGCCGCTTTGCACAATGCAGTCAATTTATTTGCATGCTCCTCATTTCAAAACAGAGGCCACATTACATTTGATGAGACTACGCAAAGGCTTCAATTTCAGCACACCCCTCGTTAGACTGAGACCGACTGTGCTGTCCTTACGGGAAATTGAAGGAATGAAAAGCCCACGCAGTCACACTCCATGTCCCCAGCTGGGGTGGGGGAGAGGAATGTAAATATGCATCCGTATTTTGAAGTAAATATATATTAAGAACAATACTTTCAGTAAAGCAAATTCTCGACCATTCCTTTTTTCCACGCTAAGATGAAAAGTTCAAAAGGGATGGAGTGTGATAAAAAGGAAACCCCAAAGAGGAAGGAACAGACGGGAATTGTGTGCATCTGGGAAGGAAAAACTTTGTAACAGTAATTAATATGGAAATAATCTTCACCAACTCTGCAGAAAGCGTGACATATGTTTAAGGTCATTCCAACTCAGAAAATCTTTTCTAAGCTGAGTCCTTAAAGGAGGATGATTTAAATTAATAGGTACAAATACCCTCCGCTACCCAGGCTGCACAAGAGTGACCGCAATTACAGGCACAGGCCAAAGTCGAGGAGAGCAGATTGCCCGAAGTATGGTCTGACCCGACAGCATCCTCTCGAGAAGGACAACAGAAGGGCTGCTCCTTGAAAGTCCTATCTCTCGACACAAAGATGTAGGCGGGGAACTGTAAAATCAGTAGTTCCTTGTCAGATATTACTCTCTTCCAGTATATTTAGGAAGAGCACAGCAGAGTTATAGTGATTAAACACTACCATTATAGCAGGCTGGTGATATCGGCTCTCCTAGTTGACTTGCAGCCACCATCACTGAGGGCACAGGCAAACCCACTTGAGTTGCACAAGTCGGGCTGTCCTCCTGGTGATTCCAGCACAACCCCATTTTCTTCCTGGCAATGACATACTCTGTCTGCCTTCATCAGCGGGCTGGAAACAGAATTTCCTATGCAAGTCACACCTGCCAAAATATATTCAACATGACAGAGCTAATCAATGACAATACTGCGGAGACAGTTGAACAGCACTTCCACGGAGATCAGTAAAAACACTGGGCTGCAAATAATTCATCGCCCCTTTATTAAATAATTAGATATTAACAGAGAACCACTGATTAGACTGTACTGATATCATAGTGTATATTTTCTCTCTTGACTTTGTCACCGAGGTCACCGTACAACCCAAAGCCGAGGAGGATAGAGGAAGACAGTGTATGGGCATGGCTATATAGAGAAGCCTTTCATTAACCTCGCTGATCCCCCATAATTTCATATGTCAGCAGCTAATCAAGGACTCACTGACATCATCAAGGGATAGGGAGAAAAGATCTCCCGAGGGACCGATCACTTCTCACAGGAGAAAGTCTATACTTATAACTGGGAGGTTACGCGTATTTTGCAAATAAATAAAGTGTTCTTGCATTCTTTTTAATTAGCGTTGAAATATATGTTTCTACTGTTGGAGACAATGATTTATTTTCAGCACGATGGAGATGGCAGCTAAAGGAGTCAGTGCTCGATAGTCCACTTGTTTCAGACCTTGTCCAGCTGTTGCACTCGGTCACTTAAGAAACACAAGCAAAATCACCTTCTTACTGACTCCTAGTCCACAGTTTTACTAACGTCATTAGTTCCCCAGCCAGAAGAGGAAATAAAAGGGACACTGCATTTTTTTTGTACAGAGTCGGATTTTAATCATTTTGTATTTACTTAATACTTTTATCCCAAAAGATTTTGTAAATCTAATCAACACAGCAGTTAATTCATCTACGGCCAACATAAAGCCTCCTCTTAAGCGGGATATAGCTGCGTCTTTAACAGCGCACCGTGGTACCAAAAGGACAGTGTCGATGGGGGGGGTCACCCACATCAGCGTGGGGTCTGCAGAGCATAGCTAAGGATGCTGGCCAGGGGCTGGGGGATACGTACCGGAATTTCAAGGAGATAGCATGGCATCTGCAGGGATAATAGATGGCCAAACCTAGCCCATGTAATTCAAAAGGTTTCCCAAAGCAATGCATTTTCCCGCACGCTGCCTGGGCACCAAGGGAGAGGGAAAGTGCGATGTCCTGCGTTGGTGCTGCTGAACCCCCCTGGCTCTGCTCAGGAGCAGCGGCGGTTTGTTTGTCTGTCAGTCCAGCCTAGACCCTGCTGTAGATGTGATCTTCTGCGATCGCAGCCTGGACTGCTGTAGCTGCAGGGCTATTTCCAGCACATGGTGAGGATGGGGAGCGTCACACAGCTCATTAATACTAACAGAAGGCACTTGTTAAGAAGGAAGAGATGGGCAGCAGGGAGCAACCCCCCAAAAAGAAGCCTTGAAACCCTGCATCACTTTCCATGGAGATATATTTTATATTTGGAAATAGGCAGCCTCCCTGTGCAGTCTTTCTACAGTGTATTGTACTATATTGTACCGTGTGTTGTATGGTGTATCGTACAGCGTGTCGTATGGTGTATCGTACTGTCAGCAAAACCGATCCATTTGGAAAGCCAGAGGACATTGTCCCTCACCCTGTGCCAGGGACACACCTCACTCGCCTCCTGCGATAGCACACACCTCCCACCGTCACTTGTTGCAGCGTCCTCAAGACCAGCTCAGTATCATGTTGTGTGGCCATGAGGCAATCGCCTCAACTAAAAAATAATAATAATAAAATCTATTCCTTGGTCATCGTTGTCCTATGGACTGATGGATTTGTGCAACTGGACCTGATTTTGCAGGATGCTGAATGCCCTAAATCCCTAATGACTACGTGGGAGCTGAATGCCCCGTGGGTCTCTATACATCCCTCGGCCACCCAGCAGGAGACATGTCACGTCCCCATACGCAAAAACTTGCCCTACCCCAATAAGGCATGATATATGTATAACCAACACATCACCATCAACAATCTAAATAAAGGCTTTCTGAATAACCAGGTTAGCTTCAATGCATAAGGATACCTTGTATCCAAAACAGGTATACAAAATACAGTTACAATAGTGCTTGATGGCAGTTAAAGTGCAGAGCCTCACCTTGCAGTCTTTCAAAATCACCTGTACAGAACAGAAAAATTGACATTTCTGCCTTAACAGCGAGATTTGCCCTGCACTGACAGAGAATTTTGAAGAAATACTTATCCAGACAAGAGACCACGGTGTGTTAAAAAAAAGCATGTAAAAAAAATGTAATTATTTAAACAAATAATTTTGGGATGGGGGGGATAGTACAGGTGAATTCTACTTAGAACTGGATATTTTTTTCTACTGTAATAGATGCTGCCCTTCAAGCAAGCAGATCTTACAGAGTAGATCTCTATTCATTTTTCTGAGTTTTGGAGGGTTATCAGCTAAAAAAATAACTCAGCAGAGGAAGACAGTGTACTTAATTTTACACAACTCTTCCTTAACAGTAGTAAACTAATGATATCCCAAATCACTGAATTAAGTAACTTTTAGGAACACGCTCAGGTGACAACATGAAACATATTCACTTATATTGAATGCAAAACAACAATATTCTAAAATGTTATTTGTTTAAAGATTTGCATTTTTTTTTTCTGGCTGTAATTATTTCTATTTCCCAAACTCCATTTCTGATCAGCACCTCTTCTCCTCTTAGCACTGACAGATTTTGCACCTACAGATCTCATGGATCTCAGCAAGCAGTCCTAATCTATAATTTAAAATGTTGGAATTACAGAATGACTTACTTCTTGTAATCTTCATTCCGCTGCTTCTGTTTTGTTGAATACAAATATTTTAATTGCTAGGGAACTGTGCCTAATACGCTGCGTTCTAGTTCAAATCATGACCATATGTATTATAACACAAAGCAATTAATAGCAGCATATCCAGGAAATTGCCACTTACAATCAGCTGCCTGCCAACACATTATAACCGCACCAAAATCAAAGATGAAATAGTATTTGCCTGGCAATGAGAATATTTCCTATTTAAGTTGGTATAGAGGTGGTTCCTGCCACAGTTCTTGTGAAGTGGAACATCATTCATTGGGAAACTTTTGCCTGTCTGCCAGGTATGATTTTTACAGTTGCTAATGTATCCACTTAAAGCCTTTCGCTTGATTTCTGGAGTATAAGACCTTGATCCAATTGCTTAAGCACAGGCATCACGTGCCACTTCTTTCGGGTATCCAAGGCACGCACATGGGGCTAGCAGATAGAGCACGGGCTCTGCCCGCTCCTGCCGTGGCAGCTGGGGGCCAGCCAGAGCACCCAGGGGCAACTGAAATGGCCACCGAATTGAGCCCTAAATGCAATAAATCTCGATGGATACTTTTTTATTCAAGAACTGGAAAAAAACACTGTCTAGAGTCACTGTTTAAAAAAAAAAAAAAGAAATTAGCATTATACATGCGGGATAATATTTTAAGAATAAGACCTTACTTCCTTTCCTCAACGATGATGTGACTTAGATGCATGAGAATTGCAGAAAGTTATGGTACTTCAGGTTTCTTCATTTTTAATTCCACCTGTGTTGCAAAATTGGAATTCAGAATAAAACAAAAAAAACCCAGTTGCATTGCTTTAAAATTGAATTCTGTTTTTTCTCTTTTTTTGCAGCATGTTATTGATTTATCATTATAGTGAGACCTAATTCTGACTTATTAAGGGTTTTTTCACTCACATCTAGTTCTCCTACAAGGTCCATTTATGAATATAAAGCCGAATTTAACCCAGGTTTTACTTTAATTAAATTGCTATATAATTGAGAATAAGAATTGTTGAACCCAGGACCAAATAACGCCATTAGCTCTCTGTGACCTGGGTATCATCTTTAGGCATATCATCTAAATAACCTTAAATGATCACACCCTTAGACAAAACTTACATGAAAAGAGATACAGGCAATAAATAGAACAAAACCCAAACCCAAGGCAAAAATAGTATTTTCCAAGGGTCATCTTTTCAGTGGGTCCATAAGAGTAAGTTAATTTGCCATATGCAAACCAAGGCTTCCCAGTGTTCTGAGGTTACCATGGTATAGGAAATTCAGTAAATCTATATATAAACAGGCAACTCTTAGCGTATGCAGCAGGCACACCTGATACCCTCGTCACGGTCCACAGCCTCGTTATACAGTTTGTTCTACTTGGGATACATAATATAATTTCACACCTAAAAATATGTACTTTAAGGTATTAAATGTTAAATATCTGTTCCCCGTTCCTACCTACCCTGAAGTTACAAAAAAGCTCCTTTTTCTGCTGTTATTGCTATCTTAGTGCTGTGAAGAGGATTCAGTCAACCTTCTAATTTTAATTTTCTTGAAGAATCCCCGGAAAGATATGTAAATTGTTTCTTTCAAGATACTGAGCACTTTGTTTTGCTTTAAAATACATCACTAGAAGCAAATTCTAGGCTTCAATAACTTCTGAATGTCAGCACATCTCTGATTTCTAAAATGTGTGTTTTAGTCAGTGATATTCTGAGCGAGGAGCCTGTTCCAACTCCACGATAATGCTGGCATTAATTTTCACTTATAATTGTTTCCTCCTTAAACAGCCCCATGGAGAGAGACTCGCATCCCTTCATTACACATAACTTATCATGGCATTAAATTTGCCTAAATTGTACTCTAGTGCTGCCATACTGCTGACCCTTAAGTCTGTAAACAAATACATTTGTTCTCCATATATTTATGTTTTGTCTTCTAAATTGTGAGAAAATGAGCCTAGAATCTTCATATTGTAATTGTATCATCAAAGCCTGTTGAGAATACGATAAAGTAACCAGAAGTTAAATTATCAATAAGAGTAATTTATTTTGCATTTTTATTTTAAAGAATACTTAGGAGAATTGTGATAAATTAGCAGTGACAAACTACTTCTTGCAGGCTGATTTTGTGTGGAGAGTTTAATTAAACATTGCAGCTGTTTATCTCTATGGTGATTAAATTTTCATATGTAAATTACATGTATTAAGATCAAGATACTTATGTAAATGTCACTTGCCTTAATGTTTTGTGTTACTGTTATTAACATCTAACCATCAGCTTGTAATCTTCTTGTATTGCATTACGCTGGCATGCACTACATGACTAAAATAAGTAGATTTATATCTTAATAACAAACAAGTTTTTAAAAAGAACATCTTACTATGTAATTGAGATGTAGATAAAAAATAAAAAATAAACTGTCGAGTGTGAACCGCTGTAAATTTGAGAACCTCATTGGTTCGAACCGCATTCGTTGAATGCCTCCCATCTGTCAGCAAACAACTACTTGAATAGAAGTTAACTGGGTGGCGATGGTTTTAGATCCAAGGGCCCATGCAGACCCCAGAGGCAAGTGTGCTACTTGCACTGCTGGGAGAGAACCAGCCTCATTTCATTGTATGTACCCTGAGACCGAAACAAATTTCACCTGGACGTCAGGGATCTATACGTCCACCTAGAATAACTCTCCCATCTACCTTATAGCAATTGAGGGTATAACGTTTTGTTTTGCCTTGTCACTGCCAAATAAAAAACAGAATGCTATTATAGTTCTGATATGAACACTTCCTAAACAACAACAAAAAAGATTTGTATTTCAAGAAGAAATAAAAGCTCAAGATCCGCCCACATCTATTTCCAGCAACCACAAGAAACCCCTAATAGATCACAAATGTTTCTTTAGCAACAGCGCTTTAAAGGCCTGCATCGTATAGAGAGTCAACGAAAAAAAATCACTGGTATTTCCACTTTTTTTTTCTACTTTTGCTGTACCCTAATAAGTATTATTCTTATTCACTTTGATGATAAAGATTAGCAACAACTTGGAGTGAAGAAATAGGAAGATCTGCCATCTGATCTTAGCTATTAGAGAGAGGGAAATTCTTAATATAAAAACATACAACTCCAATGCAAGAAAGACTTTTCGTTACGCCAGTCATGTTTGGAGCCTACCGAAAGGCAGAAACTCATTGATAGCAGGAATCAAATTCATCATTTGCAAAAACAAATTAAGAGACCAAATTGCAGTAGGCCATACACAGAAAGTGAGATAAAAACGGTTAGGATTAATGTCTTTTGAGGAATCTATAGGTCATATATGATCTCCGAGTTTGCATTTGTTTGTGTGATGTGTAGGAAGAAAGGGAAAGATCACTGGGAAGTAGGGGCTTGATTTTCTTACATTGTAATCCAGGAGGCATGCCACTATCAAACGAGAGTACATTATCTCAATGATCTACTCAAAAGCAATGAAACACTTTGAAGATGCCCCAAATAACTGTATGGATGTTCTGATGGGCAAATTGAAGATGAGCGTTGTCTAGTGGCTTAGAATAAGTTCAATAACGCTCTCAGCAACACAATGTGCTTTGAAGAGCGAGCAGTCAGCTCGCTTGGCAGCATAAGAAATTAGCCGTTATTTTGATGGGTACTATCCCTCAGTGCTAATAACTTCATCAGATGACAGTCTGACTTTGTACTCTTAGGGTGTCATATACACATCTTCCTCAACAATGTAATCTGTAAATTCATTCTGAGATTCTTTTTTATTTTAGAGTCTTAAATTACATCCCAAACACTCTTTTGGGATTAATTTAATTTACTTACAAAATTGTCTATTTCCAAATTAAAAATGCACTATGTATCTCCTTTAAATCTAGTCACACCTTAAACTGTTAGAAAAGTGCTTGTTCCTTTTCCCAGCACCATATTTCAGGTCTTAACAGAGGATGTTTGCAGTGTTCAAATTCTCCTTCAGTCTTTGTCGATGGTTTGGGTTTGACTGCTCCCAGACATCTCAGCTGCTCTCCTCTACCTATAACACATTAGCCCATGAGTCCTACCTTCACTTGTTAAGCTAAAGAGATGAGAGTAACTTTTTGGAGAGCACCTACCTTCCTTTAAGAAATGTGGTAAATTCAAGGAAGAGAACAAGTCTAGAAGGAACTGGTGCTGCAAGGCCTTTCACTCACTCTACTCATTTACCCTGAGGACCATTGCAAATTCATCCTTACAAATTCCTTTTTCAAATTCCAATAACTCAAATTCCAACAAGTTTCTTTTTTGCAATGAAATAAAGTCAGATTACTTAAAATTCTTGGTTTGCAACTGTTCCTGCCCATGGAAAAGCTGCTCTGGCAGAAAAATAAATCTTTCCAACTTTTATAGATAGCCACATCTCCAGCTGATTGGAAATAGAGTTCTGGATATCATAACAGTTTGGGGATTTTTTTAATCTACCCTTTTTAAAACTGCTTCTCAGGAATGCAATGCTAGTGACAGCAGCTTTTCTCTCCTGCACTGAGCACACATCTTTGACGAGAAACTGCAACCTCTGACACTTTACCAGCTGAAATGGGATAGCATTTTTGCAGTAGCTGAAAGACCTAATCCAGACAAGCAAAACTGCTGACACACCCCAGAGTGCCATCTCCAATGTGAGAGAAGTCTCGCAGGCTACCAAGGGGAAAGACAAAGACCACAGGCTCATTTCTCAGAGACATCTTCATGGGCAGTTCCTTACTTCAATGGATTTCTTGGGCAATGAAGTGTCATTCAGCGTAAGTGAAGAATTCATCCTTGCATGCATAATGGATTAGTTTTCTATTGCTAAGATGTTTGCAGCAGCTCAGTCTGGAGTGTCTCGGTTTATCACTATTACAACCACCACCATGGTATAAAAAATGGAGTGCGGGACCATAAAAAGACAGGGAAAAGAGGACCAGGATAATTGTAAGGGAGAAAGCTTGTACTTCTTCACGCAAATCTCACTAATCATCAATAATCAGGAAGAAAGAGTGAAATACTATTTATAGGGGTTTTGTAAATTACTACATTATCATAAAGATTGCCTGAATCTCTCAGCAGCTCTTAAACACGGACAGATCATGATGAAGTTCACCAAGAGGCATTTTTCTTCCACAAGAAAACCTTCTTGTGCTATTTAAGTTTAGTTTGCCATAAAACTTCCTATATTCACTGGCTGACTGTCTACTGAAAATAATAACCCTGAATAATGATCATAGCCGGGATAGTTGGCAGCAGATCCACTACAATTACCAAAAGTTAATTAGAATTATTAAAATAACAAACACAAGGCCACCAGTATTATACATCTACATTTAATAATGGAATCCAACAGTGCATCTGATTCATGAACTACATTATATTATTTTAAAGCCTTTTCTTTCTTACCAAATTAAATATTGATGGATTATCCTCTCCAAATCAGTTGGTGGATTGAATTCTATTTATACAGGCCCTAAAAATTAAGCTATAGAGCAGAACTATAAAGAGCCTGTTGTTTCCCCAAACGGTAAAATAACTCGCAGTTCATTTTTGCATGTTGTTTCCCTATCCACAGTATTATGTTTGGAAAATGAAATTCCAGACTTAAAAGCAATTGGTCAGACAATTTCATCAAACACAGTTTCACCTACTATTGCTGCTTTAATATAAATTTATTTAAGGCCGTGCTTAAAGTAATTTCAAGTTCAAGTTGTCAACATCTTTGCACCCACCCGAACCCTAATAATTTTAACATGCTGTATATATGCACAGTCTCCCACAGCTTTAATTTTCAGGAGCATTACAACACTTCTCTGCTCTCAGAACACTTGTCTGTGGCCCTCCTGCCTTCTTCCTTCACACTAAGCTTATTTTAATCAGACAACTCAGAACAGATTTAACACGCGTTTACTTCACTTCTGCATGTGCACGGTATTGTAAAGAACCTCGCTCTATTTTTAGATCCTAAACTGAATTATGCAGCACATGGTATCAGAAGAGAATTTTTAAGCTTTTATATTGGCAAATTTGAAGAGGAATTGCTGACACATATAATGCTGCTTTACACAGACAAGCATTGTCAAGGCCACGCATAGTCATATTTTCTGATCACTTTTTTAACAAAATCAACACCAGTTCAGGCCACTATGCTCCTCAGTCTTTTGGCAAAACGCAAACATCAGTTTAACCGCCGTAATTGAAAAGATACGGAGCTCCCTGAGCTGCTCAGGAGGTTTTCGTTCAAGTCACCAGAAAAAGTGCAATTCTTCTTTCCCTAACTAGCTATCATCTTAGCCATCAGCCTTCCCAATTCTTACATCCTGTATATATAAAAAGAAAATATATAAATAGTTTTAGTATTTTAAAGCAAAATCTTTCTAAAGGCAATTAGGAACATAAGCAAGAAACCAAATATTGTCTACTAGGATAAAAAAAATTACAAACCAGGGAATGGTTTTGCATCTACTCTCCCCTCTGTTAGTTATCGTGGGTTTAAATGACACCAATTATTTAAGAAAGAAAGAATATAAGATTCAACAGAACCATTAAAAATGCTCAGAGGCCTTCAGGCTGTAAATTGCTTTTCTGAACTTCACATACATAGCAGGAGGGAAAATGTGGAAGAGGTAGCACAGGCAGCTCCACTATAATCACTTAAAAGTAAAGATTGCCACTTCTTATACGACTGCCTTCTCTCCAAATTATTTCAGATCTTTAATTCTAAGTAGTTGCAGGGTTATGAACCCAAATTTCCCCTCTGATGCTGTACTGAAGATAAAACAAACAAACAAAAAGGGTAGAGTGATAGTTTTGAAAAATCCTTTTAACAATAATCACAAGCTTAAGTTATAGATAAAGTGTCCTGCAGCAATTGTAGGTTAGGAAAAAGCAAAGAAAGATAGCCCAGCCATGCCCAGATTTTGCCTGTAAAGTGTAACAATTCTGTAAAGCACCTTTACACTATTAGCAAATCCTACAGCATATTAGATGAAACATAATCGAATGTATCGACCACTGCATTTAATATAGGTACAAAAAAATAAGATGTATATTTTAACTTTAAGCAACTTAATGTAGATTAATTAAAAGCAAACCCATAAACATTGAAATAAGATTTGTATGTATTATGACTATATCTCCTCTTTCATTTGCTATTGCAACCACAAAAATAGGGAAAATAAAAGTGGTTACTTGGCAAATCAGCCAAAGAGAATTTAAATAAGGTGACCAACTCAAGCTATCTAATCACATTTCCTTCCTCACACTCCAGGTCCTGAAAAGACTGAAATAACAGTGCAGTGTTGTATATTAAAGTTTTAAAATAATAGAGGAAGAAAAGAGCAAGAGGGAAGAGCTTTCCCTGGTGCTGGCACTTGAACCAAATTTTAATGCCAAGTATAGTTTAACCAACCCATCCTGGTGGCTGGTAGAGCAAAACATGCTAACCAGCTGAGCACCCAAAAAACCTTCTACACGCATCCTGAGGGGCAATACATACAAGCCTCAGCAATACGTTGCTGTGAGGTCAAGTTAGAACTTTCAATCTTAAAAAAAATAAAAATGGAGAGTTCATCAACAACTTACCATAGCGTTACCTGTAAAAGCCCTAATAAAGATCAGCCTCTAAAGAGCAGCTCTCCAAAATGAGCAACACATCAAAAACTATAAAATTGCAAATAACAGCCTTAAAGCATAGGAATTACATAAAAATAACAGGAGATGCTGGGGAAAGGGAGACCTCGGGAAGGGCTGATGTCCTGCTCCAGCACGGGAGAGGTGGCTGCCGTGCGCACGGACACCCATCTGTACAGACATGCCGTTGCACCTGCGTGCCAGTTCCTCACCATGCACGTACAACGGAGCTAACATGACTCCAGCTCACCAGAGAACAAAATTTGCCCTTTTTCTCACTCCTCTAGTAACAATATGAAGCCATGGAGACTCCTTCACTCATCTCCTTGACCACTTCGACATTGCTTCTCTTCCAATCTGCTCCTTTTTGTTTCCCAGAATATCTAGGGATTCTTACTAATTAAATAATTTCACACCATATTATCTATGGTTAACATGAAACCAAGCTTTACTAATTTGATCTCCATATGTCTAGCACCATTTATTCATGCTGTATCACCATCTCTGAACATAGATTACAATTGACCTCTTGGTCTCTGTTCCAAAGCTTTCACAACACCCACAGCTCTCAAAAGTCAGAAGAGTTGAACATAACCCCGTGAAGCCAGCATCAGGAGTTAGCTAAATATCTAGCTGAATTGCAGACTGATTAGCTAGATGTATTTTTTTTTAATAAATTTACATAAATTTTCAAGGAAGTTTGTCCTTCAAGTGGGGCACTAGCAAAGGAGCAATCTGGGGACTTCTTTCCCCTGCCTTTTCCCTTCCCTCTCTCTCTTCCATCCTCTCCATCCCTCTTTCCTTGTTTCAAAACTTGGCCATTGTTGATGACCATTTCTTTGGGGTTTTATTATTGTGAAAATGCCTTTTTGATTGCCATGCCATCGTGAATTTTTCACTTTTTCCCTGCTGTGCGTGCAGTGCCCCCTCCCGTGTATGGCATGAGGATGTGCACATGCAACGTGGGCTCCCCTGCACGCAAGGAACGACCCAATTTGTCCAGCTTTTGCCTTGAGTGGGGACGTGGATTCCCTTCCTCTTGCTTTTAAAATCTCCCTTTGTAAATTTTCAAGTGGTGATGTCAGTTTTGGTATCATCATTCCCTGAGGATGCTAAACTTAATTGTATTGTTTTTACTTTTCTCTAATTAAAATAGCCACTCTGCATTTCCAAGAGAACTGTTCTCTCTTCGAAAACAATTAAATGATACTTGAAACTTGTCCAAACTGTGTTTGGGGCATCATGGTTTAAACAGCTGAGAAGTTTTAAAAGTTGGATCCCTCATTAAAACCTGCACAATGAGTTTTCCGAAGACCTAAAATAACAAGCTGCTGAAACCTTCAGGTGAGGGTGTCATTTTTAACATTGATTTTCACTGCTACGGCTGAGTCAAAAGGAGTCTTGTCACTGGCTCAGAAGCTTTCGTGAAGCCAGGCCTTCATGTACCAGTTACTGAATCAAAATTCCACCCAACAGAAGCGTGAAAATATTTTCAGCATATTTATCAGCACCTCCTCTTGCTCAGAACGAAAACAAAATGACTAGATTATAGGAGAGTGAAAGACAGAATATTAGTCCCCTGTGCTGCCAGTGCCCCCAGATTTCTGCCAATACATGTCACTCCCAACTGGAGCGACCTCACGCTATTTTATTTAATCAGCCCATTTCCAAATTCTTTAAAAAATCAAAAGAAGTTAAATAACAAATAGCATAAATATTTTAATAGGCCTTCACATTACCAACTGCCAGACCAGCTGTCTAAATTGCAAGAGTTTTGGTGGCTTTTTTTCTTTCTTTCTTTTTTTTTTTTTTTATAAACCAGAAACACATACGTCTACGCCGCGAAAGGCATCTGTCTCGGGAGTGATCCCTGGCCCCAGGCGGCGCGGCGCAGACGGGTCTGCGTGGATGCTTGTCCGCTGAGCGGTGCTGGGTCCCATCCCTGCAGCCGTCCCGGCATCGCCTCCCCGGCCTCCCTGTGCTCTCATGCCGAGGAGGGGAGAGGACAAAAAGAGTCCTCATCTCAGCATATCAAGCTCAGCTTCCTTCTTGAATAATTTTCAACACTACACAGAAAACAAGATAGAAAAAATAATTATAATACTGTGTATTTACTTGCAAACCATACGGCAGCCAATAAAAAGCAGTTCTGCTTGTGGTTCCCCACTTGTAGAAAGTCTTGTTTTGCACAGCCATGCTCCCAAAGAGCAGGCTTGGCTTCATCCAGCTAGTATTTTGGGAATGTGATGGCTTTTGTCATAGATGCCCCTTTATTTTGAGTATTTTACAACGTGCTACTAGAAAACACGAGGAAGACGATGCTTGGAACACCATACCCCAAAGGGATCAGATCAGAAGGAGGTGAGTTAAGTATCTACAGCTCCATGTTTAATGGGATGTTCACAGAAAGAAAGAAAGGTGCTTTGAATCCGTCAGTGAAATACCTCTGATAGTGCATTAAAAAAAATAAAAATCTTAACTAAACACTCCAGCCCAGTCTTTTTTAAGGTAAATGTAATTTTAAATATTTGTGAAACTGGAGAGGAAACAGTAATTTCCCAAAAGCAGAAAAGACCTATTAAAAAAAAAAAAGATACAAGCTCTCGCTATGAAATCTGAACGATAAAACTCCCTTAAGACACTGAAACAGTGAGACGGTGATGACAATTCACTCGTCTCTTTTTGTCTCGTGTAGGCTAACCTCCAAGCAAGTTCAGTTTTTAAAGACAGGCATAATGCCCACTGAATGCAAAAGAGAGACAAGCTCACTAGCTGAATTTTAAGGGAAAATAGCTGAAATTTTTTTCCACTACAGAAATTGGAAATCTCACAGAGGCAATGCAAGAGGAGCATTGCATTGCACACTGACTAGATCCAACTTTCATACTGTGAAGGTGCACGTGCATACGCACAGCCACAGTTCTCAATCTGAACTTTTTATTAGATTAAATAATAAATAGGCCAAAGCAATATACTGATTTAATTTAATTAACAGTCACTAAACAACAGTAGTTGATTGTAAAATGATTGTAAAATTCGGGATACTCATTTTCCTATAACACCGTACTAATAACATGCTCTCTATTTTCTGCAACTAACCTTTAATTTAAAAACTTATGCAAAGCCTCAGGAATAGTTTACATTCAGCTAAAAAGATTTTGTCGAAACCCTTACTGTTGCTTACTCTGGATGTTCCCCAGCCTTCTGTAGAATACTACCACTATTTTATTTATGATTTGCCTGCTCAGCTAAATTACTGCCCTGCTGTCGGTAAAGCACTACACTAATAACCGCCCTGAACACTGAGTCCCCGATAGCGAGGCCTCCCAGCAGCTTCATGCAGTGAGCTTGTTCATCGTGCTTTAATAAGAACTTTATGGGCAGGTTTGCATCTTTTTCTCAAATGCAAATGATGGATGACACGATGGCCCTGAGCCCAGCAGAAGAATACAAGAGTTCAGCAACGTTTCTCTCTTTTTCAGCCTCTCGAGAAATGGAAAAGGTCCCTACGTGGCTTTGTTAAAACTGTTATCATGGTAAAAAAAAAAAAAAAAAAAAGAACAATTTTTGGTTTTCTTTCGAGGGAAAGCAGGAGATGAGGTTTGTGTGGTGCCACCACACGAGGGAGCCAACTCCTCAAAAATTCACAGGTTTAGAAGAGTTGAAACCGAAGCAAGCACAACCCTGCGGGTCCTGGGTGACTCCAAGATGCAGAGCCCCTGGCCCAGGGCCAGCACCACAAACCCCAAATCAGCCCGGCCAAGCCTTCAGGAAAGCCATGGAGACAACGAAATCCCCAGCCGGGGAGACAACCCCCTTTTTTTTTTTTTGTACTATTCTCATTTATGAGTGAACGCAGCGAAAGTTTATGGTAATAATCAGAATGGTGAGGTGCATTATTTCTGCCCAAAAAGTGAGTTCAAGGTGATAATAACAGTGATCAAATTCACAGGCAATATATGGCAAAGAGTAAGACAAATCTGACCCTGGAAATCTGAGATGAAAGGCATAAAACTTTTATGTTTTGCCCCATAAATTGTGCCGCTGTGGCTGCTGTCCCCTTGGCAAGGCAGCTGGCCGGCAGCTTTCCCTTGCCATCGTCTCCCACCACTGCTCAGCCTCCAGCATCTCTGGCAGCCTCAGCGCTGCCATCTCTGCATTTTTAACTTTATTTTTTAAGTATTCATACAGAATTGCTTTATCCGCACAGCCTGAATGTCTCCCACCAACCTACTACTGACAATTCATGACCAAGTAGGTGCTAAAGCAGCCAAGGTGATTTTTTTTCACTCCAAATCGCACGAAGCTTGTATGCATATAGAAACATTTAAAATATTTAAATCGCAAATTTAAATGATTCAAATTGAGCTTGCTTTGGTATCTTAATCCTCCCCTCGCTGCTGCTGTCATGTGCACTGACTATGACTGGGTTCCCGCGGAGAAGGTGTAATTACAGACTATATCATACCACGTGCAGAGAAGGGAGCTGGATGAAGTTCGCACAGCCTTAAATCCCGGTCCTTCCTGCTGTCGAATGCTTAATTCGAAACCTAAATAACGGTGCTTTCCTGCAGTCTGGTTCTGTTTCCACTGCAGAAAACCCCGCAATCAACTTCTGAATATTCATCCACCACTGCCACCACACAGACGGCTAACGTTCAGCAAAAGTCACGGAAAGAAGGGGTTGTTATCAGCACTCGACCCTCAAAAGTCCTGACGGACACAACATGGTGAAGAGATGCGGCACTTCCCCAGTTCGTGGGCATCCCCCTCCCAAATGTCAGAGACCCGAGCCCAGAAGGAGCAAGACCCAGAAACCAGAGTGAACCCCCAGAATGGAAGGTGCTGCCATGGTCCGTCCTGGTTCCCCTCAGAGGAATTAAAGCAGGTTATATGGGGGAAGCATTTTGAAAAAGAAAATCATCATGAAGTAAATGTATAATTTGTCAAGACTCCTCTTGAAATATTAAAATACAAGGACGTTTCTGCTACCTTATATTACTTTAGAGCAGCCTCACCTAACTTTATATGTTTTGCAAACTTTAAGTATAACTATTAGCTTAAAGAAGGTGTCTTCACATGGTAAGCCAAAATATTAGGGAACATTATTATATATCTGTCCTCAGTCTTTCACTGCTCATAAGGCCATATGATCCAAAAGCTTAAAGACAAAACTTCTGAGACACAACTTCCACCTACACTGAATTCAGCTGCTCCCTTATTTAAAACTGTGTATACAAATGTGTATTGTGTAACAGGAGGGTGGCAGAACGGTGAAGCACCACACTTTTCTACCTACTAATTACCATTAAATGGGAAAAGATTTGACAGTGCACTATATACTTCTCAGAAGAGGTCTCATTTTCTTTACTTTTATTAACTAACTTGGTCTATAATTAAATTGAATCCTTGTGATAAAGCGACACGACTGCTTTACTCTTCACTTTTTCGCTGATGCGCTGCATGCATTGTACCATGCATGATCATACTCTTACATTTTCTAATTAATAAAGAATGAAAGAGCATTTCAGCTGGGTTCAGCAGCAAGAACTCCTGCACTTCTCTGCCTTATCTACAAATCTTGTGCTGTGGCCTTCCCCAATGTGCATGCAGCGAGCAGACTTGGCAATGGGACTTTCGTACCCCTGGGCAGAGCTCAGGCAAGCCAAGGATGCCTTCACAGGAACGGTGCTGTGGGTCTCCAAACATTTAGGTATTTATGTGAATTAAACGTCTTGTGAAGTCAGCACTGCATACACATGAAGTAATGGAAAGCAAAGTTTTCCTGAGATCAGCTAGGCTCCTTTCCTCCCTACACACACATTTAATTGTAGCGGTTGGATCAAGCTGTCAGTGCCTTGTGCTCTTTTTCTCCCCATACATGACATGGAAAAAGTAAAGACTTGACAAAGAAACATCCTCTTGGTTTCCTAAAAGACATATTTTTTATTTTTCTAAACTAACCATTAAATACATAGTCCTCATGTCATCAATCTTTACCTCTCATGTTAGACTCTCAGTCTCAGGACGCAATGTGAGCTTTGCAGGAAGCTTTCATAAAGCTGCCTGTCCTTGACCACATTGTTTGGGAGAGGATGCTGCTCACACCATCGCATTGAATTCCTGTGGTTTCATCCTGAGCAAGAGTTATTTGCAAACTCTTCCTTGGATGCAAACAGGGAACCGAGCAGATTTATGTATGCCTGTAGGTATGTACACGTGCACACAAATCACATGCTATATTTTACCTTCCTTTAATCTTCATCTCTTTCTATTAATTCAGCATGTGCTCTCAGGATGGGACTACCGGAGGGAGGATGGGTGTGCTGAAGTCCTGGCAATGCAACTGGCCTCACCACAATCCCATTGTAGGCAACACATCGTAAATCACAATTTCATAAACCAATGATGAACTGCCATTGCTACCTGAAACTGCTTTCCGAAAGCAAGAGTGGAATGAATGAGCAAAGAAGCCTTCTCTAATTCACGCACTTATATAATGTCAAAAATGATGTAGTTGATGCTTCCATTCATCTAAATTTGCCTGGCAATAAGTCAGGCTGCCCACAGAATTTTCTATTAACAATTACACATGCACGGCTGCAATTACGGCTTTGCCCACGCTGTTCACCTAGTGCTGGATAGTGCCAGAATAACTCTGTGTGTATATACATAAACATCCATTTTCAAGCACAGCTTTAAATTTACCCTGAAATCACCACTAAAAATAAATGTTTAGGGTCATCTGACCTTCTCTTCTATCTCATGTACTTTGGTAGCTCTTTCTGCTTCAGGAAGAATGAAAGTAGGTCTAACAGACCTCACGGACAGGTATCCTTTTGTCATTTCATCCTATTACTCCTGAAGTCCCACTACTCTCCCACAGAGACTAGCCAAGTATTTCTCTAAATATTTGCTTAGCATAAGGCCTATGAATTCATATCTAACACCTAGGAATAGGAAGCCATGGTTGAGAACTCTTGGATAATTGATAAATACCAGTGAAATCAATATTCACTATCTTTCACGACAAGGCCAGCCATGTAGATACTTAACTACCACTGAAAAGTTTCCAGAAATTTCATTTACACATTTGTCCAGGACTGACATTTGTCTGGGAGCTAAAAATAATGGATTTTTTTACATTCATAGATAATGACTGCTTGAGTAAACAGAATTTCAGATCTGAAACATCTTGATTTTACAGAGAGGGTTCCAGTACCATCGCCTGGCACAATTTCCATGGATTTATTATTTATCTATCAGAAACAGAAACTTACATTTTGATAAGTAAGTAGAAAGGAAACAAAATGTAGTCCATCCTAAAGGAAACATAATTACCAACAGCATTTCATTGTTTAATTTTTAATAAAAAAATAAGGGTTGCAATTGCAGCGGATTTTGCACAGTATCCTGAGAAGCATCACTTATCTTTAGGTCAAGTGGATTTTTACATCTCTGAAGACACCACACCAAGAGAAAAAAAAACCTAGGAGTGAAACATCATCATTCATGGGCAAGAACATAAATTTCTAGATACCTAAAATGTTCTTTTAAATCATTTATTCTTCACCTACTAATGCAGTTGCCAGATCTTTCTTCTATTTATGAAAGATTGCCTTCTCCATCAGCAATTAATTTGGCCTTGCCTTCATCCACCGCAAAAAGAGAACAAACTAACGGTAACAAAAATATTTCCTGATCCAAAATGAATGCCTTTACCCTGAAAAGAAAGCAAATATTGGTTTGTCCCAGAAGCCACTGCAGGGTCGACATGAGCAACCCCAGTCGGCCCAGGAGAGACTCAACGCCCTGACGCAATGCAGTGACTTGCACAATGACAAATGCCATGCAGATAAACACTAATTATGGTTTTGTTGGACTTTAAGGGAACTTTAAAGTCCAACAATCACTGCACTGCTGCAGCTCAGATTAAAAGTTGTTTCTCTTAATCAACCAATTCTACTACTTCCAAAGATGACCTTTTGGAGAATATTTTTATTTTAATTTTTTTATTAATTGCTGTTTGAATAGCCTGCTTAGAAAATAAAAGACAAACAACTCTTCCCTCTCCCTGTAACAATTAGCAGAGATGATAAAGCTCAAATTCCTAACTTAGTTAATTTAGCATGTCAAAACCCAATCTTTCCCTGGTAATTTCAATACACTGAATGTCACAGAAAGGCCAAGTGACAGATTGCTGCATTTCAGTCAGAACACTCATCCTACTAAAAATGTAATCACTGATGTTCAGATTTCATTTGACTATGCACTGTACAATATTTGGATTGCGGGTGCCTTTGGCATCTTCTTTTCCCCCCTCTCATACAATCAAAAATGAATTCACGTAACATACTGAGTTCCAACATAAGTTTTGAGAATTACATGAGTAGGTAAGCCTAAACCATGATGCTTTAATTCTGAGTTCAGATTTGACACCAATTAATACTAAGTTCAGTATTATTACTGAGTAATACTGAGTTCAGATTCAATAATGTTGGTAAGAACTGGAAGGATGTTTCCAATTCATACTCAGGAGACTACAAAGTCCATCAAAAATAAATTAAAATCCTTTACCAATCATTATCATGCCCTGTGTTTAATCACATTCCTAGACAATTGCCTGAACTTCATTATCGCAGTATGCATAGGCTCCAGTTGTAAGCTGAATTTCAGGGCTCTGTCATCTTTATTGTGCCCCATCTTTCAGCAAGGTTTTCATGCATCTATTTGTTACAAATGATTTTGATGTACAGGAAATGTATTTGTCTTCTTTTCCAAGAATGGTTTCATAACCTCACTATGTTCCAAAGCTAAATAACACATATGGTTTGTGTTTAACAACCTCCATTTGGTGCTTCATATGTGTACTTTTCCTTTTGCTTCCAAGTATATGGCTGCAGAGCACTGAGGATCAGGCACCAGCGTGGGTGAACGCTTTCTGAATAGGCTTGCTTTTCAATTGTCAGACGGCAATTGACTGAAATCAGGGAAAAAATGATTATTCTGACAGCCTTTGATAAGTCATTGGCTCAAAACCTCTTTCTGTTCAAAGCCTCCTATGTCTATCAGATATGCAGCGAGGCATATGGCAACTTCTTGATGCGATACCCATTATTGATATGAAATGGTAACCTCTATGTTCTCAAACAAGCCACCCATAGTTCTGCCCTTGCTTTACTTTCTGTAACAAACAGCTTCCTCCAACCAGTACGTGCAAACAGGCCTGAGGTTGCCCTCATCTGCCATGCACACTGATGTTTGTCATTTTAATTTGCCCTTCAGGTATGAGTAAAGTTTGATAAATATTTGACTTTTGCCCAAACTGAAGCTATTCCTGATGAAGCTACTGTTAACACACCAGTGCCAGAGGTAGAAAAAGGTGCTACGCTGGAGGACAAAGTTAAAACAGTGAGAACATAAGATGCGGTCTTTTATGCAACACCTTGTTCTAACTGTTTTGAATATTTACATTAAAATATAGGTCAGCTGAAATGATGGGCAGGAGATCAATCCCTCAATGAAGCACTAACTGCATGTCAGAACCTGTACACGGGAAAGCGGCACAGTCAAATTATCCCTCTTCAGGCTCTGCTTTACACATGTCTTATCTTCCCCAGTTTCCCTACATGACTTGGCATACCCGTGCAACCTCACCAGAAAACTAATTAAGCATTAAGATGAGTCCTGGATGGAGCAGTATTAGACAGGACCACTTCCAGCCTCTAGACACCAATGTACGGAACAGCATCGGAAACATGCGTTTTTCACTACGGCCCTCGTTAATAGCCTAAGGAAGTGCCTCCTGCGAAGTATCAGATCATAAGTTGTAACGAGCATTTTAATTAACGCTATCCCACTGCCAGGGAAAAATCTTATCTATAAATTCAATAAATTATTTGCTCTGGGGAATCATGGCTGTTTGTTCACAGGCAGTGTCAATGCAACCTGAAGACCAAAAACGCTGGTGTATCTCAAACACATTAGCTCCCTACAGTGTAAAAATGCATCTGCATCAACATTCTGATACCTTCACAACTGGCTTCTCAATACAGATCTCCTCATTTATCGTCACTTTTATTCATATGTTCACAATAAAAGAGTTCAAGGTTCAATGGAAAATAGTAAGAAAAAAGAAAAGAGTGGAAGAATTGCCATAACACCCTAAGATTCATGGAGAAAGGTTCCTAAATAGGTTATTTTACAAGAGACGGCAGCTGTAAATGCATGTTAAGTTTTGTACCCTTTCTGGATAGGTAGAAAGAACTGCACCTCTAAGTAATATGAAAAACTTTAGTTCATTAAACAAACCTTAAGGGGAAGCGTAAATGAGAAGTGTTTTATATTCAGTGTCATCAATTCAGCTGAAAACATGTTTGTACCACTCCATGAAATGAATGCTTTTTATAGTGCCTTTCCTGCCAACGTTGCCTCATGAACATAATAAAATTAAACATGTAAAACCAACTCTGGAGCTGGCAGCTAGAAAATAAATCCTAGAGAAACAGTAATACATATTTCTAAACAAACAACTCTTCAAATATGAGGGGAAAAACCAGGTAAACTGAGGAAAGCATAATGCAGAGGGTGCGTTGAATATCTATAGAGGTCAGAAGAAAGGGAAAGAGACTCTTTAGCAGAAGAAGAAACTTTCTCCCGAGATGGCAGCCCCCGCAAATAACCACTTTAGTCCCTGGGGTCAGTCTTTCCACACATATTTCCGAAGCCTCCTGCGTTACAGCATTGGCAGCCACACCGTAGCCACAAAAGTGATTAAAGTACAGATTTCGGCACGAGATCCACTGACAGAAGTCAATTACTGTGGCAGCAAGCTCAACTCGAGCCCCCAGATTTGGCTTCGCACCACTGCCACAGAAGCGACCCTAAAGGCCGGAGAAGGGACCCTTGTCCCAGGGGACCACGGGCATCGCCCCACGGCGGGATCACACCGTGCCAGCGAGGCCGTGGCCAAGGAAAGGGCTCAGCCCCTGCTGCCGTTGCTCATGGACATCCTGCCCAGGATGCAGGAGAGGACCCTGCGCTCCCTTCCCGAAGCTGGGCACCCACCCTTGACATCTCACAGAAAGTCGGACATATTCTCCTCTTGCTGTTTGCCATTCCTTAGCGAAACAAAAAAGTCTAGGTTAAAAGGAGGAGGAGGGTGGTTTTGTTTTGGGGTTTTCTGTGGGTGTTTTTTGGCATAGAAAAAGCCCACCCTCCCTCCGTTCCACTCCAGCAACAAACCCTCCAAAGGCAGCAAAACTCGAAGGACTCGCTCCCTGACTGCCACCCTTTCACATCGGTTGATCTCAAAACAGCTGAAAGGAGGAATATAAAGCGCACAAAGATCTCCAAAGTTATGCCACAGTCATCAAATACCAGAAGCGTTTGGAAACCACTCTTGTGGCCCCGAGTAGGAGCAAACCTCTCCAAATAAGGAAGCATTTCTCCTCCAACGTGCAGAAATTGGCAGCTCCCCTCCCAGAGTTTATGTAAGATTTCTCACACAGATTAGCCAACAAATAAATGTCAAATAGGCTCCTTTCTGGCTTTGGAGCAAAATCAGCAGGCTTTCATCTGCAGAAATGGATTCTGATAAGATTTCAGGTTGGGACACAAGTTTCCCAGTTGCCACTATGGAGTTTAAGGCAATTTCCAGATATGTCATAAAAGACAAAGTAACACATTGGAGTCCCTGGGCCTTATTTCTGCATATACAGACACACAAAATTTCATTTGCTATTGTCAGAATCGGCGAGGAATTGCCACGCTGCCATTCAGGAGCCCCCCCTCTTGCATCCCCATAAGGGTAATGTGCATATATAGAAAAAATGCGGGTTAAAGATCAAGTTACAACAATACTACGTTAAATAGCAATAGGATCAAAAGTCAAATGGCATGACAAATATGAAATACTGATGAAAAAAAGTTAATATGAAGACAAAATGAGAGCCCAGAGGGGTCAAATAATGCTGTATTTTTAATACTTAGCTATACCTATTTCTCTCAGAACGTTAAGTAAATTTAGCTTCAGTTTCCAGTAAAAGGCCGCAGGGCAGCTATTGAAAACTTTCTGGAGAGGAGATCTTAAAACCAGGCTATCCTGGGTGCTGGTTAACCAAGAGATGATATGGCAAGTGCTTAGCAACGATCTTTCCCAGGTTTTTTTAACCTCCACCAGCCTCCCACAGAGAATGACAAGGAGTTATTACCTGCTGACAATGAGCTCTTTCTTCTGCTTCTTGTCCCATAAGGCCCTGATCTTTGATGCTTCTGCACAGAAGTTACTTTGAATATCTAAAAACCTAAAAGACGTGATCGTGCGCACAAAAGGCTCTTCATAGCGGTGAGAATTTGGGGCTACTGAATACAAAATCTCAGGATAAGGGATCCGGCTTGTTTTGCCTGTAAAGCTCTCAGCACTTCAGAGCTCAGAGTGATGGTGGCACTGAAAAATATAGTTTCAGCTATTTATTAAACTGTCTATCTGAATTAATGATGTTTATATATGCAAGCACTTACAGAACTTCACTTTCTGAACAGCAAATAAAAATAAGCAATGGATCACTGATATAGTCCAATAAAATAGAGAAAACTTCCTTCCTTTGAGGCGAAATCCAGTTTTGTGGGATTTAAAGCCTCACGGCATATCTACTGCTTTTTCTTTCAATATACAGTGCAAGTAACACAGAGGCCAGGCCGGCATCTGTTTCACTGGCAAATCTCAATCCTAACAAGATATTCACACACAGAGAGCAAAGAAAAAGGGTTCCAAAGATAATCAGGTGTCTGAATAAAACAGGCTTTGATCCACATTCACAGAAGAAAGGTAAGATGATCATTTACCAGTGTGTAAAGGGACTAAACACAGAGAAGCCAAATATCGAGGATAGGTTTAATTCTGCTTTTTCCACTTAAAAGCTTTTTCCACGCCATGCATAAAGACAAACACGCAGCTGATGGCAAAAGAGGGCATGGCAAAAAACATCTGGGAAGATGCATGAAAAAGTGTTTTTTCTTACACTGTTCTCTGCAAACTCCGGTTTGATCATCCCTTCCACCCGCATGATGTCAGTCCCAAGTTCTTTTATGTGGGAAATTAATAACTCTTATCCATTGCTTGATTTATCTTCCTTTAACATGTGTAGATCACATGGAGAGGAACTGTGTGAATTATTACCCTGTGGAGCCAAGCGAAGAATTTTGTTTTTACTGTCCTGAAGTTCTTATTTCTTAACTTGTATGAATAAGAAATACCATATATATCTATTTCAAAAGGGACACAAGAAGCTTCCTTGCCTAAACACATGCTTTTCCCTTGATTTATTATTCAGATTTATAAATGAACTCTCTTCAGTGTTTGAGTTACACATTTTTTCTCTGTTAAAAAACAAAGATTACAACTTAACCACAATGCCTTGATTTAAGCCTATTTTTTCTGAGCACCATTTTCTTCCTTGCTTTTCAGCCTCCTGCAAATCAGAGGTTGCATGACTAAGTTCTTCCTGCTGCCCCAAACTGATTTTTTGAACACAAGATATCTCTTGTTTGGCTCATGCATAGAATACCATAAAATCCAATCATAGTGTCTGCATTGACTAAATCTTTGTTTAAAACTAACTATGGAGGCTCAGCATGCCCTTTTCCTCCCGAGCACACTGGAGACAGCTCTGAGGGAGGCAAAAAATGACAGGATTCCTCCAAGGACATTTATAAATGGGCCCCAGAAAAGAGGCACTGAGCAAACAGGGACTTCAATAGTTCAGAATTCAGCCTTTGAGTTATATTTTATGAAAAATAAGTTCTCATCTCAATATGGCACAATCAATCATTACATAGCATGGAGGAGTTTTCAGGTCAAAGGTGCCTTTTCTGTACGACTGGCAAAGATAAATATGAGAACCAATCTCTGATACCTTTTCACTTTCATGACCCTGGATCTTCACCTTTGCTTTCAAGTCCAGAGACAGCTGATTACAGAGGCAGGATGCCAAGGAAGGTCTGAGCCATATTTCTCCTTACATGGCTGTGGCAAGTACATTGACTCTAGTTTATTAACTAAAAGCCATTAATGAATGTGAACTACAAAACTGTGAAGGTTTCTCTAGCTCCACTTCCAAAATGGAGTTAGGCTTCACAAGTTCAAACAAAAACGCAAGAGTAGAAGTTCTACATTAAATTTATCGATGTTATTCTCTATCTAGGCTACAGCAGCTGTAGCCAGCAGCAGTTTCATTCAGATTTGTATCCACAAGGTATTACTGGTTCGAAGTCACTCTGACATCTTCAGAAATTTTCATTGTCATTTGCTCAGATAAAACTGAGAATATCACAATAGCAAGCCCCAGGGCTCTCTGAAAAATTTTTTTTAAGTCGAAGGAGTGGCAGCTGGTCCGTTCATGAGGGTTAGCGTTGTCAATACTGGAATGAACTGATCTTCCTAGATCTGCACAAAGCCAAAGCCATCCTTACTAGAAACTCTTTATCATTCCAGACCAAGTCCTCTCTCAGTGGAGCTTGTATGTGGGCTGTCAGGTTTAAAAGCCTAAAGCGTTGAAGACCAATGCCCTAGTATGGTTTGCACAGATTTAAGAAAAGTACCAAATTAAAACTCACACCTGAAGGAGCCTGTGGTTCTGGAAGGAAACGCAGTCAAGTTATTGATTATATTGAGTTAGACAACCCTCCTTTTGTCACCAAAGCTGGTCTGTTAGAGGGCAGAAGACAACAGCTTTTGAAAAGCTCTCCATGTTGAAGAAAATCTATTCCCTCTGGAAAGAGGGGCATCCGGTCCCTTAGATATAAAGATATATTCTCATTGCAGTCAACATTTAGCCTTTTCCAGATGTTATTTTCCATCTAGTCAAACTGACCTGCAATGATTAATAAGCAGTAAAAAAAATTGAGACCAAAGAATAAAAGTGTACTCAAGCTTAGGCCCAGATGTAAAATTAGAGATGGTGCTTGTATCTGTAAACTTAGAAATGAATCTGAGCTTAAAGAAAAGCCCATGTTAAGTTTAATACTTCAATTACTATTTCACAGGAGCAGAAACAGCCAATTGAACGTATGCCATGGTGCCTTTCTGTTATGGACACAGCTTCCAACATGAACCTGATACACTAATTGTGCAATTACAGCCCATCCAGCAAACAAGGTTTTCTTCATGATAATTTCTGTACCAATGTACTTTTCAAGGAGATGGTTTGATGTTTCCCGCGGACCTTTTTTTAAGACAATGCAGAGCAACATGGTAATTAACAAAGTATTTAACAAAAATAGAAACTATGCTAACCAAAAGTACGTAATATGTAAAGCTCTTTTGTGCTACAATAATCTTCTGGCTATATGAGCTAGTGGATAGTATAAACAGAATGATCCTGATAAACTGAAGAACTGGATAGAGATTAATTAAATCGGAAAAAATTATGACATATTAAAAAGATTTCTAGAAAGAATAAATCAAATCACAAATACTTTATTACAGAAACTGGGGTCAGCAATAATATTATTGGGAAGAATCTTTGAATTAGTCTCTCCTTGCTTATTATCTAGGCAATCATATAGTTCGCATCACTGAAGTATCCGAAGAGCTCCCAGCTGCTAGTAAATTGGTCCTTCCTAATACCCTTACGCAATGGGAAGAGTAGCGTTTGCTCCTTACAGGTGGAAAGCAATCAAACGAAGGGTTAAATCACATGTCCAAAGTTACACAGGATCCTGAGAGAGTAGGAAATTCAGGAATGAAATAGCTCTCCTGCATCTTATTTAGGCAAAGTGCCTGCCAGTGAAAACAAGCCTTGTAAAATTAGCTTTGCCAAATTGGTCTCTTTTCCAAGTTCGTGTCTCTCTGTGCTTCCCCATGCCCAGGTTATTCACTTGCAATGACCTTCTCACACAACTCTGTGGGAGCAAGAAAAAAAATGGCCTAAAAGCCATACCCTCCATACAAGCAGTAATGTCTTGACTAAATTGTTTTGGTACCTTCTCTGATATTCGGTTGACACATTTTATTGTAGACATTTTCATGACTAAAACTACCTCACCTTCTCAGCATAAAAAACCATTTGTCAAGGATTAAAAGCACATAATACCCTATAAAAAGACCAGAATCCTTCCTAAGTGAGAGTTAACCCTAGATCAATGCCTAAGACAGGTAGATATTATCAGAACATCTTAGCTTGAAGTGTTAATTTTGTTTTCAAGTGAAATTCCTGAACGGCTTTCTGACATTCACAGTGAAAAGATTCCGAGTCAAGACTTTGCTCAGCAATTTCATTCAGCTTGCTTTGTTGTATCAGATGTTTGTTCGGTATTTATTCCCAGGTTTTGTTTTCATGTCACCACCATACCCACTCTGCTGTCCTTGTTTATCACGTGGGTTTCTATGCACTCATAATTCTTTGAGCTTCCTTTCAAGTAGCTTGAAAAAAAGAAATCACAGTATGAGTTCATGAAACAATGCATGAATAAGTCATTTCCTGCTTTAAATATGCCTCTGAGTAAATGATCCAGAGACTTTTCAAGAACCATTTACATAACAGTCGCTGATACAGTCTTCAACTTTTCATGTCAATCTCAAAATGGCATTTTAAATCACCCCATTTTCCTAAATGAGGTGAGCGAATTTTAAAAGCAGATTTTCCAACTTCTAGAGCTCTTCTATTAGTTACGAATCTTTAAATGTTGAATTTCCCTCTTCGTTCTTCATTAGGGGTAGTGCAGAAATGTCAGAAATGCTCTGTATGTATAACCTATAATCCAAATGCAGTAGCGTTGCTACTTCAAATAGTACATTTTCTTTTACAACTACAAATGCCATAAATTTCAGCAACTGTCAATCCCACTTCACAGTCTGCAGTTCGAAAATAAAATTTGGAGCCTTTGCTAGATGTGAATAACCATCTACTGCAGTACTACTCGGAAGACACCTATGAATCACAAGATGCTCAACTAGCTACAAATAAATTTAGGTAATTTCCAGGCATAATTCACAGGCAAGTAAATAAGAGAGAGGAATTTGGCTTCCACGTGGTTTTCTGAAGCACTGTAAGAACACCTATGCTTCCTTGGGCTCAGAAGCCAAGAATGGGCTCGAAGGCAAACCTCTCCCTCAAATCTTGTTGGAGTAGGAATAGCAGTAAGGAAGGTCAAACACTACTGATTGGCATCCAGAGAAGTTTGTGGATGTGGTTCCTGCAACAGCGTGATTGCTCCAAAGCCACCAAGGGATGCATGTTAACTCATAAAGTGGCTCATCGAGGGGTCACAAGCTCCATGTGCTAGATCCACACAGGGTGCTGCTGGGCATTACTGAGGTTTTTCTTTGCCTCGGAGTGGTACACGGCTGTGCTGAAGAGCTTCTCTTTCCCTTCGATTACATAGATGGAGTCAAGGACTTCTGCTGCCAGCCTGGGAAGGGAAAGCCAGTGTTCAGATGAGCTTCTCTTGAAATGTCTTTGCGCTCAAAGGTCTTGGAGCAGAAAAGAAAGGGCAGAGACAGAGATTGTGATCTCTGGTGCTGCGAGAATCTCTCTGGAGACCAGCCTCTACCTCTGCAACAGTCCTGATTATTTTTTTTGCTGAGCCAGGAGTTTAGGAGATGGAGGGATAAAAGAGCACGTCTGTAGCAGTTGGCACTTTTGTTTGATTGACCTAAAAGAACTCATGGACTGGGAGACATAAATTCCTCAAGATACAGCCACCTTTCTTTTTTTGGTGTCGAGTGTGAATGCCACAAAATAGGACAGTTGACTTTGATGTGCCCTACTCCCAGACAGAAGAGGCAGCAGTTGTGACCCTGAGAGACTAAAACCCACAGAATAGCGTATTCTTCAAGTTCACTGAAGAGGTCATAGCCTTGTAGGTGTTGAATCCAGAAATACAACATGATTTAAAACAGGGCTAAAGGAGAAGACAAAGCAACTGGGGGAAGGGAAGTTGCCAGAAGGCTAACTCCAGGCTGAAGCATAAAAAGAACAAGAAAAAGGCAAGGCACATTCACAATGATATTAAAAGGGAATCCGCAAAGAGTCAGAGGGTGAGGACCTGTGACCCTATCCTAATACAGCTGAGCATGAGCACTGGGTCACCTAGGCATTTGAAAGGACCTGAGAAGGAGAGGTGCAATCCATCATTTTTATTACCAGCTACACCATGCCCAGGGAAGGGGAGAAGCTTAGAGTCACCCTTGTGCTGGGCGATACTGTTAGGATTTCTCAGAAAACCTTCATGCATAAGGCTTAGCAAAAGGACAGCACTGCCAGAGGAGAGGAAATTAAGAAAGACAATGTCAAAATTAGAAAAAGGGGTAACCAGGGGAAAAGCCAGCAGAAACCAGAGGGAAAACTGCTTATTGGTGTTGTTACAGTAATCTCAGAAGTGTTTCTTTCTGATAGAAGTCATGATTTTATCAAATTTCAACAGGTAGTGGTGCCAACTCTGTTGCACAATAAACACTGGAGAAGAGGGTTTAGAGAACATATCAGTCATAACTACTTGACATGTTAGTGATGCGTGTTTCTTAGAGTGAGAACAAACAGTATAATTCAACTTCTAATGAAGTCAAACAACCCAAAAAGTAAAAGAGCAAAAGGAAACACTCTCTCTCTCTCCCCCATCACAAAACACATTAGCAAAATGGAGTGTTCATGATTAATTCACATTCCTTTCCCATCGTCTATCTTGCTAAAGCAGCATAAAATTCAACTCATTGTTTCTTCTCTCTGAAGATATAGGAGACATGACATCATGGCATCTCATGTAACAGTCAAACCAGAAAGCACAGCTGAGAGGTTTTGAGGTTTCCTAGCAAACATCAGGATGTCTGCAGCAATTTTACCTATTTGGTGAGAACTTCAAACTGTCTCCGCGAGGAAAGGATTTATTAGACACTTTGCAAACAGCACAGCATTTGCTGCCCCCACCGTGTGTTGATGGACAGAAAATTCTACAACATCACATTATTTTAGGACTCAAGGCTCCTAAATTAGGCCATAAAAATGCAAGGTAGAGATCTTTACAACCATAGAGAGACTCAGGGATACACTGAGATGGACTCCTTTGCTGGATAGAGAGATAATTACAAGTTAGTGACAATTTGTACAATATACAAGGAGAGAAAAGGTTCTTCTTTTCTAAAGAAGAAAGCTGAAACTCTTCAAGTACACTATACTTCTTCAGAAGAGCAAGCTTTTTGAAGCTATTTCAATTAAGCCTAGCAAACTCTTCAAAATCTTTCAGATTGTTCCAGATCTCACCTGACTCTGTGCTACATTTTCATGCAAGAAAAAGTTATTTTACTTTGAAAATCTGCATAATTAAAAACGGTACTGTCTTCTGATTGATAAAGTTTCAAGTGACAGCTTTGCAGCAAGCTGCCTCCCACACAGAAGCAATTTGTAAAAGCCTTTCAGAGTTTTATGTAACTGAAAAATCCGAGTTGCTTTCATCCAGGTCTTTCTTTCCAGTACCAGTTTAAATGTGACTGCAAGGAACTGCAACAAATATATGCTTGAATATAAGATTAATTTAGATAGCGATAATTTTGCCTAATTATGAGGCACCCACTGACAGCAAAGGCTTTTTCTTGTTTCTATTTTGTATTTGGCAAATTTTGAAACAATTTTTTATTTAAAGCCCAACTTAACCTTAATTTTCCAAACATATTTGGACACACAACACACATTTGCTATCGGCTGAAATGGGCTTGCGTGCCCCACGAGAGCAAACCCTAAAGGAACTTAAGCAAGAAGGAAGAAAAGATTACATTAATTCTTTCACTGGGTTTGGGTGAATACAAATCTGTATTTGTTTTCTATTTTCAGTCATACAGTACACTAAACACTAGAGGGAGTACAGAAGAAAGTTGAATATTTCCTTTGAACAAAAGTAGAGTACGATTAAAATTTGAACATGAGTTGTAAAGGTTTCATCTGTAACCATATATCTCCCAAATTCTCAGAGATCTTGAAAGCTGGTAGGGATAGTACAATTACCCAGGCCAGGTATAAATTTACCTGATGGCTTATAAGAATTCTAGCTCTTAGAAAATAATCTAAAACCCAAACGAATAACCTGGATCTGCCTTCCCAAGCACATCTTTAGCTTTTAAGGTAAAGTACAAGTAATGCACTTTGCACAGCAAAAAACCTGAAAGCAATGCAGCTGGATCAGTTTGCCCAACATAACTCAGTAAAACACATTTTTACTAAAAGAAAACACACTTAGTGGTTTTTTTGTTTGTTTGTTTAATAAACTGATCTAGTTCTTATAACCAAATAATTGTGATATTTACAGACCAACCACTGTAACGTTACACAAATGTAGCAGAAACTGAGTGAAAACATTAACGTGAGTGTCTGTATTGAAAGACAAGAGGAAAAAAGGTATTAAAAAGACTAAAATACTGAGAAAATCTAAAGACATTTCTATTTTAGTACTGTTAGATATGGCTAGTAAATTATTTTAATGCTTTAAAATTATAGTCAGCTGTTACCTAAGGTTCACAGAAAGTACACCTCCAATCATCATGAACATGAATTTTCATTTACTTCGTATTTTGATTGATCAACAGAAACAGGCTAAAATCAGTAAAAGATAATTCCTACTTTAGATGAGACTATTAGGACTAGAAGTCAAGTCAGAAGAAGAGCTGCCTATATGTAATACTTTGCTTTATACTTTTCCTTTCCTTTGTGATAAAGAAGAAAAACCAAAATCCAGTGCAATTTCGAAAAAGGTCATAGTCAGATAATGACGCAAGGGAAGCATTAGGAAAAGACAGCTCTACAAATCATCTAATACTGAAGCAAATCCACAGGACAAAGATTCTGACCTCTTAAAATAAAATTCTAGTCATTTCCAATTTTGGTACAGAACCGAGAAATCAGAGACTCATAGAACAACCTCATCTGTAAGACCTCTGCAGGTCTCTGGTCCAAACACCTGCTGAAAACAGAGCCACCTTCAAAGCCAGATCAAGTCACTCAAGGCCTTATCCCCTTCCTCACTTCCCACCGCGTTTTCAATGTTTTAAATACTATTATCCCGAGGTCACTGCAGCCAGGGCTGCCATTGATCTGCACATCCCCAGCCAGTTCCCTCTCGTTCTTCACTAGCAGATCCAGCAGAGCACCTCCCCTAAGGAACTCGTCCAGGGGCACATCAATAAATTGTCCGTGACGCTCTCCAGAAATCTCCTGCGTTGCTTCCACCCTAACCAGTTGTCCTTGCAGCAGATGGTTGAAGACCCCATAGGAATTATGAGGCTTCCTCCAGCTGTTTGAAGAAACCTTGGTCCACCTATAGCTCTGCACCATATGCCTCCCATGCCTCCCTTCCATCAGCTTCTCCAATTCTCCTGTCCCAGACCCTCTCAGCCAGCTCAGCGCGCCTGCTCCCCAACACAGCTCTGAGCACGAGCCGCTCCTTTGAGCGTAAACTCCCCTGTCCTCATCTCACACTTCCTTCCCAAACACTTGAAATACCCTCTTAATGCACAAATTCATGACCAAAATGGAAGGAGACAGATTTGTTTCATATTGGTTTCCTGCCCTTATGCAAAGAAGACATCAGCCAATTAGCTGTACCCCCTGCTCGCAAGTCTGAAGACTTTTGTTTCATACAGAAAATGACAGCAGCCTGAATGATGAGGTAAAAATGCTCAAGACAGCAAACCCAGAATACCCTTTGCCAGGCACGTTTGAATGACTTGCCTTTTTACAGTCAGGAGACTTTTCTCTTTTGTTCCAGCTCTGTTGTGATCTTTCAACATCCAAGTATTACTTAATTCAGGAGTTTGTCAGATAAAAGAGATTTTTTTTAGAGGAGGTTTTCATTTATGAGTGATTTGTTCTTGCTGGGGAGTATTCTTAACAGCAAACCTATATTAATTGTTGTATTATGCAAACTAGAGTGCTAAATACTTACTTTAAGTATACTTTTTGCTAGTTACTTACAAGTGGAACTTGGTTTTTCAACCTGCCCAGTAAAACAGGAAACAACCACTTACCCTCCATATCTTTGGACTATATAGAGTCCAAATTCCCTTTTATGAAAAGAGAAGGAAGAATTTTGACTCTCGTCCTGTACAATTTTGCTGCAAACTTTGTTGTGTGGGATTGCTTCAAAGAGTGAATGTGGAAAAAGAAAATATTTGTATCGGAGTAATGGTCTCATCTATCTGTAGCACTTGACACCACAGCTGCCAGCTGTACGGATAAATATCATGTTGCAGATAGATTGTGTCTGCAAAGCAGCGAAAATGGAATGTTAATTTAGGCTCAGCCGTGCTAAAACCACGGAGGGCTCCGAGCATGCTTGGGGTAAATGAGGTCTCCACGGAAGCCTGTGCCTTGCTCTGAGCCGAGGGCCTTCTTAAAGTACTTTAAATTACTGATTTCTCTAACTAGCTTGAGTGCTGAGTCTGATAGCTATTAGAGAGAGAAGCACACATACAGATTGATCAAGAGAGTCACTCTTAGAAAATCCTTGTCGCTATTTTGTCCATGTTTCCTGTTTCCTTTTGGCATCCCCTTTCTTGCTGGCTTGTCCTTTATAGTGTCCCAGAACATATTCCCTGTCCTCATCCATCCTCTTTATCTCCTCGGAGATGAGGTTCTGCAATGGAGGGAATGACCCATCCTCATTACCCAACACTGCACAACACATATGTTGCTATTCCTCTGCAGCCTCAGTACTCTTCATTGTGCCACAGAGAGGGAAGGACCAGGGTTCAGCTTGCAGTAACCCACGACAATAATGCCGGGACCACCATATCATGGCAGTGAAGTCTGCACCAGGACCTTCTGGTGCTCACCAGACATCCTCAGAGAGCTGACCACTGGCAAGCTCAGCATCATCAGTGCCTGCCCACAACAGCACCCTGGAACACGCTTTCAGCATTGCCTCCACCACAAATTGCCTGCTGGAGCCCAAAGGTGACCTACTATTCTTCCACTTACTGTTATACCTTTCAAAGCCAAAGCTATGTTTGAAACCTTTTCCTTTTCTTCTAACCCAAGTGAAGATACATTCTTTTTATCCAGCTGCCTGCCCATCCATCTGTGTGATTATGGGGATAGACCAAAGATGTATCTACCACACCCAAGAGCTAGAACTCCATCGCTGTCTTCAAAGTGCAATACATCCAGCCCAGCACTGTTTTTCTTGGATTCATGCATACAAGCAGATTTATGTGGCTTAATGAACCAACACATATAGCCCGAACCAAAGTAAGTCCTTGCATGGGTTCTTGGCCAAACAGAAGGTAAAGTGCAGTAACTGGTTAAACTACAATAACATAATTAGGTATCTAAGCCCTCAGAAGTCATAACAATTATTCCAAATTAAGCCAAAAATAAGAGGGAAAAATACTTACTCAACAGCTCCAAAAAGAAACCTACTGTCAAAATGAACTACCGATGTCAGCCTGACAGCATCCCAGCATCTAGGGGAAAAATAAAAAAAAAGGAAAGTCAGCTCAGTCACGGTATTTTAACTGCTTATGCTTCCCAACAGCTCTGAGCTCCTGTGCTTTCTGTTCTTCACGTGGCCAGACTTTGCTCTCCCTGAATAGCAACTCCTCTTGCACTTTCAGAGACAGAAGGCTGGACCGAGATGGACACTGGCCTGTTCCAGTAGGTCATTTATGTTCTTATATATTTTCATATACAAAACTAAAGCAACTCTTACTTGCATGCTAGAATACGCAGCCAGAGAAAGCACTCATGTCGGGACAGGTTCCAGTACATTACTGCAGACCATTACAGCAAAAAAAATTTGGACTTCCCTTGCTGTCCTCCAGACTCTGACACTGATCTACTGCACTGGCTGACGCAAACCCTCTCTGCAATCTGTGATTTCATCAAGATATACGAAATTGCCTCTGACCTTCAATGAGAAGCTCCCAGATGCTTTTCAAAACCTTGTCTTCAACAAACAAGCTTGCAAACTCGTCGACTTCATCCACCTGAGTTCAGGCACTTAACTGAGATGCCTGTGTGGAAAGGCAACTTATTCTAGACTAAATGAGCTAATTTAAATTTTTGGTAAGTCCTTAGAGTGTAAGGACTAAATTAGGCCATATGGACCTCAGGAATTATTCATTTGCCTTCACAGAAGTCAGGACCAAAACTACTACGAACTCATGTTCTTCATAAGTGCTCCAGGCTAGATGAGATTAATCTAGTTAGGTTGTATAAAGCACTTGGTTGAGATGGGCTCTGAACAGCACCGGGGTATCTGGGCACTACAACACTGCAAGAAATTAGAAGAAATATCCAAAGCACAAAAAACAAAGCAGAAACGGGGAAGGAGAGTAAGAAAGAGCATTGCAATGGGCAATGAGGATATGAGCAAATCCTTCTTAGACTGTGGTGATACAGTCCTTTCTATCATCTTTGCTGGTTTTAAATCACTTCTGTCAAGCCAAGTAAAGAGACTTTGCTCTCAGGTTACAGACAGTGAATATCCTTGTTGTCAGTCAACTGTTACAGAACTTCAACTAAGCACTGTTAATTATCTAATATCTAGGCACTTTGTCTACTTCATAGTAATTTTCCATCCTATTAGTTTTTATATCAGAAGTCATGCAGAACTGATTCTATTTATCTTTTGCACACTGGTATAGTTAGAGTTTCTTAAAATGCAGACCTGAATAAAATCTTAATATCCCTGTTAATTTGTCACCGATCTGAAAACTGAACTTGAAATAATTTGCAGAATCTCTTCCACACAGATCTTTTGTTTTAATTGAACTTTTCTTTTTTCCCATAGGAAAGCTCATTTCGTATGACTTGCCAGTACTAAAATTGAAATTCTTTGGCTAATTAATTTTTGTACCTGAAACTGAATATAGCTGACATTTTTTTTTCCCCAGTTTTTAATACCTCCCTCTCAAAACTTCAATCCTTGGCATACAAAACCAAAGGAGAGTTAGAAAAGTTTTCAGGAATTAGAAAACTTTACAGGAATTATAAGGTTTAACAGGGATTACTTTACAGGGTTATAAAAGTTTTTCATCTCTACAGAGCCAGTAGCTAAAATACATGTAAAGTCTGGAGCCAGTGTGGGCTTCCATTACAGAAAAGTTGCATGGTAAGACAGGAACCCATGAACTTTTCAACCTCATTTCCACCAGTAAAAACCAGGAGACACATTAAAACTAATTTTCACAGGCAGAGATGAGATACACTGCTTGTACGATTAGATAAATCTATAAGAGCTAAAAGAAACAACTTTTGTGTATTTACACCCTAAAGGGGTAGAGTTCACCCCAGGAGTACCACTGGAGAGGTATGTGATTTCAAGCATCAGCGCTGTTGCCGACCTTAGGCTTTAATACTAAAATGTTTGTCCTGCACCAGGTTAAGCCTCAGACAGTTCTCTGCCATTTGCTTTAATCTACAACTTTCTATTTAAATACTGCCACGCCTTTAACACTCCAAAATCACCCAATCTTTTACACTAATGCTTACAGATATTTCTGACCATTCTACATCTTTTAGCAAATGTTCCTCGCTCTGGATTTTTGCCTGGCTGATAGAATAATGTTTTACTTATATTTGCCGATGGCGGAGTTAAGATCAACTCCGGTAATTGCAGCAAGAGCTGTAATGAAGTTAAGCCACTTACATTACGCATACAAATGCTTCTGTGCAATGCCCGGAATACATAAAAGGGCACATTTCATGCCCAGGTGGGACACGGCACTTCTTCACAGCACAAAGGACCAGGGCTGAAGGCTGTCCCCGCCACACAGGACTCCCCGGTGTGCACCCAGCAGAATTTGCCTCCCCACCCTTGTTTTGCTTTCCTTAACACACCATGCAAGAGCCTACCAGGGCAATATAGGGAAGGGATATACCCCAAGGCAGAAGGTAACGCACGCAATGTTTCGCCACGTCTCCAGCTGTGCCGTGTCCCTCGACAATGGATGCGCCCAATAAGCTGCAGAACAGTTGTCTTCTTTCTCATACACAGTCTGGAAGCAGAAAAATCACTGTTTTTTCTATTCTCTTTCCCTTTTCCCTTGTACATCTTTTTACACCTCTGGTGATCTGGCTGAAGGCTTTCAAAGAATTAATTTGAGACTCCGGAAGAGACAAAGAAGCACCTGCTGAATGCATGATGGCCATGCTATGCTGCCTATTGGCTTGTTTCACGGTTTCTTATTCTTTATGGCTTTCTGACCAGTCACACCTTCATTCTGCAGGTTTTGCGAGTATTTGTGGGAACTCCTACACTGCAAAATGTGCACATTTAACACTGCACTGGTCAGACACCAAAGACATTTGTGTACAGTATCACACAGATTTACAAGGATAAAAGTTTCAGCTGCATATTTTATGAATCATCACTACATATTTGAACCTTTTGAACCTTCACAAATGAGGGCCGGCCCTCGGGACTGCTGTGATGCAGGTGGGCTGGCTCTGTTTTACAGGACGAGACAGAAATTCCTCCTGGAGACACTTCTCACTCTGGAGCAGACCCTCCAGAGCTGCCTCTCCAAACCAAATGCAGCAGCCTGGAAGGTGATGCAAATGAGAAATGACAGCAACACCCTTCCCAGGCTTAGTTATCTTGAAATGCTAAATTAAAGAAAGAGCAGGTGTCTGTTAAGTCTAGGCTTGCAGTTCCTTCAGATATGTGGGGAAGTGTCAGCATTACGCTTGCATTGATCTGGTTTTGGCTAGCAATACCAGTTCAGAAGGAGAGAGCGGTCCTCTGTACATGCCCAAACATCCATCACCCCCAAAGCACCGTCTTCCCCTTCATCTCACCCTCCTTTGAAGGCTTCTTTTCTCTGTCACACAGCCCAAGTAGAGACCCCGACCCCTCCCGAGCAAGCCCACAAACCAATGCTGATTCCCAGCAAGCCAAAACACTCGCTGAACCCACCTTTTAAACTTGCTTCCCAGTTTAGGAGCCCTTCTTGTGCATTGAATGTGTACGTGGCAAACATACAAAGCATGATATTTATGCAACTCAGGACGTTTGAAGAAGCAACAGGTAAATATGACTTCTTCAACTCTGGTCTTCACATTATAAAATGATCTTTTCACAGATGCATATTTGAGGGAAAGAAATGCCACATTTTATAAGTGCATCCTATATAGGATACTACACGTAAAGTGCCTCATTGCTTGTGACTATAAATGTGCATTGCAACCAATAAAGCACTTCATCAGTTGTACATTCATATGAAACATTCACCCATAAATTATCATCTTTCTCAATCATTATATCTATAATAGAAAACACCTTTCTGAATCTAAGTGGTATGATAAGTCCAGTACTGCATGAAATAATTAAATTTACACTTATTAAATTAATCTGATTTCACAATACATCAACATCCAGGCCAAAAGAGACACGATACAAAATACAGATATTTAATGAAAATGGGAAGGAAGGTTTTGGAGTTATTTTTTCTACTAATGAATGACCTCTCAAACACGAGGAGGACCTCGCAGGAGCTGTGAACTCAGCCTGGTGCAGATACATTACAATAACTGCAGCTGCTCTGCTGGATCCTGTTCTGAAAACAGACTTTTGGCAAAACACTAATATTTTTTAATTCTGCATAACTGAAGTATGTTTTATGTTGCATACTGTAGTTCTTTTTACTTAAATCTTACCAAAACTGAGGTGGCTTTGTCTTAGAGAGAGATTTAGTTTTCAAGAGACATTCATCAAGCAGTATGTCATCTGTCAAACATAAATCAACTAACCTCTGCTGAGTAATTCTTTTTAATTACTTGAAAAGCAAAACCTTTAGAGGTATACATGTGATTTTTTTGTTTTTTAATAAGACACTATTTTGCTATTTATGTTTTTACCTTGGTCAGAAGCCTGGTGGTTTGTACGTGTGGCTTTGGACCTTATAAATAATCAGTAATAGATAGTTAGATGCCTATAATTCAAGGATAGCACAGGATCCTGTCACTGCCATGCCTGAGCAATATTTTAAAATGCAGCAGAGCGATACTTCTGTTATTTTCTGACCTGCAAGGGGAAGAAGTGACACCTAAGGCTATGTCTACATTATTTATACCACTTTGATAGATTAAATCTTTACCACAAGGATGAGCTTTTAAAACATGCCTGAAAATGTTTAAAGATTCCACAGGTGCTCTTCCTGAGTGCAAACAAAGGCTTCTCTTTGTAGTACAAAGACAAAATTAAAATGTACAAAGTCCTGGGAGCTATAGTTTCTGCTTAAAACAAATCCTTGACTGGACATGTTGGATTTATTTATTTTTAACTAACATATTTTTGGAACTCACCAGAGTAATATCTATCTCTATATATGGGGGTTTAGGCATGTGTGTGTATATACATGCGTGTATATGTGTGTATATCTGTATGTATATAGGTACGTATATTTGCAAAAAACTTTCAGAGACTCATAGAATCATAGAATACCAGGTTGGAAGGGATCTCAAGCGTCATCTGGTCCAACCTTTCTTGGCAAAAGCATGGTCTAGACAAGATGACCCAGCACCCTGTCCAGCCAAATCTTGAAAGTGTCCCATGTTGGGGAATCCACCAAATAATCCCATTATAATCCCAAATAATCCCCCAATAATCACCAATCTCCCCATGTTGGGGAGATTATTCCAATGGCTGATTGTTCTCATCATGAAAAATTTTCGTCTTGTGTCCAGGTGGAATCTCCCCAGGAGTAACTTGTACTCATTACCCCTCGTCTTTTCCATGTGACTCCATGAGTCTCCATCTTCTTTGTAGCCACCCTTTAAATATTGGAACATGGTGATAAGGTCACCTCTAAGCCTTCTTTTCTCAAGGCTGAACAAACCCAGTTCTCTCAGCCTTTCCTCATACGGCAGGCTTCCCAGTCCTTTGGTCATCTTTGTGGCCCTTCTCTGGACCCTCTCCAGCCTGTCCACTTCTTTTTTGCATAGCGGGGACCAAAACTGAACACTGTATTCCAGGTGTGGCCTGGCAAGCGCTGAGTAGAGTGGGATAATGACTTCTTTATCTCTGCTGGTGATGCCCTTGTTGATGCAACCCAGCATCCTGTTGGCTTGCTTTGCCACAGCAGCACAGTGTTCACTCATCTTGAGCTTGTTGTCTACCAGGACCCCCAGGTCCCTTTCCACAGAGCTGCTCCCCAGCCGGGTAGATCCCAGCCTGTGCTGCACTCCTGGATTATGTTTTCCCAGGTGCAGGACCTTACATTTGTCTTTGTTGAATTTCATAAGGTTCTTGTTGGCCCACTCTTCCAGCCTATCCAGGTCTTCCTGCAGGGTGGCTCTCCCTTCCAAAGTGTCCACTTCCCCACTCAGTTTGGTATCATCAGCAAAATTCGTCAGGGTATCAGGGGATGATCCAGTCAGACTATTTGCTCTGATATCTTTTTTCTCTCCATGTGTCAGTCCTTGAAGACACTAGTTTCTAGTATTAGAAATATTTGCTTTTTTACCAACATTCTCTGCACTTAATAATAGCCACTGTAGATAACGACAATAAAATGTAGAGACTGATAAAGACCTTCACAAATAATTAATTAATCCTGGTACATTGTTAGGTATGCAGAACTATGAAAACAGATTTCACACTCTTAGCTGAACCTCTCTTGTCTAGAAAAGCACAGATGATAACTTCATTTGAGATCTCTTGTACCAATTATTTGTGCAAATTTCAGTTTCACATTCATATATGGTATAAGCAAAGACTCAACAGTATTACTATATGAAGAAAATACTTTTGAAATGTTATAAAATACAACTCACGGGTGAATATACAGCATAGAGCTACCCAGGCAGTATTTTTTAAATTAATTTCTATATGTCTGAAGACCGTGTGCTTCCTCCATATCCCTCATTTGGAAGGAATTCAGTACTGGAGGAAAGGCTGCAGTGAAGGTATTCTTCCATCATAAAACTCCTCATCTACATTATCATAGATGTCCCATGTCATTAGAGATCATGACAACACAACATGCTGCCTTCTGATTTACTGGCTTTTAAATTTTTGTCAAATCATTAATTAATTACATTTCTCTGACAATATTAGCTTACACTGTAAAACCATCTACAGACACCAAGTTTCTTGAAATATAGCTGGAACAAAAAGTAAATCAGTCCATTTGAAATTTCAGGACATTTCATATGCTGTCAAAAATATGTAAAATAAGAGATGAGATGTGGTGAGGTCCTTGTGTGGGACTGTGAAGCTAACAGATAGATGAACATGAATGTCTTTGAAATCTGATTTATTCAAATATATTTCTTAAGTACTGCTGACATTATTTGTGCATGTGGGGATTTCAGTCAAAGTGGCAAAAATGGTTACGACTGTCTTATAAATATTTAGAGTAATTAGTAGGACCACAACTTCTGTCGTTTATGACCACAGATTGCAGCAAGCAACGCAGAATGCAATACTTCAGTAAAAACTTTCTATACCGTGAACTTCTGTTGGCTCTTCAGAATATTAAATTTTCTAATTACCATGAATATCACAGAATCACAAAATCACAGAATTGTATAGGTTGGAAAAGACCTTTAAGATCATCGAGTCCAACCATAAACCTAACACTACCAAGACCACCATTACACCATGTCCCTAAGCACCTCATCCAAATGTCTTTTAGATACCTCCAGGGATGGGGACTCCACCACTTCCCTGGGCAGCCTGTTCCAGTGCTGGACAACCCTTTCAGTGAAGTAAAATTTCCTAATATCCAGTCTAAACCTCCCCTGGCGCAACTTGAGGCCATTTCCTCTCGTCCTATCACTTGTTACCTGGGAGAAGAGACCGACCCCACCCCTCTACACCCTCCTGTCAGGCAGTTGTAGAGAGCAATGAGGTCTCCCCTCAGCCTCCTTTTCTCCAGGCTGAACAACCCCAGGTCCCTCAGCCGCTCCCCATCAGCCTTGTGCTCCAGACCCTTCCCCAGCTCCGTTGCCCTTCTCTGGACACGCTCCAGCCCCTCCATGTCTCTCTTGGAGTGAGGGGCCCAACACTGAACACAGCATTCGAGGTGCGGCCTCACCAGTGCTGAGTACAGGAGGACAATCACTTCCCTACTCCTGCTGGCCACACTATTTTTGATACAAGCCAGGATGCCATGGGCTTTCCTGGCCACCTGGGCACACTGCTGGCTCATGTTCAGCCGACTGTCAACCAACACCCCCAGGTTGTTTTCTGCCGGGCAGCTTTCCAGCCGCTCTTCCCCAAGCCTGTAGCGTTGCATGGGGTTGCTGTGACCCAAGTGCAGGACCTTGCACTTGGCCTTGTTAAACCCCATACAATTGACCTTGGCCCATCGATCCAGCCTGTCCAGGTCCCTCTGCAGAGCCTTCCTCCCTCCAGCAGATCAACACTCCCGCACAACTTGGTGTCATCTGCAAACTGTCTGAGGGTGCACTCGATCCCTTCATCCAGATCATTGATAAAGATATTAAACAGGACTGGCCCCAACACAGAGCCCTGGGGAACACCACTTGTGACCAGCCACCAACTGGAGTAAACTCCATTCACCACCACTCTTTGGGCCCGGCCATCCAGCCAGTTCTTTACCCAGCGAAGAGGACACCCGTCCAAGCCATGAGCAGCCACTTTCTCCAGGAGAATGCTGTGGGAAACCGTGTCAAAGGCTTTACTGAAGTCTAGATAGACAACATCCACAGCCTTCCCCTCATCCACTACGCAGGTCACCTTGTCGTAGAAGGAGATCAGGTTGGTCAAGCAGGACCTGCCTTTCCTGAACCCATGCTGGCTGGGCTTGATCCCTTGGTTATCCTCTACATGCCGTGTGATGGCACTCAGGATGATCTGCTCCATCAGCTTCCCCGGTACCGACGTCAGGCTGTCAGGCCTGTAGTTCCCTGGGTCCTCCTTCCGGCCCTTCTTGAAGATGGGCGTCACATTAGCTAATCTCCAGTCAGCAGGGACCTCCCCAGTTAGCCAGGACTGCTGGTAAATGATGGAAAGGGGCTTGGTGAGCACATCTGCCAGTTCCTTCAGTGCTCTCGGGTGGATCTCATCAGGCCCCATAGACTTGTGAGTGTCTAAGTGGTGCAGCAGGTCACTGACCATTGCCCCCTGCATTATGGGGGCTCCATTCTGGTCCCCATCCCTCTCTTCCAACTCTGGGGGCTGGGTACCCAGAGAACAATTGGCCCCGCTATTAAAGACTGAGGCAAAGAAGGCATTAAGTACCTCAGCCTTTTCCTCATCCTTGGTCACTGTGTTCCCTCCCCCGTCTACTAGGGGCTGGAGATTCTCCTTAGCTCTCCTTTTGCTGCTAATGGATTTGAAGAAGTATTTTTTGTTGTCTTTTACAGCAGCAGCCAGATTGAGCTCTAGCTCAGCTTTGGCCCTTCTACTTTTCTCCCTGCACAGCCTTGCTACACCTTTGTAGTCCTCCTGAGTTGCCTGCCCCTTCTTCCAGAGGCCATAGACTCTCCTCTTTTTCCTGAGTTCGAGCCAGAGCTCTCTAGTCAGCCAGGCCGGTCTTCTTCCCCACTGGCTCGACTTTTGGCACCTGGGGACAGCCTGCTCTTGCACCTTTAGGACTTCCTCCTTAAAGAATGTCCAGCCTTCCTGGACTCCTTTGCCCATTAGGGCTGCCTCCCAGGGGACTCTGTCAACCAGTCTCCTAAACAGGCCGAAGTCTGCCCTCCGGAAGTCTAAGGTGGCAATTCTGCTGACCCCCCTCGCCGCTTCTCCACATATCAAAAACTCTATCATTTCGTGATGACACTGTCCAAGACGGCCTCCAACCATCACATGGCTCACAAGTCCTTCTCTGTTCGTGAACAAGAGGTCCAGCGGGGCCCCTTCCCTAGTTGGCTCCCTCACCAGCTGTGTCAGGAAGTTCTCTGCCACACGCTCTAGGAACCTCCTAGACTGTTTCCTCTCTGCTGTATTGTATTTCCAGCAGACATCCAGCAGGTTGAAGTCCCCCACAAGAACAAGGGCTAGCGATCATGATGCTTCTCCCAGCTGCTTATAGAATAGTTCGTCAGTGTCCTCATCCTGGTTGGGTGGTCTGTAACAGACTCCCACCACAATATCTGCCTTGTTGACCTTCCCCCTGGTTCTTACCCATAGACACTCCACCCTATCGTCACCATCAGCGAGCTCTAAACTATCCAGACACTCCCTGATGTATAGGGTTACCCCACCACCTCTCCTGCCTCGCCTATCCCTCCTGAAGAGTGTATAGCCATCCATCGCCGCACTCCAGTTGTGCGAGTCATCCCACCACATTTCCATGATGGCAACCATATCATAGTTTTCCTGATGTACAATGGCTTCCAACTCCTCCTGCTTGTTGCCCATGCTGTGTGCATTGGTGTAGAGGCACTTCAGCTGGGCTGTCGTCCATGTCTCCTTCATAGAAGAAAACCCCTTGTGTGCTTTGAGGCATTTCACTGGCATTTCCCTCTTGGCTCCTATTGCCTCAGTATCCCCTAGCTCAACTCTGTTCAACTTCAGCTGTGCCCCAGCGTACTCCGCACATCTCAGAGACACAGGCCGAGTGCCCTCACTGGCACCCGCTCCCTCTAACCATGGCACATCGTCCCTCAGCTTCCCTCGGGCAAGCCTGATATTATTCCCCTCCCCCTTCGAGTCTAGTTTAAAGCTCTGTCGATGAGCCCCGCAAGCTCCTGAGCAAAGATTCTCTTTCCCCTTTGAGAAAGATGAATCCCATCAGACACCAGCAAACCCGGTCCTGTGTAGGCCATCCCGTTGTCAAAAAAAACAAATCCGTGGCGATGACACCAGCCACGGAGCCATGAGTTGATAGATTGGGTGTCCCTGTTCCTTCTAGTGTCACTGCCCACAACTGGAAGGAGAAAGGACAAAATAACCTGTGCTCCGGAGTCCCTTACTAGCCGTCCCAAGGCCCTGAAGTCTGTTTTGATTGCCCTAGGACTTCGTGTTGCAGCTTCGTCGCCCCCCACATGGAAGAACAGTAAGGGGTAATAGTCCGAGGGCCTATTTTTACTTCAGTAAAAACTTTCTATATTGTGAACTTCTGTTGGCTCTTCAGAATATTAAATTTTCTAATTACCATGAATATATCAAACATTCATGCCATAGCTCCTACAGTAGTGTAAAGAATTAAGTAACATGACAGTGAGACTGATGGAATGACTTTTCTAGTATCATACAATACACCCCATAGAAACCTGACTGCAAATAGTCCGTCTCCAAAAGAGTAGCTTCAGAAGCAGCACAGAAAATTTCTTCAATGTTAGTTACAAAGGCCAGAAATCATCAGTTTCCCTAGTGATGTTTTTCTTGTTTCTGAAACCGAACGCTTTGGGTTTTTTATAAGGAGGATTTCTTGAACTGGCATTTTCTTAATGGTATAACAGAAGTAATGTAATCATTATATCCTTCCAATTTCACATTTTGAATATTTGTATTTTTATAGTACACAGCGTTGGATCTAGTTGCCCAAGATCTTGAAAAGAGCAAGAAATTTTTGTAACATCCCTTGACTGGTGTAAAAGCTGGACCAAGGGAGAACATGAGAAGTGACACAAATTCCACCACTACAAATGGCTCTGGGCTCCTCCTGCCAAATCTCAAGCCCAATTTTAATAGAAAAATCCCCCCAAAATATTAAGCTGCTTTTTTTTAATAAAGTATAGATATTATACCACTGACAACGATTTTGTTTCTTATTCTTAGGCTATTTAATCACTTGCAAATTGGAGGCAAGCAAGAATTAAAAGATTAAAAACCTATAAACCATATCTGAACCTGCCATTAGAGCTGGAACAGTCTTAAACAAATCATCTGTTAACTAGCTCCACAGATGACAATGGTATTAATGGAACAGAGTTTGGTCCTTGAATTTGCAACTGAGGAAGACGCTGAGTTCCATTGAAGTCAGTAAAAGCTCAAGTAGAAGGAAGATCAGAAAATGCTCTTCATTCTGATCGCCGTAACCTAAGGATGATCACTGGCGTCTCTTTCCTTATGCCTCCATGACAAAGAACAAAAGGCCAGAATTTTAGGACTCATTTCAGCATAAAATTGCTTTAAAATGTGCTTTCTGAAATAGATTTCTTCTTTCTAATTCCCAAGGAGTTCATAACTGTATTTTTAGAAAGGCAATTTGGAATTTAACAAATACAGATACTTGGAAATGTCTTTGTGCTTCCTTACTTTCACAAAAAGACATTAAGGTCATATTTTTTTCAGAAGTGGAGATTACTTTTGAGTGGTCGTAACCATGGCTACCAAATTCGGAACCAAATAAAACTGCTGAAATTGGAACCCAGCAAGATGTATATAATGCACATGATTTGATCCGCAATAATTGTGCCTCAGAATTATGGAAAATCTTCTCAGTTGCTATTGCAAGCATTCCCAAGTAGGGAAGAGGAGAGACCTACACTGCACCAAATTCATTAATGGATCTGTTAGCCCATTTTGTTGCGTTCACTCCAACGTTACTATCACCCCTACCCCTTCTTTTTGTTTGATTTGAGGCTTCACTGACCTGTCCTACAGCCCAAGGTCTTTAGTTTTGTTATCGGCTTGTTCTCCCCTCAGCAGAGGGACCGTGAATTTCAGGAACCAGGAATCTGGTTCACTCAGTTCAAACTAAGCAAGTAGAAAAGAGAAAATCAGATTTCATCTGATTTATTTAGGCAAAAAGGTACCTTACCCTTTTACATGCTTTGTTCAATTGGCTTTCCTCTTATTTCAAAAAGATTTTTCTGTTATGGAGTTCAAGACTCTTCAAAGTTTGAGAAAACCTGAGACTTAAAGGACTAATAAGGGTGAGTTGACAGGTATATTCATTTTCGAAGAGTGATGACACTGTTTTAAATATTTAATGCACTGAAAAACATATGGAAGGAAAAATAATGTGAAGTTGGCTTTTGCATGATAGCACCATATTTTCTGTATCTTTCTGTGTTGCAGCCACATTATACAGAACTGTAAAAAAGAAAATGGCAGGTTTCAAATCAGCTATCATGGTGCTATCAGCTTTAAAGAAATTAATCTTTTATCCCGTTTTTTTCATTTTTCCAGTGCAATCAACAAACAAGCCATGGCTATCAATCTCCACGCTATGTAGCAATATTTTATTTTCAAGCTGATAGCTTCACATGATGAATTATAGTCATTAGAAAGCATGATAGTGTGTTACAGTAGCTTCAGCACACTTGTAAGTGTTGCTGACAGAATAAAGTGGGAGGGTTTGCTTATTATTATTATCTGCATTTGAGATGTAAATATTACCCCGAGTATGCACCATTCTTGACGGCTCATCAGAGCCAAATTTAAATTTTTCCAAACATTTCAAATGACATTTCAAGGCTATTTCCCCAATAAATATTTTGTACTTGCAACATTTGAATGCAGTTTTATGGTCCAATATTTGGATAGGTAACCACTTATGTTAGCAAAATGTGAAAAGAAAAAAAAAAAAATCATCTGAAGCATTTGTCTGCTCTCCAGGTACATTAAAATGTCTGCAAAGACAGCATCATGACTGCAAAGTGAATTGTAACTAGGCACCTCTGACTTAGAAAGCAAGACAAAGAATATTTTCAGTAAATAATTATGCACGTAGCATAATAAAAGTCATCTCAGCAACATGGAGCTCCTGCGTTATGCAGCTTAACAAGCTGCCAGAAGTCTGAACTGAACTAGTAAAAGTGACTCTCTGTGCCAGTAAAACAGAACAGCTTTACCATCTTTGAGACCTTTCTTCTAAATTTTTTCTACATAAAAGCTTTTTTGCTCCTGCGCTTGTAACAGCCAACATAAAAGCGAGGCATCTTCAGATGGATTGAGGGACTAGAAATTAAAATAGGTCTCTCCAATGCCTTTAATGTCACCAAAAAAATGCCCTGATAGGAGGCACACTTGAAGGACAGACAGTGGAAATGGGTTTTGTGGCCGGTGAGTTCACTCTCCGGAGGCGCGGGATCAGCGGGGGGGAGAGGCAAGGCGGGAGGGGGAGCAGCCCAGACCGGGGAGGCTGGGGAGTGGAGCGGGATAAAAGCCCCAGGATAAAGCCTGGGAGAAAATTTAGTGAAGGCACCAGAAGTGGCGGAAATGAGGGGAGGGAAAGAAAGCTCCCCAGCCTCCCTTTTAGCTACCAGCCATCCGGAGCTGAGATTACAGCTATATTAGAAGAAAAAGCTTCCACTGCCAAACTTAATGGGCTTCAGATCCTGGACACCGTGTTGCGCTCCTGGATCTGGGAATAAATAACGTGCCCAAAGATGCTGTAGGTGATAGCTCCAAAGTCTGAGCACACGCTACTTAGACAACACTTACACAATTATTATTGTTTTCTGTTGCATGATCTGCAGTGAATCCTGAAAAATTCCAGGAACATCTGAAAAGAGAGGAAGAGGTCGAATCTGAAAAAAACAAACCAAACCAAACCGGGATAGGGAAGAAATATAAGTGATAAATTTGCACTGAAAAGAATTAGGAGGCCATAGCTAATTACAGGAATGCAGAGGAATATTTTCCAGCTGGCTGCTGGGAGGGGATCCAGGATTACCACTGAAAGATGGATCAGTCACCCCCAGACACAGCACAGCGATTCCAGGTGAGATATTTGGAAACAAGCAAAGCAGCAGCTTCTGACAAATTAACTCAGACTGAACTTTTTCCTCTTGTAAAATCTTGCAACCAACAAGAGCTTTGAAACTCTCCCCTACATTTTTGCTAAGGTTTGTTAAATAAACTTGCGCTCTGTTCTGGTCTAAACCCTGCCTGGGGTTGGGAAGCAGAGTGAAGGGGGCCAAACCCAGCTGGATTCAAATGCAGTCTTTTTGCAGAGACAACATCCTTGTGCAAGCAGGGACAGGCTTCCCGGGAGATGTCGGGGGAGCCTGAACGGGCCGTATCCTGCTGGTTTGCAGGGGTTTATCCAGAAGAGCCGGCTTTGGAGGAAACTTCCCACTGGCAAGAGCAAACAAGCACCATGCCCAAATAAAGGGAGAGCAAAAACTGACTTATCTCTAGGTGAACCTCTGTGGCATCTCAAACCTTTTAGCAGTGTATAGTATTTATTTTAAGCATTAGTGGAGTGTCATAAATGAGCATTAAGAGTGTTACGTATCAGTACTGTAACTGAGATAGATAACTTTTTGAACATGAATAATAAAAAAAATGTTCATTGAATTGATTTTAGCTGATTGATTGTAATTCTTACAAAAGTGACTTTCAAATATCTATCCGCTAGTCAAAGGAATGATAATAAAGCCTAATTGCTTCAATTAATTGCAATATATAAGATAAGATCTAAATATTCATAAATTTCAAGTGTGTTCTCATCTGAAAAGTAAACATCTGGCATATTAAACTCCTAAGTGAGCATTAAGGCTTTCAGTCTTCTTTACAGTAGGTTATGTTATAACCTACCTACCTTATTATAACCTACCAGTGAGTTCTATTAGAACCAATAGGTTATACTACAACCTACTGTAAATGTAAAAACCCCCACATTTTGTAGTACAATGAACAATATTTACAAATGCAGTTTCCACATCCTTACCTAATGGATAACTAATATCTACATGAACTCATACATTCACAAAATTCCTTCTGCACCTACCAAGGCCAACTACTTTTGCCTCATCTATGTCTAAAAAACACTTAATACCTCCATTGCATTTGTGTTCACTGACTCCAGTAAGAGCCAGCCTAGGACAGGCTACAGAGCTCGGCACAGAACTGCAACACTTTGTACTTTTCTATCTAGTTCAATAAGCAACTGGTTAGAAAGAGAGAAATAACACAGCAGCTGGCAGTTATTGCAATAGTCTCTTCTCCTTTTTTCCTTTATATTTTCCAGCTAGATGCAACAACCCACCTGTCCGTCCCTACTTCAGAATTCTACGCCGGGCACTTCTAAATCTGCTACACCCAATACTGAAGATTTCTATAACAAGCATAGCAGAAGTGCATTCAACTCTGATACAGGCCAATATTAAGATCACTCCTGTTCAAGAACCTTGCTGCATTCATGCAGCAACGGATCTAAGCCTATTGCACATTTTTTCACTACGTGCAAGCTGCCATCTTGTAAGAAAGGAGGAATAAACATATGGATACAAAATATGTTGGAATAATCACTTTCTGCACTGATACTTGCCTGTCTGTGTAGACATCAGAGAACACATAATATCTAGCTTTCTGCATGTTGTGTTATTTCACACCGCCTCCCATTTCACACAGAAAAGGCATTTGACTTTGTCTAATACAAGCTCAATTTCTCATAGATTTACCACCAAGAATCCAGCTATCTAAAGTAGTCCTATTTATTTCAGCAAAAAACATTGTACATGTAAGGTATGAAATGTTAAAAGAGCATCAACATTACAATGACTAATGAAGATAAAGGTCGCATACCTTGCTTGAGCGCAGAGTTCACTATTTTTTCAGGGGAACAAGAAAAAAACTGGGTCTAGTGTGCAGCAGCTAAAAAGCTGTTGACTACTTACACTGTTCAGACTTAAAGTTATATAAATTTAGAAAATGTACTGACAGAACTTTATTAGAAACCACAAAAACACAGCATAACAAAGCACAACATTTAAGAAATTCATTTTGCTTTTCTAAAGAAGACATGGAGCCAAACAAACATGAAACAACAAAGCACAGGTTTCTATCCCAAATGATTCAGGTATTCAGACAAGAAAGAATTTGGGGAGAGGGGGAGAAGTAAGTGAGGAGCAGAGGCATTACTCTGTCTGTTCTCGTGTATGATTAATAAGCAAATTACATATCATAATTTCCCCTCCAACATTTCAGAAGTGTATCTGGTCTTTTTGGGAATCTATCTTAGTATGCCAAGTAGCTGCCAAGAATTCCACACTCTCCATGCAGATGATTAAACTGGTCAAAATATTGTTATGTGAAAAATGAGTAAGTCAGACGATAATGAATCTCTGGATTTTGAGTCGTCTGAAAAACCTTAGAAGAAATCTGGCAGCATGGAACATGCTCAGGATGAGATGAAGCAGAGGAGAAGACAGGCACGAGGTCTCAAAAAACTGTCCTGCACCATAGTGCTCAGAGGTTTGTACCACTTTGTAGCTTGAACCTATTCTGGTTTGTTCCTGTTTCTTTTGTCGCCATTGAATAAACGTGGATATGAAGCAACAAAACAACAAATCTTTTATAAAAACCTACCCCTGCAACTGAGTGAGCTGACCAGTTTCACGGCATCTGGCTACCACCAAGAGTTTGCGTTTGCACTTACTGTGCACCCTGTCTGGAAGGAGAAAGTCATGAATTTTAGTCACCGTTCTTCCCGTGCCACATGGTACGAGCATGGCACATCCACTTCGCTGCTCACCTCACCTTTTCTCCCGTGAAAAATGAATAAGATCTGCTGGCATCACAAGGATGTTGCTTTAATTAATTACCTCTTTCACAGCAGAGTGTTCAGCTCGCAATGCTATTATTATTATTGAAGTACAGATCCTCCACGCTAATGAGTATCCTGGAAAGATATGCAACTAAATGGCTAGATATAGGAGATACTTCATGTCGTCAGATGTTTTAATGAAAAACATAAAAGTTTCGAGTCATACTTTGACCTGGGTGTGCTTTCATTAATTAGAGCAAAGCATTGTGAAAGCCACGGAGGGGTGCAGCAGGAGCTCAGCTCTCAATCTGATGCTCCTCATAGCAGAGGGACGGCCACAGCTAATGTTTGCAGCTCCGCTGATCAAAGAGCAAAGCTAATATTTTCACTATTCATGGGCAATACTTTTCAAGTATCTTCATTTTTTCAAGTCTCCTCCTTCTCAGACCAATTAACCCCCTTTCTAGAGAGTCAAGCCAAGCTTTGTCATTTATACGTAACTTGGAAACAGATGCAAAAAATTCACCTCTTTCCCTTTTGTGTTTGGAATAGTGTTCCCCAGGACTGCTCTGTCTTTACAGAGATTTAACTCAAGAAATCTTCCAGAATGCAGAGTTACCGGAAAAACATTTTGATCTGTAAATACTATCCTTAAAAGCAAAAGCCTCCAAACCTACATTTATAGGCTTATTTTCATGATGACAGTTTCGCTACATTTGTTGAATTGTAAACCATGTAAAGCTCAGCAATAAAACGTCTGCAATCTGTAGCGGTAATGGGAGGCATGTCTCATAAACAAGATAAGTTGTTTCTTGCCAATATTGTTACACTTCATAAATACGAACTCAAGTCTGTTTTGCGTTTCCTAGATCAGTAGCAGACTTTTATTTTAATTAAACACAACATATAAAATATTCATTTAAAAAACAAACATCATTGTTTTAAAGACATTATACTAAATTAAATTATAGTGCTTTTGCCATAAAGTTCTTGCACAAAAGAACAATTTTGAATTCTGAGTGGACTGAGACAGCACAAGTGTCCATCAAAAACCTATAGTAGGAAGATGGTAGCTGCCCTATGAATAAATAAACTATTTATATTTCCTGATAATGTAAGTGCTTATATGAACTCATTCCAATTCCCAAAGACGACTCATTTCAGCTGTGGTTGTAATTAAGAAACTATATCACATGGCAGCAAGGAAGATGCTGCCAGTCCCACTTTATGCAGCAGAACTACTGTGTTTCACTTCGCACTGACATAATTTATAGTCTCATTTCATTAGACTAATGCTGGATATCTTTGATAGATCCGTCTTTGACAGCCTCTGTCCCAAAAGTACGTTAGTTTTTGAAACCTACCCTTTTGAGCATAGATTGACCAGGATCCCGGAATACAATCGCAATACATGTCTGCTAGAGCCTCATTCAATAAAAATGCTATTTCTAGTTTAGTAACACAAATCCAGCTTCTGGATTTAGCATGGAATCCAAACACATATCTTGTGACATGAACCTCAGAGATGGTATAAATTACAGAAACCAACTTTTTAAATTGTCAGTAAAGAGGAATATTAGGAATTGAGAAGAAACTAGCCAGAAGCAGCTAAATAGTGATTTGTGCTATAGAACCAGCAACCCATAACCATGGCCTGGGAGGCACCAGCCATCTACAAAAAGTTTTCTGCGTGGCCAGCATGGAAAAATGTATTGCTCAGTTGTAAATCTACCAAAACAGCCAGCACCAGGAATTCACTGTGTTACAGGAATAGGCAGGAATTTACTTCAGAAACTCCTTAGCTGATAGCAATAGCTTGGTCGCACCACATCACTCTTCTGTGCCTTTAAATAAAAGTTTTAAAATAACTGAAATTACTCAATTATGGTTTTAAGTGTTACATATTACTACATTGCCTCGTTTATTACTAAAGCCATTTAAACAGATTGCAGAGAGTAGACTTGGGCTGTCAACATCTGTACCGAATTCATAATCTTCTCAGGTCACTGCCTGAAACAACTCTGCAAAACAGACCGGTAGCCAGAGCTTGTTCCAGACTGGCCAAAGGTTTATGTTGATTTAATTCCACCCTTCTATTCCAGGAGGAAACTGGAAGGAAAAGAATAGGCAAGAAGCAACGTTAATGTACTGCTAAAATTTCAGGCTTTTATGGAATTTCAGCAGAGTAGAAATGGAAATATGAAATAATAGGAAAAATTAAAGTCTTGAGATGTGCCTATGTCTTGAGTCACTGAAAAACAAGATGTGCCTCAAATACATATTCTACTAGTAATTTTCCAGAAAGGAAGCCCTCAATCAGCCCCAGATTCAAGAAGATGAAGAAAAGATGCAATAAAATCCCTGTCCTGTCACGGTAGACAACCTGGCACCTCGTGAGTCCTGGAGTCCTCCAGCTTTGGTGCAAGATACGTGAACTATTTGGTTTTTGATGGTAAAACAAACATAACAGTCAATGGACCGAATGGGGAGCGCCTTCTCAACGAGGATCTTCAGAGACTTCCTTCCTCAGGCCATCCTTCTCTAGGATTTGCCATGTTTCAAGCTTTAAACCCATCTTTTTCACAAGAAAAAGATGAAAAGATGAAAAAGATGGGTTTAAGGCTTGAAACATGTCATTTTCACAAGAAGAAGATGAATAAGAAAATGCATAAAACCCTGACCATCACCTTTACTCTGTCTGATAACAGTTGCATTCATTTCACACCGCCATATGTGCAAAAAGAGCATGAAACAGCCTTCCTTTATATGCTCATCCACAGCATGATTCAGCTCCTTTTTTTTTCAGTTTATAATTTCTGAAGTTTTAATAACTGTTTCTAATAAGCAAGATTATAGTTTTTCAATTTTTTAAAAAACCCTTTCCTTTCAGATTTCCTCCTATTTTCTGCAAATGAACTGTTTTTATTAAAAGTAGAACGGACAACTGCTGTTTGGCAAGAGGTCTGCTGCTTTTAGCTTATATATCCTTCCCCTACTCTCTTAATTTGGCAAGGCATATACTTTCATTCCAAATTGCTCTTAGTACCTCTGCTGATTCATTACACGCAGAAATGGTGCAAGAGTGAAGCCATTTTAGCAGGTTTCAGGTTTTACAATATTGTAGCATTCCTACATTAAATATTCCGTTAAAAAAGACAAACCACTTTGGGAATATTTCTATTCCTAGTTGATTTACATTAAAATAAACAGGAGGTAATTTATATAAATGAATTGCAGTAATAAACAACTGGCACTAATCAAGCCAACTATTGTACGGGATGGGGGTGGGGAGAAGGGATTAATTGTACTTCCAGGCTGCGAAGGAATCTGTGAAGTAGATGTTCCTGCCTGTCTCCTTATACTTAAGCTTATCAAGAAGCAACTTCAACCCTGGCACAAAGGCTTCGAACTCCTCAAGAGAGATCTGAATAAGTTGGATAAGTATTTAGTGAACTAATTTGGTCACTGCTTCCTGTAAGCCTGAGTTATCAGACTTGATGTTTTAATCACACGGTCATTTATTTTTATAAAAAGTGTAAAATTTAAAATTACTAAATTGGACTGATACTCAACATATCAATGAACTGGTCAGTAAATGCCCTTCATATGGATTCCCAGTGTAGGCTGTTTCCTGATCAGTATTTTCCTCTAATGAAAAACTTTTAATGTTTTCAGATTTTGAGACAACGGAGCTATAAAAGCTGTCAATTCAGTCCCTTCCATAGTCCATGAGCTGTAAAATCACCAGATGGATCCCCTTTGCTTACCCTAAAACCTGAACGAGATTTCTTCAAAATAAATCATGAGCCGTGCCGGCTCTGCGAGGATGGAGGTACATCCATTCATTTTGCACTTCAGCGGGCTATAACCAAACCCGTGTTTTCTCTCTCCTCCTTTCCAATACATCCAAAGCTGGTGTCAGTGGAGGGGAGCGACGACGGATAACCCCCCTGGCTGGTAGGCTGTGGGAGCAGGGAATGCAAAGGGCAGGAGGTCTGTTCTCATAGGAACACACGTCCACCAGCAAGGCAATATTAAACTCATATTTGGCTGAGAAACACAGAATTTCAGGCCTGGTAGCTCCAAAGGGGGACGAATACCCCACAATGCAAAGCAGCTGAATCCAGACGCCTGGTATTTCTGCACATTTTTTTCATCTCACAGAGCTTTAGAGAGTCACCACCTTCTCTAATAAAAGTCTGAACAAAAGCTGGGCTTCTCAAAACAAGGATTTGGGTTGGCTTTGGAGGACATTTTGTACGGTCAAAGTCTTTCTGTTCTCCTAAGCAAATACGGTCTCCCAAGTTTCTCATTCTCAGATGTCTAGCCTTTTCCACGCTAACCAGAAAAGTGTTTCTTGATTGGCTATCATATTCTTTACAAGCTATAAATACTTGCATCATGTGAAAGGAGTGGCTCACCAAAGATATTTAATTACAGAGTAAACCAAGAGGATTATTATTTATATTGCCACATGTCGTTCAGATGCAGGTCTCCTCCACAGCACAGACTGTGGCCATCACCACCTTAATTCACGTCTTCAGCGAAGCAAGAGTTTGACCAGGTTAAGATCCCTTACTGCCCCCACTGTGGAGTTTGATCTTTTCTTTCTGCAGCCTAAAATAAAATGCATACTGAAGCTACCGTGAGGATGTGTGCAAGACCTGGACCACACGCTGCTCAACAAGACCGAACAGAAGCCCAGCTGAAAGCAGCTCTGTGAATGTACACAGACCACGACAAATTTCGCTGTGTTTTTGCAATACAAAAGGTGCAGTCACACCACATTATAGATAAGGCACATTATGCCAATCTCAGTATTAAGAAAAGGGAGCAATGTGTTAGCAGAAAGATAGTATGCTGATTGCAGGGTGGCTGTGCCTACAGTAAATGCTGATACAACCCTGGGCGACGTTAACACCTTTGCTAAAGGAGTTTGGCAGAGATAGCTATAGCGAAGTGCTACAGAGCCTTCCGCTTTCCCTATTCAGTCCAGCAGTGTTGTGCTTACGCTGATATAATCGAATTGGAATAAATTACTCTTTTTTTAGTGATTGTTATTTATCTTGAGTGGCTGTGAACTATTTTTTTGCCGATCTGAATGAATTGCTATTCTAAATAACAACTAAATTAACTTCGGTATTTTGATTAGCATGGCGAGAGCCTTGAGCTGTTTATTTTATAATCATTCAAATAACGTTTTTACTCAACAGCTTTATCATAACGTTTTCATAAGCTAGAACTTGCACAGCATTTAGCAAATTGAGAATACCGTACCAATACCAATACCAATACAAGAACAAAATCAGTAGCTAGTAATGCAATGTTACCCCATTTTACAGGTGGAAATGTGAGCAGTACATTGAAAAACTTCTGCACAGCCACACAGAAAGTTATTAGCAGAATGTATATAACAATTATTTCTGTAAAAGTTAAGGGTATGTTTAATAGGGAATATATAAACCATCAACATTAAATTAAGGATGTTCATAATTACTGTGATGACTCAAGGAATGTTTCAGCAGGTGTGGAAGCAGAGTCACACCTACTGAATAGGAATGGGAATATGAAATTGCCTTTTTATTATCATACTAGTTAGGCAAACAGCCATTTAGAAAAATATATACTAAAAGTTTCTGCCAAGTTAAAGACTTTCTAACATATTAACTATTATTAAAAATGCTTAAGCAAATCCCCAGGTTTCTTTATTTTTCCCAAATGTGTACGATATGCCTCAAACATACTGTACGATCCTAATAAGCGGTTACATACCTTCTGTTACAAATATATTAAAGCACGGAGCCTACAACAGGCTTTATCTGGGTGTAGGATTCTGTGTACGTATTCGGGAAGGGAAGGAGCATGTCTCATGGTTGCTTCACTCTGCCCCTAGGAGCGATGAAAACCTCTCCCAGGGTTCGGCTGGGGTCCCTGGAGCCAGTAATTCTCAACATCATAGACGTGGGATCAAGAAGCACCACCGATACTTTTCAGCTGGACCAAAGTCCAGCTCAGCAACATTTTCCAAAGTTAAAAAATTTACTTCCATCAATTCTAAATATATGTAGGGCTAAATATAGTAAACCTCAACTTGAAAAATCACGGCTAAAGCTAACATACACTTAGTCTCAGTCTGTGCACCAGCTGTGGATAAAAATGTGCTGAAAAGTAGAACATTTTGTCTCTTTTCATTTATCAAACATTCAGTTGCAAACACACAGTCATCTGTTTAAGAAGAGCTGAGAATCTGTTAAAATTATTCATTTGATGGCTTTGCGAATTTAAATCACAATTTGCTCTGGAATTTAAATTCTCAGGTAACTTTTTATGGGTAATGCTTTCAATCAAAAAACTTTGGTTACTGGAGGTCTTTTTTTAAATGTACTTATACATTTTGGCAACATTTTTTCAGTTATTTGTTCAAATAAGGAATTAATTAATATAAGCAATGTCATTCTGCGAGGCAGTTGTAAAACACATATCTGCATCATGCCTGTAGATTAATGAGTCAACCCAACTGCTAGTATAAACTCAGATATTATTTTATTTCTTTTTTCTATACGTTATCACATATGACTGGCTAAAAATCATAGGTAGTGTGGATTGCTAATATGTTGTCAACTTTGACATTTCCATCTTTCACAAGGAAGGATTTACATGTTTAAACAATTAATCAAGTCCCTAAATGAATCTGCATCATCAGGAAAAAGGCAACACAGGACGCAAGTGGACTCCAGATGAAAGGTTTAAGCAGACGTAAGACATTATTATTTCCTTTATTTCCTTTTCTGACCTGTAAGAACAATGAACGATGGCTCAGGGGTCCATCGAACTGGTGAGTCTTTGTAAGCCAAATAAAATTTTCACTGTCTAGAACAGAGATGCCTATATCTGAGCTAATTCTGTATACTCTCTTTAAGGTCATGAGAAAGAAACATGTTTACTTCTCCTCCTTGAACACCCCTATTCCCACGCTGGCTGTGTCCCATTCGAGCCCCAGTCCTAATCCTCCTCCTGATCACTCTTTTTCTCTTTCTTTCTTGCAAATTCCCTTAACATTTTATTCTCCTTTTCTTTCCTCTCATGGTACAAACATGTATTTAGCCTCTGTCATCTTAAAAATGCCTGATGCTACCCATGCTCCTCCCATTGCCCTTTCTCCTTTTTTCACCTTTTCTCTGAGTTCTCTGCAGCTGCTTTGCCATCTCTCCCTGGCGTCCCTTCTCCCTAACTCTCTTCCAGATTGCCGCCCTCCACTTCCCTCCCCTAGGACTTCTTCAGCTCTGCTAAAGAACCACCTTCCAAGGACAGGAACATTGCAAATCTCCCTTACTTCTTCTTAAACTCAAAAACCAGTATGAATTCATCTTTTTTTAAACCACCAATTGCCTAATTTCCTTGCCGGGGTTTTTTTTTTTTTCCTGACCTTGGCTTCCAAGGCTCCATCACCTTTCTTCTCCTCTCCACTCTCTATAGGGGAGGATGGGCCTTCAAGACACCCCTACATTGCATTTTCTGTAAGCAGCTTTGACATTTCTTTACATTTGAGGACACCATCCCACTCAACTACCTCCTCATCCTCTCTCAGATGCTTCCTAAAAACTCATGGCGTTCCTGGTGGCAGGAAAAGAGTTCATCAAAGTGCTGGCACTGAACTGCTCTGTGAGTGAACCTCCTACGCCCGGGGATAAAAATAAACAACAACAGTCAGAAATATTGCTAAGAAACCATATGCTTCCGATTTCTGGCTATCACCAAAAGAATGGGAATCGTTGGTATTCTGGGTCCCTGAGAATCAAACCACACATAAAGTAAAAATAATAACAATAAATCTTTCAGATAAGTTTGAAGTATAGGCAATATGATGAACTGCATTGGCTCTATTTTTTAATTCTTAGCAAACCATTTTAGATTGTTAACGTGTCTGTTATGTTATTTTTCCTCCTAACTCAGAGCCCCAGACAGCTGGAGGTGTTTAAAGAAAAAAGTAATGTGCATTTTTTCCACAATATGTAGAATTCCTATTCTTATATTAGTTTTTATTCTTAGAAGCTCAAGCTGAAATTTGAGTTCCACTGCAATGCTCCCACTAATTGCCTTGAATAATTCAAATTTTACCACTCTCAAGGGCACAACTGGAGCCAGACTGTTATAAGCCATATTTGTTACGCTGGAGCCAACAAAATAAGTATGCTTTATGCTGTAGAGCACGCTGAGCTTAAGTTACATTATTTTGTTTGTTCCGAATTCAGACAAGTGAAAAAAATCACAGTGGATTGGCTTGTCAAAGGAGCCTACCAATAAATACAGAACAAGCCAAATTTTACTTTTAAAGCAGCAGGAATAAGTCAAAATCACAGTGCAACCCTGAAAATTGTACTTTGCCGAACAAAATTAGAAAAGGCCTAAACTGTGGGATCTCTCTATTTTTGGCTCAAGAGAGAAATTCTGAAGCTGCTGATGATTTGAAACGGGTCCTGAAGAGAAGGAAGGAAGGAAATTAGAATTTTTTTTAACTTACAAAATTGTCTTGCCTGTGTAATAACACTGAGCATGACTGTCACTCTGAAGACATATTAGCTCATTTAGGTAATTAGTGTGAGCAGCATGTTTCCCTGCTTATTCCATTCAATTATAGGGTGCTCACTTTGTCATTACTGGAGTATCTTAATGTGACTTGTAATTAGTGTAATTACAATCCAATGTTAATTATATCTGCCACTTAGACATAATTTTATATAGTAATGGTCTTATTCTCAATAACCTTATTATGTTGTTTATTCAAACAGGAATTTAGCCTTCTTTCATGCGTCAAATATGGAGATTACAAAAAGTACTGCCTGTCATTTCTGTAGTTATGACTAGGGGATCTTTGCATTGCAAAATCATATTTGGGGCAATCAATGAATGGAGAAAACCAAATTATAGAGACTGATTATTAGAGACATGCTGAACTAACAAAAATAATTTGCACAGGAGGCATATTAAGACATACGCTGGTTCATGAGCGCTGCAGAGAGAGGTCAGTGTCCATAAGTTAACAAGAGAACAAGAGAGTGGAATATATAAAAAGTAAAGTGTATATAAAAAAATATATAAAGATATATAAGTAAAGAGTAAAAAAAAGGAAGTAAAGAGTGCTCCAGGCCCAAATCATACTCCACCCCATGCGTTCTTACATGCATCTGACATACGCAGTTACATGTATTTTGATTAAAAAACCCTAAAACAGCCAGTCAAAACAATGCACGTATTTACAATGCACATATTGCTGCCTCCACAGAGGCCCAAAAGGACAAGTAACACATGACAAATATTAGTCACGCTATTTAATGCACGATGTTGAAGAGTGGCATAAGAACCGGAGGAGCGGAGAAGGGAATTTGGCAGCTCTCTGGGAGATGGAAACCGAGATCCCCCCTAATCCATGTCTTTTACTGAGAGTCTGAAAAGGGTTTCAAGCTTTGAGCTCGCTCTTCGGAGGCTAATGAATCATTCAGATTTCCATGGCTCAGGGTGATGTCCCAAGACAGCTGGCAGCTTTCTTTGAGCTTAAGAAAATCAAGAAGTTTCAAAATGAAAGCAGAGTCAGTGAAAATAAAAGTAAATCAGGGGCACGTATACCGAAGAATGGTGTTATCGCTAACCCAGCTGGATAACCAGCAAACATTCTCCGGTACTGAAGGGAGGCTTAAGGAGCAAAATCCTATGCTGTGAGTTAAGCCGTCTCCTTCGCTCTCCGCTGCTGAGAAGCCTTTCTCCAAGGTCCATGCGGTTCTCCGTGCCGCCGATCTCTGCCTGTTACCAGACATGCAATGCAAATTCAAAGGTTTGTTCTTGTTCGTCTTCCCAGCTATCGCCTTTTGGAAAACATGTGTGCACAGGCACGTTCCCGCATGAGCTACTGGAAGCAAATGCTGCTTCTGCCTGAGGCCCCTTTGAACGGCAAGGAAGCTCGCTTGTTTTTCTCAGGATCATGCATCGCTTTTGAACTATTTTAGCAGTTTCACATGCAAGACATCGCCTTAGCCCCTTTATGTTTCTTCCACATAAAATAGAATTATTTTTACTACTGAATCTGTTGCATTAAGTGATACGAAATCTGCTTGTATTTACCTTAAAACTGTCAGGCATCCTAGTATCACTCTATTGAAAAAAAGAAATCAAATTTAAGATATTTATTGGCATTTTTAAAATGTTCCAAAGGAAAAACAAGAATACTTTTTTTGTCGTTGTTTCAGTGGTTGCACAGAACACAGCTGGATTATCACAATGCTATAATCTTAAGGTTATTTTAACAAGACAGTTCCTGTTATCTGTGACTAGGAACTTCATATATGAAAGTGTCCCAAATACAACGAATAACGGAGTGCATAGCATCGCTTCGGTAGGTACCTTAGCATTATGCAATCAAATATATCACTTGGTTATACAATAACTATAATCTGTCCTTCATGCAATATAAATCTTACTGGTACTTCTGCATAAATAGTGATTTCTCACTGGCTGCCAATTAAATCGTGTTTCTGCCAATAACTTTCAGTAAATTGACGGGCCTACCTGTTATACTTGGGTTTGGTTTTTTTTTTAAAACTCAAAGTCCATCTCCTAATAGCAGGCAGTGAATTTACAGTTCTCCAGTGATTAAAGCCACTCAGCCTTCAGTCCTGTGCATTATACCACCACATGAGGACTGCTGTAATCACCTCGAAAAGCACCGCCTGTTGCATTTTATGGCTTAAATACAGTCAGCAAGGGCATCTCGGGAATGTGCATTCAAACCAAGGCTGCTCATTAACTATTAACCAGCAGCTATCCCAAGTTGTTCCACTTTAGAACTGATCCGTCTGTACCTGAAAGGACACAGCAGGAAGAGCAGGTCCGCTGTGTAGGAAACGTCTCTTGTCGTTTACCACCTTGCTGTCCTGCTAAAACAGTGCAAAGTTAGGTGTGATAAGAGGTTAGTTCCCTAGCTTTTAGTATTTTTTCTAAACAAAGCGCTGTTACTGGCCACTACAGCTATAGGTGAACTATGCTTGAAAATTAATTCAAGTTGATTGGAAAAAGAGAAGACTATACTAGTTCTTCATACATATTCTTAACCGTAGGACAGACCGGGAGCTGGTTACATGTCCAGGAGTCATTTCCTACCTGGATTTGCTTGTTTCCCTTGGAGAGGTCAGTAGTGACCACATAGGAGCCCATTGCAGCGGTTACGTTGCCTGCTCAGGAGGGATTCCCCAGGCAGTCTCCAGGATGGGGTTCTGTCTTCCACGTAGCTCCCCAAACAGCAGGGTTTGCCCACCCTGGAGTCACAGGAATCAGGCTGGAGGAGGCGGCCAAAGATGACGGGGTCCTCCTGGTCTAAGGAGGGATCAAGGTCCACCATGGTGCTTCTCAGAAAGGTTTCCTCAGACACTGTCCTGAGACTTCCAGGGAAGAACTTTTCACAGTCTCTGTAGGGAATTTATTCTAGTACTTAACTACCTTAATAGTAGAAACGGTTCCCTCATTTTTTAACCAACTCATCCCTGCTGTGATTTTTGGATATCATTACTTTTCTTCTATCACAAGGGGCATGGAGAACAGATTGCTGCTTTTCTTCTCGCAGCAGCCTTTTCCGTATTTGAAGACTGTAGTAATGTCATTGGGCATCCTGAAGCTAGAGGAGAAAGCAGTGCAATGACTAGATCTGGGAAATAAGCTCAGCCTCCTCATTCTTAGGCTCTTCCCCTCTGTTCCTGCAGGCTTCCCTCTTAGTCACCCTCTGCACCCACTACACTTCCACAGGGACAAGTTGCGATGCCACGGTCCTTATTCCAGCAAAGATTGCGGTGATTTGTCTCCTCAGCACCACGATAGCTCCTGAGCCACCCATATCCCTGATCCCACGGCGAAGGATGAAAAACTAGAGATGGATGATCACCAGCAGGACATCTATGAAGGCATCCAGCAAACACACTGAGAGCTACCAGGGAGCTCACCGGCAACCAGTACAAAGTCACCTAGAGCACAACCACAGCTCTGAAGCTGGGCTACGATGAAGAGAAACGACAGCTATGCTCTCCCAGCGGTCAGATGCCCTGTCAAACAGTCTGCATCTAAGCACTGAATTCCTGTTTTCTCGTACGGCTTCACGGTAACCATAATGTCAAGTCCGAAACAAGTGATGAATTACGTCAATTACTGTATTGCAGACATACAAGTCACACTAATGCACAGCAAATACAGCACTCCCCTAATTACAGTTACAGACATGTACATTTGTTTTTCTTAGTAATTAAAATGTTCTATTGTACTTAATACTGTTATCTGTATTCTTTGGTTAAGTGCAATTTAATTTGCTTTCTTAAGAAAGCTGGGTATAATTTAAAATGAAAAATATATCTCTTTTGCTGATATTCTTTTTCTAATGCTATTGCTTTCCATGACTGCAGATCTAGAACACGGTAACTTCTCCTGAGTTTGTTCACAAAGTTTCTAGAAGGTAATGCTGTTCTAAAGCCCAAAAAACTATTTATTTGTGATCGGTTCAGGAAAATCTCCTGGTTGCTAAAGCACTTAATGCGATAAATGAGGCACCTGAAGCATTTGCAAGGCAAAGGAGCTTTCACAAGGAAGGCAGAGGTTGCACTAGGGTACTCCCTTGAGAGCCCTGTTCATAGCTGATGTGCTGTCATTAATTCAAGAACAGCTGAAGGAACTCCCCTTAAGCCCTCTAAGAGGAATAGTTCCCCTACAAAAGGGGAAACATTTTAGGATGTTCCACAGTTGAGAAAAAAAATCGCAGTGGTGGTGGAAGCAGCTCAGCCCACATCCACCTGCACAGGGAACTGGAGACCCTTTTTACTCATTATTTCTTTAATGCAGCTCACAACCGCACATGGGAAGGTCTGCAAATATAAATCTGGTCTGTCATTAATGTTATTGTTATTTGACTTGTCACAGCATAGAAAGAATTTCTTCCCTGCGGGAAATTATTCTATTCCTTCTCTGCATACTGTCCCCTCTGTGGCCACAACCCATCCGTAATCAGCTCACCCAGAATGATCAAGGATGGAAAAAGTTACAGGAAGGAAAACTATTTCAGCACACATTCAGGGATGAAATACTGCAGACGGTAGTACTGACTACCACACATCCTACACAAACCAGGAAGATATCCAGACCAAGAGCTTTAAACCACAGTTTGGCTGACTTGCATTTCGAGAGAAAAGAGATTTTTTGTAACAGCATGAGCGAACAGCGGGCTCTTACAGACTCTCGAAGAATGTCCTCACTCGTGTTTGCTGTACAGTGAACAATTCATTTGGAAACGTGCTCTCTCCGACGGCTTGCAAACAGCAGACTTTCTCCATCTTACGGTGTCACAGAAACGGGGATATTGTGAAAGTGTCCACAAGAGATGACCTGTTTTAATCTCAGCTGTCATTTCCAATACTGTTTAAGTTTACGCAGTCTCTCTAGGAAGGATGGAGCAATGTTTAAACATTATCCGCTCCCTTCCTGTAAATTCTTATACTGTTTTTATTCCTTATCTCAAGCTGGAGAATCTCAAACTGAATCTGAGATCCTGTTCTCCCTGTATGACTCATTAGTAGAGCACAGAAATAATAATGCCAATATTCACTTAAAAGAGCTTATGGTCCAGCCCAGATTCACAAACTTTCATGTCTTCTTAGTTCAAGAACTGGAATTTCCCCAGCCCACCTTTCATGCACAGCTTTGATTTTGTCAGACTCTGGAAATACTCTTCCAGAGCAGATTTTTGCTTAGTATGAAAACCAACGCTGTTCAAACCCAAATACCAATATTATCTCATACCAAACAAATTCAGACACTATGTCAGAAACCAGCTATCTTGCAGGATTAACAACTTACAGGCAGGGAAAGAGTCACCTCAAGCATTCAAAGAGTAGCCACAAGTTACAGAGAAGTTGCTCCTGGCCCTCAGCTGTTAGCTTGAGACCCAACCTGCACAGGAGGAGACCGAGCCACGCAGTATTTTTCATCTTCCCCTCCACCAGCTGTGCTTGTATTGCCCTGGATACACAGATCCTGCCCCAGCCTGCAGTTTTTTCTCGGATTCAAGGAAACGCAAACCTTGCAAAATAATAATAAACTTCACAAAGCCTCACGGTATAGAAACAGAAATAGAAAACTGAGGGAGGAAGGTGGTGCCGTTAATTCAGGATAAACCCTCTTCCTCCCACAGAAGGCATCTCAAAAACTACACAGTTAATGAATTAAGTCTGCATTTGTAATGAGGTTAAATGAAGCAAGTTTGGGTCACTACCATGAACATTTCACACTATTTTAATGACAAAAAGGTAAACTTTCAAATGGAAAATTTACAAATGGCATCAGGATATGTAACTCCCATTAACTAACAGTTTCAGGGACCTAAAAATCTTTGCAAATCTCTTACAACATCCATTTTTAGCCAAACAGATTGAAAGGGAATTTACTTCATTACCAAATCTTTTGCTCTGCATGTTGAGAAGCAAGCCAGTTTTCATACAGGTATCGTAGCTGCACATGGTTAACAGGCCTCAATAATTTAAAACCACGAAAGAGGGACAACAATATCCTGCATATATGATAGGTGTCAGCCCAGTGTAATGTGAAGAGCCTAAAGCGCTGCACTATGCTGTCCTTTACGCCAGTAGTTACACTTACGTTGTGTCAACCAGCCTAGCAGGGCTTTGTATTTCATTAAAACCTTACCGTGTCCCCAGGGGACTGCAGCCCAAAATGCACTGCCTACATCAACGGCCTTAACGCCACGTGTTAAGGACACATGGCTCACAAGGATGGACCCTTTCCGAATACGCCACAAGCGTCTTACTCTTTCAGTTTTGTTTTTATACCGATATTTTCCTCGTCTTGTGTGCTTAAGCTCCAAGCAACTCATCTACATTTCTCCACGACAACTCCCCAACTCTTCAGAGAGCACATCGAGGCAAATGCTATCGTAGCCAAGGAAGAAAGCAGCTCTCTGAATTTAAATCAGTGTAGTTTAAGCCCTCTAGCAAACAAGACCTCAGCTGCAGGCTCTCCTCTGCTTCGCTGCATCCCAGCCACTGCCACCCTCACGTGAAAGAGCCCCTCCTGCCACGAGTGAACGTGACTCCTTTGACTCAAGTAGCTGTGAACCCATTCGCGCAGCTGGGGAGTTTGCTCCACTTGCTATTATTAACACTTAAACAAGAAAAGCACAGACACAGAATTAATTTCTTTTTTGTTGGTTTTTTTTTCTCCTGGCAAACAAAACACTGCCAGAATACTATATTGCCACAATACTGTAACCTAGGGTTTAACCCAGCCAGCTGACACATACTAAAATTACAACTTGTATTCTCAGCACCAGGATTTTAACATGTGCTAGTTAACCTTTGTTTAAAATTCTCCTGTTTTCCCTTCTGGCTGCAGGGACATATGTTTTCCCACAATGTGCAGTCATGGTATAAAAGTAAGAAAGAGCCCTCCTGGTCTGCAGCCCATCCACCTGAACTGCCTGCGTGAACTCTTTTCTCTGTCCTAAGAGGAAGGGATAATATAATTAATATATATACAGTTATGTATAATTAATAATATAACAGAAGCTTTCTCCTCTGAAAAGCAACAGTTAGATATCCAGGCTCTCTGTCAGGCCACATAATATACTTTGTAAAGCACTTTGCAATATGTACAATTTCAATTTTCCAGCAGAGACCAAAACAAATTAGCAGCTTGTATTCCTCTGTGCTTTGATAATAATTTGCTTCCAGTTCTGTGTCGGTGATCAGGGTTAGGATAATGAGGGGCAGGAAATTGTAACATCCTAATTAAACTGGGGTGTATAGGAAGTAAACCATAAATCAGCTAGTTAGTTGGAGCTCAGTGGGCAGTGTTTCCTCCCATGTGCTGAAGAGAAATGAATTTTAAAAAAACGGTAATAAATTAAAGGCCAGAGCAGAAACAGAAAGAGAATTGCTTTGACCTGGATTGTATTTGCCCAAGTTCTTTTTCAAAATCTTTTCCAGGACTGCATGCTGTTACTTAGTACATACGGGTTCCTAGGTGCCACAGAGAACAGTATATTCATCCCCAAACTTAAAGATCTACTTTCTTGGTTGGGGGGGGGGCAAAAAGATGACGTACAAGTTGCATTCTCCTTTATGAAATTAAGCTACTTTAAATTTACAACAACCCCTGTACATTTATGGATCAAGAAATAACTGGCCTCAGCAGCAAGACAGGAGATGATACAAAACCTACAACCAAGAACAGCAGCAGCAGCAAAACTATACTTTTTACTAAGTTCATCTGCAGCACTTATAGAAAAATATACTTACTATATAAATTATGCCTCACCTGCACAAGGAAGTCTCCATACACTCCTATAGTTACCTATACAGAGCCCCCAGCGTAGAAGCAGCATATGCTTATGGAAGGAGTTTTTCTGCTGGCTTAGTAACGTCAGCTTTTAGGAACGTAAGCGAAGGAGACGAGTTCCTTGGTCAGGGTAGCTGCATCCACATCACAGACTTCTGCATAGTGATACCATCTAGAGGCATGAATTTTTCACAATTGGAGCAAACATAGCTATGCAAGGGAAACCTGTGCATGCCTATCAACGGGAGGGAGAGGGAAGAAACCCAAAGTGCCAAAATGTTTCAGGAGAATCAGTCCCTTATATTTTGGGATTTCCAGCTGCCTGGCCAGAGAAAATTTTTATTTTCTTAAGATTATTTCCACGGGAAAGTTATCACACAAGCCCCAGATCCAGAACTGTAAATGCGTTCATGTAGCACTTCTGGCAAACATACGGGCACCTTCAGGATGAGGGCTTCATCATTGCCACATTCAGGCTTCCTCCAGTTATTACACTTCTTGTTTTATTTGGATATAAACTTGCTTAGATGGCTTACATAAAAAATTGTGCTGAAATAACTGTCAATAGTAGCAGTAGGAATAACACCAAATATCAACAGGAAGATCATATAGCTTCACAGTCATTCAAGAAAAAAAAATGTTTAAAACCAAATAGAAAACATTATCTCCTTCCACCACAGAAAGACTTTTTGGGGACCTGCAGAACATTAAGGGTTTTCCAGCTTGACTCAATGACCCCATTCGACTCTCAGACCTACCCATGAGGATTGCTGTGCTCATGCCATTTCACAGTCAGAACTGGTTTCTCTTCACCCTCACCTAAGCTTTCAGCCTTATCAATGAACAAAATCAGTTCAAGTTTTTGAAGCTACTTGAACATGAAAAAGAGCTATGTGTATTTAAGTAAACACAAGAAGAGCTGAAATATCTCAAAGTCCAGAAGACCTCTGCAGTGAGATTCCAGAGGCCCAATGTATCACTGCTCTACATGACAGAGATTGGGGATGATATCCTAAAAAAATCCCCTGCTGTGCTGCATTAACATCAAATCTCCAGCAGAGCGTTTGCCCTGATCTATTAGGGAGCCAGTCTGAACTTAGCCTTCATCCATCATTTATCTGATATTAAGATCAATTTATTTCAAAACTGATTTTGTAGCTTCAAGTATTACATGGTATTTCTTCCAAATAAATAGCATAGCTGGTGCTAATAAATCCCCTGGGTTGCAGTCATTGGCATTGGCACAGCAGGTCTAATATCTGATGTAAATAATACATACAAGATGTTCTCTTAAATCAAGTGTTGGACCATGGTATCAAGGCTCCTGCCTGAGGGCTCTAAACCCCTATGTAATATTCATTATAATTACTTCATTAAGCCTGCTTCTTTAGTACCTTTACACCAAAGCAGTATCACTGAAGGAATTTGAAAGAATCACCTAATAACACTAAGGTAAGTCACGGTAGGGTTGGGACCTCCGTTTCTGAAGCATCCCCGTAAATGTCCTGCAGAACCAGTTAAAGACAGACCCCAGTCCCAAAGAGCTGAAAACTTTGGGTTTCAGACCCCATCTGTTACATGAGGTTTATGCTCAGAGACTGATGGTGTGAAGTGCTGAGCATCCATTTCAAACGGCTTCACGTTGAGCCAAGCACGGCTTCTGCAACGTGCTCTCAGCAGCGGCAGGAGGCCTTACTCAAACTAAGCTATGCCGCATCAGCTTCTCTCTCTCTCTTGTATTAAGTTTGTGTTTTACAACATTCACAGAAAGAGCATAACTATCAAAGTTAAGACGAGTGACCATTACCATGGCCTGTGTCCTGCCGCCTGCAACACTGCTCATCCTAAACATCAGAAGTAAATACACAACTCCCACAGCTCTCTTGGCTTGGCCGGACCTGGGGTATATTGCCTGCATCAAAGCTAGGAGCAAATAAAGCAGAGTTTATTACTGCATATAATATTAACAGTGCATATTACTATTTCTTTTTACTGTTTTGTTCCAAAAATTTGTATTTTTAGGCAAACTTCTTCTTAAACATGCCTTAGATTTGTGACGAAGCTGACACCATCTGTCAAAACACGGTATCACTTTTAAGGTAGTAAATCCCAAAGGATCAGATAAACCATCATCTGCTGGGAAATTCCTAAAATGTCTGCTGTCCAGCATGTTGTGGGATTCCCAAAAGTCGGGCAGTCAAGCCGAAACAGTAGAGGTCTAACCACAGGTGGTAACATAGGCTGCCACGTTGCAAACCAGCATCTCTCTCAGCTGGTCTTGCCACAAGCCTCTTGTCAACTCAACAGGCTGAGACCTGGAGTCAACATGATGCAAGTTTTGTGTTCAGTTGGCTAAAAAAAACAAGAATGCTGTTTCATGAAGAGTCCTGCATTCGTGACATTTTTTTTTTTCTTCTCTCCTACATCAGTTCAGTCCCATGTCAGACAAGAGGGATCCTCCAGAGCTGTGGCGAATGTCCTGACGATCTGGCTAGGAGTTATTCACTCCCCCGCTGTCACATAGATACCAGTACATGGAAAGAAAAATACAGGTCTCATCGTTCTTCTATCTCAAATATTAAACTAGAGAGGAAAAATGTGTTGGTCAGGAGAATTTGGACTGCCACACAAATTCTTACATCCACAAACTACCTGAGAACATTGTCTGGCAGAAGATATTGTTGGTATTTCAAACACATTAAACAGCAGTGATGGATTTGAACAGCATTTAGCCTTCAGCCAATGCAGGTAAGTTTAAGATGTAAAGCGTGCCTTTCTGTAAGAAACCAACAGGAGTTACCTGCCTAATCTGCTTAAACTCTCCATAGGAGTCCTTATTTGTGTACATATTTAAAGGCTTTTTGAAAACAGAGCCCTTATTCTGCCACGGCCCCAGTCAGGATTGGCAGTCCATTGGCCTATCCTTCATTTACACAACAGCGTGCAAACATTTCCCTGCGGGTGTACCCTGAATGGCAAGTTACAGGTGATGAACGTGGGATAAAGACACAAGGTAATATAGGATCTTATATACATTATCTAACTATAATTTTATTTTTTCTATTTCATTCTTTGCTTTTCTCTAACCTGGTTTCAGAAAAGCATTGCGCTGGCACGGGACGAAGTTAAAATAAGAAGCTTTAGTAGCCTCGGGGTTCAGACCAAGACACAAAACGCCAGCCTGAAAAAACACAGAGATATTTGAGAAGCCACCAGGTAAAGCCTGAACAAAAAGGTCTTCTCATAACATGCAACAATCACCACAAAGAGGCCAGCCCTTGTCTAGAGTGATCTGTTCAAGCACAACATAAATGTTAACAAAAATACATATTTTAATTCCCTTTCAACACCATGCTCTTCTTCACAGCTTTCTTTTTAGGATCTTTGTGGAATTTAGACTGGATATTAGGAAATTTTACTTCACTGAAAGGGTTGTCCAGCACTGGCACAGGCTGCCCAGGGAAGTGGTTGAGTCGCCATCCCTGGAGGTATCTAAAAGCCGTTTGGATGAGGTGCTTAGGGACATGGTGCAGTGGTGGGCTTGGCAGTGTTAGGTTTACGGTTGGACTCGATGATCTTAAAGGTCTTTTCCAACCTGTGCGATTCTGTGATTCTGTGATTTCTTGAGTTATCACATACCTATCAGAGATACACCTCTTCAGGTCTGGCACATATTCCAGCACTGACCTTGAAAACTTTTCATACTTAGCAATCTATACACATAAAATACATGCATGCACATAAACACAAATAACTACAATTATGGCACTATTTTGATAGATGAGCTTTTTTGTAATACATTGCAAAGTCTTATGAGCATCTTATCAAACGATGTTTTGAAAAAAGGTTACTCGGCTCTGAACCAAGCTGTGTCAAACTTATTGCCAACTATAACAAAGGACTACTGTGAAACATAACTCTTCTGCGGAATATACTATAATTGTACTTTTTGAAAGCAACGTCAAATCATTGACATTGACTCGGTATTCTACAGTATGAGAAATGCAGAAATATATATAAGCCGTAAATTAGATCCTAATCCAAACTTATCACTTTGATAGTTGTTAGACAGACTATTTGGGTGAGTATTTAGCTCTGTAATTTTTCTATTCCTTTTTCAAGCTGTTGTCTTCTCAGATTTTCAAAATCAGATTTTTCAATAATCTTTACAATAAATTACATTACAGTTCCAACAAAATACAGTTAAAATAAAGTTAAAGATAAACTCAAGCCAAATCACAAATACAAACTTACCCAAGATTTATGAAGAGAAAAAGCAGAGTCTGGCAGATGAAATCCAGAATGCAGTATTTTGGGCAAATATTTAGTAGTTGCCAAGCATATTCCTGAAGGTAAACATCTGAAAAACAAAATTCGCATAAGCTGAGAAATAAGCAGTTATCCCATTTAGCGTATACACTGATCTTTTAAAAATTCATCTCGTCTAATTGATGCTTTGCCATTCACAATACATGACGCAAGGAACAACCTAAGCTATCTCTACATTAGTGAGCCAACAGGAGCATCTCAACAGAGCAAAAGAGTTGGTGCTGAGGGCCTCCAAGGTGCCAACCTAAGCGCAGAAATGTGGACAGTCACTCTCCCAACCCAATCTAAAACACTCGTGTAAACTTTCCTTTGAAAGCAGGAGAAATCCTGGAAGGATTCCGACTGAGCAGACATTGGCATGTAATGGATTTACATACACAAGTTTCCTCCATGTGATAAAGCAAGATTTTAACAGTATCCTGTTCATCATCAGAAGATGTTTAATGTGTTCATTATCACCTACTTTGATGCTATTTCATAAAGCTACGACATAAAGATTTCACTTGAAGATTGTACCTTCCAGATGGAAATGAAAACATAACAACACTTATGTGCAAATATAGGAGAAAAAAAGAAAGAAAAGCATATTTTCCAGAGAAAACAAGTTCTTGTTCTCTTGAGGATCCTCCCTCAACTGCCAAAACCAAAAACCACTTTGGAGATAGATTGAAGTGAAATTTTAAAAAGATGTTTTGGTGGCATTTTTCTTATTCTGCCATTCCTCATAAAGTCATGTAGCTCAATTAGCACAGGCCAAACACAAACAGAAGTATGAACCCCACCTATATTTCCTATGCTTTCTGATATCCTGGAACTTCTCAAATCGAAGATACATTTACACAGCATATTTAAGGCTTGCCCTGCAAATTTACATAGCATGTTTACTCCTGCCCTGCAAACTACCTACAGTCTATGGGACGCGTTGAGAGTGCCATGCCTGCTGATGTCTTACTGGGCCTGCTAGGTCTTACTGGAAGCTGAAGATCTCCTCCTCGCTAGAAAACAGCTTTTCCATCCTACCCTCTGGAAAAAGTCCCCTCAGGTCCCTCAGCATTTCTGTACCTCACATGCACAATGTTTTACATCGGGTCTCTCCTGAGATCATCGAGACGTAGTTTTAAGTCGAGAAACTGGAATCACTCTGACACCTTTGTTATTCTTTAATATTTGAAGTTTTGAAATTGGTGAGTGGAATGTGAAGCCGCTTAGTGCATTAAACACCAAATCCAGACGGAAATAGAACAGCGGACTGAGAACAAGTGAGATGAGTAAAGGTGCCCAACAAATTCTTTTATCCCAGTTTTGCAAACTGTCACATGAATCCCTCCTTAAGTGACCATGATGTTTGTGCAACAGATCTCTCCCACAGTTTTACAATACATTATGCACCTTTAACTGCTTTCTTTGCCTTCCTCCACCCACTACTCGATCTCTGCCTTGACTACTTCTAACATTTTGAACATCTGAAGAGCTGCCAAATTTTTGAAGCAACCTATTTCCAGAAATGTTTCTTTACCTCAAGATATGTAATTTCTCCCAAAACACTCCTCTGGAGCAAAGCCCAGGACTGGCAATATGTTACCCAGGATCAGCGAAAGGTTTACGTTTCAATACCTATTGCACCTGTCATGATAATACCAGGCATTTTCCACCCACGATGCAGGAGAGAATCCAAACTTCCTGTGGGATGTGCAAAACTAGCACTCAGCCTTGGGAGCCATCCAGGCATGGTTAGCGGGAAGAGAAAAGCTATTTCTGCTGGCTTGCAGGAATTGATGGCACCATTTAATGTCTTGTCTTTATATGCAAGTGTGTATAACCCAGTTTTTCCACAGCTGCTGTGACGTAAATAAATTCAGTATTATCTCCATTTTACATCGTAGGATGTAATATAAATAGTACTGGAACTTATGCTGGGCATAATTCAATATTTAAGACATTTACCCTTTTCAAGTACAAGACATCCATAGAGCTGCCTAACACTTAAGCAAAATATTTCACCTGCCTAAGGTTCGGTAAGGAGAAAAATATTATATATGTTCTGTAGATGTATCTCCCTAAGTAGGATAGTATTTCTGGAAATAACGTCATTGAGTCAGTCATTTTTTATCATTGCAAACTGAGACTTCACTTCAAGGGCTCTTTTTGCACAGTACATCCATACTATACTGGTTAATAAATATTAGTATATGTGATACATGAAGAATCCCTAAAATAGCTACAGTTAGACACTTGCTTTACAGTATTAGCTACACTTGAATAGTACCTACGTATAAAATGCTGAATTTTTGCACATCCTATTACCAAATCAGACAAAATAATTTGCTTCGTCTAAATCTAATAGAGTGAAAATGTATCTCTTGGTACCTATAATTTTGATTCAGGCTTTCCCTCTTAAGGTAGCAGCACTTCAGCTGCAGACTGCAGTGAAACCCCACCATTCCCAGAAAAATCTAACCCACCCTTAGAAATACCTAACACACAAAAGTAGATACAAACTCATAGTTTTCTTCACGAAAAATACAGCTATGGGCAGCAAAATGCCTTCTATTTTGTTTCAGTAATAAATCACTTCCCTGACTTGAGTTTGTAATGAGATTTTTAATCATGTGGATTGAACATATCCTCAAGTTAATAAAAAAGTATGGCTTCCTCTTTATCTTTAATAAAAGATTTGTACACTGCTCAAATGATTAGTATTACATTTTTAAAGAACCTGAGATTGATGCTTTTCAATTCTCCTTCCTATTTTTCTATGTTTTTATAATTCAAAGGTAATATAGGGAATAGTTAATAATTCATAAGGTAATTTTGAGGCTTTTATTCAGAAACCTTTTGCCTATTGACTCAAGGATGTGCCATAAAATATCCAGGTATTACTACCTTAGCAATTTGCAGATCTATACAGATGAAATCACTGAATTTATGCAAGTCAGGATTCGTGTTTAAGAATCAGAGCACATCTTTACAGCCTTGGAAGGGTACAGGAGGAGGAAATAGCTTTACAGGACTATTTAAACCAGTATATTTCATGTCTTCACACAGTTCTGCTTTTTCACCCTTGTTTGCAGGTTTATTCTTGATGGAGTTATTTTTGCAGTTGCCTAAGAGACAAAGGAGCTAGCTGCATTTTTTTAAGAAGTAAACTCCGCTGCACCAGTCCAGTGCTCCCCACCTGCACGAGATCCAAACCAAAACCACCGCTCCGGGAAAGCTCAGCTGGACAAACCCCAGATTCCCATATTCTCTTAGAACAAAAAAAAAAAAAAGGACTTGTTTGAGATGAAAACGTCAAAACTGGCTACCAGTTAATACAATCCAAGTATATCCCATTTCTGTTGCTAATGGGCGCAAAGTTGATGCCGTGCATTGGCAGGGCCCTCGCTGCCTTTGGGAGGGGAGCGCAATATCCACGCAGCCCCGAAAGCGGTGCAGCTGCCGCCGAGCGCTCACCAGCCTCGTGCGCACGGAGCAGCCTCCTCCGAACGGCTCGGAAATGAGCTGACTACAGAGTTTCCATCCAAATATTTTTCAGAAAAGTGGCATTTTTGATTGAGCCCGTTTCTAGTTCACAGTGAAGAACGGAAGTCAAAATCAGATTTGGGGGTGTCAGTATTTGATTCTTGAAAATTATTTTTCTTTTTTATTTTAAGGAAATCTCACTTTAACTTCTTTCCCTCAAGCAAGAATTTAATCTTCTCTCAGAACTGCTCATCAGACTATATTTTGCTGTCTTCACAAAATACTCATTTAATAGCAGCCAAGCTTCAGCATATTTGGGTATAGCTTTTTTACCTACTTTAAAGAAACAAAGCATTTTTACCAGTGTGTGTCTTACTTTCACATACACGCATAATAGCTACTGCGAAGGAATCACCCATCTCATGCAAGCTTTCAGGAACTGCTAAGTAACAACAGCAGAGAGTAAGGAACATTGATAGTAGGTATTAATTCCACATCTAACAAAGAAAATCCAGTTGAGCTGTGCACATAGCCATCATTTATTGCTGTGACAAAGTTAATAGCACCACCTTTATTAGCATTTCCTTACGTATAAAACTCCGAGATCCTGCCGCCCATTCCTCCAAGTCTGCCAAATGTTAGTACTTTAGGTAAGGGATTTCGCTGTTATCTGAGGGACACAAGTTTTACCATCCCAAGGAAAATGGTGTCTTTATGAAGTGACAGTAACACTAAACTAGATTATATTTAATTTCAGGCCAGCTCCGAACACATCCTTTGTGCCCCATCTAATTGCCATCTCTGCTAGAGCAGCTCTGAACCCCGCTTCTTGGTTTGACCTCTGAGTCCCAAAAACTCCTGACTAAAGCTTACTGCCTCTATTCTCCAGCTCCAAAAATGCAAACTGCTGTCAGGTTCTTCAATTCCCTCTGCAAGACAGGCAGCATATGTCATGTGCATTATTCAGAGCTTTACATAGCTCCTCTTCCATGGAGGTTTAAAAATGAATAGCAAAATGTGTATCACAATCAAACCCTTTGCAACAATAATCATGAAATGAAGTAAAGTCTAAAACTAGACAAGGGTAGGGTTTTATTTCTGAAGTAATGGGACAGCAACACAATAAATTTACTACTTTTTAGACAGACAGGTCTGAAGGTATACTTCACACAGTCCCAAACAGCTGAAGTCTTTTGCAAATGAAAACTCTGACTCGGGAAATAGTTCAAGAGGAACAACACGGGAAATATAGTGTTATCTTGAGGAGCAGGAAAACCATGGCAGCAAAGCACGATGAAAGGTGTTTCCTTTGTACTCAGCTAAAACAATAAATACACGTACCCTGTAACAAGTGGTCTTCAAAATCCTGAGAGCATCTCTAGGCTCATGCACTAGAGAGAGGATCAGAGCGTCCAGAGGAATACCATGGTGGGCAAACGAGGTCTGCTGGCTGCTAAACACTATTCCTCTTGGTCACCCATACGCATCTCTAGTCTCCTTAAAGAAATATCCCAAGAGGACCCAGACTTACAGAAAAACCTGAAGACGGCCCATCCTTACAGGGACCCTCACTGGAGTTTCTGTCTCCTGCATTTCCATGACAAAGAAAGAGAGATAAATAAATTGCTAAGACATTATGCAAAACCATGCTAATGATAATTCAGTACACAACGGCAGCTAAGCGAGCAAGCTGTATAAGCAGTGTAAGTATTAATGCTATATTTGTGTATGGTCCCAGAGATGCAGACTCTATACAAGTGTTGAAGCAGCCCAGCCAACTAAGCAAACCCCAAATCCTGCCCCAACTAACGTTTGAAACAAAAAAGCCCAAAACTTTGAACGACTCCTAGCACTCAGTCTAGTAGTGCCTGCCAGGAAAAAGGGAATTTTGGAGATGGCATACCATCAATTCTCTTCATTTGTGTCAGAAGTTGAGCAGCTGTCTTCTTACCAGACTGAAGTGGAGCCAAAAACCTTGTCAGGCAGCCGAAGAAAAAGCACTTCAGAGGAACTAATCTCAAAGACCCAAAAGTATGTATCACATTTTTGAACAGGCGTGTGTTAATATTACTACTACATTATCAATTGGCAATGTTTTGCAGAAGTAGGGGGAAAAAAGACTGCTTTGTTTGTTTTCACTGCTTGCTAAGGAAAAGCAAGATGCCACGCATACTTGAACTCCAGAGTTTGTTTATTTATTTACTTATGGCCAGCAAAAGATTTTTAGCATCATCTTCCCCTAAGCTGGTGAGGAAGGTGAAATACAATTCACCTCCACGGAAAAAAGAAGATGCACCTGGACTTTCTGTGGCAAAGAGATCTGGGTTTCAGCACGCTCTGTTATTCCCCCGGCTCTGCAGACACATCAGCAAGGGGTACGTAATCCTAGGGAGAGCTGCGCTTGAATCAGCTCACTGCTCCAGCAGCCACGGGTTGTGACAGACTGGGAAAACCCAATTCACCATTTGTTTCTTTAGTACGTGCTCCGGCAACTGTGTGCTGGGCTGAAGGATCCTTCAGGACAACCCTAAGAAAAACTTTGTAGTTACCAGCACCAAGGATGTGATGAAGAAAGCAATCAAATTACAACAGTTATTGCGCAAGGAGCTTTGCCAGGCGGGATCTATTACCATAAGGCACAGTTTGGTCAAACTGAGACTACTGCACTTACTGGTCTTAATTCAGGCCAGAAGGCAAGCCAGAGAAGGTGGTGGCCTCCTCCCAACGGTGTGTCACCATCCAAAGCATGGGGATCCCAAACATTCACTGAGCATAATTCATATCGGTGCCTGACCTCTCGCAAGACGTGTTTTGCGATCACGTTAACCTAAAAAGTCACAAATGGCCCCTCTCTGTGCGACAGCTCCGCTCGTGAAGCAGATCTCACGTGGCATAGGATGGGGAAAGGCTGGCTGATAGGAGGAGACAGCAACACCATGGGATTTGCTGCTCTCTCTTGGTGAGACGGGTGCTTCTTCAGAGCACACTTTAGAGCAGGAAGAATGGCATTTGCAGCCATAGCAGGGTATTGTTTAATTATATCTTGATTCCGGTGGATAAACCTGTCATTTGCCAACCATACAGATATAGGTGCCATATAGAAGGACAGAATTAAAGTGAATAAATAAATGAATAAATAGATGTTCATGATCCTACTTGGCTAGCCATCTTCTTTCAGCCAGCTTTTCCCCGAAATGTTTATTTACTACACAGCTAGGCTTTTGGCAGCGTTCCCACTGCGAAATGTGCTGCCCAGATATTACAAAGTGAACTCCAAATGAAAAAGACTTTTTTTCTTAGGTCTCCCCTTCTTCCTTTACTTCAGAACTGTGCCTTTAAGGCACAATTTTGCCTCAAATTTCTAGAATACTCAGTTTAAGAGAGATGCGTTTATAGACCATTGCTAAAAATGAGATTTCCTATGTGGTCTTCAGCAAAGTACTTTAAACAGACATTTTTGCTTCCTTCACTTACCAAAGAAATGCTCCCTTACTTTTCAGAGGTGTACAAATGCAAACAAATTAATGTACATGAAAAATCACTGCTGTTGTATTTTTAACATGTTTAAATTAAAAAAAAAAAAAAATCAGTTGTATAATAGCCCAACAAGATTCCGGCATTCTGGTATTGCAAGCTGGGGAATGAGGTTCCCTTAGAGCTAAACACAAAAAAGCAAAGAATAGAAAATAATGATAATGTGTGTGGATTACGTTCCCCTATTTCAGTATATATATTCAACTACTTTCCACAATGAGATTCCAGTCATGATTAAGAGCTGTGGAAAATCAAGAAATATAAATGCAAAGCAGTAAGAAAATAACGTGTCTTAGATACTTTTACTATGGTCCAGCAGAGATTCTCTGATTAGCATTTGCAGACTGTACTAAGCATATCTAATACAAAGGTAATACACACTGCACCGCTCTCAACAAATATTATCAAGATGGAAATGCCTACTGACAAATTCACAAGCTGCAAATGTACAGTCATGAAATTCAATAGCCTCACAGCTGCACACTTGTAACTTGTGAATGCAGAAAAATGTATGAATTGGCAGCAGGCTTTCTGGCAGATGATATCATTTTACAGATGACACTGTAGAGTCTGCCAGTTTGACGTTGAACTCTCCTCTTGCTTTTTTTTGTTGTTGTTGTTGTCGTTTCATAGCTCTTTCTCTGCGATCTACTAGGATCACAGTGGCTGTTCTCATAAGAGTCTGCTATTTACTTTTCCGACTCTGCAAAGTGCTGCAATTGCTCAGCTTGGTTCCCTTGGCTCTGCTTATGTATAGCTGACGTTGAACAGTGTTTCTTCTGGAAAAACTTTGCCTTTCTCTACAGTATTTCAGATCCATGAAGTGCACTATCCCATGGACATGTCCTAGTTCTTTTCCTCTATACAGAATAGCTTGGATTTCACCGCAGGTGACCGCCCTTCATAAATAGTTGACATGATTGCGCCTTGGTACTTGTAATCTGCATATTTGCAGACCACTGAGAGGGAAGGAAGCATTCCTCAGAAAAGACAAAAGGCCTCTGCACGACCTGCGGTGATGTCCAGTCAGGGCACTAAGTGCCAAGCTGGCCCGATTCCATCCAAAGCTTGATGACAGAGGAAGTCTGTCAAAAAAAGTTCAGAAACAGATTTTTCGTTTATTCTTTACAATTTTTTCCCTTCTGCGCCCCGTGCAATCATCACTGAAATGTTTGACTGGGATCTGTGACCAGATTCAAGCAAGGCACGAAAGCAGGGCACCCCTAAAATGAAGCGGTTCTTTGCACCTTGAAGTCACACCTATACGGCAAAGAAATTCCTAAAGAGCCGGTAAGGTGACATCTCGGTGAACTGGGCTGTCTGAGCTTTTTTAATGCAGTTCAACTCCGCGTTTTGGTCTGTTTGTGCTGCGCTTCTCCTGCTGCCTCTGTCCTGCTGGAAGCGGTGATCTCTGCACCGGCGTGGTTTGCACCCTTTGAAAGGTCACGTCTCTATGTAACTTAACGCCTTGAATTATCACAAAGTACAACTGTCAGTACTTCAGTAGCACTGCATCAAGCTTGCTTTAAAAAGCCACATTTTAAGACATTTTACCAAAGGTTCAACATGCCTGGTTCCATCACTGAACACAGAGGCCCTCCTTTCTGTAAACTTGTACACTTAACAAAATAAAGTACAGGAACATGGGAAAAAAAAAAACAACAAACCAAAACAAACAATACAAACATATATGTGTGTGTAATCTCCAAATGAGGCGAGAGAAAACTCAGCTTTACTTCTTATGGTTGGTTTTCTGATGCTGCTCCAAAAGGTGTCTTAGATCTCAGACAAGGCTCTGCACCGCAGTTATTCGGGCTAGCCAAACTCTGCGCCTATTTTACTACATGCTTGTTCATATCGTCTGAACCATAAAAAGCCACAAGCCGCAGCAGCCTCTTTTTTCAACACAACTCTAAGAGCAGTTTCCCTGGTTTACACCTATGCCACTCTCCTCTGAACTTAGTAAAATGGTAGTAACTCTCCAGTAACCTACGCACAAATGATCAGGACTTTTACCTGCTGCTATACTGCATGTACTATTTTGCTTTAGATATTCCTGCTCAAGAATTACTCTGCAAAAATCTCCAGCCTGTAGTGATGCATATACACAACACGTATTTATTATGCCAAAACATATATTATATTATCGGCATTTTAGCAACGTTGATTGCAATATTAACTGGTCTCCCTGTACAGATTTTTAATGTGAGAAATGTCTTGTACATTTAAAGCTGCCTTTAATCACCAGACCTTTGGGCCACACTTCTTAAAGTGTTCACAACCCAGTAGCTTCCACTGTTCTGCTTAGAAAAAAAAGCAGAATTTTTCCTTGAAAAACTCGGACTTAAGAATGAAATATTATTTACTGCGTTCTTTGAAGAACAGACACCATCCCCTTGAAAAATGCTCAAATTCTGGGCGCTTCTATAGTATCTTTAACAGTTGGAATCATCCACAAAACATTTGCACAGGAAGCCTTCAGGTTATTGCTGATGGTAAGAAATGGAGAGGGAGGAAAATTACCTGGACTCCCAAAATAACACTCTCTCTTTTGCTGTTTCTGATTTTTGAGGGAGAAAGAAAATTGCTCCGCAATACATTAGCACGAATCACATCACCAAATTCGCAGTGGGAGCCACGGTCAGGGGTGATTTCCTGCGCGCCGCTTGCTTAGCTGCAAGGGAGAAAAGGGAGGGCAGTGAGAGGTGCGCGGGGAAAAACCAGGGAGATGTTTCCCCCTTGGCCCCGCTCTCTGTGCCAGAAGGAAGAACAGGCCAGAAACTACATAAAAATCAAAAAAGCTAATAATTAACCTAAATCGGTCTCGATTTTTCCTATTATTTCGAATGGACAAGAATCACACTTCACAGCACCTTCCTCACCCTTCTTTTGGATTTTGATGCTCTTGAATAGGATGGAAAAATTTGCCTTGAAAGTGGGTTGAAAATACACATGATAAGCATCTGCTTAACAAGAGATTCCGGACTGAACCAGAGAACAGTTCATTCCTAGCCTATTTCTTAAGACAGCAAATATACAAAAGCATTACTTATCCCCCTCCCTTTTTATCTTTTTTGAGAAGTGTTGCACAATCTGCTGCTTCACAGGATTTCAGCAAGAAGTATTCGCCACTTTTAAGGCTTGGGTTTTTATTCGCCCTAAAAGCTTTAACTTTCCCTTCAAACTTTGTACGTCATCCTCATCAAATCATACACAGAAATGTGCATGAAGTGTTTTGTTTACTCATAACTTGGCAGAGCCACAACAAAGAACAGAATGTAAAGAATGAACTCCCTTTGCGAAAGTCATTCATATCGAAACAAAAGCCTTTACCTTCCTGAAACAGATTTTCTAAGCAGGCCTCCTATATTTCTGAATCACCCAGCACTACAGTGACTTCTCGGATAACTAAGAAACATTTGAAAGCCAATCTAAAAACAGAAGGAATGAGCAAGTTCTCCTGGATCTGAGTTTTCATTAAAAAAGCATTAAGAAAATACGGGCTTTTCAACAGTGCAATCTGAACAAGCAACTGCTTTTCATGTAACATGTACAAACCTGCTGAATTCAGACTACTTCCAACTTCCCCTCGGCTGCAGCAGCTGGATAGATTTGTTTCCACCTGCTTTTATCATTTGTCATTACTGAGGTATGTTTCAGAAAGCCAATTTAGCTCTAAACTGTCAGTTTTGCTGAAGCCAAAACAATTCATTTTTATGATTTGATCACATCCTTCGGAGGGTTTCATGTTCCTTTAATTCCCAGCTCCCCACACCTCTGCACCCAAAGCGAATATAGGTGCTGCTTGGGGTTTTTTAAACCAAAATGCCCTTTCCTAAAGCACCTGAAGTAAAGCCGCACGCAGCTGACCCCATGCACGTGCTCCACCATTCGCTCTAGGAGTTGCAAACTTCTGTGCTCACCAGAGGAGACCATCCAAACGTGGCTGCAGATAGCAAAAGGCTTCTGAAACACATTAAGATCTTATTAAAAAATTAAAAAAACCTTCTCCCCCCAAACCCTATTGAAGGCTGGCTGCTTCCATCTCCTGTGCCAGTGTTGGAAATAAGGCTGCTGATATAGCTTCTACCATTCCCCCCAAATTTCAGGGGGATAGGAGAGAGTGGGTGCGGGGAGGGAAGGTATCTCAAGTACAAGAGAGGATGATTATGAGGTCTAAAGAGAGCATGTCATAAAATGAAGAAATATAGGACTATTTTTAAAGCAATTATTTTGTTTGCGAGACTAAAACGTGCTGCAGTATTCCCCTCTGCTTGGCTTTCCAGAGGAGGTGTTGCATTTAGCTAGCAAAATTAATTCACTTGACTAAAAGAAAATTGAAACACTGGAAGCAAAATAGAAAAGCATAAGATGAGAATTTTGTTTCCTATATTTCGAATAGGAAAGAAATTATGTTTTCAAAACTTGATTAACTTCAAGGCCCAGTTCTGCAATAACAACCACAATGATCCACTGAGAGTGCTCATGTGCATCAACTCCCCTGGTACGACTGCAGGAGAAGGACATAAATGTGTGAGTTCAGATGAACCTCTTAACCATACTATCTGCATAGTTTATCTATAGGTATTCTGAAAGTTTACAAAATTCTCCAGTGAAGTTAGAAAGATTTAGGAACTTTTGAAAAATGTGACCTGTTACGTAAACCTGTATTTTAAGAAGTGAACTAGAGACAGGAGGAAGGATCACAGGGGTTGGACACATAACCAGCTGTCCCAATTTGGCTGAGCTGTTTTAGCTGTCAGTGTGTGAATTCTTAATGTGTGATGATTATGAAGTACGGAGAGATAGCTCAGCTCTCTCATTTGAATTATTTTGCCTTTGCCTCAGAGTAACAGCACATACATGGGCTGCTACCCCAAAGTTAATGCTGGTGACTTCTGTGTCTGAGACCCACATGTCTAAGCCATTTGCAAAGCTTAGACCTCAGAATATTTATTTATTAAGATCAAAAGTGATAAAATCAAGCTTATCCCAGGCTCAAATTTTCCTCACACCTTCACTAATTACACAATATAATGAAATCCCAGAAGCACTGAAATAATTGTTCCAGCAGGAACTCGGCCAGCAAAACACCTATGGAAGCTTCTTTCTACTCATTCATCACTATGGGAAGCAATCTCACAGTCCTCTCCAAAAATCCCCTCAAACAGATGTCTTGCAGCATATCAAGACATTATCAAATTCAGACTTGGAGTAAGCAAGTTGCAAAATCCAAAAGCTCTTTGAGGGAGTGTTTTGCCAGACACACCTTATCATCCATAGGAAAGAGAGCGGGATGCAGGGTGGGCACCTTCAGCGAGACAGGAAGGCACAGGGAAAAGCAGCTATTTTGCCTGTCCGAGGCCAGGTATGACCAAATAACACCTTAAACCCAAGTAATACCATAACCTCTATCTAGAGACAAAATATCAGGCAAGATACAGCTCAGAAAGAGCTGCAGGGTGACTTCTGTATGATCTCCAAGCTGAGATTATGGATCACAGAATCAGAATCACAGAATCACAGAATCGTATAGGTTGGAAAAGACCTTTAAGATCATCGAGTCCCACCATAAACCTAACACTACCAAGCCCACCACTACACCATGGCCCTAAGCACCTCAGCCAAACGGCTTTTAGATACCTCCAGGGATGGGGACTCAACCGCTTCCCTGGGCAGCCTGTTCCAGTGCTGGACAACCCTTTCGGTGAGTGCTGAAAGGATGGATGCTCCATGTCGCTACCCTCATTTGGTAGCCTGAGCTGGTCGCTCAAAGTGCCCGTGCTGAGAGCATCCAGGACAGACGACCCAGTCCTGGAGCAGGCGTTTGCAGACGCGCATGACGCGTGATCACAGCAGTCACTGATCGGGCACTCGCGTCCCCAACAGCTCTGCTTGAGCACACAGCAGTCGTCATGGGGGCCACCAGCAGCAATAACCTTGCAAGGGCAAAGGCACCGTGCTCCTACTGAATGGGTGCCCATATCTATTACCAGGCAATACTAAGATAGGTTCTCAGCTTTCCCAAGAAAATATTTTCAACTGGGATTGATTTTTACTGTTTTAAAACTAACATTAGCAAATGTGATTGCACAGTGCACAGATCTGTCAAATTTGTTCTCAGCTGCAATCCTGAAACATAACATTATCGTGTACTGTGTGAGCAAAGCTGGGCTTGGCTTTCATGTGACTGAGCTCTAAATTAGTTTATGGATAATGTTCCTTTACAATGCGTTCCATCTTTCGCTCCATCTTATCTTAATGAGTACTTAACCTCTTAAAAAGAGGTTACTGCCAGAGAGACTAAATACAGAGTATTAAAGTCTCTGAGAAAACCACAGGAATGAGTGTCCCTGCTCAGGTAGCTCTGTCCTCCTTGAACACAACTTCTTTAGGGTGAAGTTTGCAGAGTTTTCAACTGCACTGGAAAAAAATAACTTCCACTGCATTCCTTTTAAAACTTATTTGTAATTGTGAGGTAGTATCATTTTTTATCAATACACGTGGAAAACGATAGTCTGAAAAACGTACCTTTCTTCTGGAAAACCCCGTGGTTCCTGCACTTGCAACCTCAGCATTTTGGGTTTGGATACCTTCTAAAAAATGCGCATGCTTAGAACCTTTTAAAAATGAAGATGTTACTTTATAAAAAATATCTAAACCCTATGTTGGCAGTTTTCTGTCTTTTGGTCAGTTCGCATGCACTACACTCCACAGAAGGATTTTAGCACCTGACCATGACTTCGGCACGGGATCATTGACTGCATCCTAGCTATAATCCAGAACAACCCCTCTCACCAGGCACTTCTGCTGGAAGGACACAAATCTCATGAAATATCATTCTGTTTGGCCTGAAAGTCCTCCGGGTACCTACCAGACCGCATCTGAGCTCCTCCAGAGGTGCTGCAGGTGTTCCCGCAGCGCAGCAGGCAGGAGAGGGCTCAGGGACCCGCTGGGCTCCAAGGCAGCCATGCCACAGTTCACACATCGAACGGGAGCAGCCGCTCTCCATGCTGGAATCGAAGCAGCCTCCATTTTAAAATTCAGCCGGAGCTGCAGCACACGTTATATAAAATATCATTTAACCCCCTCATATCCCTGGATAAAACTCCTCTCTGAGAAGCCGAGGAGCAGGCTATGGACCAGACAGTTCATTGGATTTGTGCCACTCCAGCAACAACTTGTAAAACTTTCAAGCAGAAAGACAGCAAACAAGGAGGTGTGCAATTCTGGACTTCCTTCGTGAGGATACCAAAACAGGTGCTACTCCCACTCTTAAACGCATTTAATGTGAATGTGTCGCTGGATTAGGGAAAAAAAGAAAAGATATTAGAATTTCCTTTTAAAACCCTTACTTTCTTCTGCTTCTCAGCTGGCCTACAATTCATCTTGGGAATTGCAAGAAGAAGTGGGGGATGGACAAACTGTCCCCCACACCCTGTCTCCTCAGGAAACTCACTGTCATGTGGAATTAATTACTTACCCTTTTTTTTTAAATACATATAATTTCAAGTTCATGGTCCAGCATCTCTGATTCATAGTAATAAAGGTTGCACAACAGCAGAATTGTGTAGAACAAAGGTTAATTTGAGGGTAAAATACTCCTCCTAATGAAACACAGCTGGAAACATATGCTGATTTCGGAGACAGCAAATACCTGCAGCACTATTGATCTTTAATTTCTGATTTCAAGATTTAGAAATTCGGTGTGTTTAGACCTGTGTAAGGGGAGGCAGAGAGAGAAGGCAAAGAGCTATTCAAACCCTGCAGTTTCTGGCCTGTGATTCTCTTGAGATGTTCCAGGCTAATTCTTCTGTGTCACATAACAGCTTTATGACACCTACACCTTCTTCACTTAAATGTTAGAGTTTTTAGGTAATTTCAAAAAAACAAAGATCAGAACACAGGCCTCTGCACCAGCCTCAGACATTTAGAAACCAGAGCTAGCTCTTTCTCTTACTCCAAAACCAGGAGACAGTTTTAAAATAACACTTTTTAACGGCTAGTTTTTATATTTTCAGACTCTCTTTCAAACCGGCGAGGACTGGAAGTGTCCTTTTTCGCTTCGGTTCAGACTGAGAGCCTGACGCACTCGCAGGGCTGCGGCTTTGGGAAGAATACCATATATGACGAGACTCTGAACAACATTATGAGATCTGGCAGCAGCGAGATCATGCTCGAAAACATAAATGAAGCAAGAAAAAAGCAACAGAGAAGCAGAGGAAAGGACGGAAAAGTGACAGGAGAGTAAAGAAATGGCATTTTCTAACTGTGAAGAATTATTACTGAGGTCAAAACTAAAGCTGTTCCAGGAGTTTCTGACTAAATTCTGCTTTGTTCCAAAATGCTGACGTGCTGAAATCAAAATGATTTGAGGAACATATCAATCTGATAGGACTTGTTCCTGTCAGGTCATTTGCCTACTTGTTTTACTAGAAACCTTGGCTCCTAGACAGCCGCTCAGATGGGCTATTGGGAAAGCCAGATTCCCAGGCTCCCTTGAATCTCAGTATTAAAAGAAATTAATTATTGATACAAGCCTACGTTATGCATGTTCGCCTTATCAAATTATCTGTAGCTGTGCCTGTAGCATGGGAGTAGCACATCTGATATGCTTTAATGATGCAAAAATCTTATTCAAGCGGCAGGGAAGCCAAGCCGAGTAATGCTCCTGCTCTGGGCTCCCTCTCGCTAAAGATGTTAAAATAAGGCGAGAAATAAGAAGCGCAATGCTTCCCTTCAAATGTTGTACAGAAGTTTTGAACAGTTAAGGCTTCCCCGTTTCTGCTAGGCAAATTATTTGAGCCAAGCACTCTGCCTGCCGCTATGAATGCTTACTTTGTAGTATAATGCATTTACACGGTGAAATCATAATATCCTGGGCATTTGGGGCTGTATTATGCTATAAAAACCAAGGCCAACTCCCTCCAGCTATTACAATTTTGGACTGGTATTTGATCTATTAAGTTCTGCAGCTTTCTTCTGCTGGGAGCGACGGGCAGCGGAACAGCCGGCAGCTGCGGCGCGGAGATGCGCGCTCTGCACTGTGCGCCGAAGCCGTTAGGTGGTGCTTGGAACAGAAGATTGCGAGAAAGAAAAGCAAGATCTTGTGTGCTGCCCAGGCAGCCTGCCACGTCTGGAGCTGCTTAATAAATATTTTATTCTAGCAATTTTAAAGGGGGGGGGGGAGAGAGAGAGGGGGGAAAAAAAAAAAAGCTTGTTCTAGGATTCAGTTTAAAAATCTGATTTCTAGGCCTCGGCAGAGCTGAGTAATTAAATAAATAAATAGTCAGCTCTTCCTCCTGCCTCGAGCATCTCTGCTGACACGCACACTCCCCCCCCTTGAAACGAGCCTCCGATACTTCAGTGCTCAGCCAAACTTCTGCTCATCGTGCCCGAGATCCCTATCTCTCTCCTAGGTTGATAACTGCATTTCCAGTAAGTTTTGAGTCAGAGGTTGGAATACTATTGAATGTACCAGCTCCAACAGGGGTTTCCAGGAAAAACTGTCCAAGCGCAGAGCGGCAGGAACACTTTTTACATAAGGAAGATCTCACCAGCAATTAGGAAGAAGTCCTGCTTCTGCATGGAAAAGCAATAGCTTACTCCCCTTCCCCTTCTTCAGCAAACACCTACAGGCAGTCCCAATTCATACAATGCTCTCTTCAGATATATTTATAAATTGTCATGGCTTCCCTTTAACATTACATTCTTGGAAACTGCCCCGCACTAAGAAGAGGCCATCAATTAAATAATTGCATCCTAGTAGAGATAGCATGCAACCCACCTCTCTAACCTTGGGCTACCATTTTGTTACTCTTTTTTTCTCCCTTAACCAACCCTTCAGTTATTGGCATTCCCCTCTCTTGCACTGACCTGTAAATATCTCGCAGCACTTTACCTCCACCTTCCCAAGTTCAGCAAAAAAGCTCAGTAAAAAATCCTCCAACACTTTTGTTGCCAAGGTCGGAAGACCCCAAACCAGCTGTACTAGATACAGTCACAGGTTTGGTCCAGCCTCGTGCCGTACCCCTCGCCGTTACGGATAAGGAGGCTCAGGGAACGCACCGAGCACAGTGACTCTCTCCTCGTGTGTCCTGCCAGCCACCGCCAACAGCCAGTGTAGGGACTGCCTGAGCGATCCGCCGTATCCAGATCATCGCGTTTAGTAGCCACAGATAAATTCGTCACTCGAATTTTGTCTAACCCTTTAGACAACTCCAGACTTCCACCGCCACCCTGTCACACTGAGATCTACGGTTCTATTATACCTCATGAGAATAAGCACTCCTTTTATTTCTTTTTAACCAGCTACCTCATAATTTCAATTCTTGCATTATTGAATTATCATGAAATAATGAATAATCATTCTTTATTCATGTTCTCTGTGCCACTCTTGATTTTATAGCAAATATATTTTAACAACTCTCACAGCAAAAGACAAAATGGCTGAAGGTAAAAAAAAAAATCCTCCAGTAACTGTTTATGAAGCTATTTAGAAACCTACAATTTGCTTATGTACTGCGCAGAATGATTAAAAAATAAATACAGAGAAATCCAAAGTTGAATATTGTGCTTAACAAAGGAAGACCTGCTTGTCGCGTTTCTATGAGGACTCAGAGTTCATAAATCCCTGGAAGTGGACTAAGCAGCTTTCTCACCTCTTCAGAAGTTATCTTAAATACCAGGAGGTGGGAGGTAGTTGGACAAAAGATATAAAGGGAGGCAGCTGATCCATTTTAAAGCCTCTCTCATTCTTTTTAGGCTTTAGATTTCACATAAATATTTCTTTAAATGCATACATCTATGTACCAAAACTAACATTTGAGAAGCTTCCAAAACTTGGCTTTTAATTAAACCCATGAAAGTATAATGCTCACACTGAGTAAGTATCAAAAATAGAGACAAAACTGAGAAAATATGCAGGCATTTTTCTTGGGTTTTGTCAGGCACTGCAAAGACAATTAAGTTTCTTTTCGTCACTGTACATATAATACTCAGAAGTGAAAGCTTAATTAACTTGTCAGAAACTATGGCATCTCTTTTCTTGAGCTGCTGAACCCACCTTCCCAAAAGACTTGAAGGGAAAATAAAAAAACTGAATGCTCTAGCTGAAATACCTGATCATGCGTGACATTCCTGTCCTGTACCACAGTTTGTCTGTCATTACCAGAGGCTTTTTTATCCATCTGGGTGAGCACGCTCTTTCTCCATTTCTCCGGGAACGTCTCAGCACAGAATTGCCATTGCTCCCAGACGATGGACGTTGTGTGATGGGCTGAAGGAGTGAGACATGGTGGCAGCAATTACATCGTACAGCGCGCACGTTTATCAGGCAAAACTTGAAAGTTTCAGCAAAATATCCTTGATCACATGGCTTTTCACGCCAATTACAGGCCCTGAGCTGTCCTGTTAGGGGCAGCTGTGAAAGCAAAACTTTTTTTACCCCTAAATACAATTGCACCGCTTTGCTGGGGAGACCGAGCGGGTTTCAGATGCATGGAGAAGCGGAGCCCAGAAAGTGAGGAGACCTATTTATGCTGCAGAGGCCAACACAACGGGCCTGGGACTGCACTATTCTCTGCTGGCTGGCCTCTGATTTTTGTAGATATTTTGCATTTCTTCTCGCTGAGTCCAGTGGCAGCTGTGGCCAATAAGTCCCTGTCAGCAAGCCTTGCCTGGAATTGTGCTCGCAGCAGCTGGAGGAGCCGCCGCAGCCCCGGAGCGACTCCTGCCCCTGCTTCCAAGAACCGCGAGGGTTTTGAATGAGGGTTTTAGTGAGAAGCGTGGGCTCAGCCCGGGGAGCCTGCAGGGCGTGCAACGCCTCGCAGCTAACGCCTTTCCCCTGACCAACGGATCCACTCCAAAAACAGACCCGAGGTCCTTAGTTTAACAAAGGTTAAGTTAACAAACCTAACATTAACACTTAAATTTGGCAAGTGTAATAAGTGGCTTTCACATTTTTAGGTTTTTAATACAGTCTTTCAACCTGAGCTCACTTAAGTCTGAAAAATATTGTACTTTATCCTCCTGTAATCTCCTCTCCAAGATATGCATGTTTAAACAAAGTGCAAAGGTCCAGGTGCTTTACTGCATTAGTAATGACCCAACACCTCCTCTTTAATAATGCAACACGGAACAGAGCACAGCAGTTTTTTGCTTTCTCATTTTAAAAATGTATTAAAACTTTTCTCTGTGGGGCCAGGTGACAGTACGAGGGAGTAGAAATTGTTGTTTTTTTCAAGGCAGAAAATATTGCTGAGGCATTCAAGGGATAATTTTTCACCTCCCATATAAATCACTATCTTTACTTCTCTACTAACTTTGCTACTGTTTTTCCAGCACTATATGAGATTTTAGTGAGCTCTGGGATTTGGTGCATGCAACTGTCTGCTCAACAGACCTGAAGCCTGTGCGAATAATTCCAAGCCCATGCAATCCTACCTAATGCACCATATTGAGAAACCCACTTCTCTTCTGAAAGATATTAAAAACAAACACACACAATTCCTAACCAATCAACATGAATTCATGCTTCAGGTGGGTTTTTTTTTTCCTTAAAAATAAAAGTAAATTAAGGTTTCACATCTTCTCTGTGACAGAGCGCTCCAGAGACTCACACAGACCCAAGCTGTGAGTTTTCAGAGCAATCTCCATTAAGGTATTTCTCTTGATACAAAAGGAAGCTTTTCTGTAATGCATCATTGTATTACCAGGCCACTTTGGGCACTCCTGGTGACAAAAGATTTGACAGCCTATTGGAAAATATATGTTGTAAGCCCATGTCTCTATCATTTCATATCTACAATGAATTATAGTTCTTTGGTTAGACGTGTAGCAACTCACAGCTTTGGAGATACCTGATTCAGGTCTCCATATACCAGCCAGGACAGGAGTAGAAGCGGCTGATGAACCCTGGCAACACGTCTGTATTTATCAGATTAAACCACAACCAGTCAATGGGATGAACTTATGGCTATAAAACATACAGGGCAGACCTCCAGCAACTGGAGCTGCTACGTGAGCCGAGTTAAAGGCGTGCTTGAAGGTAGAAGGTCCTCCAGGAAGGGGGCAGCTCCTTCAACTCCCATGCACAGGCTTCAGATGTAAAAACTGCAGCTTGTACCTTTACTATGTGCACAGCAGGCCACACCTTTCTAAGCTGTCATTTTACCTGTTGTCTGCAAAATCCAAACAGGAAAATGAGCCGGTTTCCCAGATGAGCACAAACACTAAGCCCTGGGTGTTAGCAGAGAATTTTACCCCTACTCATCCACGCTAGCATAGGGCAATAATCCTTCTCCCCATAACAGATTTAGATTAGTAATGCCAGCAGTATTAAATGGGCCTTTTGAGCAGGGAAACATGCGCTGGTAGTCTGGGAAGGGTGTTTACAACGTGTGTTTTGCAGGTATTAATGCTCATGACGCACGGTGGTTTGTAAAGGCATAATACGTCCTGCCATTTCCCTGGGGCCACTGCTCTCCTCCCCACCTCTCTGTCCCTTCGCTCTCTCCAGAGGCACAATTGAATTCTTAATTGTTCTGCTACAGGTATAGGCAAAGCCATAAAATAAATACAGCAGTTGGGACACAATTAGCGCTCTAAAAGACGGGAAAACCACATCTGGCAAACAAGTGTGAGGGCCCAGGGAGCGCTTTATTCAAAACTGAACTCTCCAAGGGGGAGAAATATGTTCTCAAGCATGTCTGAGCTTTCCAGTTGTGTTTTGGGCTCTCGCTCTCCCTTCCAGGCTGCTCTCTTTTTCTGATAAAATAAATGAATCTCTCCCTACCAAGATGCTGCATAAATCCTGGTCACATTAAGGCTGGCTCTCATCCCACGCAGACAAATGCCAATACCAGCGAGGTCGCTGTGGTCACCGCTGAGGCTTTTCCAAACAAGCCTAAAGGTGTTTGTTCATCAAAGCTGAAACTTCCAGCGAGGCCCTGCTGTAGCACTGGAAACACATGTTTCCTAATATTTAGCGCACCCAAAACATTGAAACTTAACCAAAGTAAACTTGGAAGTGAAAAGGGAAAATGTGCAAGGTTTGATACTGAAATGAACTCTCCTTAAGTTACTGCTTCATATTTTATGAAGACGTAGATTATTCTGTCTGTTGACACTGCAGTTATGCCACTGGTAGGTATATATATTGTAAAACTTTCCTGTTTGTATCTAGACCTTCCACCATTTGCTCGAACCTCAAAGGATATATTTGTCCTGGAAAAAAATGTACATTGAGAAAAGAAGGTAGAATCAAATGGCCGGACATTGAAGGGGACTGACAGAGCTGTATGACAAAGACCCCCTATTCACCTTGCACTGCTTTGGGCACCAAACTCCACAAATTCAATCCCCAAACGTCATAATCTGGGGTTACTGCACTTGTGATCTGCCATCTTACCGACAATAAAAATATATACGCACCTTAACGAGCACTTTATTTGGGCCCATAGTTACACAGTCTATAAAAAGACCTGTTGATGGAAATAATCCATACCTTTGTGTCCAGATTCAGAAGGGAATGGATTTTGGTTGATTTTCGTGATTCAGAGGAGGAACAGGAAGTTATTTATAAGAATGATGCAAAACATGGGAGCAAACAATTTCACCAATTAATCTTGCACGTTTCTGTGCTTTTTAACCTCCTATTTGATTATATGTACACACCACCTCTAAGCAGAGTCAGGACCTGGTCCCCTGGTTGTAACTCAAGTGCCCCTCTCACATCAATAACTAAACTCAGAAAATATAATGCAAACAGGATGGATCTCACTTACAGTCATTCACGTGTACTATCACTAGCAGACAGAGTGCCTATCACATGCCTGTATAAAGAACAAAATCTCCGTCCTAGCATCTCGCTGAGGAAATAGCAAGTTTATGCTACTATCACACATGAAACTTGCTTATCGGAATATTGAAACCATATAGCCTATAGGACCCACACTATACTGGGGGAAAAAAAGAAAACAAACAACAAACCTTTAAACCTCACAAGTATTTTAAAGAATGTGTTTTTCATAAACAAATAAATCATAATTTCAAATGAAATTATCCATTTTAATTACTCGGAACTATGGTTATTTATTGACGTGAACAGCGTGCTGGTCTCATGGATGTGGTTAAGGATCACACAAAAAACTGTAACATGATTTACAGATTTACAGTACTGACATCAGCAGAAAAGCCCAAGAAGAGCCAAGAGTCTAGAAATGTCTTTTGTCTTTTTTCTACCATTCTTTAACAGATATGTCATTGAGATTCTCCCCTCCAGTTCAAGCAGCTACATTTTGGTTTTCTGTGGTTAATTAGAATAGCAGAAATCTTGCAAAATACTCTGGCAAGTATCTAAAAATCTTGGTGACTCATAATGAACGTAAAAGTTTGACTAGCTCCCTTCACTTACTGATTCCTTAAAAGTAACAGTAAAGAATGGACTTGAATAGTTTTGGGCAGCAAAAATAGTTTAAATATGACTTTGATTAAATTCTTAGAAGCGATGACTGCACCTAAGTACTCTGAAATACTGGTGATAAGACGTTTGACATCATTGCCTCCCGCAGAACTTGTTACAAAACACGTACCAGCCAGATATACACTGAGTTAGTGCCAGCGGAGATTTATGAGAAACGATTAATCCACAGAGTTAAGGGTGTAAAAGGACACTCTCTTTCATTCCTTTCACTGGTAACAAGCAAGTCTCCAGCGTTCAGCAGTTCCACGCTCCTTACTGCCCTTATATACCCTTATAACCATTATACACATTTGTGTATGTATATAGACATATATATACAGTTTGTCTCTCACAATCAGTCTCGCACAGTAGCCGTACAATGTTACTCAATAGCATCAAAAGGTCCACCAGCCACAATATTTGCATCCGGCCTCTCAGTTATTTTTCTATCTTACAAATAAAGATATTTGAACGGAATGGTGCAAGAGAATAAACTCCACCTCTTTTAGAGAAAATGTATCTATTTTGCTTCAGTGGCTATTGTTGATAAAGCGCTCTGGTTTTCCAGGGAATTTTTTTTAGCAGAAGGCTATTTTTCTGCGACAAGGTTTGATTCCTGTCTCTATCTCCAAGTTATTGGCGTGCATGCATCGAGTGGTCCTGGATGAGCTGTGCTGTGCAGGAGGGAAGGGAGATAAACCTGCAGAAATTTCTCATAGTAAAGAAATACTTGTGTAAGCAGTATATTTTCTCCAAAATAAAAGCCTTTTGACCAAGTTGGTAGACATAAGGATTCCAAACAGCATACACTATATAGATAAATAAGAGTATTGTTCACATTTGTCTACAAAACATGTTGCAAAATGCATTGAAAAAATACAATTTGTTGAAGGAGCACCAGCAGTTTATGTTTGTTATTTCAGAAAATTCTCAATGAAACTGTCAGTTCCAAGAGGAGGCTGAAGAAATCTGCTTCAGACTCACAAAAATGACTTAACCAACAGTTTTTAATTGCATCTCAAATGACTGTAACTGTGTTTTGCTCAGTAGTCAGCACCCCATTCCATGTAGATACAGTTGGTTACAGGTAATAAGATTACTTCTGGGTTACTGCATGTAGCCTCTAAAATACTGCCAAGAGTGAATACGCAACATGTTCTAGGGTTAAGGAAGCCTAACACAGTGCCAGCATCATACTGTGACATTGCCTGCAGAGTGTGAAAGGATTATATCCTGTCTTAACATACCATTTCACCCATGCCAGAAAATGGAAAAGAGTCTAATCACTGAGTAAGTATGCAAGTCACTAAATATAAATCTAAACCGGTTTCTACTGCTATAATATCAAGTTTCCCTTAAGAGCAGCTCTCCTCTGAACAGTGGCTCTGAAAAGTTTGTGCTGTAGGTTCTCATATTTATGGCATCTTGGTAATTTCCAGATGAAATCAAATCACACTATAAGTAAAGAAGAAGAGGGTTGGTGTTGGTTTTTTTTTAATATGAGCTGTGCAAACTTACTCCAGTTCTGGATTCTTTCCAAGTCACGCATTACTAAACAACAAAGATTTGGCAGCCAGATTTTACAGCTAATTTTTTCTTCTGGCTGCCTGAGTCAGAACTGAATTCTAACTCCGCTCTCCTTCATACATACTGGGTCTACAGAGGGAAAAGTAGGTCACGAAAGATAAAAACAAGCAAAACCAGGACAAAACTGTGGCCCTCCCAAAGTAAATGTGCTAACTTTACTGGGGCAAGGGGTTCACTGGTAATATGCAAGGACCACATGACACAAAAGCAGCTCAAGTGCGTTATAATAAGGCCATTTTTATACATTTCAGCATCGTGGTGTACTTACTATTAAAACTTTTAAATTTGCCATCGTAAGTCACGCGGAGCTGCCTTTCCCCCCTTCTCAAAGGGACGACTCGTAGCACCAGAGAGACCTCATGACAAACCATGCCTAATCTTGCCACAGCCCAGAATGACTCCGGCAGATCCCGAAAGCTGTCCTACGGAGCCAGGCGGCCACGCGCCCTCAGGCTAAGGACATAAGGCAGGATCATTTAGGATCTTCTCGTGAATGTGCAGGGTATGGGACCATGGGTTCACCATGCCAACAGACAGAGAAATGGCAGTGCATCACATGGGAAACCGTAATGTCAGGGAAATACTGCAGCAACCGCCTTCGGGATGGAGTTGTACCTCGCTCAGAGTGATTTAGCAGAAGAAAACAACAGCTCTTTGGAGGACTGCTGAGGTTTACCTACCTTGCATCATTTAAAAAAAAATCATTATTAAAATAAGAGAGAAAAGAGTAGATTTCGTATGTGTTTTTACACTGGTAAAAATATCTGGCTAGGGTATGTCATTCTGTGCATCTTGATTTACTTAAAGTGTAAATGTGGTGACCTTTAAAAACTTGAACAAAATGTGCTAGAGAAGTTTTATTGTTATATTATAAAATGATAAAAAAATATGGTTGGGAAGAAGAAAGGACACACTTTTTTTCTAAGCAACCATTAATGCTCATGCCCTTTAATTCTAGTTATAATTCTTAAAGTATTTTAATTTTCTCCTTAAACCCATCTAATCAATGTTACACTTTCTTCTGTATTTTTTTGTTTTCAAGAATGAATCAAGTTAATGTTCCTCAAAGAAGTGCAAATTTGTACTCAGTTATACTGTAGCTGCTTCTGATAACATCGTTTCATTTTCATCTGACCTCTGATCAGGAAAACAATTTTAAACAATGCCAAGGAATATATATTATAGCACAAAAAAGCAATCATAATTAGAAACTAAAGATTTAAGACCTCCAAAATTGCATCAGACCTTTTTCTGTTTAACAGTAAATTAAAATAGTGTTTCCCAATCAGACTTGAAAGTCAAGTTGAAATATCCTCAGTAATTTGCATTTCTTCCCAGAAAGATTTAAGTTACCCACAAAAGAAAGTAAAAAAACCAACAGCTGCAGCAGAACACAATGCCTGAAAAAGAAACCACAAGATCATGTCTGAATGGAAGTGGAAAAGGCAAATTAATGAATAGGCAGAATAAAGACAGAATAGACAGAATAAAGATTATTGGTAACCTGAAAAGGCAGATATACTAGAAGATAGCTATTGATAGATGAAACTTGCTAGTAAATTATGATTGCTAGTAAATAAAGATTGCTAGTAAATAAAGAAATCTCAATACAGGTGTTTCAGTCTTTGTGAGGATTTCAAGGATGCTATAGATTTTTCTCACCTGCAAATCCCACCTTTTCCCTACATAACACTTGTAATTCAAATTCTGTTCTGATAATCAGAGTGAGGTACTTACCCATATGAAGAAAAACTTGCAATTGTTAATTTTGGTAAGATTAAGCAAGATGGTGTTCTATGGACTAGGTCCAAAATGGATTTGGGATCTTTCGGTACTAACCCAAAAGGCAACTGTTTTCTTGCTTCAAAAGAGGTTTTCTAGGTGTCTTAGCTGATCTATGAGCAGGTCCACCAGAAAGGGACAGTCCTGCTCCCCTCCTCTTACTCCAACTGCGCGTCCCCACTGCTTCCCTCCAGCAGCTCTAACGTTTACCCGACCCCCTCCACGCGCCAGTTAAGTTCACTAAACTGGCAGGAAAATAACACAGCAAAAAAGGAACTATTTTCTACCAGTTCCTGTCCTCAAGCAGAATCAACTCATCAAGAGAAAAAAGACAGTGTTCACACCAGCTGGAGAAGAAGACACGGTAGGGACAAGTCTTTGGTGGCCCCTTGAGCAGAGAGGAGGGCAGAAGAGGGAGGCTGCCACCTACGTGGTGCCGCGGTACCGCTGCAGGTGCTGCCCACCAAGCTCTGGTCACCTCTGCCAGGGCCCGAGGATGCCTGGCAGCTCCCTCCGTCTCACCGCTCCCATCATTCCCCGTCCACTCCATGCGTGGAACACCAGGCTGGTGTTTTAATTAAGTGCCGTGTACAGACTCCAGATATAAATCCGGCCCACTTCAGCTAGACATCCAAACCTGGAAAGTTGGACATCTGCTGCACTTCCTCCTTATTCTCTGCACCCATTAAACAAAGTGATTAAAGGAATCTCTTAAAATAAAATGTTGAAGGTACAGGGAAGAGCCTCAACATCTTTGCAGCAGGACACCACGGCCTTGGTCCTGTGTGTGGTCATATCTCCATATACCACTTCCAGTATGACTCTAGTGCAGGCTGACGCTCAAACACAACAGAACAATAATTTAAGAGTGATTTCACATTACGTGATCTCATCAATAGGTATTTTACCATTGCATTGTAGCAAATCTGCTTGATATTTGGCAATTTTTGATTTCTGTTTACTTTTTCAACACAACACAAAAATAGACTTGTTGGACCAGCTCTTGCCACCCAAGTGAAACTTCATCTCTGAAGCCATCCCTGAAATGAACTGTTTCTCTCTTCAGAGACAGAGGCAGCTATTCTTTGATCTCAGTGAAACCAATGACTCAGGCACTGAAATACAGACAAGCCAAACATAAACAATAAATTCAGTATTAATTAAAATATCAATAGTAATAACAGTAACTTGCAATAACATTTATCAATTTCATGGTCTTTTTACATCTGAAGTTTTACAGTTCTTTATAATAACTCTTAAAGACTATGAGGAACAGCCAGATCCTTGTGCAAACTACGGGAGCTCACAAACACACAGGATGCCACAAAATTTAAAATCTAATTTCGGATACGTAAGTGACTTCGGAACGAGTAAGAGACATGAGAAACGACACGGCTTGCAACTCAACGCTCAGGGAAGTCATGCCAGTAAGAGCAATAAGAACTACACATTGCTTAAGCTGTTTCCCTTTATGTCCACTATTACCATTGACAGGCGGTGCTTGTATTTTGATTTTCTTTCTAGGTGAAGGTGATGGAGGAAAGAGGATGGAAATGCGGCAGCAGTTAGGGATCCAGGAAATAGCAGGTGTTTGCTCAGGGACAGCTTTGAGGTGGAAAAGGCAGACGTACCGAGGGGGGGATGAGGGAAGGAAGTCATGCCTATGAGCAGGTGGTCCCCGGGGCCTGTCAAGTGACTGGATGGATGTGGACGTGATTGACAGCTTCTGTGCTGGCTGTCAGGGGGGCTTGCTTCAGCTGAAAGAAGTTGCCAGGGACATATGGCAGGAAAGGGATAGCCAAATTTTAGGAGCACGTTGACAATGTAGTCTATAAAAATACCTTCTCTGGAGCTTCTGGTGCCTGGAGGAGCCGCAGGAGGGGAGCGGAGAGGGCAGAATAGCTCCCACCCCAGCGCCCTGATTACAGCGCGAGACTCGTGGGCTCCCAAGAGAGGAAAAACAAGCTGTCCATTCCCAGAGTCACGGCAGTGACTGCTCTGATCTCAGGGCAGTCCACACAGGTACCTATGCCCCATCACTGCTGCAGTTCAGGTCTGCGAAAGATCCTCATGCCATGATTAAAAGCCGCCCGAGATACACCTGTTGCTAGTAGGAAGACAGACACAGCAGAGGGTTTCCTGCTCTCGGGGAGCCTTGAGAAACCAGGGTCACAGCTGAAAATCTCCATCGCAAAGGGCAGGTGATACTGGGAGGGCTGCAGGAAATCCGGTGGGGTACAGCATCTGCACGGGACACAGCCCTGCATGGGACACAGCATCTGCAATGGGACACAGCCCTGCATGGGACACAGCCCTGCATGGGACACAGCATCTGCACGGGACACAGCCCTGCATGGGACACAGCATCTGCATGGGACACAGCATCTGCATGGGACACAGCCCTGCACGGGACACAGCCCTGCATGGGACACAGCATCTGCATGGGACACAGCCCTGCATGGGACACAGCATCTGCATGGGACACAGCATCTGCACGGGACACAGCCCTGCACGGGACACAGCCCTGCATGGGACACAGCATCTGCACGGGACACAGCATCTGCACGGGACACAGCCCTGCATGGGACACAGCATCTGCACGGGACACAGCATCTGCAATGGGACACAGCATCTGCATGGGACACAGCCCTGCATGGGACACAGCCCTGCATGGGACACAGCATCTGCAATGGGACATAGCATCTGCACGGGACACAGCCCTGCACGGGACACAGCATCTGCACGGGACACAGCCCTGCATGGGACACAGCCCTGCACGGGACACAGCATCTGCAATGGGACACAGCCCTGCATGGGACACAGCATCTGCATGGGACACAGCATCTGCACGGGACACAGCATCTGCATGGGACACAGCCCTGCATGGGACACAACATCTGCACGGGACACAGCATCTGCATGGGACACAGCACCTGCACGGGACACAGCATCTGTATGGGACACAGCCCTGCAATGGGACATAGCATCTGCACGGGACACAGCCCTGCATGGGACACAGCATCTGCATGGGACACAGCATCTGCATGGGACACAGCATCTGCATGGGACACAGCCCTGCATGGGACACAACATCTGCACGGGACACAGCATCTGCATGGGACACAGCATCTGCATGGGACACAGCATCTGCATGGGACACAGCCCTGCATGGGACACAGCACCTGCACAGGACACAGCCCTGCATGGGACACAGCCCTGCATGGGACACAACATCTGCACGGGACACAGCATCTGCATGGGACACAGCACCTGCATGGGACACAGCATCTGCATGGGACACAGCATCTGCAATGGGACACAGCCCTGCACGGGACACAACATCTGCACGGGGCACAGCACCTGCACGGGGCACAGCCCTGCACGGACACCGCCCCGCACTCCCACCGACCCGCGTGGACAAACGGGAAGGCAGGACACAAACCAGGCCCTGAGCTGCGGCCGTGCCGTGGCTGCAAGCCGGCACGGGGAAATCAAAGGGGTCCTGGCCTGCGGCCAGCCCCAAAGCAGTGCTGCAAAGAGCACAACATCCACGCGCTCCGCGCTAAACCATCTACCCCACACACACTGAAACTCCCATGGAAGTAGAGACCCACAGAGTTTCCTATTTCTTTTAATTAACAGAATTTGCCTACGGGCGTTTTGGAAGTATTCAGACAACCATTGTTGTTCGCGTTCCCACACTTTCCCTTCCTCTGCTGATTCTCTGCTGTTGCAAAACTCAGAGGCAATGACACAAAACAATGTAAGTTCAAAAAACTTAAGGAATGTCATCGTTTGTCCCCGAAGCTGGCTCAGGCCTCTCTCAGACTCTCCATAGACGGCACCTCAAAGCTTGCAAATGTCTACACAGAGGCCAGCACTGAACTGGCTGCTGACAGATTAAAATGTCTGTTATTTCAATATATATTCTGCATAGATTTTGAATGCTTTATCAACCACACAGAAGATAACATCCAAACAAACAAGAAAGGGGTTTAATGATAAACCCTATCGGAAGATATTAGCTTCCAGATGTTAGGTAAATGTCTCAATGTTTGGCCAAAGCAAATGGAGACAGAGACAAGATGTACATTGTGAAATGAAAAGAAATACTTACATTAGCTTAATTATGGTGATCTCAATGGATGACTTGCATATGACTATGACAATCATGTAAATACAGAGATTATCTTGCGGGGATGGATTATATATTATTACAGTCCATTAGGTCCATCTTCTAAGGCTCACCATTTTAATGGCACATTTAACATCAAGCAAATATTGGGGAAAAATATCCGTTTTCTCACTCCTTTGTCAGCATTTTGGTTCCCCAGCCTAAATCTACCCAAGACCAGACTCAGAAAATTTGTATTTCAGTGAAATGAGACTCTACAATTCATTCCACTAGTGCAAAGAAAGCTATCGCCTGACCTTACCAATAAAAGCTCTTAACACAGGTACTGGGATATTTCACCACCAGAGTACAGAAGCTGATGGTGGAGCAGTGGCTCAGCCTGATAGATTTATTATAATCCTGCTGTTGAAGAGCTGAAGCGTCTTTCCACCCATAAATACTGGTTAAAGTATTAACTACAAATAAACGGAGAGAAGAGCCTCTGCAGAGCCGAGCACCACGGCAAAGAACCCCGCTGCCTCCCAAAGCTGCTGGCAGACAATGGGGTAGAAAACTACCAAGTTTCTCCCTACAGGCTTTTCCCCCAGTTTCACTCCATGAGAAAGTCAGCTGAAGTCCCCAAGTCTCTCCTGGTTTCTTGCCAAAGCCATGTGAAAATACAATTGTTGCCTGATTTCAACATATAATATGACACAGACTTGATAAATACCGGGCTCAAGTTCATAGGCTTTAGAAAGCTGTTTCATTGCATGTTTAAAGGGCTTGATCCTGTTCCAGCTGAAGTCAATGGACGTTCTCTCATTTACCGCAGGACGAGGTCCCAAAGCCTTGAAGGAATCCAGCCTTGCAGTTATAAGAAACTGTCTCTCGTGGACAGGAATGTTACAGGCTCATGAAAAAGCCTGCCTGCCTGACAAAATGCAAATCTGTTACTTGGTGCAAAACCATTTTACGATACAGTGCAAAATACCTAATTCCATTTGGATTTGGTTTGGTTTTGTCTGGTTTGTCTCTTCCTGGATTAAGCATTCCCACCGTTTTCTCTACACTGGTTTTTAATGTCCTGCAGCTGGATCTGCTGGAAAGGACTGTCAAGCCCTTGCACACAAACCTAAGGTAACAAGAGCAAGTTCTGAAAACAGGCTCAGGTACTGAGCACAGCAACATGGTCTCAGTGGTTTATATTTGGTTGTACTTGAAGAAACAGTTGTAAAAGTTTAAAAAAAACAGATGCAATCTTGAACTGAAGCTAGTTTGAGCTCATTAAAGTTTTTCTTCTGTAATATAAACCCATTATTTAGAAAAGTAAATACATAGCAAACTCGGTAAATTCATAAATAGAAAAAAAAACAATATGAAAAGTAATACCTAAATTACATGAAATTAATTTTTTCATTTAATTAATTTAATTTTAGGCTAATAGTTGTTGTGGAATTCCTTATGAAGGTTTCTCCTAATGGGATGTAAACAAAATAAAACTTTTCTTGTGCCTGAACTTTTATGACACCTATGAATTAGTACAAATTCATGACGCCATAAATTAGTACAAATTCATCAAAGGTTACTGTGCTGTGTTCTCATAATTAAGAAATAGAATCTCTAAAATGGGGATTACTGCTAACCTATGGTCGAAATAACAGCTTTTGCTACAAAGCACAGAAAAGTTCGTCAGAGAGCCACGGCCAAGTAGCTCCTGAGTACAGCACCTCAACTCATGGGTACGTTGCTTCCTAAAGATGACTATATAAAATATATGAAGATGGTTTTCTAGAGTACCGAACACCCGAGACGTGCATTACAAATGCAGGTCTTCAAATGCAATGAAAGCAACAGCGGCCTTTGCAAATGCAGAAGGAGGAGCAAAGATGTTTATATAACTAGGGATGTATGATGTGGATCTACTAAAAATAAGCCTTTATGTTCCAAATTCTGATGTCTTACTACTACCTTATCTTGTAAGTCAGGCCACGGAAATGAAGAACTGCTATCCAGTGAGTAGTAGAGGCATAATCTGGTCCTCAAAGAGAAAAAGTGCAGCATACAGATGTGGAAAGGTCAGCACATTGCCACTTGGAAGTTACTCAGCACCTACCCCAATTTCTGTTCCTTCTTTAAACAGAAGTTCAACAAACCCTGGGTTTCCGATAACAAATGTCATCCTTTGGGAGAAATCTCTTCCTACTGCCACTGCACAATCCATAAATTTGACAGGAAATCAATCACTACCACTGCAAGAGCATTTTAAAGAAAATCCCTATTGAATTCTCTAAGAAACTAATGAGAATACCAAAAGAATCGAAAATCCCAAGCCTGAATTTCTTTTAAATGTACAACCTTCCAATGGTTTCTTTCCAAAATCAGAAACATCTTAGACAATTAATGAGATATTTCTCACACATCAGCACTCCCCTCCCCAGTAACGATAAGGACACCTAGCATTATGGGGATAAACTTTGCTTTCCAACATGCATCGAATCTCCCACTGTGCAAGTCTGTCCAAACCTCTCAGCCTGGGAGATATCCTACGGACACCATAGCTTTACAGACATGACCATGCTGAGATTTGCTCTTCCCTGGTGAGTTGACACTTGACTTCTCGACACCTCAGACAAGACGTTGCAGTGATTTCAGCAGGACTATCTGACAGGTAACACCTGAAGCGGGGAGATGCACAGTGTTGTCCTCAGGAAGAGCCAAGGGCTTTTTTAAAATCCTGCAGATTCTTGGAGACCTAAAAGATTATAGTAAGGACACAATTCCTGGCCACACCATTTAGGGACTTAGCAAGAATCAACACTTTTTAAATAACCAAGTCATCAGATCCTCTACATATGATGTAGATGTTGATATCCTTCAAAGTCAGAGGGAGCTCAAAGCCCCCTTCACAATGGCGTGTCCAAATCACTGTACCACCGACCTGGTGGTGAGAGGACTTTCTCTGCTTTTCCTTGTCTGTTGTGCTGCCATGCAACAAAACCAGAGGAGTCATGGGACCGAAAGGAGAAAGGTTACAAAGAACACTGACTCTAACATCATGTCTTCAATAGCAAGTCCTGGAATCTGACCTTGCTGCCAACACTTGATGCATTTAATGTCAAACATTTAACATGAAAAAGTTCTTAAAGTTTGAAGTCCAGTTTGCAGGACTTGCCTGTTGTGCCCACACATGGTACAGATTAAGCCATAGTCACATTCTTTTTTTTTTTTTTTTTTTAAATCTCTGGTGCAATACATCTTGCATTAATTCCAACACAGTGGTAAAATTCCAACAAAAGCTTTAGAGGATGAACCCACCCCATCTGGTCTACAGCCTAGTGCTCTGACCACTCCTCCTGAAGATGGGCAATGCGGTGGTGACCTCCATGAAGATAAGAACAAGCTGGGTTACCCGCTTCTTGGCCAAATTTCTCTAAAAGCCTGGCTATAGGGTATAGAGAAAGCAGTGCCACAACCATCTCTTCCATCAGTAACATTTGATAAAAAAAGAGTTACGGCAATTGAATTCCATGGGGACCGAGGCCTGCCAGCATGTGGGAGGATGTGCTCTGAGGATCTACGTGCCGTTCCTCTTCCTTTCTGGCTTCCAGCGAGAGCCAGACATCTCGCAGTCAGGCTGAGGCAGCTGGGCACACAGGGAAGCTGAAAAACAGTGAGATTTCTGAGTAAAGGGGGGACGGCCAGTACATTTTCATTACTTCCACAGTTGAGCTGATGATATTCTGGTAGTGCAGTTTTGGATTTAGGCATTGAAGTCTGCCTCACTGCTAAATCCTTTTTTGGATTTGGCCTTAAAACCTTATGTTCAGCAGCATTTGTTTTATCTTCGAGACTTAGAACACAAGGAGAATTTGGCTTGACTATTTTCTTTCTTCATTCACACTAGGAATCCTGTGAATTCATGTGGATGGATATATGATAATAATCTCTCCTTTAAATTCATCACCATTATAGGACACTGAAACTGCACAGCCATACAGAGCAGAAAGTAAGCAATTAGCAGTCAAGGATGTCGAATGTATCTCCAGATCTCTTGGTTTTCACTATAATATTTAACTAGACTTTTGGTAGCAGAATGTAAGCTCTTTTAAAAATAGTTTAGACAAGCCATTTTGTAGAAAATGTTAAAGCATATTAGCTAGTGAATAAAAACTAACATAGAATAATGCATTTTCTCAGCTATGTAGTTACTGAAGTCATGGCTGTGAGACCTGTAACTCAGTCTCAAGAGACTTAAGCAAATTATACGTAATGGGCCAGCAAGTTCTATATAATAGGGACATTTCTGTTCTGTTTTATACTTTTCTTTTTAATTCATTGCATAAGTTTAACAAAGCAGAAGTTAATGCTATATGCTTCTTTTATTTAAGTGCTCATTAAAGAGTAAAAAAAATTGAGACTAAAAATATATTTCTAAAAGTAACTTGGTAGTAAATACTTACTGGCAGAGCTTTATGCTGAAATAACATACATAAAATTAGGACCACCTTGTTGATTAGAATTTTTTTTTAAAGCTTTGGAGTAAACTAAGTAATTATGAATGTGTAATTATTTGCATCATTTAGTCACTGTACGTAAAAACATACAATTTTCTACAGCATGGAGCTGCAACAGGACCGTGCATCCAGTTATGACTGTTATTCTGCAGGAGTCTGCATATTACAAGGATGGGCAGAATACGCATTTTTAGTGAATTTAAATTATTTTTGTTTTTAGAAAAACTGCCATAGATTTTCACCAAAGCATAGTACGACAAAATAAATATAGTATGTTCAGCGCTTTCATAAAATAATGTAATTTAGTGTCCTCAAGAGAGATAACGAGTACAGTAAAAGGTAATTAAGAGATGAGTGGACAAATGCTGTAAGAGATGGGTAAAGATAAAACAAGTTTCTGAAGTGCGATGGAAAGTCTCTTCACTGAAGTGATGTCGTACAAGAAGAGAGTACCAGATGGCAAACTGGCAGAGTGTGCTCCTCTGCCAAAATGAGTGTGTCAGTAGAAGGAGAAAAGTAGAATTAGACGAACGGAAGGAGCTAAGAAGTGATTTGATTTGGAACCACTAGAGCTGTCAGAAGATGAGGAGGAGTTTGGCTGAACTTTGTGAAAGTGAGAAGCATCCTGCAAAGCAGGGCAACGAGTTTATGCTCCTTCAGTAAAATCGAGTGCTGTGTGTGCTCCCAAGGTAGCCTGAATGTGCTCAGCTACCACGAGAACGACGTCTATCTTATAGGGGCATGAGAGAGTAAGTCCTGCTTCATAACGTGGCTAATTAACTTGTGTGTGCTTTGAATGAACGTGGCTATAATCGCAGCTCAGTGCAGGTACCGTTACCCAATACTTTCCCGGGCTATGTAAGCTAGGAAAGCCACAATGGAAAGAAATGTTTCCGTGAATGTAGCAGGAGACGGTGATGTAAAAGGAAACGTCAGTGAGGTCAGGGCGATGCAGTGATGGGCAATTCTGTGAAAAGCGATCCATAAACTTCAATTATGAGCTGAGACCCTCACACCAATGAATTAAATGTAACTATAAACTAGATCTTTCATTGCCCTCATTGTTGATCTATATACATAGGCTAAGTCTGGTACGGAGAACATAATCATTGAGTTCAACATAGAGGAGAGCCTTTTTAGTGTTCTGCATCAATTCAATTCAACAAACGCGATGCCACCTGTGCCAGTTAGTCCAGGAGCCACACGAGAGCCCTACTCCAACATGCACTACCTTCCCTATTACTCAGTATCAAAAGCCTATGAAATACGTGGGCATTCGCCCACCCACTTTATCTCACTTAATAATCTCCTTCCAATATTAGATAGCATTGGGCATTTAACAGGCATATTAATAGACATAATAGACATTAATAGACCATGTATACGTGAAGCTTATGAACTGAAACCAAAAAATTATCTTAATGAGGTTTACTGGAAGAAAGTACAGAGTAAGGATATCAAACACTAAAAAATAATTAAATTATTTTCCAGTCCTAAATTCTCAGCTGCTTAAAATAAACATATATGCAACCTTTAGAAATCTGTCTCATGTTTATATTTTCTTATTCTTCTAAATGGTGATTATTTATTCTAAATAGAAGGTAGCTCAAAGACTTTTTTTAAAGAAATAGAATATTCCCTTTTGAGATGTCATGAGATGAGCAAACTGTCTCATAATAGTATTTTGATGAAAAAGTCTATTTAGAAAGGGAGTAAGAACAATGCTGAAAGTGTAATATATAAGATTTGAAACAAATTTTAGTAGATGTTAATAGAAATTATGTTTGAAATATAATAAAATCTCCTTCCTGTTATGTGTTGCTCCAGCATCTATCTATGCCTGATCTTACTAAAACTGTAACGTAACCCTTACCAAAAAAATCCAGTTTACTTTTCTCTGATTGCCCTGTTTATTTTGGCTTGGTTTACATTCTGTATTCTCTCAAGTCAGTCTTTACTTTGACCTTCTGGCCTTTGCAAATGGCCTTTATTTTTGCAGCAGCCCTTTGCTGGAGTAACACATCTCTCAAGAACCTCTTCAGAGCTGTTTCTGCAAGTGGCTGCTTGCTACCTTCCCCGGCTGCAAAATGGCATACGGCTTGAAGGAAAGCTGCATGTCTGACTATTCTTCAGACTTCAAGGAGGCCCTTTTCAATGCGAATAAATAGAGAAAAATGTCAATGAGAAGAATGAAGTCGAACATTGCTCAACAAAAGCTCACTCCAGAGCCCAGACAGCGAGGGAAGTCTCCTTTCTGCCACCAGAAATGAAAGAAAACATCTACTAATCACGTGTGTCTATGGCTAACAGTCAGCTTAGAGCCATGCAACAAATATTTCAAACCTGGTTTTCTAAGGTTTATTCCTACAATCTTATTTACATAATCCTGCACTGAAACTGATAATTACAACTAGTTTAGAACAGCAGGATCAAATCCTCACTTGAAACCATCCCAGTTTTCATGTTTAAAGAAATAATAAACTCTCTAGTACATAAATCATTAAAATTGCCTTACTATTAGTTAGTATAAAACCAATGTCTGTGCACGCCATATTACCTACTGATTTATAACCCACCAGTCTTTGGTTCACTTAATGTACGTTACTAGTGTCGTAATGTTCCAAATTACATTTCACCTGGAAAACAACACTGTGAGGCAACGAGGAATAAGCAGTTGGTCTCGTTGGGATAAATACCAGTATGTGCATTGCTGTGGCTCCTGCTTCACTGCAGTCATTAACGTCGCCAAGCTTGAATGGGGTTCTTAGCTCGGAGCATTTTCAAAAAGGTGAAAATCATGCCTTCTCTCCCCTTAGAAAAACCTCCAGTCTTTTTCTTAGCTCTATTTTAGACCATGCAAGTCCATACACAGTATGTATCTGAAAGATCTAGAAGGAAAAACCTTTAATCAGTATTATTGTAGATGACAGAGTAAAGATTTCTTTAATTAATGGTCCTTTCTGGCAACCTGTGCCACTGTAAAATTAGCTCCAAATTTGTTCTGCCATGTTTATGGGCTCCAGTTCAAAAATCTATGAAGTGTGGAGTATTTTACAAGCTCCTACAGCAACACAAAAAAGCAGGTGGTTGGACACAGTATGAGAAGAAAATAAATGCAACCATTTATCTAGAACAATTTGCAACCCACCGGGAGAGCTCAGATACCAAAGGAGTGACAGTTTCAGGATATCCATCTAGCAGCACAGCTATGGATTGATTTGATTTCCACAAGAAATCTGCAAAGCAATTATGCTGCCAGGGAGAAAGAGCTGTGCATCGCACACACACTCTACTGTACCCATTACTCCCAGGTCTGTAGCTTCATGAACTTAAGTATCACATAACCTTAGTTTTCTTGCCAGGTTTTCATCAAGCTCTCTGCTTTTGACATTGTTACTCACGTCTGTCAGTAACTCTGCAATCGTTAAGTAACTAATTAATTGCTTTGCATGCCTGAGTAGCAAGGAAAGCATCGCCAAGGCTGACTTTGTTTATATTGTGGAATATATAGCCACGGTCTGAGATGAGCATAAGTGCTCATTAGAAGCTTCTATCTACATACGGACCAGGCACTGCAATGGCAGGAAAAGCATTCGAGAGGGGAAGCTGCTCCCTGTCTTCCCCAAATAATTTCCTATCCACAGAACCCTGTTCAAACTCCAGAGCCGTTGAAATCATTGAACTACTGGGTTGCTCCTTTGTGAGGCATTGTAAGGGCAGAAATCCCTAGGGATGCCAAGGTTGTAGGGCAAGACAGGACTTATTTGCCTGTTCCTGTTCCCCAGCTCTTAGACTGACGTCCAAATGCTGCCAGTCTTCCCATCGCATGCTGAAGTTTTGTGGATTTAGGTTTTTCTGTTTCAAACAACGCAGCTGCTTGGAGTTTGTTCTGATGCTTTTTTCCAATATTACATTTTCCCCCACGAAATAAAGCATTTTGCCTGCCTCAAATAGCACTTTGGAAAGCTAAATTTAGGCTGCCCCCAATACACGTTCGCACATCGCTATTATTCTTTTGCATGCTGTGCAGGTGCCTTTACAAGGATATTAGTCAACAATATGGGACCTCAAAGCAGCTGTTTGAAATCCGTGACACCGTTCTCCAGAAATCACTAGGTACAGATGCAGGTGCAGATGCAAGTCCATCAGGCACAACTGAAAAGTCCTTCAAGGCTTATAAAACATGCAGTACATCTGTTCCTAACATGGCTTCGTGGTTTTGTCTCTGCATCTGCGTAAAACCACACAACAACAAGGCACAGATCTATTTTATTTCTCTAGGCACACATCTTTTCTTTGGTTGGGTTGGAAACTTTCTTTTTTTTTCTTCCTTTTCTTTTTTTTTTAAGTAGTTCTGAACGCAAAATCAACTTACACTAATCTATTGTTTGATCTTCTAAGCAACTTGGCTGGACAGTTCGGCATTCCCCTGGTGTAACTTATAACTTCTTAAGAGCAGATTGTTCTCAGACTACTTAAAATTCATTACATGAGGCAGGGGGTCTCCTCCACGCTTTGCTCCAGCATGAAGCACCACATGGAAGCTGTGCTGTTGGACTTCTGTATTTGCTTCTAATAATGGAACATTGCAGGTGAAGTTGGGACAGAAGAGCTACGTATTTCTAGCCCCTTGGTAAGATTGGCCATCCTTGCTTTGCTCTACTTTTGTGTCTTATTAGGTAGCTCCTACTACTCTAAGCTGTAACCTCTCTGCTGTACTATTTTTTTGTTTTAATGCAAACAGCTTGTTTCTGGGCAAATAATGAGATTAGGAAGTCAAAACATGACGTTTTGACCTCACCACTTATAAGATCCTTCATCTTGGACGTGTGGTTCACCTCTCTATTACTCATTTTATGCATCTATAATAATACAAGTAATGATGCTCACATGACTGCATACACGGCTAAGAAGCAGTACGTGGGAGATAAAGGTTATTTTTATTAGTTTCTGCTCTAAGCGGAGAACAATACTTCTCTGTCACTAGAAAGTCCCTCCCCAGGCTGGCTCTCAGCAGGAGGGACAGCAAATTTCTTGTCTTATGGGACACGTTCCCTGAAGGATATTATGAAAAGTTCAGTGAACATAAACTTCAACAGGTTCATTAATAATTAGTTAGTTTAATGTCCTTAACATACTAAATGAACAAGTAGGTCATTGATACAGCCTCAAGTGACTTACTTGGCATAAGCAAACAACATTCATTTCAGCACAATGAAATTTAGGGTGTACTTCTAGGAACAAAGAATGCAGTCCATATTTATAGGATGGGGGATTCCTAGGAAACAGTGCCTCTGAAAACAGTCTGCCAGATACTGTGGGCGTAAAGTTGAATAGGAGCTCCCAGTTCAGTGCTCTCTCTGAAAAGACCATCCCTCTGTTTCTGAATGCATAAGAAGAGAACATCCTTTGTAAACTAGGACTCTTTCCCACCATCAGGTCTGACCTGGCCATGTCTCCTGGAGAAATTATACAGTGAAACAATTACCAGAATAAATGTGTCAAGAGCATGACTTGCATGTGTTTTTTTTTTCAAAACCATCTTCTAGAGACTATTCTTATCATGGTTAAAAAAAATTCTTTCCTAATATAAAAACAGCTTATAAAATGAGACTAGCACACAAAAAAAATCACGGAAAGGAAGTAAGGATACCATTTATATATAATTAGAAAGACTTACGCTAACACTTTTTTATATATCTTGAAGAATAACAGAGATTGGAATCAACAATCTGGTTAAAATGAAGATAGCCTTGCACTGTCTAGTAATTTTTCATATTCCATGAGATTAGCTTCACTTCTCCCTATTCAAAACTTTGCTATACGCTTGAGATAATTTCTTCACTTCAATAAACTCAGTTCTTTTTCTACTCTAGGATTCCCATGTAACTCCTGTCTTTTTCTGCGATATATCAGAGGATGAAAAAAAGCATCTAGATCATACTTTGTGATTACTAATGTTTAGAAATCTGAATATACATCCTTTGAGTCGATGAACTAGTTTTTTCTGCATTGGGAAACAGACCAAGACCTCAGTCATTAAAGTATAAGAAACCAAGGATTAAATACGTTTCTGTATACAGATCTATCTATCAAACCTATCTACATACATATGCACACACACACACAATATATTTCAGACTCGCATGCTAGTGCTAACAAGTTTTGTAGCCAAGCCACATTCCATTTAAAAGAGTTCGCTTTATAGATCCCTATTCAGTGTCCCCTCTTGGAATTTAGTTTTCAATTAAATCTAAGTACTTTGAAACTCCTTGGCTTTTTGTAAAAAAAGGAGAAAACTTTCCTCAAAGACTACTACCAGCCTTTTTTACATTACTCGTACAAAATGGCACATTTGGAACTTTTGTCATGGTGCTCTGAAACACAATATGCTGTTCTTTAAGGCCTTGGGTGGGGAAAGTAGGGATTGAGAGCCAAGATAATGTACTCGGGGAATTTGGCAGTATACAAAGATGTAGGAAAAACGAAGCAGATGTAGGGGATGCAGGATAATGCTGGACACAAGGTCTTGTCCTTTAAACTTGATACTGTTTTCAAACAAAATTTGCCATCAGTTTTAAGGGGCCCAGGATGTGAGCAGACTACTTATTTTGAGTATAACATGCCAGTGAAAAAGAAGAGGAAAAAGAAAAGCACAATATCCAGTACACATTGCTTACAAAAGCTTATATGTAACTTCAGTTATTAATTATGTTTGGTACTTAAACAGAAAAGGCATTTGGATCATTTCCTTAATTCTGATAATACTCTAGTTGTTGCATTCTTATGTATTATGTTTCATTTCAAGAGTAAAAAATTGTAATAATAATAAAGAAATCACTTCAAAGGTTTGCAAACATTGCTAACTTGGACTCACATGAGAGCACATCATTTTTCCAGACCCTTATTAAAAATATTTTTAAAACAAAAAAAATAATTCCCCTAAGAAAATGCGTTGTTCAACATTCAGAAAATGAAAAATCGCGCTGGCATTAAAAAGCCAACATCTTTACTTGATGAAACTCCACTTGTGTTCTCCGTTCCTCGTAACAAACCAACTGATGCAGTAAACCGCACTGGATTGAGAGCATAAATATTACACAGACTTTCATTCATTTTCAACCTCTTGAGTTTTTCTTTCCCCCTGGATCTAAAGGAAAATTTGCCTTTCTTATTTGAGAAATCGCACAGGTAGCATCTTCCCCCTCTCCCTGGAAATGCTCCCCGCTCTTAGAAAGTTCTCGAATTAAATATTTGTCACAGCTGTTCCGCAGACACAGTATGTCTGCTGTCTACCCCGGAGTGAAAACAAATCGCAGCCAGTTTGCTGGTCACACGTTCCAACTGGGATTTTGCCATCTGTCATTGTGTTTGCAGAGCTATTTAGATTTCCAGTTCATACCAAACAAATTCCACCTCCAGTACCAGGAGGACTTCAAAAGGTGGCCGGAGAGATCATGTAGATGGGGAAACGTGCCCAAGAGTCGGGGGGCCTGCATCTGTTCGCAGCTTTAAATATTGTTCGGCATAATTGCATTAAAGGCTCCTAGAGCGTGGTTGGGTCGACGTTACCAGATACAACAGTGCAATAAAAGTAAAAATGCTCTCGCCCGATCGTTTCCTGGGCTGTTAGCAATCTACCCTCTGTTTAGGTATGTTAAACTGCGGTAGACAGATCACAGCTTTATAGGCAGTATAAAATTCTAATAAAAACATACTGATCTTAAATACAATTAGTTAAAAGTATTTTTAGTTAATTACGCCTGAAAATGGAGAATCTCAAAACATTTTACAGACAACTAAATTCCCTAAGGGTTTTAGTGTGAAAGAGATTAAAAAGTGGGGTTTTTTTCCTCTTTCCTAGGGCTCTCTCAACAATACTTCATTTTCTAGACAGTGCCTATGGACCCTGGGCAGAGGAGAATTTCGCTTTTTTGAGAAAAAGCAAACAGAGGCTGATTTGACGCCTATTTAAACTCAACAGCCCTTGCTGAAGAGGGAACTTCAGCCCTTGGTTGTTCCTTCTCCTCCCCCAAAAGCAAAGCTTGTGTGAAGCTGCCAAGTCTCATTCTTTTGGAATGAGACACTCTCATTTATTGTCTCAATTTCAATCTGCCTGCGGCCGAAAATAAAGAGAGTCACCATTGATTTCAGGCGGATATTTAGAAACACATTCAGATTCTTTCTAAGTCAATTAGATGATCATAAATTGGCAACTCAATAAATTTCCTGCTGGGGATTAGGTTGTTGCACCAAAACTTCCTACAGCCTTCACCCAAACTTTCACAGTGTTTGACAAAACAGTATGTCAAAGGAGGTGGCACTGAGTGGTAAATGGAATAAGGAAAGCTCCCTGCCTTTAGAGCAAACTCTCCAAAACATCCCACCAGGTAATGGGAATGACCTAAAAAATGTAAAATGTTCCTAATTATATTTTGGACCTACTTCCCCTGCAAAGAGCTTGGCCTGGAAACTCGTCAGGAAGCAAAAAGCAGAACAAAATAATAAATTCGGATACACCAGAGACGGAACTTCTGACTGTTTAAATACTTTGATGTGTACACAAACAAGTGGCATGCAGATGCTTGGCTCTTTCACTTGCCAGCTAGCTCGGAGCAGATGGGTTTGAAGGAGGATTCCAAAACTGCTGCACATAAGGACAGAGATCCCCAGAGGTGTTAATAATACTAATTTTCCTCCATAAGATGCTGTGCTTCAGCCACAACTACTGCTCCAAAGGCTGTTTGATCAATAACTTTACATCTGAGAAACATTTAAAATCTAGGATGCAAAGTAGCTTCTGCTCAGGCAACTGGCTCGTATTTAAAATGCGGCACAAATAAATGCACTAGTACAACAGGACTGAAGAAGAGATCTGTGTTGCAAGACAAAGTCTACCTTGAAATAGCATTGCCTTAGCAAACACAGAACCAAAAAAGCCAAGAAAACAACAAAAAAAAGTACAAGCATTTTGAGAAGCAGCCCCAAACCACCACACTCCATATTTTTTCCATCTATTAGGAAGTGTGCAAAGGTTTGCAGGCAGCGATGTCCAGCTTTGTACACAAATGGTAAAGCTCGTTTCTCTTTATATAGTGCTGCTGCTAAGAGGAAAGCGCTAGTAAATGATTATAAAGCACCTTCAGCAATTATAGCCACTGGTGCACGTGTGTTGTAGGTGAAGAAATAAAAGCAGTTGAACGAACAGTCATACTTACCTTTCTCTTGGCAACTTGTGGTTTAAATTCTAACAGTGCTTTAAAATCATCAGGTGAGTGAGTGTAAAGTTTGAGAAGACCCCAGCAATATCACAGCTATTCTCCCCCCCACAAGCAGAAGGCAGTTTGCAAGGCAGCGCCTCCCCAGCTGCTCACCGAAACCGATGAGGAAGCTGTGGGGAAAGATGTTACGGGCAGTGCAGGTTTTATAGCCAGCTGATATCCCACTGCCTTCTAGGACACTCAATAACATTAGGTACACCAAACCGATCCAGCCCCGCTCTCGTTCCGGAGTACCAGCTGGGCCCGTAAATCTGGACACAAATCATAAAAACTCATGTGGGTACTTCATGCATATTACATGCAAAAGCAAGGAAATAAAAGAGATATTTCATGTTATTCAAGTACTGCAAACATTTTTCTTTGCTATTTTAATCATGTTCACTATAGTAATGCCTAAATGGCCAACCATGTATAGACTCATTTGATTATATTGAGGCATAGATAGTCCCTGCTTATTTTCTAAGCAGATGCTGCTCATGATTTTCCTGTTCATATTTGATCATTTCTTCAAATAACAGTTATAACTGAGAAAAGAATTGAGAAAACATTCTGTGACAGATTTTCTTGTTCTGGATTAACTGAAAAGCATAATCTGATATTCAAGTTGTGCTGTCGAGGAGTGATTTGACACATAACATGCATCTAAGTGTTTTATTTCCTGCCTGGATGAGTGAGCAAACATTTCTAAGTGGACATAATCACATACTAATGCAATCCACTGCTGTGCAAAGGCTATCAGGCATAAATTGCATCGTACTGCCTTGTGGCACTGACGATTCTCACCCAAGGACGTACTTAAAATACAGTACGTCTAAACAAATGCAAGTTAATTTTCCACCAACATTTATGACTGTACATTTTGAACGTAATAGTACACACGGAAAGTGGTCAACAGGGTGCTTGGAGCTCACCATGAGCGCACCAGATCAGTTATGCATCAGAAACTTATCGCCTGTATCTTTTTGGTATTTATTCAAACAAAACTATACTGATGACAGTAGCAGAGAAGATCTGGTTTCAACAGATGACAAATCCATTCCAAAAGGGTTGATACTGTGATTAAAATAGCTTTAAAAATAAAAATAAAAATAAAAATCCAAACCCAAAGATTAGCTTAAGATTTATGTTCCATCTTCCTCTGAGCTTTTTCCTTTAGTGCATTAATCAAGCTAAAAGCAGGGCAAGAATCATTGTTTGCATAAGTGGAGTCAAATATATTTTAGTAGTTTCTGTTGAAAGCAAAAAAATATTTTGCAGGAACTGAAGCTAAAACATTATAATACATGCAAAAAAAAAACCACCACCCCCAATTAGATTCCTTTATCCCTAGCATATGGTATAGAGGTATATGCTATGTACTAATGTCTTTTCAGTGCTATTTTAAGATCATATGAGGCTGCAATCTGAGAGGAGTGGTGACAGATACGCAGGCACAACTGGGTTACATTCATCATGTATGCGACTCGATAACTCCTAGCAGAAAGGAACTTCACAGAAAGGATAATAAACTTCCCGCTTCAGCCCTGAAGTCTGTATTCCTAACATTTTCTGGAAAATAAGAGGACAGGAGAAATGTTTACTGGACAGAGAACTTCACAGTGAAAAAGTGTGACCAGTTCACTGGCACTTCATAAACTGGGATGTGACAAAAGGATCAGTGACAAATGATGTTATGAGATGTCTCTTTATCTTTTTACAGACTTTTTTCTGTAATCAGTTTATGTATTCAGGTTTAAATATTCAACTTTTTCATGCATTAATGTATCTGCTTTAGTCTAAACTTAGTTTAAACTTTAATCAGCAGAGAGAACGTATCGAACCCTCTTAGCATCAGTGTTACTTCTAACTGTTCATAGCTCGCACCAGTTTGACAGTACAGTAATATAAATATCTGAGGAATGTATATTCCATTTACACAAAAGTAAACAGCTCATTTTAGAAAAGCAACTTCAAAGCCTTGTAAAAACCTGCAAAGAAATCCGAGTTCCTCTGAAAACAACGGCAAAACTCCCAGTGATTTCAACAGGGACAGGATCTCACAGTGATTTTAGCAGATGAGCTCAGAGGCTGAGCTATATATTCTGTTGGCTAATAACCTGCTGGACAGACCTAATTTTGTTATGGCAAATTTATTTTTGATGGAGGGAAGGAGAGGTCAGGTTCTCAGCAATGGCGAGAGGAGGATTGCAAGTAGTAATGGGCTTGCTGCTCTTTTCTTTATGATGGATACACAGCAGTGGGTTTTACCTCTTTCTATGTTATTCCTTTTCCTGATTACCTTGGCAAAGACAGAACTTTCCCCTGCTCCCTTGTTACTTTTATCAATAGGGGAAGTCATACCCCATCACAGGTCTCCATCTCTGGTTAGGAACACATTAGAAAGCAAAATAAATAGATCCTATTTCATCCTTAAATGTTTGAGTTTAAATACCTTTAGACCTCAGAGCACTGGAATGTCGTCCAGCTTACAGGAGCTTGCAACAGAGGAGAGGGAGAATATCTGCAGCTTGGGGATGATCAAGTAACAGAGGGAGCGGCAGAAGAGAGCCTCATTCTTCCAGGCCCCTCGCAGGCTACCGACACGCTATCAGCTACCTGATTGCAGTGATGTATGGGCAACGACGTGCCAACCTTTCCCCGCGGCTTCCCAAGGTCTGGAAGCATGCGCTGTTTCCGACCCAGGTTCTGTCCCTCCCAGAGCAGCAGCTGCGCTCGAACACATACCGATGGGATTTTATAGTCCCCAGGCAAGGTTATGGAGGGGAAAATAAGGAAGGACTGCACGCTGCCAGGTATTGAGCACCGCTTGTTCTCCTTGGGTTCAATGTGAGATGCGAATATCAGAGGCAGCGGGACTGTCTAAAAGATTAATAACATTCATAGATAAATTTGCATAATATTTCATATACAATAAGAATGCATAAATCCCATTTGCTCCTATTAAATAACTTGATAATTATTCTGCCTGATACAAGCTTGAGAACATAATCCCTAGGGAACAGCGACTATCAGCCAGGATGCCCCTATGCTGCGTACCTGAGCCTTTTTTAGATTTGGAAGCAAATATTAAAAAAAGTCAAAATGTGAACCGAAACTATATATGTTCAGAGGAATAGAATTGCTCTTTTATTTGTAAATGCAACCCCCTACTTTATCTGTTATTGATGCCAGCGAGTCACTTTCTGTGCATCCGTTTTATAAAAACATCACAACTTTAATTGCAAAATAATCTTTTAAAAGGCAGGGTTCTTACGACTGCTGAGTTATCTCTCTCACTTCAGCTCCTCAGAGGGTACTTTCTGGAACAATTTGCATGGCAGTCAAAGCATGCAAAAATTTATAAATACCAACACAGATGCCAACATGTCGGGAGAAATGTAGTTATAACATTTGAAAGCTAGGAAGAAATTAATGTTGATCCTGATTGGAACAGTCACTGTATTTGCAGTGTCTAGTAATTAAAAAAAAACGCAACAACATAAATTTGGTTTGTAGAAAATACTCCATGTCCCAAACTCCATTTCTTGGCCACAGCATGCCAGTGTTACAGGAAGAGAAGAACTGTTTATTTAAAACAGTTCCAGGATTTAAGGCTGAGCTGACATAACTTATTTTTCCATCCAAACATTGCAGGCTCTGATGCAGGCATCAGCTCCAAATAAGACATCCTGGAAGTTAGGCCTACGCTGTCTAAGAGCAGACAGGACTCTCGCTAGTACTGGTGTGATTGCACAAATAACCACATGCTGAAGAAAAGCAGATCCTCTCCCTACGACTAAATGGTGTGGCTGCCTTGACTGTTTTAGACTTTAAATAAGACACGTAGTACCTGAGGCTATGGAAGCTTCCTGGTATATAAACAAAAGTCTGTCTGTGTATGTAAGGTGAAGGCAAGGGAAATTTTCTGTGCAGCAATTCACCCAAAAGATTTAAAATACTTCATAGCTATTAATTAATTAATTTCCTAACAGAGCACTTAGTGGTGGGGAAAGCGATGAATTGGCGAAGGGATGAAGTCATGGGATTTGCTTACAGAGCCCAAGGCAAACTTTTGTTAAGAGTCCCTTAGAAGGTACAGCACAATCCAGACTCATGCAGAAACAAGCTTCTGTCCCAAAATAAGTGCAGCCATATCTGCTCAGCACTTTCCTCAGTTTAACTAAGTTTTATTTCAGCATTTCTAAACCCTTCCACGTGAACTTAGAGAACCGTTCACCTTGCTTATTTGTTAAAGAAAGTGTACATAGAGTTGCACAGTCGCACATCTGGGAAAAGAAATGCGCATCTTGACCCTCAGTTTTCTTCCCAGATATATGAATTGCTCCTCATTGTCAGTGCTCTGACATTTCTTCTCCTATTCGACTCAGCGGGAGCTTCACCGTTGGTCCTGCAGCCCCAAAGGCCTCTCATACCGATGGCAATGCTATTCTGCAAGAAACGCAACAGCATGGGCTGGGTAAAGTTGGCCAGATCATGCCTCCCACACACATCAAAAAACAAAGTGGAACAATAGTTTGCCTTTTTTCATTAATTCAGTCCTTATCGTCTGCAATAAGCGGAGGAAGCGGAGGACAGCTGAGCCAGAGGAGTGTCAGGACACATTAGGACTCCTTAGGACAGCTTAGACTACAAGCCTTCAGGACTTTGTTTTGCTGAGTGGATAGCAAAGGTGAAAACTTAGTTTTGCTTCTAATTACTTATTATCCATCCAGTAGAAGTCCCCTGGGTTAAGCAGAAAAAAAGATATGCCAAACACGGAAATTTAGGAGTTCTTTTCCTTTATCCATTTCATCTTTGCTGTCAACACTGCCCTTCTACAATCTTAAACATGGCTTTCATGGCACACGCTAAGAGGCGATTCTGGTTTATCGGATTAAAGCAAAAAAGCATCAAAACATCTCTGCTTTGAAGAATGGTTTCACGTATTTTGGAAAACCTGTAAGTTTAGGTGTAAATACTTTGAAACCATTCTGATGAACAGATTTAGATAACATATCATTCTGCATAGCAGGCTGAGATATAGTATCTATTTTCTCTCTCATGTCTGTGAGAACTGTTAAGAAAATTAAATTAAAAAACAGCTGATAAACAGCTTAAATTAGATTTGCAATCTTAGCCACACTTGGAGCTCAGACCTTTGAAACCTCACAAATGTAAATTGTCTTTACATTTTGCCCTGGGCTACGGGCACGTCTGTGGGGATGGGGACCAGCTGAGGGCAGGCGGGGACATCAGCATCCTACAGCATCGCCGGGGCAGGGCCTGACAGCCGCGGGCCGGGCTAAAACAGGGGCCTGGGCCATGGGCAGGAGTTGGGGGAGGCTGCTCAGGGCCATTAGGACCTGTTAGTGCTAGTGATAGCATTACGTCCCTCTAAAAGATGAGGCCTTGAGCTGGCATGCACGTCAACTAGTTATCACACTGGCAGGAGACGAGAGATCAGAGGACAGTTCTACATGCCTAATGCCATGGTCTCTCTAACACTCTTTCTTAATAAAACTCTTTATAACAAATAAAATGCAATGTCCATAGTTACTGCCAGACAGCACGTACAAGTGGCTCTGTGCAGTTTTAGTTGCTCGTTACAGAGCCATGCTACCAAGGAGTTTGTTCAGCAATTCAGTTTGTCCAAAACCATGAAAATCTACAGACTCTTTGCTAAATCAAACAAGCAGCTAGAATAGTGCATGCAAAATAAAACCAGAGATTTCTGATAAATGGGTTCCAAAACCATTCATAAAGATTATGACTTACACATTTTCATCAATACATAAATTGCTGTGTTTAAATTTAAAAAGCATGTGAAGTAATGGACTGTATATCTTACTTTGAAGATGTGTCAAAACAGAAATGAACTTCGGTATGCAATATCAAGGGTTTACTATATTGATTTTGGAAGCCAGTCTATATATACTTTTCGACAAACGTCACATATTTCACAAAGCAACTGCTTTATGCTATTTACACTGCATTAGAGACAGACAAATTGGTTTGGACAAAATGTGCCAAATCTAAAACAAATTTAAGGTCTGAAAAAAGTTCAGTTAATTTTTACCTCACACATTTCTTGCCTGTCTCTGGTTCCAGATACTAACCCAGAACACTGAAATACCATGAAGGTCTGTGTCTCCCTCCTGTTCGATGACCAGAAGCAAGAAGAAGCAAGCGTTCAGGTTCGGTCCTGAGCCTGAGCTTCAGAGAGTATTTGGGTCTAAATCCATTTTGGGGTGAAAGCTCTGAAAACATCCTGAGAAAACACATCTTATGAAATGCTCAGCCCCTTCTGGCTGCCCTGAGAAGTTTAGCAACTTTGAAAAGGCAGCCAAACTTTTGGGATTTTGTCCATGTCACAGAAGTTAGCAGAAACGATCTGTTGGATGAAGTCCATCTTTACGATCACACAGTATTTCCCTTTAAAGAGCATCATCACATCACTAAGCCACTGAACTTTTTCTAGCTGCCAAATATTCAAAGGAATACACTCAAACCCTAAAAAGCAATCAGAAAATCTCGCCACCCCGCTGGCTTCAGTTTTCCAAATGGCATTTTTTGATAAAACTCTTTTAAGTTCTGCTTTTCCTCGGAAATATCTCTGATGCTCGGAGGATGAAGGCATGTCAGAACAGTGCATCTGTGCATCTGATTGTCTACTTTTTACAGTCTCGACTGCTCTGAACTCAGGTTTAACATATTCACAGCTGCAAATGTCCCTGCCCAGCACACCGGGGGCAATCCAGACCAAGGCAACATCTCCCGCAGTGAGTCCAGCCGACACAGTGCTCTGGTGCAAGGTTATTAATAAGCATCTACTGACTATGGGGAGGCATTACAGGGAAACCATGGTTTGTAGATCAGGTCAAGCCAGTCATTAAAGTTTCTTTTTTAGCTAAGGCCATGAAATCCCTGCTATCCTCTAAATAAAGTTTTCATCTCAATAGTTTAAAACCATGCTACCATATGCTAAATGACACAAATAGCTTGTTCATCTTTATAATTAACTTTAACTCTCTTTAATTGTCTGTCTGCTTGGTTGTCTTTGGCTGCTACGCTCCAGCCTTGTGTGATTAGCACTGTGCAAACCTATTTTGAAATTTCACCTTCACCAAGGTCATCCACAATCACGATTAATCAGAAAAAAGGCCCATAGTACTGACCCCACTTGTTTCCCCTCCTGACTCCAAATTTTCTCTTTCACTGGCACCCTCAGTTTCCTCTCCATAAGCCAGTTCATAATCCATTTCAATGGCTCTGCTCCTAAGCTATTTTTAATCTTAAAAAGCCCCATCAGTCTGTTGTGTCACAGGGTGTCTATTGCTCCTTTGAAATAAGGATTGAAATAAGGCAGCACTTCCCCTCTTATCTAGATAGTTGTTGGTATTTTCAAAGACATCTGGGGGCAATTAATTAATTATTTATGCTTTTTTTTCCTTCCTCCCTTTCACTCCAGTGAAGCCACGCACAAATACCTAATTTATACCTTTTTCTCTCTTTCATCTTCATGGTTTCTCTGAGCTAATCCTGCTGATGGGAAAGCCCTAGTTCTCCAACTCCCCATGGCTCTGCCTTCAGCTCCTTCATGGATCAGCCCCAACTCTCCCAAAACACCTTGGTATTGTCCCTGTTTGTAGCTGCTGAGCACCAGGGAGGTCCTCAGGACAAGGCAGCACCATGCCCACTGCAAGCATCCCTCCCACTCCTCAAAACCACCGGCTGAACGAAGCAAGCACATAAAACACGTTGCACTCAGTATTTCCTCCCTTCTCTTCAGTCCTCTTAAAGATTTTGCAAAGTTTTTTCACTGAAAATGTTCACCTTCAAGATGCAATCTTCTATTTTATCATTTACTTTGAAATAAACTGCATTTCAGGTTTTCTTCTTCTCTTTCCCCCTACTTCCCCCTAGGTCCTCATTCCCCATTGCTGAACTTTCTCCTCTTTTCTGTGGTAAATATGAGAAGGAGGAGAAAAAGACGTGAAGTAGTGGCAAAACCAAACATTTGGAATATTTTCCCCTTAAAATATCCAAAAATAAAAGCATTCTCTCCATTCAGCAAGAACAACAGAAGGAAAAGCAATTCAAAACGTTCAAGAATTGTCACAATTTCCTCATTTTTACCCATCCCTAGAAAATAAACGGGAGCTATTCAACCATGAGTACATTTCACTGAAGTGACACTTAACAATCCAAAAATATGGCATTTAGTTTTGCATTTCTCTGAGCAGTAGATAATTTTATGTGTGGCTGCTGCAGCAGCTGCACTGGTCCACAGAAATTCATTGTTTGAGAGGAAAATGGGGGTTAATCGTGCTGGATTCATGATTTTTTTATTTTTAAAGTTAGACTTTCACATGAAAAAGATTATGAAAATTAATTTTCACAGACAAGTTATATCAAAATACAAATGCTATTTTCTATTTACCTCTGACACTGAAGATGGATTATATCGACACAAAACTGGAATCTGTCACCTAACATGGCTCTGAAATTGCTTGGTAAGTCCCGGACACTGATAATTTCTGCTGACTCTGCATTTAAAGGTTAAGATCCAAGTTTAATCAGCCTACTGAAAACAATGACTGGATCTAAGTCCAACTGCTGTTCTGCCAGGGCCATGAATCATTTTACCTGTTCCATAGTAGATTTTACATAATATTAAATCCTCCTCTTTTGTTTCAGAGACTTTTGTGGGCAAAGAAGGGAAAGACAGGCAGAATCTCAAAGCAGGCACAGCATCTTGCTGGCACAGCAGAGGATGGATCTGTGGGCTGACGATACAGCAGAACAGTTAACTGGTGCTCTGCAGGGGAAAGTATGTATTTTCCCCAAAACCAGCATGCAACATATCCCAGTTGGCCAACAGACCTAAAAAGACTCTTATCACGCAGTCGTTGGCATCGGGGCTAATCAGTGCTGGCAAACACAGGAGTCACATTTCCTTTCACCTTCCCAGGATGGGACTGGATGAGTCCAAGAGTTCCTGTTAAGATTTTTAGCTACGTATTAAAAAAATAAATAATTATTGACATGGGCTGGGAGGGTGGAAGAAGGAATAGGGTCATGGGAACTGGCTGTACACAAGAAATATCCCATCATTTAGCCGAGCTGCAGCAGCTCTAAAAAGGGAAATGAGAAAACCCCAGGCTAGAGTAGCCAGCATACTAGTTCTTTACATGGTTACCAACTCCACAAAGGACAGAACTTCCACTGTCTATTCCAAATAAAGTAAATTGGGAAACAAGGGTTTCCTACACATCCTAAGAATGTAGCCAGATATACCTTTCTAGTTTTCTGATCCCATCCTAAATTGTATTTTGTGTTGTTTCGGGCATCATTTCCTTCTGCAAAGGTCTCACCAGCAATTTGAAGGCAAAAAGTACAAGGCAAAATTAAAATGGTTATTTTAATCCTACGGGTTTTTAATCTGGGGCCTGATTTATGGTGTTTGTATGACTAAAATTTAAAAAAGCCATGCTTTCTTATGGTTCTTGAATATAGAATTGAGATGGAGAGGGGCAGCAGTGTTGTGCTAGTTTGCAGTCACCTGCAAAAGGACAACTCCACACCACCTCCATTGGCCTGAATAACATGGTTCATCTCAAGGTCTTTTACAGAAAAAACACTGCACATATAGGTAAAAAAAAAAAACAAAACTAAGAAAATAAGTAAATCTTTTCCTTACCAGTTTATTAAATTGTATGTAGTATAAATAACAATCTCTGTGCCACAAAGCAGCAAGGTAGCAAGGTTAAACAGAATCTGTAGCCTGTAGCTTTCTTGTGTGCTAAAAAATAACCCCCTTTAACTTTGGAAAACATACTGCCTTTTAATAGCATAAGAGATCAGCCACAAAGTTTTATTTTAACCTTGATCCCTTACATACGATTTTTATTTACTTAGACAATATTAAATATTTGATGTCATAAAATGCGTTCTAGACCGAATAGATCTTTAAAGTATCTCCCTTTTCTGACCGATATATGTATCCCAGTACATTGGCCAAGTTCAAAGACAGTCTAAACAACTTCCTGACTTTACCATGCATTAAGACAGCTGCCAGCCCTGTTCTTCTTTGCTCTATTTCACAGTTCCAACTGCTTCAGAAGCATTAAATTTGCAGTCATGTATGGTAGCTAGGATGTAAATAGTAAAATGTTCCATAGTATGGAGACATTTTTTTGCCTTATTTTCTAAATACTTTGCTAAACGGAGCAATACATCCAATTTCCAGTAGAAAATGGCAGGAGTGTGCATTATTTTTGAGTATGTCTTTATGCTATATTTAAGCAAAGATGGCTGCATGAAGATTATTTCCTGGAAATCAATATTCCACCCGGGAGAGCTGATGGTCTCAGATACATGGGAGCATCATTGACTCCAGTTGCATATGACATAGAAAATAGTCTACATGGAGGCTGTCGGGGCTAAAAATAAAAGTATAGGCATATGGATTTTTATATGCATTATGCAGTTCACAATTGCAATACATTGCATGAGACAGTACCAGAAAATTAATGTTCTCTATATTACTCAAATTACTCAAAATCTATTCCATGTATACTATTTCTCAACCAATTGTATTTCCGTAAAATATTGGTAATATTTGCCAATATTATTTACATAAGATGAGAGCCTAAATTAGAGCAGTAGGTGTAAGCAAACTGTCAGGTTACTCTCCTCCGCACCGCTTGCATCACACGCTGAAACAGAGTTGATGAGCCAGTGACCGGGTCCCAGAGTCAGGAATAAGATGGAACGGCCCAAGGCCAACTCTAAATTACACGCTAATTTTTTTTTCTTTTGTTTAATTACAAATGTTTCTGTATTGGGAAAGTGGGACACAGCATGTGTCATTAACTCGTTTGGGCAAGTTGCAGGCCTTTGCTAAAAAACTCCACCTACTTTATCTGATGCATACACACCCTTGTGGGCCTTCAAGACTGCATGGGATGTGTGGGATTTCTCTTATGGCAGATTCCCAGTTTTACATAATGTAAACAGCACGGCTACATTCAGCAACTCTTTGGCTCCCCTTTAAAATTGCCTTAAGACCCAGAAGTGCAAGCAAAATCAAGCTGTGGCCTATGAGCCAGAGAAAGAGAAATTAAATCACTTTTAAAAGAGAATGTCTCCGGGGCGAGGGCAACACCTAAGCAGCAGAGAAAATTCCAGGAAAGAGATTTTACGCTGTTTAAAAATAACAACAAACTCAAGCAGCCGAATGCAACCTTCTCCAGCGTCACGCGCAGTGCCCGGGAAGCCAGCCTGAAGCCACAACTGGTTCGGTATGAGTGGAAATAACGTTTGCCCCTCACTCTCCCGCCGAGCAGGAAATTACGCTTGGGATATCGCTCGGGAATTTGAAAGTTTTTAAGATGCTTTAAAACTGCAATTAGGCATTCTGAATATCCCCTGCCAGCAAGGACCCTCCATCGCTTTTCTCCGTTTGCACAGGGGGCCACGGAAATCGAGATCTGCAAAGGCAGAAGTCCAGAAATCCTGGGCACGAAGCTAATTTAATATCTTCGTAGCCACTCGGCAGCTCCAACCAGAAGTAAAGATAGGACAGCAAAAGTAATAACGAAATTCCAGTGAGAATCTGTGCTGCTGAAGGGCTGAAAATGAGGGCCTTTGCAGGGATACTCCCTCTGCAAAGCCAGGCTCGTTTTAATTAGTCAGGTGTTAAGGCACCCGAGTAGGACATACAGTCACATCTCTTGACTATTCTCAAAAGCAAAACGGAGGGGGTTTTTCTTTTCTTCCCCTCCCTCCCAGCCTAATGAGTTAAAACCGGGTGAAGCGGCTCCTTCCTTATTAAACCAGCTAACACCAGATGGCTTGACACCTGGCAGGAGCTGGGTTTGGTGACCTTTTGAGTGACAGCAGGTTGATATATTTAACGGAGAGAGTCCTTGGGGGGATGCAGTAGGACACAAAGGATTTTATACAGCAGTCGGAGATGGTTGGGTGGGAAAGACACGTCGTTTCTTGCAAACGGGAGCTGACTTGCTCTGCTAAATCTCTCAAAGCCAGTGTGTGCACGCTCGTGCTGTTTTACCTAATCTTTACAGAAACTTTAATAGGAACTATGTGAAACCTATAAATGACAAACGGATTAGGCACTGTCCGCAGCTGATTGCTATTCGCTTATCGCACAGAACTGATCCCCCTGGTACTGCTTCCATGTTTTTATGCCACCGCTTTGGCACTCTAACATTTGTCTTTGGCACTTCAGATATTTCTGACTGCTTTCTCAGCCTCTAGTGCTGGAAGGATTTTACCTAAAGAGTGGATAGAAATTCATTTTTTCTTTCCTTTTTTAACTTTCCATAGTCTTGGCAGCAAACTGTGTCATGATGATGTTGGCAACAACATATTTGTGGCAGAAGGAAGAAAGAGAATCATAAAATATATGAAAGAAAAAGTTGACATTTTAATGAAATACCTTGTAACTTCTTGGAAAAAGTTATTAAAATGCATTCAGTTTATAGCTGCTTGTACAGATAGGAGGAGTAAAATACTTTCTCCTGAAGTCTTCAATAAAGATTGCTTGTTAACAAAAAGTAATAGTGGCTAGAAATCATTTTCAAAATTCATTGTTGGAGTGAATTTTAGGTTTGGGATATTCTGGGCTTTTCTGAGTGTACGTGAAGATTGCCGGCACACACATGAGCTTCTGGGAGTGCAGCATGACTTGTTCACGAGAAGAGCGAGCAGAATGATGGAGCAACTAATGTTCCTTCAACCGGCGACCAAAGCTGGCACTTATTTCTCAGACAGCTACAAAGAAATGAATTAGTTTCTCTTAAACACTACACTGTCAGATGATAGTGCCCAGTACACAGTGCCCAGTACTGTGTGATAGTGCCCAGTACTACTCTGTCAGACGATAGTGCCCAGATCCCAACACAGCTACAGCCGCGGAGGCTGCACCAAAGGTCTCTCCGGGTGCGACGCAGCAGCGAGGAATCCACTCGCCGGCTAATCAGTGCCGAAGAAGAAAGAAATGAAAGGCACTCTTCCTGTTGCATGCCGCCATTGCATGTAGCCTCTGTAATTACACATCTCATTTTCATATGACATAAACCTGAGGAAAAGCCTCTTACTGCAAAGCACAATAAAGCCAGTACCACTGGCATCAGCCGCACAATAGCCAGGACAACAGATCAGCCACACCTGGGTGTTCTTCACAGAATAAGAAAGGAGAGAGGGAAAACTTTCACAGCCAGCCATGGATTTATCAGGGAGAAAGAAGAAAGAGTTGAGGACTGTAGGAGCTTTGCTCCCCTGTCTTTTTTTCCCCCCAAACTGGGCTGTATTTTCCCTGACAGTAATGGGGTAAGAAAAAATAAAGGGAAAATACTGATCACCCAACTGTCGAATACATTGGACAGTCATCAATTAACATTTCTCCACAAAAATGTGCAAGGCAGGAGCTTAAGACAGGAATCTCAGACCTCCCTGTATGATAAAGTTATTTCCAGACCCAAATAAACCTGCCTGGTTCTGTGCCTCATGTTTCACCTTTTCAAAAGGTAAACTTGAATTACAGGTAAATCTTGGGAAAATTAGACTTCCCGTTGGTTTCAGCTACAGCTGTAGGAAGGACAGGTGTTGCATTTCTGGAAGGATTCTGACATTTTGATTTAGTTCCAAACCAAATAAACTCCCCCTGTTTAACCGGACTCCATGATGAAAAAAGAACTTTCTTTTTAGGAAATGCTGAGACATCTGACACAGTTTGATATCATAAAGCAAAAAAGAGTTTCAAATAGAAGAGTCATTTTGTGAGCAGAATAGAAGGCACTACTGCAAAAATTTTGTAGAAATACAGTGCTTTATCACAGCTGAAATTTCCCTTCTCCTCTTCTCCAGAATTAGCCTTCAGCCTCTGCCCAAGCGAAATATCCTTCCCTTGCACTAGCACTCGCATTTGTGTTACACAGATGAGGGAGCTGATCCATGTTAAATGCAAACCCCACCAAAAAAAGAGAGAAACACCAATAAAAGATGAGTTTGCAGCACAATCAGCTGCCTGGGCCACCCCACTGCAGATGCCCGAGCAGCTCCTGGGCATGCACGTGAGCCCCGAACCACAGCAGCTCCCACCGCCACGTAACGCCTCTCTCGTTATTTTTAATTAGCTTTAGTTTCAGCTCTGACAGAGAAATTGTAATCTTAGCTGTGTCACACAATAACCAGGTTTGCTGGGTCTCCCCACCATTTTAGCACACGTTAAACCCGGGGCAGGGTAATTAGCCGTGACTCACGGGACGAGCGCCGCTGTTGGGACTCTACCCCGAGTGCTCCGGGGTGAGAGTGGGACACGAGGCTCGGCTCGCCGCCGGACGGTCAGAGGGGGGACAAAAAGCTGCTGTCATTTAAAATTCACTTTTTCTGGTTAATTAAAGAAGGTGCTACAAAAGATCTGATTCTGTAGAAAGTAGCCTGCTCCCCCTCACACAAGGTCTAGATTTAAAATTCTCCAGCGATTGTCCCTCACTGTGTGTTTGCTCAGCGGTGAGTAGAAGAGGTCCCCAGCCTCACCGGGGGTACCACGACACCCGTAACTACATACCTACTGTATCAGCTTCTGCCACAAGACTCCGATGTACAATGATTTGTTCTTCTTCTTATTAGGAGATAGTCATTCCAAAAATTATCATTAAAGATTTCAAGGATAATACTTCTTCTACAGTCAGTGCAATTGAACGTACTAGACATATAGATACTATACACTAGAATAATATACACTAGAATAGCAAAGTGTATTCCAAGCACAGATATACTTACGGGATTCTGTTGACATTGTTCCTGATTTAAGTTGTAAAAATGAAACAGAAATAGCATGTAAAAAGTAGAAGACAACTCTGATCAATTAGCGGCCCTGAAGAATACCGACTGTTTTGGCAGATCATTGGAAAATTTCACAGCTTGGAAAAAAGCCTTGGTAACAAAATAAATTTTCTTTTATTGGCAACTACTTATAAAGATTTCAAACACTGGACTGGATAGCACTGAATTTAAATGCATATTGGCAATTAAAACTCTGGGTCACAACCACTGTGTAATCATGCCAATTTGGGAACGCTTATGTTATTTTTATGTTATTTATGTTCTGTTTAAGAACTTTGTTATTAATTATCATACAAGCTCCAGTTAATAATCAATTCATGCCACAATTATCGTATCAGTTATATTGTCTAATTAAGAACTGGTGAGTGATTGGAATTCCACTACAGTAACAGAGGCACAGGCTGCAATCCTAAACAAATACATGTGTGAAGTTACCGAACAAAAGATTATCTAAGCTTTAATATCTACTGGCAAAACTCTTTCACTCTGGATCATTAGCTTCCAGTCCTATTATTACATACAAATGACCAATTTCTGCTAATTCCTAAAGCTAATTCCTTTAAACCATTATTTTGTATACATTGTGTTAAGGCTTTTCACTTGTTTAAATTTGCATAATTACAGCAATTGTCTTCTAAGCTTACTCTACTGAAATCATTCTAAATTGGGATTTAGCCTATTTTTAAAGATTAGTCAACTTCTATAGAGCAACGTATTGGAATCGGTATTGCTTGGATCTTCACCTAATTCAGCCCAGTACAAGGAGGCAGTTTGGAAGGGCCAGGAAAGGGCCAGAGTGGAATATCAATATGTACAGTGTTCAGCAAAAGATATGCGAGTACAAGATAAGAAACAAAGCCTATATAGGATAACCTTTCTTTTATGGATGTACTATCTCTGTGTCTACCACTAATGAAATACTGGACCAGAAGTTGCATTCCCGCTATCACTTCTGATGAAAAGGCAGCACGTCTAGTCCCATTTGGAAATCGTTCGTTGTTTTGCCGCTCTCTCCTAAGAGGACACAGGAGAGGTTGGCCGCAGGTGTGGAGCTCCGCATAAGGAGAGGCCGGTCAAACCCCAGATGGTAGCTCTTGCTTTCAGAGCTCTGGAGCGATCGGACCCAGGATCACAGGGTCTCCCTGTAACTCACATGGGAAGGAGCCCCCGGAGGTCTCTGCCCTGCCCTGGCAGGGTCAGCTCTGGGCTCTTTGATTTGAGATGTGTCCTCAAACGTGTCCCTCCTGAAGAGCAGCTCTAGCACAGAGCCATCCTCAACCTCCACCGCAGAGAACAGCAGTGCAAACTCATCTCGCTTTCCTGCGATGGCCTTATCTTCCTTTAATGCTCCTGTTATGCCTTGATCATCTATCAGTCTGACTGCTCCTCTGGCAAGCTTCCTGCCTCTGATGTGTTCAAAAAAGTTTTTGTTATTAGCTTTTCCATATTCAGTAAGTGCTCAAAATCTGTTTGGCTTGCCTTTTACGTTTAAATTGAGAGTTGACTCTTTTTCCTTTAAAAAAAAAAAAACCAACACCCAAACCTAATAGCTCCATTGTATGTTGGTTTATATTTTATTTTTGGCAGATCTTCTTTAAAATTATCATGTTGTGAATATTTGTGTTGAGTAGTAAAATAAGTTGTTGCCTTTAAAGCATCTAAGCCGCCTACAAACATATTCCCCTCTTAGCTGCTCCTTTAATTTCCTTTTAATTATCTTCCTCATTATTAGGCAGTTCCTCTGTAGGTGCATTGACTTCCCCCCCCCCTCCTACAAGGACGTTCAATGTTGTTATGACTATTCCGAACTGGCTTTTTCACACATACTGATAGAAGTAGATAAAGAACTGCAGTGCTCAGAAATAACCGAAGAATTATTCTTCCTCGTGCCAACTGTTTTATTGTCAAAAAGCGTTTCTGGAAGGGGGGGACCCGGCTGTGGCACTGTCAGTCTGAACAAGGATAAACCAACGTACTCTTACTGTGCTTTTTATTAATCCTGTGGCTGTTTTGTCACCAGGACCATGTATTCTCCCATTGCTGGGGAACTTATGTCCCGTATTATGGCAATTACTTTCTTTCTGCGACACCTGTTACAACGCCCCCTGAGCTCTCACGCTTCTGCTCTTCATCCAAAAGCACTCACACAGCTGGTTTTAGGCTCATTGTCTATGGCCCCAAGTTTGTCACAAACATTTCGTGTTCTTTATGATTTCCTACCTGAGCTTCATCTGACTTTTTTCCAGAATAAAATTTCCATGGCTTCATCTTTCCAGGATGGCTTATCCTGAACTTTGTCCACATCTCCTGGCTTCCTTTCACTTTACCCTCTTATCGGTCTAATTATTAGCGCCAGGAGAACAGAGCTCGTCTCTGCTGTAGGTTATCTATATTTCAAAAGCTTCTCATCCCAATAGCTAACAGACCCTTTTCTCTGCCTTCTGCCTGTCTGTCTGGCCTTTGAAGCATTTCATCTCACTTTCATCTGCTGCCAATACAACTTACTCCTTCCATACCTGTGTTCTGAAATATGCTGTTGTACACATACAGATGAGATAGTACGCTCCTTATTAAAACTAAAGCTATCAAAAGATAGTCAGCAGCACTCGATAACACAAGGTAGAGTCCCCAGAATTTTATGCAAAAGAGATGTTAAGAAGTTGTTCCTTTGAGGAAAAGGATAAACTACTGTTTGGGTTATGATCTGTTCTGTGTAGGATGCACGTAAGAAAAAACCAACCAAACAAAAAACCCCATAGAGTTACATATTAAGTATGAAACCCCATCTTCTCTAAGAATTCATAGTCGTGTAAATAGCCATGTTCTTCATAAACACCAGCAGCAATAAGTGTAATTTTCCCTTCACACGCTATAACAAATGGGAGCACTAAACTCTGTTGTATTAGTGTCCTAAGTTTTCTTTGCTATTTCTTCTTTTCAAAAGAAATGAAAAATTATTATTGCCTGTTTCAGTTACCTGCTTCCCACCAAAACACCTGCCACATACTAGAAATAGGCTAGAACAAATAGGCTATATCCACATGTAGTTATTTTATCTTATTTCAGGAGGAGAAGGAAAAGAGGGGATTTAACTTTTTGCTAGCTGCCCATCTCTACAGTGAGTAAATCCAAAGAATGACTTTTCAGAGTACAGATAAGCCCTGTTATGCATTGCTACATGTTCTCTCCATGTATCACACCATCTTTTTAAGCAACTTTACAAGATTTAACTGTGGTACCTGCAATAACCATAATTTCAGTTATCTAGGACTCAGAGGCAAAAGAGGAATAGCACTCTTTTTGCATACAAAACAGTTCTCAATAATTTTTTCAAAACAAAACATCAAATAACCCGGTTCCTTCAGATGTTGCAGATGAATGCAGCTTGTCACACTGCCAGTGTGGGAGTATCGCCTCCCCAAGCCTCTCTACAAGCAGAACAAGGGAATTAGCCCTCTCCAGCCATTTTAAAACAACTTTGCTCTGTTTATGCTGTACCACGGCGACTGATCAGAGGATCTGTCCCCTTTCTTCTACCCCTGCAGGGCCACAGGATATCAGACTTTAAAAGCCATGGTATTTGTCACTCATCCAGGATTTTTCCTTCTCTTCAGCTTCAGGCGGTGGCAATTTGTGTAGGTGAGGGAGGAAAAAAACTCTAATGGATGTCTGCAGTGGGTTAATTTTTTTAAATTAGTATCTTTTGAAAGTAAGTGGTTGGGAGAGATCAATACTGGGCAGAGGACAAGGAAGTGCTCCGAGGTACGTGACAGGCACATGTCCCACACAGCTCTAAAGTTTGTCATCATTTCCATATGAAAAAAACCGTGAGCCAAATAATTTGTTCTTTTTGAGTTTTTCCACGTGAATGAACAAAAGCAAAATTTTCTACTAAATACTCTGTTTGCCAAAAATTCCCATTTCATCAGAGGTACATCGTTTTAAAAAAGAGACCGGGGGGTGGGGGGAATTAGTATCTTATTTGGTTTCATTTTTAGTTTCCTCAGCTATAAAGATGAGTTCTAGGAATTAGCTCTCTGATTCTACCAGAAGTCTATTGCTCACGATCAGAAAATGATTTCTGAAAGAGTATATAATGATGCAAATGAATCAATTTGCAAAAGGTCTGCTCTGATATAGAACGTACATGGCAGTAAAATATACATGAGGTACTCTGAATAGTAACCGCAGTTAGAGAAGCAATAAGTATAATTATCATCCTGAATTACTTAAAATACAAATTGCAATAAAATTCCAGTAGCCAATAGAAGTATAACAACAATTTTGTTTAGACACCATACTTTTTTGCCTTTGAATGGAAGATAACAAATAAATGCAAAATGCAAACCGTCCTGGTATGAAGTAACTTCTCATTTAAATATCATATGTGGGAGTCCGGCTCATGTTGCTTTTAGACTTAGGAGTACCATTCACTTTCCTATTGCTTTTGTGGAAGAAGAGGAAGGCAAATAAATTCAGAATTAACTTGTACTGATTTTGTTAGATCTCTACTTTGACATTTATTTGTATAAGATATCTTAGAAGAGCTAAAATCATTTCCAGGACAAGCAATTAAACAGAAAACCTAAAAGTATAATGCTCCCCCACCCTTGCATTTGCTTAACATACACAATTACCAGATTTTAAACAGAGAAAATAAGTAAAGCTGAGTGATACAACTTTTAAATTCAGTCCTAAACTCATGGTTTCATAGAAGGTGCATATTAAAGAACAACTTAAGGATTTCTTTAATTACTTTTACTATTTTTAACAAGCCATGTCCTCTTGCTTTAATAAGTGCTAGCAAAGACAAGAGTAACCATGAAGTATTGAGCCCTGTCATCATCTTGTGAGGACTTATGGTTTTCAGAAGGAGCTTCAGGACACCAAAGCCAAAATACCTAGAGAGACTTAAGGATTCTGTGCATCTTCTTTCAAAAGATGCATTCAAAGGTATTGCTAAGGAAATGTTTGTTAAGAAAAATCTTCATGAAGTAGTTTCCACAGCATTTACTGTCACGTGCTTTTCTGTTGCAAAGATTGCTCTTCAGTTCTGGGGTTCAAGAATCTCAACAGTCTCAGTGCCCTGGGAAAGAGTCTGTTTTGTTTCCCCAGGAAAACACAACTCCACAATTTCCAGTTAGATACCAAATACAAAAATGGTGCAATGGATCAGAGGTTTTACGGAAAAGCTGATCTGATATTAAAGGTGAAAGGACCAGTACCGTTCCAAAGGGTGAAACATCCTAGATCCCAGATGTGTGCTGCTCAGAGACCTTCATGCTTTGAATAGAATACTCTAGAGAGTTTACTTTAAACCCCTATTTTTTTAAATTTTAGATCTAGTATATGCAATATGAAATGACTAGCTGCTTGGATTTAACAAAGCCACTTGAAACACATGCTGGAATTGCATTGGATATTAGTGACCTTTTGATTATGAGGAGATGGTTTAAAAGATTTCTCTTTTTTCCATGTCTTTGGGTGATGTGGTATGAAAAGCCCTTGCAAAGATTACAAAGACCTGCTTTAAATGTACTTAGGTGGTTTATAATTTGGGACATTCCTAAACAATTTTTTTTTTCCTACTGATTATTTATGTGTTGTTTAGTGTCATATAACAGCACATACTTCTATGCTGTCTTTCTTGTTTGGGAAAACAGAACTATTGTTAGTACAAACACTCAACACATTTCTTTTGTTGTCTGCATAAAAATGCAAAATCATTAAAATATTTTTTTTCAAAAATTATTGGCCAAAATTTCCCCTGAAGTGAGACATTTTAGCAATACACGTAACCTTTTTTCCATTGACAAATCATGTTCATCATTGTCGTCAGTTATTAAAAAGTTATCAGCAGCCATGCAACACACATCTGCAAGCTATATACCCCCACAAAAATGTATCATAAAAGGAGAAAAAAATTAGAACAACAGAGTAATTCAGGTGAGAAGGGGTCCCAGGACGTCTCTGGTTGGACCTCCTGCCCCAGCAGGGTCAGCTCTGGGGTCCGACCCGGTTGCTCAGGGCTTGGTCCTCTGAGGTCCTGCAAACCTCCACCTCCACCTCCTCCATGATGTGGATGGCACAACCTGGAGGCGCAACTCCAATACAGTCTGGACCTCTCTACTTCCAATTCAGGTCTGTTGTCCCTCTTCCTCCCACCCCGCACCGAGCGCTGAGTAAAGGGGGATAACTGTGTCCCTCGACCTCCTGGCCATGTCCCTGCTCTGGCGGCCCGGGATGCTGCTGGCTCCAGCACCTGCGCCTTTTCCCCGGGGCTGCTCCCCAACCAGCTCTACAGACCCAAGATGCAGTTGTGAAGCAGCCAAACCCCACGTGCTGCCCTTGGCGATCTGAGCCTTCAGGGCAGAGCTGGCTGCCTGCAGGGGCTCCTGCCTCGGCCCTCGCAGGGCAGGCGGCTGCCACGTCGGGCTCATGGTATGGGCAGCGATGCTCTGTGACCACCGATCGTGCTCCTCATCAAGCTACTCATTTGCTTGCTGGTGCCGTACAGTTTTAGCTATTATTAAATGAAACTGTATTTTTCATTTACATATAGATTCGGAAGTCCTGCTAGCATATTTAGGATGACAAATAACAGCACTATGTAATGATAGGAGAAAGAGGAGCTATATTGCAACTGTGTGATTAAGGGCAATGCTGATGAGAGCAATTGCTGACTTGTAGCTGACATCTTCAAAACAGCCATCCACAGAAAGTAATGATCTGGCTAACATCAATAATTAACAGATAATAGAAAAATGTTAAAATGGCACGCTAAAGCATTATTTGATCTGCAACATTCGTGTTTCAGATTCCAAACGCAAGAAAGAGAAACTGCAGTAAGCTGTATCCTATGAACGGCTATTACTGTAGATAAATATTATGATCCATAATTATTATTTGTGGTACACCCCTACAGTTATAACATCTACATAGCTTGCACTTCCATATGATTTCTCTGAGTTGAGGAGAAAATATTACTGCAATATTAATTACTTGCAAATTGTACTATACAAATCGTACTGAGGTAACACTTTACCTTCTCACCAGAAGTCGTATACAATGCCACTGCTGGCTGCACCAGGGCCAAGGTGGTATTTGTAATGAGAACCATGCACGGGTTGTATAAAACAAAGCTGGAGAGTGCAATTTGTTGTCAACCCTTCTGCCAACGAAAGAAACCACAAAGTATATCTGACACTGGAGGACTTCATACTGAGTTACAATTTAAACGATCATCCTTTATACAGCACACTAAGGCTGGAACAGTTGCACAGATTTTAAACCATCAGGCTGATCTCAATTTAGGAAAGTTCTGCCCCTCCCACCTCAAAGTAAAACACGAGGAATCGCAGAATCTGAAAATGGGAAGGATTTGAGGTGGGTAATAGCAAGTCTTAAATGCGTCAACACAAGCTTGTATTAGCCGAGCCTTTTTTGAGACATGAGAAAACTACGCCTATTTCACACAGTTGCAACTTTCTAGATAATAGTCTTCGGAATGACTGACAAATGGGGCTGAAAAATCTCTGGCGTGAAACACGGGGTTATTAGCTTTAACTGTTGACCTGCTCACAGGTCACTCAGTAATCCCATATCCAGCACAATGATATTGGGAATGTGCACAGAGACCTTTCCAGCTGTATCTCTAAAAACCCCGGATACCTCAGACCAGAACTCATATAACTAAACTTCACATCGATCTATACAAAGATTATGTTCAGGGTCCACAGCAACTCGAACCAAAACACTAGGTTTTGAGAGGATTAAATACAGCAACAACTGACACCACATTTTGTCCTAGAAAGCAAATCCCTTCTTGGCACGGCGGGCCACAGGCACTAGCTGTTTTAATTAGCTCTGCTCAGTCTAGGTTTTGAACAGTAAAGGAGTAGTTTAGCCCTCACACACACAAAGAGAACTACCCCAGAATGCAGGATGATAATTTCTTAGGGATTTCTGCTGCTGTTCTTTCTACTTGTGCCCGTGCCTCAGCAATATTGAAATTCCGATGGGAAATGGATGAAATTCATTAAATGTCTTTTATAAATCATGTATTGTTTTGCTCCTTGGATGACTGAGTATGCTAAAGAAGCTAAAAAATAAATGAGTGTACTTTGGCAAGACTGCATATGAGTATCACCTAGTTCTGAATAATATTTACATGATTTAGAATAGGCCATTCCATTGAACTGAAAATGTGAGTTTATTCTTGAATTAAAGAGGACTGAAAATAATTAATGCAGACATACTGAAACAACAGGATGAAGGGCTAATCCTGCCATATTTGGAATTATAAAAAACTAAATCATTTCGTGTAGCTGCCAAACTAGCTTACTGAGGAGACTGAAAAAAATGCTGATTTTTTTTTTAGGTCTATGCTTTTAATTTGAATATAGATCAGAGGTTTCAATGCATAATACCAGATGATTAGAAAACTGGCTGTTTTCTAAGTCAAAATTCAGGCAGTGGGAAAGGTTACAAAACTCTTTCCCTCATTGCTTATTCTGAACTTCAACATCTGGAATACAATAGCACAGAATAGCACAGAACTTGGATATATCTTTTTGTAAGTGTATGGTGCTCCTCTTCTCAACATTAGCTCAAATATTATTCGGGTTCTTACTTCTTACCAGGACTTCCCAGGCGACTATGGGAACGTATGAAGAATATTTCTTGCTCTTCTGTCAGCGACTCCCAAGTTCCCACTGATCTCTGGACCCTTGTGCAGTTCCTGTTGATGCTGATCTTGCAAGTTCAGGCCGGTAGATGATTGTTGCCATTAGAAGAGATATCTTCTACCGGCAACACAACGGCTTGGGTCACGATGATATTATAATTGGCCTGAATGAGAATGACCTGTTCAATATATTTTTATTTAAAGAAAAAATAAAAAAACCCTTAGAAAACTGAAAGAAAATCTTTTATTTTGCATGAAATAGGGATTTTTCTGATTGGGCAGATAACTCCAATTTCCAGCTTGTTTTATCTTGAAAAAAAAAACAGTTTCAGCAACCACAAAGAACCAATGTTTTGTTCTCAAACGAGTCCTCTGCAGACTGCCGTCCTCCCAGGTCACCTCTCAAACTTGCACTCTACAACCAAATGCTTTTGCAATCTGATAAAATTGTGCAAGGTGGATACCTAATGACACGCTAGGTATGAAGCCAAAACTGAAGCCTTGCTTTGCAAAGGACAACGGATCATTTTGGATGAAGTATCAAATACCACAATCAAGTGGGATATTACTCATCCAGAAACGCAGAATGCAATCTTATTATACATGTGTGGTGTGCCATCTGGCAGTGAAGCCAACGCACGCTACAGCTGGGTAACACGGAGAGGGAGCCAATTGTCATCACCTGAGTTGCCAACTTTCAGCGAAAACTAGTCTTACTATTTCCAGCCAGCAGACGTATTTGTATACTATAAGGAAGGGAAAACACAACAAGCAATATCTGAGGAAAGTCTAAAACAGGAAATTAAGAAAACCCCTTTAACTATACACATGTATTGAAAAGGAGAGAACACAAGACTCAGAACATAAAAATCTTTCATGAAAACTAGTATGTGCACACGATGTAAAGAATAAATACATTTCTTGTGTTGGTAATGGGAAAAATGTAATAGGGAACTATAACCCACAGAAAGTCTCGCCATACAATAATTCAGGTGTTGCAGCTGCAGCTGGCCTCAAAAAAAAAGTAAAGTACTCACTGAAGGGAGAAAGGTTTCAGATTCTCATACGATAGCTGTTAGATATGTGAGCTGCTTTGTCAGTTTTATGTTGTAACCAAAAAGATAAGCACCTGTTGCCTGAGGAAATACAACCCATTTCTTAACACAAGGACATTCCACACTTACTGAAATAAGCAGCAAAGAAGAAAAAGGTAGATGAAAAATGAACATGCGAGCTAGGGGCTGCTTGACTGGCTGGTAAAAAGATTGGAAAATACCAGATTGTCTTTTGTGTAAATGAGGAAACTAAGACAAACACAGCAAATGATCCTACTTTTATACCATAAAAATAACCAACAGAAAGATGAAAGGAGATTGCTAAAAGATATATATTTTAAAATGCTGTTTATGTTTCTGCCCATCTAAAATGATCACTCTTGATTTATTGGTGCAGAATATATTGCTGCAGCAATTGAAGTGATGATAATAGCCCAGGAAAAATGTTGATGCTGTGAGTTTGATGATTGATTGAAGCACTACTGAACCAGCGAGGGGATTTATCAATGTGCCTCTGAACTTTGTAAATGATGCTTCTGGAAGTCTGTAAACAAACTAAACTGGAAGAGAACTGCCAGCGCCTCCCACCACTGAGACGCACAAGGACTCCTTTAGAATAGTGTTTCAATTAAGGGTGATTAACTGTAATAACGATCCACGCGTTGCTACGCTGAGGCCGATGGGGCTGGTCAAACATGGGAGAGCTAATGCAAAAACATCAAAATGGGTTCGTGCGGCCAGTGCGTCCGCGACAGTTAGCAAGGCTGGATGGACACACGGAGGCACCTGAGGTGTTTTGGAAAAGTCAGTCAATCAGCCACCGCAATTACCACGTAACCCCATCACTGCCCTTCCCCCGGTTCCCAGTCTTTTCCTTATCAATCGATTGCCTTTACCATGTGATTTTTCAGTTAATTATTCTCCCAGTTTACTTGGTCTTCTAAAAACATTTTGGGCCTTTGCACCTCCCAAAGCAAAAATTCTCTGATCAGCATGGCTACTTATTTTTTGTGTGCTAAATGTTGCATGAAAGGAAACAAAAAGTTTCACCAAAAATCAGTACAATCAGACCACTGTCTTGCCACCCATTCATCCACTACAGGGCGTGGGACCTACATTTTTACCCAGTATCCATAGAAAGTTCACGCAACTGTAAAGCCGTTCACTAGAGGTATGGAAATGAAAAAACAGAGACAAACCAGCATGTTTACCAAGAGAAAGGTAAAACATTGCAGCTATGTGATGATCCTTGAAGACTTAGAAGCCAAGGCACTTGTCAATCTGCATTTCTGAAATTTTTCCCCTTTCGTCTCAATTGAAGACCAAGGCTTTAAAATATATAGCCTGTGCTGCTGTTAATGGCTGATTACTCCACTGAACACCACTACAGAGGGAGGGCTAACTCCCAGCTTCTAGATTCATGTCAGAATGTGTGAATCTCCGTTTTTGTTTTTATTGATACTGGCAGATAAAAGGATAAAAATAATCATCAGAAGTGCTAGAACAAGACAACAAATAAAAGAATCCCAGAAGTTTTATAATTGTGGGTAGACCTGTCAGACGAATGTTTGAGCTGACAACAGATGAATGTTGTATTTCAATATACAGAGATCCTTCGCATGTTGTCAAACTTCATAACAATGCAGATTAAAACAAATTAACCAAATCCATGCTTCTAACTGCTCTTGTGGTGCTTTGTGTTAAACTCCTCTGTTCAAGCCACAGGAAGACAAGCTGGAGCGTCGGGGTGTTTGCTGTGTGTCAAGAGAGCTCCACCACTGACTTGTGCAAACGACTCTACACTGCGTAAGGCAGCACAATGGTTGGACACGAGCTTAGGTCCCAGAAGCAATGAGCAGTAATTGCTCCTTCCTCAGCTAATGAGTCCTTCTGCAATGTAAGAAGCTGATCTAGCAGATTCCTGCTGCTGAAACACAGAGCTCCCCGGTCCTCCTCTCCCCTCCCTTCCCTGCAGCCTCCTGGACTTCTCCCATGAACCAGGTCAACACACAAGCCAGTGGAGAACTAAAAAGGAAACAGTTCTCTGCCAGGTTAAAACCCCAAGTGAAGGATCTGACAAGTGCTGGAGCAGGGAAGGTGGAGAAGAGAGAGGAGGAGAAGGGGAGAAAAACAGGACCTTTTCTTCCTGCGGGGACAAGCTGTAGGATTCACGTTTCCTTAGCCCGGGCAGACCATGGGGCTGACCTGACCTGCTAGAACACATCTCATCCAAGACTTGATTGTTTGTTGCAACTTGAGTGTCTCTCAATAGTGTTCAGTGCACAGTAAAGACATATCATCTGATGGGGAAAAATTCAACTGACCCATCTGTATCTCAGCTTATAAGAAAGACAACTATATTTCACCTTCTTAAAAGGAGCAATCTTTATATTGCCAGTAGTTTTTAAGCAATGACTGTGGTAGCAGAATGGATAGCAGAAAGCCCCAAGATGGATTTTTTGGGGTGGAGAGGAGAACTGGAGAATCAGCAGAAATTATTACATACATCAAATAAAATTTTACATTTCAGTTGCATACTAACAGCTTCCTTACAGTTTGCAAACATTCGTTCATTCATTAAGCTGTATTAGGACCATCTGAAGTTGCCCAGTTTATAGACAAGATAAGTGAAACAGAGCAATTAAGTTACACTAAAAACTTGGGAAGGAACTGCAGAGGAGCAATCTCTTTCCGATGAAAGTAGGATGGGAAACAACCTGTTCTGTGGTTTTTGCTCCCCAAATGTATGTTCTTCCATTAGCAAAGGGAAAAGCATTCCAGCTTGCCGTAAAGTGTTCTGTCGGGTCACATTTTGTTGCACTCGAACACATTGCATCGGACATGACAGGACAAATGCCATGACATAACACAACTAAACAAAGCACAGCACTTCGGCAATCAGACGCCGGCTTTCCTTCCCTGGCCGCTAACGATTGTCACTCTGGGTAGGAAACAGCTCACCTAGATTTTAAAGCAGTATTGACTAGGAAGTGCTGGGAGGTTGTTTGGTGGAGCCACTGCCCACAGACTGTCAGAAATCCCCTGTTCACTTCTAGTCCCTAAAGGTCCCTGGCGAGAAGAAGGGCAAACTCTCAGGCTGTTGACCCAAAAAACTATTTGCAGGCCTAAACTGCTAGAGAGTTACTCCAAGATTTTCATAGTCACCGATAGCAATCTTTTCCTTCTATTTTAGAAAAATAAAATGAAAATAAGGATGAATTAATTTGAAAGGAAAATCAGCCACCATTTATATATTACCTGACATTCAGGAAATGGCTGGTTTTACTGCAGGGAGCTGAGAGCCTGAGGATAAATAAACAAATAGGCACAAGTAAAGAGATGAGATTAAACGCAGAGGTTTTTCTATATATACATACAAATTATTTAAAGGAGGCGCCATGAGAGAAGTATGCCTTTGAGTCCACAGTGCACAATTAACTCAGATGACTGGCACCTCAATTACAGCACCAGGGTTACCCAGGGCGGGCACGAGGATCCTCCCGGCGGCATCTCGGAGGCATCTGCACTCTCTTTCTGTGCCAAAACGTCTTGGCATTCCTCTGCAAATCAATGGCAAGAAAAAGCTCGAAGAAAGCAGTGGAGGGGGTGGAAGGAACCTGAGGTGAGGAGGAGAAGATGAAAGACAAATGGGATTGAAGCACGGCTCAGATCACAAAAAGTCCAGGAAAAACCAGAGAGGCCTCTCCAGGTGTCTTATGTGCTTCTCCCACTGGCAGAAATCTCTGCTGGCTTCTCCCTGAACATTTTTTTGTTAGTTTGTTTTAGGGTTTGGGATTTTTGAGGTTTTTGTTTTCTTTCTTTTGGCCAGAGATCATGGGTCAGCAGGTAGCAGAAAGGAAGACAGCACTTTCTAAGATGCCCTTAAAGTAGAGGGGGATCTGTGGGCTCAGTTTCAAGGGTGATGGAAATAGGGGTGGCCCAGGCCACTCCCCATATCTGTCACTTGACATCACTTTCCCCCTTCACCCCTACAAAATCCCAGGCTTTTTGTCTTTAGACTAGGGCCTGGCTCCTTAATGCTATTTAGGTTCCTTACAGACCACTTAATCTGCAAAGTAACAAGGGTATTATTTGGTTCTTTAAATGTGTTGTATTACTGAAAAATGCTGCATTTCTGAAAGCACTGAACTCTAATTTTTAGACTTTATGCCTGTAAGTGGAAAGCTCTTTACCATCTGGAGGTCAAGTGTTAACATACGTGTTCATACTTTGCGTGTTCATACAAGCATGGACTTGCTTGAGAAGAATTAAAACATTAAGCCTTGATATACATGAGAGTCAAGCATCTAAGATTTTTTAAGGATCTGCCCTAATTTCTTTGGGATGCGGAATTTCTATGTGTTCTTTTCAGACCCTGCTCGGGCAGGACTTTAATCAACATCAAGACCTCCATATATTACATAGAACAAAATATTATTGACAGGAACAGCAATTTCACTGGAAAAAAAATTTACTGTTGAATAAAGTAACACACTAAACTCAAATCTCCAGATTTTTGTATAATTTCAATCTGAAAATGTTAAAAGCCTCAAGTAAATTCAAAATAACTGTCAGTAATCTACCACACTTTCCCTCCCTGACAACTTTGAAGTTGAGTTGAAAAGTAGTGCGATTTTGCTATGCTGAACAAATTTCCCAACTTCAGAAGTTACAGAGCATATGTTTAAAAACTGGCACCTGCCGAGGCACACCAGGTTCTGCTATCTTTACCCTGCTGCACTGCGGCGAAGCCCACAAATGCACAATGCACAGCGCGACGGTGCTCAAGGGGTTAAAGTAAAACGGTTGAACTTGTCAAGATATTTTTGCATTGTCTAGCGAAGTTGTTTGTTCTGTTGTAGATGCTGCAGGGTATCGGTCCCTTTGAAGGAGAGGATGTCCAGGCAGTCCCACAGTTAGACAGTGACTGGCACTGTCAGTAAATCGTTTTGTCAAGGATTCATTTTGCAGCAATGCAAAGGAAATTGTGTGATTGTTTGAAATGAACTGAAGCATTTTGTATTTATCGGCATGCTGAGTCCACAATACAATAATCAATTTCGGCTTGTTAATACCACTCAATAACAGTTTGGACATGAGCTTTCAGACTTGCTTTACTGTGGGTAGTTTCACGCTACGGCAGATCCTCTCTCATTTTTAAGTGAAACAGTGGTATCCTTTCTGCTCTGTGATATTTGCAGTACGAAGCAGGGAAGTAAAATGGTTTTCCACATACTTGTCTTCATTCAACCCAAGCTAGCATCTCCTGTCACGTAGCTCTATGCATACAGTATGAGCAATGTACGAAAACAGCGGAGAGAAGCGGAGTTGCACTGGTCGTGGTTTTGTGATTCTGGCCAGGTCCTGTACAAAATAACCAGAGGTAACAGGCTATGGATTTTAAAGCTCTTAAAGAGTGTTGGGATCTTTGAATGTCAGTCGATAGAGAGAGCAAATTTTTGGTGCAATAGAAAGCTATCACACATTTTGCTGGCCAGAGGTTGCACTTTTAAACTGTCATAGACATCCATGTACAACCAAAGGTATCTGCCACCAGATATCAAAGCACAAATATAAACTAGATTAGTTTGCAGAGCATTCAGTCCTTAACTATTATTTCCCAATCAGTATTGGTAAAATTTTTTCATACCATCTATGGCACTTATTTCTAATATACTCACTGACAAGTCCTCTGGGACTTGAGGTACGCTAGACCTGTGTGAGAAGTTGTGCTGAGTCCTACAGTGTGATGAGTCCAGCTCTCCAGCTTCCCTCTGATAAGGATCGGCAAAGCCAATGGAAGATAAGGAGTGGATGAACAGTCACAATGAAATAATCAAGTTTTCTACTAATTTGCTTCAGATAGCAGTAGGGTAACCTTTCTAGATCTCCCTCTAGGCAAAGAGGAAAAAGACGAATATTAGATCGAAAATCAGCTTAACATGTAGAAGCTGGTGCTGTGGCTAATGCTGTACAATGGCAGTGATTCAAACTGTATTAAGAGAGAGATTTGAACCCACTTTGAAACCTTTCAGTGAAAGCCTTTAGTTTTAGCCCATAAACACTCCAAATGACAATCCACAGACAAGCCAGAAGATTATGAAAACAGAAATGAGGATAATTATTTCAGATATACACCAAAGCTCTGCAAGAATTTAGAAAATTACAGTTATCAGTTCATGCTGATAACAAACGTGGCCTCCTTCCCTTGCTCTGGTTTTCCCAAAACTTGGGCATCGAATGCACTTTTGGAAATAATTTTAACCAGCAAGCTACTGGCAAACTAGGCACAGAAAAAGAGAAGTAAAAGAAAAACATAGCAGGGGCTATAGACGTGGGTATGGGAGGAATAATTAAAAGCATTTCAATTAAATACATATAGTCAAGCCAAGCAATACCTATGGGCAATATATCTGTCAACACACACATGAAGGATGTAAACAGAAAGAATGGAAAGGAAAGATTTAGTGCAACTCACTGGGCATAGCTAGGAGTGATGTGATTAAATTAAGAAAGATAATTCAGGTTGAATCTGAAGAACAACTTCCTGACAGTGAAATGTTTCAGCTTCAAACAATCTCCCAAGTAAGCAGTTAATCCCCATTCTTTAAAACATGACGGGGCAAGAGCCCTCATACATGCAGAATAGGGAACACTGCTGCTTTTGCCAAAAGATGGATTGGAAAATGAAGTAAGCCTTTAATTTCTTTAATATCTGTGAATCTACCATCCCAGTGGGGATAGCACAATGGTGAAACTGAGAAAAAAAGAGATGGATGGGAGGCAAACCCGGCTTAAACTCATAGTTAAGCTGATTTCTTGGAGCAAATACTTCAACGTTAATACATAAGAAATAAAAAGTGATGCTAGGGAGAGGGGGTTAAAGTCCTGGGTAGGAGCTCAGCATACCCCTAGTAATGTATTATGGTAGCTTCCTGTTGTGGTTTAACCCGGCAGGCAGCTAAACACCACCCAGCCGTTCGCTCACTCCCCCCCCGCCGCTGGGATGGGGGAGAGAATCAGGAAAAAAAAAAAGTAGAATTCATGGGTTGAGATAAAGACAGTTTAATGGGATAGAAAGGAAGAGAGGGGGGGAAATAATAATAATAATAATAAAAGAATGTACAAAACAAGCAATGCACAATGCAATTGCTCACCACCCGCTGACCGATGCCCAGCCCGCCCCTGAGCAGCGATCGCTGCCCCCGGCCAACTCCCCCAGTTTCTATACTGAGCGTGACGCCGTATGGTATGGAATAGCCCTTTGGGCAGTGGGGGGCAGCTGTCCCGGCTGTGCCCCCTCCCAGCTCCTCGTGCGCCCGGCAGAGCAGGGGAAGCTGAGAAGTCCTTGACCAGTGTCAGCACTGCTCAGCAACAGCTAAACATCAGTGTGGTATCACATTATCCTCACGCTAAATCCAACACACAGCACTACCCCAGCGACTAGGAAGAAAATGAACTCTATCCCAGCCAAAACCAGGACACTTCCCCAAGGTTTGCAAACAGCTGTGCCTCAGTCTATGGCAGCACATCGCTCCCTGGATCACGCTCTACTGGTTGCTGGTGTTTCACATGTTTTCTTCTTCAAGCTGCCCTTAAACACAGGGTCCAGCAGCACAACTTAATGAAGACTAAGTCTGCATAACACGCTTTTCTAGAGTCAGCTCCAGCAGCGAGGTGTGGAGCCCTTTTCCTGCCCTTCTCCCCTCCGGCGTGGTGCCAGCTATGGCGTACGCTCCCATCTCCATCCTGCAGCCAGCCACCCAGCCAGCTTCTCCTGATCCCCTCCACCCTCTCTCCACCAACGTCCTAGCAAAAAAAAAAAAAAAAAGGATGAGACTAGCTAAGTCTCATTATCCTGCTACACAAATTAAATCAACTAAGGAGAGGCAAACTTAAGAGCTTTGCCCAAGGTTACAATGATATTCAGAGGCAAAGCCAAGACTAGATCTGGAATCCTGCTTTCTCCTGTAATGTTTAGACTACAGCTCCTGCAGCAAATGCTTTCACACTTTATAGTGTTTACTAACTTCATAATGTCTGCTAACATACTGCTCTGCCTGAAGAAGCTACACAAGAAAGAATTTAATCAATGGAAAATAAATGTAGTTATTAGGAATTACGCAAGACAGCACTTAACACAACAGCTTAGATCAGTTGGACAATTTCTATTGTTTCAGGAGAAGGCCAACAGTTTCGGTATTGCAGTAAGGAAGAAAATCACAGGGATTATTCAGGCTTCACTTGGAAGGTACCAGAAGTGCAAAGCACCATCCATCATCTTTATGGTACATCGCATCACCTGAGGCATGAAGTAATCATCTAAAAATGCACTGCCTGACGTGACCATCGTGTATAATCGATAGCCTCTACGATCGGAGAATATTAAGAAAAATCTTTTATTCTACTGATGTCTTGTTTTTATATAGAGATGTCCATTATCAGAATGGCACAACTGGAGAACTTACCTGATGTAGATTGAAAAGTACTCATTTTAGAAATAAAAGTGCATGGCTCAATAAATCTGTAAATCATCACCGAGAAGCTCTGATTGGCTCTGTACATCAGAATTAACTCTTGGAGTATAAAAGAGCTGGCTTCAAAAATTGGCCCTCTGTATGTCTGCATATAATGTTTGCCAATTTCATATTTATAGATATGCATTCAAAAAATATATATATAAAAAAAACAAATGCCACATTCCTGCGCTACAAAACCAGTGATCTCAAGTACCAGCTAATGCACACTTAGAGACGATGCCAGCCAGCCAACACAGCCCAGAAAGGACAGGGAACTGCACTGGCCGAAACAATGACGAACGCTGAAGCTTAAGCATATTTTTCTGTCTCTGTAATTCAGTTCACACAAACCAGAAGCTGTTTCTCAAATGGACAGTCTCAGAAATTGGTAGTTTTGAAGCACACGAAACACCGCTTTAACAACCCACTCAGTACAGGTTCTTGGGAACATCATGTGCAAGTGTCCAGAGTTCCTCAGGTTCACGACTGAATTGCTACAGACTGTGACTTATGGAGAAAAAGGAAGTATTTTGGAATATATGGAAAACTATTCTCCACATAGGTCTAAGGCACATGCAATTCAGGCCCCACATGTAAGTTAAAAACACTAAAAGACTAATGTCTCTTCTATCTGAAGTATACGCTGTATATATATGGGTGTGTATGTGCGAGTGCTGATTTTGTAGGGGAGGGGGCTTAATCGCTGTTCTTAGAGAAATGAGGCAGGCAGTAGGAGAGACGAGATGGGCTGGGGTTGTGCTATGGGACTATACAGACAGACCGTGAAAATATATTTTGGGTCTGGCATAGAAGGCTGGAGGCCTCCTCTTATCTGTTTCTGGTTTCTAAAGGGAAGAGTTGCTTCGTGTTCAAACTAATGTGCGATACAGGTTGACAAGCAAAGTTTCCTGAGTAGGACCATTCCGTAGTCTGATCTGCTGCTGCAAAGATGATAGCAGTCATTCAAAGTCTCATCAAATCTGGAAAACTCTTTGTCCCTCTGAACTTGTTTACATGCTACTACAGCTCGCCAGAGAGCATCCAAATGCAGGTGACCTGGATTCAGGCTGCACAGAACCACATCGGTCCAGAAAACTTGTGTCAGACAGCCAGGAATGTTACAGAATGGTGTTTCCCTTCTGTAACTTTTTTACACATGATCAGACTCTCTCTCTCTCACTCTCATTCTTTTTTCACTCTTGCAAAATACTCCCAGCTTAAATTGCAGTCTTTGGAGCCAACACGTCTGGCTGTAGCTGCTCTGTCATTCATAACCTTATTATGCAAATAAAACATAGACAAGCTGTAAATTCCAATTGAATCCAAACACCCTGGAGCATCCAATAAATGGAGACGTCTAAAAAACATAACTCCATGGATGACACACATTTGTCATCCAGCTGAGAAATCTTAGATAGAAAGATGAATAAGAGTGAATTTACAAATGTCAAGAAGCTTCAGGATCCTTTTCCCCATTTCTATTGCTTCAGGGAAGAGTTGAGACCCAGGAAAAAAAATCCCTCTCATGAAATGGCAAGCTGTGTTTGCACTTACTACTTTCCCTGAAAGTTGATCTAGGGAACAACAGGCTTAACTTGGGATTTATTATTTTTGCAAATATTTCTTAGATTCCTAAATCAGAGATGAAGAACTTCAACAGGCCTATTTCAAACCACACTTCAACTGCTTTTCAAAAGGAAACAAAACAAAAAAAAGTTGACAAAAGTTCAATATGTAAACATTTTCGTGATGTTTTGAAAGCGTGATTATCATTAGATCATGGACTGAGACCTATATGTACAGAATACCTATGCAAGAATAACTATTTTAGACAATCTATTCTGCTGATCACGAGCAAAATGGGAAAGAACGTAAGCCACAAAATATCACTTAACATCACTGGCCAATGGAAGAGATTCTAATCAATATCCTTAATTTAGCAATAATTTATTGTTAATATTGCTAATATTAATAAGGAAATCACTAATTTCTAATTGGTAATATTAATGATGTCGCAAGGTCAGCAAACAATAAAAGACACTGATGAAGCATGTCGATATTCCTACCAGCTTACAGAAAAGTCATGCTAAATTTCTGGATCTATTTGCCCTCTGTCTGGCATTTCTATTATTATAGCAGGGGTGAAATGAGTATTTAGAAGCGCAGTGTAACAATTTCAGGTTTGAAATGCAACCTGTTCGAATTGCAACATGTCTGAAAATTGCTGGGATGTCTTACTAGTACAGACTGGTCCATAAATACCATTGATTACAATCACTTAAATGTGATTCTAAATGCTGCTTTAGATAACCAGAAGGCTTTAGAGTAGGTAAGGATGTAGTGCTGAGAAGTGATAGTGATGATGGCTGCCATGAAATGAGTGTTTATAGAGGTTTGCAATTGCTTTTGGATCCAAGTCAATGGATCTATCAGTCACTTTCAAATGCAGCGGATGGAACATTTGTGCCTCTTATGGAGGCAAAATAGCAGCGGAGATGAGCAAGCCAGGACTAACCCAAGAGTATTGAAAGATTTCATGCAAATTCAGTGATATTTTTATTACACGTGTACTGGGACATATTCACCGCAGTGTGGGTATCTGGGGTAGCCCAACTGGAGTGTGAGTAGCCGCCTCCATAGGTCTGTCCAGCTGCTCCCATCCCAGGGCCGCGGAGCTGGCAGGGCCCCCCAGGATCCCAGGGCACTGGGGCTCCTCACCTGCCAGGAGCCTCCCTTATGCTTCCCCAGAGATGAAAGCATCTGCCTAAGACACTCGTATATACTAGTTTGTTCCTGCCGGTCAGAGTAATGTTATAAATTATTAAAAACATTAAGAATTACAATTTCCAGATCCTCAGCTGCTACAATAAATCAGCACAGCTCCAAATGCTTTAGTACCATCAGATCAGTTTACACCAAATGACAGCATGGCTTTGTCTACATTTTGTTCAGTGCCTGTAAGGCTACTTACACTGGAAAAGCCACAGGTCAACAATTAGCTGAAGGAATTTTTTTTACGCATTTGTTGTTAGCATATACTGTCACGCTCACCAAAGTTGTTAGCACTGCTTCCTGCAAATACAAAATGAGGGCTATAATATAAATATGGAGGTGAGAGAAAAAACAGATTATAAGATTATTTACTGTCTCCGGTGGTTTACAGTGGTTTTACCACTGAAACAAGTCTGTTGACATCTACTGACCAGGGTTGGTGTACATTTCACTGGCAGGAGCGATACCAGAAACAGGTGCACTTTGTAGCATTACTTAGAACAAGCATCCACAATAATCACTAAAAACAAGGGGGTTTTCAAGCATATTCCACCATGTAAAGATGCAGGAAGGGAAGTCTCTTGTATTTATTTTTACTGGAAAAGCATGACGGACTGGTCCTGACATCACTTTGTTTTGCAAAGGCTAAGCTTAGATATAATTACAAAGCTACCCTCCCTTGGACAGGCTCCCTAACACTGCCAGGGAACTCAGGGATGCCTACGCTCTGCCAGAAGATTTTTACAGATTACAGAGTAGTTTAAGCCTGCACCCAATGCAGCAGGGCTGGCGCCGCTACCCCAGCGACCTACAAGGGCTAACGATGCCTGCGAGCGTATTGGCACTGGTAAGTCCTTCAGACCATTGCTTTGGAAAAAAGGCCTAGAGATCTGTATTCAGCAGTACATCCCGAGAACTGGATGTCCGATTGCAGTCACCTATTTTCCAAAAGAGATAATTTAAACAATCAGTGACTGAGTAATATTCTGTAGTGAAACTGCACTTATAGCAGCAAGCTGCATTGCAACTAGTATAAATTGTTGCTTTTAATAATAGCAATTATAAGTAAATTTAATCAATTCGTCACTTCAGAAAAGGGACAGAGTGAAGAAAGGGACTGAAATAGGCATCTCCTGGAGCGTCACGGAGAAGACCACCCATATCCTCCTCAAGAGGGGAGGATGCCCTCTCTTTCCTTCTCTTACGTGGCATTAGTGAACAGCGCAAGGACCCTAGATGCTGTGTCCTGTGGCAGCACCAGAAGAGAAGGGTCCTTCTTCCTCCCCTTCTGTCTGCCCTTCATGGACTGCTCTTTTCCTTCTACTTAACCAATACCTTCATTAACGAGCTAGGACCTCTTGTCCCCCAAGCACACAAAACACCACCTCACTGTTGCCTCCTCATTCTTCACTCCACCCTTCCGCTGCCTCATCCCCATAAGCCATACGTTTTTGCATGACAGGGAACATTTATTACTCTGTGTTTGCACAGTCCTCAGCAAACAGGGGCCTCCTTCAGGGTAACTTGTAGGTTATTGTAATAAAACGAACATTAAGAAATTATGACAGCATTAGGACTCAGCTGAGTGCTCACTGAGGTATGACTTCATGCTGTTACCATTTTGTTTAAGTATTGGATTATCCCATTATCTTCACAGAGTATCAAATAAGGTCCTTGCAACAAAAATGTACCAAAGAAGATTAAGAAAAATGTTTAAAATACTGAATGAAAATCATTAAAAATGTGTTTTATAAAAAAATAATCTTTTCTTTGATGTCATTTAATGAACTCGGAGCATTTCCCAAAGCACTTGGTGAATCTTAGCTTCCTGAGATCCTTCAGCCACAAAAAAACCTACCTGGGATTGACAAAACCTGAATTTCTTTATTGTATCACAACTAGCCTCGGTAGAAGTTTATGCTATTGTGTCCTGAGTTTTTAGACTTTCTCTTTTTTCTTTTTTATTTTTTTTCCCCCCAAGAATGCTGACTTTCATGAATATTATATCATGTTTCCCAAAAGCAGCTATTTATTGCGTCTGTTTGCCCTTTATTACACAAAAAATAGAAAGCTTGTATTTTTCTTTGCTGGGTAAAGATGCTTCATACGTAATCTAAGAAGCTACTTTCATGTTTGTTCAATAAGTATTTCAAGATGCTGCTATTTTGATAATGTGCTGACTGATACATAATTCACAGCAATGCAAAGTTTAATAATATCTTGAAACTCAAATATAAAATGAGCTCTCAATTCTGACATGCTAAATCTAGTTCCAAAGCATACTATTTCTCATTTGTTTGGTAAAATGATACAGAACCGCTATTAGTCAACGTAATGCATGTGTTTCTTACACAAACGCATTAAAAAAAAATAAATCACTTAATTCCTGAACACATATACAAACATACCTCCTAGGAAGTGAAGCAGATGAAGTGGTAATCACTCACGGAGAAGACCTCTGTCCATTACATGGCGAACACTCACTGACGAATGAATTGCTCAAGACACCATTCCCTCCCACGAATCCGTTTACCAATGAATTCTCCCATCAGTAAGAATTTCGACAAGGAAGCCTGACCTGACCTCCACACAGAAATATGTTAAAGGACAAGAATCACAAATGGCAATGTAATAGCCTGGGTTTCTTGGAGACTGTGTGCTCCGTAGATGTTTGCCTTTTGCCACCAGTTATGGTTCTTAAGTCCGCTGGAAATTTTGTTTGCTAATGAATGATAGAAGTGGTTTATCTACCTTTAAACACTTGCCATAGATATAGCCTGCTTAAAATATCCGGGGTGCTGGCCCCCTCTTTCCCTATTACTTCAGTTTCTGAGATTCTCAGAGCCTTTCGTGCGTTTTTTCTCACAGTACACCGTGTGGTAGGAAGGTATCGCTCTCCACATTTAATAGACAAAAAGCTGAAATTCGGGAAATTTGCCTCTTCCACTAAATCAGAACATTTCACAGACAAGGTTCAATTTTTGCCAAGTACAGCCAGAACCCAGGAGGGTTTCTGAAGGAAACCTGCCTCATTTCCAACCACCTTCTCCTCCTGGAGACTTGAGAACTACCAGGCAGGATGACAGAGACTCCTTTACTCTGTACGAGAATAAAACACATTTCAGCATCTGATGTTCTTCCACAAGAGGAGCAGAATTCTAGCACAAAAGAGGTAAAAATTTGCCTAACGTTGAAGGTGTCTTGTCAGCTCCTTATCCCCTGCCACCCTCCTCCCTCCAACACAGCCCCGCTGAAGCTGCACACTTGCTAGCGGAAATCACACAGAAGCACTGAGGATCAGCAACAGCCACAGGCATTACTTCATCGTTTTCCTGACTTAGCTTTGCCCTAACACGTGTAACTGCGGTGTCGGCTCAGGCCCGGGAAGGATCTGGGAGAGACGAGATGTTCTAGGTTCGGCAATGTCGCCGCGCGTGGCTTTTGCCTCTCTGCTCAAGTCATGAAACCCCATCTGTGCCTCAGAGTCCCCATCTGTCAAGTGGAGCTGATTCTTCCCCGCCTCATGCAGATCTTTGTGACGATTACTTTATAAGCACTCTCAGATCCACGGGCAAAGCAGTACAGAGAAGGCATTACTAAGGCATTAAAAACATACGGTGAACTTTTCACTTGGGAGGTCTACTTTGCAATATGTATTTGTAAAAAACATATTCACTTATAAGGTGAAGATGGGGGAAGAAATAAAGAAGCAAAACTAGAGTCCCACTGCTTTTCCTTGCTCCTGTCCATAATTCATCTTGTACTGCTTTCAAGGGACTTGGATGTCCCGTCATCTACCCTCAGATTAAATATTTTCACTTCTGGGCAGATGAATAAATCAGAATGGGGTTTACCTAACTGCTACAGCACTTTTCTCCTATTCCACTTGCCTCCTCTCCAATCCTCCAACTGCCTTTTATCAATCTCTTTATAACATAGCTTAAATAAAAACAGAAGTTAGACAACCTCATAGCAGGGATCGCTTCCTTTACCTAACTCAGAATAGTCTGGCATTTATAGGGCTACAAAACTAAGTGCAACATACTGCAGTGGGTTTCCAGCCAGTACAGAATGCTGCAGTCAATGGAAGTATGGCAATTTACACCAGCAAAAAGTCTGCTCCATCAAATACAAAATTTTTCATGTTCTAAATTCCTGGCAGGTAACGGACCTTCCTGAACACTCCTGATCGCTCTACCATCACCTAAACATTACAGTCTCTAATACTCCACAAGCACTCCTCACCCATGAGCCTTCAGAAACTATTTATATGGTATCAATCTCTCCTTAGCTTTACATTATGAATGAGCAAGATGTAACAAATTATAGAATGTTTTAAGAAAATTAAAATGCCAAACATATTTTTCTTCTTTGAAAAATGCTAAACAAAAATCTGGGTCTTCTGCCTCTCTGCATGCATCACTGCCAACAACTACAACCTGATCTGTAACACCAGAAAATTACAAACAGGAGAAAGAAAAAAAAACCTGCCTTGAATGAGACCCGCTCTCACTCTGCTGCTACCCGAATAAGCACATTAAAAATGTAAATAGGACTAGCATAAGGACAGGGTTATGTGGAAAACAAATGACGACAGAGACTTCAATCATTCATATAACAAATTTTTCAGAGTGTCACAACTAAATGAAACCTAGTTTTCCAGCCATTCCAGTAATCACCTACACTAAACAATCCTTCATACTTTATACCTAAAACTATATAAAATTACCTAATTCTCTCATTATAGACAGGAGAACCTATCTATAGTACGGAAGGAACAAGCGAGCCCTGTGTGCCCTTACCAGACTGTGCTTCGTTGGCAGTGTTGTGTGGGATAAATCTCTCCTCTTCAGATATCTCTCTTTGCTTCCTGTGCTTATCTTATGCAATAAACACTAAAATAAGAGAGGTTGCTTGCCCTTTCCCAGCTGTCTTTTCACAAAGACACTGAACTATTGGGAAATATCTGCCGTCTTGTAAACCTCATTAAAAGCAAAGAAATAAAAATGGAAAACCTTTTTACCCCACTGTCAGGATCTACTTACTTACGTTGAGGGTTGTGCACCTGGAGTCAGACTTGCGCTGGTGCGGCTCACCTGACTCTACACGCTCCATCTGTTGGCGCAGATGGATGGTACCAGTGAATGGCAGAGATGTATCTGCTTCTGTATAACAAAGAGAAATGAAACCCCCGATCGACAGGATTTTCAGACATAGGAAGCACCCAAACCTTTCATTGGACACGTGAGTTTGAAAACCTAAAATGGTTTGCGTAAAGCCAGACAGGAAATCTATGGCAACGGCAGAAACTGAATCAAACTGATCAGAATCCTTGGCCAACATCTGACCACCTTTTCTCTTGTGCAAAATGCATGTTGATGTTAATTTTTCTATTTGCATTTAAATGCAATGTATATACAGGGCCATTGTGCCTCCTCTACACGTTCCCGGGAACAGGTAGAAACCGCCACAGAAAGAGGAGGGCTTTGGCAGCTGTTGGCCCTCGCCGCAGCAGTGGCAGCTGAAGCACAGGACAGGCAGCTGCCTGCTCAGCAGTCAGTGCAATTACCGGACGCAAAAAGGTCTAGACATCTTAGCTGAGCCAGCCATTCTTAATATTCCTGCCTGGCTCTTTCAGACTGATTCCTGCCTCCAAGATAAACGATTTCTCTCCTTATCCTTATCAAATATATAAAGCCAACCTGGAAATTAATGGCAAGGAAAATAAAGGAAGCTAATTGGTTAGTCAGCTCTTGAAATCACGTTGTTATTTAAAATATCAAATATTTGTTTATATTTAGGCTTGTTTCCCCTCTCTTTAGGTCTCTCTGTAGTTTCTGCTGCCAAAATAAAGCCCAGATGCTTCTTCCCTTTGTTACTAATGATGAATTTGCATCTCCAAATGCAAATTCCTGTAAAACAAGAAGCATTTGCTGTTTCGTTTATTGAAACAAAATGAACACTTCTTGAGGGAGCAAGAAAATCAGTCACCTTGGGTAACATCTGGCGATGCTGAATTTCACAGATGAAGAGCGATCCTAGAAAGCCTGACCTCCGTCAGGTGTGCCGCTGCTCCCACCACGAGCACAGCCCAGAGCCTTCCCTGCCTTCCTCCAGCCTCTTCCAGAAGATCCCTGGGAGCCCTCTGCTTACTGCAGAACAGCCCATCCTGCTCCGACGTGGTATGTATTTCTAAATATATTCCCTGAAGGGATCTTAGGGGCAGTATACTGATAAAGCCATATTCTTCCCAAGCCAAGCATATGGGGAACCTACAACTCACCACACAGCACTCCATCAGCTTATGTTCTCTTTGCCTTTGACAAACCAAAATGCTGTTTCAGACCACACAGCACCACATACTTACGATCATCCGAAGAAAGAGACTGTAAATGTGTACCTTTTAGCATTTAATAACGTCAGGGTGAACAATTCTTGGCTAAATTAGGAAGAAAGCACTTTCAGTGCCAAGCGGCATAAAGCGTATCCACGATAGACTCCTATCACCGCACACTTACAGAATTAACAAACAGCAACTTTCAGTAGAAAGCTGAGCACTCTTGCTGCAAACTAATAATGATGTACTTTCAGGAGGGCAGCTGCCGCACATCTAAGTGCCTCATTCATAAACTCTCTTTTTATTTTGAAGATAGAACAACATACTTAGCAATACTGCTGTACAGGCTAATGATAAACAGGACTCATTGTACATTTTGGTTCTCTGGAGCAATTGCTCTGTGTTAGTGCTGCATCATGGTGCTCAGCACTTGCCTCTACAATTAGGTACTCTAGAGCCCCTAATAAATCTCATCCGCACAACTGACTGCTTCGAAATGGCACATTATACAAAGATCAGACCTGGATCTGAATCTTTAGGGTGCACAGTGAATCATGATAAAAATATGCTCCCTAGAGACCTGTGAATGCTTCAAGTAAGATGAGGGGGAGGATAAGACATTCGATTTGGAAAAAAATTCACTTTGTGTAGTGAATTTTCTGTCTTGTTTTCCTTTCCCATTTTCATTACTTAGTAAGCATTCAGGAAAACTGGATCTTTGCTTTTGAGATATTCTGCACCTGCTGTCTAGCCTATAAAAATGCTGTTTTCAATTCAAAGCAATAAAACACTTCAATTAATCTAAATCACATCATTACTGTTGGAGCCTAGACTCACAAAATTGGCTCCCTCTACCTCAGTGTATACCACTTATCTTATTTTCAAAAATATTTTCAAAATGTATTTTGTTATTCTTACCTCTTTTAACTTAATGCTATTAGTCTTTATTTTGTGGTTAGTATTAGGACTCGCAGGCTCCATTTAAGATTATATGGCCCAAAGTGCATGGTAAGCATGAAGCACAGATCCCTGCCATACAAGTTCAGATGGAGACATACCCCTGTGCACAGTCAAGTATCAGGCAGTAGGGAAATTAAAAGCTGGAATACCACGTGTGCCCAATTCCTGCAAGACTGTGATGGTCACAAGAAGTCGTAACAGGGGCCTCCAGACACGCGTGGGCTGACCGTGCTGCTGAACATCATATGCCAGGCGCCACAGAGCTGAGCACCGTGCCGTGCCACGATAAATCCTTGCAGCAGTGGAAATGCCACAAGCACCATAAGCACTGACAGGGGACAGTGCAGGAGTAGGCTGGATATAGCTGGCAAACAAGGCTACAGTATATCCACTGTCACGCCTGAGCAGCCATGTATTCTCTGAACATGTAAGTTATGTGCTGCAAACCCAAAACATAAGCAGCTGCATCCAAATAGTTGATCCCACAGTGGTATTCAGCAAGAACATTACATCACGTTCCATTAAAAAATGGAACGTTAAAAAAAACGTGCCAAATAAAAAGACCTTTTTTAGCCATTCTCACTTGGTAATTCCGCACAAAAATCAAATCAGAGGTAGCTTTTGCTTATATTTACTAACTCTGTAATTTCATACATGCTAGTGCTGCTTTTTTACAAAAAATTAATTTATTAACTTCCATGTTCTCCATTTTTTCAGTCGTGCAATAATATTTACAAGCTCTGGTTCCTGCTGTTATTAAGATACAAAAGTGTGGACCAACATCAACGTGTGGTTCCACAATGTACAGTGACAGAAAAGAAAGATGAAAAGATTTCCCAGGAATTTCCATTTCACTTCACAACCAGGACTTCTCTCCAGAGGCTGACAGTGCCAGAGTGTATGACATTACACCTGAAGCGATACAAATGAATACGTAACAAAGGTGCTGCCTTTGGCTACAGCGGAGGATGAATCATTCATTTTATCAGATTTCCCATTCTTACTTGGAATAAAGTTTGCCAGATTGTCTGCAATCAAATACACATATACATTTTTATTCTGCACTTTCTGACGTTAGCAGGAATGAAGAAGTTGGAAATTTGTATTAATAAGCTTAAAAGCAAAAGCAAGAGATAGACTATTCAGTGGAAGGTCAATTGAGTAATGTCCAAGGAAAATAATTCAATTCCTCTTCTTTTCAGTACACGCAGGACTAGGACACAGCTGTTCCCCAAAAGGGGCCCGTCATTAATTACTTAGCAAGTTGAACATTGAACTGTGGTCTGTGGCAAAGCCACTAACAGCTTAGACCACCTTAGGCCCACAAATCACGGAATTGTATAGGTTGGAAAAGACCTTTAAGATCATCGAGTCCCACCATAAACCTAACACTACCAAGACCACCACTACACCATGTCCCTAAGCACTTCAAATAAAGCAAATAAGCAATATAAGCAAAATAAAATAAGAAATGCTTCTCAGGCTTCAGTTTTTAAATATTGTTAAAAGCTTCTAACTCTGTCTATATTTCAGATGGTATCTTCCAAAAGTTCTCAGGTGGTATAACTGTCTCCCAAGGCAATTTTACTATGGTTTTGGATAGCCAGCCTAGGCCTTTGCTAAGCGCTTTTTTAGAAGCCTGTTACACTTCTTCCATCACTGTGAATTCTGACATTTGTTATTGCAAGTAACTTCTTAGGTCTCTTTTCTAGGTCTAATACTATATTTTTGCATTGTTTTTCCCATAACGAATAGAGATATCAGCATGATTTCCAGTTTGGATATAAAATACTCTAACTACTAAGGAAACTGCTCTACGTACATTGCCAAAATGGGGGTATAAATAAACTGCTGAAGTGTATGAGATGAGACACCTCACAGTGACGCAGAGGAAATTAACTTGTCCCAGTTGCCCAAATTTTGTCTCAGAGTCTATGTTGACACCTTGTCATGAGACCACCACACTGTCCATAAGTATATTATGCGATTATTCTCTCATTTTCTCTCCACTTTCTTCCTTTAATGACATCAAGACTCTTCTATTTCCTCTGTTTTCCAAATTAATCTCTTTCCCCACTATCTCAAGTCTCTGAACCCAGCCTCTCCTATTCAGAAAGCCCATGAAAGATCATATGCAGTCCAGACGCACCTGCCCAGACTCCAGTATCAGCTATCATGACATTTGCAAAATATTAGGGGAGAGCTTCCCTAGCCTAAAGGCTGCATAAGGTACTTGGTAGGAAGAAGTGCATCGTGCTTAAAAGAGGAAGGCTGGAGTGTTGCCTAAGAGTCAGCTTTCCTGTTGTACAAAAGCTGACACTTAGTAGGACATGTTTTGAACTACCAAGATGAAACCAAGGCCCTTCGATGTCAAAAATTGGGACTTCAGCAAGCCTACGTGAGCCGGTAGCAGAGTGGTTCCTCAAGGCAGCCAGGAAAGAACAGATCATTTAAGCCATAACATTCCATGTTGAAGACAAGTCCTTTATTGGTCTACTGGCTGCACTAACAAACAATATGCTGTGGTATTTTTAGGGAAAAATGTGCTGTAGAAGCCAAAACTCAAAAAAGAAGCCTTTAACTACATTTTTTTTTATAGAGCTTGAAGATTTTTTGCAGTGAGATGCTATGGAAGTGTAATCTGGGGATTTTTTTGAAGAAATATCCTAGTCCTATTTAATTTTTCTCTGGATCTTTACATCATCAAGAACAAAGAATGCTGGAGGGACATTTTTATTTCCAAAATAATCAAGTTTCTCTTTACTATGGACTAAGAAGTTAGGAGAAGTTGTTATAAAAATAAATCCATCTGAAGCACAAAGTCTAATGCATTTCTTTCCCATCGTATCTGTATGCTCAGGCCTAACTCACAAAATTCCCAAACGGATTTTATATACATACTTGCTTCTGGTTTCTGAGATTTTTTTCTGGCTGAACTCTCCTTGGCACAAGATCAGAGGATGGGAAATTCAGACTAGGTGGCTTTAAACTACCCATTTCTCTGCAGTCTCAGGAACGCTAATGCATGCTCAGTCCAGGGTGCGATGGGCGTCTGCACAGCTGCTGGTTACTGTGAGACAACAGAAAATGCAATACGACCTCCATGTTCTGAGGAATTGAGGACAAAACAGATTAAACTGCTATGATGCACGTTGATGAAAATATAAGAATCAAATGATTAGTTCTCTCCCAGGTCTGAGCTCAACTCAGAACAAGGCAGAAGACATAAAGAAGACAGTGAGAGAAGCAAACTGGAGTCAAGTATTTTGGCATTAATGTTCCTTTTTTGGTTAAAATGTAGATCAGAACAGGAGCAGAAATAGGAGCTGTGAGAAACTGAAATATTTTAGAAAGTTAAAAAAACAAAACAGGAAATTATTCCCATATCATATTCAATTTATAAAAACATGAATGAGACTCTGATATAGGATAGGTAGGGGTTTTTTTTCTTTTCTGTTAAATCACAGTGTTGCAAAAGGGCTTTCCAGAAGGCCAAACTCTCGTAAATAGAACTAGGCCAGCTTGAGTTTCTTGGCATTTAGCAACACTAATTGTCCCTTTTTTCCTTGCTGCTCTTTGCCATATTTCTTGGAAAACAACAGCTGTGTTTATTCAAATAGCAGTATCCTGATGACTTGATGATAGGCTAATCTGCAGGAATTTCAAGTGTGACTGTCCTGTAGGAATCTTTGCAGAGCGCCACACAATTGCCTTTGGATGACACAAATCCCTGGAAAGACTTCCATGATTTTGGCCGGTCTGGAAGGTTACCCTTATCCTGGTTAGTTGACTGAATTTCTTGCAGCATGCACTGTATTTTTCAGGTTTTGTGGAATAATTTCCTCATGCATCAATGTCAGAAAGTAATTCTACAACATAAACAGTTTCCCTGCCATACACTCTAACCAGAGGGATGTAGGCAGTACGTTGAATTACAATTGAAACAAGCCTCGGCATTCGTCTGGCAATCAGGGCTATAAATTCAGCGGGACTGTCAGTGTTCTCCATGAAACAATGCAAGCTTCAGACTACATGATATCTTAGTAAGCAGTTTACATAATATATCAAATGATCCAGAAGAAAAGCAAGCGTACGAGAGCAGCTGAATTAATCACATGTATTCAAAGAAGAAGCTTTCAGACAAGCGCACAGCCAGCCAGACGCGTGTCTACTCTTTGTATCGGAGGGGGATGCCCAGCGAATAACCGATCACAAAATGGTGTTTACTCAGCACTTTTACCAAGGAAGGGAAACTAGGATAAAAGAAAATTTTCTCCCCACCTAAGTCCTGAGTTACTGGACTTCTATGTAAAAAATAAACTGTTAATATATATAAATCAAAGAGGAATGAGAATGAGGAGTAAGGTAGATAAAGAACAGGAATAGCAGGGCGAGGGGGCAGGACAGTCCCGTCGGGCACCGCAGCCAACGCACGCAGCAACACGCAGGACAGTAAGGGACGCAGGACATACCCAAGATGGTCCTAACAGCCCAGCTTCCCAGAAAAGCAGGTAGAGCTTACATATTGGAAAAACCAAACGTAGCCTTTTTAAAACACAGAACACATTCAGACCCATTCCCAGACAGAAGGCATCTTAGTTTCATTAGCCGCCTTTTAGGTAATTTGGGCAAATGTTCATTTATCCATAATTTATTATAGTGTTGTTCCCTGATCTTTCCATCTGGATTACTGGTTTCCACAAAACTGCACCTCTCCGGCTGATCCATTCAAAACTCTTTGGGGAACTCCAACGACTGCCTGAGCGCAGCAAGAACGTGACTGCAAAAGCCTTTTGCAACACAGTGAAGAAGGGAGGTTTACAGATGTGCAATGGAGAGCACTGTACTCCTTTAGCTTAACTTCTGGTATAACTTAGAGCAAAGCTTCATATTATATTTAATTTGATATAGCCATTCTCGGTCACCAAGAGGTCTGGGAACACAAGCAGATCTACTGCTTTAAAAGCAGACAGCTTTTAAAGATAAAAATCAAAAGTAATGTGGCATTGCACCCATAGACCATAAGAATAATGATTAATCACATGCATTTGTAAAAGTGCACCTTACACACAGTCAAGTTAGTCTAGTTTCAGCTTCTAGTCCTGGATCTCACTAAAACTTTGCCTGCTAAATAATGTTTTATACACCATACAGCTTATTATAGATGAGGTCATTGCATAATTTTTAGTTTGATAAGACCAATACATCATATTCTCCACAAAAAGAGAATATATACTTTCTCTATAAAGCCATTTGCCAGCATTTTAGTGATGCTCTTAGCTCTTCTGAACTCTTGTGAATAAGGATAGTGAATACTAGGACTGAAACCGCACGGTCAGAGAGTTCACGTTAGGGCCAAACACAAATCACTGAATCACTGAGGTTGGAACGGGGCTCTGGAGGCTTCTGGTCCAACCTCCTGCTCCGGGCAGGTCTGGTTAGACCAAGCTGCTCCGTTGCTCTCTGCAGGCAGCTGTAAGATCTGTCCTTGGCCTTCGCTGCCCTCCTGGCTGCACGACCCAGCCCTCTCAGCACCTCCATGTGCTCCAGCCCCCATCCAGCTTGGTGGCCTTCGCCACCTTCGCCCCATCCAGTCCCATGCTCCAGCCCCCATCCAGCTTGGTGGCCTTCGCTGGACTCACTCCAGCACGTCAGTGTCTGTCCTGGACTGGGGAACCCAAACTGGACACACTCTAAGTCAGTGACGTGGGCTCTTCACTGCGCCGTACTCCCCCATCCTCTCTATCGTACGCGTGTGAGACCACGATACATGCTTTGACATAGAATATCTCCGAATCTATCTATTTATCTCTCTATACGCATCACTATACAATCAGTAATGATTTCTTGTTTCCTTCTAGGTCATTGATAGAAACATGAAACAGCAGTGGATCTAGAACCAACCTAGAAGTCTCTCTACCAGAAACTTACTTCTCAGTTACTATCTGTTTAAGCTACCCTTTGAAGCCAGACAGTTAGCCATCTCAACATGTGCCAGATAATGATTTATATTTCTTAATCAACATTTCAAATAAGACTCACTTCAAGTGTTTTATTTAAGTTTAGGTTTATTACATTATCTTTTTCAGCCTAACCTGCAGTCTCAGAAAAACTAAAAATAGAACAAAAGATCGTGTTAGCTTGACCTTCTCCAATTCCAAAACACCCTATTGACTGGCCATTTATTGCTCCCATTTATTTCTTTATTCATACCATTTTATATTCTTTCCTATTATTTTTCTCTGACCTGAGGAAGCAATTTCATTTCTGCCTTTGTAAGTACGTATTTAATTACGTGGCCCCAATCTGCATAGAAATAGAGTCACTTAATCATTTCCTTGCCCATCTTCAAGACATAATAATTCAGATTGCTTTCACATGTACACTGAATCCCCAACCAACTAAGCATTTTAAAACAAAGCTGATGTGCCCTTCTAGTTTTCCAATATTACAGACCGGTCCTTATCTTACCTCTCCTAGAACAGCAACAACAACAACAAAAAAAATCAGAAATACTCCTAAAAAGCACAACACTCCCCAAGTGGTGATTCAGGAAAAAAATGGCTTGATTTACATGTTGTTGTACATAAATACTATCTCATCAATGCAGACGGTTCTCTACAAGTGTATTACCACTGCTGATGGACTGAATAAAATTGGTGTCATTTTCCTTCACATGATTGAGTTTCTCTTTGCTGGAAAATTAACTACAAGTAACATCTTTGAGGTTTCCAGATTAAAAGATAGGCAAGAGATTTCTTCTGCATTTAGAATATGCAGCCGAAAAAGTTCAAAAGCTTACAGAACCAAAGTATACAACACCTTAGCTCTTAAAAATAAATAAATCATAGAATCATTAAGGTTGGAAAAGACCTCTAAGATCATGTAGTCCAACCGTCACCCCAACACCTCCATGCCCACTAAACCATGTCCCGAAGTGCCAGGTCTATGCGTTTTTGGAACTCTTCCAGGGATGGTGACTCCACCACCTCTCTGGGCAGCCTGCTCCAATGCTTGACCACCCTTTCAGTGAAGAAATTTTCCCTAATATCCAATCTAAACCTCTCCTGATTCAACTTGAGGCCATTTCCTCTCATCCTATCTCTAGTTACTTGGGAGAAGAGACCAACACCCACAATAAGATGCCCTTAAATCAATTAGTAAATTTCTATGCCCACGGTCCAGCTTTCCAGCATGTGTCCATCTTAAATATCCATTTCAAGAAAGTTATTAGTTTAATAGCTTTACCATATATTGCCCTACATTAAATATAACCAGTACTGGTCTTATAAAAATGAAAAAATAAAAAAGCACTTTTTTTCTCAGGTATTGTCTGCAACGTCATCACGTAAGAAGCAACTGTCAGCAAAATAAACTGCTCTTAAGGGCAGGATAAGTATATTTAATTATTCTTAATGCACTGAACATAGCTGAAGTTCTCAAAAGTGTAACGAAGTTAGGACACATATTATGCATGTATTCATTCCATTCTTCTACTTCTTTATCCTTACCAAACTTGCTTACGCTCAGTTCAAACAGCAATTGGCACTGAGCATCGGAGCTCACTTGCAAGAGCACAAAGTATCACTGTATTATAAAAGTGCAATAGCAGTATATTCTCTTTCCTGGAGAATCTATTTTCATATAAATGGTTTTAAACTGAGCTGCTGCCTGGCTTTGAAGAAACGAATTATCTTGTGAGAGTATCCGCACTAGTGCGGAGAGCAAATGCTCTAGACTGTCCTCTCTGCTTTTAAGCCAGGGTTCCCATGCCAGCCACAGGGTTTGGCTTACACCTCACAGAGGCACAGAGGGCAAGGTACACTTCGGAGCCCTCTAGGTACATAAATCAACTGAACAGTTTAAATCTAAGCCCAAAAGGGGAGCAGTTACAAACCTACAGTGCAACCAAGGCCTCAAGAATGTGCACAAAGAGAAGCAATGATCCCACAACACTGTACCCCACAGCTCTTCGCAGCAAACCCCGCGCCACTCTCTGGACCGGCTCCAGGCATCCATCTCCTGGGAATGCCGCAGCCCTGGGACTCTAGTGCCACTCCTACACCGTGCTCGTGAAGCTGGTTATGTCTGCATCTACCTTATCTGATGATTTGTTAGGTTTCTTCTTTCTTTCCGAAATCCATCAAGCAGGGATGTCCAGGGGAGCAAGGCGGCTTTAGTAGCCCCGTCAGGTCCCACCTCCTGCGCCAGCCCGATGCTGAGGCCAAGGTCAGCTGCCTCCCCAGGCAGAAGGCTTCTCACTCTCCCTGAAAGACTGAATGCAGACAATTAGTTTACAATCCCCTCTATAATTAAAATGCAGAATGACCTTAATGCCACAGTTCATGTTCACAGTTCATTATTCATCAGGCATCACTCAAACGTCAGCCATCAATTTTTTATATTTCCAGTCTATTCAGGAGCTCACACCACGCACTCTGCAGGGTCTAGGGCCTCCAGCTGAATTGTTGCTTCTTCTGAATTGGGATCTTTTCCTACTCTTCTCCACATACCTTCCTAAGCAGGAAACACTACAACTAGTCCAGCCACATTTTTTCCAAGGGAATTAATTGTTGCACAATTCTCAGGTGCTCGCCATCCATTTCAATAAGCCAAGGCTGAGTGCTCTAGGAGCTGCCTCAGTAGTTTCACCTGTGCTCAAGTTTGCAACACCGTAATATACTAAAGTGGTTTGAGAGCAGGTGATCTGAGAAGCCACACTAATACCACAGCAGCAGTTAGAGATGTGAGCGAGACTTCCTGTGCAGAGATCCAGCACCTCTGCAACCCAGTGACTGGAGACCGTGCCAACCTTTTGGGTCGTATAGCTAAGCTTGGAGGACATCATATGCATGTCAGAAATGTCACTGGACAGTATCTGGAAGACATGGAGGGTATATCCCTAAATAACTTGTGTATCTGCTTTACAGTGGATCCATTACTTCAATTGCGTACGATTATTTCTGCTGCTGGGGTATTCATTTTTTCTTGCAAGTTTAACATTAATGACTCCTAAAACATTCTTTTTTCTCCTTAATATTAAATAGCAACATAGGATCACACCAACTGAGAAGCAGACCAACATGTAGTATGATGGGATTCAAAAAGTACATATAAAACTCTTTCAGCATCAGATTCTAAAAGACAGTTAATGTTTCTTAAGTCATTGAGGTCTGGGTTTCTTACTGCTCCTGTACAAAGCCTCAGTTGTCACAGCTGACATCTATGCTGAAGGCTCTTTTGCAGTATTGTAATACAAATGAGAATAACAAGTAATACAATGTATATTTATGCTATAATTTGAATCATTAAATAAAATGTCACTGTATACACACAGCTGCTTTTTGGAGAGCAACAGTAATTTCCTGCTTTTCACTGACTTGAACAAATGTGGTAAGTTTTATTTAAAAGTCTTTTTGCGTGTTTCTTAATTGGCGAATTCTTGTGTCAAAGCACCCAAATCATTCACAGAATTGTGAAAAAAACTGAATTAGCTTTGAAACACTTACTGGCAGAATACGTCTATAGAAGTTGGAAAACCACAAATATGTGCAGTAATCTATCTCCTGTTTTACTTCTTGCTACTAATCCTAGGCTGGGTTGGAAAGGGTTGTTACGCTTTTAGTGTAACAGTTGATGAGAGCCCAGTTATCTCTGCATTCTCTTTAAGATGATGTAATCAGGGTGTCAATGCCAGAACTGACTTTCCCACTTTTTTATATTTTTAGAATCCTAAAATACCTGTTTTCTTTGCAAAGAGAAAAAATATCCTTTATGGAAAGTGACAACACTGAAAAAAATAAACATTTCTTAGTGATATTGCGTTCATGAAATACGCATAGGCAACAAGGAGTGTTTTCCACGAGAATCAGAGTTTTACATTTTCACTATTTAAACACTGTTCATTTTTGCTGCGAAAATATGAGAAATGAATCCCCAACCTGTAGTTTAAGGAGATCGTTATCTGACCCCATAGTCACGGACAGACACCTGGAGAACTAGATGTTACTTGAAAGATGGAATGGTTTTGGTAATTCATGACCACGTGATTTGCAGGACCTCAGTCATTTGCCTTTCTCCTCCGCAGATGAGATCGGTGTCCACCTGGAGGAATCAGCCGAACAGCCACTCCAGCTCATTTGGACACGGCAACTTAAACCATCACCAATTTGTATGTAGACCAGCAGCCTGGGCTGCTGAATGCGCAGCTCGATGTGGAACACGGTATATGTTCCCCACCATCAGGGAGACAGCACATGTTATTGGAGAGAAACGGGACCGTAAGGTGGGACCTTGTAGTCCTGCCCCAGTATCAATCCCCAGGGCTTACGGATGAAGCAGAGATCAAACTGTAGTGACTATATCAAGTTTCTAGCCTTCAGAGTCACCCGAAACTTATAAAAATCCTCGACGCAAGTTTACAAATCAGTCTGAATAAGACATGAGTATCTATTAACGTTCAAAAAAGGAACATTCATAATTAAATTATTATCCTTAGTTTACTTGCCTTCTCCCTATTTCATTCTGAAGGCTTAACTTTGTTTAATATCCATAATAGGTAACTTTCATTCTCTATAAAGATTTACATTTGATCTCCAGAACAGTACAAAGGATTTCACACAAATCTTCCTAATTTACTGTGCATACATCACCGCCACCACTTTTCAAAGCTACTATTTTGTCTGCTACTTGCAGTACTCTTTAGATAACACGTACACATGTATATGTATATATGCATGTTAAATATGTGGAGCTCCTCACCAGCTTCCTAAAAATAAAGCTCCATCAGATAAAGCTGGTCCTATGGAAAATATACAGATATTTGGAAGAGGCAGATAGAAGGGAAGATTTAATGACATTTTTCTTTATACAGGTAAAATTTGGCCATTTGAGAAGTTTTGCCCAATGCAGGTCAAAACTGGCAACGCATACGGTCATAGAAATTTCTTGATTTTGTTTATTGGTTTTGAAATTTCAAAATGCAACATTTCAAATTCTGAAAGATTTCGTATCCTTTGGGACTGAATTAATTTATAGGCCAGCCAATGAAATCTGGATTTGAGTAAAAAAATAATCTTAGTGAATACTGACAAGAATGTTATGGATTTGTCCTGGCAAGGAGACCAAGGACTTGGAAAGAAAATGTAGGTATGAGAAGACCTACACTACTTATTTCCTACAATATTTTGTTAGTGAGATCACTGGCAACAAAAAGGTTCAAATTAATTAAAGCCTGGTGCATGTGCTGCAACTGTAGGTTGAGGTTATCACAAAATACATCTGAGCAGGAAAATGAGCACCAAATGAAGAAAGAACTTGAGCCCTTTCCTCAGTGACAGACCAAATTTCTGCTGTCATTATTTGTGCTCATTTTGCTTTCTTATTCTGATTCCTCAGTCATCTAGTAAGACTCTGAATAAAATAATCTTATTAATTATGAACAGACAGTTTTTGTTGTTTCATTAATATATATTGAACTCTGTGTCTCCACATAAAGTCAAAACGAAAAAGGAGTTATTATTATTATTTCAGTTCTAGGAATTTATCACAGTGATGTATGGAGAAGGAGATACGTATGTGCATGCATATACATCCACATACACACACATATGGGCATGCAAACCACATGATGTTTTCAGCATCTGGCTAACAAAGTTCAAAACTGTCAGTCAAAAGAGAGCGTACGAACAAAAGCCTTGTGGGAAGTAGTGCCATTCCTGTCTGAGAAAAGAATGGTATTTAGCAGTCAACCCAAACGCATGCTAATAAAACCAGTGTGCCATCAAATATGCTGTACGTGGATGAACATACCAATATAAGCAACAAGATGAACTACCTTTAATTGATATTTTCAATCACACACAACAGAGATTAAATTCTATCCCTGAAAAGCTGACGAAGTCTGTGACTTCACCAAGGCCAGAATTTTACTCAAAGATGTCTCGTGACAGAGTCTACAACAACAATACAGGTGGTTATGAATGGTTGGGGACTCTGCCAAAAAAACACACACACCTTTGTTCTAGCTGGAATTTGCTTCTTTTCAACCAACCTCAGCTTCCATGTCTGAGGGTTACAACTGGCATCAGATAAAGACTGGACACAAGCCAGCACACCCCATCTCCTCTAAGACGGTCAACGTGGCAATGGCATGATGCACAACAAGGATGAAAGGACCCTGCTCTGCTGTGCGCGATCTACTTGCTGCCTGGGGGAAAGATGCATCATACTTATACACTTATAGACCTTCACATGCTCGAGCCTTGGGCAGCTTGATTAGCTGACAGGAATTAATTTACGATTTTTTGCCAGTAAATTCAGTGTGGAACAAATAGCGTGAGTTTCTTTTCGGGTAGTAACGTGTGGTGAATTTCTTCTCTCAGGTACTTTTTTGCAGAGGCGAGCAGAGAAGGGCGATGGTGCCCAGGCAGGAGAGCAGCCTCCCCACTGCACTTGGCCACACTGAGAACAAGGGCCTTTTGGTACCAAAAGGTGTTACTGCAACACGCTTACTCACAGCAATCGTGTTTCCGACTGCTAACCTGGTAAATTATACGCTCCTTTCCATCGCTGTGGTTTGGGGAGGGGAGAGGAAAGCTAAGGGACGACCCACCCCTCTGAATTTCTCTTCTATTTATTGACTTCAGACAGCTATAATTTATTAGGTAAACTACCTGGCACCAGTAGACAAACTCAAAGTCTATGCTTTCCATTACCACTCAGAGGAGAAAGTATCTAAGATATATGCCAAATGCACGTAGGTAAAGTAATCAATATGGGGAGGAGGAGGGCAGATTAATCACAAGTTACGTAATGTTGTACCCTGAAAGCCATTCGATTTAATCTCCACCACTTGTAGCTATTCCTAATCTAGTACTGTACAGGTGTTCGCAGTCAGTTTTGTGCTAGCCTTGTATGACCCGAGTCTGGTTTTAATTGCTTAACAAACGTAATTTTATTAGCGAGATAAAGATACAGCTAACACTAATAAGCTGACTTCAAAATATAAAGAGCCTTTCAAGATTGGATTTTTAGTTAGCTTGCTGCTCTTTCTTTAGTATCTAATTGATTTTCTTGACATCTCTTTAGCCTGGCATACTGCCTGCCTAAGTACTTTATCTGACCTTCAGGCGCTTTGCCAGGTATTGATCCAATCCCTACAATGGCTATGTTGTAGCTGCTCTTCCAACTTTGATAAGGGCTAATGTACCAGCACCAGCAAGACAGGAAGTCAATGGTCACCAAATTTCTATCATCCTGCTCTCCCTATCTACTTATGTAAGTACTCTGAGCAACGCTGAAATGAGATCCTAAGCAGGCCATATGTGCTTGTATTCCAAATTTCTCTTCCAGGAAATATTTTACCAAAAAACCCTGAAATAAAAGTATTTAGATAGAATTTTCATCACGGAGCTAAAATAAAGCTTTCCTGATTTGATGAGCAGAAATAGAAACAAACTTGAGCTGTTAAATAAAATATAAAAAAAATACCATAAAAAGAAGGAAAAAAAGGAAGTCAGATTTTTCAGTAGCATCTCATACACCCAAGTCAATGAAAGTATTTTGGACATTACAGGACCTTAAAGGAAAGTAAAAGAAAGTTAGCTGTATTTTTAATAACACTTCCAAGACAGCAATTTATTATAAATTACTAATAGCAAAATACAGCACGAGTTTAAAATGGGAAAGAAGAAAAGAACATAAAACTCGCTAACATCCTTGTAATAGCAACAGCCAGGGTTAAGTTTTCCCAAATCCCGCGTCACTCGTGTAAGGCCGTGTAGCCACATTATTAGAGCCATTAAGCAATCTGAAGATAAGACTAATATAAGCTGTTTCCACCAGATGTTATACTGTGTAAGGGGCTACAAGATAAGGCAGAGGAAGCTAATAGATCATCTCCTCAATGCAGACTCCTTAAACCACCGCATCTGATTAAAATGGCAGCACGCTGTACAAGATTTTGGTTTGTTCAAAAAGCTTTACAGGGCAAATAAATACTGACACCATCTGCAAGAGAGCAATACTCCACAAGAGCAGTAGCCAAAGCCAAGATGGACAACTGCAATTCCAAAGAATTGTTCAAGTTTTTCCAGTGGAGTCTTTTAGATGTTTTTTGGTTGGGTCGTTGGTTTTATACCCCCATAAGGATGTAGTGAGGAGCCATGGTTTCATGATGAGACTCCAGAGTTGGGAAGCATTGGTTGAATCCTAACACTGCTAAAAATGCTCTTCACAATTATTGAATCTTTCAGTCTCTGTAAAACATGGACAATGGATGCACAAGGAATTCTGCCAGATAAATACATTAAATATTGTATTCAAGGACCACCGTTATAGAGCAAGACATATACCACAGACAGACAAGAGCCATGTTTAGAAGATACTGCTGCCCTGAGGCTCCTGCTGCTCCAGAATGAGGTCCAGCTTAGACATAATTGCCAGTTACTCTGGCACTAAAATATTCTGCATTTATATGCTCCTTATATTTGCTTGAAACAGTTAAAATAGACCACATTTCAAAAGTTAGGCTTACCAGCCCCCCACGGAAAGGTAGGGATTAGCAGGAGAGTAAATAGAAGTACTTCAGTCACAAACTCTTGTAAAGAAAGAATAAAGTTAGCGGAGGGAAAACTTCAGCAGGGAAAATTATGGATTTTTCAAGTGACAAAGAAACCCCTACCAACAGAACATCACATTAAGGGTCTTTTTCAATATACAGGAAAATCCCCCACGTAATATCTTGCCCCCAGCTGTTCAGGAAACATCATATCCTTCACCTGCTCCACAAACTGTTGTGTCTCCCTACCTCGTTGGTACCAGCCTGGAAATAGGCTTAAAAAGTTCTATCTTTTTAGCAAGGACTCATCTGTTGCCCTCCGAAGAAATAATTTAAGTTACAAATTAAGATTTTTGTAGATTGATCCACTATTTAAATTTATTTGGCCTCCCATAAGTGCTATGATGCTTCACATATAAGTAGAACAGGAAGACGCCTCCCAGACGGTTTGGCACAGCACCAGCAGACCATCCGCAAAGAGGCAGCTGAAAGATCTGCTCTTGCAAAGTGTATGTGGAAGGGCAGAAGAGCTCTGCTTTGACTAAGACTGGCAGAAGTCCTGGCTCGTAAAATAAATGCATCTGACAGTGGAGTCAGCAATGAAGTTAACAGAATCAGCATAACTGAAACACTGGTGTATAGGGCTTTTCATCTGTGTTCTGGTGCTAAAACAAAACCCCTGAACTAAAGGCACACCTTATGCTTATGAGACACGGTTTCTCAATTTGCTTGTGCCGCAGAAATTTCCTACGGTGGTTTCTGATCTTCTGCTCAGATGAATGAGTTGAAAAGGAGGAAGGTGAGGGAGGATCCTACTGCACCTATAAAGGGCTGCTGAAGTGCCCACTGCTCCACGCGGAAGGGGAAAATCCTGCAGGGTCTGCCACGGGAAAGGTGCCCAGGCAGGAGCCTCTGCGGGCTATGACCCCCCAGCCTCCCCCACGGGAGCAGCCAAGGAACGGGGAGGGGAACAGCGGAGAGGGCTGCATGAAAACCTAGGGGAAGTCCTGAAAAGAGGGCAAATAGGGAATGTAACTCAGAAGAAATCTGGATTAGGGAACATGATTAAGTGGGACATGGGGCTGGGGATATGAGAGATATACAGGATCTGGTTTCCTTATCTTTAGGGGAAGGACTAATTTGCTTTAGTTGCAATTAGCCTTTTTACCTTATAAGTGCTGACATTTAGCCCAGATTTATATGTTTCTGTGTGTATATCTGGGAACAGTCTGTGTATTTGGAGCCAGTGATTTTTCTTTATTATTACTGCTAATGACACAGGCTGAACAAATGTGGCATGGGAACTACCAAGTTCTACAGAAACTTCGCTAGGTCTGGAAAATTTATCATCGATGACCATGATACTTAGTGGCAAACCTTCAGCTACAGAGATGTGGGTGGACGAGCTCCTGGGTTTTTTTCTTTCAGGAAAGGAACAGAGTCATGTTCAGTACAATTCAAATTGACTGATCATCAGAAAAATGTCGCAAGGCATATGTTTTCCCAAGCTTTTGCTAAATTGTTTCATTGAGAGGTTTGAGAGCTTAGATATAGAAGCTTATTTTGTTGGCCAATTTATATTTCATAATCATATTCTAGAGGGGTTTTTTCCCTCTCTCTGATAATTTTTTACCTTTAGTTTAGTGAATTTTTAAGTTTAGGCTGAACATGCTTTCTAACAGAGATATGACTTAAGGGAACTTAATATAATAAAATTGAAAATATGGTCATTACGTCTACATCATACAAATGTAGACTGAATTTTCAAACAGGGTCATCAATTATATTCTGTTCCTAGACAATCTGCTCCTACTTCCAATTATTTATTTTCTCTGAGCAATTCCTGACTTTGCAGGTTTCATTTTTATTGTACTCCCATCCTATCTCAATTCCCTGTTATCACCAACCCTGTTGGAGTAACACTAGTTCCTGACCTGATACATTAATACTTGCTTTCTGTATTTACCATTCCTTCATTTCTATCTCCTTTATTTCTCCTCTTTATTAACTTCTTTTACATAACTTGCTCTGCTGATGTTACCCATAACTTGGAATTTTTAAAATACTTTCTTTTCAATAAAGCTCGCATCTGACACAGAAACTCTTTGACAGATGAACTAAACCAGACACATCCAGCAACCACAGTTAAATGTACTACAAGATTTTAGATGAGACTAATCCAGTTGAGTCTGTAATGATGCCTTTTATACAGGAGGGGATAATGTAGTCTAGCCGGCTTCAGAAGGAATAAAATTCACTATATGCTCTAACGTACACACTGTTTAGGAGAATTGGTACTTCTAGGTACTATTCCTTTCTTTTCCTATTTCAGGGCCTACCTTATATATGAGTATTGTAATTTTTAGTTTAAAAAAAAAATCTTTTGATGCAATACAGTGAAGAGTTCTTACAAAGTAAGAAAAGGTACATAAATCTGCAGCAACTGTCTCAGGTATGCAGAGTTTGAAACTTGACAACACAAAACCACGCAAAACTTCATTGCTTGCTTTTAATGAGCGCAGAAGTTTACTATACAGAAAATTAAGCAGCTTAATATCAACATGAGAATACACTTAATAACTTAATTACATTCTCGCTTCTTTAGAACCTGGTTCAAATTGGGCTGAAACCATGTGGGTGAAATAAGTCTCTCCTTCTCAACTGAGTGTCATGTTGTAAAGGCACAACAGAATTTTTCCACAACATCCAGTGTTGACTCTAGAGGTGCGTCGGCCTCAGATTGACTAGAAGGGGGTTCCAGATTAAATGCAACGGCAGAGATTTATTGACAAACCTATTCAGTCCCTGCTCCTATTGCAGCGTCCTCAAAATATATATCTATATCTCTTTCACGATGACTAAATTTCTCACAAAAGAGAGTTTGATCCATAAAAGTGCTGGTTTAATCATCATTGACTTAATGATTCTTTTGCAATGTCAATTAAATGGTATGAAAAATTAAACCATTTACAGAACTCGAGGACCTTTTAAATTACACATTTCAAAAATATTATTTAAAATTCTAGTTATATAATCCTTTTAGAACTGTCAAAGAATAATGCTGCTCTAACATTTGACTCATTACTCATGCCAATGCTTGTTGGAATTCATAGAGTTGGCAGATATTTAAAAACCAAACTCACTAGAAACGAAGAAATTAGCAAAGTGTAACAGGAAAATTAGCCGGTGTTATGCAGAAGCGGGGCATACACACCATTCAGGTGATAAAGCCTATTAAACATTAAGTTTTACACTGTTAATGTCATGGTAAAGCTCCAATTATGTAACAATTTAAAATTTCTATAAATTAAGCCATACATCCAATGTGGGTTTCTACTTTTGTTCTTTGAAAACACATTGAGCCGTTTTGCTGGGAACATTTATCTTCCTTTCAGCCGGTTCTACCCTTTCCATCTGTCCCTCCCCACACCCACGCTGCTGTGCACCCCTGAATGGATGTTTTACTCTTGACTCTTTTATTTAATTCTCTTAGAAAGTTGCCTTGATAGTGCTAACTACCTCAAGCAGCTTTATAATGCTGTGTTTTCGACTTAAATGTACTGTGGAGCATTTATTTTAGCACCCAGCATTAGCACTGACAGTCATCAAGCGGGAAGCTGCTACAGCTCACTCTTCAGGGACTAACTGCTGTTGCCTTCACTGCCTCTCTTATGGGAAATGAAATGAGAGGTTTTATCTGGGACCTGTACGAATGTGGGATTTCCCCTCAAGGGAAACACATGGAAATGAGCCCAAGCACATACAAGAAAGACTCCTTTTGCTTCTCCTAACCCAAAAGATATGCACTACAGGTCACAGTGTTTGTCATGTGAATATCAGGGGTAAGCATTATAATTAAGGAAACTAAATACAATCTGACAGTTACATTTGTAATAAAAGACACCATTCATGAAACTGCCTATTTTCCAAACAACCATCATGCAATACCGTACATAAATTAGCAAAAGACAGTAAAAAGAATGGCAGGCAGCCAAATTACCATAATTTCTGGCTTCAGTGTCCATCGCAGTCTCCAGTGATTTTTATCAGCATGTAAAGTCTCATGGTTGTTGTTGAGCACGCGCTACCAAAACTCACTTCTCTTTCAGTCCTGCTAAATCATAAATACATTCTGGAAATGAGTCCGCCCCTTCTCTCACTCCACCTTTCATATATATATTCGTTTTTAAAAAAAAAAAAAAAAAGAACCAGAGAGGCTCAAGAAACATTTTAAAAAAAAAAACAACTAGTCTAAAAACACTTGGCAAGAGACGAACTTCCCTTTTAATATACAAATTCCTTCAAAGACCCTCACTAATAGGATTCTTGTAGCCAGTCTGTCACCACAGGCTCACTAGTAGTCATGACTTTAAGAAGTGCCAATATTCAACGCAGTTAGGACAGACACCCAGAAGATATTCAGGCCAACTAGGTTGAAAACCTTTGCACAAATTACAAACTCCCAGTCAATGTACTTGTACACTTATTAAACACTACTGACAAATACACAAGCAAATAAGACTCTTGGTTTTTCTTTACATGGATTCCCACACTGTGCAAATATGATTAACCTTGCCCACACCTATACTGCAGTATTCACTATTTTTTATTCGTAAAGAATTCAAGTCATCCTGTCTCCTCCACGGAGGAGAAACAAGACTTGTGTGACCAGTCATACAGCACAGAGAGTCAAAGATCACAATCCTCAAGCTGCAATGTTATTGTCTAAAATAAAATCAGCCAACCTCACACTCCAAACCACAACACTCCCTTTCCCTGATGAATAATTTCCTAATAGCCATTTGTACCAGTCTTCGTTACACGATTGTAAATCTGGTCAAATGATATCACTGATAATGGTAAGAATATTCTGGAAACCACATTTTTAAAGGTCCATCCCTAACACTGATGAACTTGAAATGAAATTTTGAAGGTATGGGACATTTTTGTTTCCATGGGGTAATAAGTTACTTTGTCGCTGCATATGTTTCATATACTTCTGATAACCTGAAGCTAAGGCTGTGTAAATGGAGCATATCTGTCCTGTCCAGACCTCAGCAGTCATTACCATTTTATGTCCAAAAGGTTATTCTCCAAATGACCCTATTTTGATTTTTGAAAGAGAATCTAATGGAAACTTCTATCATGTTAGTAACTTCCGTTATGCTTTCTCTTGGCAATGTCAATTGAAGGAAGAAATTAGAAGCTGGGAAGCTTGGAGTTCTACACCAATTTTAATATCATTTTGTGATCCTTCACCTCAATTTCCACACTTTCCACATGAGCGTACTGTTCAGTTAGATTAAGTAAACTACAACATCACTGAAATGTTGCAAAGCACAGAAGGATATAGAGATAATTTCTCTTTTGTAGTTATAACCTAATACTCTGTGGATGCCTACTAATAAAAACAAAAGGAAGTTGTCCCTCTGTGATAAGTAACTATCATTGCTTCACTGCTTCAAGATCACAATGAGAAGACAGTTGCTTGTGTCTTCATGATACGGAAAATACTGGCTAACTGGTTGCTTGTGGGGTGTCCCTGGCATTTGTCTTCAGGCTTCTAATAATTTATGACCTGATAACCTGAGACATCATCTCCTAAGGACATAAGCAGGAGCAATGCAGATACTTCGGAATTTGTTTCCAGCTTTATCTTCCCAAAACTAGACTTTCTTGCTTTCTGAACATACTGCAAAATGTCAGCAATGAGGACCAGTGTTGCAAAGTTCTCAAGCTGGAGAAACATTTTGGTTGCTGCTGGATGAACACTCAATATTTGGGGGCTCTTGGGACAGGAGGAGAGGTACCTCCTAGGTAGGATTCATTTTCACAGGAAACTCCACTAAAGCAGACCGTTTCTTCTTTACTCAGACACAAGGAAGTTAACAAACCACTTTTGTCGATCTACGCAAAATACTGCGGTTTGATAATCCAACATTCAATAGCAACAACTAGAGCATACACTCTGATCATGACAGAGGAGAAAAGAAAGGGATGAGCCGTGTTAACCACAGATTATTTCTTATTAGCCATTAATACCTTTTTTCCCCGCAATAACATTTTACAAGACAAGGTACTGGATCTTTATAAGACCCTAAAAGGAGAAAAAAACCTGCTCAATATTACACGTCTGCAAAACACTGGGAAGATGTACAAAAGGCAACTCAGCACAGGTAAGATATAACCAAGAATTTCCCACACATACACACAAACTTTTTTTTCCTTTCTTTTTTTTTTTTTTTGACGTAGAATCTGGAAGGTTAAATAAGGGGAAGCCTCCAAATAGTCCTGTAAATAATTTCAGAACTATTGCAGGTATATTTAAACAAGAGGATGGTAACAAGCAATTTCTCAGCAAAGAATGATAGTAATTTCTGATGTTACCACAATTATCATGCCATTATTATGGATAAACCTAATATATTATGCTACGTTGCAGCTCAGCTCTGCATGTCATCCTGCTGTGTAACACAGCTAGTTACTTAAATACTCTAGACAAACAGTATTGGTATTTAGTAGCTCTTTTTTTTTAAAATGTTCTGAAACCCTGTTATGGGCTGAGATCCCATCTGAGTACCAACAGCCTAGGACCATTTTCTCAGGAAAATTCGGTGACTTATTTTGGAACTTTGGGGCAATATTCTCAGCTATAATTACCAGTTTTTAAGGAAAGAAATAATAGAACAAAAATAAATACCAAGCCAATTATTTACTAGCCTAACTACAGACTTTGCAGATGATGGTTACGTGAAACAAGATACCTGGGAAACCTTGCAGTAGCGGTTTACTATTATGACTTCTATCATCCACCCTGCTATCCCCTGGGAGGTACAACACCTCCAAGAGAGGCAGAAAAACAGAAGGTGTGTGATGTCTCAGCTAACCCTGTTCACAGAGTAGCATCTTGGTTTAAATTGCTGATGAGAGTGGGTTTGAGCCAAGACTCAGTTATGACAGAAGCACATTTTCCTTCCTGCCAGTCCTGGCATGGGCTGGTGAGCTCTGGCAGCAAAACAGGGCAGACTTCTGGGGCCAGGAGATCTAACCACCTCAAAGCACGATCAGCTGGAACTGGTTTGTCAAAGCTCTTGTGCACCACCACCTTGAAAGTGTTTATCCTGATGCCCTACTGCATGAAACAAAGCCAGTTTAGAGGAACACCACTGGAATTTAACTCTTATCAGCGTGGTATTAAAAATACATCCCAACGTTCACACCATGGGAGCTCCATCCTCCATTCAGGTAGATTTCTGAGCAGGCTTCCGTAGCAGTTTGGAGGAGTATAGAGTATCATCCTTCTCCAACTGAGGCTGAGGAAACCTGCTGATGTACACTTGCAGTAAGGGATTTCTACAGTGTACTTCATGCTTTGAAGGAGGCAGGGAAGAAAAAGTGTGTTACAAGCAATAATACCTTTTAACCATAATTTGGCAGCTGTAAATAGGCAGACAGTGCAGTCCAGCAAAGAACCAAGGAACCAGCACACACTAACAGAGATGCTTTTTAACATTACGGCTGCCTTATACCAGCTCTTAGACGGGTAACCCTTGAAGACGGTCAGACAGAAGATGCTTCAGCAGCGATGCCTCCTGAGAGGAGGGCTGGAGGGGAGCTGGATACCCAGAGGGTTGTCCAGGTGAGGACACCAGAACGGCCGCAGCGCAGAGCAGGAGGCAGCACGGGAAGCTTTGGAGAGGCTGGGCAGCAGAGCACACCAAGCAGCATCTGGGAGTTACCAAGCAAGATCGACTTTGCGCTGCTAATCGCTTCCTCCGAGTGCAGTTTATGCTTTGTAACACTAACCCAGATAGCCTGGATAATGAGACTAGAAAACTGCTTTCCAGGTCATTGATGATTAAAAGGGTAGAGTTAGCACTGATAACAAACTGTTGCTCTATTTCATAAATGACTATCAGCACTCGGGTATGACTAAACGGAACCCATCATTTTCCCTGTGTATGAAACACTGGATTTTTTTCTTCCCATCTGTTTTAATTAATCTCATTATATATGAATTAACAGAACATTGCTTAAGGAAATTATATCTTGTTTTGGCAAATGGATATTTTAGTTGTATTAAAACCTTTCTATTATCTAGCATAATCTAATGTGTTAAATGTTTCCAAACCAACCATTTGGTAGGTCAAGATACATAATCCACCCCATTCAAACTGTCAATACGTACACTACTTTTGACCACAGTTAATGGAATTAATGTCACTTGTTTCAGTCAAGTCGTATTGCAAAGCCCATGTCTAATCTATGACGTATATAGATAAACAGATTTACAAAGCAATAGCTTGCACGGCACCTTGTCTTTCAAGGTCACAGGTTACACTGCAAAGAAGCCAACTTCAAGACACCCTTACGTAGGTACTTACCCCAAGTATAATAGTATATATTGATCTATATATTCATATAGCTATAGACATACTCAAAATATCAGTAGGGATAGCTATTTATTAAATTGCATTTACTATAAATCTTGTCTATTTTACCACACCTTTGTCTGCTACGGTGCACATCAAACACTCCCAATAGATATTAACTTTTTTTTTGTCTAAAGTTATCATCACTTCTTTTTCAGGCATTCAAATTAAAAACCAAACAGAACAAAATTAAATCTAATACTCATTCTGTTAGGTAAATTAGGCTGCATCTAAAACATGTTTTATGGGAAACCACTGCTTTGTATATCCTATTTCTTCCTGGATTGAACAAAAGAAGTTATTTCTTTCAGGTAACATGATCCTATATACTGAAATATAACACACAGACATAGCATAACTTCTATCAGACCATACTCTGCTTCAGAATACATTAGCCTTCAATCAGTGAGCTGCTTACAAGACACGAAAAATGAGATTAACAAATAACTGTGAGATAATGCGAGCAGTGGCTCTTGGAAGACTTTTCTATCATTTGTATGTTAATGAACACCTGCCTGTAGAGCTGTATTTTTCCTGGACATTTGCAGCAACTTAAATTAACAGAAGGAAAAGAAGCTAATTTTGTGGCTATCTTCATATAGAGTCTTAGACCATGGAGCTACAACTCAATTTTCTAAACCAGTTTAAAAACTCTATTACAACAAATTTCCTTGTTAAAAATAAATAAATAAACCAGTATGTATAAGCTGAAGCCATTTTACAAGCTCTTAAAAAACTGTGCTATGGGCTAGATCTTAGATTAATGTTTGTGATGCACGCTGAAAACCTGTAAAGCATTTATGTAATTGCTAAGCATTATTATTTTTATTACTGTAACAGATGGAACCAATCCATCTTCGTAGATAATATCTCATAAATGATTCATTGCTATTCCTTTAACCTAAAGTCTTTTGTATTTTGCAGATCCATGAGAAATAACTATTAGGAGGCTCCACGCATAAAATAGTATGAAAAGTACCTAATGTCTTCCAAATGCAGTGGCCTTGCTAACATTTGGGCCTTACAATTTTCACATTGTTCCTATTGCTCTCAGAATCTGTTACTTCTGCAAGATACTCCTCCTCATTTTCCATCACTGGTTTTCAGGTGATGTAAAACATCACTCTAAACTACTGGTAATGTTTATAACTTATATGGCTGCCATTAATTGCAAATATGGACTAGACAAATGCTTTATAAGAGATAGAAATATCTCCCACAAATGCATGACATAGTTTTATAATGCAGCATTCTTGGCTTCAATTGCTAATGAAAAAGAATTATGTGATCACACTGCCCATCTTTCCTTTGTCCAATAACTTTTTGACCAATTTTAATCAAATTGGAAAGCCAGGTAGACATCTCACAGATATGAGTTTCTATCAGCTTAATGAGAACTGATGGCTGGAAGAGAAAAGAAATACACAAATTAGTACTGTCATTGGTAAAAAGGCTTAAATGGGAGCTCATCAGTCATCCCCCACGCCTGGGCTGCCTCTGGCCATTCAGACACTGTTAGTCCAGAATCAGACACAGCAGATGCCATCTCCTGCCCACCTTACAGCTGACAGACAGACCACTGACGATATTTTGAAGAAAAGCTTGTCAAAAAATGTATTAAAGGCTGATCCAAGCAAAGTAATCACAATGATGTCAGTGACTGATGAATACCCCAACAATTAAAATGCAACAAAATGCTCATTTACACACCAAAAAAGGCATTTCTTGGATTGTTAGAAGAAAATGCAGGGAGACAATCTAAATCCACCAAACCTAGCTTATTATTTTGATACTGACCTTGGAATCATCATTAGCACAACAGTTCCCAGAGCCCGATCTGTTAACCACTGGGCTTGTAAGCCTATGGAGAACACGCAGGTCTCCACTTTTTCTATGGGATTATTTGCGTTATTTGATCTGCTCTTTATACACAGAATAATTGGCCATTTTCAGTAGACTACAATGTAATGGTAAAGGCTAATTGAAAGTGATATGGTATTCAGAGCCCTAATATGGTATCTGAAATCTTTATGGGTTTTATCAATGAAAAAACAAATTACGTTCTCCATGTAATCATACGACATTGTGATTTGAATATGAACAAAAGGATCCATGTTATTCTGCTTATATTGTGCATGACGTGATAAATTAAGGCATTCTCTTTTTTGGTTGAGTGCTTTTAGACTCAACTCTAATGTCACTTCCTTACCTACTCACATTAGCTAAGGATTTGGGGTGTTTGAGTAAGGATGCCATATACAGCTTGATTTTCAAAAACTGGTCACCACCCATACAACAGAAGTTAAGCTCGTTAGAAGTATACTGGAAATCTCCTTAAACCTCATGAACACCAAATACCAAGGGACCAGAAGTAAAAACTATTGTGAAAATGTACGTAATTTTATTTAAAGTACAACAAACTACAAAAATAAAAATTAAGACCCTCCAAGACAAATTAAAACCAATAGGTGAGATAATGGTCTGTGCCACAAAGAGCACAGCACACAGTATTGGTGTGTGCGGAGAACGAGACAGCGACAGCTTTTTACTTACCCCTGTAACTTCAAACTCTGGGGCCCTGGTGCAACCGGAGAAGTATTTGAGCAGCTGGGGAAGGCAGCAGCCCCAGGAAGAGTCCTGAGTGCAAGCTCTACAACCCAAGGCTGGCCAGAGACTCTGTAGCACTTCCCTCCTTCTTGCCTCAATTCATCACTATATACTACAGCATGAGAAGTTTTCACGGGCAACCTGCTGCTCTGCCTGCTAATTCTTCCCACCTCACTAAGCTGTAGCAGAGGAGGTTGTGCTGGGGAAATCATCTGTAGATTATATTAAACTCCTAACTTTTAAAACCTCCTGTTCAACCCACCTCTTACAAAGGTGTTTTATTCATCACCAAGATATATTTACTTTAGCTGGAAAATGTGTTTGGAGACTGAAATAATGGAATTTTGCCACCAGCCACTTTGACACTGAGTCTCTTCTAAACAGTTCATAAGAAGTTACTATTGCCCTTGAGAAACCACATGAAAGCATTTCTTGAACAAATGGAGCTATCTTTGCCTTGAAGAGTATCATGTGATCTCAGCCATTCTACTTGCAACTAGTTTCAAACTGATTTTGACTCACAAGATAGTAAGTTGCCTTGAAAGCTTACCCTTAAAAACCTGAATTAATCTAAAAATTTCATGAAAGTTCATGTAAAAACACAGTTTGCAATACTCAAAAAAGGGAAGTCAAATGTAGAATAACATGTTTTCTAAGCAGCTTCAAATTCCACATCAAAACAAGAGAGCGTAGAGCCAGATTCTCCTCTGGTCGAGGATGACAACCAGAATGGGCAGGCAGAGCTCCCAGCCTCACTGCTCGGGTTGATGATGACCTCCTAAAAATCCCTCACCCTACAAAGTGCAGGGTTGAGGCATCACAGTGAAAAGCAAAGACCTGAATCCTTCTTCTCTGATTGAGCTTTTCAATATTCCACTAGAAGGACTGACATTTATAAACTGCCCTTTTGAAAATAATTCATTTTCCTTTCCTCTTATCACATAAAAGATACATTCTGCATAAAACCAGCCACAGATTTGTTCTTTTTGCTAATACCTCAGTTAAATACGATGAACTACATTTTACTCCACTGTGAAGTGCATTCACTTAAATGAAATGACATTGCTGTAAGCAGGAGAACCAAATTTGCTCTAATTCAAGAAAATCCCTGTAATGCACATCACTTCTTGAAATCTCTTACAAGTGGTAGCATATGACTTTCAACAACGTAGGTTTGGCAAGTTATTAAAATAAGTCATGCTTATGAGAACAATGTGCAAGCAAAACTCATTTTTTTTCCTAGACATATTTTCACTCGTACTCAGCTGTTCTTGCTAAGACATGAGTGGCTCTGTTACCACTTTGGCCTCTCAGTGTACAGATTTTAACTTTGTTACTTAGTTAATTCATTTGCTTTAACATGAGATTTTTAAATACAACTACCAGCTGTTCAACATAACGAGGTTTCATTTACAATTTTCTAATCACCATGAGGGTAGACAGAAAAGAAAAATCTCAGCTTTAAAACACACATTATTTTATACCAAGGGAGAGAACAGCAAGCATTCATCTGAAGTGACTGCTTAGGATGACATTTTTGCAGTGAAATATATTTTCACTTCAAGATCCCCACAGCTACTCTGAATTTAATTGCATGAAAGACCACCAGGATTTCTTTCTCAAACACAAACCAAAGCGTATCACCAAAGAAACAACTATTACATGCAGGAAACCAATCCTTAGTTTCTAATATGTTGAAATGTTTTAAAGGGAACCAAAAGGCAAAAAAAATTACAGGAAGCATAACTTTCAAGTGTGCACCAAACTGGGGTTAGGTGCTTTGATAAAAGGAAAAGTTTGCAAATTAAGCTATTAGCAGGGCACAGAGCTGTACATGAATAATGTGCTCCTAACCCAAATGGTAAGGGACAAGCAGGCACAAGAGGAAAACAGGTCTCAGCCCCTCTTTCCGTATCAGTGGGGAGCAGAACTGAGACTGGAGAGCCTACAACGCACAACTGAAAGTGTCCAGCATTGTCTTACCTTCTGGGAGCCGGGCATGTGGGGGTGGGGGTCACCAGGTTTAAAGAAAGGTTGCAACTGCCAACAGAGAGAGAAAGATGGTAATTCCATTTTGCAGGTAAGTTGGGGTCTGTTTTGAAACACGAAAATACTCTGTATGTAAAAAAGATACCAGATTTGAAATGAATTCTGCAGCATTTAATACAGAAAATTTTCCCCCTACTTGGTCACATTACAGGAAGCTGATGATTTTATAACTTGGCAGCAGAGAATGGTTGAACAAATGGCACAGCGTCAGATATAGACAGGTAATAATGGGTTTGTTCTGTAGATAACCTACTCCAGAGAAAACGTGTTAAATTAGAAATGCTGAACTAGGGGGAAGTAAACAAAAGTTACTAAATTGTGCTACTCTAACACTTCCCATTCTGAGAGAACACATGAATCATGTGGCTGAATATTTGTCACAGCTGTGATTTCAGCATCAAAAAGAAATAATTTTAGCCCAGATTTTAGGGGAATTTCCAGAAAATTTGTCAGTTCAGCCAACCGGATACTAGGCTTCTCCATGATCTTCTGCAAGTTTAGCTTTCTTTGGGTTTGAACCCACAAAGCAACAAGCACTCACTTTTGAAACCACTGTGATGACTAACATGGTTAAGTGTCTTGGTGTCTTCTTGGATGAGGCCAAAGCTCTCAGCACACTGAGATACCAAGCTGTGTTTTGGTGGGTTTCGGTGCTTTTAAACTGATGTGTGCACTGAATATTTTTAATTCGAAAGATGAAAAATGTCAGCAATACAAAAATATGAAAATGCTGAACCGCTGTTTTTCACTTTTTGTGATAAAAAATGATGCCCTTAAGTTTTCTGCTCTAGTAAAGCAGTGTGTTTTTATTCTTGGCAATGACAAAACTCAAGTTCCACCCGCAGTCCTGACTCACTGAGAGCGTATGGTAGGGGAAGTGGCCTAGCTTCATAAGCCTGCATTAGAAGCTATAGCTGGCAGCAAAAGTGCATAGTTTATATTCCAAAAAAATGATTCTGAAGTAAACAAAGTATTTGCAAGTTCAGATTGAATTTTATAGCAGAGCAGAGGAGATCTGAAACTTGGAAAGTATTTAAAAGCTCAAACCAAAATATTTTATGTGAAACAAAATATTGCATTCGATTCTAAGTTAATTGTTTCTACATTTTCAGTTCAGGCACTGAACTGAAAAAATGCCGACAATTCTGATTTTATTTTTAAAAAAGAATTCCTGTATATTGATGTTCTTACAAACCCTGCCAAAACACAGGCGCATGCATAAGTATACCCAAACTTTAACCCCCATGAGTTCAGTTCGACTTTCCATACTTATTTGAACAATTAGCTGATGAAGAAACTTGTATTTTCACAGATTGATGCTATCACCCAAAATTAAAAAATGGCTTTAAGTCTAAAATTTTAAGAAGGAGATTTTAGATTAGAGTTAAGTCAATCTAAAAGCTAGCTGCAACTGAAAGGTGGTGTCCTGCTGGCTCCCCTCCTTTGCTGTTCTGCCCACACTCTGCTTCTCTCCTGGCTTTGGAGTTTGTCTCACTTTGTGGTGAATCAGTGCAGAAAATGAGACAGCAAAGAACTAACTACACAAAAAGCAGCAAGTAGTTTTCTGCCAATTTAACTCCCTGAATCAGCTCACCACAGGGCAAACGAGCCACGGAGCCTGCACCAGGATCACATGGTTAGGGGAACAGGAGAAAAAAGATGACTCTACATAGAGATGTATTTTTTTACATCAGCTCATTTTTGGATTGTCTTAGCTCTAATATAAGACCTTACAGCGAGTTCTAGCAGCCCCCTGTTTCATACCTTCTGTGCTGAGCTCTCTCCTTTCAGGTACAAATAATCTATTCTTAAGCCCACTGACAGAAGGAAAAAAACCCCTACTTACAGTTTTAAAATTTCTCAAAAGAATAAAAAGCAATTACAAGGCAATTTATGCAGTTGTTATATCTGAACTATAAAGGAGGCTAATATTATTCTCAAATGTATTTTTTTAAACAGCTCACCGTTCTTTCCCTGTCAACCTCTTATTATTGTACCTTTACTTATCAGGACCCGTGCATTCAGAGAAAAAAGCAGCGTTTTATTGACGAAGACATCCGCTGCTTCGGATACATGCTACAGGCTCCCCCTGAGCTTCTGCAGCTCGGTGGAGGCAGGGGTGAGCCTGCTTTGTGCTTCAGTCGCACTGGAATCTCAACTGGAAATGCAGAAAGACATCTCCAGCTTTCGTCCTCAGGGCAAACTGCTCAGGGAACAGGATATGCTTTAAACATCTAATATCCCGCAGGATGGTTTTCGGGCATATCGTTGGGGATTGATCCGTCAGCTGCTTCACAGCTTGTGTTTAGCAAATACATTTTTTTCCTGTGGAAATCCTGCCTAACAGGTTAAAAGGGAATTTTCCATTTTTCTGTATCGGCCGTTCAACCCACAGCAAAAACCGAAGCGTAATCACACAGTTAGCTAAAGCTGACCTGAGACCCCCCCGTTGCCTCCAGTCCTTCTTTTCATCTCCAGCTGCACATCCTCACCACCTTCCCTGCGGCAGAGGGGACTCTGGATCAGACCCAAGAGCTCCGCTCCGGAAAGCTCAGCCTGAAGGACAGAGAGAGAAAATTAGTTGAGCTACACCCCTGCGCTGATCCACTGTACAGCTGTGGGACCCCCCAGCCTGCACCCCAGGGGAGGTGCGGGAGCGTGGCTAAGCGCAGGTGGGAGGACAGGACTGGCCCTCTCAACAGGTTCAGACTGCAGCTTCAGGGAAGAGCTGGTCCGAGACAAGTACGTTCACAGGAAATCTTCCGCCTAAAATAGGCGTTGTTCTTCTACACCTCCTACTGAACAGTGGGTACAATTCATGAATATAGACTTTTGAAACTGATTCAGAAGAGATCTGAGGAATGTATCAAAAAGTCCATATGGTTTTGCCAAATCAAGTATGCAGAACTGGGTAAATTTAGCCATGTGCTTAAGATCTAAAATTTGTCTTGTTTGACCCAACTGGAAGGAACATAGTCATGAGCCACTTATACACACATCAATCTGACTAATTCTTCATCTTGGTGAGGTCAAAAATTTATGAGTAACACATTATTTAATGTGTGGAAACAAAAGGACACCTCAGTTACCAAAGAAGTGCAGTGGAACATGAAAGCACTACCCAGACAGGTCTAAATAATGCTACTTTCTCTAACATATTTAGGTAGTGAAATTACAAGTGACAAGTGGTTGGCTCTTTGACAGCTGGGCCTACGTTTCCAAGTTTTTCTCCTGTAACTCAGAAGAGTGAAAGCTTTGTTTTAAATGAAGGCTGAAATTCTTACAATAAGACAGGAGGTGGAGGCTCTAAGAAAAATTACACGCTGTTCGTTGTAAAAATCACAGGTGTTCATAAGAGTGAGGTGTCAAGCACATAAGGAAAGGCTTCCCAAACCTCTCTACACCATCGTATTTCCATTTGCATTGGGATAGCTTAGCCTAGCACCGTTCAACGCCATGTGCCTGGAGCACCACGGAGCTAGCTTTCAAATTTCCCTTCCACCACCAAAGGCCACCTCTCTGTAGCCTTCGGAAGCTGCGCTCAAGGTCAGACTCAAATTCCCCAAAGTTCAAGTGGCTGAGCTTTTGCATGTGTATACTTATAGGAGTAAATCTTGAACATAAGCTAGTTGTTCTCCCCCCTCCTCTTCTCCACTCTGTGATCAGAGGCTTTAGCAATAGTTCCTTGCATTCCCCTAAGAAACGGGGGAATTCGGAAGCCTACCAAAACCCCCCTATTTTCTGGCATACTTGCCATATCAAAAGAGTGGCGAGTAATCAAGCAGCGCACGCAACAAAGTACCCCAAATTCACACAGCAATACAAGGTGCAACTAGAAAAGGAAGGGTACTTTAAGCACCAATACTAATTTCAAGATAAGCATGCAAAAGGTAATTATTTATAAAATTGAATATGAAACATTGAAATGCAATGCTTTTGTAATGGGAAATACATGTAATAATATATCTACATGCAAAAGAAACACATGGAAGTCTTTTGGTGATTGAACTCGCAGATTTATCTAGAAAAATTTTAAAGATTTATAGCTCTTTTTTTGGTCACATTAACCCAGCCCTTTTAATATACACAGAAATGTATGATCCTTGCAGCTAAAATGTTCAGGACGTTATTCTGAGAACAGTGAAATCCCAGAATCCAGGAACCTGCAGGTGAATCCTGGCAGTGAGCGAGAAGCTAGTTTTACCTTCCAAGCCTGCACTTTTACAAGTCCTCTACATATTAAAAAACATGATAATGCTTTTCAAAAATATCAGCCTATGGTTATAAAACTCTCACCATCCTCTTTTCTCCCTTGAACCTTTAATTAAGTCTCCACACTGCTTCGAAGCAGCAGCAGTCTAATGGGTTCAGAATATTTTCTTACAAATAAACTGTTCAAAACACACAGACTCTCTGTGAGTTGTAGTCTTTGAACACAAGCTTCTTAAATAATCCCTTTTATTTTTATTTATTTTTGAAAATATCAGATTCTAATCCTCTCTAACCAATGTACACTACCAGTAATTAAAAAAAAGGCATAGTTCTTTGGAAATTTTTTTTCTTTCTTTGCCAATTTTGTGATGAATACATGTATAACTATGCAGGATTTCCCACATGAAAAGTGTTCACAGCCGCAAAAGAGAGCATGAAAATGGTTTTCATCAGCAGATCTTAAAGTACTTTTACAAAGCACTATTCTTTAACAGATGGGGAACCTGAGACTCAGGCAGATAAAGTAACTTGCCTAAAGTCACCCAACAAGGTATTACAAGTTGGGTTTCTGCTGTGGTAGTAGTTTGCTCTTGTGACTCTTTAGGACTATCTGGAATAAATCCACTATGTGTTAGACCTTCAAGAATGATTTTATGGCATCAGATTACAAGTTTCCTTTGACAGGAGTGATACACACCCTCAAAAATTACACCTTGGGAAGCTAAGAGGGAAGGAGAGAGGCCAACATTGTGCTAAGGGCGAAGGGATAAGAATGCAATGACTACAAAAGCCTGGATCCACCTGTCCTGGTGGCTACAGCACTCTCCCTACAACATGGTGTAAAAATAAAGTGCTAATGAAAGGAGTGGACTATAGGTCTTTGCTTCACCAGCCTGATCCTACGATGTGAAAACTATAAATCTGCCACTATGAGTTTTAAATTGCGTGTCTTGCACAATAAAACATCACCTCTTTTGTTGGGGATGCTTGGGGTCTCTGCATATTGGCCTGGAAAACCTATATTAGATCTCTGGACAAAGCAGGTATTTAATCTAAAGCCCATATTACATTATGTTCATACCAGCAGACATTCACTCTGAGCTACGGTGCCACCCTGCAAAGCCTCTACAGCGGAGTTCAGAGTGTTTGGCAGCTAGAAAAGCCATAACTGAACTATTTGTGTAATTTAGCGTCATGTAGTTGTGCTAGCAATAAAATACCTGGACTGTGTATCTAGATGGACACATGAATGTTTTTATCACAGCCCATGCAAAATATTATTAATTTCTACACCTGTATGAATCATCCTATATTTTGCTGCTAAACAAACAGCTGAAAGATCCTACTGCAGAGGAAATGCATTTGGACAAGTATCTTTTACACCTTCACAAGCAAACCTTATCTTCCACTTGAGAGGTAAACTGTGTTTTTGAGCAGCTGAAGATTAATACATAAAAGTTGTATTTTTATTTACTGTTAGTAGAGCGATGTTTCTGGTAGTTTTCTAAAAATCTACACTTATTCTGCCTGTACTGCCATGCTTACTTAAGATTCCCATGATATATTAATATAGGAGCGCGTGCAGAGCCTGCTGTGAATGCAAGGCACATTTTCCTACAGAATTGTTTGAAATATAAATTCAGTGCTGCGTTTGCTAAACATTTGTTTTCTTCACATTTTGATATTTGGAAAGAAAATAGATAGCTCATAATTAGTAAAACATTCATCACAGAACAAAATAACTTTAATCTGTTGTTCAGAAGTCTGCAATAACTATCTCTATAAATAAATTTCTGCTTGCTCTTTTATATTTGTACTAGTGGTAAGAAATTCTTGACTCTAACTCTAACAAAGACTTTAGCACTATATTCTTGAGGTGTGAACCAACAATGAAAGCTATTATTTTTTATTACTTGCCCGTTTAAACAAAAGAAGACAAAGTCTAAGATATTCAGATTTGCAACATCAAAGCAAACTCTGCTACTTGACAGATATTTAATAAAGTATCACAAGTCATGCATGGAAAACATGAAGACTACACTGCTGTAAACATTAGCTGGCATGCCTAATATTTCTTGGTGGTCTGAGTTCACAGTTTTATATTTCAAAGGCTATGAATGAAGACAGCTTTACAGTTGCACGTGTCTTCTTGCCTGAAAGAGCTCTTTAACAGTTCTGAAAGCAGTAACTTTAACGTTCTATCCACCTCGTCTTACCAGAGACTAACGATGAACATTTATAGTGGCATTTCGAATGAGAATAATCCAACATTTTCCAGTCTGAACGTACTTGTCACTCAGAGCTGCATGATCCTTTTCATATATCTTAGTGAGTTTTGTTCAGCTAGAAGTGTGTGGAGCATATATTCTAAATTACATGTCAGCTTGCAGCAATTGTTAATTTGCAGCAGTGTAATAGCCTGTGAAAATGAAAGCTTTGAAATAATTGTCCACTTTCCTTTGACACAAACCAATTCCCACTATTCAGACATTTTCAAACAAAGTCCCAGTGACAGACTGGAGCGCACTACTTAAAAATTGCTATTTCAGCAAATGGAAACCTATTTTAACTAGATGTTAGAGAACGATCGTGGAAAACACAAAACCTTCAGCTCTGTGAGTTCAACAGAATAATCTGCTACTCAAGACCTACTTGAACACCTCAGCTGAAGAATAAATATTGAATCAACAGATCTGGGAACTGACTTGCTAGAACGTTATTTTTGGGAGGATGGGAAAGGCTTGACACTATTCACGTTTAAGTTCTGTATCTGATTCAAACAAATTGGAGCAAAATTCTTAAAGCTTAATGAAGTAGATTCTTTTTTCAGCCTCTATCAAGACTTTAACTTATCAGTGACAAAACAAGGTAATACCGTTGTGAAGGCCACACGAGGTAAGCGTTACATATAGATTGCAGCGTAGAAGAGAGGTCTATGAGCTTAGGCTGACCATGGTACTCGCACACCGCAAAGCCCTAAGTCAGTTATGCACGTCCCCTCTAACTACCACCCAAGCAAAACTGTACATCACAGCAGAGCATTACGTGCTGAACAACTCAACTGAGTACTACAGAAACGTAATAGAAAATTTTCAGCCATTTTTACTGGAACTCTGGTACTGTAGTGGTAGCAGCAGATGCTGTATGCATTCATTTTGAGAAGTGTTGAACATCCAGAATACGAAGGGAAGTCAACAGCAGCTGTATGCACTCAGCACCTCTGAAAATAGCAGCTATGCAGCCTTGAGGTCTTAGGTGTTAGGAGTTCAATTAGAGAAAAATTAAAACAGTTCCATTATGAAGCTACTTTAAAAGCTGTTTAGACATTAAGATATTTAACTTCAAATTTGTGTATTTTTAAATTCCTACAGACTTAGAAGTAAACACTAGGTAGCACATTTTGAAGTTACAAGTTTCCACAATTTCAGTAATATAAACGATTAGTATGTTGCCTTGGCATTTATGCACAAGGCATGTGTTTTCTTTCAAAAAGATGGTTTTAGGGGTCAGTCAACTCATAACACTACTAACCACTCAAGTGACTAATTGAGAGATGATTTCTGGTCTGTAATAAACAGTACACATTAATCCCATATATAATTTTGCATAAAGAATGCATGCCAATTTATATTATTTTTGTGAAATTATAATACTAAGAGTGTAAAAAGTCTTCAGACTTGAGATTCGGCTGTTGCCTCACTAAGTAATTTGCTATTTGGATTAATGACTTGCTAACGTTTCAGTCAAGCACAAGAGGTGATTGCACGTGGCCTGCCAAAGAGGTTTCAGTGGCTCCAAAAACGGAGGGTAGCCAAGAGCCCAGCGAAAGAAGTATCCAAACTACATTCTCCTAGAGGCAAAGAATTACATATGCTAGGAGCACAGAGATGCTCACACTAAACCTCACACCAACGAGCAGGATATGGCATTCAGCATGCCTCTCCTGCCTAAGAACTGCAACACTGGACAGGTGCTAGGACTCGATTACTGTTCAGGCAATAAATAACCGCAGACAGCTAGTGAACGAGATTTATAAGGGACAGCTTCTGGGATCTGACAGGTTTGGAAATATAGAGGAAATGCAGAGGGTATTTTCTGTCATCTCTGTTGTGACAAACTTCCACAACTGCGTTCATTTGTTTGGGAATTTGCAAAAAGTCTGATTTTCTTTTATGTTTGTCAGATCAGGTTAAGGTATAGGCATTCCAGTCCTTCAAAAGAGCTGTTCTTGAAAGAGGATCATGAGAGCACTCTAGCAATGCTGAGCGCCATAAGCTCACTAAGGTACACATCTTCTGTGCTGCGTGGCCAGTCTGAGGAGCGAGTGGGAGAACTGTCTTGCAGTGATTTTCATCAGCCAACCGATAAGCTTTCTAGAACCATTATTCACATAGGACAAAGACCTTCTGAATCCCAAGCAATTTTGTAATATGTCACCTGATAGAAAGTATCACACATCATAGATTTCAGAGCAATAATTTCAAATCTTGGATTTTGTGGAAGACTGGAGAAAAAGGGAAGTTACCTTTTTCTTGCATTTTGATTTACATGATGACTATCCAAAGCTAAGGAGAGGGCCAACACATTGGAACTAACACCGTGATGTGGACTGTCGAGAGCAAGACTAAACATCCATACCCTTCACTGCATGTTCAGTATCTCCACTTGTACACAAAATATGTTTCCAGAGCACCCTGAGAGATGATGCCATTTCCTATTGGTTTAATGCAGACAGATAAACTGGAAAAAATAGACACTGTGACACCTCCACCCCCTTTCTGCATCCTGATCTCAGGTCACAGAGCACACATTGCTGAGACACACAGGTACTCTGAGCCACGTCTACTCTGTGGCGTAGGGCAGACTTTCAAAGCCCCCTGCCAGGACTAAAGCATTATGAAATGATTTATTTCCAAGGCCTGAACTGAACCAACTTTCATCAACCTTAAAGATATTTACCTGAAAAAGCACTGGGTCTACCTCGTCATAAAACTTTGAGCAGACTGGGATACAATGAGAATGTTCAATGTACTAGCACAAGGCTACTTCACAAACCAGTCGGTTCTGTGGCATTCGTGTGCGACACCAGGCAACGAGGTGAAAGCAAACACCACAATCTGTGATCAAAAGCAGAACAAATAGCTTCAACGCAAAGCACGGCGAGGGTGGCTCAGCCTCGCGCCGTTCAATCCCATCTTCTGCATTAGGCCAGCCTCTGATACCAGAAAGGGGCAACTCACAGTGGAAAAGCTGCATCCACTGGTACATGAATTGGTACAGTACTTTAACACAGCTTTCAGGAGAAAACTTAAGTGGGAGTAGCAGTAGTTTCACACGTACAAAAGAAGCCCTATTTAAAAAAAGAGAAAAAAAAAAAAGAAAAGGCTAAAGAACCAGGAAGTGGAGGAGTAAATGACAGTGGTAGAGAGAAGAGATGTCTCCTTCCATTTAGACAAGCAGACATACTCTTGCAATTTAATGGATTGTAAGGACTCAAAGATATTTACTGTCTAGCCATGTAAGTACATTCCAGCTCTTGATTTGCTTTTAGCAATGAAACCAGTCATATATTACATCAATGTGATTCTTGTTTGTTGAAATAAGTGAATAATTTGGGGAGTATATTCAATTCACTGTTTAGACATTCCCTTGTTTCATCTGTTCTCAATTTCCACAATATGCTGTTTGGAAAACTACAGCTGGAAGCACATGGCCAGTCAGAGAGTTTGGTCAAGAACTTGGACATCTTAACTAATTTCCTCAACTACATGTTAAATTAATAACATACAGGCTAAGTTGTTATGAACATGACATACATCACTTTTTGGGTTTTGGCATGCAGAGTTCAAGCAATTTGAGGACACAATTCTGTTAAGCCAATCTGATGGCTCACTTCTGCCAAAAGGTGCTACTCCATCCTCCCGCATGCACAGCCTCCCCAGCCACGGGTCCCCATCCCCTTCCTCGTGCTGGCACTTGCCTGCCCGTACTGGTCTGCCTTCAAGATGAGCCAGCTGGGGAAACTAAACCAGCAGAAACCATCCACTTTTTTGGTAGTGCTGATTTTCTGCTGGCTTAGGGCTCTCAGCTGGCTCCCTGAAAGGTCAAGAAGTCAGCACAGAAAAAAAAGCACAAGCATGCAGCCAGGGAAAAGGGGAAGGAGCAGACTGTCATGTCATAAAACTGCACCATCAGAGCGTACCTGGCGATGGCTTCACTCTTGTTCTTCTCATGTGAAAGAATTTAACAGTTCTGAAATACGTAGAAATATTGTTTCTATTGCTAAAGCCTGTAAATGCTGAAGTTACTAGCTTCTGATGTTCTGCGGAATAACCTTCCAACTTCTGCAGCAATTTTCCACAAAATCTTTTAAACCATAATTTTTTTCTATTGTAGGGCTTAAAATTCAGCCACTCAGAGATAGCCAGTGAAAACAGAAACATCAGCCATCTAAATTCCCATAATATTGACTTGAAACAAAATACAACAATGTTTACTCTATTGCTTTGGCGTGGGTTGGTTTGTTTGCAGTCAAACCGAAATTTATACTGGCTCCTCACATATTGATATGTTGAGGAAATAAACAGTAAATACTATTTCCAATCCATCTGTTTAACTTGTTAGAAAAACAACAGTCAGAGGCTTTTCAGAATTGTATTCTTTCTGTACAAAAACCAAATAGGGAACCAAGTTTTTGTTATGTTTAAAATACTCTGTGTGTGCGTTTGGATGAAGCGTCCAGTCTGACTTCCCAACTCTCACTCCAGCGCTGGTCCTGGCAGAGGTTTGCGAAGTTTGCAGCGAGTGCGTGACAATCGTCTGGAGGAGACCCACCACATCTGCGAGCCTGGCAAGAGCTGTCCTAAGCTGTGGTCAACTCTCCTCGCTGTTTCTCTTTGTCTGACACACGACTATGCCTTTTAGAGAAAACGTCACCCACCTAACAAGGAGCTTTCTGTGAACGGTGCTGTGAGGAGAACCAGGTCGGCTCCTTCGTTGTTCCCCTGCTGGCTTTGGAGTGGAAGACGCTCAGCTGGTCAATAAGAAAGAAGATTTTTGCCTTGTAATCTTCAATTCTTCACAGACAGAAAAATGAAGGTACTTATCTAACATTCATTCTCGAAAACTCATCAAGTACTGAACAACTTATGCAGACTGCCTAATGTACGTCCTATTGCCAGCCTGCTGTACTGCTACAAGGGTTTACCCCAGCCGGCAATACTTCTGAATAATGTAGCCTGGTTAACTCCATTCAGCTCCAGTAGTCTCATCAGGTTTAAACAAGCATAAAACTGAAGTAAAACAGCCTCACAGTGTCTTACCTAGCCACATTTTCCGGCATTCAGCAATGCTGTCTTACAGTATGGACTATACGAAGGCCTATGACAAAAGGTTATATCTAAATATAAAGCCAACGTAGTGCATGTTTTAGCCATCTTGTCTTGTAGCAGGTCACGGACGCTAAAGAGGACATGGTGCTTCTTTGGCCTCTTGAGCTAATCTATTCACTAAGCCAAAAGAAAGCCTTATTAAAAAATAAAAATAAAAATAAAAATAAAAATAAAAATAAAAATAAAAATAAAAATAAGAAGAAAAAACACCCACCTGGCTTACAATGGCTCAGGTGAACGCCAGAGCTGGTAGGAAGGAGCACCCGGTTACCAGCAAGAGAAGGTGGAAAGGAGAGGAAAGGCCAGGACTCCCGTTTTGGCCTCAGCCACCAAGTAGACAAGGCAGTGGAGTCCAACTTCAACTGTTAGGATTCATGTTCTGCTGAAAGATGGAATAGTCTGGGGAAAAAAATTCCTTCTCTTCAGATTGTCATTTCCTGAGTCTAAGTAATTTACTGCCAATGAACTAGAGAGGGGAAAAAAAAGTATTTGTTGACTGCTGTAAAATGAGATAGAACTAGCAGCTTTTAAGGGTTCAATTATGCTGCTTTCAAGATCTAGGCCAGCAAGTTAGTACCTTTTTTTAAATATTAAAAATGTTGAGATGGATATGAGTTTTACAGTCAAACCCTGAGGTAGGTAATTTAAACCATCTGAACTGCAGAGCTGTTGCTGAAGCCAATACAAATACTTCATAATTACTTTTTGCTTCCTTTTTACCAGTGTCAAATACCGGCATTGTTAAAGTTCAGAAACATGCCACTTTTCAACACTTGAAGAAAAAATGCTTACCTACCTAGCCAGATCAGTACTTGAAACAGTTGTCAATAGCAGGAATATTCTTAGGTGTAAGTTATGAGCTTTGGAACAGCAGGTTTCAGATACTCACCAGGTGTCTGATAACATGAGATAACTGAATGATTTTATTTTAATTCTGTGATTTTGAGTGTTTTCCTGCAACACCCACTCAGAAGAATCTTTCAATGTATTTTAGGGGCATTCTATATAAACCTAAACTATTGACAAATTTTGCGTTTCTTTTTGTAGCCTGTCTTTGTCAACTGCAGATCTTTTTTAAAAAGGATTTAATATGCTCTTGGTTTTTTCTTTAATTTCCAGTCCTCTAACAAGGGATTAAAATAGATAAACAGGCTACAGCTGTTTAGCCTTCTAAATTCTGACACCTCCTTCCTCCATTTGGGACTATAGTCTCTTTTTCTTTTTGTCTTTGACTTCTTGTAGACTGAAATCCAATACTTTTGTCTGCATCTGCTGCTAAAAGCCATTTCTCCCCAGCCACAGACCAGTCCCCTTGTGTCTCATTAAGCACATTTACATTTGGCTCTTAAAATCCTAAACAGAGCATTTCATGCCTAGCAATAGTGCTCTGATGAAAGATGCACTCCACTCATGGCTTCTGTAATGACACATGGTATTACCCCATTATTTGGGGGGACTCAAACAGAATCTTATTTTTAAAAGTGACTGCCCTGTTACAAACTTTTTTTCTTAATAATCAGTACTTTTCTATAGTAGGCAACAATTTAATTGAATTAAAAATCATATAAAAAGTAAAATTTTGCATTGTGGATTAATTCAGTGGGGTGGGTATTTTTGTGAAGCTCCTCCTGAAGTCAATCAAGAAGGGTTACTTCCTCAAGAAGATATTAGCAACGCTGAGAGTCCCAAGGTATGCAAGCCATTTGGTGCCATCAGCCTTCTCAAAGTCACATGATTCAATCAGGAATAGCAGGCATACTAGATCACCGCAATGTAATTAAATACAATTAATCAACTCTGAACCAATTGCTTCGAGAAGTGCCCACTGAACCTTTTCAGGCGGCAGGAATGTCAGGAATTCATGATTCTGGCACACAACAGTAGGAAGTAATTCCAGACTGGCTCCTACAAGTCATATTGGCTTCAGTTCAAGGCTTCTATTGATCATTCCTGTGGTAGCATAAAATAAACAAAAAAACCCCCCCAAAACAAGAAGGAAGCAAGCATTCAGGAACCCAGCCCTGAATCGCTTGGGATTTAACATGAACAAATAGTATCTTGCATCATATTACAAGCCAACAAGTAGAACAACCTGTAGGCCACAGGTGCAGCATGCTCACCACAAGAAGCTATCTTCAATCACCTGGCTGTGCTATCTGAACTAACTGTATATTCTATGCAGCTCCTACGTGTAGCTCCAAGAAAAATGAGTAGCATTAGACTAATCTAAAGCTAATGAAGGAAGTCAGGTCTGTCCCCAGAGTGAATTGTCACATTTACCTTTGCAAGAGCAGATGGGAAAAGCAGGCTTTTGGATGCTTCGGTAGGAGTTTACAGCCAACAGCTCAAGGTCTGCTAGACCTTGAGCTTTCAAAACATGGCTTTCAAAGAATGGACAGCTATCATCGTCTCCAGCCGACATAACTAAACGATGCTCTGATTCCTTCATAAACTTGCCAGCAGTGTCAGTTTTAGCTGGATTATGCCTCAAGGCACATCACCACCAGAAGACATCGTGTCAGCCGCTCTAGGGATCACAAAAGTGCAATGGAGACCTCTCCACTATAACACGGACAGTATCAGAATGGGCTCAAAGTCTTTTTCCATACTTTGGAGGACATTGTTAATCCAACAGCATTAGCACTCATTCAACTTCAAAGGCAGAATAAAATCAAGGAACTATTAAGAACTTCAAGGTTGCTTAGACAAAACCAACAACCTAACAATTAGCAAATATGATCTATCATGTAAAAAATGTGAGATCGTTAAAAAACAGAGACCTTAAATGAATATGATCTCAAGAAAATCTGGCAAAGGAGTACCAACTAGCTCGATGACAGTTGGTCCTTACAAGCCAACAGACATAGTGAGACCATTGTACAAGTAGTAGCCTGAAGTATCCTCCTTCCGTTCAGAGTCACAAGTCAGAAGAAGGCTCACTTTAGCCCTTTGAAACATTCTTCTCCACCCACAGAAGCTGCAAATTTTATCTGAGAAATTCTGCGTGTGGTACAACCAGCAAATTCCTCAGCTGGAAACAAAGGAGCATTGCTGTCACCCAGCAGTCGTGGGCTGAGGAACTTCCTGCCCCCAGCCAACAGAAGAACTCTCCTCTTAGTGCTGCAATCAGAATTTACCAACCTACTTCCCATTCTCTATTCTGTGGCCAAACTTGCCTCCAGCCAGAAGGAAAAATAGGCAGCTTTCTGCCTGCATTTCCCCTTTACTATCCTTACAGACACACACAGAAGATAAGAACTCAGAAAGAGTAAGTACTCAGACAAGGTCAAATGTAAGAGCTGTCTGACCTCTTTTTCTTTTAAATCCTTATTCTGATTTCATTTGTTTCTGTTGTCCCCATTCGCTTTCATCTCTGCAGAGTCCCTAGTGTGAAGACATTCTGTGAAGACACAGAAATCACCCTCAAAAACCTTTGGTACCTCTTATTTGGCCTTTTTTCCTGTAAGACAAGAGTTTGAAGCACCAAAACCTTTCTCTGCAGATCTCAAGAATCTCCCGTTCTAAAAAAATCTGTAACCTTCATCACATGCATTCAGGTAACTCTCAGTTAAAAGAAACAAGTCTATCCCTGCTACTTAATGAAAATACTGCAATATACTCTTTTCAGCTGGCTACGCATATACAAGCAGAAGGAAAGCTCTTCCTTCTTTCTTTGACCCAGACAGACCTCTAATTGCAATAGGTATTTGAGTCTGTGTTATACTTCCTGAGCAGAGTCTCCCAGCTGTGCCTAACTGATGTGAATAACAGTATCTGGTAGACTATTTGAGTCATTTTTCCTTCAAATGGCTTTACTTCTGAACTGCAAAATAGAAAGAAGCAAAAAAGTGCTCTTAGGTATCATTTACAACAGAGTACCGAACAGAACCAATCTCAGAACACAATCTGAGCTTTACTCAAATTCCTTCTTAAAATTTATTTCTTCTGTTGCTGCTTACAGAAAGTTGGGCAACAAATTATGGTCAGTAAAAGGCAAAAGACTCACAAATCTCGTAAGTATTAAGTTATGTTTTACCCTGACTAGTGCAAACATGACTCAATAGTTCTGCTATGGCACTAGAGAGATCCAGATTCAAGTAAATTCACTGCTGCAGAGTCTTTAAAGTCCTCTTAGATAATCAGGAATATCACAACGAATTTATAAACTTCCTCAGTTATTCCAGATTTTTCAATGTTCACAAAAGTGCCAAATGTTCAGCCACTGGCAGGGGTTCCATAGAAACTGATATAATTTAATTATTTCAATTTAATATCCAGTTATCCTCTGTATATATAGGTACTTCATTTTAGAAACAGAATTCTTTCAAAAAGTTAAGAGGAAGAAAAACTAGAGCTACATGCCTAAGGTAGGACTAAATATTGTAACCACTTTTCATGCATTTTTAAATGCTAATTTTGTTTGAAATGTTTAGATTACTTCCTCACACCTATGAATAAATAATCCCATGCCTATGTGTATATTATTTGTAGGCACAGGCAAAAATACAGCAATGAATCTTAATTCTTTTCTGCATCACCCAGCAGGCTACAGCCACCCAGCAGATAGGAGAAAAAGGATGTGAAATGGAATAGATCTTACTTCTGAGAGATGACAATGTTTTGAAAAATCCAGGTGATAGATAGCTGATGCCACCACACTTTGTCTTATAGGCTGCTACTAAGTGAAATTTTACTCTCCTGGGGGGGTTGATTAGGCCTGTAAGAAAGTTACTTAAGTTTTCAGTTCAGAGACATTCAGAACAACAAGAAGTTTAAGCTTCTCATAGCAAGCAGTCAATGTGAATCATGGTAAAAGTCACTCCCCGGGCAGTGCAAGAAAAAATAGGAACCATGTGGTCTCAATACTATATAGAAATGAGCAAAAGGGGCAGGGAAAGCCTCTCATACTATTCATGCTGATCAAAAAAGATTAGAAGTATTGAGCTATTTAGGAAACCATTACGTACTGTATATAACGGTGCTGCTTTTGACCAAAGGCAAACCTTGAAAATTAGAAGTCCAGTTTTCAAGGCCCTGCAAGGTAAAAGACTGAGGAAGAAATTGGTAGACTGGATGCAGACTTGCTTATTCAAAAAAAATTTACAAATGCCATTTTTCCTAAATACAGGAGGCATCAAACAAGAGCTTTATGTTCTTTCAACCTTGCCAAAAAGGTGTGTGAATGGAAGTTCTCCTGCTATTTCCTTTCTCTGTCTCCTTTTTTTCTCAAGTTCGTGCTCAGCAGCGCTTCAGGGTCTCTGGAGCTTCTCTGACAACTACCCTGTCTGGGTAAGAGGCTAAATGACAAAAGAACATCTCTTGCATGCACATCCTCACTTCTTTTTTAAAACTGCATTTAGCAATAGCATATATGTAAAGTTTTGTGTGCTTTCACATGAAATGCAGTCAGTGGCCCTGTAGTCTGTTGCATATGTGTATGAGGTGAGACTGATCTTTTTGTCCCTCAGATGACGTATTTCAGAAATAGATCACTGTATTCAACTGGCTAGGAAGCCAGTCTTCTGTAACAACCTGTGCTTTGCTAATACAGCCTCAAACTTCTGTTCTTCCAAATAATAAAATTACTTAGCAACTCATAGTGATTCTTCTGCTGATGAGGTTCTACTGAAATCAGCGGGGACTCTCCTACCAATTTTAATGGGCGTCAAGTATATCAACTCATGTCTCGTAATTTTGTTCCTGTAGCAGTACAAGCGAGGCATAGGTAAGAACCAGTCATAGTACAACCTGCATAAAAACAGAACAGAAAAAAAAAAAAACCCTCTCGTGCTGACTGTTACTGCCTTATTCTTCTGCAGGCATTGCTGGGAAAAGAGGAATGGGTGACAATATTTACATAAGGCTCTTCTCAAGGGTGAGGGGGAGTATGAGAGAAGCACCGAACATTGATTTACTGGGGGGTGGAAGAGGCAGCCCTCACATCATCACTGATTTTATTAACATCACCTGGTGCTTCATGTGTCACAGGATGCAGTCCCAGGTCCCACCACCTTTCAGATTCCAGTGTGGTCTATGGCATCTGTTCAAAAATGTCATAGGTATGTAGCAGAGACTGGCTTAAAAAGGAAAAGTAAGACTATCATTAGGGATATGTTACTACTGTTTTCAGTCCAGGAAGCCAGGTCATTTTGGGTTCCCATAAATAGAAAGTGGCAAGCCAGTAAAAAAAGACTCAGATTCTTGTTGCACAATTTTTCTCCTCCTGTTCTTGATTTAATGCCAATGTAACCAAAAGATTGACCTACAAGAGCTCAGATTTCCTTCCTGTTTCTTCCCTCCCATCTCCAAGTTTCAAACTCATAACTTTGTTATCTGTAAACCCTGCTACAGCTCTCTTCAACAAAGTTAAACACACTGTCAAATGAATCAGCAGTTCAAGTATGAGCTAACCCCATCCAAACACCATCAAAGGTTATATCAACATAGTGATGGCTTTTTAGCATGGTTTCCTAAGAAAGCAAGGCTTCTGTAAATATATTAGTTACCAGTCTGCCTACGACCCTGTTCTCCCTCTCCACCAATAATTTTTGAACCATTGGCCAACTTCAGCCGTATTTGATGAAAGGACAGAAATCTCAATGCCAGTAAGGGGGATTGGAAGGGAAATCAGAGATACCCAAAACAGTACTCCTGCTGTGGGCACCAGACTCAAGTGTGGGGTGCTAAGATTCCTAAACCTCACCTGTAATCAGTTGTTACTCCATTTGTTTCAGAGAAACTCACAAGTTTGACCTTATCCTGAAAAGGACCAAAAGCACTCAGGCATTTGTTTGGTGTCATGAAGGAGCCATGACAAAGAGTTGAGAGGCCGCAAGGAACAGCTTCTGCTCAAGTCTCGGGATTAAAACCCGTGCTTATTTCCTTTGCTGTCACAAGGCAAGAACAGGAGATTCACATGCAAGTCTTCAGCTCTGGAGGATTTTATCCAGCAATGTACTTCATTCACCTCAAGCTCCGCAATATCTTGCACCAGAGCATTTGCCATTAATGAGACACTAATCCTCAAGCAAAGAGTCAGTGCGACACTGCTGTGTTCACACAGGCACATCCTGAAGCAAGGACTGCATCTGGTAGTTCACATTAAGGTTCTTGACCAAGTCTGAGTTCAGGGACAAAATCAAGACACGCAGCCATCTACCCTGGTACAAGCAAATCCCGTAGCACTCCCAGCTCAGGAGAGCTAGTTTTACCCTGGCACCATAAAGACTACTTCTCATTTAGTTCTTGACAAAACAGGGTTCCCTCTTTGAATCTTTTACAGTCAATACGATCTCTCTCCCTCCCCTGTAATCACACCCAGCTCGCTAACAATAAAAGAGCCCATCTTGTCAGCTTCTCAGTGTGGCAATAATGCTGCCTTTTGACTTCTTGCTGCAGAGTGGAAAGATATTATACTATTAACTGCTAATGGCAAGCCCTCGCTGCATATTAATAAGCCAGCCAATGAACAGCATATACTTTATTATTCGTATTACAGCTAGCACAACAAGCCGAGGTGACAGACAAGTACTGAAAAAAAAAGCTAAAAGGTATCAAAAGATGTACATATGCTCCAAGTTGTTGAAAAACATGTTATATCCAGGGAGATATTTTTAGGTTCCCATAAACCGACAGGTGCCTACATTATGCTAGAAGTCTTTAATCTATAAAATTGGATTTACAGCCAGTGCTTCAAGAAGAATGTATGCACCTAACAGCCACAAAGACCTGCATTGTCTGTACATTTAACTGGCACAGATTTGTAGGACTCACTTAGAACTCTAAAGAAGTGTACACATGCTCTTTCTAAATTTTCTTCAAGTTTTAATAGCCCAAAGTAGAAGGGGGGTTGTTTTGATTTTTTTATTATTGTTTTGGGTGAGCTTCACTTAATCAAAGCTTTAACAATATGTAATTTTTCCTTGGAAAGCTGGCCTGCAATCAGCATATTTAAATAGCAAACAGTTTATTGTTAACTTAACAGAATCTAACAGCTAATGACTCAAGCATGGGTTAAAGAAAACCATTACCGATGGCTTCCCTAGGCAGTACATCTGTATTGACTGTAAAGACAAAAACTTACCAGTTGTACAGCAAGGATTTTTCCTCCAGTCTCCAATCAGAGCAGATTATTTCACCAAAAGTGCTGTCAAGTCTTTGTCTGACGGGCAGAATTCCTTCCTTGGCCAGATCTCTTCACCACTGACCTGTTAACAGAAAGCATTTGGAAGGTTTTACTTATTGCAGATAGTATATAAGTTGTATTAAAACACTGTAAATAATTGTTAAGTTTGTACAACCCTGAACACTCAATATTGCATCAGGATGACCCCCAAAACCACCTCTGGAATTCAAAACCAGGTGTTTCACTGCCACTTTCCTATGTAACCCAAACTACCAAGTGTCCTTTATCCTGTGGACTTCTGTATATCCTCCTTCAGACTCTAAAACACACTCAGCAAACCAATGACTTTTCAACAGTCTGATAACCTTGTTCATTGTCTAGTTATGTATTTCTAAATCTTTTAAAGCCTAAAGAACAAATTCCCAGTACTTGTTGTAAAACAAGAGTCACTGGAGTTACTACAAGGAATGGGTATTTTGAATACCATTGTACCAGTTACCAACCTAAGTAATCCTCATATGACAAGGCGTTTCTATCCACCTGGTTCCACCGACTCAAGCAATATTTATTTATTTAACCACTACCAAAGAGTCTCTTCCATTCAAAATGAATTAATGACCTTTCAACTCTAACAGATGCCTCTACACATGAAACTTGTAAATGTGACATGAAAACACCTGATTGCCTTCCCTCTCCTGGCGATTCAGTAGAAACACCGAGGCAGACACCGACATGGCAGTTTGTCAGATCTCTCTAGCTGTCCACGGCACAAAAAGGGTGATCGCTGATGGTTTTGTGCTTCTGAGAGCGTCCTGAACTGATTAGTTCTACTGTTTTCCTTGGATCGGTGCATTCTGTCATTCTTATTTTCTCTAAGCACTACTATCTTAGTCCTTCAGCAATTTTGTTTAAGTCAATTACATTCTTACGGCCTGAGAAGTTACTCGAAGTGAGAAAAGGACTATATTTAAAGCAGGATATGAGTAATTTTTTTTTTATCCCTTCAACAATGTAACTTGATTTCACATTAATAACATCTAGTTTTAATTTCTTACTGGTAACTCCACTTCAAAATAGGGAAGCTGTGTCACTGAAAAGTTGAATAGCTTGCCCAGATAAATTCAGCAAACTAGACTCCCAGCCTAGATACCGACCACTAGATTAGCTTGCCCTCCAATTGCTTCTCTGGGAAGATTCCCTCACTATTATTGACTCTTATTAATTTCTACATGTCTGTATTACACAAATGCCAGCGGTGAACAAAGAAGAAATTGCAAGTTCTATAATAAACACTTGGCAAACTTCTCAATGGAAGGTATGTCTCCTGTCTGACCTTATTATCCCTGCACTAGAATGACAGTGGGATTTAGCAATCAAAAAAAAATATTTATGCTTTAAAGTTATTCTAGCAAAAGCATTAATCCTTTCTGCCCTTTTAGGAACTGGTTACTTATTTTCCCTGAGAGACTGAGCAATAAATATAAATTGTGTAATTCTAAGCAATGGAAAGAAAATGTTACTTTGGTTTTAGTAGGATAGAAGAGTTACCATAAAAGCAAATCACTAAGACAGATCAGTTCCTTATTCCACAAATACGGAATGAAAGGGATGCATCCTTCACCAGATTCATTTGAACACAAAAAAGGGCAAAAAAAAAACAGAGAAAAAAAATATACAGCCAAACAGCTCACAAATCTGTGGGACAGAAATAGAGATTTCAGATACAGCAGAATCTGCAAGTGAGAATCTATATACAAATAATGTGTGTCCAGCACACTCAAAATGTTTTTCTTAGAATTCTAAAGGAAAACAAATGGCAAATGACTGAGGAATCTCTGAAATCAAAGAAGTCTTCTGCCTGTGTGAATCCTTCCAGAAACACAAGACAGTGTTCTTAAACGCTAGAAGACAGCACTCGATCTGGTGTCGGAGGTCAGCCTCGGAGGAGGAGTAATTCACTGAAGAAGATGGTGATGTCAGCTCCAAACATGAGATGGAAAGGATCCAGGAAACCTGTTAGTTCTGCAACCATTCAGGAACAAATATTTAACTTGGGAATTAGCAAGGAGACCAACTTGGAACTGGCAAGGGATCTCTGTAGAGAAGCAAAGCAGGAATTATATAAGAAATGCAGGTCAGAGTCTGTAAGGAACAGGTCCTGTTCTGCTCGTTCCTCCAGCTGTTCCACCCAGACCGAAGCATTTGCATCCGTCAGGCATCTGCATTTTGCAGCAACTTTACCGAGGCTGGAAGCATCCACGCTACCTTACATGGTGGCTGGGATGCCTTGAAAATGGAGAACTCCTGCCGGGGGGGAAATAACTTCAATGAAATTACTGTATCTTGGAATAAAAAAGTAACCCTTTTTTGAACCTGCCATGGACTGATACTCTTTTCACATCAGTCTAAGGCTGGAAGAACCGGTTTTATACGTCCACTAATTTCCACTTTCCACTCTTGGAACTTTTTATGCCCGTACAAGCAAGGCTGAAAAGCCCTCTTGTGAGCAGGTAACGGCTGATACACGAGTTCATAAAACCACAACTCAAACTTCTTTCAGACAATGAAAACTTTAGCTACCTGAGCCTCATTTCTCTCTCATGCAATATTTTCATAGCTGTCATTAATTTTTTTCTGGAATTTCTGCATCGATAACTATACCTTGCTCCAAATACCTAGGTATTTACTAAATATTTCTTCCTTCTCTGTAATTCAAAGGGAAATATCCCCCTAGCAGCAGCAAGAGCAGTTCTAGGCTCTGCCCACATGCAGGCTCTGGGATTTTAAAGCCCGCCAGCACGTGTACATGCCTGGCCCAAGATGCAGAGCAGGAAGCGTCACAGGTGGTTTGGAGAGAATAAGCTTAAGTAAATGCAGTATAATTCAAAGGATGGAGACAGAGATTTGAGCCCTGATTTAAAGAGCTGAAAAACAGAACAGGAAGGAACCGCGCTGGTGTGGGAAGCTGGAGCGCATGGTCTGGAAGTCCAGAGCTGCTGCTGCTGCCACCACAGCCATAAAACCTGGGAACTCACAATATGCCACCGATCCCTCTGACTTTCCCTACAAGTGTTCTCAGCTGGTATTCACTGCCATTTACTTCCTCTTTCCTATTCTTTATTCAGTGCATTGTTGTTTGTTCTACTGCCAATTATTTTCATATTTTTCTTAAGTGGGTTACTTCTTGACCAAATTTTTTGATGTCTGTGGAGCCACAAGTTTTTGATATCCCAGATGATACTTTCAGATAATTCCCAGTTTCCAATAGTATTCCCCACACTAAGTTACATTCCCAAATGCATTCTGTAACTGTATGCATCAGTCTAACTTCGGAAAATTATTCCTCTTGATGTGGTATATATACACATGTGCAAGCACATGAGTGCATGTGCACATACATTTGTGTGCATAAACCATAGATAAATAACTGGAGCCATGTCCTATTTACAGAAGGTAAGTGCAACCAGATTGCCATTAGTACATAAGGATACATAAGGAAGTACTCTGTTTTAGAGTGACAAAGACGCATTCTTCTTTGTCCCTCAGAATTAGATTAGTCTATGTGGTAACACAAGCTTTCTGTGTTAGGAAAAAACATTTATATTTTTAGATGACTGGCCTGCAATAGTTTATTATCTACATGCAACAATCTTCTAACCAGAAAATCTTTTCAGAGTTATAAAAAAGCATATTCATGCAGGACTCTAAGAAGACTGGCCCAGAATTCACTCAACAGTGAACACCAATCTTAAATTTGAGGAGATAAGAGGACCTGGTAACAAGTTCTATTATGCTCAAGAGAAAACTGAATATAAAACTCATGTCTTAGCAATTTAAGTGAAAGTGTTGCCCTTCTGCATGGCTGAAAGCTTCACACTGTGCTGAGAATAAACTTGCAGACAGCAATGACAGCTGTGGGAATGATGCCACATATTAAAATGTTTAAACTCTCCTCACAGATGACAACAGGAGTAGTCACCCAACAGAGCATCGCTCTGCTCAGGTACAGGTCAGCTGAGACAAGGAGCAACACTTTGGTGAAGACTATAACTTGAGAAGAAAAATAAAGCCAAAATAAGTTTTTAAAGATAACCCTTTAAAATAAGGAAGAGTGCTTAAAAACATAGATTAAAACTAAGAAATTATTAAATTCTTATTAATAATTATTAAAATAAACTAAGAAATTAAGTATAAACTAAGTATAAACTTAAGTATAAATTAAGTATAAACTAAAATAAACTAAGAAATTATTAAATAAACTAAGAAATTATTAAAATTTGGCGTTGGGCGCCAAAAAGGACTGTCGTGGTTTAGCCCCAGCTGGCAACTAAGCACCATGCAGCCTCTCGCTCACTCCCCGCCGGTGAGATGGGGGAGAGAATCAGAAGAGTAAAAGTGAGAACACTCGTGGGTTGAGATAAAGGCAGTTTAATGGGGAAAGCAAAAGCCGTGCATGCAAACAAAGCAAAGCAAGGAATGCATTCACTGCTTCCCATGGGCAGGCAGGTGCTCAGCCATCTCCAGGACAGCAGGGCTCCATCACGCGTAACGGTGACTTGGGAAGACAAACGCCATTGCTCCCAACGTCCCCCTTCCTTCTTCTTCCCCAGCTTTATACACTGAGCATGACGCCGTATGGTGTGGAATGTCCCTTTGGTCAGTTGGGGTCAGCTGTCCTGGCTGTGCCCCCTCCCATTTCTTGGGCACCTGGCAGAGCACGGGGAGCTGAAGGAAAAAAAAAAAGTCCTTGACCAATGTAAATACCACTTAGCGACAGCCAAAGCATCAGCGTGTTATCAATATTATTCTCATACTAAAATCCAAAGCACAGCACTATACCAGCTACTAGGAAGAAAATTAACTCTATCCCAGCCGAAACCAGGACACACATCAAGCTAATTAATTTAATCCATAAGCAGACATATATCTTGCCAGAGAAAAATGGAAAGCTTCAAACTGATCTCAAGAAATTATGAAAAAATGCAAGAGTAGGTAAATAAATGTACGTTAGGCATCTCCTGGCCCCATCATCAATAGAAGGCAAATACCTACACTGAGCCATATCCATTTGCACTAAAAAAAAAATTAGCATATAGCATACATAACAATCTTTTCATTAATTCACTTAAAATCATGTGAAAGATACTGCATTGTGACAGCGCCTGGGATTCCTCCTCACCATCAAATCTGGAAATTGTAGGTTTTTAATAAGGTTAGAGACAGATGAAGGGAAGAAGCCATAGTTTGGAATTCCTGATTTGCACATCACTACTTGTACCTAAGTGTTAGGAGTCTCAATCAGGCACAAAATCAGAAAACAACCCTCGAACGCATGTCAGAAAGCTGTAGCCTGTTGTAGTAGAAAGTTACTTATCAAAACTTGAGTCTTTGCAGAATCACCAAAAAGAGCATGAGAAGTCAAACCGCTGTCCCTACGAGCAGCAGTGCTCAGTGGCTGTAGTATGAAGCACCGCGACAGCCTTCAGCACGGCCCTCTGTAGCCATCGAGTCCAATGGTCGTATATACAGCAGTCAGGTTAAATGACATGACTCGGGGAGCACCTTCCCCGCTTCCCTGGCTCTGTGATACGGCCAGCTGAAGGACGTCTGCAGGGTCCCATTCTTCTCCATGAAAAGCAGCCCGGGGACAAAAGATGTTGTCTTATCCTGGATTGCATTTTAGCCCCCTCTGCCTATATTGCCTTAGCCAAGAGTAGAAAGATGTTTGCATATGAAGCAAAGAATTAATTTTCTCAGCCTGGTATGGAGCCAGCATTTGCAGCCCTTCTAGGCCTGAAGGCTGCTCCAGAGGCTAATTTACAAAATGAGGATAAACATCCCCAGCTTTACAGAACAACACAGAGTGCACATTTGACAACGCGTTGTGTGCATTTGTTTACTTTTTGCTGCAAAAGCTGCCATGATGTAAGCTTCCCTGGCACTTTCCCTTCCTGTGCCTCCCCTTAACTCCGGGCAGGAGAATGGTGGGTGAAGGAATGGCTGGAATGTGTTTGTTGTAGCACAGTTTTCTGCTCTGCAATCACTTGCTGCTTCCTGTCAGACTGCAGGGAAAAAACAGGCTTCCTTTAATATCCCCAGTTCAAAATGTAGCTAATGCTCCATTTTCTTGGGATAAAAGAATGTTTTATTAAAGGAAACTATGCAAATAAAAATATTCTTAATTCATTTTTTCCATTAATTTACTCCTTTTTACACCGGGACTCAAGCATGTAGGTCTCCATATCTTATCCATTATCTAGTCTTATGTACATATTTTGCAGAACAAAGACATTGAAATTGTGAATCCAGTTCTCCAATCTAGGCACTTCATACTGTCACAGCCACATAAAGAGGCACGGAAGCTAGCAGAACAAGATTCACAAGGAATAACCTCAGGACGAGGGAGTTTCCCAGCTGTCATAGAGCCAATGGAGTAACTCTAAAGTTTCTCCCGGAGCCCTTGTAACCAGGGCAAAAAGTGCTCAGAGATACTGCCGCTGTAGCCAGCTGCAAGAATAAACCCTCCTGGCCCTCACAACTCAGCACCAGCCTCCCAGCACGAGAGCCAAACGCTCCTTCGCCTCTTCTGCCTTACTGAGTAGGTTGCAAGGAGCAGAAGAAATCCAGCTTTGGTTCTTTTGATACCACCAAAATCCCCATGTAAAATATGTAGGCTTCAGAGTTTGGATTGTTGTTCCTCAAAAGGAAGGAACATACTTTTTTTTAAAAATGTTCCAGTCTGCTACAATTAATACAAGATTTTTCATAGCAGTAGTCGTTAAATCTTTATATCTAGTATAATATCAGAGAAGTTGCCCTCAGCTGTTTCTTATTGCAAGCTTTACAGTTGCTTCATATGCAGCATTTTGATCTGTCAGATGACATCTGAAATTCGTTACTGGTTTACAAGACTCCAGTTCGCATTTTTAGATATATTCCTTAAGTGTCATTTACAGAGGTTAGTGCCTTTGAATATCGAAAAGCAACTGCAGCTGTATCTACCTAAAAAAAGAAAACGAGTTCCATTTATATTGTATTCACGATGCTAGAACCAAAAGCGTCTACGGATTCCAAATTATTGAAGTACGTATCTATTTTTGCTTCCACTATAATTGTGAGGAAAATAACCACCAAAAAATAGTAACATATTTCATAACAAGCAGTACAGTTTTAAAAACCCATCCTATTTCTTGTTGATATTTCATCTGGATTTTTCAAAACATGAAGACATGAATCTGTAGATTTTTATTCTGGCATGTTTATACCACAAATTAAAAGTCACAAGACTTACAAAGTACGACCCCCAAATAGTCATACCCCAAATTGCTCTTTTCTGATAAGAACTCAAAGGGGAGCGAGGGTAGGCTTAGCACATGGCGCTATCCCCGCTGGAAACTTCCCCTGGGAGTATTTTCACTAAATCACAAGAAAGGAAAGGAGAGATCCACTATTACATTATTCTGGCCATTTTCATACTGGCTTTTTCCTACAGTACAGTTCCCAGGTTTTGGTATGGTTTTCTTATAAATTGAATTTAAAAAAAAAAATGAACTGTGACCAGTTCTCGAACACTGCCATCCCTCACAGTGTTTTTACATATGCTCTCTGTGCCGCTCCATGCCATTACTGCTAGCTAAGATCCTCTCTGCTGTTTACAGTCTTGAAATATTTGCAACTAGAAGGCAAATCTGCACAAATTATAAAGAGAAAAATCAGCCCCAGAAAAGTGTTAAATAATGGCACTTTTAAGCTACAACAGCAACACAAGACACTTTCTCTTTCACAAGTACATTTTTGAAAGCCATAATATAGAGTGTTAGTTAAACAAAGATGTTGGCACCAAAGGGACTGCAAAATTATTCAAAATGAGTGTTCGTAAAGGCTAATGTATGGAGTGCACTTAGTAGTAAGTTTTGTTTTATTTAAAAGTTCAGTATCTTTAAACTGCAAGTTAATAAGAAGCAGAGTTTGTGCGGCTATCGCTGCACTAGACCCAAATGTTTATCAAACGCATGCCCCAAACTCCCACTGATTCCAGTGCATTCCACATGGCACCAGGCCTGTGACTGCTGGCAGTGAAGATTTTATGATGAAATTGGAGAGCCAAAAACAAATACCCCACCACTGCAAATTGCATCAGGCCATTGCTCAACTAATCATGGAAACGTAGATCCTCCCCGTCGTGATCAAATTCCTTAAAGCACATCATCAGAGCAGCTACCATAACATTTTGCCTTTCTAATTTGAGGCTATTTTGCAAAATTTTCTATCAAAAGGAAAATAGGTGAGTTTTAAACATTTATTTTGCAGAATCAATCAGTTTTTAATGGTGAAACTTTTTTTAAATGGCCAATATTTCCATCTCTGGAAACTTCCCCGTCTTAGTATGCTTAATTGCTCCCTGTGCAAAATAAACCTCCCCTTTTCCTGCCAGGGATTTCTACCATACCCACTTATCTTAAAGGAGCACAACATAATTAGGCATAAAGCAAAGAACCAAACGTTACTGGTCCTGACACCATACTTCTGTTTGCAATGTTGCTAAGCAGAGCACACCACATTTACTTGCAGAAGACTTCTCAATACAGGCAAAGTTCATACTAGTAGGAAGAGAGAGCTCCAGTGAAGTACACTTCAGATCTCAGGAGGGAGAAGTGCTACAGGTGACTGTCAACTAGAAAGACTGGCTTTTCAGCAACAGCTTTTCTTTAAACAATAACAACATTCAGACTCCAGCAATGGAAACTGGGTCTTCTCCTCTACTGCCAGAGCAGTCCAAACCCAAGAACAACCACCTCAGCAACCGGCAACCGGCTGTGTCCTCTCGGCACGAATTCCTTCTGGAGCTATGAAGGAGGCAGCCCTTTGTGAAAATGCTGGAGGACAGTAAGACCACGCCAAATCCTAAAGGTGTGACAAGGTAAACAATATACCTTTATAGCTCCCCTATACATGTAAGGATATGAATATTAGAACAAATGATACGAATAAAGGAAAAAAATCTTCGAGAACTGGAAGGGAGGCCTGGGGAGCAGCCCTGCCAGGCAGGGACTTGCAGGAGCAGGCATGCTGGTTAGCAAAAGTCACATCTAACGCTCCTTTCACAAGAGGCTTAAAGATCACCGCAAGTAGCAGCAGACTTTTGATTCTAAGATCTTTAGTGAGAAAATTATTTTCATGTGGCTTAATATAGATGTTGTTGTGAAGGCAGCAAGGAAGAGAGGCGTTCAGCACTGAACCACTGGCTGGTTTTCAGTCCAACCAGATCAGTCATCAGAGGCAAGCGCCCCAGCCAGCGGTACCGTCTCTGCTAGAAAGGGGGTTAAGGGGAGGAGTTCTCATTGCATTTGTGTGCCTCCAGACCTCCAATTTAACATTAGCTGGGAACCTCCCCAAAAAAGCAAGAAAGACTTTAGGGTTGTTGGTTGGCATTGTCGCCCCACACACTAACCTTTTCCAACACCAAACTATTGTGGGAAATGAAGTGAAACGGGATTAAATTGCAGAAAGTATGTGAGCCACTAACGCTACAGGAAAAATGCATGGTATGCTGAAGTGAAAATGTGCTAATAAAACTTTTCTCTTAAATGATACACCAGTAATGCAATTCCATGAAAGCCTTAGGATAAATTCTTTACAATCTGGAATTAACGTAGGAAAATATTTTGAGTTAAAAGGAAAAAAAATCTATAGGTTCTCATATGAACTATGAACAGCAACTGGTTTCTTAAGTGGGAAACATTTGTTTATTCAAGCAACAAGAAAAATAACATGTTAAATACTAATAATGGTATGACAGCCAAAGGAATTTAAAGTTAATGGTGGCCATCTCTGCTAGGATAGGACCATTAAACACAGAGCCCTCTGACCTGAGCTTTCTGCCATTCTCAGTTCACGCTCTGCTCTAGTACTGCCCGGATTAGGCCAGTTGACAACTAAAGCAGGTTTACTCGTCCTCTGCATTCTGGAAGACAAAAATTAAAGTAATCTCAAAGACAAAACTCTAATTAAAATGTTACCCTGTTGGGCAGATACTGGTTGCAGCTAATTCAGAGTAAAGACAAAATAACTCTAATGACTGTAGGGCCACTACCTGAGATTTATATCAGTATTCATCTCATTTACCCTTGAGAGAATCTCATCAGTTTAAAAAAAAGTTGGTCCAGAATATCAGATTTCCTATTTTTTCTAGGTTCTATAATGACCTACTAGGGATTTTATTGTTTGGATTTTAAGGTTAAATTCAGCAATACTTAATAGCTTTTATTCATTTTTGCTATTACTTATATTTGAAAAGAGGCCATTTATAGCCAGATGAAAAAAAAAATTAAAAATCCTCTGTATTAATAAAATATGTAAGTAAGCACCTTTTAAAGCATCTATGTATTAATGTATTTTCCATTTATTTTAATGCAATTGAAGAAAGACTGTGCAGGTAACTCTAGATTGGAATCCTACCATAACGGTTAGAAAAAAAATCTAATTCATCTACCACATTACAAAAGTGCTTGAATGTTTCCAGAAAATTAGATATTCATATAGCTCTGTGAACTACCGTTGCAAATAATCATACCTATACACAGAATAAAAGAAAAAAACCTCTGCCTAACTTTTAGGGCAAGTAAAACTTCCAGCACGCATATGTGTTCTTAGCATGCATATTTCCAAATGTATTTTCCTAAATTGCACAATAACTGTGTGGACTTAATGCTCTTATAGGCTTTCTACTGCTGTGTCAGCATGCAACTGGTTAAGCTTTGACCCCCAGATTTCTCACCATCCTTAAAACAAAACAAATACTGCTTGCAAAACAGCAGGCTTTTCACGTCTACAGGTGAGTAAATATCAATACTGAACCAATAAGCAGAAGAGCTCATAAACAATTTAGAGCCTTCCCTTTGTCTTGAAAAAGTAATTTTCTGGAGGATAAGACGAAACTAGCACGATGTTTGTGTGTATAGGTGTGCTTCCTAGTACGCAATAAGATTGTTGCTGCTGAAGTACATCCCAAAGATGGATCTGTATTCTCCAGTACCGGCAGTTGCCGCTGCTGGCACTGGGTGTTACTCGGAGAAAGCCTCAGTGCATCTAGCCCGGCTGTTTACACTCTGTGCGTTTAGAGACAGAAAATCACTTTTTCCCAGGATCATATCTGATTTCAACATTCAAGTATTTTTCTCATGCTAGTACATGTCCAGTAAAGTGTTGACATTTAATTTTAAATACAGTATAATACTCAACTCCCACGTACACGTTATTTGTAACAACCATTCTTCTATTTGGCCTAGGAAACAAACACAAATGGAAAACTTACAAACTCAAAATTTAGGTGTTGAGGGAAAGTTCCTGGGAGAAGACTGAAACATAAGCATTTAAAATGGGCATTATGCATTGCTAAAAAAAAAAATCTTTAAGACTCTGTAAGCATCCAGCAAAAGTACGCAGTGATATGGAGAAAAGGAATCAGAATATCAACAGCTTTGCTGTGATGAGGGTGAGGATTTCAGTATGTTTATGACAGTCACGGTCTCCAAATCCACAACTGCAGAGCCTACATGTTAACTAGTTTGCCTTGAAATTAGCTGTGGCTCTGACTATGGGATGTTCGGCATCTTTTTTATTATACATCACTGAGGAAATTTGTGGGTTCCATTGACCACTCTCATTAGCTACTGAATGAAGAATAGGCTTTCTAATTGGAGGTGAATTCTGAGATGAGACAGAGGGTACAGTAAAGTCCTATGCTCTTTGCGGATTTTACTGCAGATAGGGATGGGAAAGAAGGAAAGGAGTAAAGGAATAGGGGAATAAGGAATTCACAGACTACCTAACGTTTCCAATACCGTGTGTTCAAATGTAGAGTCAGAGCTTCTCTGTTTCTTTGTGAGTGATACAGAAATCACTCAGAGCAAAATATTCTGAGAAAGAATAGCTCCCTGAGTGGGAGTTTGAGCACATCAATGCTTTGTAACCTGAGCCACGGTACAATACTGCTGCTACCACCCTCTCTGAAGGAAGTCCTTAAGGCGGCAATTCCTCATCTAACTGCTCGAGAGAGATCCAGCCCAACCCCACTGCTTCTGCAGAACTCCAGGAGAGAAGAGATGCTGTCAGACAGGGCACGAATACACGGGGATGTCGTACTGTCGTTCACAGCATTAAATACAGAAGAGTACGATTGCGCAGGAGTTCTTGGCATCTCCTCATAGGATCCACTCTCCGTGTCAGGACCATAGGGCAATCCAAGTTGGGAGGGCTCTCAGGAAGCCTCCAGTCCAGCCTTGCGCTCCAGGCAGGGCCAGTAAAGAGTTCACACCGACTTACTCAGGGCTTTACCTAGTCAGGCCTTGAAAACCTCCAAGTTTTCACTATCTAATGAGGAAAAAGGATTTTTTTAAATATCCATTACACCATTAGCCAGGTTTGGCTTGGCTTTTGTAAATAAACAGAAGAACTAAATCATTTTATGTTAAATTAGTTAATAGACAGATCCCTGAATATACAAGAACACCACCTACGGATGCATACAGCATATGTAACTTGCTGTAGAAAGAAGATGCACTACCATCCTCCACAGTAACAAAGTAGATAGATAAGAGCTATAAATACTTATATTTTTGTAACATATTTGGGTTTTTGCTTTTTGTAACTCAGAAGGTGGTAGAATCTAAACAAGTATGGTACAACTCGGAAAGCCAATGTATACATAACGTGACTGAATTTTACTGCAAAATTATGCAGACATGTTCACATCTATCCGCGCTCACAAGCCTGCACAGATTTTTGCATATACCTACTGTCATCCATGACCCCAGAATTGATACTATATATTTTAGTACTATAAGCCAAACTGCAAAGCATTCTCTTGCTGACTCTGCCAAAAATCCACCTTCCCGGCTAGTTACAAACACCTTTTAATTGATGTTAAGTCCGCACACAAATACGTACGCTAATCTCTTCTATAAAGACAACAACCAAGAAAGTCAGTATTCTATGAAAAGCAAAAGATACCAATTTCTGCATTTGACATTTAAAGAGTAAACTAATGATGTTAATAAGCTACCAGGAACTGTAAGCCAGAAAATTATATAGGCTTTTATATAGGCTTTTTCTCTTGCAACTTCAACTCCTATCCAAAACAGGTGGTAGCTTTCCACTCTGCAGTTGATCAGCTCTTATTCACAGCTAAGCGCACATGTAAGCAGTTACTCAAAGATTCAGCTTCCCATGTAATTCTCTTTACGCCATCCTTTAGGACAGCTAACGTTCTTTATGTACCTGCACTTGCTGGCGTTGCACACTCCCTAAAACCTTATTCCTTCTTTTTTTATATACATTTTAATACAGTTTCTCACACAGCTATAAGGCTAAGATAGGCTAGGCCCCATACTCTGTTTAATAGAAGATTGGTTTACAAAACATTATTTTTGCTTCATATGTATGTAATAAACAATGAGAAAAAGGAGAAAAACAGGTAGTTTTTAGTGGGACTATTATTGACAAAGTTGTATGTAGTGATCATGCTCCACAATACGTAGCTCTTACAGCATCATTACGCCAACCTAGCATGAAAGTACTAAAGGGTATTTTCTTCCATAAATCCAATTAGTATTAATTGGAGCTACATCCACATTTTGAAAGAGAAACACACGCTAAGAAGTGACTTATGATAGTAGGATAACTCACCTATATCAACTATCAAAACGTAAGAATGGTGATAAATACAAAAGTCAATCAGTCCCACACTCAGATCATTATTCAGGTAAACCCACTATTGAACTCCCTGTGCACTCAAAGCTTCATGATGAGAGCCATTAGAAGTTGCTCTTGCCCTTGAAATGATCTCTTTACATAAAAACTTATTTCAGTGATCATCAGATTTTCTTATCATTTCTCTAATCAGCACATGCTGCTGGAAAACTAATTTGGGGAAAAATACATATATATACACACACACATATTAAAATACACCTGCTCACTATATATAGATATACTTAACATTTCAAAGTAAATGATACAGCAACATACAAGAATCTCTTAATGTATTGCATATCCTGTTTGCTAATAAATCACTTATTCAGAAACTTTATTAATGAAAAACAGAAGGGGAGAGAAAATTAATCTGGTTTATTTTAGGAAATGTAAAGAAAAGTATGTAAGAATGGCTCTGGAATGGCTCCCTGTCTTTCAAGAAGGATGCCTTTCAGTCTTTGTTGAAAAACATACCAATACACCTTGAAACAGTCAACTGTGCTTGTCTGCAATGACCTAACATACACTTTTTATTTTTTTAAGTTGATAGTTATTAGAAAACTATTAATAGGGCAGGTAAATGTTCAACCAAGCTACTATAACATTGGCTACTTTACTTTTAAACGTTGATAGGACAACACAGAATAAAAAAGGCACCAAAAATACCTATGTTGATATTCCTTCTTAAAACTGAGATTCAGAAACGAGTCCACAGACCTTAACAATGTTAGAAAGTACAGGAAGATCACAGCTGAGAGTGGATCATAACGTCAGTTAATAGCGATTAGCTCCTTGTCGGGTGTTGCATCCATGCGAGCCACAGAATGAAATGAGGTTATGATATCATCACTGAAAATAAACTATTAATCCTGAAAAAAATATATTTATATCATGTATATATGTATGTGTAGATATATATGCACATATGTATACATAGATTATATAATACAGATATATAAAGACATTACAAAGATGGAAAACAGAAAAACTTTGCACAAACCATAGAGTAAGAATAGAAAGTCTACAAAGAAAATCTTGAACAATCAATTCAAACTACAATCCATTAATGGGTAATTCCTGAGCAGAACAGAAAGCTAAAGTTGGCAAATACTGATTCTTCACGAATTACCTGCTCATCCTTCCCAGAGGCAACCTGAAAAGACTGTAAATGTAAGTGCTAAGTGAAATGTGTCACCCTAAGATTACCAGGTAGTGGAATTGTAAGCGCAGTAACTAGATTTTCACACCTATTTCAAACCCCACATCCAAAGGTTATATGATAATGATGAAGCTCTATAAAATTCCCCTTCCTTCTATGTGGTGCCATAAACAGAAGAGATACAAAGAATACGATTCCGGAAAGAAGAGTAACAGCATTTTTGTTTCTCAAGAGAAAGAACATAACTGTAACTACAAACTGATTGCATAAGCCTTGAATTTTTTCAAGGCATGGAACTCTTTCCAAATCTGTTTGTCCAGCAGTAGAATCAGTAATTATTTTGAGCAAAGAAATAATTATTCTACCAGAGATACTGTTTAAGGGGGGGTAGGAAGAGAGAGAGACATTTATTCTTTAAACTAAAACGTGATCCTAAACACAGAACATGTAGGGTATGTTTCAAATCCAGAACAGATTTTATAGCAGAGTTAAATTAAAAATTCTTGAAGTTTTATAATGGAAATGCTGACAGACCCTAAAATATAGCGACACTAGTGGGCGTCACTATAATAAAGTGGCATTTAAGATTTTTTTTTGCTAGACTTTGATTTCTGCAAAGGTCACATTTGAATAAAACTCTGTATCAGTAAACCTCATTAAAAGTATTATCTTTGCCAGAAAGGCACCTTTTTTTTTTTTTCTTTTTTTTTTACGTAGCTTGCATGGTTTTAAAGAACAAATTATTGTCTACATCAAATCTTTTCTCACATATCATTATTGATAGAAGTCCTCTAAAAGGTAAAAAGAGAATGAAGGACTTCACTCTTGAGCTGAATTCCCTGCTGACGGAGCACTGGGGCTGTGACACAGCAGCAAGGGAAACACTCTTGGCTCTTTCCCAAGCTTCTTTTCTCTTTGATTATATCCCCATGGGGTGCTTAGGAAGCTTAAATACTATACAGGATTTTAAAGCAAAAGAAGGGAGTGCAAGAGGTTCCACAACAAAATTCACAATTAGCTTTGCAGAAAAAGAAACCAGACTTCAGGTCAAACCTACCTTTCATTGTATTTTAACTTGCTAGCTCTGGCTAGACCAGGCAAATCTTAGCTGTGGCAAAAAGACACTGTGAAACAGCTTTTACGCTCTTATTTATTATTCGCTGAAATACAGAACGAGCACAATGTGGTAAATTTAGAAATATTCCCTGGGTAGAATCTCATCCAAGGCTTAAGGAATTCTTACTGCTTCACTTCCTTTACACCAGTATTTGTTAATATACAGCTTCATGGAAAAGTTATTAAAAGTTAGTTTTAATCATACGAACAACTGACAGCACTGCCTACAATTAAGGTTGGCTAGCATTCTCAGCTGTAAAATTCAGCAAAATGTTGAAGGCACACACACTGGCATTGGGACCCCAAGTTCCGTTTCCTAAGAGGGTTTCAACACTTAGCTGAACCACAGAGATTTAACTGTGGTGATACGGGACTGCTAAAATGAACATCTATTTTAGGATGCCTTACTTCAGGGATGAAATCCACAGCCCTGCATTACAGTCCTCAGATCCCTCGCCGTCTAAAGAAGGAGAGAAACATCAGGGAATGGATGCCTAGGAGCTGGTGTGCTGAACAGGGAGCCTCACAGGGCTCATACAGAGCTTCAGAGGAGTTAAAAAACCAAACCAAAACAAAACAAAAAAACCCACAAAGCTCCACCATATAAAACTACTACACAAATTCTGGTCAGACTCTTCGGTTTCCTCTTCTAAGGAATTTAATATCTAATCCCAGTCTAGTAAAAAATTAACACTGGCCATTACTGCTGATGAACTATAGAGCATTTTATTTTCTAAAAAAGGGATAAAGAATAGAATAAAGAAAATATTTTAAATTCTGGTCTCCTCCGCATGGAAAATGCGCTTTACCTTCAAAACTTTCTATTCAGTTAGCCAGCCTATAGCATAGATATCCGACTGCATTAGTATAGCCAATGCAATGAAAAGTATCTTACTTTCACACTGGAAACTACAGACTACCTGATAAACTGCAATGAGGAAATGCACAAAAAGTGTTTCCTCTTATCACTTCTGCATGTGCCGCTTCCACAACACACTCCCAAAAGTGGCAATGCTACAGCTATATGAAAGAAGGATTCACAAATGCAAACCCAGGTATTTAGGAGTCAGCTGTGAAAGAGGTATCATATTTATGTATGTTGAATTCAAATTCACTGCCTACAAAATTATTAGAAAGTGCAGTAGCATAATTTGCCATCATATAAATTACCTGAATCTGAAACCTTGTGTTTGTTCTTAACTGGCTCATAACACTGTAGAGTTATCCCAGTCAGAGAAGTGTGATAAAAGATCCTTTTATGATTTATCTTTGCACATGGAAGCTTCATCTGAGCCACATTCGGATGTACAAAACCTTAGTTTTGTAAGGTGTGATGGGTTTACAAAAGCCTTACAAAAAGAGAAATAAGAAATCACAAGTCTCCAAGACAACTCAGAGGTCATGAGATTATCTGTTTGATTAATAAAGGAATACATCGAAGCTATCGTCCTCCCACATCAGTAAATCCTGCTGGTTTTGCAGATTTTGCACAGTACGTACCCTTTTTTGCCGTCCTAAAGCAGTAATTATATTGCTCTATGCTTTGCTGTTTCACTTACCTTAAACATCATTGCTCGGTTTTGATCCACTTCCTTTGCAAAACTAAGCTGCTTTTTTCACGTGCCTCAGGGGAATTCTGTTGACCATATCAAAGCTACTTCATTAACTGTAAAGGGGTCAACTTCCTCGTTGCTCTCCTCTCCCGTTTGCCCTAACCACAGAGAGATGAAAGTTTGTAGCACTGGAAGCTCACTAAGGACTAACGGTTCTTGATGGTATCAACAACAGTCCCAGATAGCTCAATGGCCTAAGTGCCAGTAGACTTCAGTGAATTAAGAAACCAGCATCTCACTGGATCTACTCAGAGTCTTCTCAAATGAGTATTAGAAATCCCTAACAGTCTAGAAATCCCATATGGAAAATTCTTCTCCACTATGGATATAAGTGCAAAAGGAGATTCTGCTCTCTTACTCTTATCTCATCCCTTCCATTAGCAGGAGGCTAAAGATTAGCTATATCCCATTTATTATTGGTTTGGTTTTTAAGCACCCACATATATGTTTAAGTTTGACACTATTTCCAGATTTCATCTGCATGATATCTAAGTAATTTCAAAATAAAAATAATTAACAGTGCTTCCAGAACATATATCCTTTGCTTCACATATAAAGTTTTCTGTGCATATTTTTCCTTTAATATCTTTGCTTAAAAGGTTCTCTTTTGCAGCTAGATTCCATCTGTATTAGGCTATTTTTTCTCTTAATTATTTTTAATTAATAAACATTTGTCTACAATGGCTGAGTGACTTCATTTTATTATTTCTTGCTTTTCTTTTCATCTCTACAATTTCCTACTTTATTATATTAGCTTCTCAATGTTATTAGTTGCATAGAATATCTACGGAAAAGCATTTTCCAGGGATAGTTACAGAAAGCCTGTTCCTCGCTCATATTTGCTCTGACTTTCAGAGAACTATCTACTTGTGCAAAAGACAACATGAGAGAATAAGAGGTTCTTCTTTCTCCTTGCCACTCACAAACCCTTTTTTTCCTAAATAATATCACATAGTCCAGTGATTTTCTAACTCGGTGCTGAAATGACAAAAATCTCATTATTCACTTAGACCCCTTGCTGGAAGAAGGAATTGAAAAGTGCTTCACTTGAGCGGCAACCAAATTAAAAGCAAAAGGCCTGTTTCTTATGCAATGTTATTTTGCCATGTTGACACAGGCCACGTTACGCCTAAGTTGGTGCAGCCTGAAGATGTCACTTAAAACTCTGAGCATCCGTACAGCAAACAGCCTAATGCAGAGTGACGCTTCGCTTGAGTGCGTGCTAAGCAGCTTGCTGGAGGAAGCCTGCCAGCCCTCACGCCCCTGCCATTCTGCCACGTGGATGCTTTTAGCTGGCAACTCAGCTAAGGAGGAGACTATCAGCTAAAAAATAGTTTAGGAAATTGCTTGCCCCTCCTGTGCTAATCACTGACTTATGAACGAGACCTTGTAACCAACTTTATAATTGGTTCTAGTCAGGACAAAGTCAGACAAGTTAGCTCACACCATTCCCAGGATTGGAGCCACTAATGACTACCTGAGAGGAGGCAGTTGATATCAGCTCTCATGGGATTAAGATAAGATGTTCAACGTTGCACTGGGACCGTGAAGAGAGGGAGAAATCCCACAATGACATGCCAGGCTTCTCTCACACAAGGCGACCTATCTACAATATGAAGGCCCAGCCGATGAAATGAGCTGCCAAGCTGTTAAGTGCAGAGCCAGGACTACAGCTTACATGGTAGCCTGGGAAGAGCTTTAGGAATGAGATTCAGAGAAGCAAAGGTTTTTGTAAGGAGACCACAAGAATCGCTTGGATAGTGTACGATGGAGTTACGGGGCACGCACATGCCATGCCAGGAGAGAGTGCTCCTCACAGGGACACACTTCAGCACTACCCAACCCATGAGTAGCATATCTGGTCCATTTGTTGTACCAAAATACCGAATTTCATCTGTGCCAATATATATCCTTCTCCCCGCCCCGCCATCTCTGCCACAAAGAGCCCAGGACCCATTATTTTCAATAGCACATATGCTTTGGATTTCCCTGTCTTCTGAAAGACCGAAGAACAACGGCAGATAATCAGTGACATTCAATAATCCCTACCACTCACCCTGAGTGAAATTCAGCTATTCCATTAAAAGTGCACATCCTTGTAAATGTTTCCGGATTGCTACTGCAATGGAGCTTTTAATAAATCGACTCCCAATAGCTGTGAATGCTAATAAAAATAATCAATTCAGCACTTAACACTTCAATCACAAGACATATTTTTAGCCTATTACTGATAGCCGTGTTATAAAAACAGTAGTCTGTTATGTTTGATGCTTTTCTTGTGAAACTCATGTAACAGCGCCAGAAACAAGAAAATAGTTTAAGCATTTTCCTTTTAAATACTTATTATATCTCAGACTAAAATAATAACACAGAATCTCAGTTAACTTTGGCTCCACTATTATCTGGGTGACTATTCAGTATGTCAGGCAGGCAACAAAGGTATATATTTAGTAATTACCTGGATTCTTCTTCAGCAGTGATATCCTCTGAATTTAATTTTTTAGGGGATACTCGACTAAAACTGTTTATGTATCTTCAAATCCAGCTTGAAGTTTTATTCTATCATGTCTCACCTTTGCTATTGTTTTTGTTCCAGTTTTCCTTTTTGAAAAAAATTCAAACTGACATGAGAAAGCCACAAGAGATCAAAGATGCTTCTGTTTTCTGGAGGTTTTTAACTTATTTTTCCACACATAAATACATACATGAATATGTCATTTTAATATGTCATTTTAATTAGGAGAGCTTAATATTCAGGAAAGCTAAGTTGCCTTGTGCAATGACTATTGCAGCAACCGTTTATACTCTCTGCAAGCCCCAGATGCATCTACATCTTGATTCTAACCATAAGCTTAATTATAAGCATGTGACTTGTTGCACTGAAGTCAGAGAGATCTGGACAATCCACAGTTTGTCTAACTAGAGAGTTCAATGCAATGTAGGGTGTTTAAGTTTCATGTAAGAATTTAAAATTTATTCTGCAGTACCAGCAGTGCCTAGAATCAATTCCCATTGATTTTAAATTCCTTTATGCCTACACATATACTAATGGTCCCCGTCTGACCAGCTCCATGCACAGGTCCTGCTGATCCACAAGGCACACTCAGGCCACACAGCAGAGCAAGCAGTCACCCTCATTCATGAAAATCCACTCAACAGTTCAAGGAGGAGAATTTCCTTGAGAAGAAGCAAGTGCTACGGTCAGAACTACGATTCTGATGCAGTCCGGTTGTCTTTGCAAAGAGCCTTTTGAAGAAAGGCAACTTCCAATGTTTAACGCACACCTTCCATTTGAACTTTCTCATGAGAAAAATGCAAATCAATCACATTTGATTGGAATCTTCAAGGCATTATCTTTCTGTCACTGACTTATCGAGTTCACTTTACATAATGAACCTGAATCCAAACTAAAGAGCTAGCCTAAGGAGCAAAAGCACCACAGCAGTTGAATTGCACAGGTGCACACCTGACTCCCGAAGAAACCTTTCAAAGCCAGTATTAACACATGGTGTTAGGACCTAGTCCAAATGGTGGGAGGGCCAGAATAGCCACAGCCCACTCTGTGCCTGAGGAGCACCACGGACTCTATGGCACTCCGAGAAACTCACCATCTTCTGGCCGCTTCGGACTGCTAAAGCAGCAAAGACATGCCTCCGTGTACACCAGGACCGAGGCCAAAATCCAGAGACTCTACTGAGAAAGGAGCGAGATTAATTATTACAGGGATACTGTCTTCCTCATCTCTGATATATTTTTATTGATTACTGTAAGTGAACAGCTAAAAACAATTGATACTGATATTTTAACCACTAATGAATAAAACTGCAAGGGAAAAAAAATGAAATAACCTTAAACTAGAAAAGACTTATCTTATTTTGATCTTGAGTTTGTTATTGAATGTGCTGAAGCAATGCCTGAAATAACTGTTAGTGCGCCAGAAGGCCCAAAGTTTCTGAGCATTGAAAAACTTTCCAAATTACATACATACACACATACGTATGCATAAATGCATTCCCACTCTCACTCTGTCTTGTGGCGTCAGGAGTCTGACTCACAGCCTTTAAGTGCAGTAAGGTCAACGTTCCAGCTCACTAGTACGTTTAGCCACTATCCCAGACATTTTAATGTATCTATTCAATTTCCGTTTTATTAACCTTAGCTAAAATGTATAGTAATAACACTACATCAATTAAAGCATCCTGGTTCCATAATTCCTAGACAAAATTGAAGGAGGAAAAAAAAAAAAGAACGATGCATTTGCTTATTTTCTAAGCATTAGTGTTATCTAAAATGAAAGAAGGAGCAATTTGAGATCATGACAATGCTATGAAGACAATGACAAACTCAAAGAGTTGCCTGCTGCAAAGATCTCTGAGGCACAAGCCCAAAGGTAGCAAACAGAGAACAACACGCACCAGAAAAGCATGCCATGAATTGAAATGGCATTAATATTTCTACATTACAACAGTTTTATTTTGAACCAAGTTCTGATACCTTGTTATGGGCAAGAACAATTCGTTATCATATTTAGTCATGTTTTTGCATTAGTTGGAATATGCTGTTTTCTACAGCATTATTTTTTTCAACTAATCCTGCAAAAATGTGTTCTGCGCAAGGAATGACACTGACTAAGGAGACATGGAAATTCCATGTCTTACGTGGAATTTCCAACTGCACCAAAACTCCCATGGCTTTAGGAATGCAGGAACTCAAGATTCAGTCTGCAGCTTGATATTTGCCCTATCTTAGACATAGCAAATGTCACATTAGGAAACAGTACGTCAGATAATATAATTTATTTTTATTACAGTTGGTTACACTCGATTGTCATAATAAAGTCCTGTGGCCCACATGCACAAAGCAAATATTCATTGCATTATGATCAAATCATGGAGTGATGGACATTTTCTATGCGTTAAGCTTCTGTGAAAGTCTCGCTGGCCTACAGTTTATCTAATCTTCGCTCCCTGCTGACTCTGAGAAAGATGGGCTGCTATACAGCAGGGTTATTTGCACAAGCCTGTTATTGATCAGCAGAAATGATCTGTGCAGTTTATCTCTGCTGATTTGATTTTTACTGTTCCCTATCCTCGCATAATGAGGACCTCCAGGCTAATTCTGGTAGATTTTTATCCACTGAAGTCATCACCATGTCCTAATTCCAAATACTTTTTTTGTTGGTTGGAGTTTAAAGGCACAGCCCAGCGTGATGATGCTCTGCCCCACAATCACTCCCAGCAGAACGGCTGAGTCAGGCAGATGCAGACGGCCCCACTCCCCTCTCTCCTTCTGCAGAAAGACAATGCTGCTGGAGGACCTAGTCTTGCTTAACCCTCTTTTACCTGCACTAAAAGAAACCTTTCACAGAGGGCGAAAAGTCAGGAAAATGTTTGCTGCACGTTTCCTTTGTCATGTACCTTGCCTTGGGCTGACTGCAATCTCGGCCTCAGATTAAAAAATACCAGTAAAGGAGTACTAAGGAGGAGCTCAGCTAATGATGTGAAGGAACACCCCACTTGACAAGAAAGTCTGGGGATGTATTTCTTCTCTTCTTCATTTTTTTCTATGGAGGTATCATGCTAGTCTGGCTAAAATAGAATTTGGACCTGGAAACTGTTTGTCAAAAGGTACCAGGATTATACAGAATTTATACCCTCAAATTATTATGATTATCCTTTGGGCATGAAATTTACCCACAGAATGGTGAAAAATCACTCTGCTCCCGAGTCTTTTCTTTCCAGAGGAGCGTACGTGAAGGGAAAAAGGGGTTGGATTAAACGGCAACAGAGAAAAGAAGACAAGAGTTTGTTATGGACAATATTCTATCTGTAAAATTGCATGTAGGCCTTGAAATGTTGCCCTTTTAAATGTAACTAGCAGTATAATATCTGTAACATCTGGAATTATTTATTTATGCATAATAATTGTTACTGTTGCTATTTAAAGAACCTCTCTGTGAATTCAGGAAATGGTATACATATGCATAGGTCCCCTAAAAAAATAGGAAAATAACTTTCTAAGTTACTGGGAACCTTTACTGCTGATTTTGCAATCCCAGAGGTAGGCTAGATTTCTGTTTCACCCAATTCCTTTGCCAACAGTCAATATTCTATTTTCTGTAAACTGTCCAGTAATTCCAGTGCAGTTTCATAACCAATTTCCAAACTGCAACAGGCACTGCAAGGAAGATTTGATTCTACTCAAAATTATCACATAAGCAAGTATGAAAAATCAGCAATTATTTATTATTTTCATGTAAAGAAGCTACTTCCAAGAATAATCACAAAAAATCAGAAACTTGATACGTAGTGCTAACTCTTTCAGCTCTGAAAGAAACTATATGGACCATTTAAATGCATATGCTTGCTGGCTAAATACTCAAAGAGACAGTAAAAAAGACTAAAAAAAGACAATTCCTAACGTAAATACAAAAATAAATGATGCCCCTCTGACAAGAAAACTTGGCTGAAACATAGCAGGTTTAATCAAAGGAGGCCCTAACCCACCCTGTTTCTCAAAGCCATGTCTCTAATCAAGGGTGCCCCCTCAAGGAGTTTCAAAACTCCCCATTAAATAAGGTCTCTGCCAAAACGTTACAGACGCTTTGTGGTGCTTAGGCTCCAGCCCTCCACCACTACCCCCCCCTCCCCCCGGAATAAACAGCCCATCAAATATGCTCAAAAGTATGGTAAAGATTAAAGGACCATCCAAATATCAAGTGCTTGTTTGAACTGCAAAATACGTACAACTTTCAACTTATAATGAAAGCTGAGAGGGACATTTCTTAGTACTCCTAAGGTCAAACTACTTCTCCCTCTCACACTCTGAATTTAATCATGATTTTAAAAAAAGATATGGAGAATCTCAAGCTACTTTTTTTTTTTTCTGAAAATCATTGGGAAAAAACATTCTAATTAAAAGGCAACACAGTTCCCGTGTTCCGCTTCATGATCAGCAGCAACAATCACTCATACTCTGTGCAACAGAAAACAACTCACAACCTTCAGAGAGATGCAATAAAACCAGAATCAATTAAAAAACCTGTAAAGCCCCTCCTTTCCTCACACAGGCAGACATTTGTTATAACAAACCTACAAATGCTGAGTTTCAGTAAGTCCTTCGCTTTTAAAGAGATGCCTCATGACTTCCACAAAGAGCGAGCCAGGGAAGCGAAGCACCAAGAGCTAGCAAAGCAAACGCTCGCGTGGACACTTGAGATCCTCTTGCTGCCGCAGGACAGGCTGGCAGAGACGTGCTTCTGGATCCCGCAAACTGCTGCTCCAGATGATGCCCAGCCAAACACCAAAACCCTAATTTGAGGAGTTATTAAAAAAATAAAATAAAATAAAAATCCTACATCTGATATCACTATATACCTGAACCAAAAGCACGGATGACAAAAAAAAATACACCTTTTTTTTTTTAATTTAACAAGTGAATCAGAAACAGTCAGACTCAGCACTCTAATTTCCTCATTTCCTATAATTAACTGAGCTTTCAACACCTCTTCTAATTTACTGATGATTATCTTTTTATTCACCCATCTAGATTAGAACATAACTGACATTCTTTGCTACCCACTGGTTCAGATGTTCTCATCTTTCTGCTTCTGAAGATAAGAAGTAGTTGTTCTCTGGTGGATTTATTTTCCTTCCTTTCACCCATTGCAGACTGCCACGCATGTTTCGGAGAACTAGAAATCCTTCAAAACCGTCCGAGGTTGCCTTTCTCTGATCACTGCACATTACTTTTTTCAAGAATCAGCTCCTTGTTTGTTTTAATCTAAATTATAGTTCATCTTGCAAAGGGGTGTCTATTTTATCAACCTGTTTGCTCCTCTCTCCTGCACAGTACATGGAGCAAATTTTTCATGCTTTGCTATAGCAACATACACATGTGCTCAAAAAAAATCATGGTACCAGAAACAGGAATTGTCCAGGTAATTTCCACAGCTCTTGATGATGAGAATGCATCTTAAGAATGCAAGAGGGAATAAGAAACGTAAGAAATTCACATTAGAAACAGAAAACAAAATATTTCTTAGAAATGTTCAGAGGCTTTGCCTTGTTTTTCAAATGTAACAGATATGATCTGATTTTCTTTTCTCTGCTTTCAAATTATGCATAGAATCTTCTTTATCACAATTTTTTTCAGTAACACTATCTGGGTGACTATTACACAGTAACCCACCAAACTGCGAGATGTTTTCTCTAACCGCCTAGTCAGTATTTCTGCAGACGTGAGCTAACATGCAAGTATCAGCTCTTTGAACTGTTGTAAGTCTAACAGTATAATCAATTGTAAACCAAGAAAATCTTGTCTCACAAGATCCTGTCCCAGCCTACTCCAAAACTGATCATTCCCACCTCTGCTTTTCTAGCTTCCCTTTGCTATTTTTATACTGCTATTCTTTTAGGATGCCTTACAAGTGCTGTTCCCCCAAATATTTTTTAGGCAACAGAAACCATCTAAGAATACTGGATGATATCCACAGTCTTCTGTAACACACAAGATTTTCACGTGGAGTAGATTCTGAAGAACTACAAACTAATAGGAAATTCCTGAGAAGCAATAAGCAGATAACTTTCCAAGTTTCTGAAATAATCTTCCATCAAGCATTATCCACTTCGTCAAAAACAAAGGATGAATATATGAGCACATACGACATCCATAGAGAACAAATACTCAATGCTTTTGACAAGTATCAGATTTATACGCTACATCCACAGAACAGGTATCATATGGACTTCTGCAGTATGAACCTCCCCAGACTCCTTGGGAAAGCAAACAGAGACAAATTTCACCCAGGAAAGACAGATCTGCCATGTGATCACAGTTCTATCTCCAATCCGATCTCTGTGCATGTGCCTGACTTCTTATGGAACAGATCACTTCCTGCTATTCCTCACCTAATTTAACCTATTCTGTTCTATAGTCCATAATTGCTGTATTATTGTAACACACACTGCCTGAAAAATTAACATACTTTGTAAGAATTATTGACAATCAGGGTAAGTGGGTCTACGGACCCCTTCCCTTCCCTTTCCACAGTGTTCATCTAGTTGATCTGTCCGCAAACAGAAATTGATCTATAGTTGGTATATTAATGACTCACAGATCTATTTATTTCATAGCTCACTGATCTCAGAATTCAGTTCAGCCTCCCTCTCCTAAATCTCCCTGTGAATGCCTAGGAATCAAACTTCAGGCGCTTTACCAAAGTGATTAACACTCCACGCTGCGCCGCACTCTCCAACCTTCTTCGCCACCACATACAATATCAACACTTTTAATGGATGTCGTCATTACATTCATCTTTTTTTAAAGCCTTCACACCTAAGCAGTATCTAAGTTGAGCAGCTCTTTCTGCGTAAAATCTCTGCGCTGCAGCCGCTACGGTTGTCATTACCGGGTGGTTTGCTCAGCCTACGCCATCCTTACCCATCACCTTGACTGCGATGTCCTGTCCACACCGTTCCTCCTAAGTGCCTTTTTCTCAAAGTTACTCAGCTTCACTCTCTCTCAACAAATCTACCCCTTATTCACTATTTAGAAGACTGACTTCCAACTCAGAGCAGCCTATAAGCCAGAATTTATCTGCCTTTCATTTTTTTCAAATATGTTTTTTATACTTTCTCTGTTGCTATTCCTCATGTGTGGAAATTATTTCCCGTAAACATGCAGAAGTTACAAATCCCAGTTGAAGACTGTCCTTTGGATGTTACCTATAAAAAAAAAAGATGTTTTGCTTACACCACTGCCTGCCAAACAGATCCGTTTCATCACAGTGTTGCCAGGGGCTTCCCTGTTTTACTGATTTCATACTTAAATTGTCTCTTAAAACTGAATTGTCATATCTAGGGGACACTTTTAATCCAAAATCTGAACAAAACGTTGCAGAGCAGACCATGTTCCATAATCTCACTCCCTAGGCAGCACGGTTACACAAACACCAGTGAACAATAAAAAGTGTGTGTTTGGTTTGTCGTTTTTTTTTTTTAAATCAGTTTTCTAAGCAGAAATACAAATACAACAAGAAGTTAAATGATTTTTAGTACCAGAAACAGATTAACAGTATGGCCACATAATGTGCCAGAGAATTCCGTTTATGGTTCTTGATATTGCACTGCTTGTGTTTCTCCTGCTTTTAATATATTTATTCCTAGGACAGCTACAGCATCCCCTTTTAGGCACCTAACTTAGGGGTCTAAAACAGGAGCTGGTTGGGAGCCTGCTTCTCCGATAACCTATGAGGTGCCCCGGCTACTCACTTAGGTATGTAAATTATGTGCATAAAAGTAGATGGCGTGAAACCCCAATCTTCCATTGTACAACTGTGCAAATGCAGCAATGAATAATGGCCTGGATGTGGAAACCAGAAGCCCACTCAAGTGATATGTTTAACAGTACTTTTCTGTGTTCGCTGAGAATATTTTCAGATTTGGGGGGGTGGTATTTTACACTTTCAGTTCTGAGCTGCAGGTTTTTTTCTTCTTTAGGTAATTAGTAATACTGGTCCCTCAGACGTGTGTAAACTCAAGTAACAATAACAAAACAATGTATCTCAATTTATGACTAAAGGAAATTCTTGGCACTGTGAGCACACTGCTGTATTTACTGATTTTAGAGTGTAAACACATATGTTGCAAGACAGATGGACCTTTCCCCCCCGGCTTTCAGCGATGGGTGTCTCATCAGGGAAGGGATTAAGAAGATCTTAAAATCTTTAAACAAGGTTTCACAGCCTTTGCCATGGACAGCCATCTACAAAGGCTAGGATTATTAGACACAAAGGGGTGTGCTTTCGGGGAGCAGCCAGGCCGCGCTAAACAGATACTTCAGCAGTGTTTTAATTATATTACAGAAAAGGGGTTAACAATAGATTTTACTATCAACTGCAGCCAGGTGGCTTTACAAGACAAAATTTTGGCTTTTTAGTCCATGGAGCGCTGTTCCTGAATTATCCATATTCTGAACAACAGTGGGGTCTGTGATTTGAAACAGCCTAGCTCTCATCTGAAACTACTTTTGCAAAACAGCCACAATATCAAATTATTTTTGACATGTTTTCTATGAAAATAGAGTGGATTTTATATAAACAGAAACCACGGGTTTGGGGGTAAAACAAAATTCACACCAAGGCACTTACAGATTTGCCAGAGCATAGACTTTTTACTCTTAGTCTTTGTTTGATCAAAGGTCTATTATAATATTTGTAGGATGAAAGTCCATGTTATAATAACCAACTTTCTTTTTTAACTGAGGAAAACTCAGGTAGTGCAGAATGCACTCAGCTTACAGACAAAAGAGCCAGATGCACCCATGCGACCCTGTCTGCGTCCGGCAGCTTCAGTAAAGGATCCCCATTTACAGTCATGTCCACCTCTGCCCTCTCTATTACTCTTTGCAGTATAATTACAAGTTTTTCTTTCAAAGAATTGCAGGAGCCATCATAGTTCGTATTTCTTCTCAAAGTTCTTTAGCCAGCAAGAAAATATTTCTCCATATTTCTCCACGTTCAGCTAAGGAAGGCTTGACACAAACCACAGCATCCCTGCTGTGGAGCTGTCAGGAACAGCACTGCCAGGCCTGCTGTCTTTACCACTGGCTCCCTGAGAGAATTACATAGAGACTTTTTATTGCTGTTTTTTGTTTTATTTTGAGGTGGGTTTTTGCTACTAGCAGACTATATAGCTAGTTTCCAAGACAGACGCTTTAAAATTACATATGGTAGAACCAAAAAGCCTCTGTCTTTTTATTAAGTTATGAAATTTGCCTCAAGCAGACTACAATCTTTCCAAGGCAAGAAACCACATACAAACAGCAAACCAAAGCTGTGCAATGACTGGAAAGACGATAGACATAAGACTTTTGTCTCATATTTTAGAAGTTATTAATTAATTTTCTTCTGCAAGACTAAGTAAGGGAAGGTAGTAAGAATGCAAGGTGTAAGTAGGTTTGAGAGAAACGGAAAGGAGGAGGCAAGGAAGAAGAGATAAGCATGAAGGGCAATACAAAAAATCTTTTTTTACAACTAGTAAAACCTGACAAGAGTGAGAAACTAGTTGTTTCCTAAAGGAAAACAAGCTGCTCTATTCAATTGAGGGTATGGGTTCAGATGAAAGCTCTTTTAACAAAACAAGATGCTGTACCAACAATACCGTATAGCTTTCTCTGTACACTTACTGTCTCCATCCTATGACCTTGCATATAACAAAACTGTGTACAATGATCATGCTAGTTGTATCGTGATGGTCTTGCATACGAGACTCCAAACTTGTTTGGGAGTGTGCTTTATAAAGGTTGGTAACCTAACAGCGTGAGACGGCGTCTCCCCCCCCACATGCATCTTGCCTTCCTCTCTAACTTACATTGTCAGTCTGATTTTGAATACTGATTTTTTTTCAATTCACAACAACCCTTGCCAGAAAAGTCTTCATGGAATCAAATCTCATTTTTCAGCACAGTTACCTTGCAAACCAGCAAACATTTTGTAAAAGGTAAGTGATAAGAACTGACTGGCATTCTCATATGTTATGGATGAACACACACTCTAATGCTGCTTAAAAGATTTAACGTCTGATATTCTCCTAATGAGATTAAGGGGACAAAGAATTGAAAACAAGGGATGTTTACAATTACCGGCACCTGAAGAGCAGTGATGTCACGTGGAAAAATAAACTTTCCACCACAGATTAATTTCCTTGACAATGTAAACTTATTCAACTCTAATTTTCCTCCTTGTCCCTAAGATCGTTTCAACGCTCTAACTGAGAATAGAAATAAATGCAACAAAGTGTAACAGTCAATTATCAGCAATTAGAAGATGAGCACATTTAAGTTACGGTAAAAATCCACATGTAACTAAATAACGGAAAGAATGAAACTATCATTAGAAACATCCCACTGCAAGTGGGCAGAAGTCTTGCCACTCAAACATGTCACCGTTTACGGAATGAGGTTTTCTTTGCCTTTGGACTGAACTACTTTCACCTGCACAACACCTTTAAAGTTAGCATTTTTTATTATTATCTTGCTATAATTTCAAGATGGTTGTAATGTTAAGGAATGTAAGCTGGAACAATGTTTGGATCGTCTTCTTTGTGAAAGATTGGTCTTACTAAAATCAGAATTAAATTTCCATCTTCCTTCAGGAAAGCAGTATTTCATTCCTCGTGTTTACCACTACGACACTGTAGAACTCTGCCCCTTCTGACATCTTTTTTTTTTTGTCTCTTTTTGCTTTCCCTATCATGTTACATAGCCTGCTAATTCTTCTTGACCTGCTGTATTTTAGGGTCTGATCCAAAGGCCTCTGAAATATAAAATAAAAATCCTATTCATCTGGGTGCTGAGTAACATTATTTTATCTTTATGACGTATTAAAATCTCCTGTCCCCATTGTAGCCAATAAATTTGCCAATTCATAGTGTCTGCGTCTCTAATCTTCCTCCTTCAAATCTCTACTCTTATTCTGCTGTGTTATTTCAAAAGGCTAATTTTGAAAAGGGATGAAATTTCAAATTCCCTAAGTGGCAGGAAAAGGGGCAATAAAGTTTAAAAAATAGCCATTTGCCTGAATAAACATTACAAAACTCAGCTGAAAAGTTGGATAAAATTGTTTCACTGATTTCCGTTTACTCAGTTGTGTACTACAAATATATATCTGAGTTTTATTCAAAGGTACAGGCCCACCAACTTTCTGAGAGCATGAAAGTAGGCCCTTCATCTGTAAGCTGTAAATTTATTTATTTGTTTATTTTTACATTTCAAGAGCTGGATATGCATAACATTAATTTGAGCTTGGACCTGCAATCTGTCCCAGATGAGCACCCCAGCTCCGAGGCTGCAAAATTCAATGCCTTCTTGCACCCCGCGCTTTGGGATCCCGGCTTCCTGGCTGGGCAGCACACGGGCTTCAGCACTTCAGCGCATTCAGCCCTCACAGCTCTGCCCGGGAGCATTGCCCAGGGATTTGTATCTGAGATCTTTCAGATCTTTAGGGAGGGATGAACACTTCAACATACCCCTTCATAGGTGAGTCATCTGTTAGGCTCTCGCAAAAAAAAGGATTAACTACTTCCACTGTTTTAAAAAGGAGAACTTCCGCAGCCTTTAGTTTTGAGTCTGCTACTGATCCCAAGCGAACGGAGCCGGAGCTAGGCACCAAGTTCCAGAGGAGGGTTTTCCCTTGCCTATCTCTAGAAAATTCTCTATACCTCCTAGGTGACTTCTGACAACACCTAATTCTCCACACTGACTGCACTTGAAGCCAAAGCACCCAAGTGGGACACAGCGGGTGCCTTCCCAAAGCCATACATCTACACTTCAGACCCTGCCATGCCCACGGGGTAGGTGCTTAAGCCAGCACTCTTAACATCCCAGATATTTGAGAGATCTGTAACAGCTCAGCATACAGTCTTGTTTCTGTTGTAGCCATTGAAAGCTCAGACCTCGTACTACTGAGTTAAAACAAACAAACAAACAAAAACCTTATTTATTTTTGGAGCCTTGATCCATGCAGTACTTATTCTCGAAAACCTCTTATCAGCTTCTGGAAGGTAAAATACTATGATAAGATATGCAGATCCCATTAAGCTAATTTTTATCTAATGCTATCTATGCTTTTAAAAGAGAATCTAGTAAAAATACTGAAGGCAAGGAATCTCTCTTACTTTCTTGTAGATTTTTTTAAGTTGGGGAGTTTTGAGGTCATATTTGGAGGCTTCTCCAGGGTTTTGTTTGCACAGCAAACACCAGTGTTTTATTCTTCAGAGGTAAGTTAGACTGCCAAAGTAAAATTTACTTTTGAACCTAGTTTTTAATAAAAATATTGAACTAGAGATATAGCGTTTGGCAAGAATGAAAAACAAAAACAAGCACAGAAGAAAATGACACCTTTCCCGAAGGGACAAACTAGAATCTAATCTCCTGGAAATAGAAAAACTGCTTTCAAAAGCAGTTTTCAAACTGCTTTCAAAAAGGGTCTTTCAACTTTTTAATACACATTTTTGCTGCTGTGTTTAAGTATCTGCTTCACTGATTATATGGAAATGAAAGAGGTCAAACCTTTAAATTAGTCATACTAAGCTTCTACCCGTTAGTGATGCATCATACCACTGATGTATGTCACAATTTCCTCAAACAAAAATGTTCTTTCAAAAGGCAGAAGGTTCTCAGATGCAAATATAAAATGGAAGAAGGGCTTAAAAGAAGTGTAACATTTTTAGATAACATGAACTGTTTATGTTCTACTCCTGTACTTTTTGCTCCAGCTAAGGGAGGTCAAAAATTTTCAAGAGATGTTCTTCAAAATTCAGAATTGCCATTCTGCCACTTACCCTACCCTTTTCCCAATCCAGTGCATTCAGGACCTCTTACTGTGTTAATGTTTTCTTTCCATAATCATTATAATGAACAACCTTTATAAATAATACATTTCCTTTGTTTCCTCTGTTCTGTAGGGACAATTCAGCCTCATAAAACACTGTGTATGACAGAAAAGAATCATAATTTTAAAAGATATAGAAATATTTAAGCATCAGATCAATTTTGTCCATATAATAATATATTTTTTCTATTTAATTTTAATACTTAGTATAATGCAATTTTGTTATAAAATACTCATGCCGTACATATTAAAAAATTACTGGTCTCAAGCTCTTCTCTTTTATGTTCTTTCTGTCAACAACTAGACACATTTTGCCTCTTTTTTTATACAGCCATTTCAAGAAATGTCATTATTCTCTAGTTGTAACCCATAGCTCCATTATAGTCATCAGCCTGCTCCTTGAATATTTATCTCTAGGATTTTCTTTCCCTTCAGTGGCATAGAGGGACTTGGAGGGATGAAGATGAAATACAGACTTTTTTTCACCTTGTGCTTTATATTGTGAGGGCTTCGTTCAGGAATATATATATCTAATTTAAACAGTATGCTTAACTCTAAATACACAAATAGTCCTACTGACTTGAAAGATGCTTAAAATTATTTCAGCACATATTTACTTAAGTTTAGGAATGATTATTTATTTCTGCCCCAGTTACTTGAAAAGACATTGTGCATGTTTACGTCTTGTTCAAAACACACTGATCTATAGTCAAGAATTTTTCTAAAACAAAAAACTAGCACTGCCTATAAATTACAGCATCATGGATGTCCAAAGCTCCAGAATAAATACACAGACACATGGGGCTATATTCACTGCAAGTAGGATCAGACATTATCTTGCACCATCACAAATAAGGACAGTAGCCAGAAACTGAGGCAAGAAGCATTTCCATATGCTAACACCAGTAGGCAAAGTATAAAAAAAAGTAAGATTCCTAGTCAGGAGAACAGAAGTGTGATCGTTATAAATGTTCACCAGTATTTTAAGTTACATAATACCGAATTTCCACTTTCAGCTGTCCATTGGTCTTGTCTGATCTATCTAAAACACACCTGTGTTCCCACTCAGATTTCGACAGAATTAAACAAGATAAAAGCACATCTAAAAGCAAAAAATAATTAAAGATGGAACTGCAATAAATATAGACGTTCCCATGCTGGCTTCACTCTACCACGCTCAGGTTAACAATTGCAAACCTGGCTTCAACAAAGTGACTTGATATATTTAGTAATTGGTAACAAATAAAAATAATTTCTAAATAAAGTTATGCGTATGTTTCTAGAGCCATCTGCTATATATAAAGAGCTGGATGTTAGAAGCATTTTCCCAGAGCAATCTCATCTGTCTTGTTGTCTGTGGAGTTAAAGTGTTTGATGACTAAAATCAAACCCTATAAATAAAGATTTTGTATAGTTTTTAAACTTATACTCTGGAGCCTTTTATATCATACAGCTTTTCTGTATTCTGTAGCTTTCTACATTCTGCTTTCATACTCCATATGAATTCTTTCTATTCATATAGCTTTTCTATAATCCGGAGCCTTTTGGTCTGAATCCCTTTCAGACAGAAATGAGAAGAAGGGGAGAAGACAACTCTCTGCAGATATTCGTTGCGCACCCTCTTCTCCTCCTCTCTAGGGTGTTGAGGATGTACAGTCATTCAGCAGGAAGATGGTCTCCCATGTCCTCATGTGTGGACTCCAGGCTGGAGCCGCCCCTGCGAACTGCTGCTGAGCATGCACAAAGCCGGTGGTTTTCATTTTCTGCCCAAGGCACCATGTCACGTTCAGTTTGGATCCCCCTGCAGCTGCTGGACACATAAAGCCAGTGGGTTTGTAGGGAACATTGATTTAGCATAAAGTTTCAGATGCTGAGAGATGAGAGGAGCACCCACCTCTCCTCATTACTAGAACAAATTCTAAAAGCAAATGCTTGCGCTGACAAGTCTCCCCTCAAGATACAAAGAGCTGGATCCTTTACCACAAACAAATCTGTATTGATTCAAACTAGCTGATAACCTAGTCCACAGCATTGGAAATTATTTCAGTAAATAGCTTGAGTAAAAAAGAAATGAGTTACGTAATTTGTTTGTTTTTAAAAGCAGAAGAATGCTACCATCCGAAACACCTTACTGCCGTTTGCAAGAGAGTCTATCTCGGCAAGCTACAAAGAAGGTATTTTTGGTGATCCTGAAGCACTGGTTGTGTAGAATGACATAAGCTCGGCCAGCAGAGCGAGTAACCAAAGGGAAACTCGGGCTCTACTTTCCCTGGCTAAACAGATTAGCAGGCCAATCCCACACTCCTTAGCCAGAGAAGTCAGCGTTAGCTCAACGGCATCCACTGGTGACAAGGGCCCAGCCCTGCTCGTGACGGGCTTTGCCCTGGTCTCCCTGACCTCCGCAGAAGCAAGAGCGCGTGCTGCTTTAATTGCATCCCTCCTCTGCGCTCTGAGGGTGGAGATCATGCAAGAAACTCCTCCGGAATGCCTCAAGAGCACAGAAATTATTGCTTCTGCAAACACCCAGAATGAACATTACCCCAAACCAACCAGAACAGGTCACGAGTACCAGGTGAAGTAGGCGTCACTCTCCCAGGTGCGGCTCTTGAACACCACCGCTCTCGAACTGCTTTTGAGCAACAAGCCACAGTGGGGAAAAGACCCTCCTTGCAACTTCTTTGGATTAATACAGTTCCACAGCGAATATCGTAACATTACGAATATCGTAACAAATATCCAAAATCAGATGAGCACACATGAAAGTCACTCTTACCCTTTCAGTTGTAATGGCTAAGCAAAGATTTATGAGCCTTTAGGTTTTTTTCCTGATCCTGAGAGAAAGCTGCTGATGGAGGCAGCTCTTTCTTTGATGCAGCCCGGTTTGTTTACAAGAACACACAAACACCTTTTTCCCCGAGCACCGAAGGAATGAAACGTCAGAGCTGGTTTCTCTGCTCGCAGTTCCCTTCCCTGGCTGCTCACACTGCGGAAGTTTCCGGGGCTGCCGCTCCTTTCTGCTTTCTCCCTCTCCTACTTAACCCTCCAAAACACGCTGCTCTAACTAGCAATACCTGATGAACTCCTTTGCTCACACACTTCTAATTAGCCCTGCCTAGACTGTTTAGCAGTGACTATGTTTTAAACTATCTACCTAGTATATAAATTAGCAGGGGGGTTTTAACATGAGCAAGAGGCAGGGCCCACTAATTAACTTTCACTCAAACACTGGCATCAGAGATTATTTCAGAAAAACTAATCAAAGTTATTAATCAGTAGTGTATTGATACTATTAATTATAGATAATCTATTGTATAGAATCAATGTACAGAACCAGTACAGAAATGTGCTCACAGAAAGACATAGATGTATCATCCTCAACAAAATTGTAACAGTTATGTTTGAAGGCTTCTGGTTTTGCCGCAGACACTCTCTAGGTGAGAACATACGGGAACAACAATTTTAAAAAGTATTAATGAAGCGGCATTACAGCCTTGGTGTAAGATACTGCCATACCTTTTGGAATAAAAATGGAATTACAGTTGATGGTCCCTCAAGACAGACAACAGTCTTCACTTTTCAGACAATTATGTTATTTTAAACATAAGCATTTATGTTATATTGGATATTTTTATATATGCTTCTCAAATTCAGATTACTGTATCAGTAACTTTAAAGGTATTTTCTCAAATCAAGAACTTTGCGGTCAAGTTATTACTACCTACTTAAATGATATGATCCAACTGCGGGGCAATGGGAATTCTATTTATTTATTTATTTATTCTTTGAATGCCATACATTTTGGGAACTCCACTAAAGTTATTATATCATGTTATAAAATAAAGAAGTTTTTCTCTCAGATTTCTCACACAGATTCAATTTACTTCCATACTATCCGTAAGAGCTTTTCTACTGACTTCATGTTAGATCAAAACATAAAGACAGGATTCAAACATGGGGTTTTGTTTCCTCTTTTCAAGAGCTCTGTGGAAATTGCCAAGGAAATGATGATTTGGATCACAAATAACACCTCTTTTTTTCAAGTTTTGAAATTAATCCATAAATAAAGAAATATGTCAGAATAAATGCACAGTATTTTTCTTCTTACTTAAAAAGCTGTTCTAACACAGTGTGTTTCCATTCTGTCCCTTCTAACTTCTGCTGCAATGGAAGCTCATGTAGAGGTCTATTATTTTTTTGGAATGGACTGTACTGTGCAAATTCCATTCCCACCTACAAAGTGGCTGTTCTGTGAATTACAAAGCACTAATATACAAACATCATATTATTATCATGTTCCTATAACATACTCTGTAAAGAATACAACCTGCTCAGACATACAGAATAATCGAGATACAATATTTGCTTTTAAAGAAGCCAACTCCCAAGAAAACAAACAAGAACACCCTACCACTGTTGAGAAAGGTCATATGTGAAAATACGGACATTGCCAGAAGTAATGCTGATGCTTGGAAGTAGGAAAATTATCATACCTTCCTTGCATATGGTTAATAATGTTTTACCTCTTTACATAAAATACAGGACTAAAGATACCACAACACTCTCTCGAAAGCTGTTCTTGAATTCTACAGCAATGCCACTTCCCCTCAATGTACAGCAATAGTATTTTTACTGAACTTAAAAATAATTTATAATTTTCTGTATTTCAATATAACACGAAACAAATGTGGGCTGGCTGTTCAAAACAAGCTTTTAGTATAACGGTATAGACCTATTCTAGAAAGTTATATACCATTCAAAACTACCTAAAAACTAACCGCTGCAAATAAAGCTAGTAAAAAGACAACGAGCAAAACTGAATGCTGGATTGCACTTTCTATCTCACCAATATGAGTCTGACCCAGTAGTTCATTAAAAAACCAGTTACACGTTGCAGACGCTTTCTGCTAACTGCAAAATTCAACATATACTGACACCCACCTCCACCAGCAGGTCTCCTTGACCCATCCCGATCTAGTAAGGCCTATCCAAGACACAGCGATAGAAAAGCAAGAACTGAAAATTTTGCATAGGTACTCTAAGAGGGAATTGCAAGAGTGAATTTTTCAACATAAAAGTTTAACGTTTATAAAGTTTATATCTCATAGAAATGTAAAAAAGACATTATCACAGATTACTTCGCTAAAAATCACTCTGTGATATTTTGAAAACTTTCCCAGGGATTATAGTCTTAAACGATGCCCTTCGCCTGGCAGTGAAACTCTGCTGGAGAAATAGTAATTATTCTGTTCTGCCGAAATGGGACTACACAGATGCTGGCAAGAAATTTTAGTTTGAACAAATTTCCTATGTTTCCTAGAAGAAAATATAACTAAAATCTTAATCTGGGCCACCTGTCCAGTAAAGTATCCAACATTTGAATCTGGATCTGATTTTAACATGATCCCATATCTAGCATCAATCCAGTACTCAGAAAAGATTATTAAAGAAAGCACTATTTAAAAAATAAAAATTCTTAATTTCCAATTGCAAACCAAATAACACAAACCACTCCGTCATGGGTTCTAAACCGCACTTACAAATGAATGTCAAAATCATGACTGAGACTTTTTAATCAGCACATGTTTGTAGTAGGGATGACAATTTATAACTTTCAATCTACTACCAAAAGAATGGGAAATTCAGTAGTAATCTGGGTTTAGCCAAAAAAAAAGAAAATATTCCATGTGCTGATGGGACGCTCGTGAGCAACTTTTCCTGAAAGCAGCTTTAAATGACTGTGTTTCATTTTGGGGTTGTTTTTTTATTATTATTCTTGTATGTATTGCATGTGCCAATTTGATGGGTTGCGATCAATGTATTGGTTGTATTCAAAAACATCAGAAAGCCCTTGCAGCAAAATGCTTCATATGGTCAACTCTAGTTGCTCGATAAATAACATCCAGCAAAACTGATGATCTGCTTGGGCTCTGAGCAACCCTGAATTTCTTGTTGCTTCCAAAATACACTGTGATTACTCAACTATGATAAATATTTTGAGATTAAAGCCACATGAATGTCCTGAGACCCACTCTGATATTTTTAACTTTAGCCACAAAACGAACATAGTCTTAGGGCATGATTCCCATTAACAGGATATATAGTGAATTCTAAAATGTCACTGAGAGCTTGTGCTGTTTTTATTTTGGCTCCCCAGGGAATCCACCAGGCTGAAATAATAATAATAAAATATACATTCAACCCTACTAAGCTAACCTAACCAAATGTCCCTGTAAGCAAGAAAAATATGTAAATGTTCAATGAGCTACCCAGGTTAGGTTTTCTATTTGGCTCATCCAAACAGAAAAGAACTATTTGTAAAATCAGAATCAATGGTTATAGTAATTAAACGCTATTCTAGCTCTCTCCATCATTTTGCTTCTCATATATAGTAACAGATGTTGCATCTAGTCCCGCTCACAAAACACCGAGTCAATGTGTGACACTATCACAGGACTCCATTTCCAGATCAAGATCACTAAGGCTGAAGATCCGAAATCACAAGGGGACTTTGTTTTTCAGGTTATGTATGTGGAGTATGTGTGAACTGTATAATGTCAAGTGAATAAGAACATTACAGGAAATCATGTAACTTGTTAGCAGATTTCAGAATGAAGCGGTAACAGAACTTGGTACATTCAAAGATCTGACAAAAATGAATGTGGAAGACCAAGAGAAATTTTCACACAGAAAACTCGTGTCAAACAACACAGTCAACTTACAGATCTGATAAAGTTCCAGGGCTGAAATCCGATCAAACTGGTACATTTCTAAAGTTCAGAACAAAACTGGTATTTTATTTAGTAAACACCATTCAGCCATGTAGATCTAATTTTTGGGATGCCAATAAACACTAAAATTGGCTAATAACAATGAGTAGAAATAATCTTTTACTGAGTCTGAACCAGCAGAACACCAGTAAAGATTTTTTTTTCTTTTTTATTAGCTCATTAGGTTATGAGGAACTTATGATTAGCTGTGGACTTTAACGTACAAGTTACCAGTTCAGATGAAACGAGTAAAGAACACACTTACACAGCTGCTGACCAAATTTCTGCCAGATTTGAGTGAGGGAAAAGGGCCTCAAATAGATGAGGTTTGTAACAGTTTGCTTAAAAATTGGAAGCTGGGATGAGTAACCAAAGGGCAGGCAGCAAATTTCAGGCCCCCGCTCGTACTGAGAAGCAGCAATGTGAACACACCAGGCAGCCACCTAGCACACAAATACTGCGACCAAGACAAGGAACTCTGCCACGTTGCCCAAAGTGAAAGGAACACAGATAGTATGAGGGGAAAGACATAGGAAACAAGCTTCATCCAGTTAAGTTCACTACATAACTTATTTGCTTTTGAAACATAGACTTAAACTACAGAAAATACTTTTCATTTTGAAACCAAAACCAGTAATGATGAATTTGGTTTTGAGGTTTTAAAGGTTGTAGAAGTGTTTTATCCACCAAATTTGGTAATAACATTCACTCTAATTTCGTAAGTGAAGCTTCAAGCAGTTTTAATCAGACAAATTCTCCTTTTTAACATTTCAATACACATGCACGTTTGTATCTTTTTAATGAGTTTATAGGATTTTACGGTCTTTGAGCCTGCTTCTACTTAGGTCAGTGTCAAAACTTTGGCTGAGTTCAGTGAAAGCAAATCAATCCACTGACAAGAAAAATCATGCTTCGTATAAGGATCTGCTTTTTCTCTGATTATTGGAAGAAAACAGAGAAACAAGGCTAAGAAAAATTGTTCCCCTCATTGTCACTTACTTAATACTTCATTTACAACTTGTCACAAATACTTTTCCAATTATCATTTTTCTTCTTAATTGGACACTTTATCATCCCATTTGAGTGGCTGCCCCAGTACTGGATCCCAATTAAGGCCACAGCCATTCCAGTGGAAAGCAGCGTTTGCTGTTTAATCACAGTTATACATGCTTTAGGCTAAAACCCTTTGTAAAACTACTATGCCCGATTTACAGTCCAGACAAACTGTTTGAACGGGACCTAAGAGGATTCTGCTTTAATACTCAGAAGGAATAAGGCTCTCTAATGCAGAAAAAGCCTCCTAATGGAGTCTGGATATAAGTCTTCCCTACTACACAAGCATGACAGAGGTACCTGGCAATCTTTTACACCAGCACTCCTAACCTGCAAATGCTAGTGGCTGTGACTTTTGAATGGCTAATGCTTACGGAAATGCTGAAGTTGAACACTTTAATGGTTTTTTTCTTAGTGAGTAATGCTTTCTCACCACACAAAGTGCTAGACGGCAACATTAAAATTGGAACTGTTCCTTTCAAACTTCCCAGTTTCCACAATAAGTGTTGTCTCATAAAGTTTGTATTTCAAAGGAAAGGTTCAAAGACCGAGTGTTTGATCACACAAAGAAGACTTCTGTACTGCAAGTTCACAAAATCATCCATTTTATTTAATGCCTAACTATTTGGTAATTGCTCATATTCAGTCTCACACCAGCTTGAATGATTTCAGCTTTTAATGTGCCTCATCTCATTCTGAGGCACATCAATCCATGAGTAGATCGCAGCACCTTGAAATACTAATGCTTGTCACATACTTTAATCTCCTCTAAAAGGTCTTGTTCGTTGTGTGCTTAAATCTCTTAATAGCTTTTTCTTCTCCTTAGGTTTTTACTTTTGTGGCAACTGATTCTAGTTAGGATGAAGTTTGTTTAATTTTCATTTTAGTGAAGTGCAGGAGCAATAATCTAAAAGCCTGAATTATTACTGTATTAATAGAAAGGTAAAATTACTTCTTCTAAAAAATGACTTTTTTCCCCAAGCATGAAACTCTCTCAAGAATGTATCTATAGTAATAAAATAAACTTTTCAGAATGTAAGAAGACACTCAAGAACTTATACTTGATCATGTATGAGGATCACTCAGATATGCACAATTCACAGCTAAATATCACAGCTAAATTTCTAACATTATTGTATAGCACAACATCTGGGAATGACTGACACTGTGCTGCCAAACACCTCTTACAATAATGAGATGATTCTTTTATTCCAGACTCATTTTTCTTCTATTGTCTATTTAACTAGAAACGTGTACTTGCTATTGTTGGATCTCCTTGCACGCATTCCAACTCTGGATACCCTGCTAATTTCCCTCCCACGCCGGCCCCTGTAAGGGACTCGCCTTCCCAGCTGCGGTGAGGTCGGATGCACGCTGGAGGCTGATGCTGCAGCACTGCACGATCTCGTTTGATGCAGGGCTCCGCTGCGAGCTGGTGCATTCACACGCAGGCCTGCACAAAGTGCCGTGCAGCGCACGCGCCGCTCCCTGCATGCAGCAGTTCGCTTCCATGTTGTGTCAGCTCTGTGCTCAGACTGCTGCAGGAGTGAGTCACGACCTCACATCATACCAGCCCTTTTGACAACTTTTCCTTACAAATCAAACTACAGCATAACTGAGTTCTGTCATTTTCCTTCTAATATTCAAAGAGAAATCTAATGAAACAGAATTGCTCGACTGAGCAAACCTGTAGGACTTTCCCCAAACCGTTTCGAGAACAGCCACACCTCTTGGGAGAGCGATTTAAGGCTAAATCAATACCATCTGGACAATAGCAACAGTTCCTAAAATTACGCTCCTCTGAAAAGCTGCTGCTGTCACACACACACATTTTTTTAATCCTTTACTCATTGCTTATTTCAAAGTATGTGAAGACATAGTGTGAAGTTACCTAGTCTTGTTATTCGGTCCACAGTTTCAGACTCATCAGTGTTCATTCAGCCCTTCAGCTATCTCCAGTATATACATAAAGCACTGTGCTAGTCAGTATGATTAGAGACCTGCTCTGTGTTAATAAAAAACCAAAAGCTAAAAAAAAAAAAAAATTCTCTCTCCTCTGTGGAAATATTAAGCAATCTTCGGTGTTCGGGGCTTTTTTTCGCTCACTGTTATCCAATATGCTTAATAATAATTGTCCCCGATCTTGAAGACGGCTATACTTCAGTCTTCTTTATTTTTAAGTGAATGATGCTTGATGATTTGAAGTGCTCTTACATTGCAGTTCCTACTTAAACAGTATTTTAGCAGTAATAGTACCAGGGATGGGGCAGGGTTAAAATATTTTCTTGTTTTAGTCTGTCAAAATACTCGTTGAAACTAACATACCTGATACATTAAAATATTTATGTGAAATCTGTCTGTTCAGCACTCAAGCACAGAACTGATAAGTATAGTCAAATTCTTACTGGATGTCAATCAACTTACGAATGAATGGAACCATTCAATTAAAGAGCAATGATACAGAAGCAGGCACGCATTTACACCTTGCTAGCCAGTAAATACTGCCCATTTTCACTTCAGTATGCAGGACAATGCTGTCCTTACACTCCTCCACAGTTCTTCATATTTTCTTTCAAAACTATGAGGCAAAGGAGATGAAAATCAATACATGAGCTGTTTATGAAATGTCACTTGGGCAGTCGAGGAATCTCGCTCTATTCATCAAAGACGATAATTTCCCTGTCAAAATGTTTACTCACACAAGGGTCATCTGCAAAGGTGTTAGCATTGTTCAAACTTTACTCCCATTTTGTTCCAATTTCCAAACAGTTTTTCAATTGGGACGGTGGGGTTTTTTTGTTTGTTTGGCCTCTCTATATATGACCTCTATAATTTAGGAAGGGATCACCAAACAATAAAGTACAGGTCAACAGCCATCTTGATGACTAGACTGAGTTCAGGTAGCACCTGAACTTCCACATTCTTCTTCCAAATCCAGTTCTGGAGCAAAACCTCTATTTCCTCTCAACACTTCATATTTTGTGGGAGGGGAGGGAAGTTCAGCAGTTCCTGAACGTACGTTTCCCACACCCTAATATGCCTAGAGTTTCTCTTCTCCTCTCTCCCACTGTTCAAAGAGCAAACAGGAGCAGGGGCAATTCCAGGGCCTTGCACAGTAGCCGTCAATGTCCACCCCACTGGCAGGGGATGAAACGCACTGCTTATTCTCGCTGTATGTGCGAGATTTCAGCAGAGCTGTCATGGAGCAACACACTGGGGACCAAATGAGTGTCAAGTGTGACACTTGGCAGGGCTGTCTGCCAGGACTTGAACCTGTGGTTCCAGCGAGTCTAGATGTTAGTCTAGGAAATCCAACCTGCTGCTTAGATGATGAAACCATCCCCAGTTTAAAACTTGCAGCCTTATTCCTCTGGAATGTCCCTTCAGATGAATGGAATAGCCAACCATGCTGGATAAGCACATTAACTGGATGCTTTTACTAAAACGATCAGAAGTAAAATAACTCTGTTGACATTTAAATCGCCATAATCTGTCTGCAAAGCTAACACTGCATTGAGATGAACAGGAATGTTTATTACTTTGGTTTGTATCCATATACAGTATGATTGCACAATATCCACTTATATTCAAGAGGTTACCTTTGCAGTCAGAGGGCAGTTAAATTAACAAGTTGAAGGAGATGTCTGTTGCATGTAATATGGCCATATGGTCAAGATAAACATGAGTATGATTCCACAAATTCTTTAACAATTAATGAGGAATATGGCATCCACAATGAACAGAACTGCAGTGGCTGTCTGATCAGAAAATAAACAATCATCTCAAACATTTTAAAAAAATTGTCAAGTGTTGATTTTTATGAAGACCATTGAAGACTGCAGTGATGAATTGTCAACAAAAAGATTTCACTCATTTTCCCAAATACTAAATGCCTATCTTTAAATTACTGGTTCTTAACAGCTGCAATAACTATAATTGGGTCACTACGGCTTTAATCCCTGCTTTCACACTTGCATCTTGAATCTAAACAGCTGAAAATAAAATCAAAAATGCAGTAGCAAAACACACCTTACATTTCTGAAGCAGTCGCACTATTCTAACACTCCAGAGGTAATTATTATCCTTAATAACACCAGATATGATTGAGGCTTTTAACAAAAGGAATGCTGCCTTGAAACCGTCTGCTACTACTCAGAATTTGACTGCTATGAAAAATTGTCAGCCAAGGAATAAATGTGCATTATTAATGATAGGTACGTGATGGGATGTGCAAACTCTCTGCCCAGAAAGGGCTGGGAAAGGTTAAATTCCTTTACTGTTAGAAGGAGAAAGTTGCACAATATGCCTTAGCCAAGGCTAAAAGGAAGACCTTCTAACCATGATATCAAAAACAACAGGTCTGAAAGAAAAGGGTCTCGATCAGGATGTATTTGTGGGTAGGAATGGATTTCCTAAATATTGAGCACCATTGTTTCTAAACAGTCATTGTTTTAATAATGGTTCTTTCCATATACATTGTTGTTGGATGCTGCAATCAACGATCAAAGTATTTCTTAATACAAAGTTTTGTTACTGAAATTAGTCAAATCAGGTACAATTCACCAGGTAATCACATTTTTCATGCACTATCAATTCTAACATTTTCTGTTGAATAACTCATGAAACTATGTGCATATTTATTTCAGCACTGTGTGAAGAGGACTGCTGGTATTTGGTTTGAAGAAATCAGGGATGTTAATACATGCACGAAATAACAGAGCATAGTTCTTTGTGAGCTTTCCCCAAAGGATTTTGCATAATTCAGAACCAGACTGCTCTTGTGTTTTTAAGATATGGAGCAAACCAAAATCACATGTTGCCTCCTGAACCACCTCCTACAGCTCAGATTCAAAATAGCCTTTCAACAATTACTCCAAATTATGTCACCTACAGACAGTAGTTCATGCAAGCACAGGACATCTGTAAGTATGTGATTAATACAGCGACATCACTCTCAAAAGTAGGCACATTGACGTATGCAGGTAACAGTCTCAGAAAGAAAATACACCTGCAGCTGAGGCATGCTGTGTAGATTACTTTGTATTTTGAACTTCTAATGCAAAGACTAAAGCAGTCATTATGATCCTGCTATTGACTTTACCATGTATTCTTTTAAACTGTCTAAAAAGGTAGAGGTGAAAGTTTGAACAGATCTTTGAGAAACATTAGTTTGACTGGGATACTTTCACTTGAATTTTTAAAGACACATTTTTTAGGAGAAAAATATTAGCAAATAATAAAGGCTCTGAACATTAACCCTGCAAAAAATTCTGATGAAAATTATGCCCATTAGGATAAGCCTGTGCCAAGACCAACACTGGAGAGTGCTCTCAGGGGAGCAATCAGTTGCAAGGGCTGGAACTGTACAAGCTGCCCTTTCATTGCGATGGTGTTCAGATGTGTACAACATACATGAAAAACACAGATGGATTTATGGAGGTTGAAGGAATATTATGCTATGCTATTATTTATTATGTTACAATGCTTTCCCCTTTTTTGTAATACTCCTGACCAGTGCTGTTCACTGGAATGAAAGATGAAGCCATGGCTTCTAACCATTCCTGCTTTCCTTATATTTACATATTTTAAATAATTATTTCTAAATACTACAATAGGTACTATGAAAAATACCTTTATATTTCTCTCTGTTACCTAACCTCTGTTACCGAAACCTATGAGAGCCTTTTCTCAAATTATAAAGGAAGTCTATGACAACTGGGAAGAGAATAGGTATGTTCTGAATCTGTCAAGCACCAACGGCATCCAGAATTTGTCCCAAATTGACCTTTTCTATCTTAAAAAGTGGTAAGAAGAAAGGAAAGCTGTTTGACCCACAAGATAGCTGGATCAATATCAGAAAGCATGTTTCATGAGAAAAAGTGATGATAAGAATGTGAGGACAGAAGAAAATTCAAGAATGTGGGCCAGAACATGCAAAGTTGTACATGAAGTGAATGAGAAGGACCACAAGCCTAAACAGAGCACTGATGAAGGGAAGAAGTCCTCTGGCAAGCAGTGATCATCACACTGTTAAGGAAAGACAATACTGACAGAGCTCCACTGTTTGAATTCATATTCTGCCTCTGTCTACCCATTCACAGATGGGCAATACATATTGTATATACACCATGTATATACCAAGTATAACAGTACAGGTCACAATGGCTGGCCTTGTTCACCAATGGAATAGGGTAAAATTCCATTAAACAAAAATTAAATTTTTATATTGACATCAACAAAACCCAGTAATTGTTGTGCCTGACAGTGTGAGCTAACAGTCAGTATGAATTCTTAGTAATTGTCCTATTCTCACTCTTTCGATGCTCTTAGGCTCCACTACAAATTGTGTGATTATAAAAAATGGTTTCAGAAGTTTTCAGTTGAGGGCTTTTTTACAACAGGAAAATGCCAGCAATCACCATGCTTTTACACAAAGAATTCAGCTGAAGTCAAGATAGATTTCAACTTTGACACAAAAAGCAGAGAAACAGATTAGCTCGCAGCTTTTTAAGCAGTTGGCAGGGAATAACTATAAATTCACTTCTCCCACTGGCTTAAAAAGAAATTTGCTATACTTATTACTGGAAAGAGACTCATACAGGAGATTGTTGCAATCAGAACATTATATGGTACAGCAGCATTTGAGTTCAGAGTTTCAGAAATATTTGTACGGAGATTTCGAAGTCATGAGAACACCACCTTATTTTCTAATTATTCCTTTGATACTTAGGATTGAGTTGTTTCAAAAGATATAAACTTAGTTCCCCACATTTACTCATTCTCTTCAGAAGTCTCACCTTTCTCTTTCTTACTAAAATTTTTTTCACCAAAGACAAAACATTGTCTGGTACACAGACACAGAAGTGTGATTTTCAGTTTCTCACTGCAAGACATGACGGCAAATTGTTTAATTTTAACTTCACAGATTGTAAGGTGCGTGAATACAACATCTATACCTCCAATGAAATAAACATGAACAGAAAGACGCACTGAACTAATCTGCCTTATACTGCCAAGGTCACGGAGGGCACCCCAGGTCAATGCATTAAGTCCTGAGTGCCAGTAATAGCTGCTCTTCCTTTAAGATGTCACTTTGCATTAGTTTAGAGAAATCAAGAAAGGAATTAAATACACTGTAATATAGGTGACTGCCAGAGTATGCAATTTTTAATCAGTGAATTGGTTTACCGAAGCAAACTTTCTGTTAAATTGGCTTTCAACATTAGAGCAATATACAATAAATATACTTTTACCACAGAATGATTCTATTCATAAAGAACTTACCTCACGTAGGATCGTCTTTTTTTTTTTCCCTGAATTCAGATGTGTAGGTGATCCATATTCTGGGCTTCATCTCAGATACAAAGTTATGAGAAAACATGACAACTGCAGTTAAACAGTGAAGGTAAGAGACAGGCTAAGACACACTGTCACATTAAGATGTCCAGACAAGGCAGCCCAACCCCTTCTGTAATTTTCAAAAGTAGACAATGGGAGTGCTTATGCCTCTTTTTCCTATGAATATTCAATATGATTTAGACATCTAAATCTCTCTTGGGCTCCTTTAAATCACAAAATTATCAGAAGGCCTCAAACTATATCTTAATAAGGTAAAGATTTTTTGGTTTTGTTCTTTTTTGTTTAATCATCATTGTTGTGCAATGTGGCAAAATGTCAGAATTCCCAGCATTTCTTTCAAAGTATTTTCTTCATGGGAATGTACATAAGAGGTGAAAGAATGGAAAGAACTGTAGTATCTCTGGTCATTGTATAATCTAAAGGCCTCAGTAGTGGACATTTTGACTATAACCAGATGGCTGCAGGCTGCCAAACTATTCACATCTTCAGCACGAATAATATTTTAGTAACTCTTGTTTTTCTCAGCAGCAGTACACAGATTAGTCTGTGCCCCCTACTTTTGTCAAGCGTCTAAAACAAGGCTGCACAGTGGCTTCCAACCTTTTAGAAGTAACCCTCACAGTCACTACCTACTGCCCTTCATACCTCATCCCCATTTCCAGACCACTGCCTCTTCACCATTTCAAGCCTTTTGCCCACTTGACTACAAACCTCAGCAAGGACACAATTTTACTAGCAGAAAAGTAGTTAACTAAGTCATCATTTTAGTCTACTTGTATGGAAACATAGCACAGCAATGTAAGGCCTCAAAAAAGAGCTGTACAGCTCTAAAACCACAGAATCTTTTTTATTAACTCAGACCACAGCACGGGCATTTTATGACAGTTATAACAGCCTATTAAATAATACTGTAAGATATGAAAAGTTTGTGGTGTCCAACATGCGCAGGCAGACCTACAAAGAAGTCAATGCTCTAATGTCCTAATGCCCTGTCCCTTCTGGAGTGCACTGCAGCCCTGGGTTACGCACCATCAACAGTTCTGCAGTGCCTCACAACTACCCGACTCTGCCCGAGAGCTGCTGCCTAACCAGAGCCATAACTCCTCCACTATCTGCTCTTCCCTCCCACGCTCCAAGCCATGCAGAAACATCAACTGCTGTTCCTGTCCAACAAACACGCAGCACTCGCCTTTGGTTTTGGGCATGATTAGTTGGTTCTGCACTGCAGGTGATCGCTGCTGCCTTCTTGTTATGCCTGCACTCCAGGCCTCTCCATTGCACCCAAATTCCGGCTTCCCACACCCCCACTGCCCCGTGCACCCCTCCATCCAGCCCCACACCTCTCCACCACCTCTTCTATAAGCCCTATGGCTCCTTGAGAACCTTTGGGTCCGCGTCCTCGTCTCTCTCTGGTTCTCCTGCTCTGAGATCCCTCTCCTGCTTCCCCACTCTCCATTTCCCGTATTTTTCAAACTCTTTCCATGTTTCCAGAATCTACACTGGCCAGAACTTGCCTGCGAGTTTGGTCACTTTTGGAGTAAAATTATATTCTCAAACCTAACTGTTTGCGAGGTCACATCACTTCAGTTCGTAATATCCCGGCTAGTAGAACTATTCACTGTAGAAGACAAATTCTGTATTTGTCTTAATTATCAAATACTACATCCATGTTGTAGAAGCCAGCACAAGTCACAGCCTTCAGTGGAGGGCTGTAAATTATCCCGCTTCAACAGCTAGTTGAGAGGCACTGAATTATTTTTCTGATTGCCTGCATGTCTCCCACAGAAAATACTGGGGAGAAAAGGTGATTAGCATTCCAGTTAATAGAGCCCAAAGCTATTAATAATAAATCCATTAGAACTTTTAATTAAAACCCCGAAACTAGTCAGACAAAATCCACCCCATATAATAAAATAAATCTATAATATCAGTAATAATTAGCAATGTATCCTGTAGGATTAAAAATAATTGAAATAATTACATTTTGAAGTATTTTTAAATAGGTAATAGACTGCTTCAAAGAAGCTAATAAAATTATATTCAGAACCTGTAGGCTACTGTCCTGGCAGGATATACTTTGAGTATAGCCTAACATAATGCATTTACAAGTAATTAAGAAGTATCAGGCACTGGATAATTATTTTCAATGGTCTTGCCTTCCTTCTTGAAGATAACAAAGATTTGGGGCCCCTTTTAGCAAAATCTTGTAACAGTCAAACTTAGTGTGTTACCCACTGTTCACAACATCCAACAAGCAAACAGGTATCAATGTATTTCAAGACAGCTAACAACCATGATTACGGGGGTATACAACAGCGTACGCAAGTATGAAGCCCAAAAGTCTTATGTAGGCACCAAAATAAATAGCCAGTTGTCAGGGGTGATGGGAACCAGCTTTACAGGCAATGGGCAAAATTGCTAATAATCTGGAGATTTTTTTCTGGGGCAATTTACATGAAAAAGGGCGGTGAGTAAAGAAGAGCAAAGCAGTTGAGAAGCCAGCACAGACCAAACAGGAAAAACTATGTGTGACACTATAAAGCTAAGGGAAACTTAGAGTGGACATAAGTAGAGCGAAAAAAACAACCAACAAAATGCTATTCGAATTGCATTATATAAAGACTCAATGGACTTGGTCAAAATCTGACCAAAGAAGGCATCCTCCAAAGGAAAATTACTCTGCAGTATAAATTCATTAGTTGATTGGGCGTTTAAGTGATCTTACTTGTCAGAGGTTTTCTGCTTACAGGCACTACAGAATTTTTGCAGAGAATATGCAAAAGCACGAAGAACATGGGAGAAAGGGAAAGAGAATTATACAATTTCCAAGAGGCCTGACAAGTTTAGGCATACAGCTTAAGATTTAAAAAAGCAGTTCTGCTATACATAATTGGCTCTTATCCAACAATTTAGCTAAGTAAGATTTATGTAAACTCCTGTTTCTCAAGACAGATATCTAAACTGTACTCCACCCATACTGAATCTGCCAAACTTCTTTGTTCATAAACAACCCCATTTAGAGATGTATGGAGCTTAGGGAAAGCGAAAAGGAAAGCTCCATGCTAAAAATCTCCCAGTAGGAAACATCTTCCTGGAAAAATCATCAGATACAGAGGAGTTTAAGTAGCTTACCAAAATTAAAAATGTGTATGAAGAACAGACCAGCCTTACGTGGACAAACTGAGTTCCCATACTATAGGCCTAGATGAAATTATCACACTTACAAAACAACCTCTTTGTATAGCACGAAACCTCAAAACCCAGAAGAAATGTATTTCTTTGCCCAAAATAAAGATTTGTTTCAAAATTAAATTTGTTTTTAAGAGGTCTAGAGCTATTCATTTCCAAATTTCAATTAAAAATTACAGAATAACATAACGGCACTGACAAAGCAAGCCAAACAAAAGCTGTGGTAGATTAAATTTCATGCACCTATACATTGAAGACTCAAAATCTAAATTTCCCTGTACACAAAACTGATGGAACACTTCTGGTTATTCTTCTTTAAACTGTAAAATGAATTTTCAACCTTTGTTGCTCCATCTCTCAGGCAATATTATCAATACCTCCTTCAGAGAAGAGACAACTAATGCATGGTTTTGGGGTTGGGGTTTTTAAAATTATTAGCTTAGCTCTTAAGCCATGACATAAATAGTAAGTATCTTGAAAGGATATGAATGAAAATATGGGAGAACGAATTAGAAGCAGAAAGCATTTTATAAAAGAAGGTGATTCAGAAGGCAAGAGCAGAAAAAGCAAATAACTGAAGCATCAAATTCAGTATCGTATCTTATTATGCATAATAAGAGAAATTTCCATGTTAGATGGTAAAGTATCTAATCACGTAGCCAAGAAGTTTTCCTTTAAACATCTACTATTCCACAGCTATTAAGTCCAGAGTACAGTTCTGGAGTCTACAGTTCCCTCCCTCTCAAGTAATGAGGGTGGTGGTTCAAGATAAAAGATGCACCAGAATTCTGATGCCTACAGATCGCCAAAAAATCCACTGAGTTATAGTTTTCCAAACACAGTACTGTATCTTCTTCTCGCTCCCTTCCCTCCTAGGTCAGCTTCCAGAGTATGAGATACACTGGCAAAGCCCTCCCTCACACATATGTGCTAGAGAGGCCATAGGCGATATTCAATAAAACTTAATGCTGCATCAGTTGATTTTGAAATAAAAATTCTATTGGGTGCTAAGGGATCCACAGAAACAAGGAGGACCTATTACTTGAAGTTCAACCAAGGTCTTGTGCAAAAAGCTATCCATGGGATCGCAGAGAGGGGCAAAAGAAAAGTCAGCAGTTGCAACGAAGTGGTTTCTGTCTTTTTAAATACATACTGATGACATAAAGCATAGTTTCATGGATTTGCCTGCACTGCCATATTACAGACTGTAAGCACAAGCACTGTACCTTGTTTGTCCACATTGCTTAATTCTCCTCTAGATCTGCTTTTGAAGCGACCCAACTAGATTTCTCCAAGACAAACCTAGGCCACAACTCTGGGCATAGTTCTCTTCAGCAACTGTTGTAAGAGCCAGTGAGGAAAACAGTACATCAGCACTGGCTCCCTGCACTCCCAACGGTCTACCTGCACACACCTTGAAGTTTTTGTGTCCTCAATCTCCCCTAAATGTCTTGATACTGCAAACAGAAAATGTAACTTCAGTGGCATGTAATTAAAGCACCATTCTGGTGTACTGCAGCAAAGACTGCATGCTTTCAGACTGAACTGAACCCTGCCCCCTCCTCAAAACTGTATCTTGGGTGTACAGAGCTGCCACATGCTGCTCAGAGAGGGATGTGATGGGATGGATGTGACCAACCTGTTTTAGAGGTAGCCATCCAAAGCCTGCACCGTTCGGATTTGGGGCCAGCGACTGCTGCCAAACTTTCTCTAATTCAACAGTACAGGTGTGCCCAATCAGTCCACTCTCAAGTCATGTTTGTTATTCCCTCTGAAGCCCTTTCAATTCGCTGAAGATTGCTCTCAAAATCTGAACAGGAAACAGGACCAAGAGAAGAACCAGAACTTTGTTTTGTCTGGCAGCTGTATAACAGAGGTGTGACTTCCGAGATACTTCTATGAACTGCATTTCTGTAACTGAGAGCTACATCGCTGAGTGTAGTTAAGCATTCTCATGTTCATCAAAATAGCTACATTCACTTTCTCATTTAGATTATACATAACCAGAACATTAGGTGAGATTGTCAGACGCTACGGACTAACGTGCTGACAGCATGTCAGAAATGCACAGCCATTATTCTTCTCATCAGAAGTACACAGTGCTGTCATTTAGCTAACCGAGCATCTGAAAGACATAAGCAGCTGGCTCCTACTTACCTGTTTAAGACACTAGTAGAGACAGAAAGCAATTTGATAAATGGGCACTTGCCTGTTCCTGTTACTGAAGACATTTGTTCCTAAGCAGTGAGCAGACTTGGAAACTTCCTTGATATTGTCTTTGCTTGATATCAAATCATCAACTATGCCAAGAATTAAAATTTTCCAGTGATGAATAGAAAGTCTCAGAGACATGTATCATCTTTGCTAACTTTATAACTAAAATGCAACAATCCTTCTCTACCCTGGAATGGAAATGAATGCCATGTAAGAGCCCTCCAATGCCACACAGTTAAACACCTCCAATTTCAACTGCATTAGAGAAATCCCATCCTACTGGTGTTTCCTGGATATCCATCCAATACCAAGTTCATAGTCTGCATGCCCTTATAAAGTCCACAAGTACATACACATAGAGACTGAAAAGAAATACACAGTGCTAATAAATAGAATGCAAAAATGCAGTAATTAAAGCAAATGTAATGAACTGTTATGTCTAGACTATTCCTCAAAGACTGGCAATAGGCTGGATTTTTAGCTCTTTTATTATGTGTCCTAGAATAAAAAGTAACCGACATGAAAATGAGCGCTAAGAAAAAAAATCCCTTAGAAGATGTTGCAGTTTTAAGGAAGAATGATAAAAACATTTTAAAAAGGAATCAGAGGAAGGCAAACTGACAGAACAGGATGAAAAAAACCTTCAGCTTAGAAAATTTGCAAAAAGTCAAAAGCAGAGAAAATTATCTGAAATGCTTTTGCATTAGAAAAAAAAAATTAAATAAAAACCATTTAGCAAGGTAACAGTGAAGAGCAGCTGTATGAGTTAGCAATCGAGCTTGGCAGTAAAAATAAAAGCTGAATTGATACACACTTGCATATGCTGAGACTCCAGCTGAGGTTTTTCATTACCAGAAAGATTTAAAGTAATGACAGGAGATTAATGGAAGAATAATAAAAATTGTAAGTGAACAGAGACAAATGAAAACTTATTAGAACTTTGAAAAAAACCCTCAGATATAGACACCATAGTTTAACACAATTATGAATAAATTGGGGGGAAGCAAGTACTGCCTACACATTTTTAAATGGTATAAATATTAGTGCTGAAACTGCTGTATTTAACTCAATCGTAGTTTTGCCATTGTCTTTATGGGGGCAATGAGCAGACTTAGAAGTAGGAAGGGAGAAATATAAGATACAATCAGAAACTAGCTTCAAGTTAGACTTGTTAAATTTGTTGAAAGTAGGGTCTTTTGAACTGTGAAAGCTACGTAAAAGAAATGATGGAAGCTTCAGCATATGTGGTACTTAACATAGCCTGAAAAACAGCCTGGAAAACACATAGCAGGTATAGTCCTATACTGTCAACTGAATTAAATGTTCTCAGCAAATTTCTGTGGCTCGCAAATTCACCAGTACTGCTGCAATAATTTAAAGAGTCAATAGAGAGACTGTCCAGAGACAAAGAAAGTTCGTATCCACCAGCACTAATTCTAATAATAATCATGGTCCCATAATAGGCTCTGTGCTTGTGTCAGTCCCTATTCTATATTCCTCTGACTCTGAGTCACCATCAGATTCCGTTTCTATATCCTCCTGCTTAACTCGGATGTAGATTGAGCTGGTATTAGACAGCAACACATGGTACAACCTGATGGAAACTCTTAAATGCTTGTTAGTTCTACAACAGACTTCTATAAGATCTTAGTCTTTTATTAGGACATGTCTACACATCACAAAAAAGCATGGTGCATAGGCCTTCAAGTTAATATTGACTGAACTACTGTCACAGCTTGAGTTTGGGCCCCTAAAGCAACACAACTGCATCCTCAGAGGGCTGTGTTCAAGTTAACGTGCTCTACAAGAAGCTCTTGCTACAAAGGCATGAAGGCATAGCTAACTTGCTTCCACCACTGGAGCTAATTCAAGTGGGACTGAAGTCCTCATCCTACCCTACTCTTCAGAACAGATGTGCTCTAATGACTGTTTTTCAACAGAGAAACAAAATTAGAACCTGAGATATCTATGATGATGTTTGGTATCACTGCGCTTTCACCCTAAAGTCAGCGACAAGAAAACTCATACAATAGCCGCCCATAAGCTCTGTGCAGACAATTTACAAGTCTCCCCCTCCCACCCAAACGAGGATGTGTCAGTGTGAGTAGAAGGGAAACAAGCCATCTGCAGAAGCAAACGAGGAAAGTGGGAGGTTTTAAGAAGTCTAATGCACGTAACGGAACACAGAACAAAAGCTGTAACAATTACATTTACAAACATACACAGAGCTAAATTCACAAGAAGTTAAACCCTGCAGAGCTATGTTATTATTTTTATAGGTAAAGGATGCCAATGTCCTTTCTAAGATGCACAACAATTTATGTTTCAAGTCACTCCTGTCATTGGATCAAGTCTGGACATTTCAAGGACTACAGAAAAACAGACAGTAATTAAGCTCAATGCGGGATTTTTATACTTAAAGTAGAATTACATGTACTTACATCACCTCTTCACCTGAACCGGGCTCATATTTACAATCATGGTGTGAAAGACAGCCTGCCATCTGTGATTTTTATTGAAAGAAAATACCAAGCCATAAGAAGCAGCTAATACTAACTGCAGCAGCTGTGCACTGTCTCCAAAGAGAATTATGGGACATGCATTGAATGCATGGCATTGCTTTGTAAGGATTTGATTAGATACAGTTTGGTAAGAAAAAATGTTATCCATCAAATAAACAGTCTGCTATTTTAGAAGTTAACTTCTGTATGCACAGCCTAAGACATTTTCTTTCCTATATTTCAAATGTAGGGTAATTCCAAAAACTACTTCACTAGTTATAGAAGCAATTAATTCCTTCTATAGAATAGGGAGTCAAGCTAATTACAGATAAAAAGTATCTATAAAATGAATTAAAATTCACAAGAAAACATCACTAAAGGCAGTTGACCATTTATTTTTAATGCTTTTAGGAGCAACTACTCTTGAAATGAAGAGCATAACAGCATCTAGCAAAAATTTCTCTTTTGAAGAATATAATTTTTAAAAGGGAAATATGCAGTGTAACCGCATTTAAGATGTTCTCCTACAAGTTCTCAAGCTACTGCTGACACATATGGTACAAATTCTGCTGTCTTTGAAGTCATAAGCTGACTATAACACAGTGGAAGTATACCGAGGATTTAATTACATTTTAGCTCTATCTACATAAAATACTAGAAAATACTGGTTACTTCTGACTTCTGTTAATTATTTATATCTTTTTAAGGTGTTTTAAGAGAAAATAAATAAATAATTGTGCCACTGGAATAAAATTCTCATCTACTATAAGCACTACACTTAACCTCTACACAACTATTGCAACTGTGTATTAGGAAAAATTGTCACACCCCTTACAATGTAGTTGAAAACTCAGCCCCATTTATTTAAGAGCTGTCGGTGACACAATCTACACATTCTGACTTCCCATAATCTACAAAACCTTTTTGATGTAATATTTCATGCACCTGTAAAACTTAATGAACACAAAATAATGTACATACATTTTCATTGCTTTCACTGAGTTGTACCATCCTTATTTTTTTCTGTCAATAAAGTGAGAAGATTATTCTGTGAGATGGATTCTGCAAGTTTTTGAGAATGTCCCGTTATAACGGACATATCACAACTTGTAAGAATCAAGGATGCAGAGCTTTGTAGTTTTGTTTAATCATTATATAGAAGGGAAGAATAATAGTCATTCTCATTTACATACACAACCATAATTTTTTGGTACATGAGAATGCATGATGCTTAGAAATTATCTTGAATTGTAATTTTTGTTCATGTGACACTTTTCTAAAATGTAAGAATAAACAAATGTGAGAAAACAACATGCAATAAACAAGTGGCCGTTCTTTTATTACAAAGATTTTATACATCAGTGGCTTGAAATAATATGGATGCTATTTCCATCCACTTAAAAATAACTCATAGTGCAGGATTTTCTTGTTACTATTGGGGGTGGGAGCAAAAATAGCTTTCCAAAAGAATATTTGGCATAGGAACAGTGTGCTATATTTTTTTAAATAAAAGATCTCATGACACCCAGGCATTTGCAACTCAAGAACATAAAAAATCAGCTGGAACTCTCACACCAGTGAACATAACAAAATAAACTTTATATTCCCCAAAATTCTTGATATGCAAAGCAGCACATTATAATGATGTAGGATTATAAATATTAAGCATACTGCAACGAGTTGATTTATAGTAGCAAATAAAAACATACTATCAGGCAATTAACTTACTATTAAGTGTAGTGTTTACTACCATGAGGCATCCCTCAGTGTAAATAAACTTATTCCATTAGCTCTTCATTGGGGCCTGCCAGGATACTTCGACTTCAAGCTCTCTTAACTGAAAGATGTTGTTTAGACCCTCACCTGGTGCAAGACAGAAGAACTCACCCACAGTATTTCTTTATAGCAAACTCGTAGCACTAGAAGGAAAACAAACTGTACTGGCATTAGTTTGTTACTTGATGATCAATCCTGAGTGAAGTGCTTTCTGCCACACTTCATTCTTATCCCAGTACTGGATTCTTCCCAAGTATGTGAGCAGATCACTGTTGAACCCTGTGATACACCATAAAGCTAAAAACCTTGTCTTAGGTTATCAAAATGACTCAAACTAGCAGAGTGAAGCACAGTAAACAGCTGGTCACATGGTTACACACAGCAACCCAGGAGGTCATTCTGTAAGGACAGCGTGAGCTTAAAAAAGACCTAGAAAGAAATAGGAAACTGAACCAATAACCAAAATGCTACTATGATCTCATCCTTCATTTTAAGAGATACTGTAGTAGCAGTAAAGAGAATATTAGGACTATTTTGGCTTCAGCTATGCACAGATGATTGGTTAGCTGTCTACAGGGAAATACTGTTCTTTAAAAATGGCCACACGGCTTTTGAAGTGAAACTGTATCATGGTAAGCAAATAACAGCACTCATTCAGGAGCCCAGTTTCAGACAGTTGACATGATCATCTACCAATGATCTTACCTGGAACTCATTGCAATGAAAACACAAAAAGATTTCAAACAATGTAAAAAAGCAGATATGCTCATAGTTCCTCAGTCTCCCCCATACACACACACACACAATTTGTCATTTAAAAATACCATTAGCTAAAATTTTTCATCGACGTAGTGCATTCACCAGCTACATCTCATTACAAAAACTGTTAAGTATTTCATTCGTACCTGTGCTGTGAACTGTACCTATCTTAAGCTGGGCTTGGTGTAGCTCAGCGATACGGAGCTAGGAGAGGGAACCTACACCTCCATTACTGTACCTCCCTTACTCTGGTCCCAGCATAACACTGACTCAGGTGTACTGTAATGCACACAAGTTACACAAAGTATTTATTACACTTACATGCAGGGATCCATGGGATATGGACCCTCTATCCTCCTTTCATTGCTTCTACGTCCAGGATGGATGGAGGTATAGAATTTGGGTCTGTGTCCCTCACTCAGGAACTCCTTTCACACTTTGACAAATCATCCCTCAAAGACGATGATATAGCACAGCGTCAGTAAAGTATTATTGTTATTGTCATATTATCTGTTCCCAAATTCTATCTATAACCTCAGAAAGGACTGGCCAATTCTAAAATGAAATAAACCATCCACGATATCAAATGTTTTATGAGAAGCCTAGACTTGGGAATTGCAGCAAAGTTGTTCAGTCGGTTTCTTGCATTTATGTCAATACTCAAGAATGCAAGGGAACAACACCTGCATTTTAATTATTTCATATTCCTCCTCCTCTGCTAGATTTCAGTAAGGCAACAGTTTCCAATTCTCAATTACTCACATAAATGTCTTCTCACTTTGTTCCATACCTCCATTGCTACAGATAAAATACCTTACGTGTAAACTGAAAGCCCTTTTTTCTTCAAATGCCCCCTGAAAACCCACTTCTATCTATGATGCCCACAAGAAACTGCCAGCTGATAATGCTTCAATAGCTCAGAGGACAGGGGCTTTTTGGCACTACTGAGTTAACGGAATTTTTGTACTACACAAAGGAAAACTGCCAGTATTATGATCTAGTTTTGTACGAGGAAGTGTAAATGAAATATCCCGATGGATCTCAGAGAATTCTGCTTCTGGCAACTCGTCACTTTTTCTTGTTGTTTACCATACTGCCAACAGATTACAGATACTATCAATTATAGAACAGGGTCCATATGGCAAAAGTTTGCCCTATTTTGTAATTGACACCTCAGAAAATATTCATAGCTGCATGGCCATGACTAGGGTTTTTGTTGACTAGAATGGGATTTCCAAACTCTACACATTTAGGAAATCTAAATCTGAGTACCTGCCATACTGCTACTAACTCAACCCCTTATAAGGAATATCACAACAACAAGCATATTTTCCTTAAATCTGCAAATCCTAGAGTCATGGGATTACGAGAGAATTTGAGGTGAAAAGAGAGTTTGTGTTTCCAAAGCAACTTTTTCCAAAGTAAATAGGTCAGAAAAAAAAGACCAAAAAAATTAAAATACTTATTCATTAATACAAGGTAAACTTCCTTCAGCCACACTCAATGCATGGCAGATTGGCACGCACTGCACATAACAAGCGCTGCTCCTTGCCACCGATGTTTCCTGTGCCAACAATGACAACGTCTCATAGTGGAAAAGGTACAGGACAGCCCGGTCTGCTGTGAGACCCTGACGTAACCTTCCCCCATCCCCCCTTGTTTAAACTGTGAACTCTTTCTACAGACATAGCCTTTCAAATGCCTGTGATATCTACACACAATGAAACCCAAGATCAAATGATGCTTTTCAAAAGTTCTCAACAGGCAGCAGCTTTTGTACAAGTACTTCAATTCTCCCTTTGCAGATCTTTCTTTCCAAATGAAGGTGGAATACTGATTAATTTCTACAGAAACTACAACAGTGTATAGTGGACTCATGAAAAATGTTCTTATGGAAGGTTAACTCTACCAAAACAGAAAAAGCCATGATAAAGAGAAAAGCTTTGTTACATGGTTACAGCAGAATTTATCTGCCATTTTCTAAGTGTTACTGACAGATGTAGAGTTGTACAGTACTCCTATTTAAATCTAATGGAAGAAAAAAAATGATCCTGTGGTCATTTTTTCCTATAGGACAAAATTTTCTTCCTATAAGACAGCTCTGACTTCATATTCTATTCTTAACCCTTATTTAATAATTCAAAATAATTATATTTTTAATAATTAATAATAATTATGCTAATTCTTAATGATTCAAAGAAATTTTCTTATTTAACTATTTGCATCCTGTATCTAGTAAGTAGTGATTTTAGTGACCCTAAATTCCTCACTAAAAAAAGCTAGACAGAATTTGCAAGGAAGAGAATATGTGTTACATCAACTGATATAATTCAGACAAAAGAGACAGATTTTTGGGCACAAAGCCCTTCCTCAGGTCAGGAGAAAAACTGCCACAGAACTTTTTATATAGCTAAAAGCATATTTTTCTGATTTATGGCATTTAAGATGAGATTTTTAAGTTCAACAATTTGAAAGTTGACAAATTCTGACAAATTACTTATCAGGTATGACATTATACGTTGTAAAATGATAAAAGTGGAGGAGTAAACTAATATCTCACCCTGATTAATAAAGTACTGCATGTATGTGAACCACTAAAAAGTATGCACTACAGGCAGACCTAACAGTTCCTGTGCTAAGATGTTTGCAAGTAAAGAAAAACATTGACAGCCAGTAAAAGTGAAATTCAGGTCTCCCACCTCGTAATTCAAAACTGTATCAATGGAACTGTATTAATTAGGTAGATGCAGCAGCCAAAAAAATACTTACCGGGGAACAGCAGAATCTACTGCAGTTCTGCTTATGGCAATGTTCCTGGACCAGCTCTTGGAATCTGTTCTCCCCAGCCCAACAAAACTTCCCGTTTCAAGACCTCATGAGAAAGACAGCGGACCACTATTCCGACTATAGGATCAAGAATTTTCTTCATAGTTTTAGAATAATGAAACTTAATTTCTTGCCTGGAAGCAAAGAAAGGACATTTTTGGTCTGGCTAATTGATGCAACTCTGTCTAAAAAAAACAGCAGGCTATTCAATTAGTTAGGATTGGCAGCAAAAGCTGGAGTGTAAGCCTAAAGATATATCAAAAACTCAGCTCAAAAGCAGGCTTTTTAATCCTGATTTATAGGATTTCTTGAGGCACAAAGCTTTTGATCATTTTTTTAATATCACAAAAAATTGAGAGGTCTTGTGAAATATATGTGATAGATGATGAGGGCTGTACACCAACACAGCAAACACGAGTTCAGCCACCACCTCTAACCTACAAGACTGCTTGCTGTCACAAACACTCTGACACGAGAAAGAAATCGGGGCATATACAAATGCTACGCAAATATATTTCCACCAATCCATCGTTAGCCTGAAGGATGTCAATCTCAACAACAGAGGCAGTATCAAAACCAACATAAAAATACTAAATTTTCCACAATTTTTAAAACAAATATTGACAAACTTTATATAATATTTAGGCATAATACCCTCTGAATAGTAATCGGGGGCTCTAAAGAGCTTATGAATTACTTAATTCTCACCAACTAAGCAACAGCAGACTTCAGCATTAATACACATATCGAGAAAGTACCCCAATAATTCCAAGTACAGCAAAACCTCAGTTTGAACTGTCATGGATTATTACACAACTGCTGCACTCGATGCCAAAGGTGGCTGCATTTCAGCAACGAGAGAGTGAGTCATAGTTTGCACAATCGGAAAAACTCTTGGGATGAAAAGTACTGTACAAGTCATTCATAGTATCACTAGTGTTCCAGTACTGAAATTGGCCACATGCATGAAAACACTCCCACTTACTGAAAAAACAAAGCATGACTGTCAAGTGTTTGGCTATACATCCTATATCTACTTACACCTGTTACCTTTGTTATTTTTGGCGACAGTGGTGTAGGAGTCCAGTTTAAGTGTAGATTTCACTACAGCTCCAGCATACTATTCAACCTGTTGGCAAATTCAATCAAGCGGGGTTCTCCATGCTTGCTGTCACAGGGAAGTGCAATACAAAAGAAAACATGAAAATTGGAGGTGCGAGCCCCTGTTATGACGCTCCCTCCCGGGATGATGTGCAGCTGCAAAGGAAGTAAACAACAGGATGAATTCTGCAGTGCACCCATGCTGTTTGTATTCTCTGATCTCTCCCAGTTCTGCTGCTACTTTGGAGTCATTTCCCTTTGGCTTTGTTCAAGTAGGCAAAGAACAGCTTGCACAGAGAATAAAAACACTGAGCTGAAGACCAAGGACTTTGGGTAGATTTTTGCAATACGGACTGAAATCCACAAAATTCAAATCTTTTATGGTTCTAGTGATGCAAGCAAAGATAAACAATAAAATGATTATGTCCCTGACGGACAATCACTTGGGTCTGAATAATGTTCATCCAACACATTATCCTGTCTCTGGGTGTCACCAGGGCCCGTAACACCTCTATCTCCTGCAATCAGCCATTAAGGATCCTCCTGAACAGGAGTTTGTACCCTGAAGAGTTGTTTTGTGTGTGTTTTTAGGGTTTTTGTTTCACTTCAATAGCCACTGATGGTGATTTAAAAATCTATTCATGCTTTTGGCCTCCACAATCCTCTGTAGTAGCGCATTCCAAAATTTAATTCCGTGTTATTTAAGAACACTTCACGTTTGTATACTGCCTGTTTCTTGTATTATGAAATATGATGAAAATTTATATTCTGTGTACCTTTCCCACACTGTTCATGAGTTCATAGCCCCCCCTCCATAACTCTCCATTTAGTGTTCTCTTTGCAAAGTGGAAAAACCCTAAACAAGTCAATCTCTCTTCACAGAGCAGTTGTTTCATAATTTTGATCACTCTATCTCCTCACTGTACCTTCTCAAGTTACTGTATAATCTTTGTAAGATGATGGTGCTGTTTTAAATAAACCATTGTATAGCTAGTCACAGTTAAAAATCACAGTTACGGTTAAAACCAAATCATAAACACAGTTAAAAGTTCTCTCATTCATAAATATAGGGAAAAATGAGCACTCGCAAGTGACTAACAGCACTATATCACTTACATGCGATATGTTGGTCCAAAGATCTCTCATATAAAAGTTTTAGACCTTGGGGCACTGCCTTAAAATGAAAAATCATAATTTATGTTGAACAGAAAATATGTTTTCTAACCTATACAAAGATTGCAACTTTAAATTTGCGGGATTCAATCTTGCCATGAAACTTGCCCGTTAGCCCCAGGTCAGCACTGGAGCATTGTGACTGGAAGCTGATGATTTCTTTGTAGCTACCGAGTAGATTTCCTACTGCATGACAGAGAGAAAGTAAAAATACTTTTCTGGCCACCTCACAATTCTCTTCTCTAGTCCTCTCAGAGTACCCAGGCGGGGCAGAATGAAAACTCTTACCATCACCACCACAGAGGAGCAGAGGATCTAACAGTTCTAAAAAACACAGATTCTATCTGTCACGCAGAGACTGCATGAGAATGATGCTTCCCATATCTGTAATTAGAGAAAAGCAGCAGCTATATACAGGTAAACCCTCAGCAGTATAAGGTTGTTACTCTGGATAGATATACACTGTGGAGAAATACCAAAGAGAGCATATGGGGTAGTAAATCAGCCATTGTGCCTAAGAAGATCTCAGACAGGCAAAAAACCACAGCAAGCCGAAACAGCTGTGCCCCAGGAAACAGCAGAACGAATGGATTTACTACCTCCTGACTGCACTGACACCAATACCTCTGTAGGGAACAGCAGGGCAAATAAGGGAAACTGAAAACTGTAGGTTAATTTACTTGATAAACAAGTTATAAATATCCAAAATGCTGCTTGATTTCAGTATTTAACATTGTGTTTTGCTCAGGAAGGAAAATGTAGATGACTAACGTTAACAGGGTAACTCTGATATATCAGACATTGAAAATTGGGTGCTATGTTTCACACAAGCTTATGTTACACAGTACTGACCAGTTCCAGCAAAGACAAAAGTGTCTGCCTTTCTGTAGTTCTATTTACACTAAACAATGCAGTGCAACTCTGAGATACGTGACTTGTAGACTTTGAATGAGGTCGGTTTTTTACGTGGCAAAGAGCATTGCTGTGCACAGATACCGGGGCAGGTCTTTAACGTAGTACAGCTGCTTCAGCGTAACTCAAGCTAGTTCGTGAGAAACAAGATAATCCTAATGCAGCTATACTGCTTTCAGTTCTGGAGAGGACTTAAACATTGATCTGGGTAGCTCAATTTGGCACTGCGCTGCACTGCACAATATGAGCGTACCGTGACAGATTCTCTGTTCTTAGTAGTTTCTGTACTATAGAATAGATAGGATGGTCCTTTATCACGGAATTTGAAGGTGAGAGGTGCTGAGGCAGAATGACATTCCACCAGAATGATTAACTGAACATGGCCAGTGCGCATCCCATAACACTCTCAGCAAATTCAGTGTGGAACTGTGCAATAAGCAGAACTGGGGTCTTGATTCAGACTCAGACCAATTGTACAAACCCCTAGCCTATAATAAGATATATTTTGCATTCAGCTGACTGGGTTAAAAGATCACTGCCTCTGGCTGCAGGCATCTACGTTACCATCGTTATTCTCCCTAAAGGAGGTCACCATCCTCTCCGATCACTTACATAACTGCATAAGCAAATGTTCCCTGGTCCACCTGTATCAAAAAGATTCAACCTACCATATAGTAAATACACTGTATGTTAATAGTTCAACTTAACCTCAGCCATTTTGACAGAGCTGGATTAAGAAACTACTACATGTGCAGATTTGTCAGCAGCTTTGCTAGCTTCTGGCATAAATGGAGGGATGAAGAAGTGTGGAAGTACGTTTTAATAAGTCTCGGTTGCAGCTTGAACGGTACATCCAGCCACAGAAGTACATTTTTGCTGCTTTTACAAAAGTAAAAGAAAATTAAGTAGAGCTTGATTTACAATTTATCCACCTGAATTCATTACTGTATTCTATTTTTCTGTAGGATAGGTATTTCATTCTAGGCATCACCTTGTTACCCTGAACATTTGGTGAAGACATCTGATTAGGTTTTAATTAATTCTTCCAGACTTTTTGACAAAGGCCTTGCCTACAGAATAATTATAATACTGAGACTTGTTGGTATGCAGTAAGAATATTTATACTGTTTTATTGCTGTGAGGAAATAAAGTAACATATTAATTTTAGCTTTTAAAAACATACATGAAAGCCCTAAAAAATGGAGAAGAGAACAAGAGAAGTAAGTATCAAAACCCGTAATGATCTAAAGCTGCTTACTACAAAAATAGCCAAGATACTATACAGTATATTGGAAAAAACTGTCATTAACTGTGCAATTTTCAGTTGTTAATGCCATTGGGTTACCGTGTCCTTATATATAACTCAAGGCCCAAACTGTCAATTTTTTGCTAAGTTAGAACTTCTTTTCATTCCAAAGAAGATATTTTCCTGAAAAACTACTGAGAAAGAAAAGCTTTCTTACAGTTGGAAGAATATAAAATGGTATTTTTAAATCATGACACGAAAGACTCAAAAGACCCTGAACAAACAGTTCAAATTAATAAACGGAACTAAATTTTGAAAGTGCACATAGGGATTTATTCCAGATTGGCACATACATTATAGGAAAATAAGATTTATTTATAATAATGGAATTCATACGACAAGCATTTCTTATGAAAAAATGAGCTAGAGAAGAAAAAAAAAAAAAGAAAATTAGTACTAAGGACTAAGTTTACTAACAGATGAGAATTCCGTGGCACATAAAAAGAAAATTGCATCTCCCATGCATTTGGTTCTCAGAATTGTTTATTAACAACAAACAAAGAAACTCAAGTTAGAAAGGAATGCTATCTTCTCTGCCACCATCTGCAGTGGGAAACCATCCACCAAAAATATTCCCCTGAAAAATATCTAACTGGTATTGGATATCATTCTCAGAAAATTCCAAATACTGCTGAACACCATCAAATGCTCTCTTTTTCATTATCCGAATTAGTAATGCTACACAAATCCTTTGACTGGCCCATGACAAGTCAAACCCAAATCAGACCTACAGTCTTCAAGAGCTGTTACCATCCGATTAAATGCCTTATGGCCTGTCTGAAAGAAAAGGCAGGTGTCCTAACAAAAGCTGGCAATGCAACTGGCTTATGACCATTCTCAAAAAGGAGGCAGAAACTGAACTGAGGTGAATATTGCAATTGTCTCACCTCTACAATTCAAGGCAGAAATACACACACCACTTCATATATTTTTTCTATTTTAAAGATGTTTCCTGTTAGGAGGTATAGCTATGCAGTAAAGTGGTTGATATTCAACAGATCATCTGTGCTTGATAAGGCTTGGGATGTGGTCGAACAAGGTCTGATCAGCAACATGAGCAAGTGTGCCGTGGAACTAGGAAAGAACAACAGATAGTAATATGGATGGCATTAATGTTAATGTGGTTTTAGAATAAAAGTGCTCCGTTTTACCCTCAAAAGAAGAACCTGCCACCTATTTTGTTAATCCACATCTAGAAAGGACTTACTGTTCCTTTATTAAGCATTATCCTAATATTTAAGGCAAAAAATAGCCATTATTTCATCTATTTAACATTCTCTAACAGAGACCATCAAGTTTCAATCAGTTACACTGGAACTGATCTCATGAAGGACACTTGATGAGTGTAACTACGTTTAGACACAAAAAATACAATTTATTTCCATATTTATCAAAAACAATCTTAAGGATTTAACAAGTCTCCAAGATAGTGTGTAGAGTCATTTAAACATTAAAATTCATCACAAAATGTTTAAAAAGTTTATTCATTTGCAGTTATAATTGGGAAAAGGGATTCAAATAAATTAGCTTAAATACATTTCAAAATCTTCCCTAGCCCAGCCATTAAAAAAATGTTTTAATGCATCTAAAAGACTGTAAGTATTAAGATATGGCAAAAAGAATTCCAACTGAGTATTTCTGTATACCAGCACTACTTATTTCAGAACTGAAATTTTCCTCTATTGTTCTATTAACCCATTTTAAGCAGAAAACACAGTTGAAAATAACTAAGTCAAATATAAGAAATGATCCTCCATGTACATTTTATTTGGTCTGTAATGAATGTTTTTGAATGCTTAACTGACTGTGCATAGTAAATTACCATGTAAATAAGAGTTCTGAATTTCAAGTTGATTTTTCAATATTTATGTGAATCACATAACGTTATCTTTTATATCAGGTGCTAACTATCAAAAATGACTGAGAAAGATTAGCAACACAGCAAGGTTTCTTGTTGCTGTGTCTTTTGAGTTCAGGTAAAGTTGAATCCTTAAATGTTATCAAAGCTCTCCCGGTTTACTTTGAAATCTAAGCAACCAAAAAATAAGCTAAAAGAATTTCTGTAATAAGAAAAGTGTACAGCAAACTTATTTCAAAACAGAAACTTCACAGGAGAACAAATAATCTCTCAGGTGGAAGATGATGGATGTGAAAAAGGATGATCTGCCATTAGAAAAGCTCTATTTTATAATAAACTATTGTACCTTTTAAAAATATGTAAAAAGATCTTTTTTCTTGTTTAAAGAGACAGTGATTAAAATAACCTGTTCTGCCAATGATAACCTATTTTTAAAGTAAATTCTATTTACTTCCTGTATATGCTATCATTGTTTACTTAAAGTGTTTTATAAAGATGCATAACAAAAAAATAGCATTATAACATTAAATTAGTAATTGTTCAGTAGATGCACTGCATTTTCTTTTCCTCAAATTACCCTTGACTTTTAGCAAGATACAGTTCTACTACCGGATTTATTAGAGGAAAGATTGTGGGAACTTTGAGGTCCCAAGAGCCTTCCAAAATGATGGGAAAAGGGGAAAAAGCGGGGTGCTGTGTCACCATGTCCCAGCACCAGTTGGGTGCAGAAGAGGAAGTACTGTGTGTTTCTAAAGGATGCATTCTCCTCCATGCTTGTTAATTCAATGGGAGGCTGAGATGACTACATCTGTGGCACTATCCTATTAATTTCACTAGCTGTTTTCTCATTTCTTGGGGTGAGGATTATTGCTTGCTTTCCCAGTCAGTGATAATAGTCCCTTCCTAAATAATACCAGAGAGGCAGGCGAAGAAAAGAGAAGCAGCATTAATAAGAGTGTTTGAGATGAAATGAGCAGAATTAGCACAAAATAGTCCAAAATAGAAAAGCAGTAGACCACAAGATGAGACTTGTTTCATTATCTATAAGTAGCACGATGTGTAGGAGCATATAAAGTGTGGCTACATTTCAAATATAAAAATATTACCATGAGGCTTCTCCCTCCCACTCTATTATACTCTCCAAGAGAAAAGAGAGTAGGTAGACAATGAAATTCTTAGTTCACTGCCAAGAATTCCAGTGCAAACAAATTATCAAGAGAATCAGATAAGAATAATGATGTGATATTGATAGAGAAAGCAGAAGCTCGGTATAAATTAAAATTTAAAATAAACTGTAGGAGTGACAGAAGGAAAAGGTAAAAAGGCAGGCAGAGAAAAAGATCTGTATTTTGATAGAGAAAAGGGTATGTACATCCTGTATGTACTACTGGTAACAGCATGAACAAACAGATCTCATATTGTAGGCAGTCTCCTCCTTAGATAACAAGAGCATCAGCAATGCAAGACACCCCTTATGTAAAAAAGCAGTACGTTCAGCAGAAAATACTTCCCGATTGCCAAACTTACAAGAGTCACTTGGAAAATAACCTGCACAGGACGGTACTTGTATCTGTACTAAACAATGAAGAGCAAATAGGTTTACTCTACTGTTTCAAAGTAAGTTTAAGATTTTAGTAGCTCAGTCCGTTTTGCTTAGCTTGTGCGAACATTACCATAGTCTCCTGAATTGCAACACACAAGTAAAAATATTTTTACCCTGCCTGGCTCACTTTCCAAGGTTATCTAGTCTGAAGTGATCAGGTATGAAATCAGAATTCTCCTTCACAGGCCTTCTTGAACAGTCTCAGTGATCATTTCAATTGACCTAGTTTTCCTCTTTCTAGATACTCATGCTTCATGGTATCTTACTCTGATGTATTTGATACATTTCTGCAGGGAATTCCCAGAAAGATACATCCCCGCTCAAGGACATAGATTTACTTGTCTGCTGTAAATGTATGTACCAAGAAATGTTGATCATTCCAACAAAGACAAAGAAATGGTATCTGGAAATCTGCAAAATTATAAATTATGATAAGATGATTTTGTTCGGTTGCAAGTCAAATTTGATCAGTTCAATGAATTGGCAATAGTATTGTATGGAATCAAAGAATCAGCTTTAACTGAAAATTGTGTCAGAAGACCTAAGGGAATTCAGATGAATGATCTTCGAAAGGTGGAGTAACTTTAAGAAAATGAAAAAATTGAGGTAGAATAGGACAACATGCCAACATATGGGAACGCCTAAAAACTTATGAAATAGAAAGACTATAAAAGGCAAAAGAGCTCACAGGCAGACAGTCATGCAGCCACCACCAAGGCAATCGAATGCTGATTCAGCTGACTATTGCCTAGAGAACTGACCATATAGATGCTTGGTTTTAAGAATGAACAAATCACACATAGTAAAGGACATCTATATTGAACTTGCTCCCACTTAAAGATGCTCTAAGATGAAAGTCAAGGAGTTAAATAAAATAGATATCACCCAAACTCCTGAAGATATGAACAGAACTGATTAAAACATTTTAAATTTTTTTTCCACACAAAAGAAAATTCTGCCTATAGAAATGACATGCTTTCCAGCTCTACAACTGGTTTATTATATGGAGAAAAGTAAAATTGCAGTATAGCTCTGTCATTCATTCTTAACCAATATAAGTGATTGGAATTGAAATTAAGCCATCAATGTGGATACTTCTGAATGGTGTCTTAAAACAAAAAGGGGCAAATTAAAAAAATGTCATTGCTTTGTATATAGTAATGAATCACATCTAACCTAAAGAAAAATCCATTATAATCGGAGGAAAAAAATATTTTAAAATGCTGAGAAGTCTTTCACATTTTACACACCTTAACACGAAAAAAGCACACTATGTAGAAATTAGTAACTCACAAAAGCAAAATTTCTGTTACTCAATGAAGAGGTGAACCAGATTTCATAAAGCCAGGAAGGTATTCACTACCATTTATTTCCCTATGTTTTATTTTATATATACTATTTTATTGTACATGAGGGGCAGTATATGCTTTGAGATACAATGATAAGGTGCATATATGCATACAGATTGAAGTATACTACACAGTTATATATTTCAACAAAAAGAAACCTTAGAAAGTGAATTGTCCAGCTCTGCAGCCTTTCTAAAGGCTGAGAATATATACAACACCTTTCATGATGCTTCTTCTTCCTCCTCCTTCCTCCTCCTCCATCCTCCTTGTATGAGCCTGTAATGCTCATACATTTAAACAAGTACTGGGCCTTATTACTAGCTGGGACGATTCTCGGTGCTTACTGAACATTGAAAGTTAGATTTTTTTTTTACCTTTAATGGCCAATAGATCCATGATACTTCTGAACAGGACACTGCTTCTTAGGCCCAAACTTAATATAACAAAATTCACAAAAGTATTCATTTTTAAATCATCTGGATTGCTACCATCGCAAACTCACGGTTATGTTTATTGCACCACCACAGCCATTCATCTTTGTCTCATTTGCAACTTCTCATTAATACAAAGTGTTGTAAAATACCCTCGAATAAACCCCAAAGAAAGCATTTGTCAATACCTTCATCAAAATTGTATTGATTTTCTCTGTCTATATCAAATACTACAAAATGAGTGAACATAGTCACCATTCTCCACCCACAGCATAACAAGTTAATTGTAGAGTGGTTGAATCTTTACCACTCTATAAATAAAACTATAGAGTTCACAGCTATAAATAAAACTTTACTGAAAATATTAAATATGTATGCTCTAATTTTCTGTGCATGTACTTGTGTTTTATATATGACAATAGACAAAAAAGGACAAAAAGAATGATGTTGAAGTATTTTACAGTTTTTGGTTCTCCTATGCTAATTTGACCTGACTAGAAATTTAATGATTTAATAGGTATAATGGCGGAGAACTACACAGGGAAACATTAACCCTTTTATTTATTTTGATAAGCAGGTCTACCGGGGTCTTTCTGGGTAACACCTGAATACAGGATGTGTGCACTGGCTAGGTCACAGCTTGGCTTCTGAATTCATACAGAGGAATCTTATTTTATAAAACCTCCTTACTTCTTAATATAGCTACAGCTACTCAACAAAACTTGAAATTAAGGGAATAGTAGATCTACAAGTCAGTCACAGATCATTTTCTTTAAAGAATTAATAACTGTAAGATCAGAAAACATTACTCTTAGCATCAGGATAAGAGCAAATCTGAAGATCTTTGAAGTAAAGCCTCATGTCCACAGAGCCGGTGGGTGAAGAACATGGCTAATGGTCAGCAGTCCTCAGATGTGCCAATAATGATATAGTTACAATGGTTTTCTATGAGCCAGTTCATAGAAACAACATATTGAAAAGCACCTTATTTATATAAAGTATTTGTCATTATTGTATACATAGAATTTCTTGGAGCTACATGAGTTGGGTGTCAAGTCCTATTCTACTGCAATAGGTTCGCTCTACAAGTACCACAGGACAGGGTACTTACATTAAAGCTGATGGAATTTCACGTCTGTCTTGGTCCATGCTTGTGCCTAGTTTTATGTATTCAGCAATTGCTTTTACCCACACAATGCAATTAAATCTGAATAACCTAGGTACAGTCAAATGCCCATGGAAGGTAAAGATTTTATGTTAGCTGTTTCTCAAAAAAAAAAGACAAAAAGGTCTGAATCACCTGGGTCAGCAGTCAACCATGTCAATAAAGTTTGACATAAATGTCTCGGAACTCATGGAAACTAATGCTATAAACAGTATTACTAAGAAGAGCTACAGAGTCTGCGTAATATGAATGTTACATGTATTTGTAAAAACAAAGTGATTCTTTAGTACTTAAAGTACTATTACACTTCAAAAAATAAAAAAATGTAACATACTACTAATTTTTTACACCTATATACTACTTAAAGGCAGAAGTTATTATACAATTACAGAGTAGTACTGTAAGTAGTACAGTAGTACAAGACTTTTATTCTTCCTATTTAACAACACCGGAAATTTGAATAGTTTTTCAGAAGTGTCCATATTACATTAAAGGATGTAAGTTTTTAAGCATTGCATTTATTACATAATTTGTTTTGAAGGAGTTATACTTTTCTGATTCTTTAAGCTCTTTATAAGTCGCTCATCTCATTTGCACCACTGGAGATCTTTAAACCCACTCTCTTCATAGTTAAAAACAACGTAACAAGATTAGGCAGAGAGCCAACAAAATCAACTGTGTGCCAACCAGTCTTCTGAATTCTAATTAGAACATCATTTGTATTAACCTCCATTTTTCTAACATAAGGACAATGCTATTATTTCTATGATTATATCAGTGAAGTAATTATCTGTTCCAGGAATATATTGCAAGATAGAAACAATAAAATGTAATACTAATGGGAGAACTTGTAGAGAGTTATTAATAGGCAATTATTACAGAGTGATATATATTAATCTAAAAATGTTTAATAGAAATGCAATAAGAAGATAGCTATTCATAGTCAAGAAGAATTTGATAAACAAGAGTACATACAAGAGTATTTATGTCCTAATCTAGTGAAAAATCTTTCTGGCTGGGCAAGGAATTACTACGCTTTCACCTTTTCTGACTAGCTTTACCATCTATATTGTAACTTACTCTAAAGAGAGAATAGCTTTTTCAGTCAGCCTTGACAAATATTTTATTTCCAGCCTCTGACTTAAGAATGACAACCATTGCTCTTTTTTTTATTCAATTGTTAGTACGAGTCAGATTACCTAGTTTACATGTGCTTACTAGATGCGCATATTACTAAAATAAATGATCATGACTATTCTATAGATAAAATAAGTATGCATAGTTTCCTATTATTTTTGTTTAAATAAGACTTTAAATATATTTCATTAACAAAATAAAATTTTTAAAAAAATCATTAAAAACACACATACATAGACTGGAAATGTGGTCTAGAAATGGAATGAAAAGCTTGTTAGATATATGTTGTATATAAATCCTCTAAACCCCCAAAATCTATTTAGCCACCGACTAAACACATTTAATGCTTAAAAATGGTTTCCTTTCATTAGATCAAGTACGCAACCTCTATCCCAAACGCTGGTAATGCCGCTCTCTCCTGTCACTTTGCATGTCATTCCATGAAGTATTCTTTTCCTAACATTTCATGATCAGCCTAGGTGTCAGATGTCTGCTCTACTCTAACCTCTGTCTCCCCTCCACAGGGAAGATCTCCAGAGGCCCCCTCCAGCCTCAACCATTCTGCACAATTCTGTGATTCCCTCACACCCTACATGTACCTCTCCAAATTCCTCCTGCGTTTTTGCTATTGTACTTTTTGGGTTAGTCTTACAAGCTATATTGAGACTGCTTACCCAATACATTTGGGATGAATTTGGCTTGGAACAGACCAATTTGGCATTTGGTCAAATTTTAGGGTGTTTCACATTACCATGTGATCCATAACACTGAGACATTAAGTACAGAGTTTTTAGTACAAGGTAAATTTTGTAGAAGGATATTATTTGGTGAGCGACCTCTTCAAAATCCAACAAAAGCCCCTAGAATACCAGCCAGAACACTTTTTCATAGAAAAGAAAAAATTTTAAAACCAAAACCAAAGCATAGATCTTAATGCAAAAATTGCAAGACCTTAATGAACTTACAAGAAAATAGTGTGACTTAAATCGCAGATACTATAATATTATCACTCTCTTGTATTGAAGAGAGCTTGAAAAGCATGCATTGAAATAAATATTAAAAATACACTTATAGTAATAATTTACCTAATTACAACCAGTGAAATTAAAATAACATGCATATCTTAAACAGAAAATTACTTAAAGATGTGTATTATCAATGGCTATATATACTCACTGAAACCTATGGCACTCTTTGTGCAACATAAACCTAACACAAAAACAAGAAAAACTGGGGATGTATGGAATGCATGTGTTTATCGTAATACATTTACCACAGTAGTATCATATATTAACATGAATCTCAAAGTGTGAAAACACTTATGGTGCATGTTTTAGCAGTTGTTTTTCAATGAAGATGCTATTTTTGCATCTATATAAAGACAGACAAAAAAATGAAATGATAAAAATCCTTTTAGGTCCACCATCTTAGAACAAATCAGCTAAACTTCTAACAAGACAGGTCAAAACTTTCAAGAGATTATTAATTGTGCCTTTAAGTTACGGGTGTACAATTTGATTCAAATTTCCACGTGGCAGTGATCAACACTGCCTGAAAAAAAAATTATGTTCTTCATAGGACAACCCAAGCTGAGCACCAATCATCTATGAGAATTTAAGTACATATCTTCTATGAGAATATCATCTATGAGAATTTAAGTACATATCTTTGTTGCAGACAGAGCGGATAAAAGTATTTTGTGCAAGGAAAGACGCTTCCTATAAAAACAATCATAAAAATATCTTTGAGTATTATAAAAACTCATTTCTCTACCATATAATTTATTATATAACATCAACTCATTTATGTAACAATAACAATTGTGCTATGTTTATACAAAAGTATAAGAATATAATACCTGAAAAACTAAAATACAAAAATTGGTTTCAAAATCGCAATGCCTGATCTGCCAATAAAACTATTACATGTTTAATGATTTTGATCTAGGATATTGAAAATATTCCTCATTTATTTTCAAGGTAACATCCTGTATTTATTCTCTGAAGTGATACGAGCTCTATTCATAAATAGCATGAACAGAAGCAATGACAGCAAAAGAATGGCACGTTTTCACTTAGTAAAACAAATAGAAATTTATAGTTAGTAAAGCAAGGCTGTAATACAGTTCCTCTATTCTAATACCATGAAAGACACAATTGCCAAATATCATCACAGAATCACCTCTTCATCTTTAAGACTGGTAGGGGTACTATTATCTTACATTCAACATTATAGTCCTATACTTTAAAAAGTGACTTTGTTGTCTTTGGAAATGAGTACTGCAAGACAAGGAGTACTGCAATAAATATGCAGAGACAGGTACTGAAACCATTCTCTCCTAGCACTGGTCCTCATACATTTCAGTGAGAAAGAAGTCATCACAGAGTGAGGAGCAGCCACCTGCAGTACTACAAGTAAATCAAAGCAACTTCAGTATTTCCAATGGGCCTCAGCAATTTTGCCGGTTCTTGCTAAAGGCCCATCTCTTACATTTATACACAGCGGGGAGGTCAAGAAGCAACAACTACCTCTGATACATCTGAGTCTCTCAGAGACTAGTTTGGGAATCAATCTAGTAGAAAATTCACAGTTTCTTTATCTTGCTCCTTCTTTTTGCAGATTTTATTTCCTCAGGAATTTTCCACAGGAGTTAGGAGAACAAAGACACTGGAAAGACACGATCGGGAAGGAAAGAAGGTTAGGGAAAAGAAATGTTAGGAAAACAAAGAATGCGAGTTGCAGACTTAACAAGACTGAGAGAAGAAGCTGCAAAGAAGAAAAGTGAGAGGATGCCATAGCAGACAAACCACCCCTGTTCTAGAGATTGCTGTTGAGAACTTCATAGATTCTGTCAGCCAAGCGGTAAATGCACATGGGAACTTGTTGCCTAAGGCTTAATCAAGCTCAGATGTAACAAAAACTTTTTCAATTATTTTTAAAGCCTTTCAGAATTTATAATACTTTGGTTGATGTTTTACAAGTCACTGGGCTCAATTTCATTTAAGAAGTTAATTTCTGTTTTCAAATAGTCTTAAAGACAACCATACGACTGGAACTTCCACTTGATTCTCTCCAAAAGTATATTGCCTCTGCAGCTTATTTTAACACTGAGCAGAGCAATCTTACATTTTAATGCATTCAGAACTAGGTAAAGTTCCTTCCACAGGAAAATATGATTGATTGTAACAATGACAGTAATTGCATTTTAGTAAAAGTAACCATTATGGTAATTTTCCTCTAGAAAGAGACATTTAACTAACTTAAGTAACTTGTTACTTTTCAACACATTAACTTTGGCAAATTTAACATTACAAATGTACAGAGTTCACAGACACAACAACATGCATCACTTAGGGAGTGCGCACACTTTTTTCTTTCTATATATCAAGTAGTGTTTCCAAATAGTATATGCTAAAAAAAAGTGCATACATAACACAGCATTAATTAAACTGTTAAGAGCAGCTACAGTACGTCTATTGCCACGTCTCCTGTTTAAAAATTCTGACTTCAAAGTAGCAAACTTCAGATCATTATGAGACATTAATTCCTAAGCATCTACAAAGATAAAATGCCAACTCTGAGAAAATCATAATAAAAGATCCTGATAAAGCAAAGCAGATCAACAGTAACTCATGACACACCACTAAGGTAGGCGGGTGAATGACAGACACAGAAAAGCATTCACAGTACAAAAAAACTGCACAGAACCCTATAGCTGTAGATCGCAATACAGGGGGGAGAGAGAGAGAGAGAAAGAGAGCAATTGCTGTGACAGACTACCTGCTACATCACACTAATATCTATAAGTTACTAAAAACCAATATTAGCATTTAATTTCATGTATTGCTTCCAAGCACCACTTGAATACTAGTTAGAAACTAAGCACCAAGTCTGTAGCACTGCATGCATGAAAGAGGTGCGTTATTTTTTCCAACCTGCCATTTATAAACATTCAATGCAACTTAGGTGGTAGTACCTTCTTATTAAAAGTGTAGTTTCTGATAATTAAGAACTACATCATAAAATAATTGAAGCATCCAGGTTTTGTTTCATACTACTTCATATGACTTAAAATAAAAAAACTCCACCTTCACTTTAAAGTTGTTTAAGATAATAATCATTCCTTGCGCTTTAAAGGGATTCTAAACTGGAGCTGGTTGGATTTCTATACTACTGAACATTTTTACACTAGAAAAGAACTGAAATGAGTCTGGATTGAAATTTTGTTTTTAAGAAATTTCCTTTAAATGGAAATATTAAAAATCTGAATGTCAATAACTCAGATTTAAAATTTTCACTTTAGCTTTCCTACCTTCTCTGAAGAAAATTTTTGTATCTCTGGCTCCTTCTACCTCCTATACCCTCTTTGAATTGCATATAATGTTTACGGTACAGAACTGTGTGTTTGCAACTTGAGTTTTCATATATGATGTTGCAAGGAGAAGTAAATCCTTAGTCTTTCCAATAATTTGTCCTCAACCCAGTACCCTGTTGGAAAACTAATCTGCTCCTCTGGTTTTTCACACCTTGCAAATGAAATACCATTCGCTAACTCAACATAAGAAGGATTTCCCCCCCACCAGTGAAAGGAGTACTATTATAGAGGAGGCTGTGCTTCCACGCTCACAGTATCTCGGCTGGCACGTCCAGACTAACAGGTTTCATCCCCCATATCATCAGTAGTGGTACACACTCCTCCCTTCTGAAAATTGCTGACCTTTCAGGTATGTCAATTTAACTCTTTCAGTGTGAAATACTCTATTCTGTATTTTAAGAGGATTTTTAAAAATTGATTTAGATTAAGGAGCTTCAGTTTGAACTGTCATTTTATTTAGCTGAAATGGTCAATGGTTTTACCATCCTCTTATTTAAAGATCCCAGTTACACTTTTAAGATAAAATAACATAGACGCTGTAAGGTGGAGAGACCAAAGAAAATTACAGAGAAGAGGGCTAAGAAATAAAAAGTTAGAATATTAATCTGTATTATCTCATAGTCTGCTGAACTGCTTTTTCAGTAGCAGTGTTCCAGATAATTGTAGATAAACCCTTAATTTTTCTTTTTTTTCTTTTTTTTAATTTTTAAGAAATTGATTTTTTTGGGCTTTTATAATTGAAAGCAACTATTAGGTTGCAAACTCTTAGTGAAAGAAAAGCCAAAACTCTTGAATAATCAGAATGAACTGGAAATTCATACAGTTCGAGAAATCTTTCTTTCAAATGTTTTCAAGATTGAAAACTTTCCACTACTGTTCATCTTCTACTACTTTATGATGAAAGAGTATTTAAGAAAATTTCAAAAATAGTTTGCTTGTTCAAAGGTAAAGTGAAATTAGAAATAAACCAGTGACTGACACACAAACAGCAATAACCTAAGGCACATGTTCTAACACCCATTCCACCATGGAATTCTGTGAGACTACTTTTATAATGCAGTGTCCTAGTTACTTTTGAGAAGAGGAGGAAACTTACATTTTAAACAGAATTGGCAGTCGACCTCTATAATTAGTCCTTTATCTTTTCCATAGCTTCTAAATTTCATGTGGCAAGCTACATTCCTGAATTTTGCTTTGCAGAGTGTAGGAGTTAATTCTTCAATATTAGATGAAGAAATGAATGATTTTGTAGTGCCTTTGCAGTTCCAGACTCGATGTGCTTTAGTCGATGCAACTCAGAATAATGTATCGATCTTTGACCAGATGTTTAGGTTAACTGTTAAAAAAAACACAGACAAAACCACCCATCAGTGGTGTAGTGCCACTTTTCCCTGCCCATGCCCACACACTGCCTACGACAGGACCACTGCCTATTTCTTCTAAAGAAAGGTCTGTGCTGGTCCTGTCACCTGACAGGAGCTCCAAAGGAGAGAATGCAGCTGGGAAGAGAAGACCTTCCACTGGAGCTCTGCTGAGTAAAGGGACACCTTTTACACCCTCACTAAACTGCCATGCAGCATCACAGCCTTTGCTTCAAGCATTTGAGGTCAGAGAGAAGCAGCAGCTGTGGTGCAGGCTCGCAATGTATTAGCTAAAAGTGCCAAGCAGGCAAGTACAAATTGGGACTTATATGAATAACTCTTCCACATAATGCATTAAATTTGGCAGGCTTATAGTGGAAAGATGGGAAAAAAATAACATAACTAGTATTTGCATTGTACTAAAAGATTACTTAAATTAAGGGGAATTCCTCTCAAAAAAGGCATTTAATTTTTATTGAACTAGCTGTAATTGTCTCAGAAATTCCAAGCAATACAGAAGTACGCATAAGTACTACGTAAGACCTGTAAGACTAACGAAAGGAGTTGATGCAACTAACCATGATCCATAATTTTATTCTGATGTCCAACAATGTAATAAATGAGAGGTGAACGCACTTTCTAATATGTAATTTGGGATGAGTGAAACTCTGTAATTCTTTGTAATCCAAAGATAAAACACTTATGAAACGCATAAATTATCTTAGCACAGTTTTGGAGAAAAGGAATGAGGTACTTAAACTGTCAGACTGTAATACTGACAAGCACAATTCATCTAAGTCCCATATTTTTCTCCCATTGTTTTGTTGCATAAATACTAAATGTAACTACCTAATATAGAAAATATCTGTTGTGAGAGGTTGTTAGAGGGTAGAAAAATATTTTAGTGGGTGTGGAAACGTGTTTTGGTTAGACACAGTTTGGATCACAGAAGATACAACTTGAAGTTCTTTAGAGAAAAATGGTTAAAAGCAGGCAGGTGATATAGACAGAATTAGTCCAAGGCACACCCTGAGCTCTATCCAAGGTGTGTCTGATGTAACTTGGGAGTCAGGCCATAAAAAGATGACCATTAAGCCTCCTTTACAATGTCTGGCTGTTTAGCAAGGAGCCACAACTTAAACTGCAATTCCACAAGTCCTTTAAACCAGCCCTTGCATCAAAAAAAGCGGCTCCTGTTTTTCTTCACACACTTGTTGTGGTCTTAACACCAGGAAGGTGAAGACCTTCAAGCCAACATAAATATTTGTGAGGCTAGGAAAGAAGTGAGTTCAGAAACTAGTTTAAAGCTAATGTTTTGGTTTGGTTTGTTTGCTGGGCTAGTTTTAACCCAAATCAGTTCCTCAATCAATTAAGTGTGCAGCTGCAAGAACATTTGTGCAGGGCAGGGCAGCATCTCGTGGCTTATGCTGGCTTAAAGTGTTTGTGGAAGTACAGCATGAATGTAACTAAAGATCTGCTATAGTCTAACATTGCTAATGATCCACAAATGCCATTCCAGAACACAGGAATAGTTAAAGCATATAAATGGCCTTGCCATGTGCCTTGCATAGGGGCCTAACAGAGGAAAGCTTAGAAACTGCTGTAACAGCTTGAAAAATACCTAAGTTTTGAGGTAACTGTATGTTCCAACAGCAAGGACAAAAATCTGATTCCCAAGTCACTTGCATCAAACTACAGTATGATTGATGATAACATGATAAATGTTCTTACCAGACGTCTCACAATGCAGCTTCTGTGAGAACGCTGATGGCACTTCGTGCATTCCTCCCACCTCTCTAACCCTAACCTGTCCTGCCATTATTTGATCCTCTTCAAACCTGTCTGTAGTCTGCAACTTTCCTTCTCTATAATAAGGCCACTGCTAAGCCTTTCAGTCTCTGCTTAAAATTTCCAGTAATGCTCCAAAGGTAACAGAGAATGAAACCGAAGTAACAGCAGAAATACCAGAAGAATCAAGATGGAAACGACACTCCAATTTTCCCATTACTACTTCATCATAATATAAACGCTAGTCACAGACAATCTGAATGCTCTTATTGTATGATTTCACAAAACGATGGACTGGACACGTGCATATTCATAAGTGTTGTCTTTACTTGGAACCACAAGCTTACTGCATCAGTATACCCTACAGTGTCTAGTCTGAACAGTTTCTCTTCATTGCTATGCTGACATAGCACTTCCACCAAAAGTATTAGCTGTTCCAAGTATTCGAAGATATCTATTAGAACTTGCATTAAAAAATTATTTCATGCTGGCTGATTTGCCACCTGGTTTACATAATGTTTTCATTTTATCTACCTATTTTTAAGAAACTTTTGATAAAAAGGTTGTAATTACATTCTAGTTCAATACAAAAAAATCTTCACAAAAAACCCACATCTTTATCTGGTACAATCTTAAGTAGAATTTAAGCAAAGCAATAATGTAGAAGAATAATCACCTGCTAACATGTACACAGATATACATTACATATTGTGCATATCCCACTAAGTTTTTCTCAGGTGCGAATCTGTTAACAGGGCTTAAAGATAACAGCATGCTATTATTTAAAAATAATAGTTTAAAAAAAGGTTCTTTCAATATTTTGAAGCTTGTTTGCTAAATATTTGACAATAAGTCTTCACTACAGTTAGTACTCTAGAAGGCAAATCTTGTGTATGAGAACAGTGTTTCTTCAGCTATCGTATATGATACTAGGCTGCTAGAAGATGTAGCGTAATGCTGATGACCCTACAAAGATCCACAAGTAAAGCAATTATTTATACAATTCCTAAACATACCTGGATAATTTCCATTATGAAATTATGAAAAAGCACAGCAAATGATCAATTGAGAGCATACTATATACTGTACACTGAGTTGAAAAATGCTCCACAGTTGCACGAAGTTACTGCAGGTCAGCTGTATTAACTTCATTAAACCTGCTTCGGAAACTATGATTAACAGAATGCTTCCATATTATTTAGTTGGAAAATGAGAGGGAGAGAGTCTGTTCTTACATTCTAATTTGGTTTCTCCCATCACTGCTACAAGAGGCAACATGGTTCCATAACATTCTTCCATGCTAGCTAATTCAGATGAAACATCCAACCACATCTTAGTCCTTCCCTCCAACAGCACAGCTGTTTACATGACTCAGTGAATTGCCTGATATTTTAATGACAATAAAACTTGTAAACCAATACAGATTGGGACTATTAGTTATAACAGATTATTAAAAGAAAAACATGAACTAAACAAGAAAAAAACCTGCCTCTTTCCTTTCACTTGCCTTAGCCAGTGCCTGAAAACTTCTATGGCAATGTCCATTAAACTTGGCAAGAAGTGTCATCTGAGCTTTCTCAAATGTGAAGCACTCAGCACAACCTGAACATTCAAACTTTGAGTATGCTTAATAAAAAAAAGTAAAACTAGGTAGTGCAATGCACAATTCCAGGAGAAAAAACCCTGATCTTTCAACCCAAATTGCAGCCAAGCAACTGTTCCAGCGGAATAAGCCTTCAAAACCATGGGAATCTCTCTCCTGGGAGCTGTTTAAGCTTCCTTAATGCTCTTAATCCACCTTGATATTAAAATGCTAGACACACTGGCACCCACCTTCTGACATCTAAATAGCTGGTCAAGTGTCTGAGAGTTTCTGTTCTCTCAGTGTAGATCCTGACAGGCTTTAGGACTCAGCCTAACTGAAGTTTTCCACAACTGTGCTTGTGGCCTTCAAGAAACACTTTACTGGAAGTGATGTGACTGGAAGTGATCCAGTAAGAAACACTCTCATGATCTTGGAGAAAAAACAGACTATGATAATGGTGAAACAACTAAATAAACCTCTCTGGAAAAGAAAGACATTATTTAGGAAACGGCACAGAAAGAGGGACCTCTAAACTACGCTGCCAGCTCTACTGGCTATGCCATTCATGAGTTCATCAGTAACCATGGCAAAAAGAGGAATGATGGTCTTCTGGCTCAGGCAATCGCTGCTTGTGTATGAATCCTAGGCCAAAAAGGTCCCACTTTCATTTCACGCCTTTAGAAACTTCATTATCATGCCAACAAATGTATATGCCACCAATACACTCATTATCAGATGTGACCGATAGCATCAAAATGGTAGTGTTCAAATGGAATCATTCAAATGTTTTGGGGCAAATATGTACGGAAGTGGAACTCATTAGGCAACATTAAAAAAAATCTAGTATCCGTGTGTGTGCACTTTAGCTTCCCTACCTCTCCATATAAAACAAAAACACTTTCCTTTCTGCAGTTTTATCAAAGTTAATTACTTGATGTTCCTAAAACAAGGTGCATGCACTATGTATCACTAAAAAACAACCTTAGAAGTATGCTTTCATTGCCTAAAGAATTTGAAGGCAAAAAATGAGCCTTTATATTAGAAAAGTTGACTGCTATGTACAAAACTTTCTAGTTAAATGGAAAAAAGGTTAGCTTTTATTCATTTTAAAATAGCCTGAAATGAAAGAACTTCTCATTATAGGGAGTAAATGGAATTTTGTCATCTCAGACATTAAAATATTATTTGTTCAATGTCTCAGTTGTAATTATTATAAAATAATTTGTAGATGAATCTACCCCAAAACTATTCAGCGGTAGAAGCCGGAGAGGGATTTAGCTACCCGGTGAGCCAGACAACAACTAAGCATATGTAACAGCAGTAGGCTGGGATCTTCTGCTGGTTGCGGAAGCAAGATTATCGGTTTTAACTTACAGAACTTTAAATGACCTTGGATTGGCTCACCCCATCCATCTTGCCAAAGGCACAATCACCAGAAAGAAATGTTACAGTTGGATTCTCTTCTTTATAAAAAAAAGTGGACAGCTAGTAGGTCTTCCTTGAGAGACTTCTAGGACTATAAACTTGCTCCATCCTTCTTTAGATCTGAAATAAGTCAAATTTGGGAATCTTCCATAATCTTTACAAGGAAACCTGTAATGTGCCAGATTTTCAGGAATTACAGCACTTGGGGAAAGGTATGCTTTTTGTAACAGTGAACAGGAACAAAGGGGTGTCTGCAGGCTGAGCTCCTGTTGGCAGGATTATTTTAATGCTACTTAAATTCTGTGCAGAAATTATTAAATCCCTAAATCACTGATTACAGGCTGAAACCAAAACACATTAACCATTAGACCAAACATTAGACCAATTCATATCTATTAGGCAGCACTGCCCCAGAATCACACTTCTGACTTCCTCAGGGTTCCTGCTACATCTCTGCGAAACTACCTTTAATAAAAAGCAGTGCTGTTTACTTGGTAGATCAGAGAAGTGAGACACTAGCATGGGCCTGAGGAAGATGCAGTTTAAGATGAAGCACTGAGAGGCAACAGCAGCTCTCACCTTTAATGTTGTCAGATCTCATTGCTCAGGCACTGATGTAATAGATTTTTCTGCTACCCACCATTTAGAAATATTTCACTGTGCTACAAAAAATACAACCCACAACAAATACAACAGCAGCTCTGGAAGCTCCCCTTCCCTTTGTAATTTTACTCTCTATCAGTATTTATTAGATGTAGCTGTTCCTCTTTCACAACGGGAATTCTAACAGTCACTATTTGCTACTTGGAGTCAAGTATTCAGATAACAGCAGGAGCTTCAGTAGCTAAGTTTCTTTACAAGGAAGTGGGTCTCAAATCGTATTCCAACCATTTTCCTTTGCAGGAAGGCTTTATTAGCTGTACCTGCTGCCTCTAGAAGCTGGACAACTTCTTCTGCCACATTATATATTTGTAAGGGTTAATTCTACATTCTTCAATTATTAGCCACAATAAAACACAAAATTATTAGTACCTTGTTCATTACCATGGATCTTCACATTTCTTTTCTAAAATTCCAAATGACCATTTTCAAATGCAATATCCACAGATTTTTTGATAGATACTTGACTTCCAGTTGCCATCTCTTTCTGAAACCCATTAGTTACATTTTGGGGCCTCAATTTCTTAGCATTTTAGCAAAACCAGTAACTAATGTTTGAGCTCCAGCATCCTCCAATCCTTCTGAATCTTCAAAAAGTCCACCTCCCATTACTGTTCTTTAACAATACTGTTGGGAACTTCATTATTAATTTATCTGTTGAACCAATAACTGGCACTCATTCAACTTCCCCAGCGCTCGTCTACAACATTGAACTGAATCAAAAAATATTCCCAGGAACGTTATACTTACTGAGGTTTTAAATTACTAAAGTGGGACAACAGGACCTCTCTGATGGACAGACTCAGAAACAACTGTAAACATGTAGTCTCACCCAAGGCCTCTCACTCGTCCTCTTCCTCCAGGCAGCCAACTTCCATTCGGACCTGCAAACCTTTGATTCACTTCTCAAAGCGTTTTTTCAGCTAACTATCACTACTCATCTCTGCTAGTAAACTCTAAAATCCACAAATACGTATCTCAAGTTTCCTCTGTTTCCTGAAAACCTGGCCTGTAACAATTTGGCTCCTTGTAAGCTGGCTGGCTCATCTGATCATTCCTAACTGCAATTATCACAATGTAATTTACTAACCTATCAAGACCTTCTAATTTGTTGTTCCAAGAGAGACTTCCAGAAGCCATATTTTTAAGGTTTCCAGTTCAATCTTTGTAACTTTTTTTCTTCTTTTTAATTTAAGTTGGTCAACTGTTAACATCCTATAAACTTTCCTGCTACAAAATAACTCACATTTTAAGATTCAGGGCTGAAATGAAAACTCAAAGGACAAGCTCTGTTGTCAGTTCTTTTAAAAAATACTATGCGTGTATGCTGTTGGTTGCTAAACCTTGAATCCAAACGGCACATTGCAGCTCTGATAACTAGCCCACTCTCTTGAAGTTCTCCACACCCACCCCTGGGGGCACTTTTCTATGTGTTTCATTTTGATTCAATGAGCAAAACGGCTCTAATTATCTCTAGAACCTAGGTTGTACACCTGACACTAGTGCTATGCTTTTCATCAAGCTCCCATAAATTGTTTCTGCTACTGAGAAATAGATGAAGACTTCAGGTCCACTTTTGATAAAATGTCTTTGGCTTATGAAAAACATATATGCATTACCTGTGACAGTGTATTTGACTTTCTTGTGCTCCTCTAATACTATTTAACAAAAATTATATATATATATACAATTTGTGATTAAACTCTGAAGTTAAACCACACATCACAGCTTGGAAAATTAGCCAACTCTCCTTATCTCACTCTTCAGTCATTACAGAAAGCTTCTAGTCTATTTCAAATGACATCATAAGTAATTACATCTATTCGAGTATTTTCCTTGTTTCAAAAGAACCAAAAGTCATATTAACAAAATAATTATAAAGAGCACACAATTTAATACTCTAAATATCTGACAATCTCTCCCCACTTGGCCACTTCACCCTCCTATTTCTTATGGCCATTTAATTACAAATTGTCAGTCTAAAATACGTAATTCTTTACCATCCAATACATACACATATAAAGACTTTCTAAGTAAGTGCAAAAGATATATTCTTTAAAATCTAGTATCATTGTCAGGACACTGTAGCAGAAGAAAACACTTGTCACACATTTTAAGAATTCTTCGAAAATAATGGTGAAAACATTACAATGTTGTAGCACTTTTGCTTTCTGTGATAAACACAGAGTTTGTTTGTCAAGGGGTATATAAATTATCACACTATATTCTGAGAAGGAAAATCTCTACACAGACCTGAAGAACCTTGTTTTCATAATACAGATCAGGGTTTTAAGAATTCATCTCAGACTCTTCATGGCACTTCAAAAAAAGGACTGTATGGTATAAATGAGGACTATAGTACAATATCTAGAAAATTTAATTTTATGAAATATGCATGAAATCATACATGATAAATGCCACAGTAATAAAAAACTGTGACACAACAAACTGCCTCTAAGAGACAATGTAGTGTCTGAAAGCAACAGGAAGCTCTAGTCGGATGATCTTTTCTGACAAGACAGTGCAAATCCTAGAAAGAAACATCAAGAAAATAGGTTAGATATTTTTTCATCTCTGCACAAGTATTTTAAGGAAACAAAAGTCTGGATAGCAGATCAAAAAAGAAAAATCATCACTGGTATAAATGCAGCCTTTGATGAAAATGACTTGATGGAGATTCTATTTAAGTGTTAATTTCTGTAGAATTGTGTATCTATGCATTTGTTTTTAAACTTGAAGCAGGGAAACATTCATCTTAGTGTGGGTCTACAGGTTTCATCTGATTACCTTAGAAAGGAATTTGTCACACACAAAAAACTCGCTATAGAAATAGCTTTACATAACACAATACAGGCCAAATCCTATTCATTTGGGTTATTAGTACTGCTCACACAAATAGAATGAGCATACTTTAGCCAAACAGCAAAATACCTGAATCCAAAATAGGGCTATGATTTCGGCATGTATTTTACTTTGTCTTTGTGGATATCAGCTGGATTCAACAACTGCATGTAAAATTTATAAGTTTGATTACAAGCGTAGAAGGAGAAAATGTTGATGGACGTACATATTGACCCAATCCAAAAGCATAACAGAGGCAAGCTTTTGATTTCATTTCAGTTCATCAACATTTAAAAGGTTGATTAATTCTACATTTTCTTGTCCTTTAAAGTGCTGTTATCCATATAACTGTAAAATATCTCAATAGTTTTGGAACAGAATAAAAAATGCAAAATAATGAATAATTTGTAGTAATTTTGTTATCTGTCCACCGCACGAAAACTGAAAATTTGTATTAAAACTCTTTTAAAATATTACGAGTTTCACATAAGTTATGCACACTCACATGAAATAAAAAATAACTTTAAGGCAGTTATTTACGCATATTTTTTTTTAATTAGGCTGTCCTCCAGTATCTGCACTTTTTCCCACAGCATGGAAAGTTAAGCTGCCTGGTAAGGAGGAGATCCCTGAGAGAGATTAATTTCTTGCTGGTTTGGTAATTTTTGTTTTGGTTATGTAAGGACAGTGTCTGAATGAGGTCCCCTCTTCCTCCAGAGTTTCAAAGGGAGAATTACTTAGACCATGAGGGAAGATTAATGAGATAATGACAAGGGTTCTATCTGTTGATGTTACTCCTGATGTTATAAACCCCATGTTTCCCACTCTACATTTTAAAAATGCTTGTATAGATACCATGAATGAGTCTTGCACAATAGCTTCTTACCTATAATGCTGTTTCTGTGTAAACAGTATCGATTCAGTAGTAACTGTGGAAATAGCAACAGCACAGCTGAAATCCTCTATTCCTAGCAGTGCTCTGAAGAGAAAAATAAGACATTGCTGGTTTTTAATTCTTCTCATTACTCCCTAGAAGGAAAGTTATATTTGTGCTGCCTCTAGGCAAAGTACCATCCCACATGAACAAAAGAATGCAACTAAGATCACATCCATTTCATCTTGCTGCTGCTACTCCTGCACAGAAGCTCTCCGCAGATGCTTAAGTCCCTGACACTGTATCTTCATTGCTCATATGTCACAGTAAATGATTCATTAAAAATGCATAGACAGATTGATCTTAGAAGAGGGAAAAAAAGATCTGGAGTTTAAGGCGAAAGGAAAACAGAAATGAAAAGCCAAAAGGTAGAAAAGGGAAACATCCCCAAAATTCAGAAGAGAAAGGCATGCAAAAAGACATTTAAAAAGAAAGAGGAGACAGCAACTGTGTTGACATTCACTATGTCTAATTGGGATGAAACTCATCCTTTTACTAGCAGTAAAAGCAACAGCCTAGAGAAAGCCCAAAGCCCTTAAAGCATCTTGCATCAAGTACCTCACAAAAATGGTAGGCAATTTCTGCTAAGGTCTGTACAATATTTGCACCAAACTACCTAATTTTTTTTTATGTAATTAAATGGGACCGGATGGATCTATATGTAATGCAGATATAGATAGCTCTATTGATATTGTGCCTATAATGACATAACTGAAACAGTACTATGGTGCTGCATCCATGCAACAAACTGGTTTTTATTGTTTGCATACCAAAAATGAGCACATTCATACCTCTCCTTATTTGTTTCTTTTCACATGCTACATTAGGTAGGTTTGCAAAGGATGCAAGGCTTATGTGCAGCACCAGTGGGACTGAAAACAGACTGATGCTTCTGGAGCAGGCGCCCTGATCCTCGTTACCAATGGTCATCCTAATTCATATACCATTTGCCATGGTCCCATTAGGCCTCAAAACTGGGAAGGAAAAGAGAGAAAGATATGCTTCATCTGTGATTCCTGTGGTCCTGATATACACCACAGGATTGACAAGACCAACCCTATACTGTTACTGCTTTTGTAATATTTACTGGATGGCCAGAAGGCTTTACTCTGCTAAAGGGATCCTGCAAGCAAAAAACCACCCATGCTTAAGAATAATAAGCTACTTGAGCAAGAGACACCTCCTTACTATGACATTCATGCAAATGGTGTTACATAGATGACGTTTATTCTATTTTTATTAAAAATAATTGGTAAAATACAAACATGGACCATAATTTACATTCTGACAGTAAGAAAAAAAGCCAAATACCTACAATGGGAAGTGCGTATATATATATATATATTCACACATACACTAGCAATATTTTTAGCTATAATTTCCTGCTCATGTGGCAACATGACGAGCATTTTGAAGAAGCTGAGCCAAGTGAAAATACAACCTGCAGAACAGGTCACGTTTAAATATTCTGCTATTGAAGAATATTAAAAACTACAGATTAAGTAGGAGTGTTGTAATGCTTACATTAATTAATGCTTGTAAATCATTCTGAAATACTTGGATAAAAGATGGCACAAAAAGTGTTGCCACATGTCTTGATGCTTCTAGATGTGCACAATCCCATACATCTTGTTTTGCTTTTTGGATGGTTCAAACCATCAAAAATATGGTCAGTGGATGAATTTAGTGTTGGTAAAAGTTTGAACATGGCAGAGAAACACCAAGGATGCCCGAATCCTGATTAAGAACTCCAGCAGACACCTCAGTAGACTGAAATATCTACATTTCTTCATGTCTGAATCCAAGTGCTAGTGGCGGCTCACCAGGTCTAGTTACTGAACGCCTCTGTTGATCAGTGAATTAGCACAGCTCAGAGAGCTTGGCAGTGTTACTCAGCCTTGACTGGGCTGTATATCCACATATGTGAAAGATCTTATACATAATATTCTTTCCAATCTAGTACCACCTAGTATTTACATCACCAGAAAACTTAGACCGTGCCATCAAACAGCATGAAAAGGAAGGTATCTGAAATCACTCAATATATGTCTACGGTTAGTGAACAACACACCGGTTTTCAGAGAACTTGGTACTTCTTGCTTATGCTAACACTGCCCTTTATAAAAATACAGAAATTAAAGGCCAGCATTAAGGCCCTTATGCTTTTCCGCATTGACCTCCAAATCTAAGAGACACATCTTCCTTTTTATTCAGAGACAAGTAATGTATTTTATGGTATCCATTTAAAAAACAAGTGTTAGGGAGTCTCACCAAACTCATGGAGGAGAACCGCTGTCCTTAGGTGGGACAATTTAGTGCAAGAGTGTTTTATTTCAAGTAACAAAAAGCACCACCAATGTATACATCTTCCCTGAAAGGTGAGAACACTATAAAAATTATTCATCCTTCCTGCTCTCTCCCTTCTCTGTTCCAAACCGAGCACACGTGCTGCTTCATACCCACGTTCTGGAGCATGGACCGTGTGTTTTGCTCTTGCACCGCACGTAAAACAATGTAGTGTCATGCCCGTCTCCTAAAGGCTATCTCACTACAAATAAATACTGCAAGCCACTAGACTGCGGCAGCCAAAAGACAAACAATGATAGGAAACAGAAGTTTGTTGTGATTCGGAGGGAGGCTAAGCAAGCTGCCAGAGGCAGGAAGCGCGGCCACCATGTGAGCAGAGCACCCTGTTCTCCAGGGTGAGCAGCGCACACGTAATTAATCGCACGTGATACGCTCTGTAGGTACAATCACCTATTAATGTACTGTTTTGGCGTGACAGCATCTGAAAGCAAGGCTATACAACACGCTCTGGATGTTGTGGCAGCAGCAATTACCCCGAGGGACATGCCTGCCACGGGGGCCACCACACGCCCCGTCTCCTACCAGGGCTCCCCGTCAGGGCACCGCAGTGACATTTCAGGCTGGGGGTGTGAGGCGGGAAGGCAGCGTTTGACACCACTGGTGGCAACTCACAGCTTCACACCAGGTCTCACAGCGGTTTTTACGGTAGTTTTTTTTCTTACAGCGCTCCGTCACCTGAGAAGGGCCGCGGTCAGAGAGAAAAGCTCCCGAACACCAAGAACGAGCCCCGCAAAGGTGAATTAATAATTACGGGGGGTGGGACCGGGAGGCGCCAGTTCTCCTCCTCCGGCGCCGGCAGGGCCGGGCGCAGCGAGCAGGTGTCGGCGGGCGGCGCAGCCAGGCCCGTCCCTCACACCTGCCGGCCGGCGCGGCGGCCTCCTCAGGGCGGGCGCCAGTAGCCCCCACCCCGCGTTACCGAGGCGAGAGGCGACAGAAACCGGCCCCCACCGACCTTCGCTCTGCAAAGCGGGCAGGACACGGCGGGGCGGGGGCGGCGGCCGAGCGCGGAGCACCGGGGCGGGCGGGCGGCGCCGAGCGAAGGCGCCCAACGGCCGCGGCGCGAGGGCCGCGCCCAGGGGCGGGCGAGCGGGCGGGGGCGCGCGCGCGGACACGCGTGTGCGCGCCTGCAGGTAGGGGCGGGGGGAGCGCGCGCCGCCCGCCCCTCCCCTCCCCTCGCAGCGGCGGGCGCGCCCCGCCCCGCCCCGCCCCGCCGGGAGGGGGGGAGGGGGGGAGGCGGGGCCAGGCGGCGGCCGCTGGGTCGTGAGTGGGCAGGGCGGCTGTCAATCCGGGGCGGCGCGCGGCCGCCCGGCGTCGCGCGACGGGTCTGCCGTGATTGTGGGAAAGGAGGGGAGGGTGGGGGAGGGGGAGGAGGAGAGGAAACAAAAACAATCGTCCGGGCGCCGCCATCTTGGGTCCGTTCTTCACGCCACACAAGTGAATGGGGAGATATGAAATTACCACAGGGGAGCAGCAGCAGCAGCAGGGTACGGAGGGCTGTTCCGAGCTGCCGGCTGGACTCGGGAGACTCTAGAGACGGCTCCTGCCGCCGCCGCCGCCCTGAGAAAATCCCCGGGCTCGGCCTTTTCTCCTCGGCAACCCCTAAACTGCACTCCTGGAGGGACAAAGTTGGTCTCAGCCGCGCTGCCTCCGCCGCCCGGGAGACGAGAGAGTTGCGTTCGGCAGCGGCTTCCTCGGAGCCGGGAGTGAGCCGGGGTCAGAGTTAGGGGAGAGGGGGACGAGGGGAGTCCTCCCCCCTCCACCCGCTGGCCGGGGCTCGCGTGGTGCGCCGTGTGGGAGGCACGAGGGGAAGGCAGCCCGAGTCCGGCAGGCTCTTCCTTTCCCCCCCTGCTATTTCTTACTCCTCTCTCCTAAAAGGAAAAAAAAAAAAGAAAAAAAAGGCGAGAACTGGATTGAGCGGGGGGGGACGGTCTCGGGTCTCCGTTTGAGCAGCGGTGGGGCGGGCGGAGGTGCGGCGAGAAGGCAATGTGTCCGTGAGGAGTTGGCGAGGAGGGTGCATCAAGCAGCAGAGTCGCCAGCCCGCTTCACGGGAGGAAGGAACCTGCCGCCCGCCGAGCCAGCGCGGAGGGAGCCGCCGCATCCTCCCCTATGCCCGCAGTCTCGCTCGCCTCCTCGCTTCCAAAGACGCTGACTTCTCCTGGAAGCACAGCAGTCAAGGAAGGAAGGATTTGCCACAAAGAATATATCACCCTCCTCCCCAGCGGCTGGATACTGCATTTTTTTTTTTTTCAGTCACTCTTCTGTGTTTAAATACCAAATATAGCCTCTTGGGGGGGAGGGGATGGAAATCTCTTAGAAGAATTTGAAATCGTGCTCGGAGTCGGGAGTGCTGGTGCTGCACGGCCCGGGAGGAGGATCGCGGGGACGGGGGAGAGGAGGGGAGATGCGCGGCTCCCCCTGACTGGCGGCAGGACCAGAGATTTGCCACTTTTCGGCAAGCCCGAAGGTTGGTTTGTTATCAAACTGTTGTTTCTCCCCTTCTCCTCTTCTGGGTTACGCTAAATCCCTCAGCATTATTAGAGAAAACCGAAGCGTTGCCCACGTGTAGCTGGTGGCTTTTTTTTTTTTAAAGGTAGTTTTCATCAAGAAAACTGACAAAACTCCCTACCTTCACCCGGAGGCTTTTGAGGTTTGAAACTGAAATGGAGCTACTTTTCTCCCAAACACTACATGTTGTGTAAGGGGAGCCAGGACGAAAACATCGTGTTTCCTGATTTCGATCCGACTCCCCGACACTCGGCACCCACGAGGGATGCTTCACGGAGCTTGATGTGCAAAAGCAAAGCTGGAGTGTGCTCAGAGACTTCGTCGTGTCCAGCGGCTTAGTTGTTGACTGTTTGTTTTGGTTTTTTTTTTAACGTGGATTCGTAGCATACTTTTATGAATTAAATTTTGCCACCGTTTGTACAGAAGCCAAATGACACGTGTGTTTTGAAACACGGTTCCAAATATATCCATCCCTCAACCCGGATTCTCGCTAGAAAGAGCCGGAGGGAGATCGTCAGTGTCTAAAGAAATCTCATTCTACTGTTTTATGAACATTATCTGCTGCCGAAATGTCGCTATAGATTGCTTGATAACGGTTCGGCAAGAAGGGAGATTTTTCCAGCTTGCAGGACCCAGGAAACTGGATACTTAAAGTCCCTTAAATGTTTTAACAGCATTGGAAAATGGGAGCTGCTACTAAGTTGGCGTTCGCTGTTTTTCTTATCTCTTGTTCTTCAGGTAAGTGAATGTTCTTGGTTTTGTCGCTTTAAATGCAAGGCTTTGGGGTTAGCACTTGAAAGCTTGAGGTAACCGTGTCGATTAGTGTGAAGGAGGAGAAATCTTTCTTTTTTTTCAGATGGCAAACGTTTGGGGATGGCAGTGACTAAAGGCAGAAGCTCTTTTCATCGTTATTCTTGCAAGTGTGTAGAACATGAGCACTTCAAACGCGTGTAGCGCATGAATTTCAGATCAGTTGTGTGGAACAAATGTGGAGATATAACCACCTAGTGTCACAGACAGTAATCTGGCAATGCAATTATTAGTGTTTCGTGGTCTTTTTATATATAAGAAGAACCCGGCTGAAATACTCTCAACTTCAATTAGATGTCTTATTCCGGACCATCCGCTGGTGAATGGCAACGTTCATTAATGCTTCATTAGTTTAGAATAGGTACTGCTCTGAAAGCATTAGCTTGTCCTTTAATGATAGCGAGGGGTGTGTGCGTGTATAGATATATGCACAGAATTAGGCTGAAAAGGCAGACTTTCCGTTTCTGAACGATAATCTGTAACGTTTTGTATTTTGCTACTCAATGTGTCACTGCCTTGTAGTGCAAAAAGCTACTGCTTCTCTCTTTAAAACAGCAGAAGTTGGGTTTCAGACGCCAGCTCCGAGTCCTGCGGAGAGAGCGGGGTGTGAGTACTTCCCCACGCTTCTCGAGGAGGAAAATGGTTATGGTAGCAACCAGTGGTTGGGGGAACTGTTGGTCCGTTCCTGCTTGAAGCTCCATTAGTTTCCCAAAAAACCCCATTATGAGCTGTGTAACGGAGCTAATATTTGTTTACATGGCAAGCCTGGCACTTTCTGCTTAGGCTTGGTGCACCTAGTCCTCTGTGTAGGTTTAGATACGCTTTTTAGCGTTCTTGCACAGTGTGCAAAGGTATACTTGTTTATCCGTCTAAAAGCTAGCAGACAGGTGCTCAGCTTTTCAGTGTAACCCGTGTAAGTGAGTAATGAGATCCGTATAACGATGCCTTTTAAAATTTCAGTGTTATAATGTACAGGATTCTGCTGAACAGGACGTTTTCTTGTGGTTAGTAAATGGATAGTCTAGTCTTATGTCTGTAGCAGTATTGATCAATTCCGTGTGCGCTAAAAGTGCTGTGAAATGGCGAGCGCTGCCAGAAATAAACCAAAAAAATCCTTTCTGTTTTAACCAGATAAATAACAGAGCAGGTTAAGGGCAGACAGAGGTTTGTTTTCTTTTATTAGGGCGTACCATTTATTCCTCTCTTGAAACAAAACACAGTTTCTTCTGACAGTTTTGTCTTGCAGAAGAAGTGTCTTTCATCTTTTCCTAATACCTTCTTGTTAAGTTACTCGAGCAACATTCCTATTAATTGGGGAATATTTTCTGTAGGGAAACTTCTTCCCCCCCTCACTGACAGTTTCTGAAAGCCTTGGTGCTATCTGCTCTTCATGTCTCTCTCCCTTCCAGTCCTTCTATTAAGATCTTTTTGCCTAGAGCACAGAATAGTGATCTTGTTGACATTACCTCTCCTACTTATTAAAAAGAATGGTTAAGCAACAAAAGCTGTCTTTTCTTTAGCACTTCTTGCTCAGGTTGTTCTTGCTAAGGTAAAATGAATGTTTCTCTTGCCTGTGAAGATGGAATTAATCTTTGCTAAATGAGCAGGAAGCTGGCTGCAATTCGGACTGCTTCTCATGTTAATGACATTGTTTTGGTGGTTATTCCAGTATTACACATTAAGTGTTCCGGTATTTAACAATTATTAAACTATTTTCTACTCACCTAAAATTTTGGAGTATCAGCAGTGTGCTGGTGTAGGTCTAAAACTAAATAAATTCAACAGTGAGCTTTTGTTCTTACAAAAGATTGTCAGCTTTTAGCACAAAGTACAGGCATTTTGATAAGTAGTGTTTCTTCTCTTAGCTGTGACTTGTTTCCGTTTAATCAGGTATCAGTTGATACCTGATCAGTTGATTCTATCATCATCATCAGAAGAAGGAAGTTGTTTCTTTTCCAGTCTTTAGTCTGAAAAAAGTCTGTCCAGGCTATATATTTAAGAATATTGGCAATGGTTGAAGAAATCCTAGCGTTCAGGTGTGAAGATGTCTGGTTTGTCTTTCTCAGGTATGCAGTCTCCAACTACTCCGAGTATGTGTGTAGGGGAGCGGGGGTGTTGGTTTTCTGTATGTATTAATTTATTTTTATACGCAACTATTTTATGCAGTTGTTTACATAGCCAATTAATAGTAATGTTCTTTAAATAGGTGAAAATGTTGTGGGCTTTTTTGTTTTCTACGTGATGGGTGTGGAAGTGGTCTTCAGGTTGAAGGCATTTTTATTTTACTATCTATAAACTGCTGTATGAAATCCTGTAAATGTACTTCAAATAGATAGGGATTTCCAGTGAATTAAATCTGATTATCTTTGCTAAGGGAGTGAAAATATTTCCCCTTTCTGACTAAGATTTTGGAAAAGAGCATCTGTGTTATGTTATTATGTTTTTAAAATAGTTGTGGATGCTTGGATAAAAGTGGGTGTGGGTTTGCACCCGTTTGTACTAATTCAAGAGAATTAGATGAATGCGTATTAACTAAACATGAAAACAAAGTGTCCAGGTTCTCCATGTGCCCGCTAATACACTTTTTATATAAACCTGTGTGTATCTTTGATTTAATAAAGAGCAGAAGATCCTGAAGTAGTAATAAAATACTTATGAAGAATTGAATATGCTTCCTGTGCCTCTTGTAGGTGAGGCAACATTGTAAGGTGAGCTTAAAGACAAATAGTAAATAAAATAGCTTGTTCATCAAACACTTCTCTTTAGATATTATCTGTGTTCTCCCCCTCCCCCAAGGAAGTGTGTTTCTATGTCTTCTAGTTTGCATGATTGCCGAGTTGTACTCTATGAACTTTCAGGAACGGAGAATGTATACTTTCATCATTTTCTGTGGTGTTTCAGAATACATGCCCTATGCAGCTGAAACTGTGGGAGATGTTGAAGTAGTGGATTGTCTTTAAACAAAATCTTCTGTTGTGGGTGCTATAGTTCTTAACATCTCATGGCTCCTTTTGTTACTTTTACTCTCCATATCTCCTAAACCATAATTTCTTCTCTTCTGAGCTACCTGCTCTGTCTTTGGTACCTGGGTGGTCCATCATCAAAGTAGTTCTGCAGCTTTAAGTCTCTTACAGGGGGACAAGACCCATACTTGTTAAAACTCACTTAAGCTCGATTCATGCTAAAAATCACCTAAGCAAAAAGAAGCACATCAGAAAAGTTGTGGTCCTCTCTTTTTGTTTTTTGTTTTTTTTTTTTCCTAATGCTATATCATTCTCAAGCCACTCAGAAGGTCTTAAGTAATTTCGCTAAAGGAAATGGTGTGTCAAAGATGCCTTTGTATTTGAAGTAGCATTTTCACTGCATGGGGAATGTTTTATTCTTTGATTTTTATTTTAGTCTTCTGTCTCTCACCAGTTATTCTCAGGGAAAATGATTTTTTAATTTATTTTTTTCCCCTAAAAAAAATCTAGCTAGAACTGTAAAGCCAAAGGTACTGCTACAGCTTCAGAAGCTGAATGGTTAGGTGTTCTGAAGGAATTGAGGGGTGGGAGATGAGACTTTCTTCTTTAATTTTACTAGTGTAACATTTTTTTTACTGTCCTTTCATTATTTATTTGGTAGCACTTGAAAATCCTGCCAAAGGTTTAGGAGTTTTGTTTGTGAAATTGTCTGTGCTGGTATGTTCTCTGCAAGCTGTCCATGATTGTGGTTGAACTCTAATCGCTTTATTGCACAGGCGGAGCAATAAAATGCTTCAGACTTAGTACTGCTTTTAAAGTAGAATCCTGCTCAAGATTCCTTTTTTATAAGAGTGTACACTTTTTTGTATTAAGGGTGTTACCATGGGCAATACCCCAGCACTCAATGTTGCTGTTCAGAGCAGGACTTTTAAACCTACTTAATACTGTTTTCAAACATAGATACCTTTACATAGATGTAAATGTTGTATAGCTTACAAAGTTTCATGGCTCCAGGTTGATGTTATAACTTTGATTACAGATAAAAATTCTGTTACTAATTCTATGTAACCTGTTAATTCTTAACAAGTTACAAACCCTCAATCTTCTGGGTTATGAAAAATAGCTGTACTTGGGCTAATGCAATATTAGAACATGTAAGAGTAGTTCTAGTAGAAGTCTGCTTGACAAATGTTTCTGGAGAACAGAATGCTGCTCTTGTGGGTTTATTTGCATGTCTACCCTTCAGACACAAGTCTTTTCTCATAGAAAAACCTTAAATAAGTTTGTCTTCAAATGTTGGATGCTATGTAAGTTGGCGGGGGGAGGTGTTCTGTGTGAGAGGAAAGCTGTTTTCTGCTATATGGGGGTGCAAGAAGGTAATTACTGCTATCATGAATAATAGTTTTCAGGTAGTTTTAATGGAGAGTATTTTAATGCAATTTCTTTTTTCTTTCTCCCTTCAGTTTCTGGAATTTGGGGGCAAGAGTCCTTGGGCGATAGATTCGGACGATTTGCAAATGAGGGTAGACAAATACTTTTTTTTTTCCCTTCCCTCTGTTTAACTATAGAGATTCACTCTTGTCATATCATTAGTTTTAGGTAGGGGAAAAAATAACAGTAACTCCAGTGTTTTTCATTCTTACTGATGCTGCCTTCTCTTCCAACTCCCATAGCTTATTTCTCTTTGAAATTGGAATACAGTTCTATTTCAAATCATCATTATGAATTTTATATGTATAGTGTCTGGATCTCTTAAAAGATGGTAGTAACATTTTCTTTATTCACAGACAAATGTGGTGGACACAATATGCAAAAGTAGTCTTTTGGAGACCTATATGATTCGGAGCTAAAATATAGCAAGTCCTGGGTACTTATCCTTGGGAAATCATCGGGAGAATAATTATTATAACATGGGCTGTAAAAAGATAGAGGTTGACAAGGAATCTGATTGTGGAAGAGATTTCTTGATGAAGGGGAGATGCATTTCCACCACTTAATTAACAGAAAGCAGATTAATGCAAATGTCTGCTTTAGCTGGTTGGTAGAATACATGGTCTGTTAGCTATCTGATGTTCCTGAAAATGAGAACTCTTTAAAAAGATCAAGAAAATTACGAATTTTACAGCCAAGTTCTTGTGTGATGAAATCTTAATGTGTTTTTGTTGCCTTGGTGCTTAAAATTCAGCACATCTTATTTCCTGTTATTTCCATATGGAAATTGAAGTGTTATTGGATGCCAGTGACTTTATGTGGCATCTCTTATCTTCTCTCCCCTACACTGTCTGTGTGGTGGTGGAGGTTTTTTTCTTAGAAACAGTTTGTGACTACAGTGCCAAACAGCAGAGCATATTTAGGTTTAATCCCACAGAAAACGAATATTTACTGCAATATTGTTTACATTGTATATCTTTGTGGCTAAGAATCCCAAATATACGTTAGATGCATCAAATACTTCAATTATTGGTGGAAAGAGAGCAGAGAAGGGTTTATCCGCTGCAGAAGTTATTGCTAAGGCACCATTCCTGAATAGTTTCACAGTAAAGTAACCCTTGAAGAGAAAGGTCAATGTTCCTGGATTTCTTCTGAATTTCCTAGTTAAAGCTGTAACTGGAAGCAAGTAGTCTGGCTAGAAGAAAAAAAACAGACAATTCGTTTACTAACTAGAGGCATAAATCTTTGGTTATGTGGTTAGAGGTATTTGAAAAACACTTGGAAATGAGGGAAGCGTTTGTGGGAAGATTACCTGTTCCTGCAGCCAGAAGCAGCTGGAGGTAGCACTGGTATTGTTAGGATGGGATCTACTGAGGTTGGGTGCTGGAGGCGTGAAGTACTTCTTTGTACCCACCTCTAGTTAGGTGCTGTCACAAAAAACTGAATTACTTTAGATAGTTCAGCGAAAGAATGTACCTGCTCTTTTTATCTCTTCTTTCTTAACTTCTGTTCCACGGTTCTCCCAAATTAATCCCATTTTCAGACTCGCAATCAAAGAAGGATGAGCAGGATGGTAGCCTTTACCTCACTGTCTTTGGAACTTTCTTTGTGATGGTCCTCCTAATGAACAGTGCTGCTTTTGCTTTCAGGCAGAAACTTCATTATGGAGAAAACGAGCAAGTGACACACTTACAATTGTATTGATGCCAGCAAAGGTCCGAGCGATGGCTGTGTAACCTAAAATCTTGGTGACTTTACAGTGTAACAGTGGAAGAACGGGAACGCCTGTGTATCTTGCCAACTCAATGTTTTGTTGATTTTTTTTTTTTGAGGGTAAATTAAGTATTACTGAATTCTGAAAACTTCCCTTGTAGAAGTACTGGTATTCTTGGTTTTTACTGGTATTTCTGGTTAAGTTGGTGCAAGACAATCTATTTCGATCAGGATGCAGAGTCAGTCCAAAATTGTAATGAATTTCAGTGTTGTTCTTGAGTCATTCATTGAGAAGGCTTGTTAGTAACTATTGAACTACATTGGCTTGGCCTTTGTATGATGTTGAGTACCTTTAGTTGGCAGGCAGGCTATGTATTCTTGAAGTAATTTAAGTGGCTAGGTACCACCTTTTGAGATTCCTTATTTTGTTAAGGTATACTTTCTATTTTTAAGGATTTATATGAAGCTACAATTAGGTGGTAATTCAATTCAAAATGCTGAAACCAGAATGTAATTAAAAGCAAACCCCTATATACTCTTAACTATGATGGGCATGTAAGAAATGCCAAAATAAATTTTTTTGCTTTTATTACATGAGGGAAACATTGCCTGTAGTTAGTGAATTGAACTGACGGAAAGGCAAGATACTCGGGAAGAATGAGCGTTTTATAAATGCTAGATCTTAGCTAAAATGAAAAACAAGAATATTTCTCAAATTCTTTCACTTTCTGAACTTCGACATAGTTATCAACTAAGCTGAAATTAAGAAAATTAACATTGTGTTTTGCATTTACAAACGGTAGGTATTGCTTTCTAATCTAGTTCTGTTGTGCGCCTAAATGAGGCTGTTCTCACAGTTGGGAAGATTTCACTGTCTCTAAGGATGGCAGCAAGTGAGTTAAGTTTTACTGTTTTAACTGTTAACATTGACACAGTTTAAAGCTAGTACCTGAAAGGTTACTTAAGAATCTGATTTCATGTAAAAGTTTTGTTTTCAGAAATTGTCTGTGTAATTATTTTTAAAACTGGGAATAAGAATCTGTATTGCTCAGAATTCTGTTGCTTTTCTATAGCTTTAACTCTTTGTGTCTTCTATTCCTAAATGGAATGCCTTCAATGTATTTTCATCTCACCAGAAAAGTTAGTATTTTAGAACTGAAGTTGCAAAGTTTCTTGTGGCAGATCGACTTTTTAAGTGGGATGGTACATCCGTCCTTTTTAGAAATGGAGAAGGGAGAAAGCGGTCAAAAAATGTTTAGGATATTGTTTCTGTGTTTTCTGAAATATACCAAACTTTTTATGAGGATAAGTTGGCAGTTTTTATTCTGGAAAAAAATGGAAAGGGTAAGGCAACTCAGTAATTTTTTAAAAAATTTTTTTATATGATTGACTGGAGATCTGAAGAATGTTTTAGAGATGATCTGTGGCTTGTGCTTTTTGACTGTTTCTAAACTTCTTAGTGAAATGAGGCTGCAGAGTGAACACAAATACTGCTGAACTGTCAGTGCAGTCCTGATACTGTTTTAGCTTGTGCCAACTGGTGTCTAATGAGATGACATGCAAGCGCAGTTTGAGGGATAGTGCAGGCAGGGGGCCAGTGCCAGGAGGCAGCACAGTCAAGACTCTACCAGAATTCCTGCAGCTTCAGCACTTTAGTATGCCCTCATCTTGTATCGGAGAGCATGGAGTATGTACCATCAGTATGCTGTGAAAACTTTATGATGATTTACACTGGGTTACAGCTTAGCTTTTGCATTATTTTGGATGTTCAAACTGAAAGACTGTCCCACTTAAAAAAACAAAACAAAAAACACTCCAAACAACAAAAAACAAACAAACCAAAACAAGAAACCAACCCATAACCTGCTTTGGGGCCAGAAGAACATCACATGGAGCCATGAGGAGGAGGTCCATGGTCAAGTGCTGTGTGGAATGGACATGATCAATCTATGACATGCTGCCGAAGGGCCAGTGAACAGTCCTTGGACCTGTTGTGATCTGCAGTATAGATACATGCTTTGAAAAAAAAAAATGCCTGCTTTGTGTTTAAAGATTATTTATATTTTAGATGAGTAGTGAAAGTTTTGATGCAGGAACAGTGCAGTTGGTGGTTACTGTAATCTTGCAGTCTACCTGTTTCTTAATGTCATTGCATAATAATGGCTCTGAATAGAAATGGTGGTTTCCTATTTGAAATTACTTTTTAAAAATGTAGGAGCATAGATTCATTTGGGTCATCAGGCAATCTCCTCCAGCGTCATGCTCAAAGCAGTGTATTGTCCACCAAACCTCCAGGTTCTTTTCAGCAGAACTGCTACCTGGCCTGACACTCGCTGCTTGTACTGATGCAGAGGGTGCTTTGTCCATAGGTGCAGGACTTCACGTTTGTCCTTGTTGCATTTCATGAGGTTCCTGTTGGCCCACCCCTCTAGCCTGTCTAGGTCCTCCTGAGTGACATCCCTGCCGTTGAGCACCCCACCCTCTGGCATTGTCTGCAAGCTCAGAGGTGCCTTACAGCACCTCCTCCAGCCATCGATAAAGGTATGAAACAGGATGGGTCCTAGGGTGGGCCCTTGGGAGACTCTACTTGTGATACTTGGCATCCTGCTGTGGACGTGTTCTTTACGTGAGTGCTTCTATTCCAGTCCCATGCTGGCTGTATCTCGAGCTCTATCTGCTAGCTCGCATAGCTGATTTTAACTTCGTTTCAGCAGCTTCCTTCCTTTTGGTGGCTTACAAACTTGTGATTCTGAGGTTTTTTTGTAACTGGAGCTGTAATAGCATGACCTTATTTTTCCAGGTTCAGCTTTCTTATCTCATCTAGATAATGCTAATCTCTAGTCTTTAAATACTGTCTAAACGATCATAGTGATCTTTATTCTGTCAGCTATATTTTGAATACGTGGATTTCAATATCAACATGTAAGTTGAAATTTAATCTGTTTTTAAAAGCTATTTTTAAGTATAACCAGACATTTTATCAAGCTTTCTAACATGAAAAACTGTTTCCTTCTAGGAATTTTGGGGAAGATAAACAGGGAAGTGGTTTAATTTTGTTGTTCAGTTAGTGTTAAGTGTATGAGACAAAATTAAACTTTGCAGTAAGTAACTTAATTTTAGAAATTTTTGGTAGTGTTTGTCAGTAGAGGGTACAGATAGTTCTCTTTAGCTCATAGCAATTACATGATGGAAGAGTTTTCTTTAAATATTTCCACGTTTCAGGGTTGAAAAACATTTAGGCTTCAAAAGTTGCAAAAATTTTAAATTGAACACAGTTGTTTGAATTACTGTACTTTCTATAATAAATTAGATTGTCTATTTCTTATAATTTATAAAGCTAATTTAAACGTAGCATAGAGAAGACCACTGGTTAAATATTTTCATTTTAACTCTCTGATCTTTAATTTTGGAAAGGGTCTGTTTTGCAAGTTATCCCTAGGCATAATTGTATTTTATTAAACTCAACACAAAGTGTGTCAAAAAGGTTGTCTTAAACAGCTCTTAAAAATGTTATGGTTTGATTACATTTTGTTTAACTTCAGGTTGTGGCACATATGGTGGGGGCACAGACACCAACAAATTGAACCTCATCTAATCTTGCTCATTTAGAATAATACAAATCGGTAGTGAGATCTTAATTAGTTTGTATGTGCCATATATGTACTAGGAGCAGGATTTGGCGCCATGAATAATTTCTGAGAAGGTTATTTAAAACCACAAGATGGTTTTGCTCCCATTCCTGCCCCTAAATAAATTCCCCCCTGCCCAAATAAAACACCAGCACCAAACTCCGTAGTGAGGAGTGCCTTACCAGTTCTCTGGAAAACCTTCTATGAGGAAAAAAAAAAAATACTTGACAGTTTGGTGAAGGTCTTCTGTTTCTGTTCGCTTGAAAAAATACTGAATCGCATCCTATTAGGTCAGAGGCTTTCAAAGAAGCCAAGAGTGCTCAGGTCCTACTTTTTATTCCATTGGAAATGGAGTGGATCCCTCATGAAGAATCTTGATGCTCCAATGTGCAGCTGTACTTTTCCAGTGGCTTAAAAACATTCTGATGGATGGCAAATACAGCAAAATTCATTTCAGTTGGCTTTAGTCCCCTCTAAATGAGGGAACTGTACTTTTGACAAGTTGAACTTAAATTCCCCTTTTGTCTCCCCCAAATGATGTGTAATTATTTTTGTAAAGTATTACTTTTTAAAACAAATTTTACAATTTTTTAATAATAGTTGGAATAATTCAGAACGTACATTTGAATGCTGTTGGGACCTATGGCAACGGGTGCTATGGAGGCCTTGTTTGAGGAAGGGAGAAAATTTCTCCTATCCCTTACCCTGTTGTGTCCTGCCAGACTGTGTGAGGGCAGAAACTTTTGTCCTTTTCTAGCATCCCTTAGTATACTGACTATGTGCTTTTGAAAACACCTACACGGAGCCTGTCTAGTAGATAGTTTGCAAAAAACCATCAGTAATCCAGCTCTTCAAATTAAGAATAGTATGATGGGAAGGAGAATCACCTATGGCATATCCTAAGGCAAACGATCTTCTAAAGACCTGTCATGAGGATTCAGCCATAAAACAAATTCAGTTTTTGTTGTTTGGCTGTTAGTTGTTTTTTTATGTGTGTGGTGTTTGTTTTTGTTTAAATCTTGAGTCTAAAGAGTGATGAGACTATGTACCAAAAGTGATGGTATTGATATTACTCTAACGATGTGCAAGAACAGAAATGGAATGATCCTTGGATTTTACGTAATCAATTATGAGTACATATTAGAATTTGATGAAACATCTTGTCTTACAATTTTGGAAGGAGAATGGTGCCTGATGCAGTGGGATGAGTTGTTTAGTTGGTGATGACTATTTTCTAGAACCTTGCTTTGCCAAAATATTTATTCTGAAATTTAGTAATCCCAGAAGTTTTTCTCTCACCATTATTATAAATATTTTGGTGTTGGAAGCTTTTTCATTCAAAGTGAAGATGAGGAATGGTATCTGGGTAGAAAACCTAGTGGCATTTTTTTTTTTTTACTTTGGCATAATCACCTTGGTCAAAGTATGAAGCTTCTTTCAACAAGTAATGTATAGCACATCAACTCAGGCAGTTAATCTTACCAGCTGAGTGCTAGCAGGCTTCAGTCTGAGAGAAGAGGTGAATGACATGTTCCCATTTCTTCATGTGTAAGAGTAAAAATGTGCAATTGAATTTGTTTTTGATAGACTTTCAGGATATTTACATACTGACAAACTATGTTCTGGGGGAGCTTCAGTTGACCATCTGAACTCTTCTCCCACTGTCTTCCTTCTAACCAAGGTCAGTCTAACGTTTTTCTAAGACAGAAGCTTGTTTGCAGCCTCAGTGCTTGTTTAAGAAATCCATTATTCAAGCATGGACTGACACATTCACCATGCAGTAGGTCGTAGACTTTGATAGGAACTCTTAGAACGTTACTAATAAACTGCAGAATCCTTGTTGCGGATAACAGACAAGTTGAGTGTCTGGCATGTGTCAGATTCTGCTTGGTCGATGGTATCATTAGACAGGATATTCAAGTGGAAAAAGTCATTTTGAAACAGGTTCAGTAATGAAATAAAGTTTTAGAAGTAAGCCAACAAAGCGCATGCATTCTAATTGTTCCTCCAGTAGTTCAGCCAGCTTCATAAAACAGCCAGTTAGCTTCTACTTGTCCAAAAGGGTTATTTCAGTTGCATCTATTGTTAAAGGTGACAGCTGGTATCTGTTAATGTAGCCACTCAGGGCAGCTTGCCCTTCTTTAATCAAAAACAGGGGGGTTTCCTTCTGTTGAGAAGCCTCTGGTTCTCTGTGTGGTAGGAAGTTATGTATGGTAAGAAGTTAAGTCTTTCCTTTCCCTGGGCATCTTTGAAGTGTCATTACTTAAACTTTCTACTGTATGGCACTTTCAGATCAAGTTTCTAGCTTTAAGCTAGCTTCTCTAATTGACATAGTGTGAAGAAGCCTTTACAAATTATACATAATGAAAAATACTCATCATAGAGTCCTTTCAGTGTTGGTGTCTTATAGCACCGTCAGCTTTGATTTATATAGGGTATTTAAGAAAAACTGATTGGAGAACTGGGAGACTGACAGTTCCTCTTCTCTGTATCCTCTTCCTCATCCACGCTTCATGGTGAAGTTACACTTCGCTGTTGGTTCAGCCCTCTCATACACCAGCCCTTGTGGCTACCTGACATTGTGCTGGCCTGATTCAATTTGCTAAACGAGCAAAAGTGACTTGAAAAAACAGCAAGTAGCTTTCTGCAAGCAGTATCAAATGAGGACAAGAGTTGGGTCAAAAGATGATAGGAGCAAGGGAAAATGACACATCAGAGTTGGTGAATAGAGCTGTACCATATACATATTGGGTAAGAAAGGAAAAATAACAAAATTAATTATCATTATTAATAACCTCCATCTTTAAAAATAACTTGCTTCTCTTTTTCAGAGTGGTTCTAAGGATCTCAGTGCATGCCTGTTGTCACAGGATTTTTTCTCTTCCCTTGCTTTTTCAATATCCTCATGTCACATTATTCTCTAGGGGCCCTAGATTAAACATTTCCAGGCAGAACGGCAGGCCACTGGTATGTTGCCTGTTTGCAGCATTGCTCTAGACAGCACCTTTGCTCATCCTCCATTTCACTGGTACAGAACTACTGTTCTTTTTGTATGGATGCATGAGGCTTGCATATGAGAGAGCAGGAGTCTGGCAGTGAAAAGTTTTCATTGTCATCATTCACTTAAGCAGCACCCTCTTCTGTTGCACTTGTGGGTATTTCACAGGTAGCAGAATGCAAAGTTCCCATACTTATGGAGAGCATGTCACGAACTGCTAGAGCTGGAACCTGCATCTGTGGAACCTGATTCAAAGGAATAGGTGATAAAATTCACTTCTATCTCCCAGGTTTGCTGGTAACAATGAGGTGGGAACTAAGTAGGAGGTTCAGACTGATACAATGGGCTGTAAAATCCAGTTACATCCCATGTTTAAGAAAACAATTTGGAAGGACTATTTGCAACATAATCTTACTAGTGTCTGATTTGTGGTACTCAAATTTTAACTGCAAGTTGTCCTAGAAACTTATTCTGAGCAGGTAGGCATAAAACTTTATGCAAAAACTCTGGAAAAATTTAGATCCAAGCAGAGAATAGACAGCACTCGTGGATCTACAAGTGATGGAGGAAGAATGTAGGAGAGGATGATGGAGGAAGAATGTTGTAGATTAATTATTCTTAAAAATAATGAATCTCATTTGATAATGCCTGAATGTCCTGAATTCAAAATGCTAAACACAGCATCAAGTAATCATGTTTACAGAAAACACCTCATCTGGTGACTTTTACATGTCAGCTAAACAGCCATGTCGCTATTACATCCAAGATTCCCATCTCCCCAGTCTGAGAGGACTCTATCTCGTGAGCTTCACCCAGTTTCCAGGGGAGCATGTAAGAACCAGGCTTCTTGTCAGGAGCCTGTCATGTTGTTACCGTTACGAATATGAGTGTCTCTAAGCCCGATGAGCAAGCTGGTGGAACCAGGGCAGGCAGGAATGCAGAGCAGTTATAAAGTGTCACTGAATTGACAAAAGCCATAAACCAGGGAAATCTTTCAGGCAGTGGGGCATGCTTCCTGAAAGGAGAGGTGTGGCTCTCTGACAAGTCAGGATGAGATTGTGGTACTTACAGCTCAGCTGCTAACCAAGTCTTTGGGGCACCTACCTAAACTCATCAGCCTTTTGTTACACTCTAGTGTGAAGTAAGCCTCAGGCTTTTCTTAGGCTTTGTTCAGACATCATGTTGCTTTTAACCTTCCCTGAAACTCTGCATGAGGACTTCTGTATTAAAATCCAAGCATGGGCAGCAAAAGTGAGAGATAGATTAGTCTCCAGTAGCAGTGTTCTGAAATTCTGAATAAAACGTGACTAGAAGACCAGATCAGTTTCAAAAGCATGGAGGAATCTTACCTTAGGTGTTAGGTGAAACCTGTCATCTTTCTATTTCTTCCCAGCCATGGTCTTCTCCAGCAAAGCCCAAAACCTGCCTCCCTTTTAGGGAAGAAAGAAGCTAATGTTCCAAAGGCCCAGGCTGCTATTTCCAGCATCCTGTTCCTTTGGTGGCTTCCAGTTAACTGATGTTTAAGTTACTTTCTGCTTAAACAAAGCAGAATTTTTAAAACCTTTCTTCCTTGAGGTGATGGCTTCTGCTGAGGGCATCTAGGTTAATGCAATGGCTTACTGCCACCAGAAAGTAGAGGCCTAAATCTACATTGTTTTTCTTTTCTGTCCACCTTCCCCCTACTGAGGCTGTTCCTTCTCCTGGGAGCATCAGGCTCCTTTTTTATTTAACTTTGCCAGCACACCTTTCTATTCAACTCAACAAAATCTCCACCCCACTCCCCAAAAAGTGTGTGTATGTGTGTGTTGCTGGAGTAGTTTTCTGGAATTTAGCAACTAAAATGTCGTACGGAGAAGTCTAAGTTCTGGAGGAAGGACAAGAGAAAGGCAGTGGAAGCAGAGAGACAGATAAGGCGCTAGTGAGACCTCTGGTTCTCACACTCTTCATATCCTTTTCCAAGCAGATTCAGAACATTACATGCAGAAAGCGCATTACCTCTTTTTGTTAGACTAGTCTTCAGCCAGCTTGGCACATTGGAACGACTTATTTGTACAAGAAAGGAGGCAGAGCCCCGGTGGGATTGATATGGGCTGCTGTAGAATTGCAGCTGCAGAGAGGCTGAGGCAAATGGAAGTGAATGACTGTAAAATTCCCTGGTCAGATGATCTTCAGCCCATTGCGGAATCTAACTGCTCTGAGGCTGACAAGGTAATTGAAGCCTGAGCCCCCTTTTCCAAACTGCTGAGCTTTTACACAAAAAGCTTTTATGCAGAATTTCCAGTAGCTGCCTTCTGCTGGAGAGTGAGCTCTTTTCTAGTATGTGCATTCCTTCAAAAAAAAAAAAATTGGTAATCTAAGTGGATAGCCTTAAGCCTGGGAAGGATGGACTGGATGGAGGCACCAAGTCTAGAAATTTAACTTATGTGAGCAGGAACTTCTTTTCATGCTCTGGGTTCCCTTCTGATGTGCTTTTAGGGCAACTCTCTGCTCAATGGTTAGGAGTCCCATATTTCTCTGCTGACTGTACAGGAACTTGGGTACCTAAGTTCATGGTGTCACCAATCTTGGTATCTCTGCATAAATAATACTGTAGTCAAATAAACACTGTTTATTTGAAGAAACAAAGGCAATTTGAATGTTACATCCACCTTAACTGTAGAACATTACTGTTAAGTATATTCAAGATGAAGGTAGGTGTCAGTCTCTTGTTCAGTTTGTTTTTCAAGGAAGCTTTGGTTACAAGGAGGGCATCTGAGAAAAGCCTAGGATTCCCTGGATTGTCTCTAAAACACCAATCTTGCTGCTCCTGATAGGACAGAATGAACCACTCCTAACAGTGCTACACAGGCAAGTTGAGTCACTGTTACTGTTTGGCCACTCATTTACCACGTATCTGTTGACTGTGCTGACTACCTGTAGGTAATCATTGTCCTGGAAAAAAAAAACAAAACCCAAAAGCAAACAGTTTTTTTTCTCATTTGAAAAGGCTATTTTCCTCTCGATCTTAGTGGTACAGCTTTTTATGTACTCGTTTAAATACTCACTGACGACTGCAGAAGTAACACCTTCAGCAGGCAAGACAGGAGAATTCTCCCATAACTTTTTTTTTTGCAATTGTGAAGCTTTGGTAGTGTTCTGGACTGCCAGGAGAATTTATTGCTGAATGAATTCCTCACTTGTGACAAGAGAAACACCTGTTTCTGCCTGAGCAGAAGCACTCCATCAAAGACAACATCTGGCAGCATAACCCTTAAACTTCTGTTTATGACTCCTCTTTCTGTGTTAAGATACTCCAAATACAACTGTGGAAGTCGTCTTGAGAAAATAAGCATCGGTGTAATGGGGATTGCTGGCTATCTCAAAGGAAATACAGCACTAGAAATACATCGTCATTCTGTCCATTACCTTAATACCTGAAGAGGCTTTGTTTTACTATTAAGGTAATGTGTTCTCTTGGATGTTGAGGGGTTTTTTAATAACTAGGAATAGAGAGTTACATATGAGCGTATATATAACTTAATCTAAACTAAATGTAAACAACTCGAAATCTGCTTAGTTATTTTCTGTTCTCTGAGAAGTGTCCTAAGAATTCCAAGCATCAGACTGGAGGATTCAGATTTTAAGCATCATTCTCTTTTAAATGGGGTTGGGAATTTGAAGTTAATACCCTAGATACAAGTACTTAGCAGTAATTTCTCCATCCCAATCCACGCCAACGTACTACCTCTGTCTGATAACTACGGAAATGCATTTAGGGGTGCTTTTGGGGCTGAGTACCTTGATAACTTGTCTTTTCTTCCTATTCAGCCTGCTGGCCAGCTGCTTCACGTAAAATCCAGTGAAGTGGTTGATGAAGGTACTTTAAACAGAAAAAGTACATTTACTAATGATGGGTGATTAAACTGTAGAACTCACTGTTTCAGAACATGTGGAAATAAAAAATGATCTCGCAGATGGACAAATTCAGGGAGGATAGTTTGTTCAGAGGTGCTTAAACTTGGTCTGGATGGAACCTCCAGATCAAATAATCCCTGATTGCTGCATACTCCTGCCAAAAGCCTTTAGTTAAACCTATAGTTAATGTTGTCTGATGCTTTTGAAACATTCTCCTCCAAAGGCTATTTCTGATGAAAATTGGGCAAACCTGCTGTGTTCTCCTGTGTGTGTTCTTATACTGAGCTGGCACCTTAATACCAAACTGCTTTACAACAGTTCATGAAAGACAACTCCTCTTTGAACACATCAGTTATCTCTTCCGAACAGGGGAAAACTTCTAGCCTCAGCAGTTGCACTTAGGAATTTTTGTACGTATGTGTCTTTGAGAGGGCAAGGTTACAGAAGTATTCCTTGCACTTGAGATTCCCTTTCACTTCACACCTGGTCTTGTGTAAGTACTGACTCTGAAAAGGGCTGAAAAGGGAGTGGTCCTTCCCCTCCCTAGGACAGGTTTCCACAGCCTGCCGTGCGCTGGACCCAGCAATCGTGTGGCAGAAGGAAGGGAGTTGAATCAGCAGTTACAATCTTGTGCAAAGTTCACTTTCCTTCCATTTACCATATGTTTTTGAAAAGTTAAATTGTAGCTCGTGTTGTAGTTGTGATTCTGTAGTTGTTTCTTTTGCGTAGTCCTGAAAGAGTATTCTTTAGGGCATGAAGGGAATCAGAGGGTGCAAGTAAGGCAGGTTCTGAACAGTTAAGTCTGTGGTGGTAGGTTCATAGGAAGTGCTGGGTAGTTAGTCTGCCTCTGTGAGTTTGTACTGTTGATCCTAGGCAGGGTTAATATCTGAATTCTCTTCAGACTCCACATGTTTGAAGCCTACAGTGTCAGCATAGTCAGTATAACATGCTGCTTGCTTTAAGCTTGCTTATTCTGGGTGACTTTAGTCATAGTGGCAATGAAGACATTGCAAATGATATAGGCTAATCCAAAGTAAGTATCCCGGGTTCTTTTTAAGTTGCTTTGATGTGTTGAATCTTTATCATCAATGTTGCTTGAGTGAAATAAATCAAAACTAGTTTATGTATAATAATACGGTCTGTGACTTCTACTCCTGATTCAAGTATAGATATCTTTTCCCTGGTCCTAAGAATCATGCATTTTAGAACTTTTGGTTAAAAATTCTGGTTTTCTAGTTACCTCACCTAGATCATTGATGGTCTAAAAAGATTTTTCATTCTTTGTACTGTGTGCAGCAATAGGTGGATATTCAGAGTTCTGCTGCCAGCTTTGTCAAAGCCTTAGTTGACACAGAGTAGTCTAGGCTAGTCTTATTTTCCAAAATGCTGTGAAACCAGAAACCCAGGATAATTACTTAGTATTAGCCCGTGGTACAGTCCATGAAGAGATATTTCTTTGCCTTTTAGTTACCTACCTCCATGTGCAGTGGGTGGAATGCTATTTCTAAGGAATCCTGTGAGAAACTGGCATTATTGTCAGCTAACCATGTAACTTCTACCATGGCTTAAGGTATAGATTGGGAAGTTCTGGTGAATTTGTGCTTATTAGAGAATGACGTTAATAGGCAGAATTATAACTTAAACTTCTTTTCTGTAACCTTTTGTGGAGCATAACTGAAAAATGTCTTTTTCCTCTCCTACTGAAAGTGTCTGACGTTCTGCTAATTTCTTAGGAGTGTTGTTGAAGACATCTGAGCAGATGATAACCTGTCTGCGGAGTATACCTACGGTGGTCTTTGTCCTCTTATCTTTGATAGGCAGGAGAGATTGGTACCATTGCCTCTGGGCAGGGGGAGTATGTATGGAAAACATGTTTAAGGAATCCTGCTTGAGATTTTATTAGCGTAGAACTTGGAGTTTTAATCTTCAAATTTAAGACTGTTACTTTGTCAAAGTGTGGAGAGGCTTTTTAATGTAGTAACAACATTCATGTTCTCGCTTTCACTGTGTTCTTGAATAAGAATAAGGTCAAAATCATATCCTAAAGTGCCTTCAGGATTTCAGGTCAATAGATGTCGTTTTCTTAATTGTTATCTAAATTTAGAAGACAAATTAACTTCTAGTAGCAAGTGCCGTACTTTCACCTGAAAGCTTTTGTTTGTGTTGTTGTTTTCTTCTATCACATACATCCCTGATTCATCCATGGACTTCTGGATTTCTTTTTTCTACTCACAGCTTGATGAGAAGTGTCAAAACTTGAGTTGTCTTTGTATAGCCACAGTGTTATTTCTTGTAGGTTACATGGTTAGTTCCTTACTCCACAAAAAAGAAGAATAGTAGCTCTTACCCGTGAGTGAGGCTAGCTTTGCTAGGTGAATTTGTAACACAAAATGCGCATCCGTGAGATTCTTTTAGTGAACTGTAGTTCTTTCATGTCAAGCTGCTTAGATGGAAGGGGCATGTACTCCATGTTAGATGTCTGTAGACTGTTAGAGTTTCCAAAGAGCAAAGCTTGTCTTCTGAAGTGAAGAGCAATTCCAATAGCAAAGAGGTCACGCAGGTCTGGGGGAAGAAGCCAAAATGACAGCCTTGAACATGATACGGCCAAGGGAGCAGATATCTGTAAGTTACGGAGGCTGTCTGGTTGGTAGTGGTGATGGGCTGTTGGGTAGAATTACTAACAAATATGCTTGGGTGGTTAAATACTTTACATAAATAGATCACTATGCAGTTGCACTCTAAAAGAGTGAGTTTTTCCTTCTTTTGAGAAACTGTCAAAGGTTAAAAAGTTCTTGAGATTTCTGGGGATACATTAGTGGCACAGCCATGTATTCATTCTGACATGGGGGAAAAAAAACCCCAGATAATAAAAATTGAAGTTCATATACAGCTGCAGTATGATAGAAATGAAATTTTGTTTGCTAGGTGCAAACCAAAAGTAGTCTGTCTAGTTTTACTTATTCTATCAAATTTACCTAATTAAAATTAAACACAGTAAAAACTCTGGCAGCCAAAACCAATCCCATGTTTTTGAAGATAAATAGCCAAGCTCTGAGAAAATCTCTGCATAATCTTTCAGTACTTTAAAACTTCCTACTCAAATACTTTTTTTTTTAAACTTATAATATTGTGGTGGAATACATCAGATAAGCAAATTGAACAATTGGCTGGAAAATAGATTGCCTTGGTGTGCCACTATGAGGTGGCCCAGTTAAATAACAAAATAACACCATGCTTTATATTGTTGTACACTCATTGCATATGCCAGTCTAATCTGCTTTTGTTTGATGCTTTTTGCCACCAGCCTGCTGCCCTGGCAGCTTTGCAGAACTTGCCTGCTAACTGTCTTCTCTTCCTGAGGAAGAGGTGAACTTAAACCATAGTATATTAGGATATTTTGCAGAGCGCTCTGTTTTCCACAGGTGTGGGAGTCTCAAAAGGTGTGCAGAATATCCCTTTGTTAAACTGCATCTTTTAGGAGGCTCAAGTTAGCATTAAAAAAAAAAATCTGTTGTCAGTAGGACTGAAGATAGGTAATTCTTTAAATAGATCATAGGCAAATGAACTACAGCACTACAGAAATACTGCAGAGCTTTAGGATGCTGTTGCTCCTCCACATGCGAGAAGAATAAAACCCAGATGCTTGCCATATTCATTTCGATGAAATGCTGACTACTTTAGTGTGAGATAATATTACCGTGGCATTGGTGAGATTATTGCTGAAAAATGTCTATTTTGAAGCCTTGACTTTAATGGTGAAGTTGACAAACTGGGAAGGATTCAGAAAAAAGGCCTTCAAGAATAATCTTTTTGTCTACAAATCTTGTGTTATTAAGGGGCTAAGAAATCTCAAATCAGTTTAGTTGAAGAAACAGCATGATGCCTGGCAATTATCTACAATGAGAAGGGGTTTCTGACCTTAAAGGTGTGAGCCACTATAAATACTAAAAATCAGTATTTTCAGTGAATCCTGGTGGAGGGGAAATTATGTACAGTGTCCATTTTTAAATGAGAAATTTAACACTGAATAAGAATCATAAATTTTGAATTGACTGCTGCATTTCATTAGATTTGCTGTGGGATGTGGGGTTGTTTAAAAAGTTGTGAGCTTGATGCAGAAGTTACCGGTTGCAGTTCTTTGCTGCTATGGGTTTAAAATGTTGTAAATTTTCACAGCTGTTGCCTCATGTTTATAAGATGATGGATTTTTTTTGTGGGTATGTCTCTCCCAGGCTCTTGTTGAAGGGTAGATCATATGAAAATTTTGGCAGAATGGAGAACTTTAATGCAAGACACTTTTATTAAAATAAATTAAATTATTGCTAGTGAGTATACAAAATCATAAGTGAGAACGGACCAGAACGTAAGCAGAATAAACAGATGTACACAAGGAGCAGATTATTTTTGTATTAAAGGATATGTATTAAATCCCATAAATATTCTATATGTATATATGCACCACTTCTCCAATTTTTAATTCCCCTTAAAAATTTAGGAGCAAGATAAATTTTTTTACAGAAGAAAAGTCAAGAGGAAGCTGAATGTTTATATTCTCAAGTCATTTCCCAAAGCTAGTTTAAGAAAACTGTGTATAGAAAATATATTACGCTTTATTGCTGCCTGCTGAGTTACTGTCTTAAATGAAGAAGAGCAAATCGCAACTGAATTCAATATTTAGAGAATTCCTATTTTACACCAGCAGTGCAAAAATAATTCTGTTGCTGCTCAGAAACCAATGCTTTCTTCTGTCATGTACGTCCCCAAATCCTTTATCCAGGGAACTGTGCAAGTGTATTTAAAATTACCTTAGCATATTTCAAAGTCAATATAATAGCTTTGTAATCAGTGATAAATATCTAATTTAAAGATAATTAAAAATGCTTGTTGTATATAAGCATATGATTTTTAAGGAAAAGTTGTTTCTGCTTGCTTAGGAGGTGATAAGATTGTAGACTAAATGTGATTAATGTTCTTTACAGATGTTGCTTTATATGTTTAGGCTTTCAGAAGTAAAGCAGTCTAGACTGTCTGTCTGCATTCTCCTGCAGCTTTGATCTTGATTAAAATTTGTTCTATTACGTTTATCATCTTCCTTTCTTGAATGCCAGAAAGTATCTTACCTGGGTTTTTTTGTATGTATATATGTTTCTATATAAAGATACTAAGTATCTTCTTTGAGTACTATAAAAACTACACATTTGGATATGTTCAGCAAGTAGCAAAAATCAGTATTTTCGTATCCTGAAAGCCTCAAAACTATCATTTGGCTTATTTCAGATACAGCTGATGTTATTCAAAATATTAGTTAAATTCACAGGGAGTGAATCAGGTTAACATTTTTAAGTGGTTTTTTCCCTCCTGTTGGATATACATCTAAAGATAGGTGGTGGCTTCTTTGATCTTGCTGCAGTCATCTGTATTTCTGTCGGGTCTGATACTAGTGATCTGTTAATACCTGTTTCATTCTACTACACCAAAATTTTTCTTCCCAACCACAACCCTGACAACTCAGGGTGATTGAACAGGACTGCTTCAAGCTGTGCAAAGGGGTCAAACACGGCAGTGACACGTCTAGTACCCGAACAGAACAAAATTTATCAGGGACTGCTATGTGCCCACTGTATGGCAGAGCAAAAGACTTGAAAGCAGCGAGTTTCTCAGATCTTTATCTTGGTATTAAATCTTTCACTGCTCTGGAAGATGATCGGTTCCCCACTTGTGCGCACCAAGTACAACTGGAATGATTTTTCAAGATTTGGAATAATCAGATTTTCTGTTTGTTTGCTTATTTATCAGTTGAAGATTGTATAGGACTGATTTCAGAACTTTATATTTTATGGGGAAGTTTTAAGTGAAGGAAATCCTTTTCATGCTAATAAACTATTTGATCGTCAGTCAGTAAAACATTTTGGGTAATTCCATTAAATATTAAAGTAGATGGGGTTTATTTTCTGTTATAACTTTTGTTGTTGCTGCCACTGAGTGCTTTATGTAAGTCTGTTGGTTAGAGCTGTTTATGAAATGTTTGTAGCTTCTAGACCACAGTGGTGTCTTAAATCCACGTTTGGAAACATGACTCCATGTACTCATCAAGCATACAAAATGGATGGAGAAATAACTAGATAATAAGTTAAATAATACTTAGCTCTCAAAAAACACTTATAAATCCATTATGGGAGGCAGTGAGTTGTGCGTTGCTCTGTACTTTGCCATTACCTCATTATTTTTTTTTTTTCCCAATCCTTAACTATACAATGCTAAAACTGTTTTGGTTTTGTTGTGTCTTGGCAATGATGTGTGATTTTTTTTTTTAATATATATTATTATTATTTATTTATTCTAATTCTGTAACAAAATTTAATATTTTTATATTAAGGCGTGGTTATCATGCCTGTAATCATGCCTGAATGTTGACATAGCTATCAGGGGAAAATTAATTAAAATAAAATATTTGAATACAAGTCTCGCACAGCAAATCTAGATTCCCCCTGTTTTAAAAGCATTACCCAGTAAATAGTTGATGTACTGGCTGAACCGGAGTTGCCGTTCTCAAGGTAGATGCTTAAGTAGCTGAGAACTGAGTGGGGCTCTCTTACATAGACCTGGGCTTCCTGAGACTAATTTCTTAATAAAATTATGGTAAATTATCTTAATACTTTGAATTAGCATAGTGAAAAGTTAACACTAAAAATTTCTTACAACATTTTGTAACAAATGGATTTTTAAGGCTTTCTTGCAAAGTTAAATGAAGCAAAACTGGCTTAATTGAACACTTCAAGGCAATTTTTTCATTGATTTGCATGCTATAAACTTCTTAAATAGTTTAGGATTATTGTACTATGTCAGATGTGGGCTATACAATCAGGGTATGTAGTACCAAAATTCAGCTTGATCATGTGTTACAAAACATGTGATTTGCTAAAACCAAAAAAATCCAGTAGCAGGAAGTTTTTAGTGTGGTTTTGAATACTTTTCGTAACAAACAAACAGTGAAGCACAGTCCTCTTGATTTCGGTTTTATTAAGCATGTGTGCATGGTTCTTAAATGAGAATTTAGTTTGATATATTAATTATTAAATGTTTAGATGTTTAAAGCCTTTAAAACATGCCTTCAGTATCTTCATACTGAGAGATAATTCCAGCACTAACTTGAGTTTCTAAGAGGTATTTTGTACCTTTTTTTAAGTGAGACATTGTAGACTTACATCAAATTTTTGTTATTCATACATAACCACAAATAAGAATATTTTGGTCTTTTTTTCCTTAGTTGGATTTTTTCCAAATTACTTGATGTTGGTATATTATATGTATAATCTTCCAAATATTTTTATTTGTGCATCTTAACGAATAGGGAGACAATTTACGGATTACTAAATTGAACTGCTATTCACTCTAATAAGGAAAAAGAGGGGTGATTCCATACTGTTCTGCATTTTCCAGTCTATAGGTTAAATTACAGCAATTTAGAAGCATTTTTCTGGTAGAAGAATAACAGCCATTTTCATCCACTTCGGAATTTCTTTTGAGAAGACTTTCTGGAGAGATTAATATTTCTTTTGCCACTTGATGAGGGCCAGACTTCAGAAGCATGTGCATAGTTACCTTTTTGTACCTAAGAAACTGTTGTAGTATTTATTTGGAGTTAGCTCAGGTATTGTTGGGCTCTGATATTTTCAAATGTCTGTTTGCCTTGCTTCATACTGAACATCAAACAGCCTTAGAAAAGGCTTCCCCCCCCCCTTCCTTAAGGAAAGCACTGAACATGAAAACGTAGACTATTTGTAAGTGCTTGTAGGCAGGTCAGAGAAATAAAAGCCACTATCGTGGGACACTTTTGTATTGATTTGATTCTTGTGTTAGATCAGTGCTCATTTAAGACAGCTGTTGGAGCAGTTGCTGCATTTAACTAGTCTAATGACAATAAATGTGCTCGTTGTCCAATGTGTAGCATATTCTTAAAGTCACTACTACAGAGTTACCCTCTAGAACACTCTTAAGAGTTTTATGAAAGTGCTTTTAAATTGTTCCCTTTTCCAGTCAGTTATTCTTAAAGCATTGACAACAAATACCAAATAATGAGTTAAGTTTTAGTATGTAGTATCCTGACTTTACTAACCTCCTTTTGGCTTTGAAATACTTCCTTTTTAGATTTGTTCTTCTAATTGTCGATCTTGCTTTTCTGGACACAATTAGTAATAATATCAAAAAATGACCAGTGGATAGCAAAATCTGCTTCATGAGAATCCATAAAGATTTTTTTTAAAATGGAGCAGAAGAATAGACTAATATTGAGGTACATTAGGACATTGCTTTGTTGTTTCATTGCTTTTTTCCTCTTACTGTGAATCTTAAATACTTGAAGTTTTTGACAGTTTACCAGTCACTTATCAGAATTTATTCTACATAAAAACTGGCATAGTAATGATTTCTAGTGAAATTCTGTCAGCTCTCACTTCCTGAGGGAAGCTTACTTTGATGTGTAGTATCTTTAGAAGGTGATGATGGGGGTGAAAAGTAATAAGAATATTTAAATTGTGAGCATTACATATGGTGAAAATGTTTACTTAACAAAGACTCCGTAAGATAGTTGAACTCTAGATTTGCCTGATCTTCTCTAGAAAATAAGTCCAGAACTAGGTATTTCAAACAAAAAATCTTGGTACTCTTCTCTCCCACCCTTCAGTCAGCACCCAGATCATCATTGTTGAAGATGAGTACTGTGGTCAACAAGGAGTTGAGCTGCAGTTGAGGTTTTGTGTAGCTGGAACTGCCTGTGGTGTTGTGTTTGGAGCTTGAGGCAGAGTTGACTTAGCAGCTTGAAAGCAAGAACAGTATATGCTTGCCGTATCAACAGTGTTCTTGTCCATAAAAATGGGGGTTATTTCAAGCAATGTGAATGGGAATTTTTACATAATCTTCAGATTTACAGTCTCATACAGTGAGCAAAATAAGGCAGCCTGAGAGGGGACAAATAGAAAATCTGTTTCAAGTGACAGCCAGTTTAGCCACAGGTGGAGAGGCAGTTTTGCTGGATTTTTTAAATATAATCAATACCAATTTCAGAACATAAAGACACAAATTTTAAAGTTCTTTCAATGTAGAAAAGGTTTGGAATTTTACACAAAAAGGACTGGACAGTAGAAATAGAATTAAACAGATACAGCAAAGTTTGAGGTTATGCAGATTTTTTTGCTTTAGGAAGAGGGTTCAGCAGTCAAAAACATATTAACATTTTTATGATGGTAGGTATTTACTCAGATGTGTAATGCTGCAGTCTGACATTTATTTAAGTTTAGTGGCTGAAGGAAGGAATTACTTCCACTCATTTGTGCCAGTTCAGCTGTTTGTGAGGCTGTACAGCAGAGTCTGCTTTTTTTGATGGCACTACAACTTAAAAATGTATTTCAAACCATGGTCTTGCATTATAACAGATACCATGAGCTACTAATGTGATTTGGCTGTGATGCATGTGATCCTAAAACGCTTCTGAAGGAGTATTTCCTAGCGAACAAAAACGATACTGATGTCAGGCAAGTCTTTGGAAGTGTCTGAAGTACTGAATGTAGGTCTGGCCAACCTGTGTGAGAAAGATGAACTTGGAAAGGCCTGCTGTTGTGATGAGGTAGTGAAATTAAAAGGAGAACGAAAATACAAAAAAGTCCCTGGACGATTGACTATGCGGAATCAAGACTGAAGCTAAACTTGATGATTCTCCATAAATATGTTGGTGACTTAAAATAAGGGAAGGGTAAAGAAAGGTTTCCAGCTCAGTTGCATGGGTGAACCTTTAAAGGCTCGAATTTTTCGGTACTGGATCCTGCCTTTTCCCCACCATGTTATTCTGTCTGCCTGCATGTCCAAGGTAATCCCTCTCTCTGTTTACACAAATCTGGAACCTGTCTTTCATAGGGTTTAGCTGCCATCTGGACAAGGGCAGCTGTACTCTGTCTGGATCTGCTGGTCAGTGTATGTGTACTCATCAGCCAGCCAGCTAGCTAGCTACTGCCAGTCAGCTGCTGGCTGAGCCAGGCCAGACAAATAGCTTAGCAGTGTATAAGTTTTCTGGGCCAGTTTTAAGCAAAAGAATACAGCTGATGCTTTTAAAAAAAAAAAAAAAAAGGTGAAAACTGGTTGTAAGTATGTTTAGGCTGGGATCTTGGTTGTAACCACAGAAAAAAGTGAAGTATAGCAATGGCAAAATAATTTTAATTTAACTAAGAAGCTTGATCAGCATCTGAAGGATAACTGTGTAGTGTTTTTGCTTGTAATAGCACAGAGTGGGACGCAACACCCACAGAGAGACTTGTTTGCGATCTGAGTTTAAGACAGAATCAGACTGGTCCTGTTGTCTTTTAAATAGTTATATAAGGTCCTGAAAGACAGAAAAAGAAGTGGGGGTAGGATGCATCACATGGAGGAAACATCAAATGTGAAGTTGGATGCTTGCCTCATAGATGTCTTGACTGTGTTTTTGTTTGACTTGGTGTGTGGTTCTGTTTTCTTTGCAGTCAAACTGTTAAAAAATTTACATTGAACTTGACTGATTTGGAAGGTGAAAGGTATAATAATTTTTTGTAATTAGTCTGACTTCACTCTTCTGTGCACATTTGTCAAAGGGTCAGAAGGGATTCTTCTTGCAGGGAAGAGGAGGCACTCCTTATTTCTCATTATGTATACCGGTGAAATGTTGATGCTGATGGTATTCAACAGGATTCTGGAAGATGCATGGAACAAACAGTATAGGAAAAGAGTTGGAGAAAATGTCATTTACTGATCTTGTTTGTCTTATAGTCTAATCAGATAAGGAAATTTAAAGATAAATAGAATTCCTGTGAAGCTGCTTTTTTACGCTTTTTTATTAAGTGATTAATATTTTAGAATTTCCCATCTCCATGAGGTTGTAGGAATTTCAGACTTTCATTTTAGAAAGTTCTTAAAAATGTTTCATAGTTCACCGTTAGGAAGTTCTTACAAAGTTTCATAGCTCAGAGAAGAACTACAAATACCAGCCCTGAGAAAGGATCCTTTCAATCAGAAATACCATACAGATTCACAGCCAGGCGTTACTGAGGTATCGCTCTGACCAAGGTGGGAAGCAGACTAAAAGCATTGGGCACTGGCAGTAGAGGCAGGATGCCATCCATGAGAAGTCCCCACTTTTTTACAGATACCTGCAGATCAATTCCCTCTTGCTGTATGGAGAATTTAGATTGTTCAATGCAGTCTGTAGAGCGGGAGGAAGTTTGCTTACGTCTCTAAGCTGTCAAGATAGCATTTATTTGAAGATAAATCTTTTTTTTTAGTTAGAATTATCTGTGGCCCCTATTTTATCTTTGGCAAATCTAGCATGATAGAAAAGGGTATGAAGAAAAGCCAGATGTTATCTCCTTAGCCACTGTCTACATTAGATGAATGCTTGTGTAGAGGCTTTGAATGGATGTGCAGGCCCTTACAATGGAAGGAGCCTACACTGAGACTTCTCTTATCTGGTGTGCTGCAGCACATGCACTGGCAGCCAAGCACTGCAGGATTCCACTTGCTTTGGGACTCTCAAATCAGATGAACAGCTATGACAGGTATCTGAGGTCATTGCTGGGAAACTCGCTGTCAGGCCTCAAAATAGAAATTCTGCTAGTTGCCACCACCAGCATGATAGTCATCCTTCAAAACGATTCATATCTTCCTAATCTAGTTTTGATATCCTTAGGTGGTTTATTTAGGCTTTAGTCTGGGTGTATGCCTACCAGTGAAGTGCCTTACTTTTTTTAGTTTAATAAGAGCATTCTAAGACTCTGTGTGGAAATGGTGTTTCTTGCATATGTGCAATGGGAAAGTATCCCTAGCTACTTCATGAGCAGCTGCCTTACCTGAGCTTCATCCGGAGAAGTTGTAGATGATACCACCTAGACAGTCAGGGTGCAGCAGAACCCCAGTTTCCAAGTTTTTAATATCAAAAACTGAGTTTTTATTTGAGTTTTGTTTATACATTGAAACCTGCATACAGTATTGAGGCCCAGTATTCTTGGGGAGAGTGGTGGGAAGGGACCCGTTAAGGCAATCATTGTCCCTTTCATCTGTGCCATGTCCCTTTTTCTCGCTTCCTTTTAAATCTTGGCTGACTTGAAACGGCTCTTCCTTTGAGGTTTGCTACTGTGATTATTTTCTGTAGTGATTGGGGTTTTTTTTCTGTTTGTGTTTGGGGTTTTTTGCTGGGGAGAGGAGGGTAATCCTAGTTGGAAACTGTGTATTTCTAGCATTAGTGCCTGTTTGGCCCTGGTCTATTTTTTTTTTTTCCAACTTCTGAATCTTGTAGAATTTAAACTTTTCTGGTGAGTGTTGAGCCCTGTGTTACTTGTTGTGGTAGACTTTCATCATCTTGTAATACCTTCTCTGTTGTGTTGGGGAGGGGACATTTGACCAGTAATGTCTATAAAAGCTACCAGCATGTATGAGATGAGTGTAGTCCCAAGGCTGTGCTTCAAAAAACCAAACAATTTACAGAATCTTTCAAGCTTCTTTCCCCTACAAAATCATTAGGCAGTAGATGAGAAAGTTTTTCTGTTTTGTGCTGCTCACACCTTGCAGTGACAGGAATGGCATGTTTGAACTTGAAAACATCAGCCTGTGTTTTAGTGTGTTCCCTTGAAGTCAAAAGTCTGAAAAATAACACTTATCTTAACTTGAAATTTCTAGAGATTCCCAGAGGATGACAATCTTTATTTCAGAGGTAGCCAGCTGATGCTATAGATACCAATTGTGCCATTACTGGCACCTTAATTTCTACCTAAAGAACATAGATGACCCTTTTTCTCCATTTTCTGCCACATGCTTTGCTCTGATACAATTTTTGGAAAACTTGGACACCAGAGGTTTGGGGTTTTTTCCACTTCCTTAAATCCAGTCTTAAATAAGATACTCGGAAGTACAAGGCAGAAAATGGAAGTTCTCTACAAAATCCTATTACAACATTATGAATTTATTCTAACAATAGGACAGACTGCTTGGAGGGACTTCAGGGAGGAACACATATTGCAAAAGTAATTTCAGCTTCTTTTTTTCCTTGAGCAAGAGTTCAGCGAGATGTAGATGCCACTGTTATGCCTCCTGCAGTGGCCTCTTCCCGAGTACTCCATGTATCACGATTGCCCCCTTAATCCCATCATTGTTAATCACTCAGATGGAGACTTGACTTTGGATGGTACCGTGGAGTCTCTCAGACTAACTGTCAAACTAAGAGGTTCCTCATCTTTACTTGCATCTTTTCCCTTGAATTGTGGCCTCCACCCTTTAAAGATGTTTTCCATTAGTTCTGCCACCACCACTTCTAAAATCTCAGGTCTCTGTAGCTCTCTGTTTAAATTAATAAAAAGTTTAATAGCCTTTCTTAAATATTCTTCTGGAAAATTCATCAGAATGAGTTCACAGTTTTATAGATGTACAGGTTTCTTCAACGTGGCTGATTACTGAAGCTTAAACTTTGAAAGGTCAAGTGGCCACTTTTGCATAAGGATTCACAGGTAGAGAGTTTCTTCTGACTTGGATGTTCAGCATGTGTTAAGGGCATCTCTTCTACAGATTCCAAAATCCTAGTTCTTTCATTTGATTGTATCTAATTTTGTGTTGCATGTCATGTATGAATAGTATTTTGTAGTCTGAAGTGGTGTTTTTGTAAAAAAAAAAAAAAAAAAAAAAAAAAAAAATTGCATAAGTTGCATGATACCCAAGTCTGCCAAATCTCTCTTACTTAGAACTACAGTATTGCAATGCCTTTAAATATTATGTGGAACTTCACTGCAAAAATGAAGTGTAGATGAGATTAAGAATGTCAGAGTGTTTTGGCTCATTGCTTGCACCCTGAAGAGGAACAGTGATCTACTCAAGCCATGTACAGGGTGCTTCAAATATGTATTAATTCTGTAGCTCACCTCAGAAAGACTGATGCATTGTGCACTGGCTGCTTAATGTCAGAAAACAGCTAATGAATGGTCCAACTCCACCTTTCATTGCCAGAGCACCAGCCTTTGGATCTGTGACAAAGAGAGATCAAATACCATGCACGCTGTCTGATTGTTTGTTTCCAAAGTAAAATATATGCATTATCTGATTCTGTTTTAGAAGCTGTCTTGGATCCAGGAGTGATACCTAACAGTTTTTTGAGTTGCCTAACTTGAGAAGCAGATGAATGGTTCAATATATTGTCTATGCTGAGTAGAATCTGTATTCACACTCACTATAATTTTTTTAAAATAAACAAGATGTATAGATATAAAAAATAACAACATCAAGGGGTTATAGCAGCTGACTTTTAAAAAATTATCTTCTGTACTGATACGTGTATGTTTTCTTGTTGCTGTCCATCTAGCAAACAAGGGGTTGCAAGGAATTTTTAACGGTATAGTAGTGGAGTGATATTATTCTTCTCTACCCCTCCTCCCCCCCCCCCCCCCAGTTGTATTTCGTATTTGTAGATGACATCATCCTCCATAGTTCCCACTATATTTAGGAACCTGTGCTCTTAAGACGTAGTGTAGTGCCATTAGGTAGATTGTTCTTCAGGTTTTTGGTACTGGATTCTTCCTCTGGAAAGCTCTGTTTCAGAAGTGTTCATCTTAGCTGGAGAATTTCATACATCCAAGGCAGGCTCATCCGTACAAGTTTTTCATTTTGGCAAGGTGTGAACTGCAAAAAAAAAAAATTGAAATATTTTCAAAGTATTTGATGAGATAGCTAAGCAAATAAGCAAATATAGGTTTCCTGATATTTCCCCCCCATCATACTATAATCCTGGAGAACTGAAGTTTAATATAGTTATTGTTATACAAAAAGCTACACCAAAACTTCCAAGTTTACTGTAAGACCCATGTTGAGTTGCAAACTCATTTTTTTATTTTAGGAAAAGAAACAAGCCTTTTAGAACATCAAGTCAATTTTTAAATTTTTAAGATTAACCTTTTAGCCTTTTAAAAGATCCTAAGTCTCGCAGACTTCTGCGCAGAGGCACAGCACTTTGGTGGCATTTCTCCATTCTTCCCCAATGACTTTTTGATTAACTACAATGCAGGCTTGGTGGAACATGCTGAAAAGGAGAATGATGGTGAGAAATTCTAGTCTGAAAAGATACGCATCTTCTGTATAAGGCAGTGTGAGAACAGTTCAGGTGATTTGTTACTTTGCTGTCTTGTTTATCTCTTTCCTGATTCTTGCATTGCTTAAGTTAATTGCTGTTGTATTGGGATTTAATGAGTGTACTTTGGCTCCGTTGATATGAAGTGCAGTCCTTGTTTGACCTGTGAGCATTGAGAACAATGATAATGGGACTAATACTTGTCTGAAGATCAACAAAATATGTTTTGGGACATATTGGTATGTATAAGGAGGACAGAATAGATCCTTTCTATTGTAACTCAGTTTGCTTTATTAGGTTGAAAATAACCTCTTTATTTTTCCTTTGAGAAACACTCCCTTGGGTGTTACCAGGAAAAAATACAGAATGGTAGAAACCTGCTTCCTGCTTGCGGAATCATCAAAGCTGGGCCTTTTTAGTGTATATTTGTAGTCCGTTCTTAGATATATTTGTGGGTCTAGAAAGTGTATATGAGATCACTGTGGAAACAAATAGAATAATATATATAAAGTACTTGAAAAAGATACCTGTACAGTAACTGAAGTTTTTTCAAGATGCTATTTCTCTCTATGCTACATTTTTTGTCCTTCTTTGTTCCACTATAACAGCGTGTTACAATTCAGATCTCTTAGCGAATGGGCTGTTCTGTCTGCTAAGCAACTCACAATGTCCAGTCCCTGTGGTGTTTCAGGCCATTCCGCTCAACTAGTTCATTCCAATAAACTCCATTCCTTATATGTTTGTGGATCTCAGTGCTCGGAATGAGTTCAAATTAATCTCAAACATAACACAATTTAGGTAGCCTTTCTACAGTAAGTATAGGTAGCTGCCAGACTGAACTTCACCCTTTCATTCCTTTATATACTAGGTTTTCTAGGAAACAGCAAAAAAAGAGTTCTTTTCTATCACATGAGTATTCCTGCATATAAATCCTTACCAATACTGTCATTAGTGCTTATAATAGAATCAAGTTCAAGTACAGTGTAATGGACTTGTCTGGGTAGGTTGTGCAGCTGTGAAATACAGATGCGATTACTCTTTCCAGACTTCAGTGTTGCCGTTTGCATCTCAGGCTTGAGTAAGTACATCTCAGAAACATACTAGATGGAAAAGAAGTCTGTAGTTCTGTCTAGTGCTGGAAGACATGCTGAAATAAGTTTGAAATTTTATTTTTAGTTCCCTTCTAGTTAAGGATGTGTTAGGTACACATTGGGAGTGCCCGTCAGAGCATTCTCCATACATAGACTGGCTTTCAGAAGACTTGGGTTTTTTTCCACGCTGATGTTTTAGATCTCAGCGCTATCAAACTAATCTTTGTAGCCTTCTCACTAGTTTTCATGACTTCAGCTTAAAAAATTTTGCTAGATTCATAAACCAGCAAGGAATCACAGATTCGTCTTCCCTTTGAGTGGAAGCCTTTGTGTCTTTATGTGGTGTCACCAACTGAGTATGCTGCAAAAGCAGTATTTGGGGACTGGGGGGGGGCCCTCTGTCTTGGTCTTCTCAGGAAATGAGGGAGAAGATCATGATCACGTTTCAGACTCTTTATTAAAAATGTCATGAAACCATTCCTGCATTACAGACCAATATGGTTGTGTTGCTCAGTTTCAGGTTTACTAAATAAAGCTGATGATAAACTCCCAGAAGCTGGTATCCCTCCTCACCCCCACCCCCCACCCCCCCCAAGAGTAATGTAGTGGTATCTGTAATAGAGAATTCATATTTCATCCAGTATCTTTTTCCAGTAATACCTTTCTAAATTAGGGCTGTGTTAGTATAGTCCTTCTTATTAGCTATGCATAGATTTCATTGTTTGCCCCCCCCCCCCTTTTTTTTTTTAAATTAAAAAATCTGGCTAGATTTTTTTTTTCAGGCATTCATATAGCCTTTCTGCTTGGAAAAAATGGTAGCCAGTCCTTCAGATGCCTGCTAAGGTGAGGTTTTCCAGACTGCACATGTACACTCTAATAAAATTGCTTTCTGGACTGCTAACAATTACAGTGTATCCTGTATTAACAGCAGTTCAGAAGTTCACTAGCAAATGTTGGTTTTCTTTTCTTACTGCAGCTGTTGTGGATGAATACAAATGTATATTGATACAGCAGCACACTAACTGCAATATGATAACAGCATATATTAAATGTGATCTGTCTTAATATGCCGAAACTAAACTCTATTATATACTGGAATATTCTTTGCTTTTTCAATGTGTTCCTCTCGGAAGCTTTCAGACTTTAAGTTCAGTCCATAGGATACTGCTGGTGCTTTGCTGATGGCTTCTTTCAGCAGCAACATCTTGCCTTTTGAGATTCATTAAGAGATTTCCCAAGAACCTGACAATTTCATATGAAAAAATTTGTCAGCACTCAAAATGGGTATAGGGAGTATCACTACAGACATACTATGCCTAAACTGGGACCCAAATAAATTTGCTTTTGTTGTAAATGTCAGCTGCCCTTCTTCTCTAAGAGTTCAATCCCTGTGGAGGGGGTGGCAGAGCTGGTTATAAGCAGATGCTTCCTTTGTGCAGTGGGCTCAGGGCTGCCTTCTTTGTGTGGTTCCCTTTCTCTTCTTCCCTTGCTTCCACCACGTTCCTGCTTTTCTACTTTGAAAGGTTAAGCCAAGATTGTCCTGGTATGTCCATATATCAGTTTAGTCTGGCCAGACCTATGGCAAATGTCCACGTAGCCCCTAGAGACGTTGTTATGGTTAGATGCTCCAGTCAGATCCAAAGTCACTAAACCAGCAGTGTGATTTCTGGCCAGTTGGATAGGTTGAACTGATTCAGAGCATTAATGAATAAGAAAATGTGATGATAGAGAAGATGTGTAAGGAAAATATTTGTGCAAAGTTAATTTTACTGTAATTTCTGAATTCTATCAAATTCGGCTTGTCTATGGTCCTTCAAAGCGAGGCTTGGCAGCAGAAGAAAAGGAATGGCACGTATGAGAGAAATCCAGGACTTCTGCTTTATTGCACTGACAGAACCAAATTGTTCAATCTGTTGCCTCATCTGTTTCTTGCCATAGCTGGGAGTTGTAAAGGTCAGGCCATTGCAGCACAAAGAATATAATAGTTAACATGCTGCATCTCGCAGTGTTACCAGCTGGCTAGTGCATTTCTCCCATTGAACATCCAGGCTCTTTCCCAACAAGCGTAAGCAGCATCCTCTGCCTATTTTGGGAATGCGTCAAAGTCAAAAGTTTCTGAAGGTGGTAACATGGGATGCCCAGTATGGTCAGCGCTGCACTCGACTGTGATGTCCTGTGCTGCGCTTCAAGAGGGCTGCAGCAATTTTCGGTTTGAAATAGTTCTCATCACCCTGAGAGGTGCAACTTTGTTGGTCCCTGTATGGTCAGGTCTGTTTACTGAGAAAAATTACCTTACTTGGTTGTGTGTGTTTGAGGAGGTGTTATGTGATGGAAGCCTCTGCCGGTGTACCAGTCACCCTGACCCCCACCTCCTACTGCTGTTGAGTAGAGTGCCTGGGTGACAAAGATTTCATCCCACAAAAGAACTTGGGGTTATAGCTGCTCTGCTTGCCATACCCTCCTATAGGAGAATGAAAAGTATGGGTATGGCTACAAGGCAACAGCTAGGGTATTAAAATTATTGTGAATATATGTGAATAAAGGAGGTAACGAGTTATACAAATAAATATGTATGAAGCTGACTGCTATGGAAGACCTTTTCTGTTTAAATCTGATCTTCAGCATGATGTCTAGTGTACCTGTCTCTCTTGAAAATATCAGATGGCTGCACAGGCAAAGTAAGCGTGTTTTGTCATCCTCCTGACCCTTCCTCAATTTTGAAGTGAGTCCTCTGACTCTTGAGCTCTTCTTTCTCCCCCTCTGTTTTTCCATGTTTTTAATATGTGTTAAATGATGAAGATTAATGACATGCTCTTGGCAGTATTTGACAAGATAAAAACAGAAGTAAAAGCCAGTTACTACTCCCTTCCAGTATTTTGTTAATGGTTTTGCATCCTAACAACCCTTTACCTTTGCAGAAACAAGATTGGTCATTCATATCACATTAAAACTATGAAGTTAGCTCCACTTAGAGGTGCCTCAGTCTTAATATTTGCTGGTTTTGGCTGTAGGTTGTCAGTAGGCATTGATGAATCAATTACATTTGTTATTTAAAAGACTCAAATTTAAAAGTTTGGAAATCTTTATTTTTAAGAATACTGGGATGACCAAAAAAAAAAAATCATATGCTGTATTAGGATAAGTTAAGCCAGTGTGCTAGTCTGTTTTGGTCCACCAGCACATTTAATACAGACTGAATTGGTGGTTTGGCCTCCAAACACCACTTGGCTTTTATTGCCTAAAGCGTGCACATCAGCCATCGTGGTTGATCCCACTGTGTATGTTGGGCACTCACTGTGGGAAGGGGAAATGTGCCCCCAGGCCTTCTGGGAGCAGAAGCACTTGGTTATTGAGTTATGACAAAGACCTAAGGTCTTTTATGTCACACAGCAAAAAACCTGCGCTACCCTTGGAGATTAGGGACTGTTGCCTCACACCTATTGGTCTCAATTCCAGTTGCTCACTTGGCAAATGAGAATGATGTAAAATATATTATTTTAGTGTAGTGTGTCTTATACTTCAGTGCTTTGTGTTAAGAAGCTATGTTGCAGATGAAAGCTAGGGGAAGAGATGTTGATGGTTTAAAACTGAATTTATTAGTTGGGTTTAGGTTTCTAACATGTACAAACTGCTTTTTTGGCACATGTAACAACATAAGAGGCAGAAATGCCTTTTGGTAAATTCTACTTGTTTGGCTAATATTGTAACTAAATCTTTACTGTTCGGTATTTCACGTTTTCTCTGCTATTGCTGCTCAGGGAAAAGTACTGCCATAACTTGTTCTTTATTTCTTCAGATCTTGATAAGTTATCCAAGTCACTGTTTGACTTAACAGAAGATCTTTGTTTTATGTTTCAACACTTACTTGGAATGCTTGTGAACTTTAAATGTTTTCTTTCTTCATTGAAAAAAAAAAATAGGAGGGGAGAGGGTATATTGATGCAAGTGGTGTATGATATTTTAGTACATACTGGTTTTGACTGTTTGTGTGTCTCATCCTTCAGAATGCCATTTAATTGTGATTTAATTTTCATTCCTAAAAGGTGCCATACTTGGCAGATCAGAAACACAAGAGTGTATCTACTACAACGCTAATTGGGAAAAAGATAAAACAAATCGCAGTGGTATTGAACCTTGTTATGGTGATAAAGATAAAAGACGACACTGTTTTGCTACATGGAAGAATATTTCTGGATCAATTGAAATTGTGAAGCAAGGTTGCTGGCTAGATGACATCAATTGTTATGACAGGTGAGTGAGTTTTCCTATAAATGCTAAATTTATTTGTAGTTTTAAACTACTTTGTCTGTCCATAATTTATACAACCTGCCCTTTGCAAACAGTACTTGAGACAAATGATAATACAGTAGTCTATGAATAGTTACCTTGTTTTAGATGCACACATGCATACACACATGCTTTTTTTTTTTTGCTAACATACCAGTATTTAGGGACGTGACTTCATCTAAGTACTTTGTCTTGTTTGTAAAATAGCATGTTTTGCTTTCTCTTATTTACTTACTATATATTAAAACCCAGGTGTTTAATTTATTCTTTTTTAGGCCATTAATAATAGATTTTCTAATGATTTGTTATTGCCAAACAATGCAAATATAGGTATTGAAACAAGAATGCAAAATTCTGTAGTTCTTTTCCAAAGTCTTTGGAGTAGGAGAGTCAGCACATTGTGTCTGCTCTTTAATTAAACGTGGAGTATTTTTCTGATTTACTAAAGAGCTCACCTCAGTGGCAGCTCTAAGAGACATCGAATATTCTAAAATTCCAGTCTTTTTTTTATAACAGATGGTCTAGCAAGTACCCGTGAGCAGTAACAGCAGGACTTGGGTTTTGTTAGATACTGGCTGAATAAAGGTCATGACTCTCTTAAGAAATGGTATTACAGTTCTTTGAAGTACTGTACTAAGTTTTATTTGACCAAAACAGGTATTGTTTGGAAAAGGAGAGAATTAAGAAAATAAATGCGTAACAGATCTTCATTAAAATGTATTTAGAAATTATTTTTAGCAGTTATTTTAGAAAATTTTCCTTTTGTGTTTCTTAAATGTTGAATGAATAGAAGAAATCATTATAGTCACGTCTGCCAAATAAAGTGTCCCCACACACTAGGATGTTTCCTCCTTTAATGACAGTTTAAAGCTAAGTTGAACAGTAGCTCTGATTTACCAGTTTCCCAGAGAAGTAGCAAAGCATCTGCAAGCTTACTTGCACAGCATGATTGAAATTTGGCTATGCTAGAAGGTGACGGACAATTTTAAAGAAATCTTATTTGTTGCTACTAGTATCTAGTAACTGTAAGTCACTCAGGATAGGAAAGTACTTTGGGGTGTGTTTTGGGTTTTTTTTAATCTATTCTTAGTTGTAGCTTTGCAGAAGAAGTGCAAGTAGAAGACTACTTACAATTTCTGAACTAAGCTTATTTCTGCTAAATGTTAAACTTTTAGGTTGGAAATAGAATTTGTTCAATTTGGAAATAGAATTGAGTTCTGTCGCATTGTTATCCCTCTAGTTACACATGTATCTTTGAACAGTCTAACAAAATTGGTATTAAATTCTCCCTTGAGCAAAGAAAAGAAATTGGGAGAAGAGATAAAATGCAGGAAGGACATTAAGTAAATAGTTGAAAACTGAGTAAAAGTTTGTCTGGCTCTAAGACCTCATTAACTGTAACTTGTCATAAGAATGCATGCTGCCGTGCTTTGTCTAAAATGTCCATTAAACAAAATCTTCTCTCTGGGAATGAAGAGTGGTTTACTAAACAGGGAGTTGCAGTATGATGTACTCCAAACAACAGCAGATGAAGAACACCAAATAATAAATCTTTTATAGAAGTTACAGTACAGTATAATTGCAATAGCTGGTTCTATAAAATAACCTAATTTTTGGAGGTGAACCCAAAACACTTTTGACAATCTTCAGCTGTATTTAAAATCCTCAACTATTTCTGCAGGATTTTTAAATTCTTCTCTTTCTGCTGTTCAGTTGTCTCCTGCACGACTCCTGTTTTTCTTTCCTGACTTGAATAGTTTCAGCTTGCTTGTTAATAGAACTCCTTTTCTGCAGCTCATTCCCTGAGTGGAATAAGCCCTGTCCATGAGCATAATGTAGGCAGGGGAAATTGCAGAAATATATTTTATTTTTAGGAAAAGAGAGAAAAAATTTAAAATTCTCCTTCCCACTTATCTCCCACCTTTGCAACCCTGTACTGTGAGTTTATGGTTAAACACTAGCCATTTGATCATTTGTTTGTACTGTTTAAATCTAGATCGTGAACTGTTCTTCAGTATTTTTGTCAGCTTTTGAAGTGCATCCTGTTGGTGGTTTTCTTTGTCTCAAAACTAGCAAAAGTGTGCTGTTTCAGTTTTAATATTAATGGTATTTCATTGCAATAGAATGTAATGAACAAAATTTTAATTTGTTTCTTCAGATTTAACTCTTATTTGGGTAGTATGTTATCCTGGATGATTTAATTAAGTTGACTTTAAATTTTAAATATGAGCATATGTTTTCTCTTGAACAAAAAAAAACCAACCCAACTTAAGATTAATAAGTTTTTATTATTATTGTCTTTTATAGGAATGATTGCATAGAGAAGAAAGACAGCCCTGAAGTGTTTTTCTGTTGTTGTGAAGGCAATATGTGTAATGAACGCTTTTTCTATTTTCCAGAAATGGAGGTCACACAACGTAAGTTAGTCTAACACATTTATGAAGGAACTGCTTAGCAGAGTTCAGAAATACTTAATATTGTGCATGTTTGGGAGATAAGACTTCTCAAAATGTTGTGGTCAGTTTTTCCTGCCAGAGGTTTCTCATTGCCAGATGATGGAGCGCTGTGTGCATTCGCATACAGAGCCTAGAAAATTGCCAGTTCATTTCTTCAATTTTGAAAGGTCTCTATATTAGAACTAATTTAAATTGATAAAAGGTACTTCAGCTCTTTTCTAAGGGTGAGAAGGAAGGAGAATCTGAAATAATTGGCTGTTTTAAGATACAGAAGTTACTGTCAAATCTTACCTTAATTGTATGGTTAAGCTTCTGTAAGTGTCATTCTGTAAGTAATCATTGGGCTAAAAGCCATATCATCCTTATATGCATGTACCAGCCTATGAATGCCCCTCTTCTTGAAACAATGCTCTCACTATTTCTTTAAACTAATTGGACCTTTGAGTTTCTCTGTAAATTGACACAGTACCCTTTAAAAAGGGGGAAAGAATTTCCTCCCAGGTTACAAAGAAGATCAGATAGGCAGACTTAATAAATAATTGTTTTAAAAAACAATAACTAAAAGATTATTTGATTATTCTTGCATATCTTCTTCCAGTCAAGAATCTAATCTTTGTTGGAAAAATGAATAATGTTAATAACTGAACTGAAAACAGCAAATGTCTTGGGTACCAAATAGCCAGAGGAAGTTGTTTATGAAATTAAATAACATTTTCTATGAGATTACAATAGCCTTTGTTGACCCAAGAGATATTCTTGTTGTTTTTGTCAGTGATACTGGTAAGGCAATAATTGACATTCTTCTTCACTCTCATGAAACCTCTTTTGCCCGGGGGTCTGTGGCTGCTCCTGCACCAGCTGCCTCAGAAGCAGGGCTTCTCTGGAGCCTTTCTGGAGGTCCTGTGGAAGCGTCTTGAGCTAGAGAGCTTTTACTTTCAGCAAATCACCAGTGCATAAAAATGTTGGCAGATTATTTCTGGCCTGTTTTGCTTATTAATGACATCTTACTGTATGCATTCCAAAGACTAAACCTCTGTATTGATTCTTTTTTCATTCATTAGGTGATGGCATTCTTGCAATCTCTTTAAAATACAAACACCTCTTACGCTGTAGATAGGCAGAGCTTAGACGCACAAAAAAGTTAGATGTGCTGATGTGTAAATCTGGGGATCTAAGTTATTTCTGCGCTTTCCAGGATGTTGCCTTTTTAGATATGGGTCTGTTTATATTAAAGTATGCTATTTAATCAAGTATTGTTAGCCTGTTGTGCTGATGGCAAGCATTTTTAGAAAATCAGGTTGCTAGACACTTCAAACAGTGGATGATTATTGTTTCTTAAAAGCTGTGTCTTTTTTTTATTATTTCTTCAGCAACTTCCAATCCTGTTACACCTAAGCCACCTCTGTTCAATACCTTGCTTTATTCATTGGTGCCTATAATGGGAATTGCAGTGATTGTGCTCTTTTCATTTTGGATGTACAGACATCACAAGCTAGCGTATCCTCCAGTACTCGTTCCAACCCAAGTAAGTCGCTGCGTTATGATTTTGGTTTTTTGAATGGTAAAACCATTTTCTGAAGAGGAGAGGAGAGAAGGGGGTGTGCATCTGTCACGTGGCTGAAATCTTCTGTTTCTTTCCTGGTTTAGAGGTGCTAATGCTTGCTAGCTGCAAAAGCAGAAAATTAAGCTTTACTTAAATAGCCTTATCTCCTTTAATTAATTGGTATTTGATGAATGTATGAGCAACTACTTAATGGTTTCACACATCTGTGTGTTTGGGAGGAGAAAAACTAAACACAAAACTTCAGATAGCAAAGACGCAGTATTGCTGGACAGCTGTGGGAAGCTTGTACTCCCACCTAGTTAAAAAGACTACTTGTCCGAAAGTTGTGTACAGCTACTTGTGGTTGAGCTTTATGTAATGCTTAGCTTAAAACAAAAATGAAGGAGACACGCTAATTCATAACGGCAATTTGCAGTGACTAGAAAATAGTAACTAGGAGAAGCTTCTATTTTTGAAAAAGCACGGAACTGGGATACAGGTACCAGTTAAAGGGGATGTAAAGAAAATCTTCAGTTGAAGCATAGTTCCAGGGCTTAGCTCAGCTTGTGGCCTTACTGTGATTCCTGTCATCTTTTTCCTCTTACTTGTGTATGCATTTTGTGTTTTGTCTTAAAATGTTTCAGTTTTAGCAGTGTTTGTGTTTTACTTAAAAAATATTAGGAGATTGTGGTCTCCAAATCTGAAATGTAAACTGGAGGTGTTGCATCAAAACAAACCTCTTTTGGCTGCATGTGCACAGTTCCTGCTGTTCTCAGGCTCCAGCTGATTCTGTAGGTGTAATTAGTATTAATACTAGTGTTCCTCTTCCTTCAGTTATGTCTAGAGATTCGGTCGAGATTAGAAGGCCTTTATGAAAAGAGTTAAGACAACAAACTCTTCAGACGGAAGTAGGAAAGATGTGGGTAGTGGAAATGGAGAAATGAACGACTTGCCCAGGGTCCCACAACACTTGCATTTTTGCAGTAGGAATTGAACTTAAGCTTCTGAACTCAGTGCAGTGACCACTCAGAATACATTGCCTCTCATACAATGATGATGCTATTTATGATTAAATAAAATTAAAACACTTGTTATTTTTGGTAGGATTGCATTTTAAAAGGATTTACATGTACTTGCTCTGTACTGTCAGCTTCTGTGGTATTTTCAGTGTTACTGCTTGACTTCAGGGTGTTCCAGGAAGCATTATTGCCTGTGGTTGATAAATAAAATCGTTTTGGTTTCAGTTCCATAGTAATAGATAAGAAAAATTTGGGGGGAGGCAGTGGGCATATGTTCTTGACAAATGAAAAGAACATAATTTAGAGGAAAAAAGTATGTTTCCTGTCCTTGCAGAAAGTATTGCAGATCCTCAAACTTCATGCAATCTGTTAGCATAATTATTTCATCCATCTCAATTTTTATGTATTTGGGACTTTACATCAACCTAGTAGTCTTCACTGTAAGATCAAATTCATAACTGCTAGCTGTGTGAATAATTTCAGCATGTAATTTCCTTTCTAGATTTAAAGAAATTAAATAGGTAATGGATAAAGTAATAGAAAAGCAAGCAAATGTTAAATATGTGTGAGATACCAAGAACTTGAATTTTGATACTCTTCCTCCTTTTTATTGCAGTTCTTTTCTTGCATAGTTTGTGTTTGGTACAGGAGTGGACACGTCATAAATTTTTAATAAATAGGGTAATAACCTGTTTTGTTAATGCTCCGATTGTATCTGTTGGGATAAGTATAAGTTGGTGCTTGAACTAGTTATGGTGTAATAACATTTTCTTATCTTGTGGTGAATAGGCATTAAGGTTTGATGTGGAAAGTCAGGAAAAGCTACTTCTGCCTGAAAAACTAAATGAAATTATTATGGAAATAGAATGTATAAATATTCTCCCATATGCAGCAGAGCAGTATTTCCCACTTTAAATTTGATTAGAGCTGATTTGAACAGGAGGCAGAGGAAGCAGGAAGAGAGGGAAAAGTATTAGTAATTTCATAACCATGAAACAAACATTTAAATATTTATTCAATTAATCTAGTAAATATTAATATGATATTTACTAATTAGGGCATGAGTAGAGTTTGTAGGTGAATGGATTCTTTTCTAAATCTTTCTGTAGCAAATGGTAGAAAGGATAGATCAGACGTACAGAGATACTCACTAGAAAACAGGGATTTCCGTATGAGATACGGATAAAGGTTATCTCGTTTTACTCTATTTATTCTGGGAAGGCGATGGGAGTACTTAGGTGCAGTACGCCCTGGTACTAATCTTTCTTTCAGCAGCAGTTAAAGGATAGATGAGAAATAAGCAAAAGATAAAAATGAGGAAACACTGAAGAATGAGAAATTTTGGAAGAATTAGGAGAAGGGGTAAGTAAACTAAAAAATCAGAGGGCAAAAGGGAAAGAAATTGTTTGGAATATTTCAAAAAAAGGAAGAAATATGCTAGAAGAAATCTTTGAACCTGTAGTGAAGTATAAAGGACAAATCTGAGAAAACGCAAACAACTTCATTTTCTTTTGAAAGTAAAATTGTTTTATGGTACGTGCACTTATCAGGCAGGCAGTTCCTACACAAACTGAGCTCACTTCGCAGCTGTGTGGATTAACATAACTTTATATTCCCTTTGAATGTACAGATAATTATTTTAAAATTTCATGTAGTAGAATTAGTTTATATGCTTGGTTTAAGATTGGAAAGCAGGAGATATTTTTGTTCGCGCCTTACATGTTTCATTCTTGCTTTCTTTCAGGTGTTTGGGTAGAGAGGTCAAGGGGCTTAGTAGAGTGGGTAACTGCCGAGACAGACGCTCCTTGCCGCTATCAGAGTCAGAAGTGCCCGGTGGGTCCTGAGGCATGTGCCCGGGACAGCCATGGCAGAGCTGTGTGCTCCGAGGTGCTGCTGCCATTAGTCTTGGCTTACATACTTCTTTGCTTCTTGTTTGTGCTGTTAACTGTATGCCTCACTTTATTGTGTGGGGTGCTATCTCGTTAAAGCTGACTGTCAAATGTTATAAAATCTGTCACTCCTCAAATTCCTAAATGAGTTATTAACAAATGTAAGTTTGCTAAATGCATATGTGTGTATGTAAAACGGTTTGAAAGAACTATTTCATTTTCTTATTTGTATTTGATTTAATATGCAGCAAACATACATTAATATGTCTGATCAAATTTACCAAAAAATGGATTAGTGTATTAAATGTATGAATCTGTGTATTTTTCTACAGAAAGTGTTACTCTCACCCAGTTAATTTTCACTCATGAGCACCAGGTACACTGAAAATGAAACACTGCTGTCTTTGCGGACAAAGGCTTTCACTCTCAAATTAGGTGTAGTTTAGATTTCCCCACAGTGTCCTACTAATATTCCTGGTAGAAATATGAATGCGGATGGCAAGCAGTTGCTATGTTATGCTCATTTATTTTTTCCATCTTTTGAGCTTGGGCCAGAGTTGTCAGTCAATGCTAATTACAACTGTGGTGTTACCACTCTGTCATCTGATAGGTAGGACCATAACCTATTTTATAACATAACTGACACAAGTAACACTTTGGGGTTTTATCAGTTCATAGAGCTGTGGCTCCCAATGTTTTACATCCGTACTGTGCAAAGAGAGATTAACCTCTTGTACCTTTTGTTGAGTGCCCAAGTTATGAGTATCTTATTGGATCACAGAGTTGCTTTTTTTGTTTTGTGTTGTTTTTAAGATAAGTGTCATATGTTGAGAGGGTTGAAAAAAAGCTTTACAGATTCACATAATGTCTTCATAATCTATTTTTGTGCTTTCTTCTGAAACATTTGAAATTACTTGGGTCAAAGATGCATCAGATTTTAAATCAGTAAGCACGAGAAGGCCCTGATCTAGGCCTCTTTGGTGTTACCAGAAACGTAAAAATTCGGAATGGACAGATCCTGTCTATTAGAGTGCCCATAAAAGCAAGCTTAGTTGCTAGGAATTACCATTTCTTTCTCTCCTCAGAGAGGAGGATTACATAGTTGAAAAATACAACTACATCTTCTGCTTTTAACCTCCTGTATAGCACCTCCTTTAAGCTTTTCACCCAGTGTTCCCTATACTGAGCACAATAATCTTTTATGTGCTTAATTCTGGGTTTGTTGTTTTGGTGTGTTGGTTTTTTTTTTTTACCCCATATGGATGAACCTCACTGGTCCTATATATATGGAGAACATCCCTTGTCTTCAAAGTCATGTGCTATGTGAAATCAAATAGATCAATCAATATCAAATATAAAGAGATACTGATCTTATCCCTCTTGTCTCAAAAGTTTTTTGAGCATAAAAACAATACACTGTGATTTTGGTTGATGGCAATTTTGGTATGGCTCCCTTCACCACCATGCCGTGATAGTCTTTCTTCGGTGTATCTCTTCCTGAAGACACCCTGAAGTATGAATAGATCTTTAGCTATGTTGTGGATTTGGTATTTCAGTTTCAGCTGTAAGAAACTAAATTGAAAACAGTATCGCATAATGTAAGGTGAATTATGATGAAGGAGAAAAATCTCTAGCAGTGGCAGACACAAGGCACATTCTGAACTACTGACTGCAGGTCCAACTGCATGTGTAGCAGTGGAAAAACAAATTCTGTGTTGGAAAGTAGTAGGAAAAGAACATCTAACAAAACAAGCACTGCTTTTAGCTGCAGTGTTTGACCTCAGACATCTGGTCTAGGCCACCAGACGTGTGCCAAGGAGTTTGGTGAGTGTGTGTAACTTGATTGGTTTGTTTTCAAAAAGTAGTTAGTAATGGGAAAGTTTTTATGGTTGGCATTGGAAAAGATTTTCATTTGTTGTTTCTTATTCTCTAACTTTTAGCACATGAAACAATCTACCTGGTGCACTTGCAATTTCTGGGATAATCTTTATCCCTTTGCCACACTAGGAAAATTACAGTTGACTGCTGAAGAAGAATGAAGAAATTAAATCAAGTGTTCAGGTTTTTTCCATTTTTGTCTTCCAGCTACTATTTTTTTCTTCTTGTTGTTGTAGATATTTTAATAGAAACATTATAACACTTGAAAAATGAAGAATAAGAAAGGGACAGGTGTTCTTACAAGGACTTACTCCAAACCTAGAAAGATTAACAGCTACTTGAAAAATATATGGAGGAGAAGCCAGTTGCTTATATGAAATGGGAAAAGAGATTGATCAACAGAGAAAAGCTGGAGCTCAAAAAGAGGAAGAATTAAAAATAGATAAAGACTGAGTTAGGGCTTGTGGCTAGCTAGGAAGGAGTTAAGGTTAGGTACATATCAGTGGTTAATGAATGATTAACGTATAATGAGTGGCAATGTTGGTATTAAAGAAGAGCTGAATGATCTCAAGATTTGGACTGCTGGATGTGTGCATGATTTCACATTCTCTAATACTGCATTTCATATCTTCAGGACTAATAAGAATTTCTTCTATAATTGATTCTAATCAATAGCTGAAATGACACAGGAGAAAGATCTGGTGCTATCCTTTGATTGTGGTACTGTGAGGCACAACCATGATATGGTTGTTTAAAGGGAAAAAATAAACCACAAATGTAGGGATACTGTGAGAATGTAGTAGGAAAGTTATTACAGATAAGGAGTCCTTAATCTATAGTAGGTAAATAGCTTGTAACTGTGTCTCTCTCTTTAGAATTCATGGGGTATTGCAATAATAGAAGTTCCTTAATCTTTTACAGAGGGAAGAATTTGTATGACAAATAATTGAAAACCAAGTACATAGTGATGCATGCTTTTTCAGTGCTCACTATACAACCAGATGTCCAAAACTTTGGTTCTAAATCTTGATAGCTTTAAAAAAAAATTTTTTAATGTTCTTTCCTGACTTCTCAATTTGCTTTCAGAATGAGCTATCTCCGTTTAAATAAACCATAAATGCAGCCATATGTATGTTAAATCTTCAAGAGGTAAGGAAATACAAATCCAGACTTAAGGTATCTCATCCTGAATGGCAGCCCAAGGGAACTTTATAATTAAAGTACAATTAAAATTTTTAAAAAGTTTCAAGTTGATTTCTATAGTGAACTTCAAGTTACTTTGTGCTTTTGCATTGATTCAAGCAGAGCATTGTCTTATAAATGCTTTCAATACTATACCTTATTCCTGGCTTATTGAAAAGTTGGTTTAGTTTTAGGAGTAGGCCTGTACAGAGTGGGTCTGAGAGGCTGGTACAAGAAGATGTGTATCCGTCTGGTAAGGCTGGATGTAGGCAGTACTTTGTGTCTTAGTCTCATAAATGTTGACTTGGCATATACGCATTTAACAACTGACAAGATGCTGAAGGCTCTTACAGCACTGTATTTAATTTACCTTGAAGAATTTCTCTCTGTTCATTCATTGTAAACAGTAATATTCAAAATCATCTACACTGTCAAGACCGCATTTAGATTATAGTCTTAGACAGTGCTTTGGAACAATCATAGAAGGGCTGAAATACTGAGCTCGGTGAAGTCTGCAATCAGGTACTCTACCTTCAGGAGCTTTTTAATAATTTTCCATAATCAAGTCCAGTTTGCTGCATATCCTCAGATATGCTTTCCTGAATGTTTTAGGTTGACATCTTTCAGGTAATCTTTCCTATCACTAAATGGATGAAAATTACACATTTCACAAGGTATACAAAAGTAATTCATCTTGCCTTACATCCTCCAAAGAGGTTGAGGGACTGTGGGTGAATACACGGATGTCATATTTAGAGTACTAGTTAGAACAAAATGAAGGAATTGGCGCAATTAATTTGTAATACAATAATTTGCATTTATTTTGAACACCATGTTTATAAAGATTTATATGACATATTTGAATTTCAGAATATGATTGTGGATAGCCCAGATTTTGGAATAGACCACACTGCTTGTTTTTGTTCGTCTAATTGGTTACAAATATCGCAATCATTTCCCTAATCCCTGAGAAAACCTTTAGAAGTAGTTTTCAGGCAGTATAAGTAGGAAGTTAGTGTGTTTGTTTACATTTGTGTAGATGATAGCTACTTTGGTGGGGGGTTATTTGCTCCCAGTTTTTATATACAAGAGTTGTATTAATTCCTGACAGAAGAAAGCACATATTTGCATTTCTGTAATAGCCTGACAGTGCTTAAACTGGTGATACTTGCATTTCTAATGAAAAGTCTGAGGTGGTGGTCTGTAGTCCGAAGGGAAGGACAATGATTTTAAAAATCAGGTGGTCTATGATGTACATAAATATCTCTCTGGAAATTTTCATGCATGTCTAATTTATTAGTGTTTGGGGGAAGCTGATCCCCTTAAGAGGGTATGGGAGAGGTGTCTGAGAAATAAGTTTCATGTTTGCAGTTTCTCATTACGGTAAGAGCAAAAAGGTTGGATTCATGTATCTTTTTTCCTTATTTCTGAATAATTTACATAATTCTCAGGAGCTGGAAAATTTTAATAGCAAATAGGCCTGAAAAAATGACTAATAAATTTTTTACAGCCACAGGAAAGACTGTGGAATTTGTTGAATAACTATTTCATACAAGCAATGCTTTCTAACTTTTTTAACAGTTAATTGTCTGTTCTGTGACTATTTGAGTCAGTATAAACACACGTGCACACAGATATTTCTATGGCTCTGTTCAGTAGCCATTCCCTATCAGATTCACAGATGGAGTAATACTTTTATTTTGCTTGGCTGCTGTTTCTGGCAACGGAACATGGGGGGCTTGGAGGAGGAACTTCTTCGAGTAACTGTGCTCATGGTTTGTGGAGTTTGTGCTGCAGAATCTTATTTGTAGTTTTCTAAGTATAAGTGGAATAGCTGTCATTCTACTGGAACCACCAGCTCACAGAGGTTTGAAGGTGAAGATGATCAGCTTTGAAAACCAGTTTAAGGGTTTGGGGTTTTGTTTAGTGTGTTGTTTGTTTCTTTGTTTTTTCCCCCGTATGAAGTGCCCCAAAATATTTGCAGGCTGTACAGGTCCTGCAAGAATCTGCTTCAGACTCTTGGTGTGGGTGTTATCCTCATCTCCGGTGGTCTGCTGACCGACAGCGAGAGGAGGATTGATGCTCTTAGGCTCCAGTGTTCTTTAGTGCTCTGTCAGTGGCAGCAAGCTCTACCACGGTATTTATAAATCTGACTCCCAACTAATCTAGCCTTCAAGAAATACTTCAGCCCTTCTATTATTAATTATTTAGATAATGCTAAGTGTGTGCTAGACAGTTTTCAAGTGCAGAGAAAAGCTTCTTCTTGGCCCTGCGCTCTGTAGCATCCTAAGAATGTAAAGACAAAGAGTGAAGAAAAGGATGATTGCTGTTACGTAGCAGCTTAAAGTGTTTGAATTTCATGCTCTTGCAATGTCTATCTGATCAAATTATAAAGGACAAAGAAAATGGCTGAGGCAAAAGTACAGGAGGAAGAATGAAGGTGTCTCAGCGCTTCTCTGCTTGTGGCAATGAGATTGTTCAATAAAAAAAGAGTTGCAAGTAGCACAAACAAGTGTGTGTCACTAAAATGTGTTTTAAGTTTCGGTAACACTGCACTGGGACTTTGGTTTTTATAATGGATTTCATTCCACAGTCTCTAAACTCATGTGGCTTGTTTGAAAGAATCTTTAATATTGTCATCTCCCTTCATATATGCTGCATATAGTGTTTTCAAGTTCACTTGTTCTAGTTACACCTCTAGCATACCAGATTTATTGATTAAATTTAGTAGTACAGATCTAATATATGATGACCTATTTGTTTATAAAGTTTAGCTATAACTTAGACATTTAAAAGTTTTCATGTTCCACAGCTAGCTACTAATTACAGTGAATTTTAAAAAATCCAACGCTGCCCTCTACTGTACAGTGTGAGCATAACGGGGAATAAGTTTGCATAACTTGTGTTTGTTTAATCTTCTGCATGTATTTATATACTGTTTTGTGGTAACATGACTGTTTATGCACCTATAACGGACAATTCTGGTTTTAATAATAAGATCAATTCAGGTGATGGTCTGTATAATGAACTTTTTGCCCATTTTTCTTTGCTAACATATCAATGATGGATTTTTTTTATATTTTAAATGATCTGTTATTAGTACAAGAAAGTATTGCTATCCCCATGAATATTTTTGTTGTTAATTCACAAACAATTTATTTTGTCTCTTTTCTTATAAGCTGCTTTTTCATCCCATTCTTGGTATAAATAGTAATTTATTTTGCCTGTGTTTTTTCCCCTCTCTACAAGCACGCCTTTCATATAATGATTGAGGTAAGATGCATTGATGTTTGTTCATGGTTATGGAACTTTCTGTGGACATGTAAGAAGTTGTTTTGGTATGAATTTTTTCAGTATTTTGGACAAGAAATTTGTAAGCATGCGTGGTTTAAAAATACAGATTTAGTCTGCTGTTCATAGCTTTCTTAAAATTTACTGTAATTTCTCAGGCTATTAAGTTAAATGTCCGCAGGGATCGATAATGAAGTACACCAGGTTAGTCAGTTTGTGGTTCTTCACCTACAGACCAGCTCGTTTGTGTCAGTCCCACCCTAGTGCCGCATGGTATGAGCAGTGGTAAGGGCTCCGCTGGCACAGCGCTCGCTGGGAGCCTTGGTCTCTGGCTGTGGGAGCAGTCCAGCCGGCAGGGCCCGCGAGTCTCGCTGTAGTGGGTTGCCCTGGAAGTAACCAGCATGTCCTGCCTGCTTCCGTCCTGTCTTTGGGTGTCTGTTGTCATCTCCCACCTGCGAACTGCCTACACCTGTTTGAGAGGTGTGTGGTCTTCGTGTTGTGATTCTGGGTGGTGTGATGGGTTTTTGTGTGATTCAGGAGCTCGGAGAAATAGATCACCTGAAGAAAAATACTCTTTCACTATTAAGTCTCTACTTTGACTTTTTCACTGGCCAAAAGTTGTTTTTACTTGTATTAAACTACTGATACTTCATGTGAAACTACAAGTAACTGAAAACTATTAATTCAGAAACTTGGTCATTATTGCCAGGCTTTTAAATTGAATATTGAAGAAGTCAAGATGTGAGTTGTAGTACGAATGCTCAATTTCTGTTGTCTCTATAGGTCTCTAATTAATAGCTGAAATGCCTTGTAAATGTAATTTAGAAGAAAATAGAATGGTGCTATTTAAATATTTTCCTGAATATCTTGCATCTGTAAAGAATTATCAGAGTTCCTTCTATTTCTGTTACTATTTTGCTTCAAATGACATTATTTCAGTTAGGGAAGAAGCTGAAGTATCCTGCATGCAAGTAACTACTTTGTTGATATTCCTTTAGGGAATATGTTTGCAATGTACAATAAAATTGAGGGTTTTGTGGGGTGAAAAAGAGAAAAATTGTCGCCATTGAAAAGAAATGTAGTTTGATACAAATCATAGAATCAATTTTAGAATAACTAAAATATTTAAGGATTCTGCTTCTTTTACTGTATTTGGATCTTAATTTTATGGATCATCTGTTTGAAAATGAACCAGTCCCAAACTAGAAAGGGAGGAAACAACCAAGATAGTCATCAGACTCTTTCACTGAGAACTTGTCAACCATATTCACAATATAAGCTGCAGAATAAATGTAACTAGGGGGAAGTACTGCACCATTTAACAAGGAAAACTTGCACGTGCTCTGGAAGTTTGAGAACTTGTTTATATCTTGGAGTCAGGAAAGAGAAATGCGTCTATGTACAACCCCATTTGGATAATTGGTCTTTTTTTCCCTTTGTTGTACACGATGAACCACCTGATTCAGTTGCCATATGAGACACATGACTGGAGATAAACTCGAGTGCTGACGGACTGTGTTGGGGCAGGTCTTTAAACAATCTGTTCAGTTGGTCATATTTTTAATGCATTTGTAGTTTCATGTTTGTTAAGCTTCTCTCTGATCTTGAGAACCATTCTTGAAGACACTTAGGGAAACCTGTTTCTGGAAGTTACCATTCTTTAATGAATATTTTTCCCTCTGTTCTTTTTCTGGTGTGACTAGTACGCATTACCTGACTGCTGACTGCAACTCCCAGCTATAAAAACCAGAATGGAAAAGCCCTGTTTGAGATTTGAAAACATTACAGTGTACAGCGTAACTAGATGTCCATGATTTTGAGATCAACATACAGCCCGAACTTAGGGTTTTAATGATCAATGCCTTTGAGCTATAGGAAGAGTAAAGTCTAGTTGTCTGCGTATTATGCATCTGATGACCCAGTTCAAGTACTTTTTGCCGATGTAGCTGCTTCTGCTTTTTATCTGGCAGTAGGTCCTTGTGCAGCAGGAGTGTTTCTGCTGCCTTTGCTGACTGCCCCGGGGTTAGGACAGAGCCTGCCTTTCAGGAGGTGGAGTACTTGGGATGAAGTTACATAGGCCAGTGGCTCCCTGCTCCCAAAAGAGAAAGCCCTGCTTCCCTCTGCCTTGCCGTGCTTTTTGTGTTAACCTGGACCTTGTTGGAAACTGATTCAATTTGCTGAACTATCAGAAAACTAACCTGATTTTAAAAATAGACAAATAAATAAAAGCCTTCTGGCAATACCGCGTATTGCCTTGATTTGCTGTGTGGTCAAACAAGTGCCAGAATCGGTGCAAGGGAAGGGAGAGGGAAAGCTGGGGAACGGGAAACTGGGCCCTTATTTTTTGACAGCTGTGGCAAGCTGTTAGACTAATATATCCACATTATATCTTTGCTCACATTATATCATCATCCTTGGCGCCACAGAGATGATTTTAAAAAGCCATACAAAAATAATTATGCCTGTGGCATGTTAAACATTTTTGCTTAGAAGTAGAGCAAGTTGAAAATCTTGTCAAGGAATGTTTCTGTATAAAAATAGTACCTGTAGTTTTAGAGTAAATGCCTGTTGATTTTTAACAAAGTTGTTTAGGAAAAAAAAAGCAAAACAAAACAAACAAAAAAAACACCCACAAAAAAACCTGGAAAACTATTCTTTTTAGTTATGTTAACAGAAGGCAATTATACTTTCCATTTTAAATTGGATTTTTTTTGGTCTGTATGTGTGGGTGTGTGTTGCTGCTTCATAAGAATGCCGGAAGTTTTGACTTTTATGAAGTGTTTCAACATGAAAGGGAAATGTGCAGGGAACCACAAGAGGTTGCTATGTAAGGTAGTGGGGAAAATATTTTGAAATGCCAGGATTTTCTAGGAAATACAAAATTCAGGTATAGGAAAAATACCGTGGTCTAATGTGAAAATAAGAAGCACCAGTTTTTGCTGGCTACTTTTTACTGAGGAGTTATTGCCCCCTCTCATGTGATAGATGCTGTAATTCTTTGAGAAGTATTAAGTTGTCATTTGCTTGATGGTTGAGAAGAAATTCACATAGTGTGCTTCAAAATACCAATAGATTTTTTTGGGTGGAGGGTATGGAAAGGAAAGGGAGTTGTTCTAGCCACTAAAGCAAAGTGAGATTTGGGGTTACTTCCCACAAATTGTTCTCTTAATTCAGGCAAGTCACTAGGTTCAAAACTTTAAAAAGTTTGCCTGATGTTAAATCCCCAGATGCTGCACAGTGCTCAGGATTCTTAAAAATAGCAGGGTGTTTTTACAAATTAAAGTAGGCTTTTGTGAGTAAATTTGGGCATCTTGTTTCTAGTTTCACTTGTAACTGTAACTATTACAAATTGAGGACAGTGATTTCCCTGGTGTCAGAAATATTCATAAAGGGCTTTGGCATTGAATGAAAGCACGGGAGGGAAAGCTTAACTCTTAAACTTCATTTTCTGTAATGTTGTTTGTCCAGTTTAAACCCAGCAATTTTGATGTAACAACTTCAAGCATCTGTCACTGTCATATTCGCGAAAGGTTTTCATACTTTTTTCAGGGTAGTATTGTAATGGGTCTCTAATTTGAATTTCAAACATTATATTTACAGTTATTAATTTGTGGAATTAGGTTAGAGTTTCTTTAAATTGCTATAAATCTGTCTCTCTGTGATACTTGTTCTTTTTGAAGGATGTATTTGTTGCTTAATAAGAAACAAGAGAATGGTTATTCATTCCTGTGCTTAAACTACTCGAAACTTGTGTTGGATACAGAAGCACTCGCCTCCATTCTCACAATAGCAAAGTGTACTTAAAACCAGAGTTGTTCAGAAAATGTCTTTAACATGCACAAGACTTCTATGTTGCTGACTGAAGTGCTCAAATACTTAACTATTGAGTACTCTCATTTGTTTTGTAGAAGCAACTACTCCAGTGTTTTTCATTCTTTCTCTTTAAAACAGCATTACAGCTGTGACTTTGGGGAAAAAATAGAGAAGCAAAGTGTATGTTTTGGAGGTTGTTTTGAACAGTAGACTTCAGGGGGTTTTTTGGTTGTATTCTGCAGTGTGGATATAACTTAAAAGCGATGCCTAACTTTCATTTGTATGCTTGTTCCTTTCATATGCACTATTGAGACTTGCGGTACAACTTTGTCGTCTCCATAGACCTGCACTGCCACTAAAAGCAGCCGTTCACCCTCTTCCCATCTGTGGTCTAGCAGTCTGCCCCACGCTATCACCGCTGGCATTGGCATTTGCAGTTCTCTGTAGTAATTTGGACTGAGGAAAAAGCCGTGGTTTAAACTAATTTGGGGGTGTGTGGGAGGAAGGTGGAGCTGTTTCTCGTGGTGACAGTACTGGTAATTCTGCTTAGTGACCACTACAAACCAGAACTTGACTTATTTTCCTGCAGAAAACAGGGATCAGACAGAAGAGATCATGTTTCTCTGGCTCTGTGCATAGGGTAATATTCTTTGATGCAGAGGCATATGTAAATGGGTCCGATGCATTTGTTCCTGGTAGGGAGAAGAAGCTTACATAGGTACAAGCTAACCTAACATGGCAGATTGGAGAGAAGAGGACAGTAGAAGTGGGTCGGCAGGTTGAAGCACTGGTGCTGTGGCTCCTCACACCGTGAGGCTTGTGGCTGAGGGCTTCGTGTGGCTTGGAGGGCTGACGGTGGAGATGGTGATGCTTGGTTTCCTGTGCCAAACATCTGCACTATACATGCGGTTCAATGGTTTCTGAATGAAAAAACATTAGTTACGTCCTGGAAGACCTTGCAGTGGCGTGGCTTGCCTACATCCTGGTTTGCAACCTTATGTCCCCAGTAAGCAGTGGAGTTTTGGAAGTAGAGCTGTGCTGGTATCAGCTCAATGGCTTATGAGAACTGAACCAGTATGTGGTAACTGCAGACAGTGAGGGGATTTGCTTTAGCTCTGCACTACTGGCCCCAACCAAATTACTGATGTAGACGTCTTCTGCTTCCCGTCTGATGGCTGAGGAGATGCAGGGTTAGTCCCATGGAAATGGACTTTGTGGCTGTGTAGAGTCAAGTCACCAGGCCATTGAATGAAAGGATTAAGCAAGTCACACATGTCAAGCAAACAAACAAAAAAAAACCCCTTAAATGTATCAAAGGTGCTCATTTCAATTCTATCACTTAAAAAAAGTAAAAAGTAAAGCTTGATTATCTTTATTCCTTAATTTCTGCTGTGCTTTTATACCTGGTTAGACAGATTTATACTGTAGCTGTTGTTATGCTGTCGCTTGCACATTAATTCTGAGCATGTTTTACAATGTCATTTTTCTTTCCTGTGGAGAAGGGTTACTGTTTTGTTTCTGGTTTGATAGGGGAATTTGTTGCAAGGGGGGTGGTATCTGATACCAAGTCTCTTTCAGTTTACAAGCCTTTATTTCTAGTGCTATCGTCATAGATAGCATGTATAATAATAGCAAAATTAATTAATGGTTTTAACCTGATTTCAGGATCCAGGACCACCACCACCTTCACCGTTGATGGGTTTGAAGCCGTTGCAGTTACTAGAGATCAAAGCTAGGGGAAGATTTGGATGCGTATGGAAAGCTCAACTACTAAATGAGTATGTTGCAGTCAAAATATTCCCTATTCAGGTAAGCAGAAGTTCTTAGTGCCCTGTGTTGCTTGTAGTGTCGTAATGTTAAACCAGCTTTTCTAGTCACCATAAGAGGCTTTTATTTTAGAGAATTTTCAATATATACTGTAAATCTAGATACTTCAAAGAAATTCTTAAATGCAGGAAATGTCATGAGCTGAAAAATGTGCAGGTAGAGTTTTATTGAATAAAATAAGTATTTGAATGCAGCAAACGTATTATTGAAACATAAACTGTGAAATTTATGTGTGTTTCTAGTCATAAAAATACATATTTGGCATGAATAGTTTTAAGCAGCTCTCGCACATCTCTTGATCAGTTGATAAGAATTTGTTAATATTTTTCAAATTAAATTGTACTTGGAAGGAATGTCTTGAAACGCAACCCCATAAGGTGATTGTTCGAATTAAATGTGCCTCAATTAAGTGAAATAATATTTACTTCCCAGCAAGTACCCTCTGAAAGCCATGTTTTAGAATAGATTGTACTCATAATTTTAAGATCCAGCCTAGTTAAAGAATACAACTTGGTCGTATACAATGATATTAGGATAGGTTTTACATTAATTAGAAACACCCACTGCTACTTGAGGTGAAATGTACTTGTGTTTTCTGATGATTAACCAAGTGTTGACTTGCTGAATAAATACCATCAGCAGGTTCTTATTCTTCTAGGAGAAATGGCATGTATTTAGGCTGGTTTCAGCCATCAGCACAACATAAATTAAATCTGAGGCTTTGTTCATTATTTTAAATGAAGAAAAACCTATTTCTAATTCTTTATGGGGTTCTTGTAGATTAATAAAATACAAAAAATTGAACCGTGCTCTTAAGACTAAAGCAGTTACAATGATTTGCAGTGCGTAGACTCCAGTCCTATCTACAGCTTTGTGTTTCCGTGGTTCATATCTGTGATAGTTGATGTTGCTTTCAGCAGTTGATGTCTGTTTACAACAAATCTAAGGTTTTTTTCAAACAATTTTCCACTATATGTGAATATGTAATACATGTGAAGAAAGGCAGTTTAACCTATTTTTGTATGTGTTAGGACAGTAGTTTGTAGCACAAATATTGTTGTTGGTCTAAACACTTGTAATTTTTAAATAATCAGCCTCATAACGTTAATAGCATACACTATGCTTTCTTTCCTTTAGGTAGTAAATCTGGTCTTGCCAAAAAAAAAAATGGTTTTAGTAATTTTGACAGATCATTTACAAAGACACAGTAAATTATAGGAAGAAACTTCTGTCTGGGAAAGTACCTCTTATTCTCATTATTATGATATTAACGTAGTTTGATGTGTTCTTTTGTTTGAAGGACAAACAGTCATGGCAGAATGAATATGAAATTTACAGTTTACCCGGAATGAAGCATGACAATATTTTGCAGTTCATTGGCGCAGAGAAGCGAGGCACTAGCATTGATGTCGATCTCTGGTTAATTACAGCATTTCATGAAAAGGTATGTTTAGTTCTCAGTGTAGTTTGGGGTTTTTTTATGATTATGGTAGAGAAAGAACAGTCTTAGATGTCTGTCACAAGTGTGAACTTTAGACAGTTAAGAAATAAAATTTAAAATAGTTGGTGCTTGTTCTTAGCTTGTCTCTTTTCATTGGATATGAATTTATTTAAATTTATTTTCAGCCAGCTGAGAAAGTTGTCATCAGTCTTTACTTAATAGAGGAGTTGTTTTAGAAAACAAACAAAAATTGATTCTACTTTTTTGCTTTTTAGAATGTGCATTTTAGAATATCCACCATCTAAACCTGCCTACCTTAAATAAACTCCATCTTGCAAAGATTGTGTTTTATTTTTGTTTTACTTGTGTTAGCTGATTTGTGTCTATAAGAATGAAGTAATATGTATCAATTGTATTCTGATAACCACAATAAGAAACATAAATATATGTAAATATGTTCGCTGTTTTATTTTGTCCACTTAGATTTTATGTGTTTTTTAATGCGTGTAACTGTCACAGATCTAAATACAAAGAGGAAAAAAAAGCCCCAAACTTAAATTTGCACTGGCACAGGCAGAGAGGCATTAGGAAGATGTTACCTTTAGCAGATTTGAGAAAATATAAATCTGTATAATATAGATATGCTAATGCATTAAGGCTAGGTCATAGATCATATTGCTAATATTGAATATTACATTCTTCCTTCTGGCATTTTCATCCCATTATGCCCCTTTAATCATTTAGATGACTAAAACTATCCAACTGTTTCAAATTTCTGACAGATCTTCATGATCAAGTAGATAATACCAAACTAATTTACCTTTCTGAAAGGCTGTTGCCATTTTTTTGTTTGTTTTTTGGCTAAGTTTTAAAAATCTTGCTGCTGTTGGAAAGATGGCATCTGAGATGACTGATGGAAAACACAAATTTTTTATTTTAAAGTGTAGCCTCTCCACTTTGACAGCGCTTTGTTCACTTTTCCCTTTTGTGTTGGCTTTTCACACAGCAACATGTGACATGGTGACATCTCACAAACTGGATAATATGAAATCTATGAATACGTGTGTACAGAGTGGGCTGTAGAAGTGAGTTTGAAGAGAAGTGCTTTATGTTGACTAGGTTTCTACTTAATCTCTTTGTATTTATTCAGAGTGTGTATTTCACTCTGAAACTGTATTGTGAAACTGGAGTTTACTGTTGCTGGTCTGTAAGAAAAGAAAGACTTAGACTATCAGTTAAAGGTCTTGGAGAATGCGCATACGCAGCTCAGCAGGATTCTTGAAGGTGAATCTAACCTGTAATTTCTGTGCCTGGAAGATCGTAAATCACCCTTGTAAAAGCAGGGTTGTCTTTATAAAAAGAACTTCAGTATCTTAAGTCTAGCTCCCGTTTCTGACACTGACAGTTAAGCGCAGTTCATTGGCAAGCGTGCCGCTGAATTTGAGTTTGTTTCGTTGTTTGCTTGTTGAGGTGGTGTGTAGGTGCATTGTGGTTCTATTCATGGGCTAGACGCGATGCGAAGGTTAATTTTTTTGTTGTTCAGACTATCAGTTGATTGCTTATGTATGTGTATAATTATATGGTCTATCAGAAAACAGAGAAAGGCAGACAGGCATACCGTTTTCTTTAATGATGGAGGCCATCCAGAAGTTTTCTTTATGAGTAGCTGAGAATGAAACTGATCTTGTAATTGTTTTTCTTTTTTGCTGTGCAGGGTTCATTAACGGACTTTCTCAAGGCTAATGTGGTCTCTTGGAATGAGCTATGTCACATCGCTCAAACTATGGCTAGAGGCTTGGCTTATCTTCACGAGGATATACCAGGGCTAAAAGACGGACATAAACCTGCCATCTCACATAGGTATACTATATGTAAAATATTTTCAGGTGGTTGTTAATATCTGACTTGGAGTTAAAGGATATGAAATGTGGATAGATAGGAAGTATTCAAATAATTACTCTGTGATATCTTCCTGCCAGAATTATCAAGAGCCTTGTAAGAAAAATCTGCTCAGCCTAAGGAAAAATATAGCTGATGGTTTATAGAACTTGGTGTGGTGACTGTGGTTAATGTCATAAATTCTTTTTTTACACATTTAATTATTTAAGTACCTGCTGCAGTATATGAAATAATTAGCATTGTAGCTACTTGAAACAACTTAAACACATACATATATAACTTTTAAGTAATACTGAATGCCTTCAGACAGAAACGTTTACTGTAAGTGGTGTTATGCCTATTGTTGAGTGTAATTGCTGGGGTTTTTTAAATGAGGTAGGTATAGAAAGCTATTAATAGAAGTAGGGAGCTGAAATGATAGTGGTAACCAAAATAAGATAGGCATATAGAGTAAGAGAAATACAGATTCTGCAGAATTTGGAGTTTCATTAAAATGGTGGGGGGAGAGGTGCACACAGGACAGATGGGAATCCCTGGATCGAGTCCATTATCTTCTCTTTCTGCAGGAAATCATGTATCTCCTTGTTGGAAACCATCAGGACTCATTTTTCAAAGTGTTTTGTTTCCTATTATTTAAACAAACAAAATGTACTTGTAATTAAAGTATGGAGGAACTACACTTTTATTCTGTTTCTGTATCATAGATGCTTATAAATCTGTATGTATTTTAAAACTAAGCATAAAATGATAGTTCCAATTGCGGTCTCATATATTTCCATAAGAATAAAGGTGCACAAGTGTACTCCTAGGTTTTATTATTATTCTTTTGTTGTTTAAATGGACTGCTACTTTATAATTTTCTTGCCTTTCATGTTACAATGTTCTTTGTTTTATGACATTACTTTTTTCTTAGAACTTTATATGGTATTTCATGTTATAGATTTCTAATTTTTTTTTTCCTTAACTTGAAAGGGACATCAAAAGCAAGAATGTGCTGCTGAAAAATAATCTTACCGCTTGTATTGCTGATTTTGGTCTAGCTTTAAAGTTTGAGGCTGGAAAGTCTGCAGGGGATACACATGGACAGGTAAATACCAATTTATTTACATAAATGATGCAACTGTTAACTGCATATTGACGGAAATGGATAGTTTAGGCATTCTTCATGCACAGGGTACTATATCGTCAACCCTATTTTCGGTGACCTTTAATGAAGATGGCAATTTGTGCTTTCTTCTCACAGGATTAAAAATTAAACAATTCTTTAGATAATTACAGATCACAGCCTTCCCCCCGCCCTATCTCATTACATGGCCTCTCTCCCCCCTACTTTCATTCTTACTAGAGGATTTCAACAAGAAAGTGTGGTCTTGCTATATTGTATTAATTGTTCTGAGATGCTGTTCAGCAATTGAGCAATGATACTGGCAGCCAGCTTCTAACTTTCTGACCTAGCAACAGTCACTCTCCTGAAATGACAGCAGTAATCAAGCACTTGTCATACAAGAGGGAACTGTTTCAGTACCATGTACTTTTAAAATAACAAGCTTGAGCTTAGAGCATTACGGTTTCTGGAAAACTAAATATATTTAATTTTAGGCAGAACTTCACAGTTTATGGCTGAGCGACAAAAATAAAATCCTTACAATAAGATTATAAAACCTCAGTAACGCTGCTTAAGAGAAACATAGCTATTACCATGAAGGTTTAACTAGTGGAGTAGATCTTGTTCAGACATCATACAAGTTCTGATTTATTCAGGGGACATAATCTCATAATTGGCTGTGGTCAAGAAGAAGGGGTATCCCCGAAGTTTTTATTTAATGGCCAGTTTTGCATAAGTGATTTCACGTAACTTTCTCAGTATAAATTGTACTTCAGGTAGCTAGTGTATTTGTATTACTGCTGCTGACATGGGAAGAAACATAAGCAAGTTTCACATCCTTACGTGAAACTGTAATGATTCTTTTGATGTGGAAAAGTAAGAGTAGTGGCCTTCCTCCAATCTGGAAGAAAATAAGGAATGGCAGTGACAGAAATGCTGAATTGTTATGCAAATGTGTTATTTTAAAATAATATATTCAGGTTTTCCTGCTTCATAAGTATCCTTTATAGGGCCCAGTCTATACGACTGTTTCCAATTCCTCTTACCTACTGTTGGATATAAGAATACAAGAAACTTGCAAGACTTAGTCCTAAGCAAGGATAACTGTGGCTATTTTTAATCCTTGACAAAAAAATAGTACTGGCCTACAGCATTATTATAATCAGCACCAGCTAGAGTGATAATTGTGGTCATGTTGATTCTTAGTGTACAAATTTTTACGCTTTCCTGTCTTTCAAGGTTGGCACACGAAGGTATATGGCTCCTGAGGTACTAGAAGGTGCTATAAACTTCCAAAGGGATGCGTTTTTGAGGATAGATATGTATGCCATGGGATTAGTCCTCTGGGAATTGGCATCACGCTGTACTGCCTCAGATGGTAAGCAACATATTTGATCTATGGACATATTTAATGTAATTTGTGAGAGGTGTACTTAAAGCAAGAAGTTGGAAGGTAGATTATATGTATGTAATAAAGTTTAATAAGGGTGGTAGTCTTGTGGGGAAATGAATGGAACACCAACATCATGTCGTCACTTGATAATTTAGTCTGTTCAGTATTTGGCATCCCAGGTAGAAGTGTTCTGATACATGGATACCTGTTGCGTTTCTTCTCCTGGTCGTGGTAAGGAAGAGGGAGGATGACTGTGGAACTCCTAACCTAGTATGTTTGATTTCTTCCGAGTTCAGCCTGACAGTTTCAGTGCCAATCAATTTATCTTAAAAGGTATTTCTTCCTTTCGTTAACAACAGCTCAGATTAGATTAACCTTGGTAACAAAGATACCCCACCAGCACCTGCTGAGAACTTGATGTCTCCTGCCGCACACCTTCGCGTCTGGACGATGACCTGCCTTCTAGCGCTGCCAGTGGAAGATGCGCGTGGGCGCTTTATTAATGTCAGAGATCCCTTCCCAATATAGGAAGGGGATACAAGGCTAAAAGACATGAAGAGTTTTCAGAGGTCAACATATATTTCATTACAAAGCACACTGATGCAGTTAGTGATTTTTCTAGCTGCTTATAAGCACGTGCAGGATACTGCCTCGGCCCTTCCTGACTCTGGTGGACCGCTCTTCAGGGCGTCAGGAAGTCAGTCGTCTGCAGTGAGACACAGAAAAGTCTCCGTTTCTGGTTTAGCCACAGGTGCCAGAGTCAGACTGTGCCATGCAAGTTCAGTTCCTCCCTACCCTCTCTTTCTCTTTGTTGTCACTAATGTAACATTAGTTCAGCTCGTATAGATGTCAGAACTTCTGAAGAATTTCTAATTAATTGTTGATAGCTTAGAGATTGAAAATACAGTGACCTTTGAGAAATCTGCAGCTGATGCTTTGTTAGCTATGTGTCCATCACAGTTGTTTTCCTCAAAGCAAACCATTGGATCCGATTGTTAAGCTCTCTAGAAAAGATACCGGATACTTGAAACTGAATGAAACTATGAACACTATTCTTAAATTTTGTAAATGGAGATCTTTTTCGGGTGTCCAGAATGAGTCAGGATTAATCAAGAACGTGACAAAAGACAGCTCAAAAATGTTTGGCAGAAAGTTGCATTTTCAGGATGGTCTTTAAAGCGCCTAAATTCAACTAAGTAAGTATCACTGTTTCACTTGGGCTTGTGATGCTGTTTGTCATGCAGCTCTCCTGTGAGAGCCCAGCACAGCTGACGGACACCCATACAAAAAGCCGAGATGAACTGGGGATCTCAGCAGATTGCGTGTGGCCACACAGTGCTTTTCTGCTTCAAATCTACCTCGTGGAGTAGAAGCCACTGGGGCCGTGTTACCCTTTTAAAAATGTTCAGCTGTTTACTAACAGGATCGACAGAATCTTGCACAAGTCTCTGAGGCAGCCCCACATTCTGTACTGATTTTTCATGCCTCGGTGTACTGTAAAACATACGTACCTAAACATCACTAGAAGCGTGTCGTAGGTGTGTCTGCCCGGTGTGGTGGTTATTCCAGAAGGTAAAGGAGACGTCAGGGAAGGAGAGCAGCCTTCTGAATCGCAGCTTTGTGTAGCTCTACAGTCATGGCTGCCGGTTTTCTTTCTGCAAATACGTGGTTGGGTTTTTTGGTTGTTTTTTCCCAGAAGGTACCTGGTCCATTTCACTAAGTCTCATCAGCCTCATCTGTACCATACCGTTCGCTTCTTCTATCCTCCCCTTCCTCCTTTTTTCAGACTTGATCTGAGAGCACAAAATACATATTACAGTAACATAAAATTATATAATCTAGAGCTACGTAATCTATAGTTCAGCATACAAAACTTGTCCCTCTGACTGTAAGGACGAGTATTACACTTAGCCTTCAACACAAGCACTTTTGTCCTGGGCTGTAAGGATTGGAGGAGGAAATGCAGAGGGATGCAGCAGTTGCTATTGCGAGCTTGGTTTTTGCAGTGTACGTAGTATTGAAAACATTCACAAGTGGCTCTCAGGTGCCTGCTTGGTAACCGGATACCAAGAGAGCCAGCAAATTTGAAAGAAGGATGATGATTTACCTTACCAAAGCTGTGATTTGCTGGAGGAGGCAGGGGAGAGGCTGTGGATCCGAGAGCCTCCCTCCACCCTCGTGTTTCGAAGCTTTCAGCTCGAAAGGGAGCTGGGCTGGGCGCTGTGCTAGGCTGCCCGCGCAGGAGAGCAAAGGCTTGTAGCTCCTGAAAATGCCACTGCTGCTTAATTAAAATCTTAATTGCCGCTTGCTGGTAACCTGACATGGGATGAGCTTTTAATGGCAACAGAAAGTAAACTGCTCTGTAAGATTCTGAGTACGGACTACGTTTCTAAGATACCAGTCTTTTTTTGTTTGTGGTTTGTTTTTCTTTCTTTCCCCTTTTTTAAAGCAAAATTGGTGGTTTAACTTCTTTTTTTTGTTTGTTTTTTAATCTGTAGGCCCAGTAGATGAGTACATGTTGCCGTTTGAAGAAGAAATTGGCCAGCATCCCTCCCTTGAAGATATGCAGGAAGTTGTAGTTCATAAAAAGAAGAGACCTGTTTTAAGAGAGTGTTGGCAAAAACATTCTGTAAGTAGTTACGCAACCAAGTTCTTCAAAGTTCTGTCACTATTTGAATTTCAAATTTTGTTAATCCTGTGTTGTGTTCATAATACTGTCTTTTAGGAAGAATTTAATGATTCTCGTAAGAATTAAATGGACTGTAAACTAATATGTTCTTAATCTTAAAATATTCTCTCTCATCGAGTGATTTGAAAGTGAGTGATTTTTTTTAACTTTTGTGGTGAAAGAAGAGATCCTTGAGAGTTACTTTTGAATCCACGTGTTAGAAATATATTTAAGAAATAATAGTCTTGATTTACTACAGGAATGCTACAAACTGCACGTGGTACCATGGGGTGAGCAGGGTCGTACGAGCAATTCCTGGGATTGGTTAGGGAGGAATCGCACACTTTCCTGAGCTGGTTTATGGCCAGAGACTTGCAGTAGTAACGCCACTGCTTATTCCTAGCACTGGATTTTTCAAAAAATGGGTTGTTAGAAACAATAGAAGACCCTGTCTGTCTGCGAGAAGAGTGAGTGTATGTTCCCATCTGCTCCGGGTAATTAGCATATTGCTGGATTAGCTCAGTGTTACTTTGGAGAAAAGTTAACTGCTGTCAGGTACAAATCCCCTTTTGTCCTGTTGGATTTGTTCACTGAAGTTTCGTTTGATCACTGAAGAACTTAACCTGTTTTAGTGCGAAATCTTTTAAAATACCACGATGACTTTACCCACAGACTACAACACTGTGTGGAGAAAAGGCTTGTGTATCTCATTTAAATAGTGCAAAACAAACAAGAAGTAAAGCCCCATACAGCGTGCTCGGTTTCAAAACAAATACGGCGTAGCTTCCTGGTTGACGGAAGGGGTAAGATTTGGCAGGTGTACCTTAAAATGCAGTTTGCTATTAGAATTGCGGGGCGACCCCACCTTCACAAAACTTGCTGCTGACTCTCTACACCGTTATTTTTCACTTCGCTTTGTTTGCTCGCAGGGAATGGCGATGCTTTGTGAAACCATAGAGGAATGCTGGGATCACGATGCGGAAGCCAGGTTGTCAGCGGGTTGCGTAGAAGAACGGATTATTCAGATGCAAAAATTAACTAACATTATAACAACAGAGGACATTGTGACTGTGGTCACAATGGTGACAAATGTTGACTTTCCTCCCAAAGAATCCAGTCTATGATAGTTGCACTGGTCATGTCAGTGACCACCAGGACTCTTCACTGGAGCTGCTAAAGCTAACGGGACTGCTTACGTCACTACTGTTTTCTGTGTGGGAAGAATGGTAAGTCTCTCTGGAACAGCATCAAGAGGTGTTTCTCCTTTATTTTCCCCTTCCTCCTCCCAGCCGTGGCTCCGTGAGACTTTTTGCATTCCCTGCTTACACCTGAAGGACACGTGACTGAGAAATGGTAACACGCTGTTAAGGAACTTAAATGAAGAATACGGACCTGTACTGGCTAATCAAGTGTTTTAAAAACTGACATCAGATTTCTTAATACCTGTCAGAAGAGACTAATTCCTTAAATGAACTACTGTTATTTTTTTTAAATCAAACATTTCATTTCAGATTTAAAAAAGGGTAACTTGTTTTTATTGCATTTGCTGTTGTTTATAAAAATGACTATTGTAATGCCAATATGACACAGCTTGTGAATGTTTAGTGTGCTGCTGTTCAGTGTACATAAACAAAAGTAATCAGGTGGGATATAGCAAAGAGGCTTCCAAGTATTACTTAACCTCCCTCAACAAGGTATACCTCAGTTCCACCTCTGCTAAATTATGAGATTGACAACACTAACAAAATTTGAATAATAAATTGATCCATGTTTTGTAAATGATGTATTTCAAATTCACTGTGTTATTTAAAAAGGGTAAGCTATGCTTCATGCCAACAGTAAATGGCCATTCCTAAAGCAGTGTTTTTAGCCTTTTCTTGTACTAGCTTGTTGTGTATAACCCCCCCAGTGCTGTTTATTGAAACAAAATTTTCCTTCCTCTCTTAGTTGAAAGCTTTTCTCTGACCTCCATTTCCCAGCATCTCTCATACATTTATTTAACTGAAACTATTTAGGTTTGCTGTGTCTGAGGAGTATTTGAAAACTTAAGCATGACTTTTTTTTAGTTTTCTGTGAGCTGTGACACTGGAAAGCTCTGAATTCTTGTTCTTTTTTTTTTTTTTTAAAAAGTCTTTTTCCTATTTATGTTTGTGGAAAGGTCTGCCTAGCCTGTGTTCTGTTTCACTAAACAGTATGCAGTGGGTTCTGTATCGCTGTTTCAGGATCACCTCAGGAAGCTCAGTTACCCCGAATTCCTTACTCTCTGCTTCGAGATTTGCAACTTTGCTCTACTTAAAGCTTGGTGCCATCTTACCAGAGTACTACTTCATGTCTGCGATACATCGGTTTATCCTGGAATCACACGAAAAACTCTAGACACAGGTTTCAGATCATAAATGCTTACAGATTTCAGGGATGATTTAGTTAGGCTTACAACTGAAAATATGCAATGCCTGTTTAGAGGTAACGAATACCAATGTCCGTAGCACGGACTCACAAAAAATGAGGAAAAACACTGAAATCGCTTTCACAACTCCAATGTTCTTTTCGAGTTTAGGAAGTCATGCCTTATATTCAGATTACAAAGTGACTGGTAGATAGGTGCCAAAGTGCTTCTGAGAAGTACTGTTTCACTACATTTATTTGATCCTTTACACAAATTTCCAAGTAAAATAGATTTTACAAACCTCGAGTACAGAACCGACACTAGCTGGTAGTATGCTGTGTATTTCATCATTGTTTTCTTTGTTTTTACACCATGTCTCTCAGAAGAAGCTTTTAATGTTGCAGTTAGGAGCTCTCTGTGAATGTTACCTTGAAAATTGATCTGTACAGCCACAAGATACTCTGTTTTACCTGTATGTGAACTTAATCTCTGGGAACAAGAAGAGACATTACAGATAACCAAGACCTAGGCCAGCACGCTCTCGGCAGGGAGGGGAAGAAAGGTCTAACGTACCACCCAGTGCTGTCTGTCCTGCTGTTCCGCGTGTGTATGCCTGAGGTCCCAGGGAGCCGAAGAACCCTGCTCTGAGGGGTCATTGGTACCGTAGGGCGCAACTCGGTGGTGTTCCACTTGGCTGTAGAAAGCAAGCAAGCTAGTTTGTGGCTGCTGCTTCGATTGGCACTTTCATTTTGCTTCCGTTTTTAATCCAGGGACGTGACGTTACGCACACAGCAGGACATGAACATAGCTGCTGAGTTCTGAACAAATAAGAACCCATTTGTACTTTGCTGAAGAGCTCTGCGCTCCCATTGAGTTTTAACCCCTTTACTAGCCAAAATGGAGTAAATAGATGGTTCCATGATCTGTTATTCAAGAGCTGATGCAAAAACTGGTCATGTGTAAAACGGGCATCATCTGCGTGTGATCCTTTAAACTTCAGCTACTGCGGGTTCTTGCAGCAAAGTGGTGGGGGCTCAGGTGTCGCTGGTTCGCTTCACGTTGCAGACTGCACAGGACGCTTGCTAAGCCTCGCATCAGGAAAACTCAGATCACTTGCCTTCGCATCTTAAAACTGCCTTTGGATATCCCTGATCGTTTAAATATTGTACTACTCTGAGTTTCCTGATCTTTAACAGCATCATTTAGTGTCGCTGTGAAAAGGATGTTCATAGTACAAAGGCTTTTTCATTGGGAACAGTAACGTCCCCAGCGCTCCTCTGGTACAACTCTGCTCGCAGGGCATTTTGATGTCTACTTGTGTTCTACTTCTTGAGCATTTAATGTGCAAGCTGAGAAGATGCCTGAGCCGGCAGCACTTTGCAAGTGTAAACGAGGGCAGGACTCAGCACGATTGATGCTAGTGGAAATACTCTGGCATTATCTCCTAGCAGGCAGCGACCGTTGTCCCTTTGCGTCCTGTAGCACTGGGGCACGTGGGTGCGAGCTCCAAAGGGTCACCCTGTCCTGTGGCTCGTGAGGAACAGCCAGTCCCTTGCTCTTAACTTTCAGCGAAGTCTCCCAAAAGGACGCGCGCAGGACTGAAGGCTGAATGAGCCCCTTCTGGGCCTCGCCAGGAGTTTGAGCCCCCTGTTACTTTTTACGCTGTGTGAGAGGGCAGGAAGTCTCTGCGTCGCATCCTGCATGGCTTCGCACTGCCACTACGCGTGCCGTAGCGTTTCAGAGCAGAGACCGTGCCTCGTGGTTGTTGGAGTTGTTGAACTAGCGCTGTCAGTCGTGGTGGTGTTCTGAACCTACACTGCGAGGACCGAAATCCACCGCTGCCGCCCTTCCCTTGGAGATTTTAACAAGTCGGTGTAGTTTTCAAATACCAGCTTTCGGTGTGCTAACTAAATTGTTACCAGACAGTAGTAAGATGTTTCCTGTTCATATTAGCATTCGACAGAATAAATAGGGTCACCACTTTGCTCTTTTTCCAGCTTTTCTTTTTTAATACATTTACTTTTATTAGGAACACTTGGTACAAAATGCAGAAAGCTGCAATATATGTTCATGGGCAAAATGGTTCAAGTAGCATCCTTGATGGAACATCATTTACCTCAGATACTCAACCAGCAGTACTTTTATTTTTTTTTTTCATTTTAATTTTTTTATTGCCGTTTCAGTCCATATACTATTCGTTACCTCTCAAGATTTTGGTAAGCAATTATTTTAACTTTACTCTTCGTATTTGTCAGTGTTTTGGGCACAGGTTGTTGTACTACTGTCAAAAGGTACTTGCTGTTTTTCTGCAAGTACTAAAAACAAACCACCCCCCCCCGCCCTCAATAAAGTGATTGTTAAATATTGTACAAATAAAAATGTATACTCTTTCTCCCCTATTCCCCCAAAAAGTTAAAATAAAAAATGTGACTACTATGACTTGCATATGCCTTTTTTCAAGTTGTGACACGGTGGGAGAAGAGGCATGTCGCCCTTTTGACCGGTGCAGAGACCCTCAGGCTGCAGGGCAAGTTTTGTGGCACAAAAAAAAAAGAGTGGAAAGAGCTTGCGGTTTAAATCTGCCAGGAGCAGAGGCAGAATCCGCATCATCTCCGGCATTTCTGATGGAACGCTCTCCTCTCCCTGTCCTTCCCTGCAGTGAAGGGATACTCCACAGTTCCATAGCTGGTAACCAGGTGAGCACCGAGGCAGACTCCCTGCTGCGGTGATGAAGGCTGCTGCTGGGAGGATGCTGGAGAAGGGCTGGGGTGATGTTTTGGTAATGCCACCCACAGCACCCAGGGGTGGGCTGGCTGCTCCTTCGCTGCGGCCAGGCAAAGCACCCACTTCCACAGCAGGGAGGAGCCCGTGGTGCAGGGTTGGTGGCTGATGACAAGCGTGGGGCTGCTGCGTGCAGCCTTCTGCTTGGAGGGAGGTGACTGAGCTCAAATTAAAAGTCAGTCACTTCTCACCCTTCTAAAAACATTCACTGTCATCAATCAACCTGTGGAGATGGTTTAGCAGCCATTCTCTTAAAGGGGGGGTTCCCAGCCTGCATTACTGCTGCTGCAGTGGGTTTTTGTAGAGGTGAGAGCTGTAACTGCTGTAACATGAGAGATTTACATTGTTTCCAGCATATATGAGATGGGTGGGGTGAAGACTGACTTACAGCAAGAAGTTGAACTTAGAACAGTCTGGGCTGTGGCGTGGAAGGTTTGGTAATCGTCACTTACACAAAGCTACCCATTAACCTGTGCCCTGTTCCTGTACCGCAGGCTGCAAGGTGAGCAGCTCTGCCCCAGTGCTGGGATAAGCGTCCCCTCCACGTCCTACGGAGATGGGCTGAGAGAGCTGGGGTTGTTCAGCCTGGAGAAGAGAAGGCTGCAGGGAGACCTTATAGCAGCCTGCCAGTACCTGAAGGGGCCTACAGGAAAGCTGGAGAGGGACTTTTTACAAGGGCTTGTAGTGATAGGACCAGGGGTAATGGCTTTAAACTGAAAGAGGGGAGATTTAGATTAGGTATAAGGAAGAAATTCTTCACTCTGAGGGTGGTGAGGCACTGGCACAGGTTGCCCAGAGAGGTAGCGGAAGCCCCATCCCTGGAAACATTCAAGGTCAGGTTGGACGGGGCTCTGAGCAACCTGGTTGAAGACGTCCCTGCTCTTGCAGGGGGTTGGACCAGATGACCTTTAAGGTCCCTTCCCACCCAAACCATTCTGCGATTCTATACCGAGCTTCTCCAGTTACTACATCAAATGCCAGGACCAAGAGCGTGAGCAAAGGCGGGGAAAAGGGGCGCTGCTGCTGTAAGGGATTGACTCAACCCTTCCCGGGGATACGCCACTGCTACGCGGGTCCCTGCATGCCTGACCCGCCCCTCTGCACGGGATGGTCACCTCAGGGGTGGGGGCACAGCTGGAGTCCCTCGAGTCCCTCAACCCGTGTCTGCCCGATGTAGCTGTCCCCGAGCCAGCAGGTGCCTTCAGCTGTTTGTCCACAGCCCAGTACTCACAGAAATAAATAACTGTATCCAGTGAAAGGGGGACCTCACCTACCCCTCCCCCCTTCCCACGTCTGGTGGTAACCCCTTCCTTCCCCTTTTAAAAGACCACCTTGAATAACGTGAGCTACACTGACGCATGAAGAGAGTTGTGTTGGCCAAATAAATACTTCTCTTTCTGCATAAGTAAGTACTTCTGCAGAAAATCTTGCAACAACTTTTGTATTTACAGTTTGCAGTAGTGTTCCCTTTAACAGCCTCATGTACGTTGTCTAAGCTGTCACTTACAGGAACTAGATCAGAAAGTTACAACAAGCCTGTTGCTCATTTTGCTGCTTCCCAAAGCACTGCTCTTCTCTTCAAGACGTGCAGTCGTGGAGACAAGATCTTTGTGAAGCAGCAAAGAGAACAAAATAACCCTTTGCCCAAAAGGAAGGGCTTTGCAGGGAAATGTCTTCAGCTTTTTGACAGGCAAGCCACTGGGCTGCTAAAAATGCATATTGCATGGTATAGGCTTTAAGGGCAGAGGGAGCTCGCTTGCTCTAGTCAGGGAAGGGAAAGCCGTCAGCCCTGCTGCATCATCCTTCTGCACCCCAGCAGGAGGGCTCAAGCCCAGCGTGTCCCTCGCTGCTTACCGCTGCTGTTCGAGCAGCTAGGCTTTACACAACGCTTCCTTAACGTGCTGGTACCACACCAACGGCAACTCTTACCTGGAAGGGAGCATACTTGTGATCTATACGTACTTCCAGTATCTAGTATTCATACATACCTTGCCCCAGAACAGCTGTAAAACCAAGTTCTTGCCCCAGAGTTAACTCTACTGAGTTGACTGCAGCTCCGAGACAGCGAGGTCAGAGCTTCAGAGCTGCCCCTGCGCAGGGAGACCCGGGTCTGCCGGGGCAGGGTGAAGTCACGCTTCAAGCACTGCTCCTTCCTACGGAGAAAGCGGCTGAGTGAACTGGACTGAAGGTGGGTTGCACTTTGCACGAAAATCCCACTTCCCAGTTGAAGCTACCTGTGATTACAGGTTTAATGCAGTAAATTTTCTATGTCAAGTCAAATTTGAGAAGAAAAAGCCCACTAAATATGAGCTTTAAACTGCATCAGAGGTGGATCTGTGCTTCAGAACTTACAGTGCGAGATCCACCGCTGTTGGTGGCAGCGTGCCACGGAGCCAGTATCTAAAGCAGTCTTCATCCACGATCGAGAAACCCCGCAGAGCTTTGATTTCTACAACGTGGAAACGTTAGCGCTGAGCTAAACTGCCTGAGTATTTACATTAATCACATTTATGGCCTTTAGAAGATAACAGCGGTACAGTTCTTAAAAACCAAAATCCCAAATCGATGGGCAAAGCAAGCTTCTTCCAAAAATTTATTGATTTGAACACTCTACTGTGGGTAAACATTACATCTGGAGTTCACGGTTAACTCCCAAAGTTTTAACGTAGAAAGCGATGTTGCAAGTTCCAAAAGGTTCACAACCAACTGAGTGATGACGCTGCCCACTGCTTAACGTCGGTCGGGCAGTTGGGATACGCTTGCAAAGCATCCATGATTTGGTTATTGTCCAAAAGCAGTTTCATCAAGAGGTACTCTCTCTGAGTACGGACAGATGGTCTTTCGATCGGTTTTACTAATTCCAGTTGTAGTAAGTGTTCAAATGCCTAAAAACAAAAGAAAAAAAATGAGGAAATGGAAGATGACACCATTCTGGGCTGTACCGCTCGTGGAATGACCTGTGAGATGCCCTTTTGACAGAAACCCGTGAGGGGCGATCTTGACAGACAGACGTTAAACGCCAGCTCGATTTTACCACACATCCTTTCGAGCAGATAGCAAAGCACATCAGCTACGTGAGCTCAAGTAGAACTCACTTTTCTTCTTAAAGAAGCAGTATTTGAAAGCTGGTGTACGTGTACCTGACCGGGAATGACTTTGTTATTCTGGGATACAAACTGGAGTAGTGTGTTACAAGGGCGCAGACAGCATTACAGGATTTCCAGTTTCAGTGTAACTGAATAATGTTGAATCAGAAGCCAAGGCTGCTCAGCTTAGAAGTTGCAGGACCGGAAGATAGCTCTGACGACTCAACTGCTGGTCGGGGGGTTAAGTTCATTAACCAAAAACTGCGCATCCGCGTGACCCCTGTTCGACAGCTACGCTGCAGCAGGATTGTGCCCTACAACCAGATCCCTGAAGAGAGCTCGGCAAAATTATGTTAGCTGAGTGAGCCCAGAAGGCCAACAAGCACCAGGTTTGTAACCAAAATGCTATTTCTCAGTTTGCACTCCAGACTGCAGCTGGTTGAGGCAAACCCAGCCATATTAGGCTACAAACTGATTCCATATACCAGTCAGACCTCCTGGGACTCGGATTAGGTAAAACAGGTTTTTGATGTGGTAAGATTAATTTAAATTTTGGAGACATCACTTCTAAACAACTGTCCTGGTTTCGGTTGGGATAGTGTTAGTTTTCTTCCTAGTCGCTGGGGTAGTGCTGTGTGTTGGATTTAGCGTGAGGATAATGTGATACCACACTGATGTTTAGCTGTTGCTGAGCAGTGCTGACACTGGTCAAGGACTTCTCAGCTTCCCCTGCTCTGCCGGGCGCACGAGGAGCTGGGAGGGGGCACAGCCGGGACAGCTGCCCCCCACTGCCCAAAGGGCTATTCCATACCATACGGCGTCACGCTCAGTATAGAAACTGGGGGAGTTGGCCGGGGGCAGCGATCGCTGCTCGGGGACGGGCTGGGCATCGGTCAGCGGGTGGTGAGCAATTGCATTCTGCATCACTCGCTTTGTACATTCTTTTATCATCGTTATTACTTTCTCTTCCTCTGCTGCCCTATTAAACTGTCTTTATCTCAACCCATGGGTTTTACTTTTTTCCCCCTCCCAATTCTCCCCCCATCCCACCGTGGGGGAGTGAGTGAGCAGCTGGGTGGGGCTTGGCTGCCAACTGGGGTTAAACCACGACAGCCCTTTTTGGCACCCAATGTGGGGCTCGAAGGGTTGAGATAACGACAGATCTGACCAGAGCATGTTAAAACAAATTTGTTACAAGCTTTCGTTATATTAGTTTAGTAGCCACTGGTCACAGCATTGATTTATTCGCTCTCAGAGTTGTCGTATTTGTTCTCAGAGTCATGTTATCTAACACCTTACTTGCCGTACATGCTGTTTATCAGTATTTATGTGTTGTCTGTCACCTCCGGGAGGTGGATTAAGCTTATTGCTTTGCTGTACTGCGTAACACTGGCTTACGGTATGATACAATTATCGGTCATGAGATCAATCTGGTATTTGTACTCAGCCTTGCCATCACCTCTGTACTTTGGGAGCCATCTATTGGAAATTATTCATAATTACACTTTTTACTTTTTCTCCTCGGAGAGCCCACCTATGGGGGAGACGCCTTCCTCCATCTTCCCCTTCTCCTCCAGGCTGATTACAAGAGCGCTTGAGAATTTTGGATATCCTTGAGATGTTCAAACCACATGTTCCCGTTGCTCAGTCTCCTGAACGTGTGTCAGGTCTTGCTTAGGGTTAAACAACTATTTAAGAATACTGCGGCTACGCCAACCCCCACGACAGAATCCCAGCCGAAACCAGGACAACACCACAAGTGACTGAGCAAGCTGAAGATACCTACACACGTACACAAGTCTCTCCCTTGGAAGCCATTTCCTATACAGTCATTCTTGCTGAACCCCAGTCCTAAACCAGCTGAGCTCACTTGAAAGAGAGTCCTTACCCTGGTACTAAACTCTTCCAAGTGTAACTATTTACCAGCTATGGCACAGCCTTGAGCTCCCCTGCCCTGGGAAAGGCGGGGGGTGTGGGAGGTGAGCAGTGGTGCCTGCAGCCAGGCACTGCCCAAACCCTGGGTGCCTGCTCCAAGAGCCGGGCGTTCTCGCCGCCCTGAAGCACCCAGTCTCAGTTCTAGGGCTGCATGTGACTACTCAAACCTGTGCACTAGGAAAAAAAAAAACACCAACATCTAAGTACTTTACAATAATAAAAAAAAAAAAATCCATTTCAGGCTTACCTTCATGACAACTGGCTTTTCGAAGTTGTACATACAATGTGCTTTCCTTTGTATGAACTTCTGGAATTCTGTATCAGTAACAGGAAAAAAAAGTTACTTAGGGGAAAGTAAGTGATTCAGTGTATGTAAAGTTCATGCATTTCTCTCACCGTTGTAAACCATCTGGAAGTTAAATGGTTCTCCTTCATAAACATCATTTAAGTGTTTCATAGCTATAATTAGGCAGATTTCCAGGACAGACAAACCTAGAGGGAAAGACAAGAGCGCTAAATATTTCTCTAAAGCATATCAGAAACGCAAGCAGTTCACATACTATTTTTATTCCTCTATTTGTATATGCTGTAGGCCTCACATATTCATGTTATGTATCTTCATAATGTAAAAAAATACCAGAATTGGAGAGACTAGATAAGAAAACATTTGCTTTCCAGATATTTGAAGCAAGTATATTCAGAAATGGGCTGCTTCCATCAAAAAGCAAGGAATTTAAGTATAAAGAAAAACCATCATTGCCGATTGCACGGCATGACAAAGAATTTTTAGCAGCACCCAGACAATCTCCATGCTACTGTATAGCATGTCATGAAATGAGAGTTTGAAGAGGTTTATTCGCTGTTCAAAGCTAAAGGAGCGATACAGGGAATTAGCTCCACGGTACTAAGGAGACTTTGAGAATCACAGGAAACCATAAAGAAGCAATGGGATAAGTTAACTTTTCCTGATCAGGGAAGCAGTTCCTCCTGGAACTATATTTGGGCTTAGTATCATCACCAGAAGTTTTTTCTTCTCCCTGTTTGCACAAGTTCCAAAATGCTTATCACAGAAAACAGAAGTGTAGTGCTCAGTACATTCCATCTGCTGAGGTTTAGAACGGGAGAACCCCTGGACCCCGCAAAGGCAGCAGCAGCAGCACACCGAAACACACCAGAGGAGTCGGCACAGCATTAACAGCAGCTCAGTTAAACACAGGTAAGCGCGCGCTGCTGTAGTTCTGAGAGTACAGAATTCAAGTACACACTCAAATTGTGTATGTATCCAAGCACGGACTATTGCAATTCTCAGAGGGTTTATTGCAACAGCTCCCAGCCAAAGTGTCTTCAGCATCCTCCAGCTCCCAGCACTGGCAGGAGGAGGTCAGCATCTTCCCTTCCTCCACCATTTAAATGGGACAGAGACGCTGCCCAGACCGGTGCCCTTGCCCAGGCTACTGGCGCTTCCCCTGGCCAGCACTGCAGTACCACACAAGCTGCCTGGTGCTGACAGCTGTAAGCCTGCGTCGTAGCAGCGCACTGATCGAGCTCCCTGCGCAGTAGGATTTATATCAACTATTCTGTAACTCAACTTCTGGTTTATTCAGCATTGTTATATCCACACGCATGTATGAACGCAAATTAGCAGAGAGCAGACTTCACGGGCAGATGTATTCCCTGTGCAGCTCATACCAACAGGGGACACGGCACTATACAGTATCATCAGGAGAATTTCAGGGAGGGGCTTGACACATTCCATACTCCTAAGAAACATTTGGGGGGAAAAAGCTGAGCTTTACCATGGACAATATTTGCTTTTGAGTCCATTCTATACTGCTTGCTTGCTTCATGAAGATCTGATGCAGTGATAAGTGGGTGATGCACAGCAACGTTACTTACAGCAAGCATCTAAAAATAAAGCAAAAGACATTTTTCATTTAATTACTAATTACCAGACACACTTTTTACTTGGAGATGGAACGCAGAAGAACACATTTCCCCTGGAGTCACCTACTGGAAACATTAATGAATGAACCCTACACACAGTAGGCTTATACCGAAAACCTTGTAAATAGCTGGTAGCTACAGCTACATTTTGCCAGGAAGGTTTTCCAGGCTTAAAACTCTAAAGCCTCCTCACTAGAGGAGATAAATATTAACTTGTTTATATTAATTCCAATGGATTAGCGCACTTCAGTGATTGCTGTAAGAACGACTTACAACTATTTTAAACATACCTTTGTACACAGAGCTACAGCACACTCATGTCACTGAAAGTGCTAAGAAAGCGTCTGAAGGCGCCTCTCAGTTTACAGAATACGAGTTACCCCTCCAGAACTTTTGCTAAACAGCCTCACATAGTTGCAGTTTGAATCTTTAGCTACCTGTCACAGAAAGTGAGTTTTGAACAAATGTAAGTTAATAAATACATCGTTAAGTGACACCACTCTTTCAAAGCTACTGATTATCCACAAGCCTTTATACAGCACTAGGGACGCTGCAGTGACCTTCACTTGTTCTTTAGGGTTTGAAGTATCTGACTGGTAGATACTTTGCAGTTTAATACTCATCAACAGAAAAAATGGCTTTTAGTGACTACCTCCAACTTTTGGAGGTCTGTGTGATGGAAAACTATTTGTTTAATCTGTTTAAATGAGGTCTTTCACTGAGAACATCCAATGCTATCTACCACCAGTCTCTTCCAGTCCTCTTTCACTTCTTATAGATGTCAACCGAACAGCCTCAAAAAGCTGCATGATCATTCAGACTTCCAAAAGGTACAGAATGAGGTTTTTTACTATAAAGGCTAAAGGGAATTCAGATAGGGAAGAAGGGGAGGGGTGAAGAAACAATGGCCCCAAGTCACTAACAGACAGGCAAAATGGAAAAAGTAGAGGAAGGACAGCAGTATCTCTTGTCAGCCACTGCCCCCTCTGCTTCAGAGCTAGTGAAATTTGTGACCAACAGCTAACTACACCAAACAGAGCTTGGAGCACCAGGCATCCTCTGGTTTACCAGGTTCAGAGGCAGACAAGCAGCTGATTGCATGAAGTCACCCACACAAGAGAAACCATGGGGAAACAGCATTTACCAAAAGCAAAACGAGATTTTACCGGCTCAGTTATGAGCTATCTAGTTCTACTTGTGTAAAAAAATTACTTATTTTACTTTAACTTGTTAAAACTACTTTAACTTGCTAAAAAAAACTTAACTTGTTCAATTCTTCCAAGATTTTCAAGGTTTTGCCCAATACCTTTTAGGGTACTGCGACATGAACAGATACTAAATTTCCATTGGAAACCCATGTGTTCATCTGACAATGCAAGAGGATGGGGAGCACTAAATGGAATTTAAAAATAGCTGGTCATTGAAAACAAGTCCTTGCTACCAAAAAACAGGTAACTAGCAAGGGTAGCTCCAGTTCTCACCACCACCACACTGCCCATCACAAAGCTTCTCTCACCAGCTCAAACGGCAGACTCCTACAGGTTTTCAAAATTAAAGAAAAATTCATCCTGCTGGGCAATTAATCCACACTTCAGCTAATACAACCAAACTACAGAAGCACTAGAATCTGTATTATATACTTTTATGAGCAAGATGACTTCAGAGTGAAAAAGCCCCTTTTGAAAGGAAAAATTCAGGACATGCTGAAGAAAACAATTAGGAACTTCAGCCTCAGCTCTGACACGCCTTGGAGCTCAAAGGGAGGCTATTCAGACAGCCATCAGCTCTTTTTCTGGCATTCATTCAAGCCACAGAGACAGAATTGGGTGCCGCTAAACTAGAAATAACCTGCAATCTTGTAACGAACTCAAGTCAACAGAGGACTACCAAAAAGAGGACTCTGATCATGCTGGTTTCAGAACTAGAGCAGGAAATCTATGATCTAGTTTTCAGTGGCTGTAAACTCAGTGTTGGGAAAAGCTGTAACCACTAAAGAGTCCAAGAGCAGACCACCACAGAGCTGAAGGTTAAAATCTGAATACTTGCAAAACACAGGATAAGCAGGTACATTTAGTGGGCTTTTCACACGGACAGAAGCACAGAGATATTTTAAGGTGGTTAAATCAGTGTTATTTATCTTCTGTAATGAAAGCTACTGCATTCATATTAACTGTTTTAAAAAACAGGAGTGAGGGAGGCAGATTAAAAAAAAAGACCCTCCAAGAGAGCCCGACCACACATTAAGCTTCGGCTCATGCTGCTGTGATAGGAGGAAGTTCATTGTCGGCATTACCTCCTACGTACTGAACACAGAAGTCTTCTCTGAGTTAACAGGGAGGCAGCAGTCTAATTTTTCTCCACACAGTGAGGAGGCCTTCCTTCTCTCCCTTAAGATAACTGGGAAAAGTTGAAGCTACCAAGTAAAATTCTGAAAGCCTCCTCAGGCCCTTGATGCCAGACAATGAGCTCATTTGGAGGATCAGAATTAAATTCCGTCTCAGTCTCAGTATTTCTAGGGATTAGTAGCCTCAAGCTTCCAGCACCTCAAGATTTAAAAGATTGAGATCACATTTCCTGGACTAGCGTCACAGTAATGAACAAATTCAGGACAGCACCTGAGCTACCTGGGTTGCTCCATATATGAAACCACCTCTGGAAAACAAAGTGGTGCCTAATCATACAGTTCATAAAGTGATTTTATCCGATACTCTGCATAAGAAGAAACTGGAAGTGATAAAAGAAAACAAAAGCATTTCCTCTGCGTGAATAACAAGACTGTAGATATATGGAAACTCTCTTACTGAAGAGTTATCCAGGAGCAACTAGTCCATAAACGCAAGTAATCTGTGCTCAGGAGCATCACAGCAAGAGCAACAGTTTAGGAAGAAGGAGGAGTGGAAAGAGGGATGACAACAACAAATATTTTAGCTCTAAGTGACAGTTATTCCAAATGCAGCACCGTGTGCTTTTATGTCAAAAGTGCATATACCTACCCAGAGCGTTATTCAAGAGTAGCTCAAGAAACAGGAGAGGACTGGTCAGGAATACAGCCAAACCCTAACGGTGTCAGGAGAAGGACAAAGTGGAGAGCGTAAAATGAGGCAAGAATACAGTAAGAGACTGTAGTAAAAAAAAAAAAAAGGCGCCAAAATTTGAAGAAGACAAACATTGATGAAGAGAAGCAGGTTTAGTAGTGATGGATTTAGTGAAAGAGGAGGAACGGAGGAATATTTGGCTGCAACAACAGACTTAAAGGTAGAAAAAGTAGGTTTTAGTACAAGCAGTTTTCAGGATTCACCAGCATCCAAAAAGAATCTCAGAAAGGAAAGAATATTTTGAAAGTATTTCACCTACAGTTTTGCTTTATAAATTGAAAGACTTGGCAAAAGTTATTTTAAATACCAAAAACCCACCACCATTTTAATTAAACAGTACACCCTCACAATGTAACTGCTACAGAAATTGGAACTACTCAAATTCATTAATAAAGCATGGACTGATAAAGCACGCAAGAAACCAGTACTGTCAAAAGCCCGCTCAATAAAAAGATGGTTCAAGAAAAGCTCATCAGATAACTGGCTTGAAAAACACAGGTGCTGTTTACAGATTATTATACACATATCCAAATACATACCAACAGCAAATGAAGTGAGCGCAGATCTTTAGTGTAGTGAAAAAGGTTCTGCAGCATGTCTTGCACAGTTTTATCCTCTGAGAGACGCTAAAAAAAAAAAAAAATTAAGTGATATTTTAATCATCGCAGCAAATCATTTCATACTCACTTGAGAAAAATACCAGTTCGCTAACTTTCAGAAAGAGCTCAGCTTACGCCTGACAATACAATTCCTCACACGTAACCTTAACTTTCTGGTCTTTTTTGTAGCGCTTAGAATTTTATCTCCAGACTTCAATAAGCAAAGATTCTCTATCACAATTTGATTTATTCCGTATCAAACTCAAATAGCAAAGGGAAATACTAAGCTCAGGTAAAGGCTTTACAATTATAAACTGGTCTTACTTTAGAAGTTTTACTAAAACCAAGTAGAAAGAGCTTTAAATACCTGAACATTATTATTCCATTTTTGTGCAAAAGACTCATCAGGAAATTCAGCAGGAAGAGAAAGTTGTTCCTTGAATATCCTAACGTATTGTTTAAAATCAAAGGAATTCATCAAATATATCTGTCGGTGAGAGAACCTTGATTTCACTCTCTTCTCCAAGAGCTCCAGGATATCCTTGTTAAAAAAAGTAAAAAAAAAGAATTAAAAAAAAGCAGACGCATTTAGTGCATTCTTTGCTACAGTGAAAACTACAAGAGAAACCACCACAGTAAATGATGTTGGGAAAAAAAAGAATTATTAAATTCTCAGGCTTAAAATGTTCTAACAAGACCTTTGCTAATTATTATCATTGATGTGCCTTGAAATGCCTAAGAAGGAGCCATTTACCCAAACCATGTGATGCCCTACATCATCCAGGATAATTAGTTGCTAGGATACCCCACAAAATTTCTCCACAGATTATGTAAATATTTCAGTTACTTAAGTCTGCGTTCAAGATGTTTCAGCCTATCATGGCTCTAGACAAGTTGTCTATTTGGTAGATACGTAGGCTGGCAGCTGTCATTTCACGTGCCTTTTGTCAGACTGAAAGAATCCAGCTTAAAAAAAAATCTTCAGAGCCAATATTTATCTTCTAAGATAGTCACACAGAACTAAGCAAGTCTGCCATCAAGTTGTTGGTTGAAGATAATAGAGAAAAGCTTACTTTTCTCCGAACGCATAGGAATAGACTGGCATCAGAAACAAGCTGTGGGATTCATCCGTTTAGACAAACACAGAACTATTCCCCTACTTTGTACTGGGACAGAATGATTACGCTCCTAGTTGCTAGGAATTTGGGGTGGCCCTTTTTGTTTTTTAAGGGTTTGTTGTGTGTTGGTTTTGGTGGTTTTACTTGCACTAAAAAAAGGCTTTAAAAATACTGAAATTCCTCACCGAAAAGAGAGCGGTAAGAGTAAAGAGAGAGCCAATGGTGCAAAATATAAAGACCTCTCACGATTTAAAAGTCACATGCAACAGGGATCAGTGATTTAAAAAAAACTAAGCAGCAACAGCTATCACCACAACCATGGTACAGCCTCTGAAGACTCTACCTTTATTACATTCAAAAGCAGAGCAATACGGGTTTCTAAATAATGGGTGACGAGGATACCAGACTCAGGACAGCAATGAAGCAAAATAAAAGATTGTATTTACTAAATCAACTACTAACTATTCCACTAACTTCCAGAAATTTGCCCGGCTAAATATCACCTAAACCCAATCAACCCCAGATTCAGGCTTTGGTGAAAGATTTTAATTCTTCTTCTTCTTGTCATACCCTGGCTATCTTCACCACCAATCCAGTTTATTGAGAAAAACAGTGTAATTTTTATAAAGTATCAGCTTCCATAGCATTAGAAAGTAATTATTTCACAGTATACACATAATCTGTCCACAGTTCCCTACAAAGTCACTGTAAAAATCACAGTGAGTTTAAAATGGATCCTAAATCCATTTTGAACATGCTAATATTACAGCAAAAGTGCCCCACTGAAGTGTTTGCTTATGTACTGGTTTGGGCTGGGGTAGAGTTAATTTTCTTCATAGTCGCTGGTATGGGGCTGTGTTTGGGATTTGTGCTGGAAACGGCGTTGATAACACAGGGATGTTTTAGCTGTTGCTGAGCAGTGCTTACACACAGTCAAGGCCTTTGCTGCTCCTCACCCCACCCCACCAGTGAGTGGGCTGGGGGGGCACAAGGAGCTGGGAGGGGACACAGCTGGGACAGCTGACCCCAACTGACCAAAGGGACATTCCACGCCATATGAATATATATACCAGCATATATATACCAGCATATAAAGCTGAGGGAATAAGAAGAAAGGGGGACGTTCGGAGCGATGGCGTTCGTCTTCCCAAGTCACCGTTACGCGTGCTGGAGCCCTGCTTTCCTGGAGATGGCTGAACACCTGCCTGCCCATGGGAAGGAGCGAAGGAATTCCTTGCTTTGCTTTGCTTGTGCGCAGCTTTTACTTTCCCTATTAAACTGACATTATCTCAACCCACAAGTTTTCTCACTTTTACCCTTCTGATTCTCTCCCCATCCCACTCGGGGGGAAGTGAGTGAGCAGCCACGTGGTGCTAAGTTGCCAGCTGGGGTTAAACGACAACGGCTTAAAAAAAAATTCCTTGTCCTCAGACCAATGATTTAAACACTGTAGGTTAATACAACTCTGTTCTTACCAACTGCTGACCAAGAAACTGAAATGCCCTGGAGCCTCTCCAAAGAGTGAACAACAGTATAATATAAAACAGCCACATGGATAAATATGGCTCTTCTGCAGTAATATAGGCCAAAAGTCTTGTGTCTCCTTAGAAATGTAAACCTGCTCCTTCAGCAGTAAAACTGAAGGCTTTACAGTTTTTTGGTCATCTAAGTTTGCTCTCAGCACAATTTTTTTTTTTTTTTAAATCCTCCCCGCCCTCCTTCCCAATTCAAAAGTCAGAAAAATGGATAATTGAGAAAAGTCTTAGTAAATTAAGTAACGTTCCAGGAGAGGAGAAGAGAAAACATTCCAACTAAGACCAAAGTCTCTTTAAAACAGCTAAAAACTTTGAACGAGAAAGCGCAATTTCTTACCTGTCTACATGTAAGTCCAATAACTGTTACTGGAGTCTGTGCTGACTGGGATATATCAAAGAGGTTATAGAGCAGCGTCTGGTTCTTGTGATGAACAAACAAGTCAAATTCATCCAGTATAAACAAGACTGGACAACTGCTAGTTCGATCTCCTGAGATAGCGATTTTAAAAGTTAGTATATGGTAACATCATCATCAGACTTCCATCTCTACAGCTTTCACATCTTCCGGTTTTAACAATTTACATATTTTCTTTTAGCTCTTCACTAAGCCCTCCTTCCACATATGTACTGCTACAACAGCAAAACAAAAAATACACTGAAAAATTGGTAAGGTTGTGTAGTATCCTGCCAAGCATCACTTCTGGTTGCAAGGAAAGACAGAATTCTATGGCAAATTTAAAAAAAAAACACTATTTTGAATAGCTTCAATCTGGATAAAAGAATCTGTCCTGCATAGCTGACCAACACATGCAAGCCTTTAGAGCAACAGTTATGTTAGATACATGTTTGTTTAGTATTACATATTTTTTACATTATTTTGTAACCATGACACATTCTTGGGCTAGATTTCTTCATACATCTTATACAAGCAGATGAAGAAACACATATATGCTAACTTTTCAGTCAAGCGACAAACACACACACAGTTTCAGAACGGGGCTACTAGTAGCATTTACCTTTCCTTAAAGCTTCAAGAAGGAATGCAAGATTTTCAGCAAAACTGCCCTACAAAGAGAATAAAAAAGTTTCACAATAGGTTTTCAATGTCGTTCTCAGAATTGTGTAACTACATCAAGTTCAGGCATGTAATGAAGTCCATTTCCTTCTCAAACCCTGCTTTCAAAACCAGTCCATATTCAAAAATTTACAATGTTACTTCATGTTGTATAATCATAACCTCTCTTCAGGACATGAAAACTGATAGTTAACTCTACATTGATCCACTTTTTTTCCAGTCTGAAAACCCCAAACTAATTGCCTCAGACAGGCAAAAATGAGTGATCAGAAGAATGTCTACAGTAAGCTAAATTTACAAGTAGCTTTATCTTTCCTTAAATAGCTGTTGCGTACTCATTTTCCGTCTACACACATGCAAAAACTGCGACCTAACGCGTTCCACTGAGAATGATCAGTATGCAGTTTTTTAATTTGCAACCTTATTAGACAGATGAAAACATCAAATACTCATGATAGAAAACAATGAATTGCTATGACCATCCTGCTTCAGTTACACACTCTGAAGCACGCAAGTTGTGAGATGGGAAATAACTATAATTGAAGACCACAAGCCCTGTCAAAGAAGGCAGAAAAGCCAGTTTACTCTCTGAACGTGAGCTGCAGAAGCTAAGAAAGGAAAAGTTTTTATGGACAGAAGTAAGGATGTTCCTGCAAATCAGTGTGTTTCCACGCCCATGTGCAACCAAAGGGATTAGACAGCTAAGAGTTTAAAGTAGTACTGCACAATAACTTAATGGGGAAAATTATAGGGGAATTAAGCATATTTAAGTCCAGTTTTGCCTCAAGCATTTTTGGTAGTGGAACTGTAGACCTCAAAAGGTTGTTCTAGTTCTCTGTTGAAAAGACAACTCATTCAAGCGGCTATGCTGAAATTAAATACTTGCTATTTCCTTTTATTACTGCAGCTGTATTTGGGAAAATTTTAGCTCACCACCAGAAAGGGTTTTCCATTCTCTGTATCTAAAATCATTTGGGATAAGTAAGAAACCAAAGCACAGCCTAAGAAGCAAGCATTTCCAAAAGATAATGAAGCCTAATAACTACAATCTACACTTCACCTTGTATTTCACACTGCCTCTAACCTAGTTCTCTGGTTTCTCTTAACTAAAGTAGTAACATCTTACCTCTTTAGAAACTTTCCAAATGCAACTGATGAAAATAAACCTCATCTATTGAGATTTCACCTCTCCCCCCCTCTCATAATTCCGCTTCAGCCACTTGGATCAGTATTACACAAGACTCACAACTATGTAAACTCTGCCAATTTCAAAGGCCCTACCTGGGAGTGAAGGAGATGATGCTCAGAAGGACCTTCTGTCGTACCAGAAGATGAACACTCAAGAACACTCACTGAATAACAGGCAACAAGCAGGGTAGCTCAGATCACTAGCCCAAGTTATTTCACACTCAAATGAATGAAATTTAATCTGAAGCACGTCAGTTATTCTCTTTATTACTGACTTCAGTACTAACATAAATGAGTTTCTTATCTTTGAGAAAAGGTCAATAGAAGCAAATATTTTAATAGAAATTCTATGCAAAATGAAAGGCTCTAAGAAGCCTGGATAGATTTCCCTATGAATTCGAAAAGGTTGCAAATATACTAAAGATACTGCTTTTCAGCTGGTTAACTTGCTTACTCTTCATCTTTAAATGTTAAAGCTGATGTTTCCAAAATACTCTACCCCTCTGAACAGTCTCTTCGGACTGCTTAATGTTTGTTTCATGTAGGGGCTTGAAGTAAATGTTAAGAGAGCCTTTCCATTCTTCCTCCTTCTCTAAGTCAAAGTTGATGTTTTTTGAAAAAGTATCAGGATGCCTTAATATTGCTCAACTAGCAAAACGTAACATTCAGCACTTGTGTAGAACACAAGTATTTGTTGGCGTGCTTGAAGTGTTTGTAAACCAGGGTCTTCACAGGTAAATGCTGCCACGGTTCACTACTGCCATCAATGTTAAATATTTTAAAAGAGAAAGCTTTGAAAAGACTGAGCCAGCCCATCGCAATTTTGCTAATAAACTCTCAAAGCCCATTCGGTCTCAACAAGCTGCATCCTATAAAGCTAGTTTTCCAGGCAAGGATTTTTGAGGGAGATAAGTGAAGAGTATAATAAAGTTGATACTTACAAAAACTTTATCCCCAACCACATTTTCCAGGTGCAACTGTCTGGTGATCTCCTTCAGGGCCACTTTATCATTAGTCTGCAGAAGCCCTGAAAGAAAATAATTTTTCATGAAATACTGGCAGTTTTCCTTCACTCCAAGAGGCCATGTCTACAGCCACTAGAAACTTATCCAGAAGCTTCTCTCCATTTCCAAGCTTTTAAAAAATTAATACTAGGCAGTAATTTTCTATATGTAATAAGTTACTTAAAACAACTCTTTCACAACTGAACTGATTTTTAACATTTTGAAAAGTCATTAAAAGCACACAAGTTCTCTTTATATACAGAGATACAAAGAAAGGCATTTTGGACCTCACAGACGAACGTGTCCGTAATCAAGGCTAGATTACAACTACTGAAACCAAAACTTTTGTTCAGTACATACAATATATAGCAACTGAATATAACACAACATTTGAATAATGCTGTATTACTTGCCATTCAGATGAACTTCCAAGAGGGTGTCTCTAACTTGTTTCATTTCCGTGAGCTCTTTTAAGACATGATTTAATAACTAGGAAAAAAAAATACACAATTTATTTGCAAGAAGATTAATGTGTTCACGGTAAGAAAAGTGTACAAATGGATATTATCAGATAGGAAACAGTATGTGCAGTTTCGTTAGGTGACAATATTTTTTAGTATTTTCAAGACCAAAATACTAAAATGACAACTTTGCATTCACTACCTTGACTGTAGCAATTACATTTGTTCATTCTGCTAAATTAGTAGGGAAAGAAATATAAAAATAACTCCAGTATTTTAGTCACTCGTTTTTTTGGGTAATATCTAGGGCTTTTGCCTTAATCAAAAAAGCTTTACAAGTTTGAGATATCAGAGAATTTGTCTCTTGAGTTAGTACAGTATTCGGCTTCATTGCTTCATTAGATGCTGCAGAACAAAAATCTTTGCTTTCAATCTTTAAAGACACTATGCTTATTCTTTTCCTCTTGAAGTTAGGAAGCATGAGACAAAATTAAGTTGCACATAATTACGTCAACTACTGCTTATAAAACTTAGGGGTCCCAAATTTACAGTCCATCAAGAACTTGTTCTTGGTAAAAGTCATAAAGAAGTTGTATTAAAATACATGTAAGTAAATCAAATGTTAACTTTTCATTCACTTGCTACTTCTTTGCTTTTGCTTCCTCAGCTGAGGATTTGCAGCTCCCATCTATGTGTATGTATACATACATATATACTTACATACACACATACAATTTTCTTGTCTCCAGCAGTCTTTTTTGAGAACTAACATCTTTCACTTGATATAGAATAAGAAAATCACTCATTTCGCATACATGATTTGCTTACTTATATTCTGGCAGGAAGGATCACAAATTTTCATCTTCACTATCCTTTCGTAAAAGGTTTGGAAGGAAATTTAAACTTTAATTAAATAATAAAAATAGTTTGAGTTTTGGTGATTGAGGGGCCACGTGGTGTTTGAGGGATCGTTCTGTTGTGGGTTTTTTAAAAAACTTTCACATTTACTTCAATTTGCTTGCAGTATAGTGCTCATCTATACTTTTCTATTGATACTGTATTTAGAAGCAGGTACCGTTAGACTCCTACTACAGGCGTCAACATTTACTATATGGATACTTGGAACAAAAAAGCTTATTCCCTTGGTTTCTCAAGTTTATACCCAATAAGCAGATGCCATCCAGTCTGGCTAGCCCCTTATCCAACAATCTCAATTGTACCTTGAAAGTCTACATTGCAAATCCAAGAAAATCTAAAAACTATTTTCTGTGCTATGAAAGTGCTTGTTGCTTGCTTACAAATCTGTAAATCTAATAAAAGAAAAATAAACTCCAGTTCAAGACTAGCAGGAAGCACACAGGCGGAGGAATCCTTATTTGCCACTGGTTTATCAACTCTTTCCCCACCACCACTCCACAGTATTTTGGCAATTATCCTTCTTCTGAAGCGTCATGGGTAACAGGAGAAGTTAACAATATTGACTGGTTTTGAAATGCAAAACAAGCAAGCTATCAACAAATCGGCAGAATGATTGGTGTCAGTTGTATCATAGATATGTTTACTATCTATTAATTTATTTCTATTCAACTGTATTTAAAAGCTTGAAGGCCACTTGCTTTAGCACTTGGGAAGACTTCTAAAGCAATTTTTGTATTTTTTGATCTTGAATACTTTTTGCAGTAACAGCCAACCTATTTATCACATTATGTACTCATGTAAACATAAAAGACTTAAGTGTTTGCATAATGTTAAAGTATATGACACTTAAGTTAGGTGTCATCCCTTCACATGCCTCAACTAAAAAGAGTTCCTTTAAAATACAAAATCTACACTTGTAAACTAGACCTATCAAGCAATATCCTACCTCCTAGCAATTTACGTAACAATATTCTCTGACACGTTTAAAACAGAATTAAGATACCTTACCATTCTCTACATATAAACAGTTATGTAGAAATCCAGCCCTTAGTCTACTCCTTTTACAGTTTTTGGATGCCTTTTCAGTCATTTTTACAGCGGAGGCCCAATAGCAGGTTAACTTTTAAAGAGTAAGCAAAACGTGGCTTTAGTTGCAAAGATGAACTCGTCTGTGGCAAGAACCATTACAGAATTGTAACAGGAGAAATGCTGAAAGAAGGCAGAATCTATGATGTAGTCAGATCACTGAACGACAAATGCAACTTGTTCTGATAAAATTATTTCCATTTTACATGTTTTGGGTACCTGTAGCGTGTCATGAAACCTGGTGAAGACACGCAAAGTATTCCAAAACCATGCATACTTCTGCAAGTCATCGTGAGGATGGACAGGTACATGTTTTTGTCAGCTGCACATGAACCTATTCTATTTTACAAAATCACCAGGAACTCAACTTTTGAAAAATTTCAGAAGATCGCTAGGAAACCAATTTCTCCATATTGTTATTCAACAAAATTAGCTCACAAGAAGTCCTAGAATGTTTTGAAATTCTATATAAACAACTAGCAATTCTCTCTTTAACAACAGGCAGAGATGAAAATTTAGCTCCAGAAGCTCCCAGGACTTCAGTGAGGTTATCTACCTCGTGCTTAATTTGACCTTGTATAAACTTTTAATACATGTTTATACCGCAGTCTTTCCTGATCCTCGGGGTCCAATAATGAGGGCAGAATTACTTTCTCCATGAACTGCAGTGCGTTTCAGCAGTTCCAGCAGATGTCTGTGTTGACAACAGCAATAGGTTAAAAACTTCAAACCAGACAACATTCACTGAAACTATGGAAAATTCAAGGAATCTTTAGAACATAAGAGAAAACCTAAAACATTTCTACTTGTTCTCAGAGCCAACAGTCAGGGCATGCAAAATGTAATACAATAAAGTACAAAAGGCTGAGTGATCAGATCTCTTAAAATATTTTAAAATATTAAAACTTATGATTAGTATCACTAATTCATAAAGTTCTACAATTCTCCACCATGAAAGGACAGACTTCAATAATATTTCTTTCTTTAAAAAAAAAGAAGATTGCTTTCTGTGATACCACTATAGTTAACGAAAAAGGAAGACTGGCAAACATACTGAAGGAAAACCTTGACACCAGTAAAAATTAATAATCTAGTGGAATACATTCATTTTGACAATCTTCATAAAACTGTTTTAAATTTAGGCATTCAAAGCTTGTGAACGGTAACAGCAATACCGAACTTCAAGTTCATATTCTATTCCTGCCCAAAAGAAGGAACAAAGAACAACTGTAAATTATCTTCGGATAGACTTATCACCTAGTACCACATTTAAAGTGCTTATAAAAACTACTGACACTTCCAATTCCCAAATGTTTACATATGCATACATTTGATATCCCTTTTTTTTCTTTTACTTGGAATATCAACATCATGCAATCACTTCTAAAGGAGTGCTAGAGTCATCATGGAACAGCTGTGGCAAATGCATGTGGTTTTGTTCACTATTTGAGAGCTAACTATAGCCAAGAGCCCTGATAACCTCTTGGGAAAGAAAAACTAAGAGTTGGGAAGTTCATCGTGTTTTCTCTCCAGTATAATTCATCAACAGTGGCATGTTAAGTAGAAGACAGTCTGTAAACTGTTTTTCAGAATTCCAATATAAAGAGGGGAGGCTTGTTTTGTAGAATACTAACATCATAGAAATACATTTTCTCACAACAACAATAAACACGTCTATGTGAGCTCTGCATGTACATTACACTACACTTTTTTAAATAACAGAAATGTTATTTTCCTTCCTGTAAGGGAAAGGAAACTAATGCTCACATGAGGTGATTCAACTTGCATAAAGTTACTCTTGGAAAAATTGATTGCTTAAAACAAGTTATTTAGATACATGTTTGTTATTTTCAGGATTTGACCTGCATCTGTAAAAGGATTAGTATTATTGTCACAATAGGTCCCCTCTTCCTAACTTTAACCTCCGCATCTGGACGACCCAAGAAGTAGGTTTGTTTTAAATATGGGTCTCTACTCAAGAAACACCACGTTGGCATCCAAGGTTTAAGATTTACTTTTAACACAACTTAATAATAAACAGGAGAAAATCCGAAGTAAAAATAAAGATTCACAACAAGAGAATTTAACTTTTTGCTTGGTCAGGTCATTAAACATAGCCTTAGAATATGCACAAGTATCTTTCAGGCATTACAGATTTGAAACAAGGACAAGAAATCCAAAACTCAGAGCCTGATAAAACAGAAGCAACAGTTGTATAAAAACTCTGAAGATCTGAGGCAAACAATTTTTAGAAGCATTACACTGCAAGTCATTCAAACCTGTATAATTTCGAAAAACAGAGGTAGCAGAAAATTCTGACTTCGCCTGATTATTTTTCTAATGTGGTTAAAGTAGAAATTACTTAGTATTTGAGTCTGCTCACTCACCTGTACTGATGTTCAATCCCAAACAGCTTTCCAGTAGCATAATGGTGACAGAATCTTTCACGCAAAATTTTTTGCACCTAGGGATATAACACAAGACAGAAAGAATGCTTGGTGCTTCAAATGCCGGAATGTAGCAATAATGTAATTACTGCAATAAAATAATAGTAAAATATGCACGTTTCTGTGGTGTTACAAATATGCTGTAACATGTAAATTTTAATTGTCATCAATGATATAGGGGTCTTGAAAGTAAGAATAAAGTTGCAGTAGGCAGAATATTTAACAGACTCTTTTGTAGCAGAAAAGAGAAAATTCACTTAAATGATAGTGCCCTGGTTTTGTCTGGGATAGAGTTAATTTTCTTCCTAGTAGCTGGTGTAGTGCTGTGTTTTGGATTTAGGAAGAGAATAACATTGATACCACACTGATGTTTAGCTGTTGCTGAGCAGCGCTGACACTGGTCAAGGACTTCTCAGCTTCCCATGCTCTGCCGGGCGCACAAGGAGCTGGGAGGGGGCACAGCCAGGACAGCTGCCCCCCACTGCCCAAAGGGCTATTCCATACCATACGGTGTCACGCTCAGTATAGAAACTGAGGGAGTTGGCCAGGGGCAGCGATCGCTGCTCGGGGACGGGCTGGGCATCGCTCAGTGGGTGGTGAGCGGTTGCATCACTTGTTTTTCCTGGGTTATATTTCCTCTTTCTCTCTCTCGTCGTTTTCCTTTTCATTACAATTTATTATTATTGTTATTATTAGATTTTATTTCAATTATTAAACTGTTCTTATCCCAACCCATGAGTTTTCTTTCTTTTGCTCTTCCGATTCTCTCCCCATCCCACCGGGGGGGAGGGTGAGCGAGCGGCTGCCTGGTGCTTGGTTGCCAGCTGGGGTTAAACCACAACAGATATAGCAATGTGTGTCTTTGGTCTCATCTGCTACAGTTTCTTTCCTTCACGTCCAAAGGGATGTTATACTTGTCACCAAAATTACGTCAGTAGTTCATCTAATTCATAGTTCTAACTTAGCGTGTAATACAGGCAAGAAAACATTTACCAGCAGACTTCAATAAAACATAACCCACTCAGTTATTCCCCCAAATCCTCTGTGAACACACTTTTTGCACCACTCGCAACAACGTTGCGGCCTACCACATTCAAACATTAGAAAGGATCAAATTTAGAGTTTCTTCAAAGATTCAGATACCATGTACCTAAAAGTCTGGCAGGGGGGCAGGAAGTCCTATGAAACTGAAGCTAATATCTTGCTTACAAAGGACAAAATGAAGTCTATCCATCTTGATTTTTAGATCAAGTCCTGAATTACTTCAAATTGCACAGTGAATACAGTTATTTTAACTATTAATTTGTAAGTATCGCTTGGGATATCTTTAGATACACATCTGCCCTGACTTCTGTTTTCCATGTTAAGAACTGTTACTCAAAGTTGTATCTTCAATTCCCAAACAGCCAACCTTCAGCATCATAGCAGACTTCTTCCTACCACTTAACTGGCAGCACGCAAATTGGACACTCCCAATTTTTAAGAATTTACAGGACTCTATGCTACTACTTTTCCCCATCCCTCATTTAAGCTATCCTAAAATACCTGCATACTCCATCCCTTTATCATCCTTGGTGTCCAATTTCAGCGCTTATTGTCAAAGAATTTCAGAGATTAAATTGCAAACCGTTAATGAAGCGATTTTCCTTTACAATCACATCTGAGCACCTTGCCTTTCAGTCTAAGTGAATGTCCATTTGACCTAAAAACAAACTATATCATCACGCACGTGTCTCTCATCGCTTTTCCATTCCCTCAACCTGAGTTGGCTCATATTCCCCCCATTCGGTTTTTCTCTAGATTCTTCAGCTGCACCTCCTAACTGAGTCCCTTTTCATCTCTGCTGAATCCTAAGAAATAATGAAAAAGTGCAGTGTTCTATCCCAGGTAAACCTAAACTGAGGCAATACCGTACCGCAAATGTTTTGTGTTTCTCTCACCTTAGGCAGCAGTTATTCATTCATGCCTGGTTTAGCTGACCAGTGCTGGGGTACATTACTAACAGGCTTCTAGTATCTTGAAAATACACCTTCTTCTAACACTTAGCTAATTTATAATTTATGATGGAATTATCACCATCAGCTCCAGGTGTTTGGTTTAAAAATAAATACATGTGGATGCATCTTTGTGAAGTACTCGTCAGCAAGTCTAAATAATGGATAGAACAACAGGCACTTATTTTGCTAATAATTCCCCTTTATGAAATGAATTCTTTTTTAATGAGCTGCACTTGTCTACCTGATTTTTCAGTTACTTTTTCTTCTACTAAAGTCTTTCTGATTTAATTTCCAGTTTTAATGGACAATCTATCTGAACAGTCAGCCTTATCCATTCCCAAGTGAAAAGGTTCTCCTCCCATAAAGGGATTTTACAGGTAAATGAAGGAAAGATATTAAAATACAAGAAATCATTGAACCAGAGGTAATTCACTACAAGATGCATCACCGTTTTTAAGTAGCCACTTTGAGAAAACAGAAGAATAAAGCTTAAAAAAAGAAACCCCGAAAACTGATTTGGCAGCTGCTGTCCTGCCTAACCTAGGGTGTTAAAAAAACAAGTCCCCTAGATTCTGATTCACCCTACAAACTGGAAGATAAAGAATCCAACTAGATAAAAATAGATTTATGCAAATCTGTCGCCACAAACGGCTGTAAAAGAGCAAGAACATCCTTTACCATTTTTATTAAGACTCCAAAAAGTAGATCATTACTATAACACTTGAAGCAAGCAAATATCAGGTGAGAAGCTGAAAGAAATACAGAACATAAATACAAAAACCATTTACAGCCCTAGAAATTACATCAAGCATCTGTACATGCCTTGTTAACTAGTCTAGTAAAAGACTATAGGATGACATGGATGGCAAAGGATGGAAAAGTTTCATCACTTGAAAATGAAGTCAGCTAATAAAGATGTTACTAACCTGTGAAATGCATTCTCCATTTGGTCCACTGCTCTCCTTTGACTTACGTTTACTCATTGCAGAAGTTTTCATCTTTAAATAAGAAAGAGAATAGAAAACTTATACTAAATTACGGTTTTCCAAATGTTAGTCAGAAACTGTACTTAGATGTTAGCAAACTGAATTTGGTGCAGCAAACACAAGACAGTTGCTCATTCGTAAGAACTTAAGTTGTAACAAACACTGTTTCTTCACTGATAAAGATGTACTAGTTCACCTTACTAGTAAAAAAACAAACAAACAAACAAGAGTTTTTAATTCACTCCTGATTAGATGAAATCCATGTTTACATACAACTTCTGAACAGCATTTGTTTTAGGATGTTTCAACACAATGCAAACAGTACCTAATGCAACTGATATGAAAGTTTTTCTTCCAAGTTTTCTTCCAAGTTTACGTAGCAAGCTCTTAACGGCAGCGATGACATTCACAAGCCTGTGAACAATGCACCAAGTTCCACTAAGACAGCACAGCTACGCACAAGCTGATCTTGCACAGAACCAGGAGGGGCACAGCTCGTGCATTTGCACTTCAGATACATTATTGTGAGCAACCAAATCCATACTCTTCAAGTAAGTTGTGACATTTGTACGCTGCCTCCTCTGACCAACCAAGTGTAATTTGTTCATTTTAACTGCCTTTAAGAGAGTTTGAAACGATATATTTGTTTCTGCAGCTGGAACAAGCTACAGACACATGGTAACATGTTAAGTCACGACAATTAAGATTTTAAAGGAGCAATTGGCTATTCATGTTAATACTGCTGCAGGTTCTAACAATAACCACAGTGCCTCTCTAGATAAGCAGCGTGAGTAAAAACCAATTCTCCTTCTTTGTGCTAACAGAAAGCTTCCAAGACTTGCTCCACAACAATTTAAGCTTATTTTAAGATAGCCGTTTCCCTCTTCTCCCAGTTTCGCTCCTTCTGTCGTAAGGCCAGCATCGCTCAGTCCACTGGCACGGTAGCTATGGCTGCAAAGGACGAGACCGGCTGCTAAAAAACACATAAATGAAGTAGTCGCTCTGTGAGCTGACGCACAGGAGTGCGAGGCACGGGAACACAATGCTGGAGAAGCTGAACCGAAGCCATTAATTCTTTAAATCGGAACAGCCAGACGAGGAGCACGCCCGTTCCCGTTTTTTATCCTGGGCTCAGAAAGTGTAAAGTTATACCGAAGCACCGCAGCCATCAAGTGCCGCCCCCAGCCCCAAACTCCCCCCGGCCGCGCCGAGCACCTTGTGCGCTCCCAGGGGGAGGCGCCGCTCCCGCCTCGCCCCCCGCGCCGGAGAGAGGCGCGGCAGCAGCTCTGCGGCCTCCAGAGACCTCCCGCTGGGGCGGCCCGGAGCCGCTGGCCTACAGCAGCGGGCCAGCAGCACCCGTTACCCGCCTCGCAAGCCAAGGCCGCGGGACCCGCCGCACTGCCAGAGCTCGGGGGAAGGGGGGGTGGGGGGTGGGGGGGCGCATCCTCCCCCTTCCCGGCACCCACCGCACCGGGGACTCCCGGCTGAGGCGGCGAGCGGCTGGTGGGCGCGGCGCGGTGCGGCCCGGCCCGGCCCGGCCCGGCCCGGCCGCCCGCCCCGCCCCCCAGCTCGGCGCCCGCCGCTCCCTCACCTGAGGCGGCGGCCGCGGCAACCGCCGCGCGCGCGCGCGCCCGCACCACCACCGCCCCGCTGCCGCGCTCCCGGCGGCCCCCGCGCCGCCCGCTCCGCCCCCTCACGTGACAGCTCCCGCTCCCCCCCCCCCAGCCGTCCCCTCACTTCCGCCCCGGCCTTCCCCGCCACTTCCTTCCGCCCCGCGGCCGGATCTCCTTCCGGGTGCGCGCGGCGCGCGCGGCCCTGTGGGAAGGCACGTCCCTCCCTCTCCCCCCCCCCCGCGGGCTCCCGCGCTCCCCCGGGGCGCATGCGCAGTGGCTGCCTCCCCTCTTCCTCCCCGGCAGCGCCGGAGCCCCAGCAGCCGGAGCAGCAGCAGCAGCTGATGATGAGGAGCGCGGGGGGGGCGGGGGGGCCCGTTATTTATACCGTTAAAGGGACAGGGCGCTAATTCCGCTCGGCATCGGCGCGGGGGCGGGGGGCCGGTGCCAGGCGCCCCGACTTTCTCCCCCCCCACCCCCCAGCCCCGCCGGAGGAGCCCGGGGAGTTTCTTCCTCCTCCTCCCCCCCCCCCCCCCTCCCGCGGCCGTCGGCGGAGGGAGAGGGAACCCGAGAGGCGGCCCCGGCGGGAGGCACCTCGGCGGGGGAGCGGCAGGCAGTTGGGCAGCCCCCACCCCCCGCGCTCCCCTCCTCCCCCTTTATTACCCTTTGTGTGCGTCTCCGCCTGCGCCGCTCCGGGGCCGGCCGGGCGCCGGGGGGCCGCTGAGGTGAGTGCGGGGCGGCGGCGGGGCGGGGGGAGCGGCGGCGGCGGGGCCGCCCGCTTGTTTACCTCGGGGAGGGAGCGGGAGGGGGGGCCCGGCGCTCGGCCGCGCTGGGCCGCGGGCGGCGGGGAGGGGGCGCCGGGCGCCCGTCTGTCACTTTCTGCCCCCTCTCAGCGCCGGGGGCTCCCCCCGCACGGTCCTGCCGGAGCTTTGTTGTCGCTGGGGCGCGGGTGATGCTCCGGCCCCGGCCGCGCTCTTCTCCCCACCGCCCCGGGGGGGGGGGATTCTTCAGGCCCGCCCCCGGGCCGGGTGGGTGATGTCGGCGGGGGCAGCCCTCCGCCGAAGGCGCGGTGCTGTGAGGAAAGTTCGGGGTGGCTCCGGTGGGTGCCGAGCCCCGGCTCGTCCCGAAAGTGTTTACCTCGCCGCAGCAGGGAATTCGGTGGCCGAAATAACGGCAGGGCGCTGGGGAGCCCTCGGGATTTGCTCCCCCGGTTGGGCTCTCTGCGGCGGTTTCAGGCCGTTGTTTGACTTACTAAACCCCCGCCGTCGTTAAGGCCCCGGTCGTACAAAGACCCGCTGGCGAGCTTAACTTCCAGGAATAGTCCAAGAACCGGCCTCCCGAGGAACGTCAATGTTTGCAAGATCGGGATCGGCGTTGCGCGTTTGATAGCAGTACGTGGTTATCGTTGGTGGCTGGCTATATTTGGTCAATGGTTTGCTCAAATATATATATGTCGTGATCTGTTTTTCCATGGCCTTCTGCTGGGAAGGCCGAATGTCTCCGTCCGCGCTTACGATGTTGCTGGCTTGTTAGGTCAGGTAGCGCTGGTGGGCTGGTCTGAGCATTTTTTTCTACTGATTAAAAGGAAAGTTAAAGTGTTAAAATGTTTGAAACGGATTAAAATGTAAGGGGGCAAACTAAATGCCTAACTCAAGGAAATATTGGAAGAAGCCTTCTAGAGATTTGCGAGAATCCAGAAGTAAGAGTTTGGGCATTAATGCCAAGTTGAAATAAGAGTCCACTGCGTAAGTAGGATGTTTATGTTAAAATTGCTGTTGTCTGCTTATTTCTGGAGCTTAATTATGTCCTCCATAATTTTAAAAAGACAGTTTGAGTGCTCAGTTTATTAAGTACTGTGGAGCATGCTGAACCATGAAGTAGGCCGTGAGTATGTATTTCAGTGGGGCATCACGGTTAAATGGTGGTCAGCAGGGAGCGTGTGTCATCTCTGCCTCGCGCTGGAAGGATACCCACAAGAAAGAGGTCTCCTGAAATGCTTTGGTATTTCCCATTTCTAATTTGTACATACACGTCTTGTGCGGAGCAGCAATTTTGTGATCAAACTGGAGTTTGAGAAAGCTGTAATTTGATGGGGTGGAAAGAATGAGAGAAAAGTATAGTTGGACAGATACTTAACAATATTATGAAGAAGAATTGAAGGTAGCAGCCATAACTGTAGTTCTTTCTAATAGTTTGCCGTTAGTTTTCTGTTAGCTTGTGAAAACAAGATGAGTTTGGTTTTAAACACATGGAAAAATTCAACAGCGATAATTATTGTCAAAATTGGTAGATACGCTTGTAAAAACCCGTTCTTTAAACGTGTGACTCTCCTTTTAGTTACTTTACTACAGGCAAGAGTTGGACAGTAAAAGCCTGGCCAGGAATAAAGGACACAGTTTTCTTTTTTTTTTTTTTTTTTTTTTCCATGACAATGCTTCCTTTCTCAACCTTAGATACCATTGATCTACTTTCATCTGTATATGGAAACCTATAGTGGCTTCAGGATTACACTCCCAATGTATGTAGAGCTGCAGATCTGCCTGCAACTTTCATGGCCTACAGCTGATGAGATGTATTATTTATTATGGGGATTTAACACTTCAATTTCTTTGTGTTATAGTGTTAAAAATAGGTATGATTTGATTTAGTATGATTGCTCAGTAAAATACCCTAACAGAATTCTAAAGCTGGGCAGGATAATTCACGGGCTTCTCTGACTTTGAATCCTAGAGATAAAATTACTAATAAAACCTTCATTTCCATGGGCTGATTTGGGGTGACTGGGTAGGGAAGGTCCATCCTAAAGAGCCACTGGTGGGGCTGGGATTCCGAGTTGTGCCGGAGGCAGTTCCTGCGTTTCTGCAGCGCCTAGCCCAAAGGGGCCTAAGGCTAGTTTGGGGCTTCTGGCTGCTGTCGCAGCAACCTTCTAAGAACTGAAAGAATTGAGTCTCTCAACCTGTGTTAAGGAATACTGTGTGTTATCAACAGCTATAACTAAAGGGCAATACAGTTTTGTTTTGTTTAGGTTTTTTAAGCTCTTTTTGCTGCTATTATGAATAGGTATTTACAGTTGCTAATTGCTTTTAGGAAAACTTTGTGCATATTTTTCGATTATTTATCTTTTGAGCCAAAATTAATAATTATTTTCCTGTATTCCAGGTTAGTGGCTTCCCAGGCTCTAGGTCAGAGAGATTGTTTTGAGTTAGCAAGGAACCTACCATGGCAAAATGTAGGCTGTGCTAGATGTAAAGATAGTGTTCAGGCCAGACTTCTATTTGTCTTCAACAGTCTTTCCTTGGAGTTTGCTGTCTTACCTTTCTTTGTAGATGAATTTGTTAGTTTCTATTTAGACTAGGTAAGTGGATGTTTGAAGAGAATATTTATGATGCAATACTTTCAATAATTTAACTTTTCTTCGCTTGCAGTCCTTTTATTTGTCTTTGGCTGTGGAGGGATCGGTCTTTCTCCTTGTTAAAAAGCACTGAAGATCTTGGCATAAGTAACAGTCCACTCAAATGGAACGCCTTGGTTTTCAGCTGGGTTGTTTAATTTGGTTTGTGGTTGATTTCCCCCCCACCCCTCCTTACTCTTATTCGTGGTGATTCCTTGTATGTGGAAGATCAGTAACTTGAATGCAGTCTGTAACTACAAAATTAGTTTCTGAATCAGCAGTGAGTGCTTATCGTGGATGTTCCTTCTGGAAAGCAGTAGACCAGGTGGGTGCCCATCTGGAGCCCCACTAATGTCAGTGTGTCTTTCTGTGGGCTTAAGAGACCACATGTACAAAGCAGCTTGCAAGAGAAGAATCTCGTCTGTTAATGGCTCGGGACGCAAATTTTGAAAGTGACGGAGCTTCCTTTTCAAAAATGCTTTTAAGACTCTTGAAAAGCAGGGAGTTCTGTTTCTTCTTTTGGGCTTGTTCGGTTGTTGGGGGGCTTGGTTTTGTTTGGTTGTTTTTTAAGGACCCTGTATTGGTTTCTGTTTTATCCCAGTGGAAGTGAGTATCAAAGTTACTGTTGATTTCAACAACAAAAAGATACTGGCTACGTTTTTGAATGCTCTTATGTCATTAAGGATCTGCTTATTATTTTTAAGAGTTATTTGAATGTTTGAAACCACAGGCTTTCACTGGCTTTTCTTTGTAATTATTTTTGGAACTATTAGGTGGAATAATACTGCTCAGTTTCAAATAGGCCTGCACAGGAACCAAGGCCTATATTAGGAATAAAATTTTGGAAGAGCACTGGAGACAGATAAAAATTAAAGCATCCTGAAAGCTATGTAACTAGAGTTAAACCAAATGGGATGCTAATAAAAAGCAGCAGTTAAAAAATTAAGAAGTGCTGGCTCCTTTCCTCTCTTTAAATTCCAAGTTCTTTATTATAGCGATACCTTTTTTTTTTTGATGAATCGCTTAGAAAGGAGTTCAGACTTTGCACTATTTTTAAATCGAGGTAAAATTTGTCAAAACCACTTAGACTACAGCATTATAAAGTGTATGAGTACATATGCATATGTTTAGCTACATACACGAATGCACATGTGTATATAAAAGAAGTGTAAAAGATAGATACTTTAAAACAGTACTTAGAAGTTAAAATTAAAGCAACTGTGTGGCTCCAAAGATCTGTATTTCGAGCCTTTTACCTCTAAGTTGTTGTTTTGATCTGGCACATGGCAGCAGGAATCAGTCATTACCATGAGGTGGCTATTCATAGACCTTTGTGAAATGAGTTGATCATCTCAGTTTATCTGCAGCTTGACAGGTGTTCCCATCACAAAAATCTCCGTTACCTCCTGTCCTCCCGGAGGGAATGACTAAGGAACAAATCGTGGAGAGTGGCTTTGAGTGGTGGTTCATTGGGTTGGAGCTGAGGAACGTTGCAGAGAGCAATCCAGAGAGATGGAGATGCACGAGATACATTTGTCACTTTGTTGTTTGTTTGGGGTTTTTTGCATTTGTTTTATTTTTTCTGAAATCTTCTGTTTCAGGAGCTTTAAATCTACTTAAAAAATGAAATGGTAAAGTGTCTGGAAATTCTTTTTGAGGTTTCTACTAACTTTCTTTATCAAAGAAAGAATAAAGTATTTCATTTATTACTCTGGTTAAATTCTTCGAAGTGCTGTTTTCTTTTTTTTTTTAATTTCTTCTACAGGAAATATTTTAAAACAAAGTAGTAAGCAAATAGTATTTTAAAAATTCTTATCTTGTCACAATATCTGGTAGCTAAGACGTATAGAAGCAAGATGTTAATTACATTATTCCTATATGTGGTAAAATTGAAGCCCAGGATTTTAAAAAAAAGTATGTTCTCATAATTTTTGTTTAGTCTACATTTTCAGTGACATTAAATCCGAAATTATTTTGGTGACTTACTGAAGGAGGAGTAATCTGAAATGTAAATAGCATCTTAAATATTAGGGCCCTTGGTTTGCAGCATCAGTAGCATGGCCTCGCTAAGAAAAATTCCCAAGTGAGGGAACCAGAACAGTTGTCAATTGTTTGCACAACAAATCCTGTTGGATCAAATGGTGATATTCTCAACGTTTAGATAAAGAGAGGCTTGCAATAATGTTGCCTTGTACCCCGCTGCCAAAGGAAACAAATGCAGTCTGAGTTAGGAGAAAAGTAAATTCGGCCAAATAAAAGGTAGGCCTACATACCATAAATATAGAGAGCCTAATTTTTCCATTCATACTGCCTAGTGTTTCAAAAACATGTAAATTAAATTTCAGTTTGCCAATTCTAGACTTTATTTTTAAGCTCTGGTAGGTCATTGCCAACGCGTTATTTAGGGTTATCGGTTGTGACAAACTAAACTCCTTATAAAAACATGTAAAACATTTGGGGTTGTCTCATTCCTTTGAGCTCGTACCTCTGTATCTCATGTATATGTTTTATACATTTATGTATACACATGCACACACATTTATACACACGTGCGCATGCATATATATGCAGATATACGATTAGCCCCACTAGAATGAGTACAAATTTCACATGTTTTGGTAGGACTCAAGCTGGAGCATTGATGATAACAAACAGCTGGCACTGGCTTTATATTTTGACTGTATTCACACCTAATATATATTTCAAATTTATTTAATCTTTTAAGACTGATGCAATGAAGACTTATGCATGCATTTAATTTTTTATATAAGCATACTGTTGACTTAAGATGGTAAATTTTATTTCTTTTTTAAGTATGTAGAAGACAAGCACAAAAAAAAGCTTTTGCTGGATCCTCTCATCCAACCCCTAGATGAGAGGAAGAATCTTTTAGTATCTGCTATTTTGGGAAGAAAACACTGCGAAAGTGGACAAATGACATCATTGATTAAAGAAACAAAGTAGAAATCTGTAGCGAGCTGATTTTTTTAGAACAGAACTTCCTTTTGCCTTTTATGGGCTTGGGGGCAGAAGGGGGAATATGCTGTCCCCTCGTAATCTTTATGGGGAAGAAGCTCGGCTAAAGCGAGTTATGAGAAGGATCAGATTTAAGAGTTAAACATGTTGGTATAAATCGGTGACGCAACATGTTTTTGTAATGTTGTTCTTGAGCATGGCTACTTGAAATGTGAAATGATATTATAAGATCTGCTGGTATTTCAAAGTTCAGTAACTTCTTGATGCATTTTTGAAGTCTTAAGAGAAAAAGCCTTTGGAAAATATCGTTCTGTTTTGCATCCATTTGTTTTAAAGTTTTCTGGCTTTTAATTTTTCTTGAAGGATCAGACCGTGTTTCTCAAGGATAGCCCCCTTTGAAAACTTAAAGTCATTTTCCTCAGAAGACTCCCATTCGTACTATCTTAGGAAAGGTTAGGCTTTTTTAAGATACTCTTTCAAAATACTTTTCCTCCTTTAACTTTTTGTCACACAGGAGTTATTGCCGAAGGGATTCTTGGCCATTTTAGAAACTGTAATCTAGTTAAAAGGTTTGTTTATGCTTCCCATCTCTGTTCTGCTGATGGTATTAGAGTGCGGGCCAGAGCCAGGCAGCTAACTGTTTATAGCAGTCAAACTTCAATTAAAGCTGCAGCCTTCAGTTTACTAAATATCAATATGTTCATGGCAGCTGCAAATAATTGCAGAAAGGATGAAAGTAGAGTGGTGGCCTATGGTTTCTCTCGTTCTCAGTAAATTTTTTTTCACTTGTTGTTCTTTTCATATTTAGAATCCTACATGCACTTTCAGATTCAGAAATGCTTTGCACTTTGAAAGAAGCTGTCTATGAAAGGCAGAGATCTATATTTGGTACTGTTTCTTTTCAAGGCAAAACATCCATTGATTTTGATAGAAGTTTTGTCCTAAATAATAAGGGCTGTAGAGTGCGTTCCTCTGTATCGGAGCAGGTATCAAAATTCTTCTGCCACAGCTGTTGCATAGGCTGTTGTCCAAATTCAAAGTACCATTGACTTTTCTCTGCTAAGTTGATTTAAATGTTGAGGGCTGTGGAGTCCCACCTTCTCTGGGTAGCAAGAATGTGCTATATTTAGTGGACAATAACTCAAGAATTTGTGCGTTTTAAAAAAATGCGAACTAATAACATAGATTTCATTTAATACTTTAAACTTCAGGCTGATGCTTGGGTTTAAGGCTTATGTATTTAAAAAAATGTGAATTGTTGGAGCCTTTTAAAACACACGTAGTTTGCCTTCAAGTGTGCCTTGGTGTTATTAAGTAATAAAGCACGTATGTGTCTGTAGGCCATCTGAACTGAAGAAGCAAACCGTATCTGGCCTGTAGGCTATTGGTTCCTCACCTCTGTTTTAAAATTAGTAAAATCATTTGCAGCGTGATTCATTTCTAAAAATTACTTGTCCATCTGTGCAGAGCGTACTAGCTATAAAGTTGCAGCGCTCACTGTGGTAGTGTCGATGTTTGTTTTTTCTGAAAGTTGCGTTACTCTTGTAACATCTTTGTTGTATCACACTTTGGCCAAGTTATTATTCTTTGATAAATGGGTTTGTATTAGGCATGTAATTTCGGGTGTTACAATATTGCTGTGTAAGGTGATTTTAATTTTTTGAAATATCAATAAAATATTTGTACTCTTGATATTTTGTTATTAAAAATCTAGATAGGAAATCTTTACACTAAGGAAAAAAAATAGAGGGTCTATTCTGTTTTCAGTGATGTCAGTGCTAAAATATTTATTAACTTCCTTGGGTGCTGGATCAAGCCCTAAACCTGAATTTTTCATGAGTTCTAACTTCACAAAGGTATTGGGGAATGAGCAGTCCGAACCATGTAATGATCCCAAAAGCTGGTCATTAGGCAGCTTCTTAATCAGCTGGTATGTGGATTCCTGGTGGATCACCTTACATATTTAGCTTTCTTCCTGTGCTTGTGGGTTTTGCTGGTCTTTTTTCCATGCTCCTTTTCTTAAAAACTTCACAGTTATGAATCAGTCTTAATAATTTCTTGTAACTCAAGTCATTATCTGATGTACGAGTTCTGCTAAGAATCTGCAGACACATGGTGAGGTAGAACTTAATGAGCATATCCCTGGAACTGAAAAATAAACAGCAAATTAAAAGATAATAATTTCTAAGTCTTTTTTTATGTAAAAGGAACTTATAAATACTTTATGCCAGTAAAGGTACTCCTGTGCATAGGAACTACATAGTTATTATTTAAGAAAAACAATCAGAGCAATAACTGTTGTTTTGTCAGAGAATGAATATATAAACTTTGTAGAACCTGTTGTTTACAATTTTTTCTTTTATTTGAAAACAGTAAATCAGCTTTCTCCAAATACTGATCTATGCTGAATAAAAATAAGTTTAACTTTATTCAGGTTTTTTGGAGCTGTGGGTTTGATGCAACAACCCGAGACACACTTACCCCATAGTGGAACTGTTGGAAGTATATTAATCTGATTTTTAATATTATTGCATTTAACAAAACAGTAAAAAAAAGTTAATATTCAGCTTTTGCTAATTATTGCAAATAATTATAATACTTTGTGTGCACTGGGATTTATTTGTAGTATCTGTATGTCTAGAATGTTTCTGAGCTTCTGTTATAGAAAAATCAAAATACTTTTTAGTTTCTGTTTTGGTAGATAGTAGTCAAAATTAATGTGTAATATATGAAAATGTTCAGTATGATGGTGGTGAATGTAAACTTACTCATTGCTGATGACTGGTGAACCTTAAATTGAAGATCTCTTAAAGCATTTCCAGATATAGTTGTGTTGAAAGCAAGCTCTTCGTAGAGACTTCTATTTAATGTCCTAATGTAGGGTCGGAAAAAATGCAGGGTCATGTATACTAGAGGTCTCCACAGGCAGGTGGTATTTTAGGATTAGGTTATATGAATCTGTATGTTCATCAAATTTGCAAATAATTACTACTTTTTTAATGTCTGCGTTAATCCTGTCCAGTGTAATCCGTCATTGTTCTGTCCTCAATTTGCATAGACTCTCCTGTTGTTTACTTTTGCTTTACTCACATACCTTATTTTGCCCTAATAGAAATACCGAAGAACTTACTAACTGTTAGCTGGTCGAAGAAGTAATGTTTGATGCTCAACTTGGTGGCATTTTTCTGCTGTGTCAGTAGCACAGTGAGTTTGGAACGCCACAAATAAACTTGAGACTTCAGAGGGCGCATCACTAGGTAGAAAATTTTTTTTTTTTTTTGCAAACAAAAGGATGGTGAAGCCTGCTTCACTGGAGAGGCAACTTCCCTGAAGCTGCAAGGTGCTGCCTGTGGATAAGTCTTCCTGCTAGTCACTGTGGTATTTGACATTAGGTACCCTTATTTTAAGGGAGGATGGTGTTCTGCTCTCCCTAAGAGAAGGGAGGGTTATAACTGAAAGCTTCTGTGGAGGCCTTGTGGTGTGGGAGTAGGAAGGAAGCGAGTAGTGAGACGTTAGGAAGTAGCAGGCTTTGGGGAGAGGAGTTGGTGGTCAGGAGCAGAGCAGCGTAGCGGGGGCGTGAATGGCAACGGGGAGAGAAGGGGGATGCGGCGGGGAGGGAAGTGGATAGAGGCAAAGCAAGCATTTGGAGAAGAGTTGAAGGCTGAGGGGGTTGGTGCGCAGGTAATCAGGGCTGTAACGAAAACTGGGAGGCGTGTGGGGAACAGGGGCCGTGTGGCTGTGCATAAAAGTATTTGCCATGGCAGGAGGAAGGAGATCTGGTAACGGACAGTGATGGGAGGGGGAGATGGTGGTGACTATTTATGGGAAAAAAGCTGGTAGCCTTACCGACGACACAAGTGTAAAACCCCATGGCTTATATTTTCACAGACAGTATCAACTAGAAAATGCTGCTTAATCACAGTCTTTACAGACAACAGAGTCTCAGGATGATTTGAAAAGGGAAATAAATCGGCATCCGACTACTATCAGGCATATAAATAATTTCATAATGTTGTCACTGTTGCTGCCTAGACTTGGAAGAGCTTAAAGCTGTTACAGTCTAGATCATCAGGCATATATGGACACCAAGCCCCACTGTTTTAGAATGATAAATGGTATCAGTAGAAAAGAAGTGCTGAAATATCTTTGAGGACTTTGGCCTGGATGTTTAGGTTTCCATGAGTTAAGTCTCTAGGCAACTAAATACATGACTCGAGTTCAGCTTTTTCTTCTTTGTCCTACTTCAGTTCTGTCTTGTAGCTGCAAACTCCACGTCTCGGTTGGAGGAAAGGATCGGAGAATTCTGCCATTGCCGTAGCATAAACAGCTCTCTGACAAAGACCTACATGTTTAAGTTTTTGTTAGGAAAAGCATCTCGTCATTATATTCTGAAAAGGGTGACTGAAATGCTCAGCATGCCTTCTCTGGCTCACCATTATTTTGTTTACTTTGACTATATTCTTTCTTACTTGTCTCTTGAGTAAACAATTCTAATCCACTGCTGTACGTGCAAGTCATTTTTGTTATTTATTTCTGAACCTCCCTATTTTTTGTGCATCCTTTTGACATCAGATGACCAGAAGTAAACACAGTATTCCTAGTGAGGGGAAACCACTGATTTATATGGATTATTCTAATCCAACATCATGCAAGCAAAATCAAAAAATAGTTTGACTACCTAATGATTCAGAAATGCAGAAGTGTTGCCAAAAATTTTAGCATTTGTTAGCTTTACACTTGAGCAAATGCATTCTGGTAGAGATTTTAACTTCATTGTTTTAACTCTTATCTTCAGAGTTTTAAGGCTATGAATTTATTTCACACACAGAAGCGTATGTTTTACAATTAATAGAAATATGAAAATTATTTTTTAAATTGCTTGAATCTTCCTTTTTGTATAAATATTTCTAGATCTATATATACAGGGACAAACATTCTTCCATTGAATACAGCCAGAAAAGTTTTCTTTATTGAACAGGAGCTTTAATATGATTTAGCATTTTCTAGTTTGAGATAATGGTCTGAAGTATGGCTTGTGCCATAGGAAATAAATTCAGTATACCTTAGTGAGGAAAGGAGTATCTCTTGAATAACATAAGTTTATGTGTATTTTGAGTGCTTAAGTATTTAAACAGAAATAGGAACAAAATTTTTTGAGGAACCTGAGCAGAAGTAGGAACTAGATGTGTTGATTTTGTAAGCATTAAACAGTCTGCATTTTACGAATTACTCTCTGATCCCTTTGAATTCAGTGACTGACTAAATAATTTTATGTGCCTCTTCTGGACGGTGGTTTTCCGTGTATTTGTCAATCATAACTGGAGCCTTGGTATTACTGTAATACAGAATAATAGTAATAATGAGGGAAATTTTTTTTTCATTGACTTCTATGAAAATTATTTTGGACCTCATACAGGGGGATGATTTTACATAGTTCAATAAAGAATAAAAAAAGAAAAGTGATAATTTAGGGTGAACAGTAGAAGAGACTTCTTATAATGAGAGAAACTTGATTTCTAAATTTAATTTCTATTGGATACCTTAATTCGAATTGCTGATACTATTCTATATTAGCTTCTTAGCTTGGCTACAAGGGAATATCTTTGCGCTTACAAGAAATGAACTTAATTTTTTCATTCCTTTTTTCTCCTGTTCAAGACTAAAAAAAAAAAACAAAAAAAAAAAACCAACCCCCAACAAACCCCAAACCTATCCCAAAATACTTAAATATATTTTTTCTCTAAACTACAACAGCTGTACAATATTGTTTTAAATAAATATTCTGATACAGTTCTGCCAAAAACAAGAAAAAGTGATTTGTTCAATCAGCTGAAATAGTTATCTGCAAAGTAGCAATGAGTTACTTATGCATTTTCCCCATGATTCAGCATTTGATGAATAGTATGTTAATAAACAATTGCTTTAAGTTAGAAAACCAGATTTGAGAGGATTTGGTTTTTTATTTAGATTTTCTGTAGTAATACACAGGTCAATTGACTGTTTGACTTCAGACAGATTGGGGGGGAATCTACCAAAGGGAAAATGCCTGTTCTGTGTGAAATTAAATACATGCTCAGCAACTGGATTAATCTCTGATAATCTTTCTTGTTAGATGTTTTTCTCGCTGTTATAAAACACAAAATTTTAAAATCAAACTTAATTGTTTCAGATAAAAGTGAGGAAAAGAATAAATTTATGCAACATTACAGTATGAAGTATTAACTGGGAAATACATGGAGATGTTAAATGTGCTGGTCTCATTTTCATTTATAGCCAGGGAGCTTTACATGACTTTTACCATGACTTTTTACTTTAAAATAAAGTAGTATACCTTTTCTACATAGAAAAGTAACAGTCATATGTTGTCATTATTAATTTTTTTATTTTTTTTTTGTGTGTGTGTTAAGTACTGAGATTTGGTGCTACCATTACAATATTAAGTGTTAATATCATGTGTTTGGTAAGAAAACTTTAAAATAATGTCTGGACAGAACATGTGTGTTTCTGTAGAGAAGATAATTGCTCTCCTAAATTTGAATAGCGTATGTTTGTGTGCGCATGTATGTGGCTTTTTTTTGAGGCTACCTTGTTTGATGGTATTATCTCATAGGCATTGCTTCCCTTTGAGATGGATGGGACTTGTACCTCTCTGAGAGGTGAGCTTATGTCTAGCAGTGCAGTGCAACATATTTTTCTCTGTGCCATGGAAAAAGGAGTTTATGACTTGGGCAAAACACTTTCTCCATTTCTGTAGAGACTTGTGTGTTTAGTGTCCAAAAACTTTTTCATAAATACAGCTATAGAATACCTAAGGCTATTCAATTCATCTTTTCAAGGGCAAAGGATTTTTTCTTTTCTTTCTTTTTTGATTAAATTTTTTGAGAAAGGGAGCTGTCAGAACTAACTTTATAGTTTTTCCTTTGTTGAATTGACACTCTATAAAATTTTATTTTAGCAGATTTGATACAAGAAGGAAGAAAATGATAGACTACAAGTAGGGCACAGAAGAAACTTGTAGGTTATTAAATCTTTTCAAGGAGAAAAGGAAGTAGTTCAGTGTGCTCACAGAGGTTCCTGTGTCAGCATTTGAGAAGCCTAGAAGAGCTTATCTTCAGCCAACAGTAGGTAACGAAGGACAGGATGTGAAGGGAACACTGAACTACCATCGTGAAGGAAATTTGAGATATTAGCCTGTTTCAGAACTGGTTTTGCTTTAGATGTCGTCTTGCTCTGCAGTTCTTGAGCTACAGTGTGAGAGAGTTTTGAGCACACAAATTAAAAAGTGAATGCTAATGGCTTGAAATAGACATTTTTAATATGCTTTTTGCTTTTTTTTTTGAGTGAATTTATCATTAAGGAGAAATGATAGCAACACAACAGATAAATTGCAGCAATTTAACACTTCATGCACCTGTTTGGTTTTGGGGGGTGCTTTTCCTCTCCATACTGCTATCCACAGCTGTGTACATTTTACTGAGGATTGGCCCCTCTCTTGAGGGCATGGGCAGTAGTAATAGAATTAGTTACGGGTCATTTGGCCAAAGGGTTCATGTCATACTCTGTCAGCTCAGTGCTCTCTGGCAGGTGAGCTGGGTATTTAGGCATGTGTATTGCTCCACCTGTGACACTGCTGTTCTTCTCTGCACCCTACTGAGACTTCTTAGCTGGATTTTACTTTGTTTCCAGCAGTGAATTTGTCAAAAGGACATCAACATTTTTTTAAAACAAAAAATATTAGCTGTCGTCCCAACCCTGTGAATTGGTAATGCTTCTGGAACGTACACTAGAGAACGTGGGGTGTGTACGTATTGAAGAGTGGAGCAGGTGGAGCCAGGTAGGCTGTGCTGAAGCTATCAAGTCTGTGAGATCAGTCATTTTCTTGCCAGTTGAGACTTGTGTTAGACTTGTATGTATCATGAGCATTATCCTTTACTTGGATGCCATTCTTACAGAAGATTGCTTGTTATTTTAGGTGCATGGGATTGGCCTGGCTAGGTGCTTGATTGATACTGACCCTTTCTGATAATGAGGGTCAGTATCGGTGTATAATAATGTTACAGAATATGCCTATGCAAAGACTTATGCAAGTATGAACTTGTATGGAGCCTGCGCAGAGCTTAATACCTTGGCAGTGCTGTCTGTAACCCAGATGTGTATAGCTGTATCCTGCAGTTGCACTTTATTGTTGCTAACTTTCTGAAGTCATAACTGCTGTAGCCAGCCTGTGAATTATTACGCTGTAAGAGATTGTTTGTCTTCCTTAAGCCCTCTTGCATGAGTGTTTGCCATCACCTTTTTTAAGCTAAGGTACAGCTGATTCAATTCTGTTCTTCACTTCTGCCTTTTTCCGGCCAGTGCCAAACCCCGCTTGGGGCTGAACTGTTGTTTCAGCAGGTTACAACCAGAGATTTTGAGAGAATTATGGACAGCTTTCCACCAGCCCCTTCTGACTTCTAGGAGGCACTGGCTCCTCTCAGAGGGGAGTTTTTATGGCAGGCTGGAGAACTTTGTTAAGCAGCTACTGTAGTTTCTGTAGCTGGCTTCTGATGCAGGGCAGTTGGAACGGGATGAAATCATACAGATATGAATACTTGAGAACTTCTGTAAAGTCAGTCAGTCATACGTGGAACTTTTCTGAGAGTATGCCACTTGTCCTTTGTCTAGCCAGGGAAATAAGAAATACTACAACAGCCTGAAAGCAGGTGAACGTTATCCGGACTGCAGTAGTTTGGGAAGCAGACCTTATGTTTTGGGAACTTGTTATTTCTGCAGTCATGGAGATGCTCATTAACTATGTCACATTCAATACACAGTTTATTGAGCAGTTTACTGACAAATGACAAATAGAACAGATGTATCTTGAGTGATAGCTGGTTTTGGAGAGGATGGTCTTCCCAGGGTTAATTGTGTTCATGTCTGTTCATGAAATTTCCCTTGTGAAGGTTAGTCTGGTAACACAGGTCTTGGTTAGCCATATTAACTCTCATCCAGTAACAAATATAACAAGGTTGCGTTGGCAAAGGGTACAACTGCACACAGCTGGGAAGACCTACCATTGATTTATTTAGGCGATTGTAGGCCTATACTTCCTGAACAATGTTATTTTTAAGAGGAATATTCCAGTGTTGTTTCAGAAGATTTTGCCCACTTTAGACTTACGTGACTACCACAGAGTTCCTGCTATGGCCATGCTTTAATTACAAACCTAGCAGTTACAGGATGATGTGCATTTCATACTTCAAGATAAAAACCTGCCGTTTGAATGCTGTGAAGCCAGTGTGATCTATGTTGCTGTGTCATGCTGTGCTCTGCACCACAGAAAGTGTATGTGTAATTGTTTTAATCAGAAAGGGACAGAAGATGCTGCTGTATGCAGGCACATTTCAAACGGGTGCAACTGTCCAAGTACGGGATAGGTCCAGTGAGCAAGGAACTCTGCTTTATGTTAGGGTCTTTGCCTTGCATGAAGATCTAGAAGGAGAAAACCCAGTGTGGTGATAAGGAGCATGTGCTGTTCTGTTGCATAGCCTTTGGTTTGTTGTTTTTATGTGCTGGTATTACAGCTGGTATTACAAACCCTTAGACCTTTCAGTAATGACATGAGAAGTTTGGGTGCAGTTTCCTGATTCTTCTTACAAAACTTAAAATGGCATTGTATTTTCCAAAAAGCCAATTAAAATATAACAGAGCATTAAAGTAACCAAAAATACACAGAAAAGTATTCCAGTTTCTTGTCCGCTGATAAGTTCATAGTTAGAACAGTGTAGTAAAACAAAAATGGATGTAAAATTGTGCCCTTGGAGAAATTGTACAAGGAGTCTAGAATAGTGACTTTTTCTGCACTGAGACTTCCACTAGATTTATATAGTCTATACTTTCCTAGCACAGATAAAAGGGCCCAGATCAATGATATAATCTACTAATTTAGACCTTAGTTTCTATTTTTGAGTAAGTGATATCTTAAATTTTTGCCGTAGGTGTTTGGGAGCATCTTGTGAAGGAACATTTGTCCTATGACCATTTTGGATTATAAAGCCAGAATAAATATGGGAGAGCATACTGAATTTATAAAATATCGATCTGAGCGGAACAAAAGGATTCTTTTTATCTCCTAACTGAAAAATACTCTGATTCTTCCCCACCCCCCAATGAAAGGAATAAATGAACAAAGAATTCAACTGAACTGAGACACCAACAGAAGCAGAAAAGGTGAAAAGCCACAACCAGTGAGGGAAGGTGAAAAGGAGGGTCATAAATTATTTGTTGTGTGATACACAGGTTGTTAATGCTGTTAATGATTGAACTGTTTATTGGGGATTACAAAGGGTTAGTAAACTACTCTGCTCAGGAATTTCACTGAATCTGACAGAAATGAGCAAAAGTAAGGTTAGCAGGATGCTGAACTAGGACTCAGAGGTTTGCTACCAGAAGTCATTCTCCCTCCTGAAGCTCCCTAAGCCTGGTGAGGCTGCCCAGGGCGGGGAGCCTGAACACAGAGGGCTTGAGGGTCCTTCTTCCCTTAATTCAGCGACTGGACGTATTCAGACGAACTGAGACGCTCCTCTGATGCTAATAACTATATAGTGCTATTAAGTTACCAGAGTGATAGAGTTACAAGGAGTGTGGAAGTTTACAGAAATATGCAGTAATACTTGCTAGACCTGTAAATCTAGTTTGGGGGTTGGGGTTTTTTTGGTTTTTGTTTTCTAGGGTTTTTTAATAAATGCAAACTCCCTAAAATCAACTGGTAGTTACATATTTGTTATTTGCCCTTGCTTTGAGTCCATCTTAGTTGCTACAGAGAAGATCAGGTAAATAGTGTTACTAATACCTTTGCAATAAAGGACATCGAACTTGTTACTTATAAGATCCCTTATAACTGTAATGTTATAGTTTAAAAACTGGAAGTCACTTCCCATGTTTTACCCCATCGTAATAAAGATTACAGCTTCCACTTACTCAGCTGCAGCTCTGGCTGCTTCTCTTCTGCTTGTTCTTTAGGCTCACTGACTCAATTCTTGGGTTGTGTCCCCACGGGTGATGACCTTAAAGAGGACTCGGAGGAGTACTGTGACTTGTTCTGTGTTTTGTTTTGCTATTCCAGTCTGAAATCATGTTGCTCATGTTCATAAACCTATCATGCAGAATCTGATCATGAGGTCTATATTTAGAAATGAAGGAGGAACCTTTCAAACTCCCTGTAGTAGGCATGGGAAGAGGAGGAATATCCAGACTTGTCATTTCCTCACAGAAGAGGCTCTTCAGTTTCTAAACACATCTCTGGTGTTGTACAGCAGTATGATCAGCCTGTACCTGTGTTCGTGTTTTAAGTAAGCAAATGTATGTTTCTGATGTTTGTCCCAAAGTCATAGACTCATCTTTACTCTTAATAGCTCTTAGCCGTGTTATTCTCAATGGTTGGCTGTAGAGTAGACAATTGGAGTTCAGCTGATTCGTATAGATCATGCAAAATGGTGAAAAGGTGCATTTAAGCAGTACTAGTTTTCAGCATTAGAAGATAGGAGAGCTGGAACATCTTAGCCGTTGTAGGAATACTTTAACATATCAAATTACACAGACACCCCACCCCATTCCCATTTGTACGAAAATCGTTAATCCAAACCATGTGTTTGTATATGCTTTTATTTTACCTATCGATGATACGAAGTCTGGGGCAAAATGTGTCTGAGTAAAACTATTGGCATATTCTAAATGGGAATTCAACCACAAGCAATGTATCAAGTTAGCACAATTTACATTAATTAGCAAAATTCATCAGCTGCCAATCAAACTACTCTGAGCTCCAGTTTTGGCTGTAAGTTTATGCTTACTGGGGCTAACCTGAGTGTAGTAACTCAAGTGAAGTAACTGTTAGCTGCTCACTGTTGCAGTAATTTGAGCTGACTCGTGCTGTGAAGGTGAGCGATTGCTTGCAAGGAAGCTCCCAACGCTTGGAAGTTGTTCCTGCGGCAAACTGTGACAGTATTTGGTATGCATGTTCTCTGCTCTTGGCATGTTCTCTTCTGGGTCTGCTTTGCTCCTTCATAATATAACGTGCAGTGTAGTAAATACAGAAGTGTAATAATACAGTGATGAATCCATCAGTTAAGGATAAATGTCACTTGGTTTTGGTTTTTTCCTCACAAGTTGTTCAAAAATTAATGTAAAATGTTGCATTAAACCTTAGCATACGAAAGCAGAGATCGATATACCACTTTGTTGTGTAAGTTTAGGTTCATCTGTGAACAGGATTTTGGGGAAATAATGCTTATCTTCTCCCTTCCCTCAGAAAAACCAGAAATTTGCTTCTGAAAACTTCTGAATTTTTGCAGCTGTTTTAGGACACTGCGAAGAAGGGAAAGTGGATGTGGCTGAGTTATCTCTATCTGGCATTTCAAGGTATCATTTAGGAATATTTCATGGTACAACTGTGTTCTGCAAAAGTCACAGTATCCATACTCATAAATAATTTGTGCTTTTTGTGAACTGTCCTCCTTTAGAGCCTGCTTTGTTAGAGTAAGTTTGGAATGAAACCTCACTTGATAAACTTGGGTTTACTAGTTGATGAGCAGCTAGGTTAGGAGCTGTGTCCTCTATGAAGCAGCCTTTCTCCACCATCGGCTCTTAGGGAAAGTGGTCTCCACGTTGTCATCAATGCATCTCAAACCAGGCACTGCAGGTACCTCCTTGGTGCTTCTCCCTGTAGCTGCCCTGTATTCCTGGACATCCTTAGCCTGGTCCAGAAGACAGCCTAAACGTTTAGCATGTCTTGCCACTCGGCAGGGTGCAAGGAAGATGCCCCAGGCTGCTCTGGACCTAGAAGAATGTGCTGTGTTAGCATGTATCTGGGATAATGGGCCTTCCCAGGGTCACCCAAACACCTCCTGGGCTTCAAAGATCAAGCTGGAGAGTGTATGTATTGTCCCAGTCATGGAGGAGATGAGTGATAGTATCACGTTTTCCTACTTTATGTATGGATATTTACAGACAGTAGATTACTTATCTCTGCCTTTTTTCTGTACAGCGCAGGAGGTTTTTCTGGCATTAAAGTAGGTTGTCTTAATTTGGAATTTTTCCTTGTAAAAACAAAGCTTTTTACTGCAAAAGAAATGTTAGGGAGAAGTTTTCTTAAATCAGGATGCATCTACAAAGTGACGGCTGGGTACCCACCCACAGTTTAAAAAATTACTACCAAGGGTAGTACTGTTCAGATACAGCAAAACAATTGTGTAGAGATTATAAGCGGTAGAAAGTTGCTGTTGCCTGTTGTAAGAAAATGCAGAGGAGAACGAGTGTCTGACTTTAGATTAGAACTTGAATTACGAACTACTGAGAAAGCAGGATGGAAGTTCTACAGCCTACACTAGTATTTATTGCCCAGGATACATATTTGTGCTATTCTCTTTAGGAGACCCTGCAAGACTGTGTCTGAAGTTCACCCACCTATTAGAAGTTTTTGATGTTCCTGATAGAGGATGAAGTAGGATTTTCTGACTTGTGATGGCTGTAAATTCATAGGTAAAGAAGGCTTAGCTTTCTGGGTCACTTTGTGTCAGTCAGGCTTGCCGAAGGTGTTTGAAAAGACCTCTTCACGTGCATCTTGGTGAACGCTAACATTGCAGAAGATGTGCCAGTGGGCCGTGCTCGGGCTTAAATGAAGAACACAGATACGTTATGGGTGCTGTGCAGTATCCTGTGTGCGTTGCCTTTTTTTCCTGCCGTTACGTGTACGGGTGTCACAGGGCTGCGATACAGCCATCTGAGCCCCCTCCCTCCCTTGCCCCAGAAGAGCCAGGATGCAAACATGGCACGATGTTGTTGTGGTTGGTAAATAACTTTACCCATGAAAACCTTGAGTCATAATGTAATTGCCTGACAGGATACATTTAGATCCTGAGAAGACTTTTCAGTTACCAGTAGTGTGTTCACTACTGTGTTAATACACAAATACAAATTTGTCATAAAGACCCAACAATTTGGAAAGGAAAGAGACCTGGCAAGTGTATCTGGAAGATGTGTTTGTAAAGCCAGAGAAGTTTTGTGCCAGAACCTCTCTGAAACTAAAGGTGTGGCAGCTGGTTTTTGTTACCTGGTGTGTCTGATTCTTAACCGTAGCCATACTTCTAATTAAAAACTAAAAGTAGTTACTTGGTATTGTGCTGTGGTCCCTTATTAAGCTGGAAATGTATACCACTGGATGAATGACTGAATGCAGACTTTTTGTAAATACAGCTTTCGTTGAGATGAAGTATACCTGAGCAGGTTTCTCTTGTGTCTGTAAGGAATAAGGAGGGATTTTACTGTTTGCTAGATTGTTTATTTTCCTTTTGCAGGAAAAGTTCAGACGTGCTAATGTAGTAATCCTCATTCATCCACCTTCTGTGTTTTATTAAATACCTCACGAAAATTCCTCTGGATCACTTGTTTACCTAGAGCTGTTGTTTTAGAATGCTTAAATGAATACTGCTGTTGTTACTGGATAGAGTGTCCTTACTCTTGTGTACCGCTACTGCAAGTACTTCTTCAGTCCATGTGGACAAGAAGAGATGCTGGTTTTATTCTGAAGCATTTACTTGAAAACAGGCTGGTTCCCCTAGTCTGCATATTGCTGGTTTGTTAACATGGCAGTTCCCTGTCAGTCTATCGCACAATGTAATCTCGGATTTGGCCCATCTGCAATTTCTTCTGGCTGTCGTCGTAACCTGAGAGAGACGAGACGCCCCAGGTAGGCACAATTCTTAAGGCTTTGGTGTGACAGCACGTCAGCTCGTTTCTGTTTTTTTCCATGGTGGTATTAAGATGACAGAACAAGTAAACTGGAAGAGCTTTGTCCCAAACAACCGATGATGTCTTCAGGAACAGTGAAGTTTGCGTTGAACTAATTTTAATTTTCCCTATATAAACTTAGGAAATTTTAAGAGGAGAAGAGGGCTTCTTCCTTCCTTGTTATCTTTCCTTATCTTAGTTTTACTGTCCCAGAAACTTTAACGTTATACTAATACTTTAAGGAAAAGTCTTAAGCATCTTGGCATTCTTTAATGTTTGTCAGTACACAATTAATCAGTGGGAGATAGCAATTACGTTTCGTGCATGGTATCGTTGCTGGGGATGGGAGAGAAGAAGAAAATAAAAAAGCTGCCAGTTGCTTTCCACTTTTGACAGTGCTCTTGCTAGTTCATGGAGAGTAGCGCAGTGTCTCAAAAGGAGATAGGAAAAGCTCTGACACGAGCCTTTAGGAGACAGATCTCCTATTTTCAGCCGAGTGCTCAAGTGACTTTAAGAAGCATGTTAACTTGGAAATGTTGAGCTTGCCTTGTTGTGTGTCTGCCAGAAGTCCAGCTCTACTATGCTTCTGTAGGGTCTTTATTTCTTTAATGATCATCTGGTTATTGGGAGAAGAGATGGCAACAGGTATTCGGTTGTGGGTCTTGGAGGTGTGACTGCAGCATATTTAGGCATACTCGAACTAGCTTGGGTACAAAAAGCAGTAAACCTGCAGCAGAACAGGCTTCAACACGCTCTAGCCACTCTTACAGGCGCTTTTGCTGCTGCCTTTTTCATTGCTACTTGTACCCAAGCTAGTGAGATTAAAACTAGGTCATGTCTGTCTGTCTGCAGTTACACCCTTGTGTTGGCAGTGTAGGTGTACCTGAAGTTGGATTTCCTCTACCCAGAGAGTCCTCCCTCTTCTCCTTCCGCACGCCACCCCAAAGAAGGGAGAGTAAATGTGAATCCAGAGTGTTAGATCAGAGGAAAATGCTTTTTGCTGCGTTGTCTGATAACACTAAGAATTTATTGCTGTGATTCTTCCTGACTATAACAAGTAGAAGAAATAGCACTTTCCTGGTTTTAGGAAACTGGAAAACTAGCGTGAATGCGTACGTTCATAAAATACTTAATTCCAAGATGTCAATTATGCCGTTATCTTAGCATAGGTAAATTTGTCTGAAAGCCTGAGCTGGCCTGTTTTATATGGTCAGGATTGTTCTATCCCTGCACGAATTTCTCTGAAGACTCTGGGTGCAAGTCCCAAGCCTAAGAATGCATTTCTCATGCCCACGTGTCTAATCCACAGTAATTCTAGGCTATGGTAATTAGGTCCTAAAAAGAAAAAACATTTCTAGACAAAAATAACTAAGTTTTACTGAAGTCCATTCATAGTCACAGTGGCAAATATCCAGACATCCTTCTTTTTTGCCTACTTCCTTTCCCATCCTCCAGTCTGCACATTTTTTTTTTCCTTAAAGAAAATAAACTTTCACTTCCAGATTCAAATGCATTTCTATTGCTGTAAATCTCAAAATAAGCAAATAGGAAGGGAAGACCTTCAGGTAAAAATCATAACCTAAAACCTAACTCTGTCCTGTTTGGGGCATTCACTCCTTATTTGTGTCTTCAGTTTAAAATGTACGAATACCTCTTTTTTTTTTTTTTTTTTTTCTGCTTCACAGAGGAAATGTCAGAGCAGAGGTGTTTTATACCTTTATAGGTTTGTTTGTGTGTAATTCAGTATAGCTGTAAGATATGTTTTAAACAGAGAGGAATTTTGAAAATGTATAGGTCTTTCAGGAATGCATAGTTCATGTTGTCATAATTTTTCAACTTACCACGATCCAAACTTTGTTTTAGCTAATGCAAGGCAGATGGGTTATTGTTAGTTTTGTACACTAATATTTGTATTTAGGATTTTTTTAATGATTTGTACTAATACTGCTGAGGCAGTATGCATTATATAATAATGATTAAGGATTTTTTTTTTTCTTTTAACTTCAGTTGTTTTATTTGTTTTTCAGTGTTAGTCATGGATCAAGTGTTACAAAGAATTGATTATTTTGTATTTCACTAGGAAAAAGGCTGCTTAAAAAAGGGTTTCTGGTATGCTTTGGAAGAAGGAAGAGTAGTTGTTTATCCAAATGCAATAAATAAATAAATCTAGAAAAATATATGCAAGTACAATACTGCAGGAAACATGAGACAGCATAAAACTAGCCGCCTTTGCAGAAATATTTGATCAAGTATGCTTCTTCCCTGAGAAGTAAAATTCTGATTAATAATTGTGACAGTTATCAACTTCTAAACATGATCAATTTTATAAGCTCAATTACAATTTATTTTCTTTGTAGATGATAATTTCAGATAAATATCACTAAAAGGCAATTCTGAGCTGAAGAGACAAAGGCAATTAAATTCTACATTAATTTGTTTACCAGTGTCACATGGAATAAATCGACTGTAAGTTTTCATAAATTATCTAGATGTGCCAGTAGAGGAATAATTTTGTAGGATGTTGGAATGGGGAAATCTGAATTCTTTTCTGTAGTCACGTGTTTGAATAAACATTATGTAAATGATACTGTAAGTGACAAAAATCATACAAAACAGTGCTAATGTTAAAAATTATGTTGGCCAAATCATATTGGCATGCCAGGGCTGTCTTTTGCATACAAAAGCAAAAAATGGGGGCAGGGAAGAGGAGCAAGCGAGTAGAAGCTCAAAACCAGTACTTGCTTATTCCCTGTTTTCAAATGGTGGAACTTGTCGTAAGCATAAGCCCCATCCATGAAAGAGTACGTATTAGCTTGAAAAGATCAATTTTGAACTCTTTTGGTTTTAAAGATAACCTTTAAAATGTGAGCCAATGCAATGTAGAGTTTCCAGGAATACAAACAGAATCATTGCTTCTGCTTCAAACCTCACTGAATGGAAAAGCAACAGCAGAAAAAAAATTGTAACAGTTTTAGGTTTGTTTTTCTTCTTCTTCAGGGCACTGTAGGCAACATGAAAATTAAGACACACATCTCAATTTCATACTGTTTGGAAAATCTGTGAGTAGGAATAGCAGCTTCACTTCCTCAGCAACTAATGCCTATACTTTTCTGGATTTCATGATTTTTGCTAGTGCTTTTAAGATAGACGATAGAATTGTAGAATATCCTGAGTTGGAAGGGACCCACGAGGATAGAGTCCAACTCCTGACTCCACACAGGAGTTAAACCACGTATCTAAGAATGTTACCCAAACTCTTCTTGAACGCCAGCAGACTTGGGGCCGCGACCACCTCCCGGGAGAGCTTGTTCCAGTGCTTGACTGGAACAGATAGGGTATTAGTCACTAGTGTTGACCATAATACCTTGCTTGTAAGTATTTCTTACACTTAACTCTTTAGATCTTTTGTGTTCTCTAGTGTTTCTTTGGCTGAAATGAGAAGCAACTTCCATGTTTTTCATCATTTATAATGGGTTTTTCTTTGTTACCTGAAAAAATATAGATAAAGGGTTGTCTCTAGTGTTAGCTGTGAGAGCCAAACATGCTCACTTTGTTCTTTTTTATTTTTAAGCACGAATACAAGATAGCAACAGTGATTAAAGTCCGTTTTATGGATTTTCTTCCAGTTCCATCCTGATATGCTTAGGTTGTTATCCTTTGCTGTAATTATTTTATTTTATTATACCTTCCGAGTGCTTAATTTGTTTTTTATCTTCTATACATATTTTTTTTAATGATTTCAAAGCCAAATCTCTTGGTGCATCCTCATAGTGACTTAAGAGTCAAAGAAAAAAATACGTCATTTGACAAGTGGCAGCTGTGAGAGGTTAAATAACTTGCTCAAGTCAGTGTCAGAGTTGGGATTAGAAGTCTGTTCCTGCTGTAGTCCCTGAACACTAGATTATGTTGTTATTTCTGTCCTGAATTATAGTCTAATAAAAGATATTTTAGAAGGCACTATGGTAAGTATGTCCTCTTGCTGTTATTCGTATCTAATCTTTGAAGAGCAGGATTTATCACCCATGTCTACCCACTGTACAATCATCCTTCATTGTTCAGCAATTAAACTCTTTATTTGGTGTACATATGTAACAGCTGTTTATAAAGATACCAGTGTAAAAAGTCATTCAAGTAATTGTCATATACCTATTTTCACTTTGGGATTAGTTACGTGACTGAAGGAATGAATGTTGTCTGCATGCAGTGAGAAATAAAATACTAAAGAGAGGGGGCAAATGTTTTGAGCTCTCTTAAAACTTCCTGTTGATATTCTAATAGTGATATGGGCGGGGAGTATAACCAGGCTACTGTCTCTGTAAGCTGTTAGGTAACATTGCATAGACCAGAACTAGAAGGTAAAGTGGCAGGAATAAGAGTGTGTGGCTCGGATAAGCATTTCCAACTTCATTAGCAGTAGCAAGCCTCCATTGATGCTACAGTCATGTAAGGGCTTCATACTCTTTAGTTTGTTAGTGATTTGTGTGTACCGGGAAGAGGACGTCAGCAGAAGACAGAAACAGGAACTTGTAGATTAATTTAGTGGGAATTTGGAAATGGATTTAGGAGGTAGGAGGATTATACCTATGTTGTTTTGTGGGTTTATCATATGTTCCATTCATGGATGAAACGGTGAACTCAGCATGTGAAAACTACCTTGTGAGAGCTAGAAGGACAAACATGAATTGGTCTAATAAAGGTGAGGGTGAATTTTTGTTGCCATTCTTTAAGTAGAACCATGAACCTGGACTCAACACCATTTTAAATGAAGATGTTAGGCAAGTACGTATGCCATAATTATGCACATCACTGTACTCATGAGAGGAATTAACAGCAAAAAAATCATAAGGCTAACTTTTGCTGCTCTTCATCATTTTTGTGCTACAAATAGAGTAAGGAAGGACAATTCAGGAAACTTTTTAATGAATGGGTTCTAAATCTAAGGAAAAGACTTTCAAAGCAGAATACGTTTTGCATGGTTGTCACTGTGCTGTCTAAATAATATCAGTTATCAACATAGTTTGAAAAAAAAATTACTCTCAAAGTAAGATTATTTAGCATCTCTGGAAATTAATGCTTTAATGAATACTACTTTCTTGGTGCTTAGGATACTGAATTAGACTGCTGGTTTTTATTTTAACATATTTTAAATATTGGTCTTCACTGAGTAAAAGTAAGCTTGTACACAAACAAGTACAACTCAGTTAAAAAGATGAAAATATGAAATCGACTGTACCAAAATATAGGTTGGTCAATGTAGATTGTCAAAAAAAAAAAAAAAAACAACAAAAACCAAACCACATGCATGTTGTTTTACTTTTTCAATAGATAGAGTGTTGGTAATTTTTTGAATGGACTTTGAATTTGTCAGAAGAGTGAATGGTCATCAGGTGAAGAACTTCAGTCTCCACAGGTTTGTCTGCCTGCCTTTGAGAGCAGTGCTAATTGTTACCTTACAGTAGATAATAAAACGGGTCTGTTCTTTAAAAAGAAAAAAAAAAAAATCTTTTCTGCCCTTTCTTCAAGTCTTAAGAGTCAACTCATCCTTTACATATATCTTTTATTATTTGGGTTTCCTCTTCTCTACAGGTAAGTATTATGCATGCTTATCCTAGCATGAGAAGAATAACTTAAAAAAATAAAAATTTGTCATCTGAATGTGCATTGTCTGCGCCTCACTAGAGGGCAATGGATCCCTGTCACATCTCCATGACTTTCCTACGAATAGCGGAGCCTTCAGTTGTCCTTTGGAGAGGGACGGAAGTTCTTTCTCTTTGATTCTTCTTGAAAGCCACTGTGATCCGCAGCGATGGGAACGTTTGTCAGGCTGTGAACAGCTTTTTTTGTGGTCCTTTCTGATGTGCCGGGGGCAAGAGCACGCCAGCGGGCACGAGCAGAGAGGGCAGCATGCAAGAGCAATGGTGTTTCATGATGCATGAGGCTCAGAGGAGTTAATGTAAGAGATAACGATGCAAATTCCTTCTGAACATTTTCCTCCATGTTGCTGCAGCCCACAAGCTTGACTGGATCTTCCAGAAGGAAGAGGTTTTTTGAGCTTTCAGCCCTTTTCTTCAGTGCGTCATTAACAGACATCAGGGGTCTGTGACCACTTTCTCATGTTTGTGTGGCTAATTGAAAAAAAAAAAAAAAAGAGGTGTGTTTGAAGCAGTCTGGCTAAACAAAATTAGTGTGGGAAAAGGTTGTTTGGTTGTTAAAGACGTGTTGGGATGCCAGGGGAGCATATGGTCTGTGGTGAAAGGTCCAGGGCTCAAATGGCTGAGCCGTATTCTCAGCGCTGTCACTTGCTTCCTATGTGCTGCTGTATTGATCACACTCTTCTGCATCTGTGCTTTAAAAAGTGACTGATGGTAGCCTTGCGTCACTCTTAAAATAATGTTAAATTTATTCATGTTGGTAGAGGGCTCAGGATTACAGTAACTGAATACATGAAGAAGCTGAAAATAAGTATTCCTGACAAGGTTTATGGTGGTATAATTTCAAAGTTATTTAGTGAAATTTCAGCCATGTAAATTATGTCTGACTCATGCTCACAGTATTCAAAGTCAGCTTTTAAAATACACTTTCCGAAGTTTTCAGTGTTGCATACGCACTGTTGAGGCAAAGAGGAGAACATACGAGTAATAAACAGAAGATTAGTAGGCTCTGAGCATTCTTGGCAGTTGTGTAACTCCAATATAAATTTGCATTCCTCTATTTTGTTTTGCTTTTAAGTGGCCTTTTCATGATATCTTTAGTTTTCCCATTTATAATGAGGGAAAAATTGACTGCTATCAAAGCTAAAATGTGCCAAAAAGGGTAGAAGCTCATCACTTCTGAACTTGCAGAATGATTTTCTGTCATATTCTGTGTGTATTCCAGAAGTTCATCATTGCAAATACCGAAAATGTCACAGCAAAAATTGCGTGTTTGATTATGTAATTAGAGAAGTCCCAACATGATTTGTTTGGGGTTTGGCGGGGTTTTTTTAGCTTAAAGGAAGGCAAGGTTCAATGATATGTGCAGTACCTTGCCTTGAGGAGAACCGTTCAGATTTGTCCTCCAGCTCTGGATAACTTTGCAAATCAGAAGTTGTCTAAATGTTAGCATGCAGCAGTCCCCCGTCGTGGATGTTAAGGTAATCTGGTCGCAGGGACCTGTGTAACGGGTGTGCTGGGAAGAACGGAGAGAAGGAAGGAGCTATTCCACTGCTGCCAGCAAAGGAAAGGGGGCATGCCTCGCATCTACCGACAGCTCGGCTGGCTTCCCCCGGCCTGTCCCCAGCCTTGTGTGCCGCTCGGCCCCGTGGCAGGTGGCCTCTGAATCTGCTAATTGCAGCCTAGCACAGCATGTGCAAAATGCTTCCTGCCTTCTGTCCTGCTTATGTGGGAGCCCTTTTGGTGCTATCCTGTCAGAAGCCGCAGCAACAGATGTGTTCAGAAAAGGCAAGAGCTTGCATTTCATGCGGTTCAGTTCTGCATTTTCACAGGACCATATGGTTTATATAGATGTTTTGTATACATCTTATCTAGCAGATGATTAGAAGTTAAGGATTAAATGCAGAATTGAGCTTCCACTAAAATCTACGTAAAGTGACGCTATCAAAAACATGATCGAGCCTTAAAAGTGACTGACCTGCCTGGACATCTTTGTGTTTGAGAATATAGAGGTAAATGCCATAAACCCCCCATATTTTAATACTATATTTAAGAAGAATTTGCCCTTGCAAACCACTTTGAATTTCTAACGTCTACATACAAAATGTTAGGTTTTATTTTCAAAATTATTGTCGCGTACAAAGAAAAAAGATGCTTTTTTTTGGTAATGGAATACAGAATTGGAAGATGGATGCAGGTGCCTGGTTGTAAGCAGGTAGTGCTTTTTAACGTCTTGTCTCCTGCCTGGCCTCCAGTTGCTGCTCCATGTGGTCTTCGATTGGTCTTTGTGCGCCGGGCACAGCAGAGATGGTGTTGGATGCTTACGTTTAAGCTGAATCCCACCCTGAGCAGTTGCGATACACTTAAAGATGAGAAGGAATTGTTATCACAGCTGGGATACCGAACTTGGCCTTTTCCAGCGGCCAGACTTGGTTTTGGATGCAGCATTCAGGACTTGCTCTAAGATGTCTCCATTATCATACTATATTATCATGTTAGGAAATACTGGCAGGTTTAAAAAAAAAAAAAAAGAAAAAAGAAGGAAAGTATGAATATACTGAACTTCTCTTCTATGAGTTTATATTCAGTCTAGTTGAATTCAGAAAAAGGAACCTTTTTTTCTGATTTAAGAAACCAAGCTATTAGAGGTGCAAATATATAATAGAAAATTTTACTCAATTGAGTGTACAGCCCAAACAGTTATTTTTGTAGTTTCACTTATCACTAATGATAAAGCATCATTAAAAATAGGTCTTTTTTTCCCCTTCCATTTTGAGAAATTGAAATAAAATCCTATTTCGATTGAGTAGCCTCAGAATTGAACAGCCCTCAATTTAGAAAGCATCTATGTTTCTTGAATTAAATGATACCTGTGTAAGTCAACTTTCCACAAAAACCATCAGTGTCTTCATTCAGGCAGCAGTTGTGAGACCAGTACCATGGAATACCAATTAAAGGCATCTCTGTTTCAGGTGTCTGAAATGGCCCTCCTCAAGTCTGAAACCATGGCCTGGAGGGGACAAAATAGAAAACGTTGTTCAAGTTTCTTCTAATAACTAAATATCCAACCAATAGGATAGAATAAAATAAAAGTTAAAAGTCGGATAGATACGAAATAGAACCTGATGGTTTTCGGATTGTTTTTCATTGTGGGGTTTACCCATGGTAAATGTAGAAGTAGCGCCAATATATGTGATGATGTGGTCGTTAGTTGTAGAACACAAGTCGCAGTGATTTGTGGCATTGAGTTTTCACCTCCTGTTTGCCAGATGTGGAGTAGAGGATCCTCGTTCGGGAAGGTGGTGATGTATAGCTAGGGCAGCCGGGTTGCCCACAGTCAACTGCAGAGACAGCAGCAAGAAAAGTGTGCAGTCTATGGCTGCTTCTTATCCTGCGTTGTCTAAAGACTGCATTTTCCTTCCAGCTTCTCCTCAGTATGCTTGGACAAATTAAAATGGGGCATTTTCCAGAACTCATTGATGATTTAATCAAACCTGTTAAGATATACCTTTATATAATGAGTATCCATCCAAGCTCAGGGCAGAAAGCCCAGTCAGCACTCAGCAGGCCAAGAGAGATTTAGCCTACAGATATCACCTCAGTTCTCCTGCTTAACTCTGTTAAAAGTAATTAAAACGTTCAATGATAAAAGAAGAATCTGTAGTTAAAATCATAGGGCTGCATCCAGCCATACACAAGGTAGAACCACGCATGTCCTTCTATTGCCTCATACAAAACCACATTATTTTGGGCGAGGGAGTCTTGGGCAGTGGTTGAGTTTTGACCCGTAGTATTATGATGGGATATTTTTAGTTCTGTCAGAGCTTCATCCTTTTCTGGTTAAAATAAAATTTGAACCTTCAGATTTTTATGTGAAGGCTGTTCTGCTTCACAGAATTGAATTATTTTAATTGTGGTGTAATAGCAAAATAAATGGCGTATGATGCATCTGTGTAAACGTCTTTTCCATTTTTATAAATATGAATCAGTGTTTGTTTCGTGTTTATAATAACTATGCACTTAATTTCTCACATATGATGACATCTGAAAAGTAGCAATCTTAAAGAATATTGGAGCAATCTAATAAAAGATATTTGAGGTATCTAAATATGGTCAGATGACTTTGTTCATACATTAAAAAAAAAAAAAAAGCCAAAAACACCAAATGGACCCTTTTGACTGCCTTTTTTTTGTATTTAAGACCGAACAGTTAAAACTGGTAAGGTATACAAATGTGACCTGTGAGGATTTTGGCTAAAGCAAATTTCAGTCTTTTATACTTTCCAATACCTTCAGTAGGTTTTCAGGTCCTTATTTTCATAACTGGGGGGGGAAGGCTGAAAATTTACAATTAAAATTCACATATTTGTCAACATTTGAAAGTCAAATAGAATATTGTGTTCACGGAATTGAAGGTGTATTGATGCAGAAGAGAGTATATCTACAGTTTCTAAGTAGCTTTTGAAAGCAAGGTTGTTTTCCTGCAGAATGGAAATAATGTTTTGTCAGTCACAAATTGATTACCAAATTTCAAATATTTACTTAGAAGAAATCTATTCATTAATTCATTTGAATTTTTCATTGACTAAAGTCAAGAATTCTTGTACATCCAAAGCGTTTTTAGATTAATTATTAAATTCTATAATTTAATAAGCTTTAGAAACAAGATAATTCCTGATATTACGATATTTCTGGTATTAGGTTCTGAATATGCTAATATACATTAGTATATTCTGACATTTGCAAGCGTGAGAGATTGCATTTAAATAAAGTACAAGGAGTCACTCCATCTGCATTCTCTGTAAACCTGCTTTCTCAGAGTGATGAGCTCGCTCTTTATACTTCCCTCCACGTGTAAATGATGCTGAGTGTGAGATTGCTGATAGGAGATCCTTCAGATCTTTTTATAAAATCTGAAAATAAGGAATAGTTGCTGATTACTGCTACTAGAAGTCTTGGTTTTTTGTGAAAAGTTTCAGGTTTTTCGAAACAACTGTGGACTCTTTGGCTACATAGTTCAAAAGTATTGCTTTCTCTTGCATAAAACAGACTCTTTAGCAGGGCCTGTAACGATAGGACAAGGAGTAATGGTTTTAAACTAAAAGAGGGGAGATTCAGACTAGATATAAGGCAGAAATTTTTTACAATGAGGGTGGTGAGGCACTGGTACAGGTTGCCCAGGGAGGTGGTAGATGCCCCATCCCTGGAAGCATTCAAGGTCGGGTCGGACGGGGCTCTGAGCAACCTGATCTGGTTGAAGATGTCCCTGCTCATTGCAGGAGGGTCAGACTAGATGACCTTTAAAGGTCCCTTCCCACCCAGACTATTAAAAAAAAACCCCAACAAAACAACCCTATTATGCTACTGAATAATAGGTAGTGTTGATGAATGAAAATTCTCCAGTCTCCTTGCTATAAGTGCATATGCTTTTGCTCAGATATATGCTTTCCCTTCATGCAGAACTGCTTCAGATGTGCTGTTGTGAAGCTTCCAGCCTTCTTAGCCTAGTTGAAGCTATAATTTATTTAAATACTATGAAAGTAATGTTCTGCTCCTCTTGACAGTTTGCAGTGACTGATCTCTCCGTGTGATCTCGAAGTAGCACAAACTGTAGTTCAAGGTGGAAGTACGGTTATCAGTATTTGTTTGGTGTCACCGGAGGGTTTCTAAGTGGAAGGGAGCTTGGAGTTGCACGGGATGGGTTATCGTCGTTGCCAGTCTAAATCCATGTCCGTCAGACAGCAGTTCTGCCATCCCGTGTGCCGTTCTAGGGTCAGCAGCAGATGGTAAACAGCTTTGCTGCATATTTTTTGGTTTCTTCTGATGTAATTTTCATGGACTATTACTTCAAGGATTTAACTCCCTTTGAGAAACAATGGTAGTGGAAATGCAACGGAAGTTGTACTTTGTCACCTCTTGAAGCTGTCTTTTTTAGCTCTTCATGTGTGATTTCCCGTGGGGGTTTGTCCCTGAAGCTCATGTTTTGAAATTTTCTTAGGAGATTCTTCTGAAGAGCGATTCTGTTTCTAGGGTTTCTGCAGCTTTTTAGCAGTTGATGAATGGCTGCTCTGTGATTTTGGTTTGGGGAATGTTTGCCTTTTTCCTGATGTCTTCTCTCCTGCCATGCATGTTCTTGCAGCCTTTTATGAAACTTCTTTGTTCATTTTGGTGCTACAGCTTCTCGTTGAAAAGCCCATTTTAAAGATATCTGGTGCCTATATAACATCTGCCTGTACTCTCTGAAGCTTTTATAAATATAAAAAATAGTTACTCTATCTGGACTCGTAAGTCATTTGTGCTTCTGTGCTCTCAATTCAGTATCACTACTAGATAATCTTTATTGTTGCCTATTTGTAACTTTTTTCCCTTGCTTACCCAATGTGCTACACTCACTTTATGTTCAAAGCCTTGACATTGAGCGTACTCACTTTTGAATTTTTTCAATACCTCAGTTACATTTTTTACCTATTCTGTGATATACCAGATAATAATAAATATATTTTGTCTTTATTTCCATTAATCTTATTTACAAGTTCAAGCAAACGTTTACAACGTACATATTTACATATTTTAAACGACTCTGAGATGTGTTATCACTCAAAATACTAATTAATGCAATTATTAGCCCAGGTAATTATCCTAAAAGTTGGAACAAATACTTTCTTTATATTTTGTGGACTGTAATTTCTGTTTACACCAAAGCTTACCTTAGTATTTACCATTTCCATTGTTTTTAAACAGTCACGAAAGTGGAGGTTCTTTCCCCAAATGCAGCAGTAGTTTGTGACTTCTTAACCAAATTGTCAGATGTTCTGTGTCGTGTTTGTTTCTCTGGGATTTCGTCAGCCTTGCAGGAAGGCTGGTGTTGAACTATGGCTGTAAAATCTTGAGGTGGAGCAGAACCTTCCAAGTGCTGTGGCATTCTTGGGCTTATTGTCTCAAAGTTTATTCTGTTTTATCAGGGAATAGGGAGTAATTCATGAGCTAAACTTCTGCCTATTAAAACTTAAAAAAATAGCCCTCTGCTTCTCAAACATGAACATTTTTTCATTTTAAGAGACTTCTCTGTTCTTTGTTTATAGCTGGGGTCAAGGCTTGCTTTCATCATCTATCAGTCTCAGCTTTGTAAAACTTTTGCCAGCTAGTGTATAGACCTTTAACTAAGCAATGTTGCAGTTACCAACGAAAGAGTTTTATTCTTCTGAGCAATATTAGCCAGTCTAGTAGATTAAAATAAACATGCGAAGGAAAATTTGGCCGAAGGTTTTGCAGGCAGACGGGCAATCATACTGACTTGAACTATCTGCGCCATCCATTCCAACTCTATCCCTGCAGCAAACTGAGTGTGTGGAGCAGGTTGGGTTTGTCACGTTCTTTTGTTTGTTCTTTTGCAGTTACTTATTCATACTTTTTGTGAGAACCCAGTGTCTGTCTGAGGCAAGCTTGCCCACAATTTTGTGGAAGAAAATAAATGATGTATGTACTATGTTGACATGCAAGAGTAGTGATGGGGCATACTTCAGCTTTTCCACCTGTGTGGCAACTGGTTACGTGTAGAGAAGATGAAAGTCAGAAGATGTAATCATATTGGACATGAGAACTGAAAGTGCATTAGGCCAAGAGGTTCCTAATGTGAGGAACTATTACCAGACTAAAATGAGGTAGTTGTGATATTTTTAGTTTATGAGATTGTTATTGATGTAAAATAAGAAAATAAGGGATGATGAGGAGAAATCACATCAATAGAGGGAATACGCAGGTGAAAATGAATGTGATTTGATTGGGGGGATGGATGGATGAAGAAATATCAGGAACCCAGACAACTGTGGTCAGAGATAAGAGATGGATTTGGGGCTGCAGTGGCAGAAAAGCAAAGCTTGAAGAAGAGGGAGGAGACTAGGGAGAAAAGTCATTAAAATAAATTAATAGGGCTTCTAATGTTTAGTGTAAACAAAAATCTCAGTCTCATGTTGTCAGCCTTTGTGTCTGAACTCAGATGTGTGTGGAGGGGAAGAGGCAGCAGCCTATGTTTCTCCTTGCTGTCCTGTGGTCTGAAGAGGTCTGTAACTCTCTTCAGGAGAGCCGTGCTGGGTCAGGTCTGTGGCCCATCTGTAACCCTTTCTGTACCCCGTCTGTGACAACGGATGGCACAAGGGCTTAGCAAAAGTGGATGTATAGAGGTATACTTCATTGATTATCAGAACCTCAGACACCACCAGACATCCAGAAATGAAGCTTGGCCTCACACCACGTGTTTTTAATAGTTGCTAATGGATTTGTAGTCCATAACTACTATTTCCTTTTGAAGGCATTTATACTTCTGTATACATATATAGCCTATGGCAGCGTTAGGGACTCATCACTCAGTGTATTGTTTTTCAGAGTATAGGAACATCTTCCTCTCTATATTCCTTAGATCACACAGGAGGTTTTCAGCAGACAGCCAAGTGTGTCAGAAATCTCTTCGTACAGGAGGCAAGGTCTAGGAGGCTCTGCGCTTGTGGCCGCTCTGGACTTCTCTTGCCTCCCTCTGGTATGCACATCCCTGCATGAGATCCTGCTAGAGCAACCACGTGTTCTGGGGAGATAAGTCAATATTCGTGAGACATTCAGAAAATATCTGATGGGAATTGTTGGGGAAGAAGCTGGGGAGGGGCATTCAGGGAACCTAGAGCAGGTTCAGTACATGCTGGTGATGAAGGAGGGAGATGAGAGCACCTAGGGAGACAAATGAGAGATTTACATCTTGGAGCTATTTTAGACTATGTTATTCTCCATGGGGAATTCCCATTCAGCTAAGAATGCTGCCATTCTTGTAAAGTATTTCAGTGAAGCTGTGTGATATAATTTTATATTAGAAACTATAGTTAAACTGTAGAATGTAGAAAATACTGCAAGAATTATCCATCTCGTCAAGGCTTTTAAAAATAAATGACTGTTAGTATTGCAGAAAGGGGAACTCAAAAGGTAGCATGAAGTTAACATAGAAGTTTAAGGACGACCTTAACACTGATTTTAAGTATTTGTATTAATGACTTTGACACCAATGAAAAGGCAGTCCTGGCGAACAAAGTTGGGAGGCATCAGTACAGGGGAAGAACAAATAGGGCATGAGAGCCAGCTGCCTGTGTCCCTGCTGCTTCCATTTGCATGAGTACTAACTTTTTTATAACCAAAAAATGAGTTAAAGCTCATATCTTACCCTCCTCCGCTCTCCCCCAAAGTAGGTTGCGGTCAGATCAGGTGCTCAGCCTGGCTTGCCATGGTTCATTGCATGGCCCCATAAATGCCTGTGCTAGCAAGGGGAGGTCATGGGAATGAATGAGTGGGTTTGTGGAAGAGCAAGACTGCCCTTTTCAGAAGTACCATGGACTTACATCAAGTGAAGTAAGGGGCTGTGGAAACATTGCTTAACATAAAATGAGCTGGATCTTTGATGGCAGTTGATCCAAAGGTATTTGAACATGACGGTGTTGGGCCAGAAGCCCTTTAAAAGGGAGAGAGGTCTGGAGAGTACTTCAGTGCCCAGACCAGGTCTGGTGCCCAGTGGGACGGTGATGACTAGAGACCAGCTAAGCACAGTACCTTGCAAGAGCCTCATGATATGGAGGAAGTCAAGGCAGTGGTGGGAGGATCATGTGCTTGTGGTGATTTGTGGTTACAGGGTGAGCGGAGACAGAAAAAGAATAATTTTTGTGTTACTGTAGTCTGCTGTAAAGCAGTCAAGATTTGAGAACACATGTACTTCTGCAGGGTTTTTTTTCCTCCCTAATATGGAAGTAACTTCACCTTCCAAACATATTAAAAACAAAGATTATGATGATGATTAAATTATAACATTATTTACAGTAAGTGGTAGAAGACCTAAGAAATCCATAGCGTCTGTAGCTTTTGCTAACGACAACAGTGTGACTTAACAACAAACTGACATTGTAACCTCAGCTGCCTAAAAGGACCCAACTTACTTTCAAAAATACTTTGTTATGTTTCAAAAAGAAAAACTTGCTGAGGTATTGATATTGGTAGGCAGTATCTTTTGCTCTTACAGTACACAGAATTCGGAATATCTCAGACCTTGACAACCAAGAAATGAAAAGTTATGGTACAAGAAAATCCAGGTTTAAATCTTCCCCTGCTGAGCTGGCAGTAGCACCTGAGAATTATTTGCCTGCTAAGGTGTAGTTGTACTGAATAGTGGAAGGAGCAGTTGACATAGCTAAATGGAGTTGTTGGTTGGATTTAAGGAGATTTATTAAACTTTCCCTGTTCACCTCTGGTACCATCCTTCTGCGTGTTTATGCTTCATTTCTACAGTAAATGGGGCCCATTTTCCATCGGTGAGATGATAGGAGATAGGCTTGTGGGTTTACTGGTATTCAGTCAAAATACAGAGCTGGTTGTCATCCAAGGAGGGGGACTTCTAAAAGTGCATTTCCACCTGGTTGGAGGGTATAGAGAAGGCAGAGGCAGACTTGTCCTGGAGGTACACAGTGAGAGGCAATGGACACAAGTTGGAAAAAAGGAGATTCCAGTTAGATGTAAGGAAAATAAAGTCCCCATGAAGGTGGTCAGCTGCTGGAGAGGTTGTAAAAATCTGTTTTCAAAGGGATGTGAAACTTGATGTGTCAATGCCCTGAGCATCCTGATCTAGTTGAACCTCCTTTTAGCAAGAGGTGGGACTGGACACCTCCAGAGGTCCCTTCCAACCGGCATGTTTCCGTGATTCTAACCTACAGTAAGTGTAGGTTTTCTGTGGAATAAGTGAAACATGAGGTTATAGGCCAAATGTACTCTGCCCTAGGTCAATATACATTTACTATGGGTAACTCTGGCTTGTGACCGTGATGACTCCAGTATTTACAGGCCTCCACCTCTGTTCGGCAGCGCTCCATATGGCCTTATCTCTCCATGGTTACCTTCGTGTGCTCTGTGTATGATAAACTACCGAAAGAAGCTCGTTTCTATTACCATGTTATCAGTGCCTGCCTTTTGCCAGCACACGTTTGTATGATGAGTTACATCAAGAAGTTAATCCAGGTTATAATTAGTACAGCACGAAAACAGGTTAGTTTTAAGGGTTGGCTCCTGATGCAGTGAGTTGGTTGTGTTAGTGCTAGGGAAAGGGTGAAGTGTACGGCAGAGTCAGATAAAGTGCAGAAAAAGTAGGACCGCTTCCTCCAGCAGTAGCACCAACAGTTGAATGTGAAAATGCAGAAATCTGGTATCAATTTCTGAGAGATCATATCATTACATTTACTCTGTGCTAATTATTTTTTCTTGATCTAAAATGTTGGGGTTGTTGCCATAACACTGTTTTCAGATGACCGGGATTATCTATGAAACCTTATCATCGTATATTTACCTTGCACAGCAAAAATGATTAGAATTTCTGTGAATAGGGTTTTGGTTTGGTTTTTTTGGTTTGATGACATTTTGTGTATATTTTCACGTTTGCATTTATTTGCTGTCCATAGGTTACCAAAATTGGAGGGTTTCAGGAAATACCCAGTTTCTTAGAATTTTAGTATCGAAGCTTCATGCATCGTGGCGTGTGAGAGCTAGACACAAATATCAAATTTTAGGACCTCAGTGCAATCCACTGAAAAGGATGTAACTGATTGCATGACTTATAGCCATTTCTTTGTGGACACTCACTCCAAGGGATTCAAGCCAGATGATTTAGTAATACTAGTAATACATTTTAGCTGGGCTAAAATGGTGGTCTGCCTTATTTATCGGAGACACCTGAATGTGCCTTTGTCTGGTCTCTTAAGGAAGTAATGTTATGGAAAGACTAAGAGAACAGGCAAGACAAGGCTTAACAGCCTATGTGTATCTGAAATTGTAAACAACTAAAGATAAAAAGGAAATATCCGGGCTAGCGTAGTGGCTTATAGCTAGAAATAAAGCAGTGAAATGAAGGAAGAGAAGATTAAGGCTAAATGTCATGAAAGAGCGTTCTGCAACACTAGTGGTTTTTTAGATGACTCTTCCAAAGAAAGCAAAGAAAAAACTGTTTCAGGACAAAGGCCCTTTTTTGCTTTTTCTTTTTTCTTTTTTCCCCCCCTTTCTTTCCTTCAGCTTAACCACTCAATGTAAAATAATCTCATATGGGTATATAAAAGAATGTATTAAATTTTTGAGGCATGAATGTGAATCTCTGCATCCCTGGGAGCTGCTGTGATGATGCCTGAATGCTGCACAGCTTTACAGAGCCGAAGGCGCGGTCTTTGCCATCGGGATCTCGCAGTGCAAAGTTCTGGTCTTGTGAATGCGGCGGTGGTAGTAGGTCTGTGCACGGTGTGCACCTCACCAGCCTCAGTGGGACTTTGCAGGAACGGAGAGATCTGTGTGGTTCAGGATTTAGTTCTAGATCAGTTGAAAAAAGTGAGAATAAAAACTGTTTGGGCTGAAGTGGGTAGAGATGAAGGGAGGAAGATAGGAAGAAATTATTAAGCTTTTATAGGAGTTTTTTGCTTTCTTTTTTGAATGTGTATAAACGCTGCTGCTTGCTTTACCATCAGTAGGACCTAGATGGCAATTCTAGTAATTTTTACCATTTCACTTGAGATTAGAATCATTCTAAAAGAGCAAGAAGGGGGTATATATTTGTGGTCTGTTAACCACCAATGGGAGGTAAAGAAATAACAAACCAAAATCCTGAATTTAAACATTTAAATGGATTAAATAGATGACAATTTTTAACAATATCATTATTTTGACATGGATACTCTTAGCTAAGCTTTTGAAAGCTTTTGATGTCCTTCCTTGAAAAAAACTTCGAGTATTATCTCTAGTGTCGTAAAATTTTTGCAGATTAAAATTGCGTTGGTGGTTTAAACTGGTGATTTAAACGGGCATTAGTAAGACTGCCATGAAAAGGATGCTTCTGTAGTTTTCTCCAGCAGCTAAGCCGGTTGGAGAAATTTCTGCCCGCTTCCTCTTGGCCATTCGTTCTTTCTCCACATGAAGGTTTTCTCCCCTTTTTCACTTCCCCCAGTGAAAGTGCTTGTGGTGGTGGATCTGTGGGCTAGTGAAATGGTGCAGATAAAACAATGTTTTTTATGTTTTTATTGGGGCGGGGGCAAGGCAGTTAGCTGGATTCTGCAAAATTTCCTCAGGTAGGTTCAATTTTTGTTTCTTTGGGGTTTTTTGTTTGTTTTATTTGTTTGTTGTAAGCCCAAATAATTTCAGTGCTGTGGTTTTCAGTGCGGCTCTGCAAATATTTGTCTTGGCACATTGGGGCGGTTGAAGCGCGGTAAGGGCCAGGTGGGAAACACGCAGCTGAGGGCCGAGCAGCGATTCTGTTACAGGCTTGGTACTGGAGAGGATATACATGCAAAAGTGCCCTTGGATTTTTCTTTTTCCCACATATATACATCCAGTCTTCTACATATCCCAAATAGCCATTAGAAACTGATGAAGAAATCTGTTAAAATGTGCAGTGCTTCTAAGAAACTTTTAAGTGCTGTAGCTGAAGATGCAAGTTGTTTCTAAAATTGTTTGAAATTATTAGAGTGATCAACATCACCTTATTTTCAATAATATAACAGTAAACTTGGGATTTTTTTCCTTCACTTTCTGCAGTTGTCTGAATTTGAGCAGTGTTCCAGCTGAACTCTGAAATCTGACAGTCGTCACTTCCAGCCTGCTAATGAAGTGTCGCCTGGCTGAAACTGGAGACTAGCCTGGCTCCAGAGCTCTTGTGTATTTGCTCCATATTTAAAGAAGAGATGCTATGTGATATTTTGTCCAATGTAACAAAAACAGTTAAATCTCTCCTTAAGATTTAAAACACAACTGTTCCTTGGGCTCAGATGCCTCCTTGCTGCCCCGAGAGGGTCTTATTGAAATGCAGACACTCCATCTTTCCCTTTCTTAGAGAGCAACCTGTCTTATCAATTACTTCCATAAAACAGCATTTACTACGAATACCGTTGCTGCTGTTCGGCTGTGAAGAGACGAACTGCATACCTGATATGTCTGGATACTAAGGCAGTTAAGCAACGCAATCCTTGTAATTCCTCCTGACGACTGTGAAACCGGGATGTGATGATTATGATTCTTCTGGGAGATGTCTTAAAAAATTAACAAGGTCATTTTCTTAACAAAAATTTCCAAACCTCATTTCAACCAAGTAGGAAGGGAATACTGCTTTTATCTACTTCTGACTTAATTGTCCATGCTCCTGTTGTGAAGATGTCATCATGCGATAGCAGTGCCGCTAACGCAGAGAGATGCCTCTCAAACCCCTGGGAGGAATAAGGCAGTTTCCCTGAAAGATTTTCTTTTTAGTAAAGATAAGATGGAAAGAGTAATGATGGAGAGTAAACTGATAAAGGCGGAAATATCAGAAGGAATGGCAGGCTAAAGCCAGAATTTTTAAAGCTGCATTAGATGCATCTTCAGAGCTGGAAAGGCCATTCAGAAGAAGTTACGTGCATCGCCAAGTCCTTTAATAGCAGGTGATCTTTTCTCCGCAGAAGAATAAAGAGCGCTGAGTTCTTAACTGAATGTGTCTTAAACGGGAATGTCTGGCAGTGGGGTCAGGTCGGCCTCCTGGGCTCCGGAAAGCACAGGTAGCCGAGAGAAGCTCGGTATCGCTGGATGTCTGAAGGTTGGATACGGGATTTGAGAGCCGTACAGAAACAAGTACTCCCTCCCTGATGCCTAAGTCCACTTCGTTAATAGCGCAAAATTACAATTGAACTAAGCTGATTAAATGGCACAGTAGATTTGACACACAGAAACAGTGTTGTTAATCTGGCAGCCAAATATATTGGAGGGGAAATGAGGTAAAAAAATTACAAAGTCCATGCAGAATTATAATTTTCCTTATTAAAAAAAAATAATAAAAAAGGCAAAAATCTACTGAGGCTTTTCCTTTTTTAATGTGTCTAGAAAGTCTGCTTTTCAAGAAGGCAGCACAGTGAATTGGGAGGAAATAGGATTTTATCTTTTATTTAACCAAGGAAGGAATACAGGCATAACTTCAAATAAATTTGGTACTAAAAAAAAAACAAACCCACCATTATTACATTTGAGGAGTATTCAGAAGTTTCTTGGAGTGATTTGCAGGTTCCATGGGACTGATCTGTATGTACTGCGCACATAGTTGGAAAGGGAGATAAATTCCTTTCTGTTAGTAATACAATCATCTCACAAGCTATTTTTTATTAAATTAGGCCTGTGTAACTAAATTGCTCCTGATGCCTTTTGTGGATGCTCCTAAATCATCAGCTAAATAGCAGCTGATCTAAGTTTGGCAAAAGGAAAAAATGAAGTTTTGGAAGACGATACTCATTGTTCCTGATAGTAATCAATCAGAATTTGATACTTGTATGCGGTCTTGTTTTAAAAGCATTGTAATTATGGCAGTGCTACAAATCTTATGTTAATGGAGGAGGAAAAAAAAATAGTAAATATGACCCATACTTTGAGCTTAAACATTCTGTGGATGTTACTTGTAGAATGAGTGCCATTTCCCTTAATGAAGGTAAACAGCAAGATTAAAAAGATCACTTTCCCAACCTTTCTGTAGTATCATTAGAAGCAAAAGCAAAGCGTATACTGGCTTACCTGACCAATTAGTGAACTGTTTTCTTCTCTTATTTCCTGTTTAATTCACGCTTTTGATAACTATTCTTTGTCTTTAGAAAAAATCTTTCCTGTGTTCTAGGGGTCTTTTTCAAAGCAACACTCAGACAATGAGACATGTTGGTATTTAGGGCATGTCCCCAGCTTTCATCTGCTTTTCCTTACCTTTCATGTTTGTTTTTTCCCGTTGTCAGAACCTGCGGTGCCTCCTCTTTGGTATCCCTAGCAGCAGCTGGGTGTGTATTTGTTTCAGGAGGTGGGTGGCCCTTCTCTCCTGCTCTTTTCCAGACACCGGAACGAAGGCAAAGCAGGTAGAGTAATAGGTATATGAATGTAAAGCCTGAAAAAGTGGGTGTCAGGCTTCTGTATTCGCATACAGACATTAAAAACATTTTAATCTTACATTAAAAGTCTTAGTAGATTTCAGTTTGATGGTGAACATGTACTGCAAATTTAAAGAAATATTCCTCTGTTAAATCTTGTGGGATTTGGGGGCACTTGTGAGTTAATTTGTTTCTGGGAGTTCCATCAAAAGAGAAATCCTTTGTAAAACTACAGATGTTAAAATACAGACAAAAAATAGTTCTTGTTCTGCGAAATGACATGCAGTTATTAGCAATTGCATATTGAAGTCAAAATGCAGAAAAGACCCCTGAAACCTACTGACTATGATTCTAAGATTTCAGAGCAACACTTTTCCTAGACCTTCTTTCTAGTTCTTTTCCTTAAAAAATAAGTAAGTTATTTACGGATTCATGGAAATATCCATATAGTTTTACTTACAATTTCACCAAGACTTATTGCTTAAACATTAATAGAAGTTAAGGAAATGACAATGACCAGGCGAACACGGACTAGTGCAGACACAGAGGAAGCCCCCAGCTATGGTAGTACCTGTAACCAGGCAGAACAACCCACCCTTTCATACTGCTATGAATGCATCTATTACACTTGGAAATCCAGCGATTCCATAGGAGTTTTCATTTTAAATCTTCTACCTAAAACGATTTTTGAGGGTTCAGCACTGCCCTGTTCCGAATCCCCTGCCACATGGCAGGAGCTCTGTACACGTGCAGACACCTACACTCTCGTCCAGCTGCGGTTGCCATCCTATTTCTTGTAGTGCCATGACCCCCTATGCCTCTTCCTCTCGTGTTTGTGGGTTTTTGTTAGTGGTTTGGTTTGGTTTTGGTTTGTTTTTTTCTGTCAGGTGGGAAAGTCATCTGGCCCAACAGGACATTGAACTCGTTTGAGTCTGGCCAGAGGTAAAAAAGGACTATTACTCTACTGAATGCCACGTATAGTTGGTGCTATCGGACATCGGGCTAACCTGGTACCTGATATTAAGGTATGACTCTGCTGAACAGATAACAGGGGCTGTAGTGATGTCCCTATGTCCGTCTTCATTTGGTACCCAGTTTTCTACAGAGCGGTAGTGTTCTGCCTGTTGGTATTTGAAACGTGGTATAAAACTTTGCACTTTGTGCTGATTAATTATGCTTCAGCTAAATGCATGGAAAAATACTGTTGAATGGAAACTGTCACAAGATCAGCCAATTAATACCATTTTTCTGTTGCATTTGATTGCCTTTTCTGTTCTTTAAAGAAGACAGAAAATAAAACAAGAGACATATCTGAAGAGATGCATTTTTTGTTTCTTTTGCTGTGTAATCATCGCAAATTCATGCGTTCTTAAATTTACAGCATTTTGTGCTTCTAAATGTTTCCAATTTAATTCTGGAGGAGAAGAATATTTCTTCAAACAATTGAGGCTCAACACTGTGCCATTTTTTCCGTTTTAAAAGAAAGTCTCTGAAGAGATGTCAGTATTTTATCTACTGTGTAGTGTCCTCTTTTCAGTTTTTTTGAGTCAATGTCATGATTTCTGGTATTCAGTGCTTGAAAGCACAAGAACACTAATTATTTTGTAATAGTAAATGTCAGTACGCAGTTTTCTCAAAATCAACCAAAAATAGAGCTTTAGTCCAACTTGTAACATCCTTGCCGGTTTTAAATGCAAGTATTGATAGGAAATAGCCATTCAGAAACTGAAGCTCTGTATCTACAGTTCTATAATGTAGTTCCTGCAGTCTTTAGTTCTATGTTTAGACAAATTATTACTATGACATCAGTTCTCTACAGATTTGTTGTAGACATAGACTGCCCTGGAGCTATAAAATGCTGTTAGGGTGAGAGCAACTGCCACAAATTGGAGGTGAATATTTTGGGAACCATCTAAACAGCAGAGGAAGAACATCGTGTTATAAAGCACACTGATAATTCCACAGTTATAAAAATATTTTTCTGTTTTCTTTCTTCAATCCAAAAATAAACACTAGGTAGTATTCCTAATCCTTTCATTCATTTTTCTTGATTTACGCATTTTCACGTTTTCAAAAGAATTTCAACTGTCTTTGCAATGTTGTTACAAGAAGATTACAGTTGATGGAAATTTTGTATTTTGTTTCCAACTGTGTCACCAACATACCACAAATTTGAGGAGGTCACTAAATCACTCTGCCACAGTTTTTGTTAGTAAACTAAGAAATCTGTCATCTTCACATGACTTGGGAAATAAATTACGTTTGAGAGTATATTTTGAGATACGTTAGGTGTTTGGATGAATGGCAGTAGAGATGCAAAGTATTTTCTTTTGTATATGGAAATTTTAAACAGGTCAAAACCGTCTTTTTTGAGAGAGATTCTTCAAGTTTGCTGATACCTCATCTTCAGTGAAAGGTGAAGTATGTGAGACTGATCATTTAGCTGTTATTTAGTAAGTCAGACTACAAGGGTACTTGGGTAAACTGTGAGTAAAACTCATTACTTTGGCAGTGCTCACTTAACTACCAATAAAGTATATATTTAGTAAACCCTACTCACTTGTATGACCTAGTTTGCTGTGGATAATAATTTTCTTAGGGCAGCACTGGGCTTACTTTTCCCCTGTTTAACTTAGATGAATGAGGGATTCTTCCCGTGCCTCATCTTAATTTCTGGGCTACTCATAGCAAGGCGAGGCTCTTCCCATTGGTGTCTGTAGGAACTCCTGGTTCCCACTCCAGCTTCACTTTGGTCTGCTCCCAGTCCTCCTCCCGTTCCCATGGAAGCGCTCAGAGTTTCCTGGTTTGTCGTTCCTCTCTGATAAACTAAGAGTTTAAACCCTACGTTCTTCATCTTCCTGTAGCTGCGGATGATATAGATCCTGGTTGGGCAGCCTGACTCAGAGACCAGCTGAGATGTGAAATAAATCGATGCAAAAGCTTCTGCGTACTCAGTAGAATGAGTCATAACTTCTGTACTCATGTAAAACGCTCTGGCTTTAAGAGCATGCTCTGCTATTAAGGTAGTATCAAATAAGCGAGAAGACGACAGACAGGTCTCGATGCCGTGTTCACATGTTAGTGAATGATGCGGCAGAGCTTAAAGCGTGGCGGGGACTGAAGTGAGCGGAGCGCTCTTCCTTAGTGGGTAGGTTGATAAGGGGGGTTTGGGGAGGGGTTCTTGTAGTTTGTTCTGCCCCTGATGTAGGCTCAAGTATAGTTTTAGTTTCCAAAGATGTACAGCCTAAAGTCCCATGATGCCCCAGGAGATGGTTGCACGTTAGACCATCTCCATGGAGAATTTTGCTTTTGCTAATTGTAGAAGAAGTTGTTACACTGTTCAGCTTTAAAGAGAGATGAGCTGCTAAAAAAGTATTTAGAAGTAACCTAGAAAGGAAGGAAATGTAGATATTCATGTTTGGAAGAGAAATGGGATTTCTTTATAACGTAGTTTGTGTCTCATTGAGGGCTGTTTTTTTTTTTCTTCCAGAAATGCTGTTTTCTTTCTCAGAACTTCTAATAGTACTGGGATTTTGATGATATTAAAAAATAAAGTATTGGTTCTCTGTATACATAGAGAAAAAACATTTTTGTATTTTATGTATGCTTATAAATATAATATTTATATGTATGCACATATGGTTTAGACTTAAGTATTGCAAAAAAAAATACATACAGGCAAGTATCTGTTGCAGAAGCAATGCCCAGATCAACACAGCCCCGCACCACCGCGTTGTGCCCTGAGGACTGCGGTGAGCTGCCTCGCCGAGTCCCGCTTTGCTCGGCGCGGTGACGAGAGAACTTCCGCTAGTGACGCGGGCCCAAGTGCTGCTGGAGGATGCTTGAGAACTGCGAAGACTGGCCTTCCCCAGCCCGCTAGTGATAAAATTAGTGAGGCTTTCATACTTTTTTCTAATGCTAATTAGAAAGTTCAGTTATATTGGTGTCAATAAAATGGTAAATAGCAGTTAAAAGCACGATGAAATTCTTCCGTATAACAATATTGGAGCGGAGTCATCTGTCATGCGATCTCATTAGTTCTTGCTTGCTCGTCTGACAAAAACAAGACAGACCTGGTTTATTTATTTCTCGCTTAAAACTATTAATTTTAAAAAATATTGAGGCTGCCTTTTCTGCATTATTGTGGAACAATGAAAGGAACTCGGGTGGTTTTCCTCCTTGTTCTTTTATGGTGGTATGCCTTTGCAACTGAGTTGACGGAGTTGAACCTTGCGGATTCTAAAATCAGAGGAGAATGTAATCTTGGTAGGGATCGCGGTGCGTTTTGTGCAGTGCTTGTTCCTGTTGCTTTCTTCCTCTTCCGCTGCACACATCAGGTGTGATCACCAGTACGCGATGTACGTGTGTGTTGGTGGGTGTAAAAATAGAATGCTGGAAAACAAAGATCCCTTCAGTGTTTATCAAATCTGCTAGTCCTTTAAATTTGCCACTGAAAAAACATTTAGAAAAGACTTTGTTACCCTTGTGTAGCTATATGCAGATATTCTATTATGTGTACTAAAAATTCTAATGTTTTCTGTGTACATTTATTTTAGTGTGAAATAATCTTCATGTGACTAAGTTTTTGCTTTTTTTCTCACAACTAGAAGAAAAACATACCTTCCGGAGGCAAATGACTGATGGAGATTGCAAAGCCTTTGTAGTATTTCTCGCATATATTCCCTTATCTAAAAGAAAATGGTCTGAAATTTTGCACCTGTCCAAGCTAATGGCTTTCTTTTAATACCTAAACATCTATATGAAGCTCAGGCGTGTTTTTCACCCATGTGATTTGAAGTAACACATGTAACTTCATGGAAGTTACTTTTGATTTATGCCTGTGCAGAAGTTGGCTCTTTCAAGAAGCTGATTTGCTGAAACCAATGCAAATATTTAATTCCTGAGGTTAGAGTGTCTTTTGTTTGCATTTGTGATATTCTAATTAAAAGCAAAGCCCCAGCGTGGGGTGGATGCGGACAGTTACCGCAACTCACGGAGACGCGAGGTTTCACCATCGGGGCTTTGGACCGGCCCAGAGACTCATCTAAAGCAATCCGGTCGTGGGGTCAGGGTGGTCTACGCTTATCACTTTCTGCGTCCGAGTTATTTTGTAAAATGTTGGAACAATACTTTGTGCCATTGTGTCAATAACAGCGGAAAATCTACCTTATCCCAAATAATACAAAAATAGAGTGCAAGAGCTATTTACAGTGTGAACAAATGGAACGCTAATGACATTAGAAAAATGTATTGATGTTTTTACATAGCTATGCAATAAAATATTTAGGTTAAAAATAAATCTGATGGTTTTAAGACTTAGTAGCACCCACGAGCATAAAAAATAATGTCTAAAAACAACTTATTATTTTTCCCCAATGGTTTTTGGGCATTTACTTTGAATGATTATTGTCATGCGTTCAGACAGTTTAGCTTCTTCAAAGTTGCTGTTTGGGAATAAATTAACGAAAATATATTTGGGATTTAGAAAGTTTCATAGCTCAGAAGATACTAAATGTTGAGTTGTGTCTAAATAAATGTTTTGTCCCCAGTCCAGGAAGAAATTTAAAAAAAAAAAAAAAAATCAAAACAGATTCTTACATTTGAGCAGAGACATATGTTTTGTGGGTTGGCACCAGACTAGGATGCAGAATCTTGTAGAACCAACTCTTCATACTCTAGGATATTTAGAGGAACAACATTCAAAACAAGGTGCTAGAGAATTAAAAAAAAATAGAGAATATAGACTTTCTTTAAGACAGAAAATGTCTGTTTTGAGTCCCTTTATGACCGTCCCTTTATTTCTAGTGCCATGTAACTGTGTTTTTTGTGTCAGTGTCAAATGACACACAGGAATCAGATATTGTAAATAAGATAATGTGTTATTAAAAAGAAAATGTTTTAATTTGATTGGTAAATTCACATTAATTGAAGATGAGATCATAGTGACTCCTTCTGGCTGTTAGGGTGATGATCATAAAATCATATGAAGAAAAAATAACGAAACACTTGGGTGCCGTTCAGCAAAATGAACAGGTCCCAAGAGATTTAGAAGATTCCCCTGAAACATGTGGTTTAACCCAGAAGAAACTTTTTCCCTGTGATGTGATGCTCAGACTCCTTTGAGAAGGCTTAGAGGTTTTGAGAACAAAATTAATGATTCCCATACAATTATTGCAGTTGTTATGTATGAGAGAAAGATGATTAAATCTGATCAGAAATAACATCTGCAATGGGAGCAGAGTTTAAATATCTGGATTTTTGGTTGTGCAGTTCAGTGCCAACAAAAAAAGAAAATACCATCTATTAACACAAAAGGCAAAGTGAGAATGATTTACTTGTCAGACAAAAAAAAAAATCTTTTCGATAGCGCTTAAAAAATCTGGGGAGATTTGGGTATGATTTGACTTCTTAAGAAAATTGAACGCTAGGTTTGAAGGGCAATTGACAGAAAGCCTCAACGCCCAATTGCGCACGTGCGAAGTCGCTTTTAGGGAAAACAAGTCACAGGCTCTGAACCACTTTGAAGAATAATTGTTTAAAATGGCACAATGAAATGTTGCATTCGTTTCCCTCTAGTTGCTCTGTATTGCGTGTTCTCCCTTTAAACCAACGTTTTTTACTCCTGTTCTCAGTGCATCTTCAATGTTAAGATCTCCCTGTCAGCAGGTGTGCTTTCTGGTTGGTAACCATGATAAGTGTCTTCCATGCTGAACTTATTAAACAAATCTGTTGATGGATTCTGCTTTGGCTTCCGTACTAGTTTATTCCTCTGACTTTATTGGTTTGGCATATAAAACGAGTAAAGCACAGCCAAAGCCAAGCATGGCTAACAAAAGAAGCGTACGTCACGACTGCACAAGACGTAGACCTGTTGAATTAGAGGGAATTGTTTGGGGTTTAATGTTCATATGGCATACCTTAACGCAGCAACATTTGGTATCTTAGGTCAGGTTGTTTAATGACTTTGAGCAGCTTATCAGCAGAACTTGCTGTTCGCCTCTTTGTTTCACAGGCTAATTCTGTGTACTTCAAGGCATTTCATTAGCCTTAGATTATTTGAAACACTTTTTTCCGTTCCTCTCCTGCCTCTCAACCCTGTCTTGAACCATATCTGAAAATGCAGTGGCAGTCTGCCGGGGCAGCGTCGCTTTCAGTTCCTACACAGCCGCTTTTTAATACTTTCATAGGGTCATTTTGTATAAGGGATTTTTCTCCCACACCAATCCATCAGCTCTGTTTGGCAAGCATCAAGGCACAGTGTACATCCAATTTCTTTTTCAAATTTTTCATTAGAAAAAGAGAGTTAGCATAATCATGGTATAGCCTATGCAATTTTATTTCAGAGGCTGATCTGTCAGTTATTTTTTCTACAAGGTTTTTACATTTTTGGAAGCACTAGAAAGAGCAGAGAATATCCATTTAAGTATTTGATAACTTGCTATTTTGCAGAAGAAGTTGATTTGAAAGGTGTTTATTCTCAGGTGATGGAAGTTGGGGGGGTTTGGATTGACTTCAGAAGAAACAGACATGGACAATTCAGATAAAGCGTTATCATAAAGCTGAGATGAAATAACTTTTTGCATTCATTGCAAACTGCAGAAACTTAGTGGCTTTGCTGTTAGAGGTATTATGGCTTTAAGCAGCAATAAATTGTCCACAGAGCCTGCTATCACTAGATCACTGGATCACTATCTGGTGATCCGATCACCTTTCCACACGTGTCCTGACTGCTGGCAATCAGATGTCCCAGGCCTTGCAAATAAATACATGAGTAAATAGATAAATCATATTTAAAAAATATATACATATATTCAAGATCAATTAGTTGCTTGTGTTAACCCAAGCTGGATTGCTGCTGTGGTTATACACTGTCAGGAGTCAGCAAAAGTTTTTCCTTTGCTCAGAGTTGGATTCCTCCGCAATCTGAGGAGGACTAAGCCAAGTGGAATCGACTGAGTAGAGGGGAAAGTTGTTTACAAGACGAAAGCTTTTTGACTTGATTAGTCTTCTAGTTAATTGCATCTGTTGCTAAAGGAGGACTGAAAGATTTCAAAAGTATTGCAGCGTATGTTAGATTGTACAGGGACCAGCGGGACTTCATTTTGTATACAGCGTCGAGCATGTACGTAAGGGTTGGTTATACTGACCTACGGCTGTTGTCAAACTCCCTGTCTCATGTTGCACAGCTACGCTTTGAAGTTCCTTTGTTAAGGAAATGTTCTCCAGAGCAGAGAACATCAGGACATTCTGAACATCAGGAAACACCTTACTGTGAGGGTGGTTGACCACTGGACCAGGTTGCCCAGAGAGGCTGTGGAGTCTCCATCCATGGAGATGTTTAAAGTCCAACTAGACGCGGTCCTGGGTCACCAGTTCTGGGTTGCCCAGCTTGAGCAGGCGGGGTGGACCAAGAGATCTCCAAAGGTCCCTGGCAACCTCAGCTACTCTGTGGAAATTTTATTGTGGTTATAATAGACAAGTGGTTTCTCTTTTAATGAAAGAAGTTGAGACCTGGGGAAAAAAAAAAAAGTCGCTATTGGGCATTTTAGCTTAAGTTGATTCCAAAGGAAGTACATATACAGACTAGTTCATTTGATTCTGACCTTACCGTAAGCATAGTAACTTTTTTAAAATTCATCTTTCCATAGTTACAATACTAAAATAAGAAAACAGCACTAATATATAAATGATACTGGATGGTTATACTGTTGAATAATGCAGGGTTTTTTTTAAAACCGTAGCTGGCATATTTAGGGATATTGTCTTAAAGTTAGCTTTAATTTGGCTTTTCAAAGTTTAGGGAGGTGGTTTAACTTCTCATCGCCTATTAATACTTATGCTATAACACACTTCAATACTAATTTGTAATTTTATTTGTCTTTTCTAATCTTTAACTCATGGGATGATTACTCCTGTTGTTCTTTGGGTATGATAGCAGTGAATTTCCCAAGTTTGTTGTATTTAGTCTTAAATATGTGGAGTAATTGTTACATGCCTCAAGTAGATAAATGCCTTCCCATGTAATGGCTCTGGTGCTCATCTATTTGTTTTTAACAGCAGCTAATAAATTCATGTATTGTATGAAATGCACAATTTTACTTTGTGCTTTCTTAATAAATAAATACAATGTTTAAAAATCGTAAGTCGAGTTACAACTAACCTGGCTTATGTACTGCTTTGTGGTGTTTTTCTGCAGATCCTTATTGACGATGGTGGTCATTGGAGGCATAAATATTGAAGAATATATCATTTACAGACAAGATCTTTGAAATCTGTTTCCTTCAGACAGCAAAGGTAAGTAAAATAATCTATATTATGCATCTGTATATAAGTAATAAGTTAGATAGTTTTTGTCCTCAAAAATAGCCAAAATTGAACAGCAGCTGAAGTTCAGGAGCCTAGCTTCACTTTTAAGTTTTAACTTTTTTTAGTGAATTTTTTTATCCTACCAATGTGAAAAATAAGCTATATGGAAGGAGCTCGGTTTCTTTTCCTCCTTTTAGTTACAAGAATACGAGTCCTTAGCTTGTTTTTTTCTGTATTTGATGTTATTCCTTATTCTTTCTTTCTCATAAGTTTTTTGTACCATGAGATCATTTGCAATATCTGTGTGTGTGATACTGATGATAACCAGGAATACCTTTTATATCAAAATCCAAAGAGTAGTTGGACATGGGGATTACTACTCAAAAAACCAAAAGTTGTGTGGAAAAGAAATAGCCAGCAACACGCAAAGTAAAATAGTGGTCAATCTCTTGAAGTTTTCCATAGGAGTTTAGAAATATGGCGTCTTTTTAATCAGATATTAGAGACACGAATCTGATGTACACTTGGCTTGTACTATTTATTTTGAATGTGTGGACTTTTGATCAAAATAAACATTAGATATTCAGGAGAGTTTTGTTTGTGTATTATTTTTCCTATTTTGAAACTAACTATATAAAACACTCTAGGTAATATGGGAAGAGTTTTTTCTGCTATGGAAATGGAGCTAATTTTCCCACTCATTATCTGCTGTTAATTTAATGTGTGGCAATATCTGAAATTTAGTGATGATTATATGGCAGTAGATTTTTGGTTAGCTGTACAGCTCATCTATGAGCAAACCAATTAAGACGTAATTTCAGAATATAATTGAACTCCTAATGGGGCACTTTAATTCACTAGAAATTTACATATTTGCCTTTCTTTGTTTTAGTAGACAGGTCCAAAATGAGGGTACAGCTTCATTTTTGAACTTCTGAATACAGCAACTTCATCTGAGACTTTTCAAAATGAAGCATGTAAAATGCTGTTGAATAAGAGGATGGATAAGTTCATGAATAAGCTACTTAGTTCTCAGATCTGAACTTTGAATAGCTCTCATTAGCTGTTTATTTGGAGACTAAAACTTACTGTGGTGTTAGGATGCTGTCGCCCTATTGATATTCCTTTCACCTGCAGCGCAACGCCGAGCGATGCAACGCAGTGAAAGCTGATCCACTTAGTACAAAGTTTGTTCAGTGTTCAGAACTAATTTTCTTCTTTTAGGCATGTCTGGGCAGCCGTGATCTGCTGGGAAAGGGCTTTTTCTGCAGAGCTTTAGAACTGATTTTTCAAGCAGTATGAACAGAAAATTATTGGAAGTGCATAGTTAGCCCAGACCCAACCTGATGGAACGGCTGGGCCTGAGACACACAAGGCTGGAGTTCCATCTCTCACTTCTGTGTTACAAAACTGAAGTACCTCATTTATGTAGTGTTTGTAATGCATTTCTGGTTTACTGCCCATTCAGTATCTTTTTACATGAGTCAGACCTCTCCTATGAAACTCTCTTTCTACTTTTTTGAGGTTTTTTTCATCCCAAGTTTAACAAGGGCACTAAAACATTATGTTACTCAAGTACATCGCCTGTGCAGTAGATGCTGGCACATGTATCAGGGCTCACGCAGCCCTGGTTCCGTTGGGGTTTGCATCGTTCTAGGTTTTCTCAGCTCCCGGATGATGCTGTAAGAGAACAGCAGATGGGAAAGAGTTAAAAAGTGCGGCACGCATAACTGAATTACATGACCTAAAATAAGGAAACAAACAGTAGCTGTTTGTTAGAGGAAAGCTCAAATTAAGAAAGAAATGAAGGCAGTTCTCTTTTCTTTTTTTCTTTTTCCTTTTTTTTTTTTTTTACCCCCAGAACGGAAGACCTTTTTCATTTAAAAGATAAACACTACTGAGCTGAGAGAGATTATTTATACCTCTGCCATGTTGAGGTTAAATTTTTGGGTTTGTTTTGTTGTTACTGTTTCCTTCAGGGATAGACCTTTGCCTATGTTTTTATTTGTTCTAAAATGGGGACCTACAACATTTGGTAAAAGAGAACCAAATGTTTTGGGGGAATAATTATCAAAGTTTGCATTTGGGATAGGAAGAAACCTTTTTTTGTATGTGAAAAACTGGGACAGGGAAGGTATTTCTTTCTGTAAGGTTAATGTTTTACTGGTTATTTCCTTAAAGTTTTAATATGTACATGTGGATAAACCTCAGAACGCTTCTGTGAAATCCAAAAAAACATTTAGCGCTCATTCTTGGCATCTTAGCTTTTATTTTGCACTCTTTTTGTCTACTGATGCTAAATTGTTCACAGCTGTATAGGTATGTGCAGACACTGTTTCTATTCTATTTGATCTATTTTTAAATGCAAGGGCTTTTTGTATTTAATACGCATTACTGTGCTCGCAGTCTAATACTTCAAAACCTTAGTGACCTTGGTTCACCCACTTGTACCTTGTACATTATCATGCAGTCTTTAATTATATGAGAACATGTTATTTTTCTCCATAGAAGGAAATCCTTGCATTAAATAGATGGTATTTAATCAGTATGCAGCTATCTGGTATTTTTAATTGTTCGGTGTGTGGTTCCAGATCTTCTGTATTATGTAATTTTCAAACCTTGCTTTGCAGATAGTATTAAGAATTTGCCTTTATGCTTTACTGTACCTTTTAGCAACAGGTTTTCTCTAAGACTTTCTGGCAAAACCCAACCTCTGAAGCCCAGGTTATTTTGCAGAAACATTTTCTCCTCTAGGAGCTTCCCTTGCCAGCTCTTCCGATGGGCTGCTGGGGTTTGTATACTTTTGACAGTAGTTGCAGAACTGGGGTACTCGCTCCATGAAGATTCTTTCAAGCCAGAAAAGCGAGAGCAGTGATCCTCCATGAAAAGCAGAGGAATTGAAAGGATTGTTGACCTAGACATCTTTTTTTGAAGTCATGATTCGTTCTTCTTGGTTCTCAGTTTCACATTCAGCCATTCTTACTTGTATCCTAGTTCCTTGTATCTCTCATGTCCTGCATCTCTGTTTTCATTCTCCCTCATCCAAGTGATTTCTAATGTTAGCTGGTTTCTATTTCAAGTTCGTTATCCGTTCTCACACAGTACCAGTCTTCCCTCATTTCACTTACTTTCCAGAATTAGTTCTCTTCTGGCTCCAGTTTTGCACCCCTTTTTCTCAGGGTGAGTCTGCACAGATAGGTATGGAAGGTTACACATCTTTCTACCCATGCTGTGAGTCAGCTGGTGCAAGTCAGCTTCAGTACCACAGCCTTGTAGCTACTTTGGCGTGACTGTGAAGTGCTACGAAGGAGCTAAGTCTGCCTCTGCGCTGTGCTAGGAAGGTTACACACAACCGTAATGCAAAGATCAGCCGTCTGCCAAATGGTGTCCTTGCTATAGTGCCTATGTACATTGAAATTTTGCATTTCCAAAACTGTATGTTTCAAAAAGCATAGAGTCATAGAATCTTTAAGATTGGAAAAGACCTCTAAGATCATCTAGTCCAACCGTCAAAAGCTTTAAATTGTGTATTAGAAAACAATTTGGAACTTACGGGTATTTTTAATATGCATATAGCACTTTTAGCAGGAACACTGTGGATTTTCCTTATCTGTAAGCTGAGATGGCACCTACTGATTTGTATTGTTTATTTTCGCATGTGAAAGAAGCCAGAACGATCCAAGTCCTCATAACATTTTTTCTTGTTAATCACTTAGAAGGGTGCAAAAATATATCAGAGAAATATGGCATTAATAAAATAGAAAACTGGTTATGCAGACTTAAGGAGGCTGAGTGAGGTTTACATCTGTTTCTTGTGTTTCATCTTTCTAAACAGTACATGGAAAATTCTAGTAGCTTGATAGAATTTTATACTGTGCAATAAAATGACAGACATGTTTAGTCCCCCGTGCCATCTCCAGCTGCAAGCCATGTAGTCACGGAGAACTTTCAGAACAGCGTAATTCTGGGACTCATGATACATCGCTGCACAAAATCAGGCCTCTCACTATCCAAACTTCAGAATTTAGAAGGCTGTTTAATTATACTGAAGTATGTAACATATGACTTGGCGCTGCATACACAGTGCTTCTCTAAATAGTTTGTCTTAGAACTGTGTCATTGCTGATGTTTTGATTGTAGTTATTCTAAGACAGAGAAGGAACAGTGTCATGTTGCATCATTTTTCTCCCTAGAGCAGTCTGCAGTCTGGATTGACGGACAATTTTTCCTGAATTGTCATTAAAACCAAGGAGCCCAGTTGTCTTTTCTGAAGGCCTAATGTTTTTCTGAGAACAGTCAATTTTCTGTCTCCCTCTCATCTTTTAATATGAAAGGGTTGTTTTTTTGTGAAATCCCAAGTTACTTTCTTCAATGCAAGATATAAACTAATTCTACCTTCTCCTTCTTAAATTTAATAAAGGGAAACCTACTTAATTTGAAAGTTACTTCTACAGGAATTATTTAAAGGATTTTGGGGAAAAAAAAAGATATTCCTATACTGTTCTCTAAAAGATCACTACTTTTAGGTACATTTTAGAGCCAAATTTTAGAGTACGTTCTAAATACAATAGATTTGATAGGTCGTTCTTTGCCTTAGCAGAAAATTTTGTACCTCTTCTGCCAAGTTTTTCACATTTCACCAGAGCAAGAAGTTTGTTTTCAATGGTCTCCATTTCTTTTCCAGCTGGTCCTTCTGCAACAATTCTCAAATAAAATATGGGCTGACATTTTGAATTTTTTCTTGAAGCAGATACTGTAAATAAATATTGCAAACTACTTTCTATTTTGAAAAATTGGGACAGAGGACACCCTGAACAAAAGTAAATATTCCCAACACATTCTTATGTTACCACATTAATCAAGCTCAGTGGCTTAATTGCAACTTCAAAGTTAAATATTTAAATAATGCAAAAATTTCTGATACTGCAGTACATCTCTCTTTAAAGTTAATAACATCATAGCAAAACTGTTAAAGTTCACCTTTTTTAATATCTAATTTTTCTTAGCAAAGCTAGGCATACATGCACACAGCTTATGAATTAGTTGTCTAAGGCTTCATACAGTCACAGCCACCTGGGTATCTCCAGAAAGTTTTGGGGTTTTTTATTATTTCAGTTTGTGATGTTAGAAAGTTTTACAAATGTCCATCTTATGTTTTCCTGTCATACATCAAGAAATTTCTGTGCAGTAAAAGCCACATCATCTTTGTTTTTTCTTAAAGAGCTATGGGTTTAAAATCACAGATAATAGAGCTACTGTCATTATTGTTAATTACACAAAATATTTAAAGGAAGAATGTAGTTGGAATGTAGTATCTACAATAAACTGAATTATTCTTTTCTGTTGTAACATCAAACCAAATTCAGATCTTTGATTTTTGTTTTTATAATTCCTTCTGAAAAAACAGTGCTCTAAAAAGAAGCTCAAGGGTAGCAGATTTAAAATTTAACCGCTAATGAAAACGTAGGAGACCATTGTTTTTCTTTACATGAAGATGGCCTGAAAGGTTGTGGAGGTGGGTTTTTTTCCATCTCGCTATTCAGTTTTGTTTTATTTTCCCCTTACTATAAATTTGCATCCTCGGAGGCCCACTATCATGATGAAAGTCTATCAAAACGGTTAAGGAAAGTGAAAATACAAAAAAAAGAGAGATGTCTGTGCAGTGGTTCATCAGGCAGTGGTTGGTTTGGGTAACTGGTGCTGGTGATTATGACCAGTGGGTGCTTGTCCCAGATACAAGTGTTCCCCACAGCAAAGGCTTGGCCAAGTTGGCTTTTCTCCTCGTTTCTGTCCTCATTATAACGTTGTAACTTTCTGTCCCCTGTTACAGCGGGGAGAGGGCGCAGGAGCTTTCCTTGTGTTGAGCTGTTTGCAGTCGTCTCCAGTTAAGCAAGAATTTGATTCTGTAAAGGCAGTGGTGAGAAGGGATGAACTCTTGGCACTCCCACCACTTTGCGTACAGCCCTGGTTTGAAGTTGGCACATTCAGCTTGGATCACCAGTGTTTATCCACATCTGATCTGGCCTTGTACCACCAGGAGCTGCAATTTATTTATTACAAGTATAGCCACAACAGCTTTCCTACAATGAGAAATGAGAGCTTTGAAATTAAACTAACTAATTCTTGCTTTTGTTGGTTTATCTTTGAACAAGGCGTCGTCATTTGTGAGATTCTTAACTAGCCTCTATCGGCATATCTCTGCTAACGGGAGATCCCTGCCCCGATTGGTTTCTGCTGATCCAGCTCAGTGAATCTCAAACATCTCTGTCTCTTCTCTTAGAAGGATCCCAGTTCAGTGAAACGCTTTTAAATTAAAACCAGTCATGCTTTTAAATTCAAGCTCACGCAAAGTTTCTAAAGAAGAGAGCCGCTCTTCCTCTGAAAACCTGTGGTGTTACTCCAGAGCTGTCATTCAAAACAGAATGTTTATTTTTATTTTTTACCACATTCCTGAAAAATATTAATGAGGGGTAAGATTTTCACCAAGAAGGTTCAGTAATTGCCACAGTTGGCTTTAACTTAGTCTCCCAAACTAAGATTACATCACTTTAAAGGATTCATTAAATTTCTTTTCGTTTTTATCCTCAGTGTATGAAAGGTTATAGGTACCATTCTGAGAGTGGGGGCAAAAATACTTGAGCTTAGGAAAAGGATAGGTGAACTAAACTTTCCATTTGAAAGGTATCATGAAAAGTGAAAATATCTCATCTTTTTTGATCAGCTCCGTCCATCTGTTGGGTCCTTAATACGGGAACTAAAACTATTTAGGACATAGATCCCAGCATGAATTTTCCAAAGTAACCGTAATGTCTTTGAGATGCATGTTGTTTAGATGTTAGAAAACAAAATGCTATTATTTTTATGCTATTGATACATAAATGGAAATGTTAATTGTTGAATCTTGTGGATAATTGGATAATAATTTATGAGAAGGTAGCTACAGAATTCTCACTTAATTGCTGTCCTGACAAAGGGAACAGGAAATGGAGAAGGAAACCTGGCCACAGGTACACCGTAAATAAAAGCAGAAGAACAAAAACTGTATCATATTATGTGTATTATAATGTATATAATTTAACCTCACCTAAATAATTCTAACCCAGCATTTTGCTTATGCTACTAATTCTTGTTTGGAAGTTTTATACATTTTCTAGTGTAGACGTTTATATTGGTTCAGGTATATATCTTTTTTTCCCTTTAATTTTCTTTTTATCTCAAGCACAGTTTAAGTATTTGAGTGACAGCAAGTGACATTTTCATAGGATGGATTCTGTAGGCAAATGAACAGTTGACAGTAGGCATAATGGCAGCCTGGAATAGTCTGACATGTAGGTGTTCTGACTGGAAGATGCTCTTTGTGTTGAATGAAGTTCTCATGTAGTAGCTTGCAGTTTATATTGTATTCTCATAGTATAGAATTAAATATATACCCATGACACATATGCTTCAGATGTTTTTTTTACACAATTTCATCTCTTGATGAAGGAATAGTATTATATAGTCTGAAAGGAAATTCAACAGATAGATACTGGCATTAGTTAAAGTCCTTGGCTTTTGCATTCCGGAGATGTGAAAGAGTGAGATGTCTTCCAAAGTGGATAAATACACTGTATGTTCCCGTACAGCATCTCCATCTCTGTAATTAGTTAAGAACAACACAGAATAAAGGTCTTGATTTTTTTTAGAGAGTAGAAGGGAGCACTTGGTCGTTAGTTGCACGCCAACTTTTGGCCTGTCTATGGACTTATAAACCCCAAATATTCATATTCAAGCAGTCTTGGTAAAGTTATTGAGTGCCTTGTGTGTAGCATGAAATTTCACAGCTGGAGAAAGTAAGAAAACTTCACCTGATTAAAGTTTAATGACAGTATTTCCGTTGACTTGCAGAAGATTAAATAACTGCTGCTGGCTGAAAAACATGATGAATTCAACATTAACTTAGATGATACTAGTATATTATTTTGTCTGCATGGAAGATTGATCAGTAGATCGTTTTCCTCAAATGTCATTCTAACTATTATAATACCATTTAAAGTGTGAAAGTCTTAGTAAACTGTCTTCAACTGTTATTTCAACAGAAATTTATGCACATGCCTTGATCAAGTTAATACTTATTAAAATTGGTTGTGATCTTTGGAAAACAATTATCTGGAACCGATGATGCTAGAGAAAAGCAGTTTTTCCTACAAAGAGGCATTTTAAAACACATTGCAAATTCATTCATATTATGAAACTGCAAAACATATCTCTTCCAGTGCAGCAAGTTAGCAAATCGCTGATTTAGATGGTATTGCTTAAAAAATCCCACATTACCAATAGTTAGCTGGTTTCACCATCTGTCATGAATAATATTAAGACTGTGGATAGCCCTGATGCCTTATCTGCATACCTGAAATGCTGTAAGAAACTGTTGGTTTACAGTGTCAGAGATTGAGAAGAGGAAAAACTGAGCTAAGCACCTTCCTCAGTGTGATGGTATAAAATTGGGTGGTTACTACCAAATGTGTTTCCATGATTCAGTTGGTTTTCTCTGTTTGCTTTCTACTTAAAAGACTTCTAATATCTTTTCAGTGGAAATTATTATTATGAAGTAGTGCGTACATAAAAATGATGATTTTCATTATTTTTCTTAAATTGGATTTTGTTGATGATCGAAAATTTGAAAAACATTTCAAATCTCTAAAAATAGGCACGCTATTTCAAATGGCAATACAAATCCACCTTTTAGCCTACCTGTTGAAGATGGTGGGAGTACCATCCTAAACACACCTATTTTTATTTAGTCCCTTTTCTTAAAAAAAGAAGAGCCTTGTGTTCACAATGTGAGCAGAATATTGACATTTCGTTTGGGCGGCACAAAAGATCTTGTAAAATGGTGGCTTTTTTGCCCTGCTAGGACATTGGAAAGATCTTTCTAGGTTCTTGTTAGCAAAATGGGTCACTGCTTTAGGATGAGCTTCTGGTACATTTTACCAAAAAGCTTGTCATTCCCAGTTTAACAGAAGAAAAATAAGTTAAATGTCCACTGTAACAACTGTGTGGGACTCTGTCATTCAGCTGTAAGATAGGGTGTTTTGAAATCCTCTCGCTGATGGGAGAGGACAAGTCGCTGGTTTGACACAGATGTTTCCGAACGAGGTTCGATGCCCTCAGACTAGATTATCACGATGGTCCCATCTAAACGTATAAAATCACGCGTTCTTTATGAATAGTTTTGATTTGGGCTACAGGAGTGCAAAGCTAAAATTCCATCTGAGATAGTAAAAGATGGTTTATAATTACAAATGAAGCAGCCTGGCTGCAGCTGCGGGGAGGGGGTAGGGAACAAGCTGATGAGACTGAAACAGCAAGGTCCGGAGATCTAGACCACACACCGCACCAAAGATGCTCAAAGATGGTGCTCATTTGGGAAGCAGGGGGAAGAGAGGCAAGCGGCATTTCCCATCGCTGCCGCCTCTTTCCCCAGTGAAGCAGACTCTACAAACTCATGCTTAATGCACAAAGATATATTTAAGTCCTTTTGCAAAAGAGTAAAGTGCAGCTGATCAATGATAACATGCTTTCAAATGAGAAATACTTGTCATAAAAGCATATCTTTGAGTGAAGATAGGAGCGGTGCCTTCAATTGGACATAGATTCTTCGGTTGTGTCTTCCATCTTTATATCTACTCCGCTTATTTTCCTGCCGAAGACAGGTCTTTGGTTTTGTTTTTGGTTTGTTGTTTTTGGTTTGTTGTTTTTGGTTTGTTTTTGTTTTGGGGTTTTTTTTTGGGGGGGGGGAGTGTAAGGGAATTTAAAAACCCAAAGGCCAGAAGAGACCACAGTGACTGTTTTCTGGCTTCCTTCAGCATGCAGGCTATCACTTTCTGCAGAACCTGGATTAAAGCTCGCCTATTTGAAAGCTACCTGATCTTGTTTCGAAGCCTGGAAGCGATAGTGAGCTCACCATTTCACCTAGAATATGTTTCCATATTTAATTACCTCTAAGAGTAAGAAATAGCTTTTTATATAAAATCAATACTGCTCTACCTTTCATCTGGAAGGACTTAAATATTTTCTCTTTGTTTACACGTACTAAATCTTTCATAATTGTTTTGTTGCTTGTTGTTGTTAGAGTGTGGTATACTTTCTTCATCTCCCTTAGCTGTATGTGTGCTTTAGCATTTTCTTGCACTATTTGCAAAAAGAAAAAATTATGCCAATTGGGAAAAGTTTGTGAAAGCCATTTATGTGAAAATGATCCGCCAAACAGTGTGCTAAGAAACACAGCCTAGCATACTTTTGCTATGGCTCTCTAGCATAAAATTGATACATAGCATACTAAGTTTGCAGCTATACTACTGACATGCCTTATTGCTTTATCCCCTAAATTGCTGATAGAAACAATGTTAAATAGAATTTAGAGATTTTTCGGAGGGTAAAACATTTATTAAGGCTAGTGCTGCCCCAAATATATAGTTAAACACAAAATTCTGTGATAGGGAAAAATTGCTTTGCTGTATATTTAGAGCCTACGCTCCAGGTACAGACTTAGGCAGAATCCCTCGGCGCTCTGTGACCGGCACAGTCTGTCCTTTCCCGTTATTGAGCTCTTTTGGAGGAGCAGCTAAAGCCGTAAGTGACTTTTGGGTTCAGTTCAGGGGGATTATGTTTTTGACTGGAAGGGAAGAAATCCAGAACTAAATCCAGAACTAAGTGTATAAGAAGCTAAAACCAGTTTAGCCCCTCAGCCTGGGAACTGAACTCGGTGGCATTGCTGGCAAGGGGGCTGAAGGGAAGGGAGGCAGGGAGGGGTTGCAGGGGACTATAGGTTCTTCCTTATGTGTTGGAGTAGCAGGGCTGTGTTCCTTAGAGTAAGTTTTAGCTTAGGTTCAAGTTCATATAATATTTACCATAATGGGATGTATTCACTGAAAGGGAGGAAAAAAACATACAAAATATCTACTGGACTGACACAACAGTAAATTATTTGTTTAGGTAGAAATAGAAATTTATAAAACATGAATCTAGGGTTGAACTGTATGTTTTAGCATTGAGCTAAGTGTGGTCATTTAGTGATGATTAAAAGGTGATTTTAAAGCAGCCAGATTTGAGGATACGGTCAGTGTTCATATGCGATTACTGAAGTCTGAGTTAGGTCCTAGCTCCGTGGAAATTGATGGCAGAACTGAAAAAGCATTTCAGTTATGTTCACAAAGTGCAGTGCTGTATTGATTGAAGTGTGTTTCATTGCTACATTTTGGATAGGCATCTCATTTGAGATACCTGGCTCTTCTTCTGGGTTTGACACATTTAGGTATTTTTGCAGCATGTTTTGTAATATGAGCTCTAGGCTACAGATCCTATATCAGTTAAATTTTTCTTATCTGTCCTTGAACTCATCTAGTATTTTGTCCCATCTAGAAACTGTTCATGGGCAACATTAAGGAATGCTGTCTGAATGCTGAAGCCCATCTCTGTCATTCATTTTCGTGATCCTTTTGCTCTAATAAAAGTTAAAAAATAAAAGATTTTGGAGGAGGATTGAAGATGTTTCTAATGAGGTTCTCTTGTGAAGATTTTCTAGAGAAAAAAACGTGGATGAATTTTTTTAGCAGATTTTTCCGTAACTTCTGCAACTTGGTGATTTAAGTTCAATAAATTACTAGATTCAGGGTTTGGCCACCAAATATAAATGGTGGGGTAACCTCTGACACATCTGGATTTGTCCAAATCTCTGTTGTATGCATTTGTCATGTACTCCTCAAAGTTCTCTGCTCTGTGTCTGCTGAAGAAAAGCTCTCCAGAAGTTGGTGTCTGACCATGCAGTTGCCCACGTGAGATCTTCAAAGACTGCACAGACACTCCTTTGCCCCTAGGTACTTAAAGCACACATTTTCGGGTGGGTTCTGCTCCCCTGTCTCCGAGTTGCCCCCGTGGAGGCAGCGTGCCCTGAGCTTCTCCTTGTCCACTGCAGCTCAAGGCTTGAGAGTAAAACAAAATACAGAAGTATTTCTGAAAGCCCAAAGCAGAGAACGCTGAGTTAATACTTTCAAGACTTGGAAGCAAAAGAGGACAATAAAAACACAAACCTAATGTGTGCTTCTAAAGAAAATATGCTAAAATAGCTAAAAATGTCCTACACCTTCAAGGCAGTCTTTGAACATTAGAACTTGCATTTTATCTAATTTTCACTCGCCTCACCCCCAAATACATGGTCTTGGTGTAGTTTCAAATGCAAATGTTGCTGATCTCTGGAGCCTGTTTGCTTTTTACTTTTGACATTTCATAATACTTAATAAAGAATGGTAGGGCTAGCTGTCTACCTAATTAGGTTGATTTAGTTTTTTAACACTCAGCTTTTGATAGATTTCACATATGATATCTTTGGATGTATTTTGACAGGAATACAAGATTTAAGGCCTTTGGCCAGTCCTTTTCAGGAACCAAACTGTCACTTCATCTGTTGTTTTTTCAGTGGTTCATGCATACAAGTCCAAAAATGGCTTTAGAGATTTGGGATGCAGGAGGAGAGCTTTCCTGCATGCCTGTTAATTTACTCTGATCCTTATTGGTGAAAAAAAAAAAAAACTCCTGATGACTCACCAGGAGAAGGTTTCCATTCTGTGTGAAGTACTGTTTGGATGTTTCACTAGCGTGGTGTTGAGTATAGCATTTGATAGTAGGACATCAACAGCTAGTGCTTTTGTTAATGACACTTGTGTGGCATGGGCAGTGGTTCTCAATGCTTCAAGTCCCAGATTATGCCGAGGCTTTTGACAGAAACTGCACGTTTCCATTGTGCAAATGGATCGCTGTGTATCCAGGAGGAGATAAAACTGAGTAAATCAGTTTGGGAAAACTTATACTCCTCAGGCGTTTAAAAAATACCAAGTTTTGCAGCATTTCAAAGAATGCTACCAGAAGGAAGCTGAATAGCTGATAGCGTCACCCCATTAAAGGTAGGGTACCTCAACGGTTGGGTATCCATAGGTCGTGCATGGGACGACTGGAAAGGCAGGAGGAAGGGTCATACCTGGGCTGCAGGACTCGGAGCGATACCTGCCCGGTGGTAACAGCACATGGTGAGTTCTGCATAAAATATGTGACGCTAAAGGTAATTACTGATGATTAAGTTAGAAGTAATAGACTTTCAGGTCATTTTGCACAGTTTGAGGAGTTGTTTCCTATGCTAAGGGAGGTGGGGCTGGCAGCAGGGAGAGCAGGAGGAGATGCAATGAGCCTTAGTAAGGAGCACAGAGAAGTCTGATATGTTACATAGGCACTTACAAAATATTTTACCTTAGCATCATATGCTGTCAGTTCTTGTTGCTTTCATAATTTCATCCTGCTTTTTCATTTTGTAAACTATTTATGCTTAACATGTTTCTGTTGAAATAAAATCAACATTCCAGAAAGCTATCTGGTAACTGTTAGCATGCACCTGAACAGCGGTATCATTTTTTGCACAAAAAAAAAAAAAAGGAAGAAAATGTTTAGCATCACTGTTCAAACCAACAGATAACACAAATAAATCAGATGCCTGTTCTTTTTTGTTCCTTCTGAAAAACAAAAACTACACCTAGAGTAATTTAGGGCTGGCACTTTATTAAATCCAAAAATATAACTACTACTTAATAAAACAAAAGGACATTCAGAGAATGTCTGAGTTGATAATTAGAAAACAAAAATGCCCCTGCTAAACAGCATTAAGCATCTGAGGTTGCACAGACCTGCAAAGAGCAGCTAGTATGTCCTCGATGCAGTCCCATGGCTTTCTGTGTGCTCTGAGGTGTATGAAACTGCTGGGAAATAGTCCATCCTCAGGGAGAGCAGTGAAGGGGAGATGTCTTTAGGGGATGGGAGGGTGGAGTGAGTCCTTGTATCCCGTGTTTACAGATCTGCAGAGATGATCTTGGGTGCAGCAGGCATCTGTGGTTTAACAGGACAAAAAGCTGGTCCCTCTCATATCCAAAATATGTGCATATCTTTGTACAGTACTCACAGCTCTCTCCCATAGGTTCACATGCTTTTCTTTCTTTCTTCCTCTCTCATCATTTTCTATGAACAGTATTTTTAAATCACTGTTCTTTGGCTAGGTTTTTGGTTGGGCAGGGATGCAGACCATTTGGCCTCAGCCATAAATTTGATCAGCACCTCACAGAATCATTTAGGTTGGAAAAGACCGTTAAGATCATCGAGTCCAGCCGTAAACCTAACACTACCAAGACCACCACTAAACTATGTCCCTAAGTGCCACATCTACACATCTTTCAAACACCTCCAGGGATGGTGACTCCACCACTTCCCTGGGCAGCTCTCTCCGCTTCACTTCAGCTTCACTCCAGGGTGCTGGTGGCAGAAAGCACTCGTCAGCTTTCGATAGGAGAGGGCTACGTTGTAAAGTCTCAGACCTGAGCAGTGGTCTGAGAGCTCTGAGCTGCCAGACTCCAGAGCCTGCAGAAGTTGAAAGGGGTTTTGAAATCATGTGTACTTTCCAGTACAGGAAGCTGATAGATGGCTGTCTGGCCAGCCCCCAAAAATCATAGAATCGTTTGGGTTGGAAGGGACCTTAAAGATCATCTAGTTCCAACCCCCCTGCCATGGGCAGGGACACCTTCCACCAGACCAGGTTGCTCAAAGCCCTATCCAGCCTGGCCTTGAACACTTCCAGGGATGGGGCATCCACAGCTTCTCTGAGCAACCTGTTCCAGTGCCTCACAACCCTCAGAGTGAAGAATTTCTTCCTTAGATCGAATCTAAATCTCCCCTCTTTCAGTTTAAAGCCATTACCCCTGGTCCTATCACTACAAGCCCTTGTAAAAAGTCCCTCTCCAGCTTTCCTGTAGGCCCTTTCAGGTACTGGCAGGCTGCTATAAGGTCTCCCTGCAGCCTTCTCTTCTCCAGGCTGAACAACCCCAGCTCTCTCAGCCTGTCTTCATAGGAGAGGTGCTCCAGCCCTCTGATCATCTTGGTGACCCTCCTCTGGACTTGCTCCAACAGCTCCATGTCCTTCTTATGTTGGGGGCCCCAGAGCTGGACGCAGTACTGCAGGTGGGATTTCACAAGAGTGCAGCAGAGGGGGAGAATCCCCTCCCTCGAACTGCTGGTCATGCTTCTTTTGATGCAGCCCAGGATACGGTTGGCTTTCTGGGCTGTGAGCGCACTTTGTTGGGTCATGTTGAGCTCTTCATCAACCAACACCCCTAAGTCCTTCTCCTCAGGGCTGCTCTCATTCCATTCTCCACCCAACCTGTATTTGCGCTTGGGGTTGCCCCGACCCATGTGCAGGACCTTGCACTTGGCCTTGAACTTCATGAGGTTTGCACGGGCCCACCTCTCAAGCCTGTCAAGGTCCTTCTGGATGGCATCCCTTCCCTCCAAGCGCATCGACCACACCACACAGCTTGGTGTCGTTGGCAAACTTGCTGAGGGTGCGCTCGATCCCACTGTCCATGTCGCCGACAAAGAGTTGTGCTTTGCCACGGAGAAATCCTGGGGTATCCGTGCTTATGGTGTATATGGGACGGAGGGGAGAGGAGGCACACCACCTCTAGGAAGTCCTGATGCACTTTTCAGTGACAGAGAGAAAGAAAAAGTCACTTTAGTATATGGTGGGAAGAGAAAATGAGCCTTGCTCTAGGGTGCTGGAAATCAAATGGTTAATAGTACAAGAAATCTTTATGACCCTCATGTAAATCTTGCTCAATTAAAGGGAACATAGCAATTTTAAATCAGCTGTCCCAGGAAATCAACGCTGGTTTTAAATGTGTGCAAGCTGAAAACAATCTATGCCAGAACTTCTTGTGCTAATGCCAGCTAAGAAGAAAAAAGAAAGGAAAAAATCAAATTGATAGGCTTGAAAGTTGATAATTGTGCTTAAGTGCTATGCCTGTAGATCAATGAATAACTTTTCAATTGATATAACAATTACTGTATATAAATGTACATATAGTGCCTTTGCAATAATACAAAATACCTGAAATCCTGAATTGCTTGCTAAGCTTGCAGCATTGCAGTTACTAAAATACAACCTGATGCAATGTATCGCCATTTGGCTTAACCTGAGATGATTCCATGAATGTCAAATAACATAATGCTAAGGATATTCAAAATTCATGCAAAACATGATGTCAGTATGTGTGACCTAAACTCCAGAGTAGCATAATGTGTTAAATTATCTTGCTATAGTTCCAAAAAGCTTCATGGATTAAGTTTTTAAAAAGTGCTACTCTCTAACAGTGGGAAATAAAAAAAAAAAAAAAATTTAAATTCTACCTCTTCAGCTTTTTGGTTTACCTTAGCTTCTGAAAACTGCTGTATCTCAAACTATCTTTATAGTGTAACAGCCCCTGCCTGTGCCTGCAGTCATTTTGGGCAGAGAAAATCTTTGCTCTGAAGGTGTGTTGGATCTACTTCTCGGTATGACTCTTCACACCTAGTTGCATACATAGCAGTCTCCAAGTCGTCTTCTATTGCTGATGGCACAAAAATTTGAAAGCGGAGAGTAAAATAAACTTATATTCCTTTTTATTGGTTTTACAAGTTAGTCTTCTCTACTCATAAATGGCATCTGGAAAGCATGCTACAAAAACACATTTCTATCAAATATATTGGCAAAATTTATACAGAGATGCTAAATAGTCTGCAATTAGTGTAGTTCAGGACTGCACGGTTTGATGAGTTTAGAAAACCAGTGTGAAATCTGACTGCTTTGAAAGACTTGTGCTCTTTAATTCCTGTATATCAATTTAACGTTTTCATCTTTGCGACCTGTGCTGCAAGGGCCCAGGCTACCATTCAGTGTACGACTGCAACAAATTTAGCGCTTGCGGTGGGATTTGTATTTGGACAAAGACACTGAATAAAATTGATAAAGCAGAAAGGATAGTTTACTCTGTGCAGTCAAATTAACTCTGCCGCAAAATGACTTGGTTACATCAAGTGGGAAGAAACACTGATATAAATATTTTGGTGCATGGGTATAACAATAGTTCTTGATGGTAATTTGAGGAATGTTAGGGTACGGTATTATTTCTCTGCAGGTCAATTCATATTTTCTGTATTTAAGGTTTCTTTGGAAGAATAAACCAAAAAGTCTATTTAAAGAAAAACCTTGTTTTAAACTGCTCGTTTTTATCTGCTGCCTAAAATACTTGAAGGTGCTGAAGTACAAGCTTTTTTTACCCTACTGTATTTAGCGTAGTGTGCTTAGTTGGGCTGACCTACAGCAGTTATAAACAGATGATTTGACTGTTTCCATTTGCCACAGTTTCGTGTATGTTTTAGGGTAAATTCTTACCTTGAGTAAATTTACTCTGCTTTGTAGTGAAGCCCTAGTATGCAAGATGAGGATCTAGCTGCATGAGTAGATTCTTAATTTTGGTAGTTTAGCAGAGGACATGTTTATAGTTCAAGAAATAAATAATTCAGAAGGCTGTATCTGGTTTGTGTTGACTATTTGGAACCCTACTTAAAAATTACTAATTCAGTAATTTCACTTAGTAGCAGCTAACTATTACCTACGTGAACTTTCACAGCGTTACAACTTTTTTAGTAATGTTCATATTCTGTATCATGGCTTGGTTAGGCATTTCATATTATAACAACGCATTTGGAGGCTAATTTTAATAGTCCTTGTGTTGGGTCTTTGAAAGGACATCAGGCTTTCTTTCTAAATCTCCTCTGAGACCCTTGTTTGGTGTGTAAGGTGAGTCACTTTCTCTATCACCAAAACTTTAGGGGAGATACACGTTACTAGAAGTATTCAAGAACATAACCCTCAAAAAGATTGTAGCTACTGGAGTTGAGGAAAGACTTGAACACTGTTATTTCTACCTGCTAACGCAGAATGTCAAGAAGAGTATACTGACGTAGTCCCCATTTAGGATATTATGAGGCTACTAGAAACTTTGGAAAGTTTCTTATTATTAAGAAATTATTGCATTATTAAGAAATAATTCTCGTTGCCCAAACTTTAAATGTTTCCATCTGTTCTCTGAAGCTGAGCAGTAGCTAGAATAGGTATTTCCTAGTGCACTACTGCACATTGCCGTTTTAGGTAATAGCTTAATTTTGTGTCTTTATGTATGACCGTGTTTTGTTGGCATCCTCTTACACTAAGATGAGACTGCAAGTCTTTAGTTCCTCGAGCGAAGGTCCTGTTCATCACACTTGCTGATCATCTTGTTAATCCAAAGTGAGGGTGGAAGTAGAATTTTACACGTTTTTTTTAGGTCCCGACTTTTGTTTAGGTGTGTTTGCCACATGTTTCCACATTCACGTGTTCAAAAAAAGCTGACCGGAAGTTTCTCCATTGGCATAGCTACGTACTGCCACCCCCTGAAAGATATTTGTAAAATCTAATCAAATTCATTGTGTGTGCAATTACTTTTAACCATGGGTGCAGGCAGGTGGCAGATCAGGCAGTCCAAATAGTTGAACCTAGCATGTCAGGCTTGTTAGGTGTCAGACCAAGGCCACTGAGCATTGCTTCCAAAAATCTGGGAAGTGTACTCTTACAGCTGTCGAATTTAAAGCAAGTTTGCATTAAGATGAAGATGCGCTTTGGTCCTTAGGCTTCAGCTCACCGTTAGTATCTCAGTGCTTGGTTTGAATAGAAATCTTTTTATCTACCAGATTAGTAGTTGCCAGGGGATCTGATTGTCCCATCAATTTCAATCTAGCGCAATTCAGTAGGAATTTAAAGTTTTTCTCCTTGAACGGATGTCTCGTACTCTCTTTGAGAAATGAATTCTGTCATCTGGAAGCTCCCGTTAACTCCTTCCTACCAGCCGCCATACCTGTGAATTAGAGAAGTTTGCAAGTACAGAAGAGGAATCAAAGGCTTCAGGGGTCAGAAACTTTCTCTTATATTAAGCCTAAATCCGGATAGTGTAAAAACATGCTAAGAATGAAGGAACTGGGACACTTAGCTTGTGGTTTCTGGGAAGAAGGAAAAAATCCAGCCATTAAATTAGACCAGTTGACACTGTGTAATTCACTGTTCTTGGATCCATACAAAATTGTAAGGCTATACTGCTATTACGCTTACATTTTTTAATTATTAAATTAAGATAACTTGCAAAGCCATTAGAAGTGTTTAGCTTCTTGTTAACGACTGGAAGCCTTAAACAATTTAAGTCTTTTGCATTGCATATTAGAAGCTTCTTTGGCTTGAAAGGGAGGGGTTTTGGTAGCAGAGAAAATTTTACAAAAAATCTTGTCATAAAAACCCAAACTTACGTGTAACCAAGTTGTCTGTTGACAATTACTGAAAGTCTGGTTCTCAGATCCTTTCCCTCTGTGTGCACTGCTGATGTGAAAAGCTGGCTAAGATGAAGCTAGAAAAATGCATTTGTTAGCTGCTCTAACGCATGAAACACTTTTCTTGATCTCAGTATGACAGCATTAATACGGCCATTCATTGAATTGCTTCCTGAAAAACATTTTAGAAGCAAGAAACCTAACGCACTTTATATTTTCAATTTACGTTGTCGATTTTGGAGTATAACAAACTTAGAGAAAAGAGTTAAATCCTGTTAAAGGATTTGTTGTTGTTGTTGTTGTCGCAATAGTTTTCTGTCTTTAATCCTTCAACGTATATTTGTGTATTTAACGTAAAAAATCTGGGTTTTACTTACTCCTATTATTGATTTACTGTCAAACACCTCAACAACTTCAAATGCTTGTTTTTACTGTCCCCTCTTTTTCTTGTCTAATAATGCTTATAGAGCAGACGTGGGATAAAAAATTGCATCTAGGTTTGTGGAAGTGTTGAGAGGGGAAGTGTGTTTTCATGGCGGGGTTGCTAAGGCAATTCTTTCTAGTTTTGTTTTCATCCTCTTCCCCCAGAAGCTCTTTGGTTATCTCAGCAAACCAAAGGGATAGTAAATTTCTGATGCTGTGTATTAAGTTTTTTCTGAAAAATTATTATAAGTTTTTAATGATGTGATGTTTCCTCTGGTTTTTCATTTGCAGTTTGACTAGCTGACACTTTGGCACACCTTGGCACCTTTAACTTTCAGCTTGGGAACCCGCCTTGTTCTTTCTTGTTGGTGAATTGATCAGAATAAAACCAACATATTTTGTCAAATAAAAATTATCACTTCTGTTTTGCATAATGAAGTGTGCAAACCAGACCAATAAACCAGTTACATGCCTCTGTCCGCTCATTACTCTTGAGCCTGCATAATTCTGTATTGCAAAGTACTGCATTAATATAGGAATTGGAAGATATAAAACTTTTTATCTGTAGTGATCTACAGATCGAAGAAAGTTAAAAACCAGTCAGACAGCTGGTTTTGAGTGCAAAGGTGTCAGCAGCCATTTATGTGATGGTCTGGGAATTCCTGTTTTTTTCCCTGTGATTAAGAACGGTGCTGCAAAGGTTCTTATTGCCTCCCCGGCAGCTTTACACCACCTCTCTTTTAGTGTTGCAAATGCTGAGTGCGCACTGGGGTATCTTTGTTGGAATATCGAACTAAGTATCAGAATCTAATTAACTTACCGCTGGTGGATGACTGTTATGATCAACTTGCTGTAGGAGATATTTAATGTAATGCTTTGTCTATGTCAGCTGTAGCTAATCCTGCAATCATCGAATTTGATTTATATTTTTTTCCAATTACAAACCACTGCAAGGAGACAGCCTGCCAGAAAGCAAGGATGGTCTGGTGTGGGAGAAAACACCCCTGATGCCCAAGTCCCAAGGCAGCCCTACCTGGTACCTCCCTAAAACTCTTACATTAGTACTTACAACCTCGCAGCTCACTGAATACAGCAGGATGGCATCCTGCTTTAGGAAATAGGCTTGGGTTTGGTCATCCTGATTTTTGTGACGTCAGGAAATCCGACCAGTGACCCAGGCTAAGTCTGCCAGTGAGACCGTTGTGGATTGCTTGGTCATTTGCTTGGAAATCCTCTCTCATGTGCCTGAAATCTTACCTCTAGGGAGGGGGTTCTTCATGTTGGCAGGGAGATGGGTGTGCTGCTGGCCACGGGAAGGCAGGGGGACTGCTGAGGTCCAGCCTGCTTCTGCGGAGAACAGTTCCTTAGTACCAGCCCGGAAGGAAGCAGGGAATAGGTGTGGATTAGAACTGTCCTCATCCTTGCTTTACATGCACAAACTACCAGCTTAGGTATTTGTCTGTTTTTAGGTTTTTAACTGAAAAAGTCTTAGGTGACTAGAAATGCTTCCATATCCATCACTTGCTTAAACTATCCTATGACCGTACCCGTCAGTGACATTCTTTGCTAGCCGCGGCTCTCTCTAGTCAGCTCTAACGTCATCAGCAGCCTCCTTGGAGGAAGGTGGGTGCTTTCCTTATTATGCTTCTCTAACCTAGGTGAGGGCTGAGGAAATGCACTGGGACAAGTTTTCTCCTGATGAGACTCCACAGAGAGACACTAAAGAAATGGAGAATCATATGTGGGGCATGAGCAGCAAGAGAGAGTGAATTCAGCTGGTATCAGGGTGAGATGTGTTGCCATGTTTAGGAGAGGACTTGAGCACAGAAACAGCATTACAGAATTGTTTAAGTTGGAAAAGACCTTTGAAGATCATCAAGTCCAACCGTTAACAAGGAGCAGAAGATGAGGAAGAGTTTCAGGACTGTACTAAGGGCAAGTTGTCTACTTGCTATGTGTGGGGGATTAGATCCAAGAGCAAAAGCGTGGTGAGAAGAGGAAAAGGTGGAGGAGCAAGAGGAATTGTTGGTGAGAGAGTGCAGGAACCAGCTTTCCAGCAAAAGCCCTGAAGGCATCACAGCTGCTTCTGCCAGAGGGGAAGGAGGAGACATGCAAGAGGATTTGTGCTTTACTTCTACGCCAGAAACAAACTAGAGGAGCTGAGGTGTACCCACCAAGCTCGATGAGTTCCCTAGACATCCCTTCATCACGTGCTTGAGAGCGTGGCTTTCGTGGCCTGTCTGGCACGACGTTCTCCGAGTCGAGGCGGAAAGGGTTCTGGCAGGTTTGCAGTGCTGACTGCTGACCTGCTCTGCAGAAGCCGTTCTGAGGGCAGTCCAGAGTTTGCACTTCTATGAATGGCTTTCCCATTGATCTTAGGACGTTCCTGTGCACTGTAGTCGTAGGCTATTGTCAAATCACTGTTCTGTGGGTAAAAAGGTAAAAATTTTTGCTGTAGTAATAATGAGATTAAAATCATGTTTTCCTCTCACCAGCTGTCTGTGCCTTTTTATTTGATTCTTGGATTAGGATTTTTTTATTTTATATAATTATATAATGTGTATATTCTATATTTATATAAAATATTACATAGATACTAATATTTTTAGATTTCAGTATGGATTGGTGTTCAAAATGTGGTTTCAGGGAAAATTTCTGTGAAATTCTACAGCAAGGATAGTTATTTTTATGATCACAGCAGTGGCCAGAGCAATACATGATGTATGTATCAATGATTGTCCAAGATCACCGTAAAGCTTCCAAATTAATAAATACGTGAAGACATTGTGAGGTCTTAGATATGTTTATATATTAACTGTTGTCTAAGGCATTTTTCTCATCTCTGGCCTTTTCACAAACTCATAAGGCTTCGGAAAACCTTGCAACAAAACAGTGAGTTTTATTAGCCTTTTAAGAGGATGGGTACTTTTTTTTTTTCCCCAATGACATTTGGTATATTTGTCATTAAAGCAGCTTAATATTATTTCACGTGTCTGTTTGGCCTTAATGCTACTTGCAGCAGGTGATATATATTTCTAAAAATCAGAGGAATGTTTGATGATTTAGTACCATGGTATTTAGAAGTACTTTAAAAACAGGCATCATAAAATCTATCGAAGCTTTCTGAAAAATCGTTCGATCCTTGGCTAAATTTTTAGAGAACTTTGATCTCTGTCTATGAATAAATAAGATAGATATTTTTAAAATGATCAAACAGATTCAAATAGTAGGGCATTTTATATAAATATAGACTCAGTAGTGATCCAATGTGAATTAGATTAAACTCAGTGGGAAACCATCTATTAACCTTAGCAAGAATAGAATTAGAATTCCAGAAACTGAATTCTGCTTTAGGAGTCCTGTGTCAGGGGATTATTAAAATACCATCCTGATACTTTATGAATGAACTGGACAATTAGTAGTACTAATTAGTAGCAACGTCAGTTTGAAAGAACTACTTAGAGGAAGCGCAATGATGAATATTCCTCGATGGTGAAGGAGGCGGCCTTCAGCAAGCAGCTTGGTATCTGCTGGGTAGTGAAATGAAATTCCTTCACTGTGTAAATTTACTTGGAACTTTCTCAGCCTTTCCAGTTGCAGGCGGGATACTTGCTGTAGTAGACACTGTCCAGGCTTTTCTGTAGCATGACAACAGTTAACACCTTGTAAGGCGCTGCAGAGATATTAAGTAATGAAATCTGTGTGCATGAGGACATTGGTTATCACTGTACTGGGAGATTAACACCCTCTAGCCATAGAGGGATGATAGAAGCAAAGAATATGGAAAGTGTGAGTGCTACGGTGATGAGGTTGGTCACATCACTAAATAAGCAAAGAGTAAAATTCAACATGTTAAAACCATTGGTTCTGCAGTCAGTGGTGATGACAGCTATTCCCTGACCTTCCTTAAGGTAATTCCTCTTTAAAAAGGTTAGCGATGAGAGGACTGTGAAGCAACAACCTTTCTTTTTTTTTTTTCCTTCTTTATTTTCTCAGCTTGTTTAAGAGTTTCCAACTATCTCGTACCTGAGCAGTAACAATGAAAAAAAAACATTTATATGTGGTGGTGTACCTGCATGGGGTGATTCCTTTCTATGTGAACTTCAGGTGTACAATGTAATATTTCAGATTTAGGAGAAAACAGATTTCTCTGCCACCAGCATTGGTTGTAGCCTGAGTCCAGACCAGAAGAAAATTGATGCAAAGAGTCTGTGCTGGACGCCAGTCATTGAGTCCTCCTGCAGTGGCAGCATTTGGCCTACAAGAGAGTTGGAAATAATCAAGATTTTCCAGTTATGGAGAATTGTGCCAAGAATTTTTAAATAAGAAATAACATAGTTTAGAAAAGTTTATGTTATTTTCTTTTTGGAGGATTTAATTTTAAACAATGGCATAATATCATGTCTAAAAGAAGACGCTTTATTATGTGATGATAAAGTATCATGAGGCTAAAATATAAACTGTTGGTGTGCTTGCTGCATTAAATTTCTTCTTTCCTAAAGAGTTTGAGGCTTTGGATAACAGTTTAATCTTAAAGTCCTTTTCTTCTGCTGCTTATGCTGTTGGTATATTTATTCAAATATTTGTACAGTGCTTCAGCTGCTTACGCCGTGTTCTTAGAGGAATGGAAAAGCTTAGAATCTTGGTGTCAACACAAATATTTTTAGATAAAATAATCTGAATCATAACTGGTGGGTTCAGTTAGGCCTTATCTGTGAAAGCAGAGTTCCAGCACGGTGGAAGCAGACGAGCAGCTGGAGGGGACAGCAGGAAAGCTGGGCAGGAGGAAAGACTGGGTTGGCTGTCTTCAGGGCAGCGTTTGTGCGTCCTGTGCCTCACCCGCGTCAAGCATTACAAAAAGAATGTACAATAATGTAAAGAAAATGCATATAAGGTTTGTTATTGGCTTTTAGGCAATTTGTAAATATGCTTTGGGACTCTGTTTCTGCAAGTCGTATACATTACGAAGTACAGGAGAGGTTAAAAGTGGTAATCTAGGACTACTGACCCCGCTGTCAAACTCCCTTTATTAGGTTCCGATGTCAAGACATGATGCAAGAAACAAATGAAGCCATGTACAAATTCTTTCTTTTCATGCGTGGGAAAGAAAAGGGGCCTGTGTGCACTTGCTGATACTGGAAACAACATTCCTATCAAAAGAAAAAGATTTTTTTTTTTCCTTAAAAAAAGGACAGTTAGTAGTACTAATTAGTAGCAATGTCAGTTTGAAAGAACTACTTAGAGGAAGCGCAATGATGAATATTCCTCGATGGTGAAGGAGGCGGCCTTCAGCAGGCAGCTTGGTATCTGCTGGGTAGTGAAACTTTTTTTTCCTTAAAAAAAAAAAAAAGGTGTATGACTATTGTCAAGTTTTGTCGTGGATCTTTCTGTCAGTGCATGGCATCTGAGTTTGCAGTTGGTCCGGTGGGGACCCCTGGGGTGGGAAGAGGATTGTTTCTCTCTCCTCTTGGGGTTATTTTATCAAATGTGTTCACTTTGGGGTATTTGTATTTTGTATGTTAAGGCTTTACGTTAGCCATAGAAATCAAGAAGAAAATGGATTAACATCGTCCTCTCCTCTTTAGAACGGCTCTTGTACTCATGGCTGCCTCTTACACACCTTTTGCAGGACCACTGTGTCTCAGGTAGAGGCAACTACAGAAAGAAATTCAGTTATTTGTTAGTTTACAGTAGTAATGACGACATACATTTTTTACTAATTTATTCTTTTGTATCTCTAACAACATTTGTTTAGGAAAAAAAGGAGGGGAAAAGACAAATTGGTGTTTTACAGAACTAAAAGTATTTGTTTATCATCTCGGTTCTCATCAGTTTCACAGTTATCTCTATATTAAATTAAAGATCAGTGAAGGAGAAAAGTAAATTACATTTCCATTGTGAGCTAGAAAATAGAAGCACACGTACAACAGGTATGCAAAGTAGCTAATGGAAATAAATCACAAGTTTTAAAATGCTGTGTTACAGATGAATGAAAATAATTTTTAAATTCTTCATTAATTATTAATGCTAAGATGTTTTCACACAACCAGAAGAAATTGGAATGCATCATTATTTGAGAGAACCTTTCGTTTCCATGCCTTACAGGTCCAAATCTTGAGTATTAACTTCATCAAAATATCAAGAACAAGGAAGCAGAAAACATATTACTGTTTAATGTACAAAATACAGGCAAATGCTTGCCATAGCAACCAGCAGTTAGGTAAGGCGAGTGCTGTGGTACATGGGCCTGCACTGTGCTTACCTCTTTATTACCCAGGGTTGTACATGGGAGTGATTTTCTTTATAGTGGGAAACTGATCTATTTGTCAATTTGATTGTTTTCGGTCGGTTTTTAAATTGCCGGGTGAAGATTGCATGTATGCTGTTTCTGAATAGTAGCATGCGCCTTTCCTGTCAAAACCAAGGCTATTTGTAAAATAAAAGTCTTTTCATGGTTGTAAGATATATTATTAGTACTTATCACTTTCTTTATGGAAGTACCAGATATGCAGGATTTATAGGATTGAGACTATTGACTAAATTGATGTCTCTGATTTTCTCCTCTTGCAAATTAAAACTCCATTTCTTTTATTTTTCCTGTAACTGGAGACAAAAAAAATAGCTAGTATCCCTTCTTACATCTTCTCTGTTCAAAGCTACATGCGCTCAAATGACACCATTGCCAAATCTGTGAAAAATGTTAGTATGTTAGCCTTATAGCTATATATCACATACGTAAAACAAATATGTTAGTATGTTAGCCTTATAGCTATATATCACGTAAGTAAAACAAATGTGTTAGTATGTTAGCCTTATAGCTATAGCTAATTTTTAAATTAGCTTCTCTGAAAGACCTGCCTGTTGTTATTGTAGTTCTTTTAGCTTTAATGTTTTTCACTTGGTATACTGTGTTGTTAGGCAGTTAAAATGCATTTTGGAAGTTATATTAATATGGCCAACTTGTTGTCATACAAGAGAATAGTATACTTGGAAAAGGCCGTATATTCATGCAGAGGTAGTCTCGGAAGGCAGGTAGGATATTTGCTTCTTGTTTTCTTATGTCATTTGTTATGTTCTAACTCCATTATCTCCAGATACCGTGTCTGGCAAATATTCGGATAATAGATGTGAATTCTAATCAGTAAGGAAGCAAGATTATTATTTCCAACAGCTTTATGATGACTTTAGTCAGGTACTCAAAACAGATTTTTTTTAGACATGCCTGCCTGCTCTTTGGTATTATAACAGTTAAAATTTAGAATTAGGATCATACATTTTGAGTATGTAGACAGCTAAATATTACTTTTATTTAAAGGATGAAATATACTGAGGTCCTCCTATGAAAACAGGAGATGAGAGGATATTTTCAGTACTGCAGTACTCTAAAATAAAATAAATGAGCAAGCATACTGAATTTCCCCAAGCGTTTTGGACTGGCATGAGCCAAATTCACTGCTGCTCTTTCCACTTCGAGTTACTCATTCCTGTACACGTGCCACTCCTTCCTAAGCGTCTAGTCCAGCACAAGCCATTCCTCCAGCCGCAGAGATTAGGGAACCGATCTAGGTTAAGACTAATCCAGCAGAAATACACAAATCAGCTCCCTTATCTGATTCACCGGACCGGTGTTAGCCTCTGCGGAAGAGAGGGAGCAGCACCAAGCTGCGGCGCCTGGCCCGGAGCAGGAGGAGCCTTTTAGCAGAGGGTTGAGTTGTGTCCTCTAACCTGAGTAAGGGGCTACACCTTGGGGATTTCCTCCTCAAGAACAGTCCCAAGTTCCAGGAAAATGAAGAAGTAAGGAAAAAATCAGGTGTCCCCATAGTTTTCAGGCTTTCTGCTGAGGAGCTAAGAGAGCCCTGATTGAAGCCAGGTCTTCCCAGGTCTCCATTGGGGAAACCTGAAAATCCTGAGGTCCCTGTAGTTAGTCCAAGCATAATCATGCAAAGATATTGTCACCAACTGCTTATGCTGGTTATAAGAATAAAATTAAATACAAGGCTCTGGTTAGGCTGAGTTCATGATTCTCCGTCACGTGTTCAAATCACAGAATTAGTTGTAGCTGTGTTTGTTTTAGGCGAAAAATCTACAAGGCATTTTAGGGAAAAATGCCTACAAGTCTAAAATCTACTTTCAATGGTATCTAAGCTACTCTGGGGTTTTTATGTGAATTTATATATATATGTATGTGTGTGAGTATATATATAGAGGTGTGTATATAAATTAGATATAAATAAGCAAAACTGGGCATCTTTTTTACAATTTCAGTTCTCTGAAGTGTTATGGTAGATCTTCTCAAGAATATCTCATTAAAAAGTCCTTTTATCCATTTGCCAGCTGTTTGGGCTCTATTTCCATAGCCTTAAATTCTGTAGAAGTGTAAAGCAATGGAGAATATGGCCAGAGCTGGAGCCTACCCTTGGACAGCAGGGTATTCTTCTGATTCTGTGTTTATGCTCGGTGAAGAAAGAGAGATCCTTCTAGAGGTATATAGCTGTATTTAGGATCAGATTTGATTAATTGAAGTCACACTTTGGACTCTACCTTTCTTCACTGACTATTGAGAGCGCCTAGGTAAACTCACCAGTTTTGTTCAATGTTTGCTTTTCTGAATGCACCCATGGTTTTTGTGTAGCGAAGCAGTCTGTTAGAGAAGCCGTGCAGTCTGCGTGAAGCACAGGTATCGATAACTTGTCTTTCTGTAAATCTTGTTTTAGTACAACGTGTATTTTATTGCAGGAAGAAGAGGCTTTATCACAACAAAACGGGCAAAGAAACAAAAAGACTTGAAGAAACAGCACTTCTCTAATTCTTTCCAAAAGTTCAGAGACCCACCAAATCCTGGTGGATTACCTCCACCAGTCTCCTGATTTGAGGTAGGTGAATTCTCTCTTTGCCACTTTTTCTCTTCCTGTCACATACATATGGATAGTAAACACAGGGATTTCAAACTTTAAAATCGTTTCTTCTCTTTTCTTTGCTGTGTCAGAAAATAATGGTGGGCTTTCAGTAGGTTGGTGTTATAGGCAGTGTTGGTTATCTGGCGGTAATGTAGTGCCACCACTAGAAATTAATATACCGTGTTTATTTTTAGTATTATGGAAGACGATGCAATTACTAAATATAATTTTGTGTGACTTTTCCAGTTAACAAAATAAAAATAGCAATTATCGAAGATAGAATCGGGCAGAATCAGACCGGATGCTTGTAAACAGGTCTCTCAGCTTTTGCCAATATTTTCCAGCATGGAGCCCATGGCTCTGATTTGGAATTAACTCTTTTGGAGGAGCAGTTTTCACTTATGCCACAGGGTAAATGGGAAGAATAACCTGAGAAACAGCCAATAATCAAGTTGATTGGTTTAGAAGAAATATGTTTAAAACCCACCTGAAGAAAAAAGAGAACTGGCTGACTGCCATTCTCTTTCTCTACTCATTTGTGACAGCGCACAATTGAAAAGTTATTGAGTTTGTTTGTTCCTGGAAGATCTTTTTTTGGGCATTTTTCATTTTTCCTTATGAAAAGTAGAGTATCTTTAATTTTAGATACATCAAATACCATAGTTGTAAGAATATTGTATGTATCTTAAGAGATTAGATGGGGACAGGATTTTTTTAATCTGTTAGCACAGACTTGTTATGTAAATAGAAAGCTCACAAAGCGAACGAGACAGCACATGCACTGAAAAAAACAGATGTCTCTTCCCCAGAAATACATTCACCATTAGATTCCTGCAACTTGGTGAGAATTCATTGGGAAGTTTATTGTTACAGATATGTATGCAATCGAAAAATAAACATATTGTAGTCACTGTGTAAGTCCTGTACTTATCTCTGAATGATAAACTGGTCTTCTCATGCATGGTGCAGTGCTGTTTAATAACAGCTAGGACAGGCTGCGACAATCACCTTACATTAAATAGCAGACTTTGGAAGTATGAGTGCTTTTTTCAATGTCAAGTGTCCATTTTTTAAATTGAAAAAAAAAATCCTTTGCCCTTTTTTTTACAAATGCTTATTTTTAATTCTTTATCACAAAAACTGGTAGTTCCTAATAAGCAAAGAAAGACAGGAAGGCTGGTTAAAAGGAGAATGAGAACAAGACTTTCAGGAGGGGAACAGCAATGCAGAGCCTATTGAATTAGCCACAAAAATTCTCTTGGCTCACCATATAGGAGCCTTTTGATTACCACCGGTAGTCTATGCTTAGTATTTATAAAACTGTTTTCTGTAGCTGGTCATCTGTCTCTGTGGTGCTAGTATTTCGATGCTAGTAAGTTTGAAAATGGCATAGGCATAATTAAGGTAATGTCTATTTTTTCAGTAGAAACTTTAATTACACCTTTGCTTACACATTTCCATTTCCGTATGCTCAGTATGGGCAATTTTTATCATTAATTTATTGTTACTATTTTGTTTAGATACGATCAGTTAAAAATACGATCAGGTTATTTATTTGAATTCCTTTTAATAACGCTTTTCTGTAGATTTCTTGAGGCTTTTATTAGAAGCTTCTTTTACTGATGCTACTTCAGTCTTTAGTACTGTCCATGTCTGTGGTCAATGACCTAGTTATTTTACGCCCTAGTATGACTTAGGTTTCATTCTTGGGCTATTTCATCCATCTATTGAAATTGTTTCCAGTAAATTAGTTTTACAGTGTTTGCTGTGATTAGCATTATATGCTCAAGGGAAGTTTGTCATAAAAATGTCTCTTATCAATACCGTTCAATGTGTTTAAGCATTAATAAATAATTTTACCTGAAGAATGTAATATCCATAGGGAAATTACGATCTAAAATATATTTGTATGCAAATTCTTTAATGGTAGGTTATATCATCTTTCTATTTGTTTTGTTACTGTAAAGATAAGCTATGTTGTGAAGCCATGGATTCTTATTTATCTATAATTTTATGAATAACCTACATAAAAATGTTCATTCTTTGAAAGTTTCATGCAGCTTATATACAGTGGAAACACGTTAAAAGTTTCTGTCATTTCTACAACTGAAGAAGAAATTCTTATGTTTAAATTATGCCATTTAGTATTAGATTTTAAGATTTGGGATTTCTGGAGTAATTTAGAAAACATTGGCATTCAGTTTCTTGAAAAGCTGAAGCTAGTAGCTAAGGCCCATTGGTAAGAACCTTGTGAGTCCTGTGGGTGCTTCACGGGAGAAAGTTCAGTGTGTCTCAAACCCCGTGAGATTTGTGTCGTCTCCTTTCACAGCACGTCTGACTTTGTTGTGAGTAACCTTTACGGCAGCTCTGTCCATTGAATACCCCAATTCTTCACCTGCTAAAACGCAGTATTTTTTTTTTACTCATATATATTCAGTATTTAGAGCCCTATGACTCCTCGCATTTATAAGCTCACAGATTTGTTTGTTCAACAAAGGTGTTTAACCCTTTCAACTAAGGGGAAGAGGCTTTGTTTTACTAATAGCAATAATACTAATTTTGTTGTTACGGATGTTTTATTATTATTTTTTTTTAATCATTTTTAATATCATCTATGGACTGAATGTACCTTGTTAGTATTCTCGATAAATAGAAACATTCAGTATTAAGCCCTGTAATGTTCAGAAGCATTAAACATATAGTGCTTAAACATGGAAGGTGTGTAGTTCCCCAGTCTTTAAGAAAATCTAAACTTATATTCATAATTTTATAGGGGCTTAATTTGCAAAGTGATACTGGTTGGGGAAGAACTTTAGTGAGTTAATGATTTTTCTTCTAAGTAGTTTGCATATGAAAAAACTGTTGGTTGAAAGGCTCTACTGGGTTGGTAAATGCAGTCTGAAACAACCAAGACTCTTTGGTATCCTTTTTTACAAAATGCTGTGCCTCAATGTTGCCCTTAAATTGGGAAGATGCTGATCAACTGATAACTCGGTTAAATTAGTGGTACTAAAAAAGTCAGTGAAAGCCAAACAGCAGGTCATCACCAAGAAAGCAAAAAGGGTTTGCTTATAAACTTAACTAAGTTATTTTAATAATCATAGTAAATACTGTCTTGGGTATTTGCAGCCAGTGTACTTTATGTGACTTACGTGCTTATACCCTGTTTGTTTGGCTTTTCTGAAATTTTTCATTCACATTTTGTACCAACGGGTTTTCTGTTAGGGGAGAAGGTTTTAACAACAACCAAGACCTTTACTATGATGACAAATGGCTTTAAAAGAGATTCCAAATACGTGATCTGTAAATCAGAACAAATTCGTTGGACTTTCTGTAGGATTCAAGAAGCATTGATTGGCTATGTTGCATCTATTTTAATTGAAGATTTATTTTTTAAAAAATGTAAATCCCCAATAATTCTGAATTTGTTAAATGTGTATTTCTAATCCCTAACCATGGCCTTACTGAGTCCTCAGGCTTTCAGGTAGTGTTTTAAAGGCCTACGTTAACTCTTTTGGCTATGCCTTTAACCTAATGAGCTCCAATCCATTTCACCTCTAAAAGAACTAATTAATTGACTTAAAGTCCTGCAAAGACTATTAACTCCTTGGAGTGTCAGAGAAATTGAAACTGGCACAATCAAAGCCTAACGAACCCCGAGCCAATGGAGGACTGCAGGGACATTTTGGTGGTGATTCTGAAGGAAATGGCTCAATAACAGGCAGATGTTACAGAATAACCCAGGTTCTGTTTCAGCTGGGGGTTCACCAGTATCTGTGTACCTGTGCAAAGACTAATTTAATAGTCTTTTAATATAGACTAATACTCTAAATAGACTAATTTAATAAAGCTCATCAACAATACTGGTGGAACCTCTTGCATAACCAAGGCCATTTGCAGTATCGTAACTCTTTAAAGCCTAGACTTCTTGCCTTTGTAGTTGAAAGGTTTTTAGCATGCATCAGTACAACTCAAGTTGTCTGAAGAAGTGACCTTTTTTGTATGCATGCTAGTTCCATCATAAAAATCCATATACTCATTTTTATAGAAATCTACTCACTCTTCTGGACAGTGGACCACCATAATGTAGTAAAAGCTATCTTTTTTTTATCGGTTCCAGTCAGAGCCATCCTACCCTTCTTTAAAAGCAAATATTATTAGAGTTTATACTACAGAGTAATTGGATAAGGGCTTACAAAGCAATCAAGAAAAGTGAAATAAAAATATTTGGCTCATTCTTTAATTTAAATACTGCAACTGTCTCAACAGATGTAACGTGGGGTGCAAGAGTTCCTCAGATGAGGGGTGTAGTAAGACAAGGAGCCAGCCTCAATGGACATAGCCCATTATCGAGATCTAAACAGGAGACTATAAAGCAAAGCTGAAAGTGCATCAAGAATTATAAGAAGCCTAAAGATCCCCAAGGTAACTAGAAGCAAGACCATGAGGAGTAATGTAGGTAAGTATTCGAAAGTAAATCAATGCATTTATTAAGTTGAGAAACTTTTGATTTTGTTTTGATGGTTTTATGCTATGGTAGTAAAGTTTGTTGCAAAATGTCTTTCAAGTAGTATAATACAAAAGATTTGAGCCAATGTTAAAAAAAGTTAAACAGAAGAACAGCAGACATTGTCAACATTTAATGGTGCTGAAGTAGAAGAGTAAACAATTTAGCAATTCATATCTTTGTACAAGATAGACAGTGCACCCATACGTGGACCTTTTTGATAACAGAACAAAGAAGAAAAAAGCATTCTTGACCTAGATTTAACAGATTGTATTGAAACAGCATATGAAGCACAGTATTTTAATGGTAAGAAAATTACCGTTTTGTGACAGTGTGATTCATATGGTGTATTAGTCATAATTGGTAGTAATATATTTTGACATAATTAAACAATAGAACTCCAGTTATCTGTATCAGAAAATATGCAGCACCATCCTTGACCTAGATTATATTGTAGTAGCAAAGTGTAGCTGCCTTGCCCTGAGATGAAGCCAGAACTTTACAGTAAAATGTAAAATGAAATGCTCTTATTCTTATACATTTTCATGATCAAAATATAAGGTTATACTATGTCAACAACCAGCAGATGGAGAAAAAGAACGTCCTAGGAAGCTCAAAGAACACGCTAGGAAACTGAGCTATAAATACCAGGCTAATTCCATAGCTTTAAGATTTCTCCAAAGCTTTTTTAAATCCCTCCAGAAAAGACTGAAGAGATCCCTAATCTGAAGTGCCCCAGTTGAAGAAATGTGTACGTTTTTATTTTTAAATAAAATTATGTTAATCTACAATATAGATTGTGTCGACATCTTAATGACTCAGTGTAGTGTCTATACTATATTTGTTGCATCAAAATAAGGTTTTTAAGCACATTGGTACATTTTCATTCTTATCAGTATTTTCTTCTTCAGAGAAAATACAGAATTCTGTCTGATCACCTCTGAACTGATATGTATAGTATTCCCACAGAATACTTGATGTTCACAACTCATTTTGAATCTCTATTTTTTTAGAGAGCTGTCCCTTTCAGTAGAGGGAGCTAACAGAAGAGCAATCTTCTTTGGTAGGATTTTATAAAAATTTGGAAGATCTTTTGATATTTTTTTCCTTTGCATTTGTAAATTGTACCTATGGAACCTAACGTTGTGGCTATATTTAGAAATATTTGTTTTTCTGGCTTCCACACTTAATATTCTAAATTCTTGAAAGCCGGCTTTCAGATTTCATGGCATTCCAAGGAGAATGTTATTCTCATGTTGTAATTGAATTTGGTGAATCTGCAATGTGAACAGGTTCTAAGACAAGTGTCTGTAAGAAAACCTGGATTGTGAGATAAGTGAATTGTTGAGTGTATAAGTGAAGGGATTCTTTTCTCCATAGTGTTGGATGAAAAGATGTATACCCTTGTATTACTGAAGCACTATGTCATGCTTCTTGTTGAAGTTAGCAAAACCAGTAGCTGGGGATGTCGTGAGACAGAATTATCATGTAACCATAGAGTGATATCGGTTGGAAGGGATATCTGGAGGTCACAGAGAATGGCTGAGGTTCGAAGGGACCTCTGGAGGTCATCTTGTCCGACCCCCCTGGCCAAGCAAGGTCACCTAGAGCAGGTTGTCCAGACAGTTTTTGAGTATGTCCATGGATGGAGACTCCACCACCTCTCCAGGCAACCTGTGCCAGTGCTCTGTCACCCCCACAGTAAACAAGTGTTTCCTGATGTTCAGACGGAACCTCCTTGTGTTTCTATCTGTGCCTGTTACCTCTTGTCCTGTCACTGGACAACACTGAAAAGAGCCTGGCCCCATCTTCTTTGCACCCTGCTTTCAGGTATTCATACTCATTGAGAAGATCCCCCCACAGCCTTAATTTTCCTAATACGTATTCAAAACTTTCCCTGTTCCACATGGGTCTGCTGCTTGTCCTTTAACTGTGGACCTCAGACGAGATTCTGGCTCCATCTTCTCCTTAACCACATACTAGCTAGTTGAAGACAGCAGTAAGATCTCCCCTAAACCTTCTCTTCTGGAGCTTCTCCTTCCATCACTCCTTCAAAATCTCTCTTACTTTCTGCACTCATGTTTTGCTTGAGAAAAATGCATTAAAAATAGTACCTTTTTCAGAAACTTCTGAGTTTCCATTGCATGTTCCCTCTATAAGAGGAAGACAATTGGAGAGCTTGGGAAAAAAAATTAAAAATCACGAATCTTCATTCCTAGAGCGCTGGAAATTTTTCCAGTGTATAGTACCAGTGTCTGAGACAAGACCCGCTATGTGTTCACTGTCAGTGAGACCTCAGGTAGAACGTATTTTGCAGTACTGGACACTGCCCTTTAAAGAAAATTTGTATTAGCCAGAAGAAGGCAAAGCAGAGCAACAAGCTAGTGACAGATTTAGAAAGCAGGACTTTTAAAGAACAGCTGAAAGGATTGGGTTTGTTTATTCTAGGAAAAAAAGAGAACACTGTAGGATGGGCATAAGGCTTTAAAAAGATAAGAGGTTTTTAGAAAAGCAATGGTGGCAGTTGTTCTGTAGATTTTTAAAAAAAAAAAAAGGCAAGTTCAATTTGCACAAAGGATAATTTAGGATAGATGTAAAGAGAAAACAGTCCGAGGTTTTTTGATTTACCTCGTATCTGACTGAAAATGTGGATGAAAAACTGGGATATTTTACCTATAACTGTCATGAAATCTATGATACGAAATTTTAAAAAATGCATAAAGAAGCAGCTTTCAGAGACAATCTTGATAATTTTGACCTTCCGCCACTGGCAGTGGGCTGAGCAGATTGCTCTCCTGAGATCCCTCTTCAGATCCTCAGTTTCTGTATTTCTGTCACCTTGATTGTGGGATTAGCTTTGTTCTGTTTCCCTGCAAACTTTTTCTATTACTGATAGTATACTTCAGTTTAAGGTACGTGGTATTTAAAGTCTTTATGTGTGGCAGTTTCATTACAAAATAATGAACCAAAGGACCTTTTTTCTTAAATAAAATGCTTTGAAATGCTTTGAAAAGCTCTTATTTAAAATGGAGTGAAATTCAGGTTCAGCAACCTTTCGAATTTTGCCACTGATTTCCTTGAATTCAGATTTCCATCGAGATAGTAGGCTCAAGTATAACGTAAAAAATAAATGCTTGCAAAACAAATGTGGGAAGCTATCGTACCTGTTTGTAGCTTGAAGTCATATTTCTCAGATTTTTCTGCCAAGAGTTTATGGCATTTGTTCATGACATTAATGGCTTTGTTTATGGAGGGGGTTTTGTGACAGAATATATTTGTGTTACTAAATGAATTTCTTCTGATCAGGCTTTAAATATGTTGTGATGAAGAGCTGACTAAATGGTTCTTTGCCTACATTTTTTCCAATAGCTCACTTTTTGGAGCATGGTGCCAGAACATGCTAAATATCTGTGTTACGTCCTTACCGTCTGCATTTCCAGAGACATTTTTCAGGCCTGTTCAGAGAAAAAAGGACTGTTTGAGTTTTAAGTTAGTATCTGGCACAACACATTGTCCTTCGGTTGGGATGAAGTAGTGCGTTTTCTAGGTTCTCATCATTTTTGGAGCTTTGTTCTTAAACTCTTGGATGTACTGCATCCTTAAAGGGACACATGGTTTTAATTTCTGGGTGCCTGTGGTCCTTGCTCTCATTTTTTCTTTTCTCTGCTTTGACGAGCTGGTGGAATTCTCTTATACTTGTCAAGCTTGAATGTGATTCACCCTTTTGTTTAGTTCCTTCTGAAGAGAATCAAACCTTTCTTGTCTAGCTTAGCGTATGTGCAGTCTATCGCGCATGCAGTAAAATCAGGTTTTATAGCGCATTGAGTGAGCAAAGCCATGGCTACCTGGCAGGACAGAGTTGAGCACCGTTACCAGGTACCATCTTGCTCTACATGAAACCTAACGATGTCTTGTTTGGATGGCAAAACACCTCCAAGGAGAGTTTCACAACCCCTGTACTGAAGCAGAGAATAGAATGCTTTTTATTATCATAAAAACAAATGTTTAATTTTCTCGGAGCCAGACTGCAGTCTTCACAGTTTATTGGGCAATGAAATTTATCCTTATTAAGGTGTCAGTGTGAATATGTCTGATAATTGTCATATAAAAATTCAACCCAAAAATACACAGACACTAACATTTAGGTACTTTGCTCATTTTAGTAGGCTAAAAATACCTTGGCTTTCTTAAAAGTAAATCTCTGAGTGAAGGGAATGGGACAGCCACACAGGAAACAGGTTTTTCACTCATGAAGCACAAAATCTTATTTGAAACTAGTGGCGTGTGTGCAGTCGAGAACTTTGCCATCTTTGTTGCTGGAATACAGATTTAACTTTAGTGGAGTAGATTTTTTAAAAAGAAGTTGTACATTGGCATTTTCTTAAATATGAGATTATATTTTCTGTGCTCATGATGTTTTATGGAAATGAAGCATGTACAAAATAAGCGGAAACAGGTATTTATTTCAGAGTTTCAAAGGAGAAATAATATTCTAAGAAACCTCTCTGATTAAGTGTTTCTAAATATGAGGAAATAGTTAAGAATCATTTAATATTAACATCGGAAGTGGACTGTATTGCTTACTATTGCTTATCTTCTGTTTCAACTGATTCTTTGTTTTTCAGCTTGGAATGAACAAGATGAACATATCCACCTTCAGTGTAATGCTTAATGAGGAAAAAGGTCAGGCTTGCTTTTTTTTTTGAATCCTGTGCACTACTGTTAATTAGTATATTAAAAAGTCCTTTATATTTGCATTACTTATTTCATATATCTTAAATAACAAACCAAATGTGAAGTTTTAATATGAGGGTGAGGAGGGTTATTTTTAAATTGAATGGTATATTCAGAAAAGAGCTGACTCAGACCAGTGGAAGTAGAAAAAGAAGCTATAGAAGGAAAGGTCATGTATACAAATCTTCATAGAGATTCATTTAAAAATTATTAAACTTACAATTAATGGACCTCTTGTATATCAAGAAAGAAATATTTGTCGTAATTTTCATGGAGTGAAAGCATTTAAAAGGATTAAAATCACCCACTTTTTTTGTTTAAATATCCTTGAAGTTCTGGGTCCTTTTTCAGAAAACAGAGAGAACCGTCTGTCTCTTAAATAGAACAGCAGGGCCAAATTCTCCAAATACTTACACATTCAATTAGGATATCCCTGAAAGACAGTGAGTAATAATCTACTAATGCTAGAGATTCATCTATCATATTGTACAGGTTCGTAGCATACCAGATTTCAAGAGGCAGCCCAAGCTCTCAAGCACTATTACAGTTATGCCAGATAAGGCTGTAGAGTTTGCATTAAGGTGTCTGAATAGCTGATTTTTATGTTATCTTTTTTTTTTAGTATCTTAAGAGTATTTTCGTGAGGGAAATTGCTGAGTAGAGATACATAATTCAGTAAACAATTTAAAAAATAGCACTTGGAGAAAAAATTCCCTGTGTCTAAAAATAGTATAGTCATGTGACTTATTACTTTGCACAAAAGCATAATTTACAGGTTTAATTTGCAATCCTGCTATGTTTCTGACATTCTCTTGCACAGAAACTGAATGTGAATTGTTCAACTGATTTAAATATTGCTGTGTTCTGAACATCAGATGTCTAATACAAAGGAGGTTTATATCATTTATTGAGGCCTCTGCATTTAAGATATGGGAGTATGGTTTTCATTTTTACCATTTATTGCTTAATTTTTGATATCACAGTGCACAGTTAATGGAGATCTGGGGCTAATCCGGTAATTATTATGCCAGCAGCTTGGAGCCTTTCACCATATTTGCAGCAATCTGATTTTTTCCTTTTTTTAACTGCATATCTAAAATCTAATTGAGTTTTCATGTTCAGGTTTTGAAAGTTACATTTAAATATTCTTTGCTTTTAGAATTAACTTTTTGGTTTTCACAAATGTATATTTCCCTAGTAACTGGTAAGTCAATAATGTACAGCAAAGCTGTCAACTAGAACTGGACACTTACAAATAGTTACTACCTATTTATTTTCTGCATCTATTTATTAGATACCTTAAGACCATTCTGTATCAGATGCTCCTGAAATTCCTATAATCTTCATTATAAAACCATTACAAAAATATGTTTAATAATTTCAGATTTTTGGAAGCCTGAAACATGAGAATTGAAAGAAGTTTGTTGTTTGTTTATTCATGTGCTTGGATCTCCTTTTGAAGTATTTTTAACTTTGGTCTAAAACTTTAAAATATTTATAGCTAAATCATTTCACAATATTCAGTGTATTGCTGTAAGAGTTATAAGTTTATGTTAATTTTAACTTCCTTATCACTTTTTCTGACGAATGTGAATGTCTGCAGTGGTCATTTTCTAATAAATCTGTGTGTTATGTTAGCGAGAGCGATCCCACAGTGACAAAGCAGATTTTTCTATTTTAATGTCCTCTTCTGTTGTGGCAGTTGGTCTTGGAAGGTCTGAATTCTCTCTCTTGTAGGCACAGATTGCTTTTTTTCTTCCACATTTTGCAGTCATGTTTTTTTCTTGACGTGGAGTCATGGTAACTTTCCCTGATAGACTCTTCTAGAGCTTGATACTTTCTAATAGAGCTAACAGAATCTCAATTGGTATAGGCAAGTTTCAGTGTTGTAACCATGAAAGATACCTGAAGCCACAAAGAATTAAGATCTACTCATGCTTGTTCCAAGATACTAAATTCTGTAAAAGCATTACATCAACAAAATCAAATGTTTTAAGAATTTACTGCAGGTAGTACTTTAAGAATTGTGGCTTTCTTATAGCAAGATAGGTTTTGGAGGGGACAGAAATTCCTATTCAAAGAAAGCCCAGAAAAAGTGGCCTTCCCAGTCGCAGAACTGATGATGTATCATCGCTGCATGATGAAGAAAGAAGAAATGAACTGTGGCAAAGCTGTCAGAAAGAGTTCAAGTATAATTTCTCTTTATATTATAGAAAGCTTAGTCCTTTAAAATCCCCAGCTAGGAACCTCACTATGCAACTCCCCTGCTTTCTTGTTTCAGAGAATAAAACAATAACCAGTTTGTGTAAGACTGTTTTAGCTTTATGTCTGCAGATTGAAACAAGACCATTGAAAAGTAAATATATGAATGGGGTTTGGCCATTAAAAAAAAAAGAGAGAAAACATGCAAGCCCAGGTTTGCTTTTCCTAGATTTGTAGGTTGCTGAAGATGGACATCGTATATTATACAAGATCCTCACTTCCTTATACGAGTTCCCCTAAAGTGACAAAGTGGATGTAATAACATTTCTTCACTTCTTATTAACATATAGGTTAGTAACATTCTATTTCATAATATTCCCTAGGAAGGGTTCTGATAAGGGTGATATAATTCTTATCTACAGAATAACTTGGTTGATTTAAATTGCATACCAAATATTAGTCTTAATTTTTCAAAAAGCTGAGTGCTTACGTTATTTTGACAGTAAAGTAGGCCTGTCTCACATGCACACAGTTTTGACCTATTTCCCTTGTAAAGAAAAACATTAATGTGGTGGAAGGCCTGAAAGAGCATTACGACTCTGTTGTATTCTTGTAGGGACTCTATCGGGTGCCCATTGTATTTATTAAATTCTTCTTGAGTAGACAGAGCTGAGGTTTACAAAGAAAATCTCTTTGTCTCCTGCCATCTTTTTCGATTGTCGTGTAGCTCAGTTTTGCTTTTTGTCAAAACCCTTTCGGAGGTGCTGTGTGTATGCATATGTGCATGTGTGGACACAAAGGATGCACTTTCGCCGTTCTTTCATTGGAAGTGAAGACCTCCATTGCTCCCAGCTCTGGGAGTTACACAGATAGATGTGTTAAAAGGCAGTCATACTCTGAGAAAGTTTGAGGTTTGAGTACTATGCGTACACTAAATAAAGGATGCTAAAAGAACCGCGCTTGTTCCCAGTTCAGCCATTGCCTTGGACAACTGTAATGACACAGTTAAATCTCCTGAATTGAGGACACATTGCAGCTCAATGAACTCCGCTTTTTACCTGCACTATGAGCATTGGTAGGAAGGATATCGGATGTAAGGTTACAACGTCTGATTAGTTAACAGCATGCAGGTCCAAAGTGCTCCAAGAGAAGAGATTCATATTGTGTGCTCTTAATGATCAGCTAGGATCTGTGAATGGAAATCAGTCTTTCTCCATGTGAATCTTTTCCTTATTGTTTTGTTGATGTAGATTCTTAAATAGTAGGTCTGAAGAGACTGCTTTGATCATGTAATCTGGCAGCGTAGGAAACCAAATAATACGGGGTTCTGTCCATCCACATGCAGTTAAGCAAGGCTGGCTGAGCTGGGCCATGACCAGTGGGCTGCTGGTAAAGATCGCTGGCTGTGGTTGTAGAGATAGGTGCAGTGGCCTGGACTCCTGAAATTTTTGCTATTTATGAGTTAATTCATCCAAATAGCTATCATTTTATAGAGCAGTTAAATTGGGGTCTTCCAATCCTAAAAAGTTATATAGCATTAAAAGTTGTATAAATTAGGAATACATAAGCCTTGTTATAGTACATAATAAAACTGTCCTTTATACAGTTCAAAATAATTTAATACCAAAGGCAGTTGGACTAGTATAAACTGATTCGACACTAGGGCAATTTAAAATGTATCATTTTAATTAAGTCATTCGGTGCAGATCAATTTTCTGGTTGTGGCAATGTATTCTTAATACTCTGTATTTATGAGTGAGATGAAGTTGTCTTTCTCAAACCAAAGGCCAGAGTATATCGTGTATACAGCTGTATTGTAATCCTGGATACCAATACAATGAGATAAGATTGATGGAAGAAAGGTTTCCTTTATACTTTAGGCACATTTGTTTCTTGAATCACTCACCTAAAAATAGGCCTTCATAAAGTATTCAATACCAATCTAATTAGTCAAGAGAATGCTGCTTTTCAAAATGGAAAAGCATTCCCAAAAAGTGATGCAACATTTGTATCTAATTAGATGATACAGGAGAAGCCTACTAACTAATTGCTTTGATAGACTTAAACAGATTAATAATGCGCAAGCGATAACTAAATAAAAACTCATTTTAACTCTGCGTGGTTTGAAAATAATGCTTTTTAAGAAGCTAAAACTTCCTGTTAGTTCTAAAACCCCAACACCGTGATTTGATTGTGCATCAGAGAGGCAGTTGTTGATCACGGACCTCTAAGTAGCCTTTCTTTGTGATACACGGAATTGTTAAGCACGCTTAAAAGTTCACGTAAGAAAAAAGTAATGGAGCGTCTTTGCAACAGTAGACTGTCAAAATTTGTCTTAACTGGCTTTATGTCCACTTATTAATAAAAGAAATGTTATATTGGTATTTATATCATCTGTGATAGATCTGAATCCAGACTATTAGTAGCTAATTGAAGTTTCTTTTTATTTCGTACCAAGTTTTCTATTTCACCATTTGACTAAAAAATTGTTGAAGTAAACATTAACAGCTGAGTGTGCAAAGAGGCTTCTTTAAATGCAACATTTCAAAAAGTGAGACAGTTGCATTAAAAATTGAAAACATACTTTCAGCATATGAAAATTAAGAAGAAATTTTCCATGGGGGGAGGGGTGTGAGGGGGCTAAAGGGGGGGAACAATTCAGTGTAGTTTTGCATAGTTCTCCAATGAAATATTTTTAAGCATATTGTAATGAAACTGGACTGCAAAACAAATCTAAACAGCATGTCTTGGCGCACAGAAAAAAGAAGTAATTGATTTAGATGTGGAAAGTTGTGTTACTCGTGGCGAGATAACATGAGTTGTCTGGAGTTGTTATGAGATTACAGAGAAGAGGTATTTATTACATGGGTTGATGAAAATCAGGCCTTTGGATAGAATCCAGTGTCCAAAATACTTTGGATTTGGTCCAAAATCTGAATACTTTCTAACCCAATCCAAAGTACTTGAGTTAGAATACTTTGATGGAGAAGGGGAAAATGGTACATCAAAAGGGACGGGATTTTTCTGCCATCGAGTTGGAAGATTCTGGACTGGTAAGGAATGTAAAGCTTTGAGTAGTCAAATGGATGCTCTGTATGTGAGAGCATTCACGGTCAGGCTGGTCCCTGTTGGGATTTAAATGTCTTTTTTCAATCACAGAACGGTTTGCCAAACCTAATAGAGCGGTGCCACCGTCCCCTCCAGTTGTCCCTTTAAACTTGCAGCTTCTTGTCTACGCTGCCTTTTTGTATAAAATGTATTATAAAACCAGCCTATGCCAGCGGTAGGGTGAAAAAGAGCCAGACCCAGCCTGGTTTAAGTGACTCTCATCCTCTTTTTCTCTGCTGTCTTCCTTAGCTGCATTTTCTTTGTTTGGCTGATAACTGATTATTGGGAAAATGCAAAGGGTGGCCTTTGTTGAACCAGATTTGAGAGGTTTAACCCTTCTTGGAGAGACCTGCACTACGCTTAACTTTTCTATGGTGTTATGCAGTTAAATAAAATAACACCTATCAACTCTGCACATGCAGTTTGGTGAAGGATTTCTGTACCAAAACATTGATGGCAACCTCTTACTTTTGCCCTTCATGCCCAATAGAAATGTGCAATGGTTACAGTATGTACTGGGTATTTTATTGCCCGCAGTTTGTGGAAGTCTGCACAGAACTGTGCTGGGGTTTCATGAAAAAAAATCTCACTTCCATGAGCGTTTTCCTATAAACACATAAAACATAGCTAGTTACAGACTGATTAGCCGTGTACTTCTACATGGCTAGTTACACACTGATTAGCCGTGTACTAGGAAGCTTCCAGGGAGCCTTAGCCCTCTTTTCTTTAATTGATTGCACACAGGCACCGCGGTGTGTCCTCACAGACCCCAACTTGCATATCGGCACAGTAAATTACAAGATAAAAGGTCAAACTTCAATGATATGAATAGCATTGCTCACTGATTTCTGCTTAGGGTGAGTGTGGTGGTTTAAGTATTTTTGTTCCTGGGGTAGAATGGAAAATGGATCATCATACCTGTGCTCTGATTAAATTTTATTTTTTACATCACTCAAATCCTTGTGTTAGTTTACAGTTCTTCAGTACTTCTCAAGAAAAAGTCATACAAACAATAAACTTTGACTGAAGGTATATGATTGAAGCAGCCATTTTATTGCAATTCACTGTACTGAGTAAAAATATTTAAATATTTTCCACAGACGAAGCAGTTAAGTGAATTCTTTTGCTTCTTTTAGTACTATTTCAAGCTATGTGCAGTACAGAAAAATGGTTTATCTGATTAGATGATGATAAGTATTACAGTGGTGATGGAATGGGATGTTAGCTGAGGCAGAGCATTGCAGAACCAGTAGAAATATAAGGTTACTTCAAAGTGTCTCTTGCTGCTTGTGCAAAAAAGAAATTGATGGCTATTATTTTCTCATAATGGATCCAGTGCAATTGCTCTAAATAGCAACATGAGCCACAGCAAGGCTGGCTAAGAGATGAGCAACCTTCTCTGCACTATGCGCTTCCAGTATTTTAAATATCTATTTGCTGATTCTGATTTTACTTTAGGAAGTTAATTCTCATTAAAAATAATAGGGGAATTATTTACCTATTTTAGCTTTCCATGGGACCTGTAATAAAAATGCCAGTGCAACAGTCGGCAATAATGCTGAAACTTGAAGGTAAATTCTGCCTTGGTTTTGATGAAACATCATCTGCTACCTTCTTAATCAGGATAAAACCAATCAAACACCAAAACTTCTAAACTGAAAACCTGAGAGGGTCTTGAACTGTTGCCAAGTGCTCTCCAAATCCTATTTCTATGTACCAGATTTAGAGATTAAAGGATAGATGGTTTTCATATGAGAGGTGGCAAGGTGTTTGATGTGACATTGACTCTGACCTTCGCTAGCTGGTACTCAGTCACCCCTCCACTGTCACTGAGCAGGATCTCATGATAGTCTCCTCATCCCTTCCCCAATTTTGGCTGGCCAAGGATTACATCCTACTGGAGTGCTCCGGAGTGTAGGAAAGTTGAAACATAGCCCTGCAAAACAGTGCCAGGCTATTCTAGAAGGCTTCTATTCTGAAAATCACACTCTATTCTTTAGATTTCAGCACCTTAGTCAAGGGGGGATGTCCAGCCGGCTCCTTTGTAGTCTGCATCCTTCTTGTAAATACCATGGCTCTTTTTCTTTATGCAGCATTTTGAACTTTACATTTTTAAGTAGCACATCTAAAGAGAATGTACTGCATAAGTGTACTTACAGGAATATTTTTGAGGAGTATGTTTATGCCTCTGCAGTCTTCCTTTAGTGGTCTTGAAGGAAGGAGCTGTTGTTACTGTTAAATATAGATGTAATGTGTTGTTGGTACTGTTGTTGCAGAAATGTTGTAGGATCCTAAGTCTTTATGTTCCGTTTCTATCTCAAAAAACCTTTTCTTATTAAAATCAATCAGGTCTATAGTAACATTCACTATGTTTTAAAATGTTAGCATAACATTAGTATTAGGAATAAGGCAGAACTGGCATGCGATTCCAAATAAAACCTGTTAGCATTGTTACTACAATAGTCATCAATGCCATCTTACATTTGAGTTCTAGGATTGTTGTCTTTTCTGACGTATTTACTATTTGAACCACATATGCATGTTTGTCTCACCTTAATAAAATGTCCACTCTCAAGAGTTAGGTCTCACCTGGTCAAGTTGAAAAACTATTTTGGGGGAATAACACAGTTCGCGTCATTCTGAACTTCTTTTGTGAAGATTTGCTCATACAGTATAATCATATGGGGCGAATTATTACTTATGATATTAAGATTGTTTCATGGGTATTCTGAGATCAGTGCATTGATGCTGGCTTTTCCCTTTTTATTATACAATTTTTTTGTAAGGTGATTATTTTAATTTAGCCTAAATGCAGGTTTTTTCCATTTTGATGGCTATTATCAACCCTAGAAGCAGCTTCCTTCACATTAAATTCATTCAGTTTTATAAACAGTTTTTAAAGGGCATTAATTGAGCTAGTCATCTGTTGATAATTCTGAACAGAAGCATATGTGGAACTATTCAGTTAAAAGATACATCCCTTAATTCACCCAAACTGTACATTAACTATTTAATAACAGTTGCACTCTGATAGCTTTTAAGATGTAGCTCCGATGCATCCACATATAAATAGAATATGCTAGCAGGATTATATTTACCCTAAGCCTTATTTTGATGGTTCCGTTGACATTTAAAATTTTGATTCTAAGCTCTTTAAATGGATGCAGCTGTATACATCTTCGTGAGTTACTGAACTGGGCTGAAAGAATACAGAAAATGGCTCATGTGTTTTCTGTATCTCTGTTTTTCAGGCTGTTTTATTGGAGCCAGGGAGTCATGAAAGAAACTCAAGAAGACCACTTGGATAACGAACGGAAGATAAAAAGAAAACAAAAAGAATGTGGCATATAAAGGGTATAATACCTGGAGGTATTAGATCTGACTCATATTTATAAAAATGAGACGAGCTTTCACAAAATACAAGTTATCTTAGACAGTCATCAAGCTTGGAGCCATGCTGTTGAACTAGAAATTCTCCTTTTCCCCATTCTCCTTTCTGACAGGTAACAAAGGATTGGTGAATTATGATTTTCCCAAGTTGGAAGCACTAATTTTTATCTATATAGTTCATCCTTATGAATATATAAGGAGTTAAACATTGCATATTTAATGTGGATTATAATGGGAAACTGACTCATTAACAAAAATGGCCACTTTTAAGGACTTGGTTTCAAACTGAGCTGGAGCCTCCCAATGCACTTTGTACAATTTGGGGAAAAGTGTACTGAATGGCCTTCTTTGGGAGGCCATGATGACATGTAGTAAAAGGATATCATCTTACTGTTGATATCTTTGAAGACTCATAAACAGAAACAGAAAAATGAATGGTGGAAAGGAGTGTGACGGAGGGGACACGGATGGAGGGCCACCAGCAGTGCAAGTTCCCGTTGGTTGGCAGCGACGGGTGGACCAAAGTGGAGTGCTCTACATCAGGTAAGGTTTATCTGAGGCGGTCTCTGGTTTTGTTTTTGTTGTAGTTTTGCCGGAACGTGTGGTAAATTAGTGACTCAGCTAATCCTTTGTACTCAAAAACTTCAAGGGCTTATTCTTTTGGAAGTGCAAGATCATTTTTTCTGCTGATATTAGCGGAGTCCACTTGTGTCAGTTGTGCCATTTGCATGCCCTTAACGTACTCTGAAATCTAATATTGCTCGGTCTTGAAAATCTGATTAAACTTACTATACATTTTGCTTTAGGCATGAATAGTTCTTTATTACTTATTATTGTCATACGGATTTTAAAGCTGAGCAGTAGCAGATTTAACCTTACTTAATATCTTTATTATTCAAACCATTTACAATGAAACTAACCAGAGGTTCAGTTATATGCCACACCTGAGATGATGAGAAATCTCTGCTGTCTTTTGCCTACTCCCGGATGTGTAGGCATTGCCTTTTCCTTGCACCAGCATGGGCTTTTTATAAGAGCCTTTGCTGGTCGAGTTCAAAGCGGTGCTCAGGCATGCAAACAGTTCATGGCAGGTAAGGTGGAGTGGGACTTTCTTCTCCTGTCAGCACCACGTCTTCAGCTCAGTTCATGCAGTGCCATGCAACTTTATCCTGACATTCGGTAGCTCTTCGTCCCTAAGTCTTTTCTGGGTTTATGTTCCAGATCTCCATTATACTTTTGTGTTTTACTTACTCTCTTTTGAAGGTAAATTTAAGTGGTGTAACTACTTAGTAGCTGCAGAAAACATCAGTTTTTATATGCCCTGTGAAGGTCCTGTGTTCAGTATCACTGATATTCTCCAGCAAGATTTACTTCTACGGATTCCGTGCATTTCTCATGTAGAAAAAAACAGGAGCATAAGCCTAAATCCAAAGTTTTAGGTACTTTATTTGGGTTTTTTTGTTAGCTTATTGGATTTTTTTGCTTCACCCTGGAACAGTCACAAAGAAATGTATTGAAATTACTATTAAATTAATGTGTTCGGACAAACAGACTACAAATTAAATGTTATTGGAAAAAAGATCAAAGTTAGGTTTAACAAAACATGGGGACATCAGGTTTACATCACAGAAGTCTAAATGATTATCAGTCTGTTATTTGCTTAATCTTATTCCACTGCTTTGTGATTAAAATAACCACTTCTTCACAACATTTTATGTATTACCAATACAAAATTCTTTAATGAGTCAAAGCATACTCCAATTTTATACTAAACTACCATAAAAGATCGAACACATTCCAGGATTTCTTGTTTGTATTCTCAATTAGCAGAATCAAACAAAATCCATGTCAGTGATACGCATGTCAAAGATAAATCGCCTTCCCCTTGTATTTCTCATTACAGCTGTAATTTACTGGGCCTCTGCCTTAGTTAAAAATCAATGAGAAAGAAAAAGTTGTGGGTTGTTGGGTTTTTTTCCCTGCCATCTCTATATCCAGGCATCCGAACATAGAATGCTTTGGTATTTTTATATACCTGATGATCTTACCTGCTTTGGAACTCCATCTTGTATGGCTGTAAGAAGCAGGCCACGAAGCTTGTGCTGCTTCTTCAAGCATATATCCTTCATGTTTATAAACTAGTAAATGTTGGTATAATTCCGACAGTTATTTGCTTTTCTATCTTCTTTTTACATATGTTCTCTTTGTTCAGGGGGACTTTCTTAATATTTCTGTTCTGAATTGCCTTACGCAAAACACTGTTTTTGTTCTAGTTGACCCTATTAATCAAGTTTACCAGTTGCCTTTTTCAGCTTGGGGAGGCTTGTATTATTTCTGCCCTCTTCCCAAGTTTTGCCCATGTATTTTTTTTCTCTTTAATCCAATGGTTAATTTTCTGATTGCCTTCTCTAAGCCGTTCCAATGAAAGGGAAGGCTAGACAACGCACAGGATATGGTCCATGGCTCTTACATTCTTATTTGGTGAAAGGCACAGGGTAGGACATGGTGGTTGGAAAGGATGGAAGTCAAACAGTCCAACCTCCTGCTTGACGTGGAGCATCCGCAGCACTCGGTCAGGTCAGCCCTTGGTTTCGCCAGCTGCATCTTCAAGGATTGAGTTTCCACAACCTCTGTGGGTAACCTGCTCTAGTGCTGCACTGCCCTTCCGAAAGAACAACCTCCCTGAAAATACGCACAGCATTTATTGAGAGAATGAAAGGTCAAACAATATTGACTCAAAAGCTATCCAAGGGAAAATTAGTGTATATATTAAGATCTGACATGATTTAACTAGAATAGATGATCCCAGCTGAATAAGGACTCATTCTGTTTGTGCTTCCTTGTAAAGCACGCATGCTTTTCTATCAACTGTCAACAGTTGCTTTGGATTAAATCCATTAATTGACTAGTTCTTATTACCTGGTAAAAGCACTGAGCTGAGTCTCAGTGCTTTTCTTAGTAAAACAGTGCTGCTGCCTTAAAGTAGGACCTAAATCTCTTCTTCAGCTTACTGTTCATCAGTAGTCATCAGTGGAATAAACTGAGAAAAGCTCTTTAATAACAGGAATAGATTTCACAACTGTCAGTAACAGATCCTAATATATTTTATAATTTGCTCTTCCTTGTTTCTCTGGGAGGCCTAAAACTCCTGGATGACCTCAGTGCTGAAAAAAAAACTGGTAGTTTCCTACAAAGGAAGCTGTGGATTATCCTTTGCAGTATAGAAGTGTGAGGAAATTTGTGCACACAGAAGATACTTTGCAATTACATAGGTCTGCCCAGGAACAAGGCAGAAACGGAAAAATTGGGCCTTTTTAAAATTTTGTTGTTCTTGTGGACAAATAACCATGCATATATGTGCAGTAGGGATGCTGAATCCCACATGCCACAGATTCAGTGGGCTGATGTGTGCACTCCTGGTAAGCGTGAGTATCCAGACCTTACTTTACACCCACCGATCGTCGGTGCAGTACATATGTGCCTTACGGGTCTGTTGTTTCCAGGCTCCAGTATCTCCTTGTGCCTGAACTGGATATGTGTGCCCAGATTTCCCAGAGAAACTGCATGCCAAGGAAGGTTATCTAAAATTGCTTTATTCTAGAAGTAGGAAAAAAAAAAAAAGAACTCTGATGATATAGCTTTACCCTTGCTGCTCAGCAGGCCTTTTTTACCAATGCAAATAAAATGACATCCTGACTCCAGAGCATATTCCCAGGGATGCCATTTAACGCAAGCTTTTTAAGCGTCGCAGAAAGGTTTTGCGTGTAGATGGGATAGTGTAGAGCAAATGCCAGTCTGAGTTTCTCCCATGGGAAGCATCTTCAGGTATGGACCTCGCCTGGGGTGAGCAGTCGCTCCTGTGTGCGTAGTCAGGACAGGTTGGGAAAGTCCAAAGCGATCGGCCAGTGCTGGAGGTGCGGAACCGAAGTAGAAGAGAACAAGTGATCCTCACGGAGTTAAAATGTGGTAATGGTAGTTATCACTTGGTTGGTTACCATCGTGGTTTAACCAGTCTATGACTGAAATTTAAATAAATACATAAATATAAAGAGTAATTTCCCCCGCTCCCAAGTATTTCAGCTTAAGACAGGGAAGATTTGGCTTTCTGACCTATCTATCACTTCATACCTGTACCGTTATTTTTAGATTGCTCTTTTATCTTGCTTGCCCTCAGAACTGTGACTGTTACACATATTCGACCTGGGCAGTTGTCTCCAAAATAACTATTTCAGGGCAAGTCTGGCAAATAAATTACTTAAACTGTCAGTGTAACTTTAAATGTCACTTGCAGTTGTTGCTTTATATTTGATTTAGTTCTTGTGCAGAATTAGGTGTTTATACATTAGGAGTTTTAAGTATGAAAGTTTATCATAGTTTGTAATTTTGACTCTTGGCTGTTTTCAAGATCCAAACTATTCCACTTAAGTTGTTTTTGTTAAAATAAGGGCTATTTACAGCTGCCAATAAGAACCAGTGTTTTAGCCAGTCTTCATAAATTATCGTATTCTTTCCCTGATAAACAGTTTAGATGGTTAAGTAATAAAGAGCAATCTGGAAATTAGAGGCTTCTGACACAAGAACTTTTTTCATCTTATGAATTAGTGATTTTGCCGTAACAGAATTTCCAATGTCCTATTTTTGGATATGGAGATAATGATTTTCTGGTGGGAGTTAGAGAAATCCGAGTGCAGTTTATCAGAAACTCACTGGACTGGCTTCTTGGTGTAATATTTCTCACTTTCAGTGAGAGGGTTGACATTTTAGCTGAATGAAGCCAAACTGTTTATGCAACTAAGAGACCCAGCCACAACAGTTCTGTTACTGTTCCCCCTTTTCTGTATGGGTTTTCTCGTACTTCTGGAAATACGTTTTTGTGTTATTTCTTTTTAAATTGGGTCCCAGTCCTAAAAAGTACAGATGACTGTCATGCCTGCATGGAACTGCAGTGATGTGATGGAGGGGGAGGAGGTCCATGGGGACTGCGCTCTGCCTCTGTGTTACACGTTATAGGAGAGAGGAGGGAGAAAAATAATCTTAGTGTTGTTAGGCAGTAGCTAAGGCTTTCAAGCAGGACTGTAATATGAATAGCAAATACCAATAATCTCAGTTACTTTCTTTTCTCTGCACTTTCCGTCTTTGTTTTTCTGTAGTGAAATCTTCCTTTAAAATGGTTTGGGGTTGTTGGGTTTTTTTGGCTGTTTTTGATAAGTATCATCTCAGTTCTTGACTAAAAGCAAGAAGTACTATGAAACAAAATATGAAATCTTAGCTGTGTTATTTTAAACACTCTCTATGTGAGCTTTTAGAATGGTAGATGGAAGTCGTGACCTGTCAAATGGCCTGTATTCATCATTTCTGTTCCTTTGCAGTCCCAGTGGGTCTTTATTATCCTGCTTGGAGCAGGTGAAGACTTACTTGCTGACTGATGGAACATGCAAGTGTGGCCTAGAATGTCCTCTTGTTCTTCCCAAGGTAAAGAAAAGCATCGTTTTGGATCTCTATGCTATAATCCTTATCAGTTACGTCAGCTGATGTGCTATGCTATGACTTAATCTCTGTTCAGATCATATATATAAAATGAGATAAGTGGTATACACCCAAAGATTTACCATGAAATACAAATTGAATCTCCCTTCTGCCTTCTCCCCTCATGGAAAAGGTCTGACTCAGTTTTTATGGTGTTTTAACACTTTCCTATTAAATTGGAAACCTACCATCAACAGCGTCATGTTAACATGTGAATCAGAACGAGACACTGACATACATGATAGCTTCAGTGTCAGCTTCACAATTTTATCATCTATACACAAATTGTAAACTTTTCTTTGTAATCACAGAGCAATCTCAAACACACATGGTCCTTTTTCTTTTTTTTTCTCCCTACCGTTTACACTGAGGGGTGTTAAACTTCTCTTGCAGATGACCGCTTCCATGGCTGTTTACTTATTATAAATATATTCACTATTTATAATTTCGAAAGGTACTGTAAAGGTTATCGCTTGGGCAATGTAGGTGCAGTCAGACAGCTCTAAGGAACATAGGCTAATTGAATTTTCTGTGAAATTTCTGGTTTAGGTGTATTTAGTAAGTTTGCTGCCTATAATCATTATTTTAAATGTTGGAATTTTTACTCTCAGGTCTTTAATTTTGATCCTGGAGCTGCTGTGAAGCAGAGAACTGCTGAAGATGTTAAAGCGGACGAAGATGTCACCAAACTATGCATACATAAAAGGAAAATTATTGCTGTGGCTACACTTCATAAAAGCATGGAAGCACCACATCCTTCACTAGTCCTAACTAGTCCTGGTGGTGGAACAAGTGAGTAAAATCATGCAGAATCATTTAATTAGCTAATTTTAAAAATATATCATTACTATATAAAAACACCCTCAAAAGTCTTATATAAGTACAATAGTAAACAGATTCAAGGAACAAGTGGAGATTGTAATTAGAGAGCTGTAGGTAGATTGAAAATGAGTCTAAAAAGCAGGTCATCCCAGACTAAGAGCATGATTTTCTTGGAAAAGACAGCAGATTGTTCTAGACGAAGAAAATACATTAGCTCTCATCTTTTGGAACTGTAGTAATATGTCTGATATTCTGTCACATGGGAAATTAGAGAAGCAGAATAAAGTGATTATAAAGGGATTAGAATGTGGCTAAGGACTGGGCTAAATGGGAAATTGTATTGCAAGGCAGAATATATAGCAAGAGAAGATCTCCACTGTAATTTCTCAAGGATTATTTTTGGGGACCAACCTGGATTAGCATTTTAATTATCCATACCAACAAAAAATGAGGTAATTTGTTGATGGATGAAGTTGACAGGTATTATCAAAACAAGAGAAGATCAAAACATGTTGAAAAACTAGGGGATCATTGAGACCTGGAGTGAAAGAAAAGGTGTCGCAACAAATCCTGTTAATTGTAAGGTTATTCACCTGGGGACTAGTGAAAAAAGCTATTAGCTGTAAATTATTGAGAAAGAAGCCCTAGATATAGTAGCTGATCAAAGATGCCTGTGAGCAGTACCAGGTGGCAGTATGATGGTGCAGATCGATGTGACTCTAAGAGAGAGAAGTACAAATGCCGTTGCATGCTTACTGCCTCCCTGTGCCCCTGTGCTCGCTAGCGGCACGCAAGCTGAAATAGAGCAGAGGATCTTCTCTTAGTGAACTGCAAAACCTGTTTTATGGAAGTCATCTAAAAGTGTTTAGCTTGTTCAACCTGGCAAAATGGTGGCTGAAAGGAGATACGATTGCTGTCGATAAAGGCATCGGGAGAATCAGAAAATAAAGCTACTTAAGCTAAAGCACAAAGTTAGCACTGAAAGAAACAGCTACAAAAAGTTGCATAGAAACTTAAACTGAAAATTAGGTACTGCCTAAGGATTACAAGAAAAGGTTCAGAAGTAGTCTTACAAATCAAAATGGTTAGGACAAAGGAGTGAAGGTTACTTTTAAGACAGAGCTTGGTAAGTTTGTGGTTATATACTCTGATGCATGCAACTTCTGGGAAATGGCCCTGGACAATCTGAGAGATCTTTTGCACCCCTATATTGCTGTAATAATAGCTGGCTAATTGCTAACCACTCTGTAGCTTGTCTTCAAAGTGGAAAATTTTAAGAGTATAAAAATAAATAATACATTTCAGATACATAGATAATGCTACGTGCTGTTCATAGTGCTGATGTGCTCTTGCATTTTCAAATTGCTGTTTATGATTTTAAAGCTTTGTTTAAATTGTTTTTTTGCAGTGTAATTTTTTTTTTAAATGCATAGTGCAATTTCCCAAATTACTATGCATTTTCCTTATTAATTCTCTTGTATTCTTTATTAGTAGTACTTAAATTACATTTCTGTTTTCAAAAAATTAGCAAAATGAAGGTGGTAAAACCAGCTAAATATTAAAGAGACAAGTCACATTTATGTGCTCTTACTTTCTCTGTTGATCAGAATTTTCTGCACTAAGCAAAGAATAAAATTTCCCAATAAATTGCCTTTTCATTTATGCACACTTACATTTGACCATTTGTTTAGGTCCAGCCTTCAAGGTGAGGGTTCTTGTACATATTTCAGTTTGCAGTTCAGTCTTGAGATTTGTCCCCTAAATGAGACTTTGGTTGTATTTTGGGAAGGGTAATATGTTTGTTTCTGTCATGATGTAGCTGGTTGAGCAAATAGGATGAAGGCAGGATTGTCAGTGCCATCTGTCTCCTATGGCCAGGCAGAAGGAAAGAAGGGAACTGGGTTCTTGTGAGTAGAGGAATTTAAAGGCACCTCTGAATTCATTTGAACATGAAATCTTTAGCTCATTACTCAAGTTTAAGTTTGCATATTCAGAGGCTGCATGCCAAGAATGCATTCATTTTCCTTTACTGAGCTCACACTGCAAGCTGAGTTACAAATTCCCAGAGCAGCAAAACTGGCAGAAAGTCCACCAGACTTGGTGCTGCTTGGGATGGTATTCTTAAAGTAAAACATTGAAAAAAATATTTTTTTAAATAAAACTGATATTGGTGGGCAGAAAAGGAAAGTGGTCTTGTGCTTGTAGGAAAGTCTAGTCTCAAAACTGAGGTTTACAGGAATTTTTTCCATTGTAGAGGGGTTCACATGTCTGCATATGCAAATATCCCCAAGGTCTTTATCCTGAAAACAAACGTATAAGGTAGAGCACCTTCTTAAATTTAGCATCTTCACCCCAAGCAAAGCTTGTTGCAGAAGCTGCAGGAAAAGATTTAATTCAGTAAAGTAATACAGGACATGATATAATGTATGTCCTCACCTTTTTAGCAAAGCAGTTCTCAGGAACAGATTAACTCAGAGGACTGGAACTCGGTGCCTGCGGTGCCAGCGAGTGATGCGGAGCCTCCAGAGAAGCTGCATCCTGCCTTGCACAGCCATGGTCTCTTAGGTCCCTGCAATTAAGTGCTTGGCTGAATAGAAATCTGGGCCACAGTCGCATGGCACGGCTCCCCGTTCATCCTCGTCAGGGACAGCATTTGGGGCAGGACCCTTTTCTCTATAGGGCACGGAGAAATTAGTCTAAACCCTTGTTGGGCTTTGTTCCTCCTGTACTCAATAGATGGTGCCAGAGGCTCCTTTTCCCTGCGACGGTGATAGTCTGCTCCTCCTGCCAGCCCTTCTAGCTGTAGCCAAAGTGGTGATGCTGGAGAATCAGGAGTAGGATGCTGGAGATGATGGTTCGAGGGAAAAGACAAAAGGGGAAGAAAAAAAAAACTTTCAGGAATTGATGTTTCAGAAGGACCGTGCTAAAATCTGTTTGTGTAGGTAGCAAGTGTGCTTGAAACCTAAGAAACACAAGATGTAAAGTTCTCCATATTTATGCAGTCTTTACATGGGATACGGAGTTAAGGTCTATACAACTGCACTGCGTAGTAAGGTAGCACGCACCATGCCAGCAACTACTTGGTGATTCAGGTATTATTTCTGTTGAGGCAAAAGTTTAGCCAAAAGGCTTTCCAGCTTTTACGAATATTTTCACACACAGTAGTTTTGCACTGAAATGTGTGATATTGATTTCAAAACAGTAACTGTTGTGTTTTTAATATCAGGTGCAACTCCAGTAGTTCCTACTCGAGCAGCAACTCCAAGATCAATGAGGAATAAATCACATGAAGGAATTACAAATTCTGTGATGCCAGAATGTAAGACTCCTTTCAAGTTGATGATAGGGGCATCTAATGCCATGGGTAGGCTTTATGTGCAAGAAATGGCTGGAAGCCAGCAACAAGAACTTCATTCTGTCTATCCTAGGCAGAGATTGGGTAGTAATGAACTCGGACAGAAGTCTCCGTATCGTGGCAGTCATGGTGGGATGCCCAGTCCAGCTTCATCAGGATCACAGATATACGGAGATGGCTCAATCTCTCCTAGGACTGACCCACTTGGAAGCCCTGATGTTTTCACAAGGAACAATCCCAATTTTCATGGAGCGCCCAACTCTAGTCCTATTCACATGAACAGGACACCTCTGTCTCCACCATCAGTAATGCTACATGGTTCTCCCATACAGTCATCCTGCGCAATGGCTGGAAGGACTAATATACCTCTTTCCCCAACCTTGACCACAAAAAGCCCAGTAATGAAAAAACCCATGTGTAATTTTTCAACTGGTATGGAAATACCACGAGCAATGTTTCACCATAAGCCGCCCCAAGGTCCACCCCCACCTCCTCCACCGCCTTCTTGTGCTCTTCAGAAAAAGCCATTAACATCAGAAAAGGATCCACTTGGCATACTTGACCCTATTCCTAGCAAACCAGTGAATCAGAATCCTGTTATCATTAACCCAACTACTTTCCATTCAAACGTCCACTCTCAGGTACCCGTGATGAATGTAAGCATGCCTCCTGCTGTCGTCCCTTTGCCAAGTAATCTTCCTTTGCCAACTGTAAAACCTGGTCACATGAACCATGGAAGTCATGTTCAAAGAGTTCAGCATTCTGCTTCAACTTCCCTCTCTCCTTCACCAGTGACGTCCCCAGTTCATATGATGGGATCCGGGATTGGAAGGATCGAGGCTTCTCCCCAAAGATCGCGTTCTTCTTCCACGTCATCAGATCATGGAAATTTCTTGCTGCCTCCAGTAGGACCACAGTCATCCTGTAGTGGCATTAAAGTTCCTCCCAGGTCCCCAAGGTCAACAATAGGGTCACCGAGACCATCTATGCCATCTAGCCCTTCCACCAAGCATGATGGACTTAATCAATACAAGGACATCCCCAACCCATTAATTGCTGGAATGAGTAATGTATTAAATCCTCCAAACAATGCAGTTTTTTCTACTGCATCGGCTGGAAGTGGTTCCTTGAAGAGTCAGCCTGGTTTGCTGGGAATGCCTTTAAATCAGATCTTGAACCAGCACAATGCTGCCTCTTTTCCAGCAAGTAGTTTACTCTCAGCAGCAGCCAAAGCACAGCTAGCAAATCAAAATAAACTTGCTGGTAACAACAATAACAGCAGTAGCAATTCTGGACCTGTTGCCAGCGGTGGCAACAACGAAGGACATAGCACTTTAAATACCATGTTCCCTCCTGCTGCCAACGTGCTTCTACCAACGACTGAAGGGCAAAGTGGCCGAGCAGCACTGAGAGATAAATTGATGTCTCAGCAAAAAGATCCTCTGAGAAAAAGAAAGCAGCCGACTGCCACGGTGTTGAGTTTGCTGAGACAGTCTCAGCTGGACAGTTCCGGAGTTTCCAAAGCTGGATCTGATTTGTTAAGAAAGCAAAGTCAGAGCTCCTTTCCCATCAGTTCTATGTCCCAGCTACTTCAGTCCATGAGTTGTCAAAGCTCTCACATGAGCAGCAATAGTACCACCAGTTGTGGGAGCTCAAATACTGCTTTGCCTTGCTCTGGTAACCAGATGCATTTTGCAGACACCAGTATGAACTCTGGCAGTCTCCAGAACTCGCTGGCACAGAGTTTACCCTTGCGAGGGGACGGTGTGCACTGCCAGAACACAAACACTAACTTTGTCCACGGTACTAGCCCGGGCACAACCAACCATCTTGCAGGTTTAATAAATCAGATGCAGGCTAGCGGGAACTGTGGGATGCTCAGTCAGTCAGGAATGGCTTTAGGAAATTCGTTACATCCGAACCCACCTCAGTCGAGAATCCAGGCATCCTCCACTCCAGTGATACCAAACAGCATTGTTAGCAGCTGTAATCAAACAAGTCCTGAAGCAGGTACGTTTCCTTCTAAAAGGATACCCCTATGTTTGACTGCTTGGAAATATATTATGACTATTTTTACATGGGTTCCTTTTATGTATCTACTTTTTAAATTTGAGTTTACCAGTATACCAATATGAAGAGTCTGCCTATTTCATGCCGATATCCAGAAACTCAAAAATAAAGCAAATGAGAAAAAAACAGTGGTAGACTAAAATACCTCTCCCTTTTCCTGAACAAAATCATCTTGGCCTCCTTCCTGTGACAATTCTTGCTTTTATTAACTTCCACACACTCTGCATAAATAAAATCCAAGCACTTTTGTACATACCCAGACCTCAGCTTTTGTCACTTGCCCAAATAAATTGGGGGATTTTTTCGCAGCATGCCCTGCTACTTCAACCCTAGAATGCAATGGCTCACCTGGCAGCGTATGTCCAGGCTATACATGTGTTCTTTACTGCTTGCATTAAAGAGTTGGTGCTATCAGAGATTGGAGCAGATAGTAGGAGTACAAAAGTTTACAAAATAACCCTTTTCAGGGACAGCAGGGGGGGAGTGCCAAGTCTGTGTTTGCTTTTATCATGATAATTTTACTAAGGTGGTAATTAAGTGGTTGAATAAACTGTATATTCAGTTGGAAGAGTGTAGAGAGATTTCCTGGTTTATTCATCAGTGAAGACTTGGAGAGGAAACAGGTATGCTGCTGTTACTGTCTCCGTGCTGTTTAAAGATGAAAGGGAGACAGCTCAAAAATTTATATTTCATTTAACTACTACTGGTTGAACAAAGTATGCATTTTTGAAAGATGGTACTATGTTAATTTCTTAAGCAGAAAGACAGCCTTTCATTTGGTATTTCAGTCTTTCAGCTTGGTTAACTTTCAAAGCGAGTGTTTGGTACCATCATAGCTAAACTACATCAGCTCAAACGAAAGTGACTGTAAGCGTGCAAGCGGTCTCTCTCATTAACCCAAGAAAGAACCTGATATGGATTCCTGAGCTTCCTTCAAGAGAGCTGTTTATTCTTTAAAATACAGAACAGAATTATATAAAAACTTAATCATATACAAATAATTTTCTAATATTATGCTGGTCACAGTTTCTGATGACTTTTAAGGATTTCTCTCCATTCCTGGGGAAAAAAGGCATTATTTTTCCTTAGCTATATTGGTGCTTTGTGTCGCAAGCAGCTACGAATCCTTGTATGGCTGTTTTGCCTTGTCATGCTGACAAAGAGGAGTATTTCCTGATACAGTCTGTCTCTTCTGAGACTTTGTACTCTCTTCTGAGCAGAACAAAGGTCTGGTTTTGCCTTAGGAGCTTGCTTCCCTGTCCCACTAAGCGTACTACAAAATCCCTTTAGCAGGAACTCTTTGGGTTTCCGCCTCTGTTGAGTTCAGTGGGGGCCAGTGCTATGTATGGGTTCTTCTGACTTGTCACTGTCCACACAGCTGAAGAAAGCTGTGAAGTTGTTGCGGCATTGGACTACATTAAGAGATCAGAAAAGACTGAATGTTAGGTGAGATAAGAGCCTGTGCGCCAGCGGTTACCATCGAGAAGCTGAGCAGTAGTAATTCACCCCGTGTGGGGTAAGGGTTGAAAAGGTTCAAGATTCCTGCACGATATTCAGGCTGGAACCAATTAACAGAAGTGTTACGTGACATAAAGGTTATCAATCAAATGTTGCTTAAAGACTATTAAAGTGGGCTTCTAAGGTTGAGAATCCAAGTTCATCCCCATGCGGGATCTTCTTGTTCCTGCTCCGTCGCTTTGACCCAGCCGTACGCTGTAGCCGTGCCCTGCTTTGGTATGGTGGTAGCTGGGACCACTCGTGAAGGCTGCCTTCGGGTTGCTGGCATGGCTTGTCCTCATTCCTATGTTAGTTAATCAGAGTCTTTGCTTGTATTGCCTGTCCTTGTCTTCAGGCAAGCTGAATTTCTTCCTGAGAAGACAAATGTTTCTATGAGGGAGAACCAATAGTAGTATCAGCTCTCGAACTCCTGGGGGACAGCAGCAACAGGACAAATCTGTGCATGTGTCAAAGCCCCATGAAGAAAGGGTTCGACCTAAACAGCCAATTGAGTTCTCATCAATAGAGGAGCAGTAATATGTATATAACCCCACCTGGGAACTTCTGTTGTGCTGTGGTATTTCTACAGAATGGTATTTCTAATACCCTGGAGGTAACGGATGGAATTATAGCAATATAATTATAAGGCCTTAAACGGACACTTTTTTTCTTATCTAAATGAGAAATGGTAGTTCTGTGTAGGCAAAGACTAGAAAGATTTGAATACATTCTGTTCCTCAATACTGAAGGGGTTTACTTCTGTAGTTTTGATGCTTGCAAAATACACACAACCTGCATTTAATTATTTTATTAAATATCCATGATGGCTAGAAGCCTAGAGACCTGTTCTTTAAGATGAAATTTCAGATTCTGTTATCTTTGTGTTATTCCCAGGGGCAAGGCCCTAAAACGGTGCATAAACCTTCATCCAGCCTCCTGCCTGAGTCGTCACAGCAGCGTGGGGCTCAGGCGTAAGATTTAAATCTAAACCATAGCTGGGAAAATCCAGATAAGAACATTTTGTTGTATTTGCAGGAAAATTGAAGCGATCTTTCCGTGCAACAAGTGTGAAATGTTGAGTATTTTGCATTAATAATAACCTTTAAAAATAGAAGTTAGTTGCCAGCCTGCGTTCAGTTAGGTAGACAGACCTGATAAGAGGTATATGCTGAATTATTCTGTACAGCGGCACAGGGGGTTGGTCCTTTTGGTGGATGGAGCTGAGCAGCGTCAAACGTGCGTGTGAACCGCGCTTCCAAGAGCAGCGTAGCTGAGTAAGATGTCTTCAGGAAACTCTTGTGTTCGTGTCTGAGTTTGTGGCGCTTTTTTTGTTGTTTTGCTTTGTTTTTAAGTATTTTAATTGCTAAATCTATTTTCCTGTTTCTGTGCCAGCATTCAGAATAGCTACTAATCAGAAAATAGTTCCTGAGAGGAAAAATACTGAGAATCACCACAATTAGATAGCTGGTTATTGCCTAAGCTTTTAATTATATTTTAACCACATGGACCAAGTTTTATTATTCTAGCTTTTGATTTCTTCTTCCGCAGATAATATCTTTTGTTTCCAGGTAATTTTCAGTATGAGTGTGATGGAATTAAAAATTAATAAATACAAAAAATAAAAATTTCTATTTATGCAGTAGAAGGCTTTTGCAGTTTTCCAAGTTTGAGCCCTTGAAAACCAGTTATGCTCAATTAATTTTTATTAACAATTTCAGTCTCTCAGTTCTCTAGTATCTGGGTTACAAACACTGTTTAATAAGAGCTGTCTTACAGGAAGAGCTAGCAGCGGTCTGTATAGATTATTTAGGGCCATTCCTTTGAAAAGAGTCCATTTTCTGCCAGGAGACTGGGTTCTAGACTCGTTTTTTCTGATGAGTGGTGTTAATATTTCTGTTAGCCTTTGACGCTGTATTCCTCATTAATCAAGCCCTCAGACTTCTGATACAAACTGAAGGTAGAATCCAGTTTGCCAGTTTGGCCGCTTTAAGATTTATTCATTAAGCCACTTGGCCTCTCTTTGGATTTGTCTGTTCTTTTTGTAAAATGGGACTGCGTCACTGTGTGATATATTTTATTGTAGAGTCTGGTTCATTTATTTTTTTCTTGCTGTTAGAATGTGCTGTTAGTCCAGAAGTTCACCGTGTAGAAAAGCTGTGTGTGAGTGTTGAACATTCAACATGCAAATCCTGCTAAGAATGCGACATGCATAAATGATGGGATAGATGAAAACAAGTGAAAAATATTTGGGAGTAAAGGCTATATACAGCTGATAAGGGAAATCAAGGGAACTAATACAATAACCGTAGCAAATAGAAATAAAGATGATAAGTTGTCTCAAATATCAGAACATCAGAAATATGAGAAACTCTAGGTCTGGAAGTTTAACAGCAACAAATAAAGGGCAGATTTGGCAAACAAAGGCTATATCCCTTCCATAGACTCAGAACAGTAATTTTTACTGGTGGAATTTACAGAATAGAAAATAGTAAAATATGATTAAATAGGGAGGAGCGCACAGGACCAATACCAATCAGCAAGGAGCTTCTGCCCCACTCAAACAGAGTTTATTTTAATACAGCCAAGTACAGTGTAATATAACTGGGAATGGAACATTGCCTTGGAAAACAGTGACTCAGAGAAGGGTTTTAGGAGGCTTTGATTTAATAGACATAATGCAAACTGTCAGATCAGTGATGCTGAAAAAAAAAAAAAACACAGAAAGAGAAGCTGGGTGGATCCTTGGAAACATAAAAATGGGAATATGCTGTGGAGGTGGGGATGCTCCTGGCTCTGTGTATACTTGAGAAAACCAGAGTTAGGATGTGGGGTTCTGGCTAGTGGTCACTCCTCGTGAAAGGTGCAGAAGTACTAGAGATTTCAAAGGAGGGCCACAAAATTGATACGGACGGTCGTCGATCCGACCCCGGGATGTAAGCCCAGAGGCAATGTCTGTACTCTTGTCTACAGAAGATCCTGAAGTCAGGCTCACCTCCCGCACTGTGAGCTTGTCAGCGGGCCAGATGGCAGGGAGTCGAGCTGGGTGCGAGGTATTCCAGCACTTGGGAATGCCCTGGAATCTGCTCCTTCAAAGAAGGAGCCAAGGAATAGTATCTCTTCCTATAAGTATTTATACTTGGGCAGTATCTGGAAAGGTGGAGGGCTGAATTGTTGGCAACCGTTTGATGACAACTTCCAGTGGCTGAAAGCTGGTAAATTTAGCATCAAAGAAACAAGTGGTTTCCTTTTTGCGAGAACAGTAAACATTGAAGTACTCTAGCAGAGGATGTGTTGAGTATATGACCAGGAAGAGTCTTAAAGAAATTTCACAACCCAAATGTGCATAGGATTGTTCTGACTTGCTGATCTTAAAGGTCTTTTCCAACCTCTATGATTCTGTGATTCTGTGAATGATGGTGGTGGTTGCTCCTGACCTTAGCGTCTGCTCAGCTCGGTTCCCCTCGTGCTCCCCCCGTACGGACCCGTGGGTGGCACGGAGATCTGCTCTGCTTTCACACTGACTGCTCAGAACACTTACCTCTCTGTGTTAACCATTATAATGTAACCTCATTATCAGGATTTAATCCCAGTATAACCTAAAGGACTCATGAAAGTTGGCTAGAGCTAGTCAAAGTGCAGCGATCAGGGATTGCCTTCCCTTTGCAGAATCAGAAACTATCTTGTTGATAATCGTATTACAGCTCAGAGAAAAATTCCCTTCAAATCAGACTGGCCTTTGGTTTTTTCTTCTTCAGCAGCATGGGGTATGATCTTCGGGACACGTCCCACTTCCTTGCCATTTGTAAAGTTTGGTTTTCTCTTGCTTTTTGCCTGTAGCACAAAGCTATGTCTCCTGAGGAATGAATTGCTTTAGTCTAACTAAAGGATTTGTCCTTAATCTAGGTGAAAAATGCTGATCTGTGCTATGAACAGTACTGCTTCAGATTTTAATTTCTGTGAACATGGGGGGTTTTTTGGTAGTTTGGGGTAAGTATTCTCCCTTATCTTCTGGGAGAGCTGTGAACGTAAATGCTTTAGATGGAAAGGAATGATGCTGCACTCGCATCTGTATTTCGATGATGTGAGGAACCTAAAGCATAAAGTGTTACATGAATAAAAGGTTAAATGTTCTATTGGATGTAGTGGTAGTCATCAACATAATGTAGGCCCTTGCTTCTCTGGAAATGGTCTTTCCTATGCATCAAAGAAGATGGGGTATTTTAGAATATATCACATTAAACATGTACAAAGTGGCATATTCTAGTATGTGAGCATCTGGATTTGCTCCCCACAATTACTTTTATATATCATGGAATTACAAAATCGGTAGAACTTTTTGACTTTAAATTCAGAAGAGCGTCCAGCTGGCATCCTTTATGGGGCTTGTTATGTCTGAGAAAACTTTCTTATTGAACTTAAATAACCCCTAGCAGGATGCCAGCCAGCTACTCTTCTCATTATAAAGCCAGTTGAAATGTTTTATTGATTTTGGGTTTTGGTGTTTATATAAACGTACAGAGGGACTTTTCTCAGGGGGCGGGGGAACTATAAGGAATCACTGTTATTTAAAATCTGGCACTACTTTTCAACATTCTACCCTATTTTCTTTTCTTACTATTTTGGGGAGACAAAAGTGATTATTTTCCTATTCAAATGAGAACTGTAAAGAATGGGGAAAATGTTCTACGTGAAGACTAAGATTTCCAAGTATGAGACATGTATGGGAGGTCCAGTCTGCTCCCTCTCCTGCCATTGAAATGAATATTCTCATTTATTTGCTCTTTTTAACTCTTGATAGAAGATGTATGCACAAAACCACTCATTCTCTGAACATAAAGGAATCACTGACTTAGTAGGCATCAGCAATTGTATTAGGTAAAACTTAATTGTTAACATGATAGACTTTCATGTAGTCAGTCTAAACATACTTGCTACTGTGAGGTTTACAATAGAGGGAAAATTTGGAAGTGGAATAGATTTTTCTTTTCAAATTACCTCTATTTATGAATGCTTATTGTTAGCAAGTGCTAGCAAATTGGAAAAACTTAGGAATCAGCTCAGTCTCAATTAACTCGGTTGTTTAGTACAGGGAGCTGAAATGAGTAAGCCTCTAATTTTAGTAGAAGTGGAAAAAGGAAATGTAGGAATAATTTATTTATAGCTATATCAGACATGTTATGCGGGTTGAGTTTTGGTGAGTGAAGATCAGAAATGGTAATATTAAGTGAGCGCTGGCTTGGCGAGGGTTATGATGGGAGGGATCACATACCGCTTCTCCCGCATCCTGGGGCACGTGCTCCGAGTGCGAGGCTCTTTCGTGAAAGGCGCGCAGTTACGTAGACCTCAGCATTGCCACCACATCCTTCATCCTTGTCTTTGAACTCGATACTGTCAATGTATATTAGCTATACTCTGGATTCACCTGCTGTTTGGGGCCCTTCAGGCACTGCCGTACCCAGTTTGTGAATCGCAGTGGCGTTACTGCCGAGATAAATACCAAGATTAAAAGTTCAGCTCTGCTGAGCTCTGCTTACTGAGCACATCGCTTGCTTAGACACACAGCTTGAGTTTTTCTTGTGTTGTTTTGTTTCTTATAATTTGAATTTGCTGGTAACTCACAGTCTTTTAGTTAACCAGACTCTTATCTGGTTAGTGTTTTAAGTGCCATACATTTTTCTAGGAATTCATATTAATAAAAGTTAGAGGATTTGTAAAAAATAATAATAAAATAATGCAGAAGGATGATTCTCGTTTTATTAAAGTTATGATTGTGAAGAAAAACTGAATTAATTATATGAGATTTCCCATACGTATTTAGCTGTCCACATCTGCTGAAAATATTCTTAAGCAGAACCAGTGGGCAACTCCAAAACTTGCTAGAGGGTGGAGTGGGGACTATTGAAAGAAGTAATGCTTTTTATTGAATTTTTAGTTTCCCAAATTTGCAATAAAACATTTTACCTCATCTGCAATGCATCTCCCACAACTGTGAATGAGGGAACGACAGAGGACGAGATCAGACTAAGTGCCAACACTGAGTAAATACTGAAAGACTGTTCCTTCATTTGTATGCTGTTGGCTTGACAGTTTTTTACTAGAAGACTGCTTCTGCTTTCTGCTAACAGCTAAGCACATAAGAATAGTTTTCCCAAAGTAATTTTAAAAACAGCAGTGATGGTAAAATGCAGAAGTTGGAAGAGACGGGGCAAGGAGAAGAGCCAAGACTGAAATTCAGTCAGGTATTTAAAAAAAAAAAAAAAAAGGCAAATTTTAAGGATTTCTGTTGTCCTAGAAACTGCTTTGGGCTTTTTGCCCTTCCCCCAAAATTTTGACAGACTCATTCTTGGCTAAGTCACTTGTCAGAAGATGCAGAGGCTGCATGCTGTAGTCCTCAGTGATTTTCATCCTTAAAATAATCTGTTAAAGCAAGAGTTTGAAAAACACTATTAAGAACGGGGCCAACATTACAGCTGTTTGGTTGTAAGTAAAGAAAAAAAAATATGATCATGCAGCATTATGCCATTGGTAGTCATAGTAATACACTCAGCTGCTACAGTGATAAGCGTGGTATTACGGATAGGCAGTTACATCTGTTTCACAGAAGAGCACATTCTGTGCGGATGGAGTATTGTATGTGAGGGGAGTCCGTGTTTTTAACCGGTTCTGCTGGGCCAAGAAGGATGTTTTATTTATTGGTCCATTGTTCATGATTTCTGTTTGTCTCAAGGGAGCGTGCAATCTCGATAAGGAGAACAACCAACAGTAGTTTGCAGTTAACTGCTAAATTATGGTTTCTTCAGAATTGAAAGCACTGTAATATGGGATACCAGATAAATATCTTAAATGTTTTCCATTCCAAAAAGAAAACAGGGAATATAATTATAAAAAGGTATAGCTCTTGGTTCTAAGTTTGTAGGTAAGTGATGGAATACATAGTTAAAGCAAGAACAGGTTGTCTCAAATTTTTAAGGAATATGAGGTCATATCGCTTCCATCAGCGATTATACTTCTGTGAAAGTTAAGCCTCTTAACATCGCTAATTTAACAATATTGCCACTGATGCAAACTATGTGTTCATATCTCTAAGTTGATATTAATTCTTATTTCATATTAGTATTGCAGTAGCTTCTGGAGCGTGGACTGGTGCGGTAGAAGTTGTGCGGTAGAAGTTGCACAACCCATTTGAGATATAGTAGTACTTACAATGCCGAAGTGATCTTTTGTACTTTCACACCTTCATCATCTCAGGGTAAGGTATGCAGTGAAACTTTCCTTCTCCGCTCTCGCTGGATCTTTTGGAAAGGCTCTTGCAGATTTCTTCTGAAAAAGCTCCTGAGTTTTACCCTAGGAGAGGTTGGAAGTGGTGGAGGTTTTAGCAAGAACCTCATTACATGACCAAGGAGTTGAATGTGAGTTTCTGACAAGGGTTTCAAAAACTTGAAATGTTCTAAATTTTAAAAGCAATAAAGAAAATAGAAAATAAAGCTAGCTGCATTTGTATTGAATATGCATAAAAGTAAGAATTGAGAAAGTGGTATGTATAACATTTATTTGTGTTCAACTCTTAAAACGTTTTAGATATTAATGCCTATTGAGCAAGTTCTGCATTTTCAGTTTTCTAAGTACTTAATACACCTGTCTTATCTGTTATTTTTACTCTACAAATTCCAACAAAGTACTGTTGAGACTATTGAAATATTAGAATACATAATGGATAGTTTCTTATAGAGAAATGTGTTGTAAAATGGTATTTCCATTGTAATTTTCTAATTGGTATGTTTAACTGCAATTTTTTAGGAAAACACATATATCGTTAACGTTCTTTAATTTGGTAGAAGTACTTTTAGTATCCATGAAGACTACAAGAGTTTGCTTTTGGTTTGAATTGTCTGGTTTATAAGGAAGCTGAGCATTATTCACAGTATGTGAAGTCATTACTGTTCCTACATATTTTATGCAGACACAATTCTTCTTCTGCTACAGAAATGTTGTATGGGTTTTGACTCTTTGCTTTTGTTTAGTTTGAAACCAATAGCTCATACCCCAGCTTCTCTTTCTGAGGATAGCCATTGAAGCTTCCTGTCCAAGTCTTCATATTGTTCAAATCTTCATAGAGTTTAAAAACCAGGACTCCAAACAAGCTAGACCTCTGGCTGTATCCTACCATCCCAATAGCGTATGCGTACATATGTGTTCCTGTCTTTTCATGGTAGGACACTGCTGAGGTATGAATAATAAATATCTTCCACTCTCATGTCTTTATTTTAAGTGAGCAGGAGAGTGAATCTTCTTGAACACAAACTGATTTCATAATACTCATTATTTTACTGCATCTGCTTAAGAATACCTGTCGAGCAGTACTTCAAAAAAAGCAACGCAGATAAAATCCACACAGGAAAATAAACCCGCTTGCAAAAGAAAACAAAATAAAAATGCTCATAAATAAAATACTACAGCCCACAAAGTAATCATTTAAAAAATGTCTATCCTATTCAGTTTCCATTTATTTACTCCCAAAACATTTATTTGACCCTCTAAGAGAACAATAGATTGGCTTTTTCAGCATTCTGGACATTTCTTCTTCTAACTGCATTACAAAGACGGTTCCTTTTTCTCAATAACTGGCAAAAGAACTTTTGGCAGATGTCTGCGTCTGCAGGAGCTGGAAGCCGGCATTCATCTTGGGCTTTTATGGCTTTTAGCCTAACTCCTTCATCTTTTTTTCATTCTACTTTTAAGAGCTTCTGATTATTAAGGACTGTTGTTTACTGAGCTAACATGTACGATGCCTTGGGCTTCCAGGATTCAAAATACCATGTTTTTATGAAACTTGGAATCAAACTTGTGATTTCCTTTTAGCTTTCAACTCCCATTTGCATTTCTCATCAAAAGCCTCCTAACTGTCATCTTGGAGCCTGGATACAGTAATAACGAACCGTTTCATGGTGGAGTTCTGGGTGAGCTAAGGCACTGTCGAAACTCTGTGGTGCTGCGGTGCATCTTCTTGTCTGCTGGCTGCCATCCTTCTCCAGGCCTGAAGGAGATGCGAGTGGTCAGAACCGCAGTCCTGCTTTCCTTGCAGCACTGCTGGCCAAGGCAGCTTGTTTGAGTAGGGATCTTTTTTCAGCTGGCATCCACCATCGGGTTTCCTCTGTCATCCTGCCCTCTTTGAAAATTCTGGTAAATACAATGTGTGGGTCTAGATACCGCTTTGAAGAAAAGACAGCCCTCAAAGGACATCCAGAGTCAGTTCCAGATCGCCGTTGCTATGCTTTGGTGCTGCTGCCTGATTTGAAAGGACGGGCCTCTTATTAGGACTTCTTCTCTTGTAGTCGCAGTGTAGCTTATACCGTTGCTTTGATGAGGCACGTTACATTTGTCCGTGCCGTTTCAGAGAACTCTTCACATCTTCACGCTGCTGATGCTGGGCATCGCTTTCTTCTCATTGCACCTGGTCTCCTCGTGAGTCAAAAAGACAGGACTGCTTCACGTTCGTCCTGGATCTTGGAGATTTCATTTTGAAACTGGGGAAGGACAGTTCAGAGGGCTCTCCCAGGGCTCTCGTGGTCCTCCCAGAGGAAGATGGAATTCTGCACTTTGTTGATGCAGCGCTCTCAATCACAATTATGGAAATTGTACACGTTTTGTAAAGGGGAAAAAATAATTCAGATTTTGTCTTTTGGATTGGGGCCAAACATTCAGAAGATGTCTAGCAACACTATATTTTAATGAGAATGGGTGTGCATGCATTTCTTCATCTGGAATATTGACTTGTTGGAGATGGTATTTTGGAAGAGATCCAGAAATCATGTTCTGGCAATTCATCTGTTGCTGGAGATAGATTTGTCCCAGAATGCAGTTGCAAATATTGTATTAGTTACTTCCCAATTCAGGACTTTTCTACACCAATTCCTACTGTGTCTTTCTGTGAGGCAGGTTTAACAGAAGCTGGGGAAGCACATTTGCCTGGTTTTTCTTTTCCTGCTGAAGTCTGGCTGCTCATTGCCTCTTCAGCTCCCAAACTTCTCAAGTCTGGATTGAAATAAGCACACATTTTCTTCCTCCTACTCGGAATCCATCAAGATTTTTTTGTCCCCAGTAGCAATTAATTAATTGCCTAATTAATCTGGAGAAAGAGAAGTGTTGAATATGCTCTAGACCTCTCAAGTTAGATCTCCAGAAGCGGTGTTTGACAGGCGATAGAAATCAGAGCAGTGTTTGAGAAAAACCTAGCAACAATTTTGTAAGTTTGAGATTTACTCCACACCAGATACTCTTCCATGTGGTCGTTTGGAATGGAAAACAAGATCATAAATAAATTAGAAACAGAGATTAGGTCCACTTGAAAATACCAAAATTAGGTTTTATACTCATGAGAGCTCTATATATAGAATAGTTGCTTCATGTCTGAATTAAAAATCTATCCATGTGCTGCTTAACACATTGAATGTGATTTCTACTAGCGAGGGAAGCCTTTCTTAGCTACCAAGAAAAAAGCTTGTATATCTGTCTTTCCCCTGTTGCAGGAGTAAAGAGTTTCCAAAAAAATACTGCCTGAAACGAACTCATGCTTAGAAAGTCCACTATATCAGACTATTCCTACAGGTCAGGCTAAGCTGATGGTAGCTTGCTTTTATCTGCACGACAGTAAGGTTTTGTGTGGAAGGTCATTTACAAGTGGGAGGAATACCATCTGAAGGTGTTCGGGTATTACCTGGTCCATCTTAAACTAGATTACAACTTGAGAGACTAACGTTAAGTGTGTCTCGAAGTGCAGCGACAAGAGTTTTGCTTCAGTGAGCAATTTTTCAACCGACATTATTTAAGAGGCCCTATGTATTTTTAAGTATGGTAGGCATCCATCTTGTGTCATTTGAGCGGTACAGCTGATTCTTCTGTTAAAACTATATAGGAATGACTTTGTAATGGTATTTCTTAAATCTGTAGTTTGGTCTTTGGGACTTTTCCTAACATTTCAATCCGTAGAGTGTCAGTTCTGGATACTGCTTTAAACAAAACAAAACAAAAAAATTTGGAAATTTCCTTTTTTGTGAGCAAACAGGTACCTGATAGTTAATAACGTGTATCGCTGTGGGCTCTGTAACATACGGATCCATTACAAGCCTGGCATGAGAGTTTGAAACTATTATAAGCGGGTGTGTTTTCTTTTCTCTGGTGAAACAAAAAGAATTTGCTTTTAGCCACAAAGATTGTAAAGACTTTTCTCTTCTAAAAATGCAGTTTAAAATATTTCAGAGATCAGTAAAAAAAGGAGGATGTGCAGTTATATTTTAGTTTAGGTTCTCCGGGATTTGTGTAATTGAATTTGAGTAGCCAGAGTTTATGGTTGTGTGTTAAAAATAAATAGTAAACATACACGTTGAATTTAATTTTATGTTATGCCGCTCATTTGTGTGAGCTATGTTTTACTATTGGCTTATTTACAAAAATAGCAAAATACTAAAAGGAAGAAAAAGTGCACGCACATGAAAAATCTTTTTAACTTGTCATTGCAGTAGGTCATGTATGCCTCGATGTGTAAACACGTGCTTGAGAGAATCTTTCTTTTTTCTGTTATGTTCCATTTTGGAGGCATTGCCAGAGGTGGCTTCTCTCCAGAGCTGGGTAACCCGTAGTAGGACAGATACGGTAGCAGAAAACAAACTTGCTTGCCATAGCTGTGGTTTTCATTCATCTCTACCAATGCTGTTCCTAGCTTCTGCTGTTACTAGCTGTTACTAGCTGTTACTAGCTGTCTGCTGTTACTAGCTTCATCTTAGTTTTGAATAATTTCTGAGCAACTTGCCTGATTAGCAGCTTTTCATTGACTTTTATTGGGAAGGTGTCTATAATTTTGAAGTCTGTATTTCTGAGCTAGGAAGCCGGGGAGGGCGTGGGTGCCAGTTTCTCAGGTATATATGAGGCATTTGCCAGGCCTGGGGGTGTCAAGATATAGAGCGTTTGCTATTCCTGCCTGATCTGAAATGTTAAATGCAAAACCATAAGTGGAAATCCAATGGGACGTATATTTTCAGTGCATGGTTGGGTTTTTGTTGCTCAAGTGCATATCTGTTTTTTTGTTCCATACTGCTGCCTAGAGAAATGTACTTGTCACGAAACTGCTTTTATTGCTTTGTTAACATATTTCTCATCACAGCAGAATAGGATAACCTCTGCTTTATGATTACAATTTGTTCTTACTTTATCTTTTGTTAATTTATTATTTAATTTTTCTACTGAAAGGTGATAATGGTACCTGGGAGAGAGGGTGTGATCTTTCTTCTCATGAATTCAATGCCGTGCTTCATGTACTGTGTTAATTTTGTACCTTTTTGAGTTGTCGTAACTTTACAGTACTTGAAAAATGGTACTCTAAGTTACACATGATGTAAAGATTTGATTCTGTTCTTACCAGTTAACAACATAGTTGCACATCCCTTTTCAAATAGTATTTGTTTAGAAAAATGATAGTTGATATTTTCAATATATATAATCGATACATTCTGACCTCTGTCATGTGAGCTATATTTGCAGGGCAGGTGAGAACTGAAAATTATTTTATTGCATCAAAACCATAGTTAAATACATTTGTAATTGTACAGTTTTATATACATGCAGTATATAATTTTAATACATATTTCTAATGTTTGTTCTCCAGTGAATCAGAATGAATAAAGTAGAAAGGCATAGTTCCAGGCAATTTCACTTGCTTTAATTCTCCTGGTCTCCTCTCATATGTTTTTTGTGTATGACCAGTGTCAATTCAAAACTCTGCCTTAAGTGAAAGATAATGAATAGTTTATTTTACGCTTCAGGTTTGGTAAAGGGGTATAAAGATAGCCAAATAAACTTTATTATTCTCTCCCTCTTCCCGTGTAACCCCCTCCCAGCAAATCTACCCAGGTGGTCTTTCTTTTCATGTCAAGTGATGGATATGACTAGACCATCCCAATTTACTTTTTTTTCTTTATAAATTGTTGGGGGTTTTTGTCTGCTAACCTACCTTGACCATAATCTATTTTCCTCATTAGATTTTATCGCAGGCATCATCATGACATGTAATCATCATTGTATTTTTTCTTCAGGAGTCCAGAATAATGGTTTAAATAATATTTAATTATTTACCCCATTAATGGAATAGAGCTGGAAATAGAACAGCATAAGGTTCACATCTACATTTAGATCATGTACTCGTACTCTTTCACACGACATCATTCATGTCTCCCATTGATCCTTCTTCCTAGTAGTTACTTTCATGCTGGTCCACGACTAACTATATTAACTTATGGTTGCTTTTAGGTTTATGCTAATCAAAATATGTAATGAATGAAATCCTCCCATATCCCTACTCCAAGAAATTTAAGGGAAATACACATGTATAGTTAAATTGTTTCTTATGAGATGTGGCACAGAACTTAGTGTCTGAAGTAGCTGATGGCAGATTCATTCATCTGTACATAAAAAGTACTCAAGTCTGGATGCTCAAAACATTTTCTTTCCTGTGGATGGGTATCAAACATTACTGTTTTGGATTGACCTAGTTACTTCATAACGTCGATGACTGTCTCCCAACAGGCAGTATTCTATTAATAGTTTTGTTCTTTTGCGTTGTAGGGGGTTCAGGACCATCATCATCAATAGCCATAGCTGGCACCAGCCAACCTGCCATCACAAAGACAACATCTGTGCTTCAAGATGGTGTTATAGTCACTACTGCAGCTGGAAACCCACTTCAGAGCCAGCTGCCCATTGGGAGCGATTTTCCTTTTGCTGGCCACGAACACTCGCTTCATTTTCCGCAGAACAGCTCTTCAAACAACAATCTTCCACATTCTTTGAATCAAAACCTCCTCAATTCTCTGCCTATCTCTTTGCCAGTGAATCAGCAACATCTCCTAAACCAGAATCTATTAAATATACTACAGCCTTCAGCAGGAGAAGGCAAGTCTGAGGTCAACCTCAACCCTTTAGGTTTTCTCAACCCGAATGTAAATGCTGCTTTAGCTTTTCTCTCCAGTGACGTGGATGGGCAGGTATTACAACCTGTTCATTTTCAGCTTCTAGCAACCCTCCTTCAGAACCAAGCCCAAGCAGCTGCCATGCTTCCCCTACCATCTTTCAATCTGACCATCTCAGATTTGTTGCAACAGCAAAATAACCCTTTACCCTCAGTAACACAGATGACAGCCCCACCTGAGCATTTGCCAAGCAATCAGTCAGAAAGCAACAGGGTGGAGACCCTTTTAACCAACCCCCTGGGCAACCCCATACCAAGCTTTTCAGGCACTGACACTACTTCTAACCCCCTGCTCCTCCCAGCTGTCTCTGGGGCCTCAGCATTAATGGCCTTGAATCCCCAGCTGGTGGGAGGTGTCCTGAACTCTGCATCGGGCAACACCGCTAATCATCCAGAGGTTTCCATAGCCACCTCCTCCCAAGCAACCACTACCACAACCACTACATCATCAGCAGTGGCAGCACTGTCTGTCTCAACCCTGGGTGGTGGGACAGCAGTGGTGTCAATGGCAGAAACATTGCTGAACATATCTAATAATGCTGGGAATACATCTGGTCCAGCTAAACTCAACAATAACTCTGTGGTGCCACAGCTACTTAACCCTCTACTGGGGACAGGTCTGCTTGGTAAGTTCAATTTCTTCACAGATATAAAAGGAAAAAAAAAAGGAAGAGGGTTGGGGAGGGGGAATTTTGGATTCTAGTTTCTATTTTTAAAGACTCCACTTTATCATACTTTTTTTTGTAAGGCTTTTGTATGTTACAGCTTGTTTACTTCTACTGAGAAAAACATAACTGTTATTGTAAGAAACTTGAAATACATTCTGATTTACTTCAGTAACATTTAATACTGGTTTTGGAAATTATTTTATATTCCATTCTTAATTCTGATGCCACCTAGACCTCCTATATACACCTTAAAATTCTGTAAGCAATTGGACTTGTTTCACTTTTCAAGTAGTAAAAGCACAGGTGCATCTCTGGGATGCAGCGTTTCATTTCAAGTGCGTGTGGCATCACAGGGTTAGTACGAGTAGCTGTGCAGTAGATGAAAAATGGCCAAGTGCATTTTTCCAAATGAATCAGAAGTGCCAAAACCGTAAGCACACTCCCCGTAAAGTAATCCGTAACGCACTCGAAGTAGGTCCTTGCACAAGTTCAAAGAGGAAGGTTGCCCTTCGAGCCCTTTATCGTGTATTTATATTTTCTCATTTCTCTGTTTTTTTTTTTACTTTAGCTCGTAGTTTAGAAACCCAGGGTGTCTCACTTGACAAACACCTACATCCCAAACCAAGTGATTAAAAAGCCCTTAAATACAAGTTTTTTCTCCTGGGTCTTTTGATGGTTTTTACCAAGAATATGTTGGTACATACAGTTAGTACTCCTCTCTTGTTTGGTCTAGATAATCTAATAAATAAGACTAGTAGGAGGAATCAGGTAGTGGCAAAGAGCTGATAAGTATTTTAACGTAATACCTCGTACTTAGCTACTAAATGGCTATCGTGAACTCAACCCTACTTTACATTTTCCATGTAAAATACAACTAACCAATCATTCTGCAAATGGCAATTTTAAGAAGAACATGAGCTTTTAATTAAAAAACAAAAAAGCCCGTAGGAAATGGATACATTTTTAAACCTTATTATTTCATGAAGTCAGATGCAACAGTGTATTTATTTTACTAGAACTATAATTTTCATGTAAAGTGAGATTTTCATGTAATACAAAATGTTAATACAGTTGTTTCTCTAGAATGTAAAAAAAAGAATTATTTAGAGTGTTGGCTGACATGTCTGTGAGCCAAAAAGCCTTTGCTCATTTGCAGTTAGCTCACGTTATTTTGTCATAGTTAATGAAAAACTAGTTTTGTTGGGTTCTTTAAATTATTTTCTCTTTCTCTCTCTCTCTCTCCCCCCTCCCCCTCCTCCCCCCCCCCCCCCAGTACTCTTTGAAGCAGTCACTCTTTGGAAACTAAGAGTAAGATTCCAAGACACCGAATATCATAGAAGCTCATTCTGCCATACTTGGCTGTGTCCCGTTCCAAAGGCAAAGACAGTCATGTCAGAAACCTTTAGAAAGAGTCCAGATAGATGTGACATGCAAAAGAAGCAATACTGAAGAAATAAAGGAATAAAGAGTAGGAGACACATGCCTTGAGGACCATTCCATAGAAGATTGAAGGGGAAAAGTGTTGTTTTACAGAGGCATTTGCTTAGCAGTCAGTTAAAATTTGAGTCAAGGAAATTCCTCCTGACTGTTGAAAACTATACTGACTTATGTTTCCCTGTGTTTGAATTACAGGTGACATGTCATCTATAAACACTACTTTGAATAACCATCAGCTGAGTCATCTCCAGTCGCTATTAAACAACAATCAGATGTTTCCTTCAAATCAGCAGCAACAGCACCTTCTCCAGGGGTATCAGAACATGCAGGGCTTTCAAGGCCAGCCCCCAATTCCTGGCCCAGCTAACAACCCAAACCCCATGGCATGTCTGTTCCAAAATTTCCAGGTAGAAAGCAAAATGAAATCAATATTCAAACAAATGTGCAACTCTCAGTAGGTAAAATTATATCCTCCATAGGTTGATTTTTTTGCCGAGTGATTAAGACAATATGATATATCCAGTTGCTTGCCTCTTTCAGTAGTTCTTGGATTTTGCAAATCAGTAACATTTGTTACTGAAATTTTATACCTTCTCCCTTAGAAATTGGGTATAGTTTCTTTGGAAAGAGTTATGCTGCATGTATTGAAAAAAATATGCTATGTATGTTCTGACAATTACTGTACATTTTTAGCAAAACTATTTTCCATTCTGCAGAAATGATCATAAATTCCCCTTCAGACCACTCTAACAATTCAGTGATGAGAAACAAATATTGATACCACTTTACAGTAATTAGAAACTGAATACGTGATTATAGGTGACCGTGTGTACTAGTCCTCTTATATTCCCACTGAAATCGAGTGGCAGAGCTAGCTGTGGCGTGGATTGTCCAGACTGACGAAAACGGGCATTAGAATGAATGTACAATGACAAACTGTGCAAAAATGGTACCTCCCTGCCGTCCACCTAGATAGACAGGTCTTCGTAATGCAAGCTGAACTATCAAACTAACATACTGACAGGAAGCATAGCAACCAAAACAGTTAATAAAACCAGAGTTAAAATACGTATTTATTATTATTCAGTATTGCCATGGTTGCTGCAGAACTCAAGACGTGAAGACGGAAGCGTGCAGATAGTGCCAGAAAGTGCTTTTAGCCTTTAAGAAGGAAAAAGAAGACGTGTCATTTTCTCAGTGTAGATGTTTCACTGCTATTGCAAAATCACAGTCCTCTGACTGCCTGTTACCTCTCTTTGGTTTTGCATGAATTTTGGTAGCTTCATCTCAGTATTTTTTGCTTCAGATTCTCAGTTATATAAATAGTAATGGTAAGTATTTAAAGGAGCTTTTGGAAATATTTTACCCTTGGTTTTTACAGTTTTTTGTTATAGCACTATTATTGACATGGTCTTCACTGCCTGCGTATGTGACAAGAAATATAAAAAGCACAGTTACTTTAATCTGAAGGGTACAGTTTACTGTGGCAGTGCCTGACGTTACAGCTGCAATGCAAAGGGATGCAGGCATGGCTTACAAGGGACTGAAGTAAAAAGAGATCCCACGAGAGAAGCACATAGCCAAAAGGGGAAAAATAGGAATGTTAGCCAATTCCGAAAGGACAGTGATGGCCTACATTCCAGAAATTGAATGAGGAGCATACAAGGATCCCAGAAGAACAGTTGGTAGGGAGGAAGGAAGCAGAATTAGGGTCTGGGAAGGAACAAAAAAGAATAGTTGAGAACAGAAATATGAACTTGGTGGAGTTGGTTAGGACTTGAGAGAAAAAAGGAGGGTGCTGTTCTTCAATCAGAAGAGGAAATCCCTGAAACGACTCTGAAAGAGATGATAATGTAGTCTCAGCAGTGCATGGTAGGTTGTATCATTTCATGCAAGGCATCTGTTTTGATCCACGAGGCAAAGTCTAAGAGCCAGTGTTTTTGTTTTCCTCTAAATTATGCTTTTTTGTTTTCTATCTAGCTTGTTCAACGTTAAACTTGGTAGCTGATATTATAACCAAACTAAAATTGTGTACTATAACAACTGGTCACCCTGGCCACCATCCTGATTTTTTTATTAAAATGAAACAAAGTTTGGCTATTGAAAAGGAACCTTAGGCAAAATAGCAATTTCCATCTTTTTCTCTACTTTTTCCAGGTGAGAATGCAGGAAGATGCTGCTGTCCTAAACAAAAGAATGATTACTCAAATGGGAATGGCACCAGTTCCTGAGAGCTCCAGCACTATGCTTCCTCCTTTCCAAGAAACATCTTGTGATTTGCAGCAAAGAACTGAACCATCTCTTGGACAACAGGCAAAGGATAACCTCAATGTCGCTGCTCAGGGTGATACATCGGTGGATGCTATCTACAAAGCAGTTGTAGATGCTGCAAGCAAAGGAATGCAAGTAGTAATCACCACTGCCGTTAGCAGTACAACACAAATGAGTCCCATTCCAGCTTTGAGTGCCATGAGTGCCTTCACAGCCTCAATTGGTGACCCATTAAATCTTTCTAGTGCTGTCAGTGCAGTAATCCATGGAAGAAACATTGCCGTTTCTGATCACGAAGGTAGGATAAGGAACACTAGAGGAACGCGAATACTGAAGAATTCAGAGCACGGTAAAAATTCAAGTGAAGGGGATGGGTATGAATATTACAAATCAACAAGTTGTAACACACCCAAAAAACAGTGGGAAGGGGAGCAAAGTCCTGTCAGTGACATAAATAGATGGAAATGTGATGAGTTTCTAGACCACTCTACCCATATCCATAGTAGTCCTTGTCACGAAAGGCCCAATAACATCTCCACACTGCCATTATTACAAGGCGAGCAGCATCAGATACTGTTATCACAGCGAAACTGTCAAAGTGATAAAATGTTGGAGGAGAATTTCAGGTATAACAATTACAAAAGAACTATGATGAGTTTTAAGGAAAGACTGGAGAACACTGTGGAACGATGTGCACACATAAATGGAAATAGGCCTCAGCAGAACAGAGGATTTGGGGAGTTGCTGAACACTTCTAAACAAGACCTGATTCTGGAAGAGCAATCTCCAAGTTCCTCAAATAGCTTGGAAAGTTCGTTAGTTAAAGACTATATCCATTACAATGGAGATTTTAATGCCAAAAGCATTAATGGGTGTGTGCCTAGCCCTTCAGATGCTAAAAGCATCAGTAGTGAAGATGACCTAAGGAACCCAGACTCCCCTTCTTCAAATGAGCTGATACATTACAGGCCGAGGACGTTTAATGTTGGCGACTTGGTCTGGGGCCAAATCAAAGGACTGACTTCATGGCCTGGAAAACTAGTAAGAGAAGAAGAAGTTCACAATTCATGTCAACAAAACGCTGAGGAGGGGAAGGTATATTTATATATATATGCACATATCTATCTATCTATATACACATGTACCTATGCCCATACAAATGTTTATCAAAACTATCTCGGTCCATTCTTTATTTTTTTCTTTGTCTCTTATTTTAGTAGTACAAATTGCTTTTTTTCATAACTATAGCTTGCAAACTGAATTTTTCCCATAGTTATCTAATGAGAAACTTCTGCCGATGCCATGAAACAGATTATATTTTGGCCTGATTATGCTTTACTAACTAATTGATGTACAAAAGACCTGCTACACAAAAAATGTTGTTCACAAAAAATTGTTTCGCTTACACTGTGTATTTAGTTGAACTTCTGGCTGTGTCCAAAGAAACGGATATGGAGATATCGAAAAGTGTTGAACACTGCAAAAAGAAAAACTGATCTAATCAGACTGAGGAGATTGTAATAAGTAAAAGCCTACTGATTGACACATACACTCTTCAAGAGGAAATGCATGTGCATTTTCACCTTGAAAGGAGGTTTCGACCATCTTTTAATAGTGAGGAAAGCATTCCGATTTGCTCTTTCATACTGAGATTCTTTTTTTTTGGTCGACAAATCATATGCTTGTAGGGGAATATACATAAAATACAGTTATCAAGGACTTATTGGTTATTTTATTATGATAAGTATTTCAAATTCTGGTCTCCACTACTTGTATAACATTGTATTTCTGTAGTTCTTCTAAAATATCTCACATCTTCCCTATATAAATATTTTTAAGTGCCGGTTTAGAAAATGCAAATTTTAAAAATATGTACGCAGAAAGGAAAGATCTAATGAAATAATAAAAATATGTACGCAGAAAGGAAAGATCTAATGAAATAACGTTTTACCTCTGACACAAAGAAATCAAACCACTTAAAAATTATGTCTTTTTTCCCCATATACCTGCCTAGTACATAGCACGACAACAGTCATAAGAACATAAGAAGGGTTGGACCAAAGTATTCCTTCCCCCAACATTTGGCCAACAGCAGATACCCAGAGGAGTGGGAGTACCAGAAGATGTTGAGGAGTGCTTCTTCACCAACAGCCTCTGACTCCCACCAGTGCATAGCTCAGGCAGTTCTTGAGCTGGAGCTGGTGCGTCTATAGTGTAACCACTACTGGTCTTACCGCGGTTCATACTCGTAGAGTTATCCCAGGTTGCCGTGCAAATGTAACTTCCCCAGACAGTCCAACAGGTCTGTGATGAAGTGGTGCTATACATAACTGGGGTGATGTTTGGCCAGAATGGTTTCAACCCTAGGTCAAGAGACCTTTAGTCTCGCTTTACAGGTGGCTTCTCTGTTATCTCCTTAGCCACAAAGGTTTCAAAGAGCTCCCGTCTTAAGTACGCTGAACAAAAGTATTTACTTTATAGAGAAATCAACATGCTTTAGTAACAATATGTGAATGCTTAAGAGCTCATTCCTTATGAAGGTTAGATCCCCACGTTACAAGTCAGTTTATAAAGTATAGGGAAATGAGATAGACCACAAACTATAAAAGATTAAATAAAACTGGAAAAATTAGGAGGTGTACAATATCACTGTCCCATATGAATTACAAATACAGTAATTACACTGCACGTATGTTCCAAGTATGCATTTATGTATTAACTTCACAAAATTGTGTATCCATATCTATATGACTGTTGTGATATATTTGAAGAGCTTATTTTTCATACCTTTTGTAAAGAGGTGAAATTTTTTTTCATTTGCATTCCTTAGCAATTCTTTAAGTTTACTCCCCAGTTTGTGGATACCAGAATGTATAGTTGCTTTTGTGCAAACCCGCCGCCTTTAATTTTGTGTCTCTTATGTACATTATGTGAGCATTGTGTAGTGTTATATTCAGTGGCATAGATTTTATTGTATACTGAAGCACAAACAACAGGGAAGCAAACTGTGGAAATGCATACATTGCTGCTCATGCAGTACTGTCAAGGTACTTGTGGAGGCAGCGAGAGAGACTGCTTCAAGTTCGTCATCAGGAAGTCCCACGTAATGGATCACCTCTCGCATCAGAAGGCCTTTCATTTAATAATAATAATAATAATTTTAAATTTTAAAAAAAAAGTATGTCTGATTTTCTCCAACAAGGAGTACAGAGTGAATGACCATTCCAAAGGTCAGGAGTTGGGGTTGAAAGGTGGGATACAGGGGACTATGGAAGAGGTGCAAACGTGCATGTGCTGTATAATAGTTCTGTTTCTAGTTGAAAATAGGAACTCCCATGCACAGGGGCAATCTGTACACATGTTCAAACACTCCTATCACATGTTGTACAGCTACATTCTTCAGATGTTGGGGCAGCCTAGTCTGAAAAAACTAAAATAAAAACCAACCAAACAAAACCAAATAAACCACACCAAACCAAAAAAAATAACCTTGAAAACCAGAAAGAAATGGCCTTGAAAATCAAATGGTCTTCAGAAATTCTGTGCTTCAAAAAATCCTGAAAGGTTACAATTCATGGTGGGAGTCACTAGCAGCAGTTCTGAAAATTGTATTTTCTGCAGAGCTTTCTTAAAACATCTTTTAAAGTATTTGTATAATCAAATGTTAACCTCCTATATTGTAACATTAGTTTTGCTATGCTGTTGGGATTTCATGGCACTTTGTATATTCTCTGTTCTTTATATCATACATAATTTGATTTTTTGTTTCCATTTAAAAGACTTTGGGTATTAGATGTAATAATGCTTCTGTTTGAAGAGCAGCTAGGATGGTGTTTCCCTAACAGGAGAAGGGAGGAATATTGCGCCTTTGTCTCCTAACGAACACTTGCTTTTTGGCTATTGGAAAATTAAAGAGGAACCCAAGGGAAGTGCAGCAGTAGCAGCAGAAATTTCTGAAAAGGAAAGAAGCCAGCCTGAAGCTACATGCATCCTAAAACAGATTATGTGTATTTCATTAAGTAATCAATTTGATTATTATCGAAATCGAATCACCTACGCAGGAACAAGGCTTTGAGAGCAACAACGTGAAAGTCAAAGGGGTCGTGTGAGCAGTAGTTGCCTGTTGTTAGTGCATTTCACGGTGATTCTTACGGGGCGAGTATTGTTCTCAGTAGGACTTGCCATCAGTTAATCTAGGTTTTTTAAACTGAGTTTTTATAGTTCTACAGGTAACAGTAGGTGTGATTTATCAGTGTCCTGAAAATCCCATTTGTTTGCATTATTTAGTGTTGCAATGGCTTATTGTAAATGAAGGCATGTGATATTATTAATTCAAATATATCTGTTATAGTTGCTTCCAATACCGTGTTATGTTAGCAATTTGATACTACTTCTTCCAAAAAGTGCTAGCAGGTTTTTTACTGTTCTACCACCACAAAATTCCAATAATGAAGATATTGATTTCTTTTTGTTACTTAAGTCCCTTGTGACCCAAACGTGATATTAGCTCTTCATAAAAGTATTTACCATGGAACTTTCTTCTATATCTAATGGCAGACATATACAACCCTTTGCAGAGTTTGTTCCTTATATACGCATATATATCATGGATATGGATAAAGTACAATTTAGCATTCATGACAACTCTGCCACGTAGTAAAGTGTCCAAGGTAAAGGATCAAGATGATTATGTTATTGCCCTTTAATTCTGTTCAGTTTGAAAAATACAAGTTTCTTCTTTAGCTGTTTTTCAAACATTCTATAAAATGAAGGCTTGAGCTATAGTGTATTGCGGACAGAGTAGCATTGCCTCCGATAATACCATTTTAATGTAGGAGGTGTGTAAGCTTCTGAAGCCGGTTTGCTCATTCTTGAGTGTTGCGTGCCTTTTCTTCTCATGTTTATCCTCAGAAAAGCCCTGCAGGTTTTAAATAGAGAGTATTTCTTATGTATGCATTTGTATTTTTCCAAAGTCTGATTAGGAGAGGAATTATTTGAAGTATTTGCAGTCTTACATTAAAAGTAAGCACAGTTTTAAGGGAAAAGTGCTACAATCTGTGGCATAATTGCATCTGTTTCGTGAAAATAGAAATCCTGCCTCCCCGTGTGCAGATTTCACCAATAATGACTCTTGTCTCGTAAGCTCCTGGAACGGCAGCGTTCCCCAATTTCACTGGCAGATGCGTAAGTTCAAGGCATGTGAAATTTGGTCTAAACATGTATTATATTGGGCCTTATTTCTAGAGATTTTGACAACTTGCTCACTCGTTAACTTCACATTGTCACGTCTAAAATTCAGTTTCGTTGTGAAAATAAATAATTTAGTAATTGAAAGGCTGGGTTTAGAGGGAATTTGCATTTAAATTTATTTTTTGGACTGTATATAGGCATGCTTAATAAATTTGTATTTATAGAATTAATTTTCCTCGTGTCAGAATACAAGCTGTACTTTTTAATGAAATAAATGCTATATAAGGTTCTTGTTAAGTTATGCAAAAATTAAAAAATAAGTCAAGCAAAATGTAGCACTACTGATAAAGAAAAAGGAATTTATCCGTTCGTTTTCTTTAAGTTGATGTGTTTAAATACCTTTTTTTGGTTTTACAAGCAGAAATTTTTGAGCCAAATCAAAATAATGTGCAGACTTAAGTGGACTAATATTTTGAGAATGCAAATGATAAAATCATACAGATGATATAATTAATTTTCTTTGACGTTTGTGTTGTTTATACTGGTACTAACTGGTACCTATCCAGTGGTGCCAGTGATTATATACAGGGGTTTATATAGAGATTGCTTAAAAAGATTATAATTCCGGTTGAGTTCAAGAGAACTTAAATCTCCAGTTAAAGTACTTTAAATACCAGCTCAGCAACCCTGTTGAGCACGTGCTCAAATTCATTCCTGGCTCAGCAGATCGCTAAAGGATGTGCTTCAGTAAAAAAATTTTAAAAGACCTTTCTCAGGACCAACAAATTAGCTGGCTAAAGCGAGCGCTAGTGCAGACTCACGGATTCATAATGCATAAATAAAGCTTGTCACCCTGCCCGCCCCCCTTTTAAGGCCTTAAGCCTTTTAACTTAAGCACGTACTGTGGCCCTTCTGAAATAGGAATGAACTTGGCCGTGCCGTTAGCGGCATTGTTGAACTGGGGCCTTAAATGCTTTATCCGGAAATTCGAGGTGACGTGAAACGCTTTTGTGTTGATGGCATCTGTAAAAATTGTCTCCTGTACTAGGCAACTTGGTATTTTAATGCATTCCAGGTGGTCTCAGAGGTGTAAAATACATTTGTAAAATGTGCGTACAGAATATGAGACTTTAACAACAGTGTTCGTATTAATGATATAAAGGCAAACGATGTTTTAAAAATATTATTTTCCTTCTTAGTTTGGTTTTCTTAAGTGTCGTGGGTTTGGTTTTTGTATTTCTATTGCTAGTGGTGTGGACATCTAGAGAAATTATAATATATCCATATATGTATGAGGGGGTGTATATAGCCAGACATTCATTTATTCTTTGCTGGGAAGGTTAGTGTGTTATGGATGCAGTGAAAATTAGGCTCCATAATAATGCATGTCTAGCAGTAAAGTAAAAGCAGTGTTTGATAATTGCAGGTCTGGGTAATGTGGTTTGGTGTTCATACCTTCACTCAGGTGGAGCCAGAGAAGTTGAAGACACTAACAGAAGGTCTAGAAGCTTACAACCGAGCCAGAAAAAGGAACAGAAAGTAAGTAAAGGCCCATTTATTTACTAGTGAAATGGAATAATTTCTTTTCCTTCCTAAGACTCTCATTTGGGGAGCTTAGCAGATCGGCCAAACTGAAGAGTTAATTTTCCGAATTCCTTGTGTTGGATATGATAATCATTCGAGATCTTTGATATCTGCATTTTTATTGCATCTTCTGGTATTTACAGTAGCCTTTGTAAAATGTCAGCCTCCTTGTTTGAGCTTTCATGTGTGGGATTTCTAATTTACAGCAAAAAAAGTTATTACATCAAAACTATTCTGACCAAATACGCTTTTTAACAAGATCTGCCCTTCTTATCTCTTCCCTCTCCCTCTGGCAGCTGCTGCTGCAGGCAGAGCACAGGTTTATTCAGATAAATTCAGTTTCTTTCCCATTGCTGAGAAGCGTTTCAGAATTTGTGAAGTCTGGCTGTATTTAACCAGACAGGGGGCTCAGTGCAGAGCTTTGTGTCAGATGTGTATGAACTGTTTGGTTTTATCTTGCCTTTTAGCTTTTACTTACAAATATACGAGGATAGAAAGACCGTGAAACAGCATTAGGACATGAAGCATCAGCATAGACAAAAAGAGGACAATGGTTAACTTTAGGAGAAAAAAACACCGGACAGCTATAAAAGGATAGAAAAGTAGAAATTGTACTATGATTGGATTTGTTCTAGGATGCTGTTGCTTATTTACCGGTGCAGTGAAAATATATTACTTTGAATCTGTGTCAGAATTTAAAGTCAGCTTGCAGTACTTGTCTTTAGCACAATAAACACAGGCTTAAAGGAATTAAATAATTATTTGTCTTCAACTCCTTTTAAGGTGTAAGCTTTTCTTCTATTTATATGTCACGCGGCGCTTAAGATAAATATTTTTTATGCCAATGAGACAATGCTGGTGGTTGTTTTTTCCAAGATCATCCTCAAAATATCTTGCTGGAGTTTAAGGGTGTGTGGTGAGAACATAGAAGGGCTTTTGGCAACTCCCCAGTTATTTGCTCGTGTCCCTGAAGCGAAATGACTCAAGTAAGGTGACACCGGGAGCAAATTTAAAGAGGTGTTAAAGTTGAGATAAACAGTCCAATTTAAGAAAAACTCCCATCTTCTGATTTGCATTTGTATGTTTAGCAGACTGCAAGAATTGTCTGCAGTTCCACTGAATCCAATGGCCTTTTTTTGTGCCATGTCTGGTTCTGCCCCATTGCTTGCCCGTAAGGAAACAGGAGGCATCAAATGTCCCAGCCAGCCGGGGGCACATGGTTGCCCCTTTTGTAGCGTTGCTTTACAGCCCTTACAGGTTTTTTCTCCATATTTCTACTTGTTCTTATTTCATAGTTCAAATCTTTTGGTATTTCTTCATGGGCCCTTCCTCTTTTTCCTGTGTACTGTTGTAAATATATCTGAAAAAGTTATTAATCTCCTTACGGTCTTCTTTCTGGTATGCGTCTCTGTAGTGTCTTGTTACACGCAGGTCCAGATTTTTTAAAACATTTAGCGTTAGATACAATTGCTACATGTAGTATACGATTTCTGTTTCCTGCCTGTATAAGTACTCAGCACTTACACATATCATGTACTGGCATCAAGTTGAACACTTCTGTTGTAAAAACAACATAGATAAAGAAACCCAGGATAAATTTATGTTGAGAGAGCATGGACTAGCATCACATAGGTGTTTAGCAGAGCAGGGTTGGCATCCAGGTCCTCAAAATGACGTTCAGATACCTTCACTCCATAAATTACTCTTTGTGTTCTTACAGTTCTTGTCTCAGCCCGAGTGTATTTTTGAGTTTTTTTCCTTCACTGCACAGTCTTCACTCAATCTCCAATAAAATGTATTGATAATATATATAAAATATAAAATTATTGAAACTAAATTAAAGATGAAAAATGTCTGCAAAGCTAAAAACTGTATTACAATAGGGATGTAATAGGATGCAATTCAAGTTGCACGTTAAATGCAGTAGTTGTGAATTGTAAATCTTAATCTAACCTTAAGTATTAGTTTTTAAAATGGGGATATTTTGTGTATTCAGTTTCTTCGGTTTCTAAACAAGACACCAGAAAAAAATGTCATTGTAGCACATTCGATCAGCATAGTCAAATGCTTTAGCTGTACTGCACAGAGCTCTGTAACTTCAGCTAATAGTATGATCTAAAGCATTTTGTGTAGCACTTTACTAGAAAATGGTACGGTGTTTTGCTTGGGGATGTCTCGGAGGCTTGGTGTGACTCCTAAACCGTCGTATTTATTCTGGGCCTCATAGGAAAGTGCACTCGGGTACAAACCGCTGAGCCATCACAGCCTTTCTCAGTTCCATCTCGTCTCAGCCGTCCTGTTCTTTTCCAAGCCAGGTCTCTTCTTGCTTCCAGCAGGTCATGACGTAGCAGCTTCCTCACCTATCTGGCTACGACCTCTAGAAAATTACCTGCTGGAGGCCCAGTCTTCCCTGATCAAAGCCTCATCTGAGCCAATCTTTGCTCTCTACAAGCTTCATAGTTATCTCTATTCCTCTGTCCACTAGTGTTCTCCTGTCCCACTGCACGCAAAGCATCTTCCATGGGTCATACCCAATCCCAGTGTCTCCTCCTCCTGTGGTTTCCTGTTCCTCCATGCGTTACTTCCCACACCAGGCTTCTCTTTTGTCAGGAATGTGCCATTTACCATCCCTGCCATTACCATCTCTACCATCCAGACTAAGTTATTTCAAAATGACGTTTGAACATGGCTTCTTAGCGTTGAACAGTTAAGTCTCTGACATCCCTCCTATTGGACATGTGGCCATGTTCACAGTTGGACAGGACTCCAGTAAGGGAAGAAATAATGCATCTCTTCCACCACCTTTCCAACTTCCAGCTCTAGTCAGTCTCCATCCTGATAAAGTCTAAGTCTCTCTGTCTTCTCTAGGCGTGCGTCTAGTAGCGGCTTGCCCCATACTGTTCGAGACAAGCAAGGTGGATGTGCTCAGACAGCCCCTGTTATCGCTGCAAGAGCTGCCCAGAGCAGCAGTTGCAAGTGAAGTCTGGAGTGTGTCCGCTATGGGAGGGGACTTCAACTCAACACATGCTCAGACTTCACTTTGATGATACAATTTGGTAAAATTTTAATGGGCCCTAGTAGGGTGGAGGATTAAAAGAACACTTCTGACAAAAAGGTTATCCTCCCTTCCCGAGGGAAGCAATTTAAATCCTTCTCCAAAGCTGTTGGCCATGAGAGGTTTTCTAAGAGATGATGTGCTGCTTTTTAATGAGAGGAAGAAACTGTTGCTAGAATCTTTTAAATGTAATTTGACAAAAAATTGTGATAGTGACAGGTTGGTTTGCATCACTACAGACCCGATGTCTCTATCGGACAGTATTTATCTGATGTCACATTCTCAAGTTTTTAGCTGCAGTGTTTTGTCTGCAGTAAATGGATATTTCAGTGCTGGGCACTTCAGAAACTTTGATCTGTTTGGAGCAGATCATCATCTTCACAGGAAAATGAACAGAACAACAGTGACTTAAGACTACAATTCAAACGATCATTTGTATTTTAAATACTTTCAAATGGCTGTTTTGACTAATAGCGATAATTTCATAGATATTGTGATAGGGGTGGGTTGCTGATAGAGCATAATGTTGATTAAATACCGTTACATCACATATAGGTAACCTGACATCTGAAATCTGCTTCTAAATGGCATGCAAGTCAGCAATGTTATCAGTTATGAATATATCTGCATTACAAATAGAGTCATGTTACCTTTCTAGGAAGCTATGCTGCCACTGAACAGTATTCGGTTCGTCACTTATGGTATCTAAGGGTGCCTTCACTTGCCCAAGTTGCATAGCTTAAACTCGGTTTTGCAAGCAGTCTAGCTCAAGCAGTTCAGAAACCCGGGTGGACATGTCAGGCTTTGTATGAGAATCTTTATTTCAGTTTATAATTTCTCCGGTTGATTTAAACTACAACAGGATACGTAATTTTAAAGTTGCACAAAACTCCTTTACCACTGTTTCAATTAATTCATTCAAAGCCTTAGCGAAACTTGTGCAACTTCATATGTGGATGAAGTCCTATTATACTTCACTTTTGTGCAGTCAGGCTTCTAGCTTTTTTAATTTTTTGTGCAATTCATGCCCTGGTATAGCTCAGATGTCCAATGCAAAATGCTGTTAGGGAATATCGTAGTTGAATAACGAAACATTCGTTTTGTATTTGAAACATTCATATCGTATTTGAATAATGAAAACAGACCCTCTGATCTCCTATCTTCGATCTCCCAGCTGTACTGATGGTTATGAAGATGATTTTGCTGAACTAGGGGGATGGAATTACTCTAGAGCAACACCGGGTGGGTAGTTCGTCTGTGCTACTTCCTTGTCCATCTTGCCAATGCTTTTAGTTGCTATAAATCTTTAAGTCCCAGGGAAGAACGTCCCAGCTGACATGCCGATCTTTCTTTATTAAAAGGGAAGGGTTTTTTAGAAAGCGTTTCCTGTGCAGGACAGTCCTAGCGACCCAACCACCAGCTTGGGACGAGCTGTTCTCTTACCTGTCTCTGCCATAATCTTCCTTCATGGTGCAGACGGCTCTCTTCCTCCTCCCCTCATTCCTGCATCTCCAAAGCGGGGATAACAGCACTTTCGTACTCTTATTCCTGAGGATATTGTGACGGATGCTCATAACGCTCGCTCTCATCTCCAGGATGATCTCTCGCTCATCTCATATTCAGCCATTTGTCTTCATGTTCATTACTCTTCTAAATGTACCTGTTCAGTTAAAGTCATGAATGAACCAGCCTATCTAAATATATATATGTATATATGCGCCTGCTTTTAAGCACAGATCCTCAACAAGCTGTCGACAAACGATAGTAACTTGTGCTCGAGTGCTGTTTGCTAGCTTGAAACTCCAAGGTGTGAACACGGAGCCACAGAAGTACAACCTGCCACACAGAGCATGGTGTTCAAGTGGGAAGCTTCTTTAAAAAAGAAATAGACTTAAATCAAAAATGTCACTGTAAAATCAGATGTGTATGGAGCTGCCCAATGACTTGGGTAACTTTTGATTTGGAAGAAGAAAGTCTTCACCCTACCTTTACCACAGCCCTTGGTGTGCTGTCATTCCAGGGAACTAGCACTAGCAACATTTCAGAGGACGAATACAACTTATTTTCCTCTGACTATTTAAAGTTAGAAGGGATATTTAACTTTGAGCTTTGTGCTTTGGGTAAGAGGAAGACTTTGCGGCTCACACACTGATTTTTCAAGAAGATGGCAGTGTACATATTTAGTCCTTCACAAAAGTATTGCTAAAACGTAACTGCATTTACAAAGTAGACGCAGCATGTAACACGGAGCGGGAAGCAGGCAGAGGCGAGCTGGGGCTCGAGGTTTAGTAACACTTGAAGTCTTTAAGAAAGTCCAGAGTAGCTGGAGTTCTCCTCTTCCGCTCCTGATCAAAACCCGTGAGAGTCTGGCCCTTGTTGCTAACGATTTAAAAAAAAAAAAGATGGCACAAAATGCTGTGTTGCCCAAAATGCTATGTTACCGTGAAGCGCTCTTGCTCGTTACTCATGGGTGCAATCTGTCTTGTGGATATTGTGACTGACTGTACAACTCGCTGAAGTTCTGGCTTTAATTTTTCTTCTGTAATTATAACACAAGCCTTTAATTTGCATAATATTGTATACAGGTCTGATCTTGCTATTTGTGCTATAACAACCTGGGAGGCTCCACAGTTAGTAGAATATATCCAATGAGTTAATGTGTTTATTATTGAAATTTTTTTAAGTTTTTTTCTGCCACTAAGAATTACTGATGACATTAATTTTTTCTTCCTAGAAGTGGAAAGCTAAATAACCATTTAGAAGCTGCTATACATGAGGCCATGAGTGAACTAGACAAAATGTCTGGGAATGTAAGTCCCTTTTCACATTAGCAATAATCTTTTTCTGTGTTTCTGCATGCGTGTCAATTGAAGACTGGGAGTGTTGGTTTGGGTTGCTTTCTAACATAAATTTTGTTCCTATTTTCTTAAATAATGTGGAATTTTCAGTATTTCTCCTGTGTTAAAAAACCGTTTGCAAATGTGTAATCATTCCGAAAAATGGGAAAAGATGTAGAATTTGAGTTACATTGCCAATTATATTCTTTTTTACAAAGATAGATTCCTGGACATACTTTTACTCATGCAGCCTGATAATATTTGGATCAGTTCCAGTCCTGCTCATATTCCATGGGTTTTCTCTGACTAGTGACACAAAATCAGGCTCATTTGTTTTTCGGTTTGAGTAGCAAGATATTGAAACCACATTTTAAAGCATCATTCTTTTGAATGTAAAACTCTTTGAGTAAAGCTTTCCTTATGTGAAACGATATAAAACTTGGTTTATATAACGTACTCATCTCCATGTTTAGAACATGTCTGTAATTTCACTGAAGCGCACTTAGAAATGCAAAAAAGTATATCACAGCACGTCTAACCCCTCATATCATTGGTAGTTATTCACATGATTAATTATAAAACATTTGAATACATAAAACAGTCTTTTTCCTGATACTCGATGCTCAGTACTGAAGATGCTTGTCCATATTTAGAAGTAGTAAAACTTCAGGGGCGCTCGTGGAGTACCCAAAAGGGAATGTACACACAACTGCAGGCTTAGAGCTGGTTTCAGAACCACCGAGAAATATTAAATAAGTTATTCAGTAGCTTTTAATGGCTGCCGTAAGCAATAACAAAATCAAATCTTGTGTTTAAACTTGAGAATTTTGCAACATGAGATTGAGTTTTGATTTAAAACGACGTGCGTTTTCCTCTTGTCTTTGGAAGGAAAAGGAAAGCAGGATCTGAGTGTAGGTCTGTTACAAATAAATACGGGATATGTGTTTGGCAGACACATCTCTGTGTCGGTTGCGCCACCACTTATATGTTTGGACTGGACTATTCTGCTGATACCTTTTTTTCATTTATAAATCCAGTAATACTAAAACCTGTACGCTATATGCATTTTAACTGTGATATAAACTGGCTCAGGGGAAACGGCTGTAATTGGATTTGCTGATGGGGTTGTTTTGTAACGCAGACAAGCCGATGTACCAGCCTGCGTGTCATCACATAGTCTTGATTTATATTTTAATTATCCGGTCACAAAATTTGTGATCAGGGTTTATTTCCATAAAGATTATGATTCCTAGAAACAATGATAGGGAATCAGCAGTTCTTTTTTTAGTGACTTGCATTTTTTTCAGCTACTACCCTTCAGCCGTCAGTCACATTTTAAATGGAAAGCATGTGCAAACAAGCTAATTAGCTGAAAGAATTATTTCTTCTGGTTAGAGCCAATAAATACGTAGGAAATGTTAGCGGTCTGCAGGAATTCAGGACGGGCCCAAGGAAATCATTTAGCACATTGCTGAAGGATTTGTTACCGTCGCCCGACTGCTGTTTGGAAGCTGCAAGCTCCTCTCCCCAGAACAGCAGCTGGCTTCCGCCGACAGATGGTGGTGGTATTCCACGCTAGACGCGAGCGCCTTCCTCCACGTCTTTTCTTCCAGTTATGTTGCGTTTTTTACTGAGCAGCCAGTGATGAAAAACTGTTTCACCCTCAAATTAATCTAGCATTTAGCTCGAAATGGAGTATTTCCTTTTAATATTAGATGAAGACAGAGTTTGCTAAACATAGCTTGTTCCTTAATAATGCTACCGCAGACCTGAATTTGACTTCTCTTATTTTTCCCTGTTAGCAGTATTTTCTCAGCACCTACTTCCTACTTTATTGCTCTTGTCACGACGATGTATAAAGGTTTGTCTCCGAGAATTTGATGTAATTGCAGTTTTGGGTTCAGTTCCCGATGATGCGGTTTCACAATCCCTCTAGCTGGTGCCTTTCTCCAGGGTGGGAGAGGTTTGCGCTGTGCAGACTGCGGCATCCAGCATCAACCTTTGTCTCCCCAGTGCCTTAAAGTTCTTGAAGTTCCTTTTCATTCGGGCTTCCACGTAGACATGAAATAATAAGAACCGTTTCGTAACAGCCCCTCAAGCAGTGCTGTAACTCGTTTATTACTGGCTGGTTACTTTGACCAATATTCTTTGCTAACTTCTAAATATACTTATTTTTAGGTCCACCAAATCCCACAGGGAGACAGACAAGTGAAGCCTCCAAAACCCAAGAGGAGGAAGATCTCTAGATAACATTGAATGTCTTTGTTACTGGTCCAGTACTTCTCAAAATGAACGTGCACATAAGTCTATATGTAGGTATTGATATAGACGTGGTTATATCAATATTTATATGAAGACAGACAGATACCATCACAGGGTGCTACGTGGATTAGTGGTACAATATTTTTGATGATTAGGAGGGATAGCGGTTGCTGGATAAGCCAATCAGAAATCGTGAAAGGTTGCAGTAACAATGTCAGATGATTACTGAAATTTTTTTCTATAATGCTAAAATTGTGATTATAAGAAATAGTCCAAATGTTTCTGAGAAATTTTCATTGTGTATATAGATAATACAGAATTTCATGGTGATATCTGAAATGTAAATATTGTACAATATTGTCATGTACAAGCGTACCTAATGCACACTTTATCTTTTATTGTACAAAAAATAGTGTACAAAATTCTTTGGTTTCTATTGAGTACACATACAAGAGACTACCAGTGTAAAGTGATAAATAAAAATACAGCCTAAATGCTTTTATATGATAATGTAAAAGATGCTGTTTTTGTATTTAACAGCAGAGAGAAGGCATGATTATGTAATACCTTAATTATGACATACACTTCACGCCACTGAGTGTTCATTGATACTGTCTGTTTGGAATGAACCTTGCCTGGAAGTACTGTACTCCATTTCAGGTCTCTGTAGGAGAGTGCAACCTTGCAGATTCCTAACGGGATGTGGGATCACAGCTCTAATTAATAATTCAAAGGCTGCAACTATCGGTTGCGTTTTTATTTACTTAACTTTTAAAGTAGAATGCTGTAGATTTTATTAAAAAGAAAAAAAGTAGATGGACTATTTTAGTCAACCATTTCTGTAGTTAAAGTTTCATAGCCACCTGATAAACTAAACAGTTTATATCCCCCGTAACGTTGACCCCTCAAAACCCCTAGATTTATTAGCTTAAATTATCTAACGTCATTAACCATCGTGTTTACTTTTAAGGGGGCAGAGGCCCTGCTTTAATAATGTGATCAGTATTGATTACGGTTTGGTTTTGCAGTAGAATGAAAGGGCATGCTCCGCAGCATTCGCAAAAGTAATTCCAGTATCCATCTCGCAGTATTAAAACAAAAAATGAAGGGTGGCTTACAAAACTATTAGCAACAGTAATTTTTATCAGTATTATGTAACATATCAGATTTATTTTATTTAAAAAGAATTATTTATACCATTAACAGATTCTTATATATATTAATGTGGCTGAAATGTGCAGGTTAAATCTATTAACCAAATTATTTATGTTATATTAAGTGAGAAATGTGAAACATATGTAGAAAAAAAATTAATACACTACAGATTTAAAAGTCTAAAGCTATGAGCCATTATAAAATTAACGAACGGAAGTGTAGCACAACATTATTTCCATTTTATTTCATTTTTCTTTTTAACACGGATGGTGGTGATGGTGATGGAAGCAATGACATCCTCTGTCTTCAAGGCTTCCCGAAGTAACTCTCAGTTCACCATTCCCGGTCCCGGGGTGGAGTCCGTAACCCCCGCCTCGTTGTCCGGGACCACCACTTACCTCAGATTTCCTTTTTTCCCCCCCGAATTCCCAAATCTCACTCTCTAGCTAAGGACTGGCAGTGATCAGCATCCTGGGAAGCTGGCGGTATCGCCGCTCTCCAGATACCCGGCACTCGGCGCCAGGATCACAAGTCATTGCTCCTCTTCCCATCCGCCTTGCCCAAGTCCCAAACTCCTCTCTCTGAAGGACCTGACCGAGACCAGCCGTCCCCGAGGACGACGGGACCCGGCGGCTTTCCCAGCCTCGGCTCTCGCGTGCCAGAGCACGCAGCACTACCTCTGGGCTCGCCCCTGGGCTTTCTCATGTCTGGCAAAACGGCTCTCACTCCTCCTTCCCCCCAGCCCGAGGGATCGCAATAGCTACACTGGCTACAGGGGCCCGGAGGCAGGACCCTTCCTTCCGCAGGGTAGGTTCATTTGTCTTTTCTGTAACGCCACCGTCCTCCATGCAAGCTCATGTGAAGTGATTGATTTTATTAATTTAAAAAAAAAAAAAAAAAATTTTTTTGGGGGGGTGTACTTTAGCTCACATCTTTCTGTTCCGAGTTGATGTGTCCGCTTAAAGAGTCGATGTTGTCCGTTTTCCACGCCAGCCCGCTTTCCTGCCGTCTGTCCACGCCCGCGTGGGTTTTAATTCATCGCTACGTGCGTGCGTGTGTATGTGTGCGTGTGCGAGCGCCTGTCTCGATTTAGTTTCTTTCTCCCTTTGCTTTCTGTCCTAGAACCGAGTTTGTATTGACCGACCCTTCTTTTGGCATTTTAACTAATTAGGTTTGTACTTTCTCACCAATGTATACTTTACATCAGTAGACCATGTAAAGTATTTTTGTGCACTTGATTTCATTGGTTAATAATGGCATTGATGTGGGTGCTAGGAGTAGTTTGTTTCAGTCCATACCAATTTTTTTCTCTTTTAGAGTTTTTATGGTTTCATGTAAGCAGTTAATGTAAATATTGTGAGCATTACAGGTCATGCAGTGTTGTAACATTTTAAAAAATGTTGCACCTACTTTACGATTAAAAAACTGGTCACTCATACTTGAATTTTGCCCATAGAGCCATTTCTTTCTCTTTGCATTAAAGCATAATATACTTTTTTGATGGAGGCCCAACCCTTCTTTCTACCTTATTATTTTTTGTTTAATAAATCTATATTTTTTCTAATAGAAGACTTAAAAATGAAAATTTAAAAAATACTTTTTGCCTACTTTCTAATTTAAGAGAGAATTCCTATATTTAAAAGGTGAAAAAAAAAAAAATACTCCATTGTGGAAAGTGGAACAACGCTTTATTTGTCATTAATATGGCACAATCACACGAAACTGAACTGGCTGAGTAAGCGAGCCCACGACGTCAAATCAGTATCTCGGTAGATTAGGGAACTACGTGATTCTTTGAGGATGTAAAGTGTTACATATTCCTGTCTATTTATTTATTTATTTATTATGCTTCCTTTTGCTAAGTGGGTGACAATGTGGTTGAGTCATTCAGATGACATTCAAATTAAAGGAAATATTCCTCTTTCTATTATGGTGCATTTTGTGAACACCATAAAAAAAAAAAATATTTTCATTTATGTCAATGGATTTTCTTCATATTTTCACTTCTGACAGAAAACGTTTGGCTGGTATCAGCTGCAAAAATAATATCCACATAGTTTAAAAAAAAAAAAAAAAAATCAACTCCCCCCCCCCCCCCCGCCCCACCTCTGATGTCCCAGGTCTGTTATCCTCACAGTCTAAGGTTTTAGGGGTTAAAAAGAACTTAAAATTTAAAGGTATTTCCTAAATCAGCTTTGCAGAAGGTTTATAAGTAATGTGATATCCTTTTGGAGTCCCTGAGTTTGATGGTATAGAGGTATTAGAGGGCTCGTGGTGGACTGAATTACCTTAGGACTGCTACCTTTCTTAGCTACAGTTTGTATTTTGCTATGTAGGGTTGTAATGTGAGAATTCCAGAAGAGCAGTAGCCTAAAAGTGCTTTTCTATTTTTTAAAAAAACCCATTCTAGTCTTACTAAGAATTAGAGATTTTTTTAATATCAGTTTTGTAATTTTTGATAAAGTTGTCAATATTATGATTAAATCACCAGAAAAAAAAGTTACTGTGATGTTCTCTTCGGGGCAGGGACTCTGTCTTCCTCTGTATTTGTAAGATGCCACGATGGGATGCCCAGTCTTAAATGGGGCCACGGGCACCGCTATCAGATTAAATAGCAACCGACAACGCTGAGGTTGATTTAAATGCATGAAAGCCAAGAGAATTCACAGTTAAGACCGCAAATCCGATTACCTGTCCTTAGTTTGCCTGCCGCGTCCTCCGTGAAGGTAATGTCATCGGGTGCGACGTCCGACGGGTAAGTTGAGGCGGCCGATGGCTGTTGAAGCTTTTGCTCACGCAACCCAGGACCTTCTCATCCAAGGCAAACCAGATCCGCTCCGTTAACACAGCCCTCAGTCCCCTCCCTCTCTCTGCTGTTTTTACCAGTACTAACTGAGCAACTCGACGTTCATGTTTCAGGATCCCCCCCCCAAAATACCATTAACCCAGTGGTTTCAGCGCGTTGCTGATTTACAAAATCCCAAACACAGGAACAGATCATTTAGTTCAAAATTCACCGCAAGCACGGTTCACACTGGTGTCAAATCAACTCTAGAAAAACACTTCGAGACTTCCAAAAAACCAAAATCCTACCAAAAAAAAAAAAAAAAAGTGTCTACCTCCAGGACACGAGCCTGGGGGCTTCCCGAGGATCCCCTGAGCTCTGGGAGCGCGCAGCCCACCGCGCCAAGCGTTCCTGCCCCGCTGCTGGCGTCTCTGGACCCGCTTATTGTGCGCTTGCGCTACCAAGGACTAGAGGCTAACTGTAAAAGAGCGAGCCTGCGCTCACGTATTTCATACAAGATTGCTCAAACGCAGAGGATACATCAGGGGCTGGTTTTGTCTTGCTGCAATAAATGCTGCCCAAGCATATGTACCCCAAAAAGTCCCGCCAGCCTCTTGCGACCCTGCGTTGCAGGCTGCTATTTAAACTAGCATGCAAAGTGGAGTAAGCCACTAGGAACTGGAACGGTAATACGTTCTATTTGCTTTGCATTTGAAAGCTAAGCAGTGGGAAGTCAGGCCTCCGGACATCATTTCTCTCTGCCAAGTTTTACAATTTATTTGTTGGCTGTGAAGGCTTAAAAGCAATTTTTGTTGTAGCTTTAAAAAAAAAAAAATCTGAGATTCGATTTGAAATATTCCCCCATGAAAGCACATTCTGGAGAGATTTCATCTCTCAAGTTTTTACCTGCTGCGAGATAAGTATTTGTCTGTAATTGAGCGCCATCCCAACAGAAGATAAGGGGTTAGGATTTAGAACAGAAAAAAAAAGTGTATATATATATATATATGGAATAGTTCTTTCTGGAAATGCCTATTTTGGAAAAGAGACGGGAAATGGGAAGGGGTTTGCCGTACTTACGCTGGACACAGCGGAGTGGCGAAGGCAGAGTGAGAGCATCCCCACGTATTCCTGTGTACAAACCCCAAGAAAGCATTAGCATAGGTTGCCACAAGTCAAAGAGAACAACCGTGCACGTGCGCTGTCAGCCGGCGTTTAAAATTACAGGCAGGAATCGATACCAATGAGTGAGCAAGCTGGGTCTGAGCCGCAGTTCCAGTCCGGCTTTGAGCGGTGCTAACCCGCTTACAATACGGGGTGGGAGAACAGAGTCTGTTACAGCCACGTCCCCATCCAGGTCTGGTGGTGCAGAGCATTTGCGGGTAAGTCCTCCTGCGGGCGTTAATGATTTCACGTAGCTAATGACGTTAATACCTGTTAACTGTTATTTAAAACCAGTGGTCGTGAGAGACTGTACAGATAAGGAAAAATAGGCATTGCCTCCCCGAGGAAATGTCAAGGTACCAAAATTAAGGCTGCAATGCAAAGAAACCAAAAGAATAGTATCCTAAAAAGATGGAAGAATAAATGCTTTCGGTTCAAAAACCAGGCATAATTTCTACTCGGCTGATCTCTGCTTCACGTGTACCTACAGCGCGTGAAGGCAGGCGGGGGCTGTCGCAGAGCCTGTGCCGCGGGAGCCACCACAGCTGCCGGAGAGCTTTTCAGATGCCCCACTCAAGGAAACAGGTTTATAGAAAAGATGAGTTTTAATCCTACTTCAGAAGTTTCTGTCTCATCAAATCACAATCATTTTAGGCCTTTTTGAAAGAGAAGCGATTCTTAACTCCTGGTAGCAATACTGCTCATTTTCAGTTCCAGGAAAATAATTTCTTGCTCCTCTCGCTGATTTTTCTCTAGGAAGAGAAAGTCATAAAAATAATAAAAAGTATTGGGGTTTGCCATTATCTGTTCTCAATCGTGGGAGCTGCTCTCTACTTCTGAGGAAGAAAGTGAAGATTTACCCCTGAAAAATAAGGGAAAATTCAATTCCCTTCCCCTTCCCCTTCCCCTTCCCTCCAAAAGGAGAATCTGTAGTTCCCCCACTTGGTCTCATACATCTTACGAGTTGCGTCAAACAAAATAACAAACAGGAGAACCTGTAATTCTTCCTCCCAATATCGCTGCAGAAAGATCTGAAAAGCCACAAAAAGCCAACCCAATAGAGCAAAATTTTTTTCCCGGCCACAAAGGTGTCGTCACAGTATTCAAAAATGGATATCCCAGTGGCACGCCTTCTCCATTGCCCAGTTAATTAACTGTGCCAGTCGTCTCAAGCCTGCTCTTCATTTTCCAGATATTCAAAAGTTTATTTTACAAAAAAAATGAGGTTAATATAAATTCGGAAATTTGAGGCTTTTGGCATTTCAGATAATGTCATGTCAGCCTTTCTGTTAATTTGCTTTTTATGAGGACGGTTACTGGCCCTTATGAGGCAGGCATCGCCATCCTGCTCTCCTGAGTGCCAGGACCTCCCAAAGCAGTGGTACAGCAGCAGGAGCATCGCTGCCATCCTCCCCGACCCCAGTTAGTACCCAGGATTTTACGTTCGCATCCCACAGCCCTAAGGCTGCACTGGCATGCTCTGCAAGAACTTTTTTTGCCTAATTAAAGCCTGATCATATATGTGATATTTTAAGTGGAATTTGATCTAAGAGCAGTATAAGCTGTGTAGAATAGAAAAGAGAGTTTTACATTTAAAACGAAGAACCAAAACAAAACAACAAAAATCCCCAAAACATGTTGAAAGACTTATTCGATACCCGGGCTTCGAGTTTGTGGGTATCGGTTCATCAAGTGAAGGCATCAGGGTGCGATGCAGAACAGTGCTCTGTCTCCAGGTGAGGGAAGCAAGCTTGTCCACTGGTGAGGAAAAAGATTAAATTAATTTAAATTTTAAAAAAAAATTAGAAATTTTAATTAATTTAAAAAAGAGGTGCAAAATAGCCTGGGACTGTCCAGGGCTACTCTGCAAGTTTTAGAAGGAGGTTACCCCTAGGAAATCCCTGGAGAGAAGCCGTGTAGTGCAAAGTGTTTAGGCCCATCAGCGTGTGCTACGGTAGCGGAATCGGTTTGTGTTGTGCTAACTGATCCATGACTCTGACTGAACAAACTGAGAAACTTTTCCCTGAGAAAAAGGCAGGAAAGCAACTGACAGGGGGGAGAGCCCGCGGGGCCACACAAGCACCGGTTGCTTCTCTCACAGTTGCAGACAAGTGCCAGGAAACACCGGATACTACCTAAACCTTTGTAATTAATAACTTGGTTATGATGGAATAATTACAGTAGAAAATAAAGTCTTAGAATTAAAATTAGATTTTGAAAATGGTAGGGGGTTTATGAAAGTACAAGCATGGTATTTGCCACCCTAAAACCTGCAACGGGGCAATAGCTTTTACAGACGTTGCGTATTAGGACCTGCTTTGGCACCCACTTTGACAAGTTTCTGTACAGATGCTGAATCCAGCGGCATCTTCAACCACCTCTCTTTTTATCCTGGGGTCAGAGAGTGGTGGGAGATGACAGAGAAGTAAAGGGAGGTCTCCGTAGCTTGGTGGAAGAGCCCCGACAGCAACCTCTGCGTCCGTCCAAAGCGTTAGGTGGAATGAGTTCGTCTTAAAATGAGACACGTGTAGGCGTGGGAACACACGTCCAAGCTACACGTGATTCCTGTTAAAATACTTGGAATAGTTGCGGGAGAATTAGGCTGAAGCCCAGTAATGGTGCGAATTAAATCTGTACAGAGCATTTCTATTATAGGCAAAGAGTTCTTGCTGGGGAAATTTTAACATGGGTTTAGCTAAATACATATTCACGTTTTACAGGGTAACGACAAAATATCTGCATTTGTTAGAACTGATCTACTTGACTAGCAGCAGAGCTAATATTACTTAGGAATATAAGAAAGGCAGAAAAGCACAGCAAGCAACAAATTATGAATTATTCAATGCAAATGTCAAGTTTTAGTAGTGAATGTGGATGTAAATCTTTTTTTGAAAGGCTAAGCGCTGCCATTAAGCAAGTCCATATGACACTACATCTGTTGGCTTTCTTTTATATTTATATCATTTTATTTTTATGTATGCTGGGGAAAAGTATTGGGAATTTCCACATCAGAATTTCAGTGACATCATTTCCCCAGCTTCTGTTGTCTGTTGATTTAATGTTTGATGAAGGGATGATTTTTCTGGCAGAGGTTAAATCCGTAACCACTTCATTAACTACCCAAGCCGTAAGTCTTCAAATGAAAATTTGCTTTTGCGGAGAAATTTTAGGTTCCCACATACTGAACCCAAGAAGTCAGATAAATTTAACTGGCTGCCATTTTCAGACCGTCGCCTCCTGATCCGATGCTTTTAAGTGATCTTACACTGGGTATCTTTTTCAGTCACTCCGTAAAGAATCCTTCCGCGTGTGTGGGGAGAACGCAGTCTGGATCACAATCTGTTAAATTCCCCCCTCCAATCAGAAATTACTAATGTCTCCAAATTTTGATTTTGAATTCATCGCTCTTGCCCACGTAAGACACTGGCAGTTCAGTCCAATTTGTCCGCTCTCTCCTGTGTCTCCTTCATTTCAGTAGTGTCACATTTGTCCCCCACTAGCTGCATTCAGACAAAGCCGGTTTAATTTCTTGCGAAGATGGGGAGCGGTGACGTACACCAGAAGAGCGAGGAGGTATCCAGTACTCCGCCACTGTATGAGAAGCCTGTGCCGGCGGACTCCTCTCTATATAATCAATCTCTCCGAGTATTTCTATAGCTCTCATTATCCTGCGTGCCTCCAGGATAAGAAGCCGAGAACAATCGCCCATTGTCAGTTTATGAAGCAACTTTTTCATCTTCCCTCCCCAAAGACTAAATACTTAATTAAGTAAATTAAAATTAATTATGGAATCTGTACAACAAGATGTTATCACGTCTGTCCCCCAAACCGAGCTCTCTCTGCTGTTCCTGCATGCTCGCCCTCCTAATCATAGAATGATAGAATCAGAGAATGGTTTGGGTCGGAAGGGACCTTTAAAGGTCATCTGGCCCAACCCCCCTGCAAGAGCAGGGACATCTTCAACTGCATCAGGTTGCTCAGAGCCCCGTCCAACCTGACCTTCAATGTTTCCAGGAATGGGGCATCTACCACCTCTCTGGGAAACCTGGGCCAGTGCCTCACTACCCTCAGCGTAAAAAATTTCTTCCTTAGATGTAGTCTGAATCTCCCCTAAGACAGGAGGTGCCCAGCGGAGCAGCTCGGGTGCACGGGTGGCTTTGTTCAGCAGCTCCCACCTGGAGATGGGATCCCACCTGGAGCTGGGAGCATTCCCATCACCGGCCAGGGCCTCAGCCTTGGAAAAACATCTCTGCGCATTTAAGGTCAAGCGCTGTGAGCCAGTGCGCGTGATTAAAAACATGCATTTGACTTCCAGAGCTGAGGCCAAAAGGCTTTCACTTTCGAAAGGATCCTTTCATATGAAGCAAGTCCTAAATATCCAATGGACAAAGTCTCTTTCTAACAAACCTCAAAGCATCTCTGCGTATTTTTAATGACTTCTTATGCTTCGTTAGCAAGAGGTTTAAACTGAGCCAAATTCCAAAGGGCATGAATGCTGCATTTCTATTAATTAGTTTTCAGATGAAGGTGTTGCCATTAACTATCTACAGTGATCCTCTTATTAACTGTCTGATAAGGGTGACTTAAGTATCTAATAAAATAATGGATTAAACAGCAAGAGTGGATGAAGTGTATCAGGAGGATAGTTGAACCTGCAGCAAAATGAACACAATTATTTACCAAATGAAAGGAAAGTGTAATAGGTTTATTGATTTTGATCTTAAAACTTTTAGGACATGAACATCTTGAAGATGCCAAGTATTTTTAGAAGAGCAAATGTACCCATTCCGCAAGCCGGTCAGAACCAGAAGACTTCTCAGACACATGTGCAAGTACCAGCTGGGCCAGGCCAAGGAGGGACCGTTCCCACCCTGGGGACGGGGATGGAGAGCAGAGAGACAACCCAGAGGGAGCGGTGGGGGTGGCTGGGAGTGGTGCCTCTCCCCAAAAGAGCTATTGACCCACGGCGGCAGCAAGTATCATCTTGAGTGCCATCACACGGCATGTAGAGGATAACCAAGGGATCGAGCCCAGCCAGCATGGGTTTAGGAAAGGCAGGTCCTGCTTGACCAACCTGATCTCCTTCTACGACAAGGTGACCTGCGTAGTGGATGAGGGGAAGGCTGTGGATGTTGTCTATCTAGTCTTCAGTAAAGCCTTTGACACGGTTTCCCACAGCATTCTCCTGGAGAAAGTGGCTGCTCATGGCTTGGACGGGTGTCCTCTTTGCTGGGTAAAGAACTGGCTGGATGGCCGGGCCCAAAGAGTGGTGGTGAATGGAGTTTACTCCAGTTGGTGGCCGGTCACAAGCGCTGTTCCCCAGGGCTCTGTGTTGGGGCCAGTCCTGTTTAATATCTTTATCAATGATCTGGACGAAGGGATCGAGCGCACCCTCAGTCAGTTTGCAGGTGACACCAAGTTGTGCGGGAGTGTTGATCTGCTGGAGGGGAGGAAGGCTCTGCAGAGGGACCTGGACAGGCTGGATCCATGGGCCGAGGTCAATTGTATGGGGTTCAACAAGGCTCAGGGCCAGGTCCTGCACTTGGGCCACAACAGCCCCATGCAACGCTACAGACTTGGGGAAGAGTGGCTGGAAAGCTGCCCGGCAGAGAAGGACCTGGGGGTGTTGGTCGACAGTCGGCTGAACGTGAGCCAGCAGTGTGCCCAGGTGGCCAAGAAAGCCAATGGCATCCTGGCTTGTGTCAGGAATAGCGTGGCCAGCAGGAGTAGGGAAGTGATTGTCCTCCTGTACTCAGCACTGGTGAGGCCGCACCTTGAATGCTGTGTTCAGTGTTGGGCCCCTCACTCCCAGAGAGACATGGAGGGGCTGGAGCGTGTCCAGAGAAGGGCAACGGAGCTGGGGAAGGGTCTGGAGCACAAGGCTGATGGGGAGCGGCTGAGGGACCTGGGGTTGTTCAGCCTGGAGAAAAGGAGGCTGAGGGGAGACCTCATCGCTCTCTACAACTGCATGACAGGAGGGTGTAGAGAGGTGGGGTCGGTCTCTTCTCCCAGGTAACAAGGGATAGGACAAGAGGAAACGGCCTTAAGTTGTGCCAGGGGAGGCTTAGACTGGATATTAGGAAATTTTACTTCACTGAAAGGGTTGTCCAGCACTGGAACAGGCTGCCCAGGGAAGTGGTGGAGTCGCCATCCCTGGAGGTATCTAAAAGACATTTGGGTGAGGTGCTAGGGGACATGGTGTAGTGGTGGGCTTGGTAGTGTTAGGTTTATGGTTGGACTCGATGATCTTAAAGGTCTTTTCCAACCTGTGCGATTCTGTGATTCTGTGAAACAGAGCCTCGTGATTCAGATGCGCATGCTTCAGGGGTGTGTTCGGCAGGAGCAGTCGCAGGGCAGTGTAAACACCGATGGCTGTTGCAGGCATGCGAGTGTGTGATGGCGTGGATTGAACCTCTGGGTCTTGGCTTGGGGTGTACAGCGTGCAGCGGTGAAGTTCTGCTGGGGTACGCATTAGAAACCTGGGACCATAGACCAGCAGGCTCTAGGAGAGCAGGCAGTGAAGCGGTATGTCCTACAGTACACACAACCATCCACGCAGGGACTCCAAGTTACCTCTCACTCGCTCTGCAGTAGAGAGTGGTCCAGCAGCCAGGCTGCTTCGCTGCTCTTCTCACTTGCTGAAAAATTATCACCAGTGGAAGAAAAGATGCTTTTGTGCTCCCTTCCTTCAGCCCCGCGCTGTTCCCGATTACAGGGAGAGCAGATTTTATCGCTACGGTTCAGACCTCAGTATGAGTCCCCCTGAGTCCAGCTGTTAGGGCATCGTTCAGGTAATCTGAACGGGTAATACTCAGGGTCTTCCCAAATCGTGATTAATAACGTGTGTTACGGAGCTGTAACTAATTATATGGCCTTTAACCATCAGGCCCACAGAGTTGTTCGTGCGTTTTTTTAATGATCCTTAAAAGATGGAATAGGATTTCTTCTTGAAAATTTCCATGAGTTAGGGGCCTCCTAAATCAAAGAGGTTTATTTCAACTTTGTTCTTCAATAAAACCAAACCCAGTAAAGCACGCCTCCTGATCAGAAGTTCACATTCTCTGCTACTTGTTTCTGGAACCAAAGAATAAGTAAAATGTCTAGAAGTTTACATTTCTCAGAAAAAGGAAAGTTAGAAAACGAGGTTTCTTTTAAGACCTCTGATGTTACTGCTGCAGAAAGGCACGGGGGCCCATTGTTTTCAGATAAATAACCATGAATCTGAAGTTTTCTTGTCTGTCATGCTCAGAAATAGCTGCTTTTAACTGAAGTTGCACATTATCTTGTTTGAAATTTGAATGAACTCCTACTTAAGCCCTGTAGACAATTGCATCTATTCAATTTTTCAGAGAATTTAGAAACATGGGGGGGGAATTTGAATATTTTCTAGAGCATCTTCTAAGAAGTGCGTTACAAGCACAGTCTGATCTCCAAAGTAAACTGAGCTAAATTTATTCCTGCTCCCAACCACCTTAGCTAGGACTCTTGCCATAGTTACCTGCTCATACGTCTGGGTCAGGGCTTAATTGATTTGAATGGTCCATGAAAATTGAATCGCCATTCCACAAAGGCTGCTGTATTTGGAAATTTATTTCTCCCGTCGGTCTCACTGACCTGCCTGTCCCATCGGCTACGCAGCTCTGGCTCCCCGTGCCGGGAGGAGACCTTGCACGTTTTCTGCATCACTGAAGGAAAATCATTTCTTGACCTGCACACGTGACTTTCTGACCAAGGAATCCACCAAGCAGCACAGTGTGCATGACTTACTCGCTATTTATCTGTTTAATGCTAAAACAGAGAACCTAGTTTGAGGCTAAAAAACAATGCTTAAAAACAAAACCCTAGCCCCAGAATAGTGGTGCAAGGGCTCTGCCTGTGGGAAAGCCCAGGCCAGTGCCACTAAGCAGAGCATTGCATAATCCTTAGCAGTTTTCAAGCTCCATCAGACCATATTTGACTTTTCCTCCCGTTGTTCTCATTGGGACATCATCCCGCAGTAGCAATCATCTTCTGGTTTCCAACCTACGTTTGCTCAAAGTTTGTTTTCATCCATTTGTTCTTGTTCCGACACAGTTGTTCAGCTTCTCTCTCTGGATATTCAATCGCCTCTACAGCCCGCAATCATATCCCTCCTCAGCTTTCCCTCTGTTAGAGCAAGCAAGCCTCTCATCTCTTCCTGTATGATAGTTTCTCCAATCACTTGGTCATTTTGGCAGCCGTTTGTTGCCAAATTAGGTCATCAGTTATACCTGGTATTTGAGAAGCAGTCTCAGCAGTGCGCTGGAGGATAACACCAGTATATAGCTGTTTCTCTCCTAAATAGTTTTAAATCGTCTGAGCCATACCTGGAGTTTGTGCTCACGTTGGAATCAACTAACATATATAGCTGTTTGTCGGTTGTTTCCAGTTAATGAGATTTTATTTAATTAGCCCAGCTTTTTTTTTAGAACTAGAATTAGTATATGCACTAGATTTCAGACTGAAAAGTATTAATACAAAAAAACCATTAAGATAAAATTTAACATTGCTATACAAGAAGGCACGTAATGTAGAGCTTGTGCCGCACGGTTTGTGCCATAGTGCCCGTAATGAAGGCAATCGCTGGGACTGGTGATCGACTTGCTTGTGCCATTTGTATTCCCAGTCCTCGTACAGTGGCAGAAACCTGACATCTCTGTGCAGGAATGTGCCTCTTGTTGAGCATGTGAATTTGCCCGCGGTAATGAAAGAAATTTATTTGTATGCACGCGTCTTTCAAACAGCAGCTCCAGTTGGGTCTTAACCAAGCTGCATCGTACGCTCTGTTTTGCCCCTGAATAACACGGCAAATGTACTTCCCTCATTCACATTTTCCATCTTTCAAGGGCTTCGACTGTCTTTTTGTTCTGACCAGTATCTTTTATACAGCACAGAGCCCTGATCCGTAACTAGATCTGCTGCGCACCAAAAGTAATTGGCAATGGTATTTCTCAATCAAAGCCAAATAGACTTGATTTATTTTCTCGGCCATTTGCTTTGTTGTGTGATCTTGTTCAAACAAAAGCATGATTGGAAAATTAGAAGATACCAATGAGCTGATTTTGGGTATTGCTTATGTTGCTGGAGGTATTGACTCTACCACATCACCGCCTCTTCCCTCTGTCATCCAGCACTTCACCAGTAGGAGCTTTTCTGCATCGCTTTCTCTAAAGTAGCGATTTCTCATTGTGTTTCATTGTTTTCCTAATCGCCCGTTCTGGTTAGTCTGGCACTGTGGAAAACTTGCTCCCTGGTGGGGAGGCTCCCAGCAAAAGCCCAAAGCTGATCTCATCTCCTTGAAGCAGACAGTTACAAGGAAGAATGAGACGACCCAGCGTCTTCTTCCAATTCTCTTCATTTGCTTGCTAATTCACAGCTAAATCCTCTTTCTAGTGGGGAGGTCCTAGTCATCTGCAGTTATAGGGTTTTATAAACTATAGGAGAAAAGTAGATGTCCTAAGATGGTAGGACTTACAAGTCCATAGAGGTTTTTTGGTCAATAAAAGAAATAAAAGTACAAAACAGTAAGTTTTTTCATCTTCTGGTGTGTAAATGTTGCAATTCTGAATATAGCATTAAAAATATTGCCTAAATCCTTCTTTTAATTTCCAGAGGACTTTACATCTGGCAGCAACTTGCAATACATTGCAGAATATTCTGGAAAAAATGAAAGTCTGTCAAAGCTTCATCTTCTACTAGGATGTGATTTAGCAGATATATTCTGTAACAGATTGAGTTACGTTTTCTTCTAGCACAGTAATTGGCTTCATGTTTCAAAATATGAACCACTACAAATGATGTTTCTCTCATGTATCCACAGGTATCTCATATTTATATCCCAATAAGCTTATAATATTGAAGAAATATGTTGGGTTTCAGGCCTTGCATGACAGCTGTAGCTCTTTCAATCATTATTATTAAAGAACATTTGCACAAGTTGCCATCTCTGTCATGTTAGAAAAAATGTTTTGCGATTTTGCAAAACAATTTGCCTCCCTTGATCTCTGCACACGTCGTAAAGACTCCACTTACTGAGCTCAGCAAATGTCACTTGTTGACTGCATATTTCTTCTCGGTTCAGCTGTAAATTAGCCTAGGCAGAAGTTTCACAGAAAATTTGAGTCTTTGTTTTAAGGAAGTTAATTGTTGCTGTAGCTCTGATCTCTTCTGCTTTTATTTCAGACAACTATACGTTCACTCTGTTTGTTGGAATCGATGAGTGAGGGTATATATTGGGAAGTGGTGTGGGTTTGAAGTGGGATTTGCTTTGATATTTCTGTGCAAATCCATGTGATAGCTCACTGACTCATATAGCTGAAAATAGGTAATGATATCAACCACAGAATTCTTTACAGATTTTTTTTTTTCCTTTTCTTGCTTAGCTAGCTGCTCTTCCAAAAAATCCAGGTCATTATTCAAATCTGCACTTAGATTAAAACTCCAGATAGCATCACTCTTACTCACTGATGAATCACACTGAAACAAATTTTGGTCCTACTGAACAAACTATGTGTCGCCTTAGTCATAAGTTTGTTTAGCAAATCACATGTCAGGCTTAAATTAAGCACTTGCTTAAAGCGGATACTTTTTGAATATATTCTGGAAAGTTTGCATGTAAGATTTATATGGATTTATATAGATAAGATTTATATTGAAAACTTCTCAAAGCAAAACTAGAGAACGAAAAATTCTGTCCAAGATACAGGCCCAGTCTCCATCCCCAAAATACACCAGTTCAGCTGGTATCATTCGGACAGAAATAAAATGAGATACAACTATTAAGCATAAGAATACTGATCTGTTCTTTTAGAATACAACTAACTGCTGAAAAACGAGTTGCAAGTAAAATGACCTATTCTAGGCTGTTTCACACTAAGGAAATTCAAATCCTTCTGTGTACTGTTCTTTGCCAGTTATATTAATCTGCACATAAAGACATTATTTAGCGGCACAGTGAGGGTAGGGGCCGTCATGCTGAACTACAGCACAAGAGCGAAGGCATCAGGGCGACGGTGAGACTGCAAAGCCCGGTGCTAGAGGAAGGAGAGACCAATTCCCAGGCGAGTCCTTCCATACCCAACAAAAGCAAATTGCAGGAGCAAAACAAGAGAGAGGTAACGTCGTGGGTTAAAATACGAACGGATGTTGTTAGCAACATACCTAAACGGACTGCTGGACATACCTGAAATTAGACTTGTTTCGTCAAGTCTATTTCTAAATTAATTTGAAATATTGGCTTTTGGAAGTGTTCGGTGAGTAGCAAAAACCCACCCTGGGTGCGGTGATGGCTGCCTGCCACCAGGCACACCTCGGGGAGAGGAGCATGCTCGGTATCCCCACAGCCTCTGCTCTGTTACTGCTGACAGCAAATTGACCTTCTCAAAGATTTTTTTATATTGCTTGAGCCTATCCTTATGCCAATATCAGTATCAAATTTGCACTGAATCTTTTAAACTATCACCAAATGGCTCTTTACATTAACAGGGCCATTCTGCCCAGCCATGAATGAGGATAACAGGAATTTACCTGACATTATAATTCAAAAACTAAACACAAAATAGGTAATGTAAATAAAACCATTTCCAAAAATACTTATCTCAGAACAGAGCACTTGCAAAATTTTATTGAAAGGAAGGGCAGGAACTGGGGTGGTGATGTTCAGATTATAAATCACATGGCAGATGGAAATGGGGTTTGGTTGGAGCCATCCATGGCTCCGGCTCCTGCATGCCTCATGCAGAAACATGAAAGTGGAAATGAACTCTGAAAGTGTATTTGCTAACAGACTAAAGGTATGGTTAAAAGAAGAAAAAAAAATGCAGAGAATTTAATATATTCAAAGCATATCCTGAATGATGGTGTGCCCATGGGAATAGGACAAATGCAGAAACGAGACTGGCAGATCACAGCATGGTTTACCACAGTATGATCTGTTGGAAAAAATATCATCAAATCTTCTGATGCTGTAGCAGACAAGGGCTCCACTCTCATTCTGAGCTGGAGAAAAGCAAAAGCTTTTGCAGTGCTGGTTAAACATGACCAAGTCTCTGCTCACAGTGGAATGAAGACCTGAGGAGCTGTTCATCAGGAAATTATTAACCCCAACGATGTGCCAAGACCTACGGTTCCTTGTTGTGGTTGTCTTGTCATATGGAGAATCTGTTCCCTTTCGGATTGGTAATAGAGCAGAACAAGACATGTTATTAAAGAGGTGCCAGCAGGAAAGGAAAGCTGCGTACATGGAACCATAACTTCCCAGTTTAGAATATTTTAATATGTCACAGCTGACGTGAGGTCACTGTTTTCTTAATAATCTGTTGAGTTGGTCATCTAGATATGTGAAGTTAGAGTGAAACTCCTGAGTCTGAAACTCACCATCACGCAAAAACTCAAGGGTTAGACAAGTCAACTGGTGCAAATCCCGCTGCAGGACTGGGAGAGCCCCATTCTCCCCTGGGAAAAGGGAGTGTTCATCGAATGCCCCGATGGTCAGGAGCCTGGAGAGCTGAGCACGTAACGCTGCTGATTTCAGCGCTGCTTCAGCCTGGGTTCTTACCGCACATTAACCACAGATACCGCATGTCCAGAGAAGGGCAACGAAGCTGGGGAAGGGTCTGGAGCACAAGGCTGATGGGGAGCGGCTGAGGGACCTGGGGTTGTTCAGCCTAGAGAAAAGGAGGCTGAGGGGAGACCTCATCGCTCCCTACAACTGCATGACAGGAGGGTGTAGAGAGGTGGGGTCGGTCTCTTCTCCCAGGTAACAAGTGATAGGACAAGAGGAAATGGCCTCAAGTTGTGCCAGGGGAGGTTTAGACTGGATATTAGGAAATTTTACTTCACTGAAAGGGTTGTCCAGCATTGGAACAGGCTGCCCAGGGAAGGGGTTGAGTCGCCATCCCTGGAGGTATCTAAAAGACATTTGGATGAGGTGCTTAGGGACATGGTGTAGTGGTGGGCTTGGCAGTGTTAGGTTTACGGTTGGACTCTATGATCTTAAAGGTCTTTTCCAACCTGTGCGATTCTGTGATTCTGTGAAGCAGAGAGAAAATAAGAAGGAAAAGCTTAAAGCAATGGTCATGGTAATAACGCCCTTAATGGCAGTTTCTTTGAGGAGAAGGTACGTTGTTTGCTTCAGCGGTGCTGCACCTATTGCACTTACATGCAACTAGCGTGTAACCAGAGTGTAAGACTGATGTCCTATTTTTGGTCAAACTTAACTGCATTTTTGCTACCCTCTAGAATAGGTAAAACAGACCTGCAGGTACGGACAGCCTAGGTTTTCCTGATCAGTCATGCAGTTGGTCCATGGTCCTCCTGGGTGGGCAGATCGGAGCTCTCCATCCAGCTACAACTCACACGGAGGACTCCAGTAAAAGTTGAGTTAAACAAAACACATGCTGTGGCACAGCAAGATGCACCCACGTCTCGGATACTGAGTGGCAAGAATATGTACTTCAATAACGCCAAATCTTCTCAGCCGCACCTGACAGCGTGAAATTGCTGAGTGGTTGAAAGAAAGAGAATTAGCTAAAAATTAGAGGAAGCTTTAGAATCCTTCAGAACCAAAACAATTCTTTAATCTTTCTGCCTTCCTGCTTCAAATTTGTGATATAAAAGAATGAAAAATTTTTTAAATATTACTTGCTTGTCTGAGTTTGTATGTATATTTTCTATTTCTATTTCAATAGATATGCTGTTATGCGTATCTATTCTAAAGTAATACTGTCTATTAAAAATCTAATGGGGCCTAGGGAAGCCTTTCATTAAAAATAGATCATAAGAAAATTCTGTCTAAGCTTAGCTAAGATCCATATTACCCATATTTGGGCAGTAAAACTAAGATTTTATAGAAATATCCCAAAGTTTGATACCAATCTGTGTGAAAAGATTTTCTAATGTATTTTTCACTTTCCCCAAGAAATTCGGGAAACTCGGCGTCTGAATTATTAACTGAATTTATGTTTATGGTTGATTTCATATTAATAAATTTTTGCTTTGAGAGCCTCTGAAAAATGCATCGCTAAGGTCCTGGGCCGTCTTTTGCCAATTTGACATTAGTTGTGCCCATGCTAAAAGGAAGAATTAAAAAAGGCACCTAAATTATCACAGACAAAGCCACTTAAAACAGATTTTTAAATCTTAGAAACTGTTTGACACATCAGGAGCCTCAATTCCCCATCCCTGGAGATCAGCATGACTGAGAATTCAGCCCTAGTCACTTCTGAAAATAATGTCATTTATTGCTACAGATCACCCCAGTGAGGTGCTTGGGTTTGGTTTTGCAGGGATTGGGGGGCTGGAGAAAGAGAGGAAGCTTCAGCCTTCAATATAAAGCTAATGTCTATTGTGTCTTTAAAACAAGACATTTACCACCATTTTTTCAAGTTTTATGGTTAGGATTTTTTGATAGAAATATTCCTTCTATTCCCATTTGACAGCATAAAATACAGGTGATCTCTGAGAGCCTGAGCAGCTAATTTTTCTTCTGCATTGCAACACATTTCAGGATCACAGACTAATTTAGGTTGGAAGTGACCTCTGGAGCTCATTGGCTCTGACCCCTACTCAAAGCAGGGACACGTTGGAAGTTAGCTTTAGTTGCTCTAAGCTTTGTTCAGTGGGTTTTTAAGTATCTCCAGTGGAAAAGATTCCCCAGCTTCTCTGGGATGCTGCATCAGTGTTCAACCAAACTCACTGTGAGTTATTTTTCCTTGTGCTTAATCAGTTTCCCTTGTGGCCGCTTGTAACTCTTCCCTCCTCCTTTCATGGTGGACCTCCAAGAAGAGCCTGGTTCTGCTCAGCAATCAGATCCCTCCTTCGCCTTCTCTCCCCACACGGAGCAAACCCAGCTCTGTCCGATGTTCCTCATACGTTAGGTGCTCCAGCTCCCAACCATCTTGGAAGCCCTCTGGACTTGCTCCTGTATGTCAAAATTCTCCAGGTGGAGTATCACAGTGCAGAGTACAGGGCAAGAATCACTTTCATATTTAGCTTGCACTTAAATACATACACTCATTCTTTCAAATTAACTTCAATTTGTTATTACCAACCTCCACTTTGACCCACGTGATGTCTGCGTGATGATTTTGAACCAGAAATGGGATTTTCCACACCCTGTTTTTCTAAAAGAGGAACCGTGGAGGAGCTGACATGGCTATCAGCAGGTCCGTGTAGAAGCTCAGCAGCTATTCCTGGAAGGGCACCAGGTGGCCCAGCATAGCAGAAGGATTGTGCCTTAAATAGCATTGCAGCTATTTGAGCTCCTGGAAGCTCGGCACTAGCTGCAGTTCATCCTGCCCCACTGAACCAGTATCGCTGGCAACAGCTCTTTCACCTGGAGCTAGCTGTGACTTAGAGCACCTTATTGTATTTCAGTATTTAGCTTTGTGGCTAACAGGAAAAGGGGAGTTACAACAGGCAGTTGGTGTCTAAGCCTTGCAGGTGATGAGTTAATGCCGCTGGGCTGACTGGGATATTCCTGCGAACACATTGCTCCTGCTTCTACATTTTATTTTTCCTGGGACGTAGCTCATGGCTTGAAGAGTTGAGCCATCTGACCCCTTCAACCATTTAATATTCTCTCTTATAAGGTTCATAAATACAAAGTTTCCTGCCACAGTTAATTTCTCCAGGGGCAGAGAGCCACCAGAAAGGCCATCTTAGAGCAAGAAGAAAGGGCTCGTAGAGTTACTGTGAAGTGCCCCGGTAAAGCACAGCTTTCCTGACGCATCCCAGAACTGTTGGTTCTTGAGATCATGGGGACAATGCAGCGCAGATCAAATATGTTGACAGACAGATTAATTTCAGTAAATACCACCACAACCTGAGAATAAATCTTCCCCCTGCACCGTGGTGATCCTCAGTATCAGACTGTTTTTTCTGTATTGTTCTTCCCCTTACACAGCGCTCCCTCTCTACTTCTTTTGTTAACAGCAATTTAGAATAACCATTTTGTTTCATTTTTTGAAATGATTTTTTTCCTGATTTTGCCATGCGGTATTATGTTTTGCTGGAAAGTGGCAAAACAGTACAGGAAAAGCTTGATAATGTTCTCATGACCTTAGGAGGCTACACATTGCAATAAGCCTAAAGCTTTAAACAAAGAAATTGCTATTGGGCTAAATCTATGCCTTTGGTTTTCTGCTTTGACAGTAATATACTTTTTCTTGCTAGAGCCACCATATAAAAGTTTTATTGACTCGGTGTTGAATATAACAAGAAATCAATTAGAAAGTGTTTTCTTTTGCTTTACGGGTTGCTGTGGGTCAGTGGCAGACAATACTTTGTGTGCATTTATTATTATTTACATTTTGAGTACCGAGTGGGTAACATCTCAGAAGAATGGGTACATGAACTACAAAGAAATCTGTCTTTATATCTCCTGTTGCAGTTACTGTAATAGAATACTGCCTGATAGTTAAGGTGAGAGGAGAAGGCATCTCTCGCTTCATTATATTTTGCTTTCAAGGAAAACTTAAATCTGTCATTCTTTTTGATCAAAGAAAGCGTAGCCCATGTTGCATTATAATTTCACTGAGAGGAAAAAGCTTGGCAGCTTACAAATGTATTTTGGATAATCCAGACAGGTTGGGATTACAACTCCTTGCAACTCCTAGGCTTTATAGAGCATTTTCCTCTAAAGGATTAACCTGTGACTTCAGGAAAAGCTCACAAAAGTATGTGTGTGCTTAAAATCCAGAAAGAACTGTGCAAAGAAATTCATTAACAAACAACCACTTGGGGGAAAATGGGAATGGATTAATTTGGGCTCCTTGAAAATATAACTATTGCACTGGCATTTTTTTCAATCGAAGATTTATACTAAAACTCTGATGTAATTTTCTTTTTATATAACAGCAGTATTTTCCACTCCTTTATTTCTCCTTTGTTTCTAAGAGTGATTAATTAGTAACACTATTCAGGTACTTGCAGAAACATTACCGAACCCAGTCATTCTTTTGTCTTATAAGATTTTTGCTACACCTGGAGTAGCCAGAAGCACTTGGCGTCCTAATTTTTAATCTCATAGGCATTATTCAGGATTTCAGGGTTAGAAATTCCCATCACACCTGAGACATTCCCTGATTTTCCTGTGAACAAGCATGGGATGTATTGCACAAATGTTACTAGAGCCTTCAAAGCCTCAGGAGCAAGGAGTAAAGCTTGCCAGAAGTTTGTCTGGCATTGACTCACCGTGGGGTAACCTAGATAGAAAGTGAAACGGTTGCAACTGGTTTTCTAGTACGGTGTAACAATGCCTGTGCAGGCTTTTCAGAAACTGTCCCACGTGGGTTGTTTGCCTCTTCCGTTCTCTTCTTGTTTCAAGCTGTTTTCAGCTGCTCCTGCTCCTCTGTGCACTGGCTCTCCAGTAAATCCTGCCTCTTCCCCATGACCTGTGCCTGCTGGAAACTAGGTGTTTGCAGTGCCCTGAGATGTCTTCTGCCCAGGAGCCACCCTAGGAGACCCTGGGTGGCTACCTGGGCATTTCTGAGCCTCCTCGGATATTCGATTTGCTGGGGAGAAGGCAGTCTTCCTGCACTTCTACACAGAGTGAAATTTTTATTTAAAATATTTATGACAAAATTATTTTTTCTCAGGCTTTCCCATTCCTATTTGGCTACATATCTTCATCGTAGTTCCACCAATATTACCTTGAGTCATCCATAATTTGCATTTGCAAGCTTCCAAAGCTTACATGTGAAAACTCAAACTTGAAGGCATCACCTTTCCCACACTTTCACCAGCGTCCTCTTACCCTCTCTGCTCTATCCCACGCCCACAATTCAGCTCCCACTTTTAACTCTTTTCTTCCTTTTTTTCCTGTGTGAAGTTCAGAGAAATGTTGTGAACAGGTACTGCTGTCTGTACTCCAAACCTGAGTCCGGGACACAGGGAGGCAGCTCTACACATCCAGCTTCAAGTTCAGTCTTCGAGGAATATGTAGTTAGACTCAGCTGTGTGAAAATATCCTCTCGAGATCAATTCAAAGGGAAACAAAAGCTCTCAGAGGCGTGAACGGCATTATTCATGCAGTGAGAGTGCCTGTGGATCTGTATATGCACCAAACTTCCCTCTTCTTGATTACTCAGCTTTCTCCCAGCGTTGAGCTGGTGCGTACTCCAGAGTGGCCTTTTCTCAGCTCTGCATCGCACCCAAAACACGGTGTGCCTGCACCGTGCCCTTGGTGCATACAGTCCACCCCTCGCCACCACACGCCCTGGGCAGCTGACCCAGCCCAGCACTCAATGACTGGGACATGTAGTGACCATGGGCCAGCTGCAGCTCCTCACCCAGGTCCTGCCAGTTCCTACTGCCTAAATATACCACGTGGAGCTGGCTGCACGGGAAGGGCTGGTTGAATACACATGAACATCTACAGCTGGTAGCTCACTTGCCTTTTTTAATACAACTAGTTCATCCTCTCTTATCCCTGTTTGCTCCCGCCTCTCCCATTGTTTGAGTTCAAATCCCTGAAGTGGGGCTTTCCAGGACAGGACCCAGCAATGGGTACGATGCATTGAAGTCCACCTCCAATGTAAACACGCTGCTCCTCCTTCCAAAAAGAGTTTAACTGTGAACCAAAAGCACAAGAGTGAAGAAGCTGAGCATGCTAATAGGCAAACTTCTCCCATCTTTTCAGGGAGCAATGCTGAATCATTAGTCACTTAAATAAGAATAAATTGCTCAGCTGAGCACAGCTTGCAACATTGTTCCTGAGGAAGCAGTAGCTGGTATAAATGCGTGACTTTCCTGGAAGCAGGTCTTCTAACGTGTTTGTATATTTGTCAAGATATGACTGTACATGTAGCAAGATATTTCTGAACTGGTCGATGACAGTGACCAATAGCAATTTGGAAACGACAATACTATATCACATTTGCTATGACTGATATCTGCATAATAAAAGTGTCTTTTTAATACTATTTTCTTAAAAAAACTCCTTTGGCAAAGAAATACAGACATTTGAAGCTTGAATACATTTTTAAACCTGTATATTGATTGCATAGCTTGCAACAGAAGACTAAAAACTTTCTTTCGTTATTATGAATTTATGCACTGAGAGTGTACTACAAACAGTATCACCACTGTACTATTCATTGCCAACGTGACGCGTTCGTTTTCCTTTTGACTTTTCTTGCAATCAAGCTAATATTTTTGTTTCTTGATGCACAACAACCTTGTTGAGAGACTCTTGTTTTTCTGTGATTGCTTTCAGTCCCATTTTCCAGAAAAATGGGGGGAAGTACAGAATGCACGATGATAGTACTCCAATACAAGTGATAATAAACTTCCCTCCGATTAGCATCACAGGCGAATAAAAGTACAATCTTTCCTCCTAGGGAAACGCCTCTAGAGTACAATGGACAGCAGTGATTTGGGGCAGGGGAATTGCTGCGAGGAGCGAGACCTGGGTTATTTCTGCACAGCAGCTATCATCGGTGAGAGGAAATCGTTCTCACAAAGTGGTCTTTTGCAAGCACTGGTTAAAGGGTGTCATGCCATCCTTTCACTGCCCAAGCCTGGCAAGCCTTGATAGAGAGTGCGAGTGGCCTGTGCTACCGGGGACGCTGATGAGACCCAGCTTGGTGGTAACCTACGGGGTGATGGCATTCAGAGGAACAGCGACACAGAAAGAGCAAGAGGAGGAGTAGCAACCACAGGCATCTTGCTGCTGTAGAGGTGGGGTGGCTACCTGGTTCTACCCCAGCTGTAGAGAAGCACCGAAAAGATTTTCTTTTTTAAGGGGTTATGGAAGGACTTAAGAGTTTGAGAAGGGAAAAAAAGACTGAGATCTGATGGTGTGCACGCTAAAGGTCTGGTATACACACAGATAAAGGAAAACAAACCGTACTGGAGAAGGTAGAGTTTTGCTGGTATAAGAGCATTTACAGCAGAAGCTTTCTGCCTGGACACCTCGAGAAGCCTCGGACTGTGCCCATGCTGGAACTCACAAAATCCAGAATTCAGCCAGGCACCCCGACGTCAGGCTCGCACTCAAGCTATCCCGCCACAATGGAAAAAACAGTGTGCCGCATCGGCAAAGGTGTCTTTCCGTGGGGAGACACTTTGCTGCCAGCTGCCCCATGGTTCCTATTTTCAGCGTATTAAGCCATTAAATATGCCCTTCCCGCACCGGCAAGGACTGCTACTCCAGGTCAGGCCGCAGCAAATTGTATCAGCCTCAGAACTAGGTGGGCAGGGAAAATGTTGCCATTTTTAGTCAGTGAGAAAAATTGTTATATCTGGGCCACTAATCCAGATGACTGCCATTGTCAAGATTTTTTTTTTTTTAGGTAAGCTTGTGGCTTTTAGGGTATTTATAAAAAGTTACACTTTGTGTATTTCCCGATTTCTTATTTTTACAGTGGCCTGTAAATTTATTTTTAGAAAGCAGACCCACTTCTACCCATGCATTAAAATTCAGCAGAATTATGAAGCTCTGAAGAGGAAAGGGAGCATCTCTTACTGCTGGGGCAAAGGTTTTCACAGAGTCCATTTTAGGGAAATTCCTTCACTCTGGCTTCTGAACTCTGAATAAAAATTGTAATAGTTTTTAATGCTCTGTGATTCTTACTTTATTGGCACGCACAAAGTCAATGATGTGTCTGGGAAGTGGCAGGATGGGGTTTATTTTTTCATTTTTAACGCAAGCTGGGGAGCTCCCAGCTCCTCAGAACATACTGATTTAAAAAAAAAAAATTAAAAAAATCTTGTATTTGCCTCCTGTGCTGCAAGACATTGGGATAAATTTGTATATATTTGTAAACTTAGTTATGTCTTTCTCTGCTAGATTTTTCTAAATGACAGTTGAGTAAATCTCTCTCTTCCTAAGGCCTACTGTTACTTTCCAAAACTTAACAGTATAAATACAATCCTTACCATGCATCAATTTTAGCAGTATTTTTCTAGTTCCTGTCATAACCATTCTTTTCCTCTTTACTGGTCACTGCATTGTGAAGTTGCTTTTTTGCCTGGTAGTAAAACAAGTGAATGCGCAACTTTTAGACTAGTCATGTGTCAGCAGTGGAACCTGCAGCGCTCTTCAGAATGACCAGGCAGGGACTAGCCCGTACCGTGCCGAGCATCATCTGGTTTTGTTTAGTGCAAAGGGCTTTTTTTTTGGTTGAGGAGGAAGGGGTGAGAATAGGGAAGAGTATTTGTTTGTCTTAAGAGAAATAATAAAAATCTATGCTGAGATTTCCTCATATAGAGGAGGGCTTTGGTATTTATACTATTTGGCATTAACCCCTTCTGTTCACTTGCATATATTCTATTAATGACATAGAAGAAGCTGTTACTTTGAAGCCCCTGGCCAGTCTGCCAAACCTACGCGTGAGTAACCAAACCAGCTGCCTTCACGTGGCCTCACTTCACGCTTTCACTGCAAAGTCTGCAAGACCACACAGTGTGATGCCAATGATGCTGCACTGGGTCTCCTGTCAAATCTTGCCTGTCAAATACCAGAAGAACCACCGATTCCCTCCATGCTGACCATTTTCAACATTAAGTGATGTCAAATAGGTTCAAAATGCTTTTGGTAGACTTTTTAGAGTTTATGATTTTCAGTGGGTTTATCTCTTGAGACATGGTGATTTCTGTGTTATGAATACATGTATCATATTTAAGCTATGAATATCCTTATTATTAAATACCCTTTGGCAAAAAAGTATTACTGTTTTAGAACACCACTTTGTTTTCAAATGCCTCATTTTTGCTTCCTATTCTATCCTGCCTGTTTTAAAAATCAGCCCCAGATTCTTGTGTTTCTGAGCTGCACTCGTACTGATGGCTAATGGCTTTGCCTGATGTTCTGTATATGCTCCATGTAAATACTAACTGTGAGAGAGATGAATATAGACATGTATGCATGTCTACATCGATGAAGAACAAATTTCAGCCTACAAAGGTAAAACTTAATGTTTTTATCAGCGCCTACGAATGACCTCTCTTAAAACGAAAGCTTTTGCAACCTCAGTGATTGCTATCTGTTGGGCAAACTCGTTGTTCTGTGTAGTCAGTGTCAGAGAAGGATATGAGGAAATAGTCTGTCATACAAACATGCAGGAATTATGGAATATAATTCTAAAACAAATTCATCTGGTTTCATTAATTGCATTGTTGTCAACTTACTTGTTGAACAGTGTCATAAAAGAGCGCAGCCACAGTCAACAGTAGATTTATCTTTTGACTAAGAATCCAAGACTTTATACAACAGGAAGCAGCTCCACCAGGTTCCTTTGAAGAGCTGATGACCCCTCCTGCTGCCTGGGTTCACCTGCAGACATAAAGCACACCTTCCTTTCATTTTACACATATTTCTTGACATGGAAGTTTTTGGTATAAAACTCTTAAATCAGGAGCTTCCTGCTGCTTCCTAGCTCAAGCATCTTTCATTGTTTTACCTTCCTGCGATAATTTTGGGAATCAGCTATTTTCATAGCTGCCTTTTTATTTAGTTTTATATGGTGTCTGTTGCTGTTAGGCTCAAGATTTTAACTTAATTTTTGACTTTTATAATTTTCATTCAGCGCTTTAAATCTCCCAAGAAGCTATTCCATACTAGATTTCAGGTTTTGGCTGATAGGTTTTGGTGACCTTAAAGAGGAAAACGTGCGGGCTGCCAGTCCCCTAAACCCTTTGAATAATTTGAAATAGAAATGGTTTGGAACAGCTGATACATTTAACTCTGAACATTAGCCACTAAGCATGCTTAGTAGCTACTTTGATCAAGCTCTTTTTCCTGACAAAACCCCCTTTGAAATGAATAGGACAGAGGTTCCTTTCACTTCAATAGGAGTTCTCAGACATAGGGAGAAAGAAGGACTTCATAACCTTTAAAAAGACTCCCCTAGTCCATTCATAGATCTCCTGGAAAGCTCAGCACTTTCCCTTGTGCTGAAGTTACTAAGCCAGCCTCCTGGCTACTTTTAGGCTCCCTTCTAGTGAAGCTTTGCTTAAACATGAGATCAAAACACTCCACAATGAGGCTGCTGCTGCTGCTACCAAGGCAGGAACCCTGAACGTACAACGGCTGTATCAGTGACATCGGAAATATTTGTTAGCATAGATTCGTCAGCATCACTTTCCTAATCGCGCCTGCTAATCCTTGTGCAGCATGTACCTGGCACGTTGCAGAAGACAAAGACAATTCTTCTATACGCTTCGTAACGTGATGATTACTGTTCTGTATTTACAGTCAAGTCATTAGCAACCTAAAATTCTAGTTGTCTTTTAACACCATACAATTAATTAAGGTTTCAAACACCCCACAAGGCTGAATAACACCATGCCTTGTCAGAGGCCATTAACCACTTCTGGAATCTCTGTTTCTGTACTGTCCATGCATTTGGGGTTTTAATATTTCTTGTACTTATGAGGTAACAGCACACAAAGTAAAGAACTATTACATGCTCGTGACATAACATGTCGCAATAATGTACACTGAGATTTCTTGACATAATCGCCCATAAGTGATGCTTCTGCTTGGCGTAAGACTAATGCAGTGAGATGTATGTTATAAGCAAAAAAAAAAGAAACAGAAGAAACTTGCAAAAAGACCACCAGAAATGACCCAGGCTTTAGGCAGCTACAGTGAGAACAAGCATTCCTTGTGTTAAATGTCACAACGGAGAAGCAGAACCAAAAGCAAGGGCATGATAAAGCACCCGAGCCTATGTAACTCTAACATTTCCAGTGATATATGTGTTCAAATGAAATTTGGGTATTTTTGGTCTATCCAGTATGCAAGTGTGCATATTCAGTTCATTACCTTACACAGAAAATATGAAGACAAGTCAGAATTCAACTACTGAACACGTAATCTCGTTTGAGACATTGTTTCCTTGATTTGTGCATCAGAAGTAAGTTATTTTATCTATAGGTCAGGTACAGCTCATAATGTTTTTACAGCTGAAATTCTTCAGAAAACCTGTAATATTTTACAAGATGAAGAGATCAGATTATGTACTGGAAAGATGTATGGTTCTGGCTTAAAGCTAAGCTAATGTAAGTTGAAACTTTAGTTCTACCCATGTTCAGCTCTGGGCAATGGCTTTTTTGGCTACATAAAAAAACCTCAGTGTCCTACAGGGCATCATTTAAAAAAAATTGCACTGCTTGTAGAAATAAAATAATGGGATGAGTTTAGGACTAAGAGCCACCTTGAGGGTAAATATGTTGCATTTTTGTTCTTTTTTTTTGGTTTAAGCAGTGAAGAAGAACAGAAAACGCACACAAAGGGAAAAGGTTATTATTATCTATTGTTCAGTTGTGCTAACTGAAAAAGCACAAAAATCTGACGGCAGTGTGTAAAATGCCTCTTTCTTGCTAGAAGGGAAGCAGAAAGAGGAAAGTCCTTGTTTTGTAACTGCTTGAGGAAGTACTTCAGGAGGAACTGCCTGTTCCACGCAGCTAACCTAACCTTTTCAAAGCCACGCTATCTGTACAGCAGGGCCATAACAGAATCTATGTAATGGCATTTATAAGGAAAATGCATGAAACATGAGCTGAAAATGTGTTTTACTTACTTAGACTGGAATTCATGCCCCTCATACGCTCTTTGTCAACAACTGTAGGGGAAGCTCACACTTGGGTACAACTTCAAATGTCTGTGCTAAGACGTGAAGGTGGGTCCCAGCAGGTGAGGCTGAATTCGGTTCAGCGTTTACTTTAGACACATACTTAAGTAGCTGATAAACAAGACAACTTCAGGCGGTCGCCTGGTGGGGGAACATTCACAGAACTCCTCTCCCCCTTTCGCTAAATCAGTCCTCAAAAATGCGAACCTAACTCCTGAGCTGCTGAGGGCTGCAGTGACTATCCTTGCTGCCACCTTTGTCCAGCCGAAACAGCATGACTATCTTTATTTCAGCTCCTAGTTTCTCAGAGTTCTTGAGGCTAGCGTATTCTAGAGAGCTGCGAGGATGCACAAGATGCAGAGTCTCCGGCTCAGGAAGAGCCCGTGGCTTAATTTGCTTTATGACCTCCGTATCAGTGCTGCGCAGCAAGACTGAGATGCCAAAGCTCATGCAGAAGTGCGTCGCAATTCCTCTTTGGAAAATGGCAACCGTCTGCTGCTACCAATCAACTGTGAATCAGTTTGGGGGTATCAAACCGATTTTGGGTGTTGGAAGTTTGGCCACTTCTAAAATGCTGCCAAACTATAAATTCTAAGCTAGAAGCTACACAAGTTTTAAATATTTGCATGTTAATTCTAATCCAAGTCAAGAAATGTCTGTCTTTATGAATACAAATATTTGAAGGGAATTATAACTAAGTGCAATCTATCACAGTTTTGTTCTCTGTTCCTTTTCTCATAATTTTTAAAGCTTCATTTGTTCATATGATTATTACTGAACATTAACCTGATGCTTTCATAGGAGTAGCTAATATAATAAAGATCTCTCTCCCAAGCTAATTTGGGTCCATGGCTCATGAATGTAATGTTATTGCTGCTTCCTTTCTCCTCTTCTGTATTACTGCACTTGGTTCATCTTCCTTACCTCTCTCTAGCTGACACAATTCTTTATTCTTCATTTTGTAAATCACATGTTTATCATGAACAGAAGTTGTATTTGCTATATAAAACCATATAAATAACGAATGCAGCAGGTAACTAAAAATGAACAGCAATTCAGAGACTGAACCTATTTGGTCAAGCCTTTTTTTTTTTTTTTTTTTTTTTTAGATCAAAAAATGGAATATTAGATACAGTTGGTACTGTGGTCCAAATGGTAACACAGTCAAGTTTTGTCTGCCTAACAGTTCCAGTTTATTCCAGAGGCAGAAGATTGCCCTGACAAGTCCTGTAAGAGCTCTGAGGTGGAGGGGAGAAAAAGCAGATGGCCTGATCTCAGGGTGTCAAAATAATATGGAAGTGATGAGGTATTTGAAGTATTGAAGGCCTTTGATGAAGGGCTTTGCAGACTAAAGTCAATGCATTGAACCGATGTGGGAAGCTCTGCATCGGTGGAGGACCGTGGCTTTGTCCATGTGGAGAACTCGGGATTATTCTTTCCAAGTCGGACGCCTTGTTCAGCGTTGTATCCTTTGAAAGCGGGCCGAAGCAAATAGGAGCAGGCACTTCCACAGTAGAAGAGCATCAGGGGGCACACACCACACAGCTATCCCCGAGTAACTCCAGACCTACGGACGGGTCTTTAATACAAACTTCTGGGCATGAGAAGCACCTTATTTTGCGGTACGCAGAACTTCAGCCCCTCTTCGAGGCTCAGTCCATGCAGAGAGCGATACAGGACATCACTCTCGATGAAAAAGGAAAAATCGAGCAGCTGTGAGTTTGTTTCTGAAGTGTTGGTTTGTAACGATAACTGAAGTTAATGCTCCTGACGGCTGCTTTTATTGCTAAAACGTTTTAACCCCAAAACAGCTAACGATGCGAGCCGTCAGCCCGCGCCGTGGAGAGGAGCCCGGGGCCGGGGACGCGGGCTCCAGCACCGGCGAGAAGGAGCCCGCCCTTCCCGCCTCGCAGCCACCACACGGGCCTCCCGCCACCGGCACGGGGCGACCCTCGGTGTCTGTCACCGGCTCCGCTCCGGGGCGGCCGGCGGCGGCGGCGGCCGGCGGACAGCGGCGCTCGCAGCCACCACCCGCCCCGGCGCCACTTTCTCCAGTCACACGCTCCGCCCGCAGCGGGGGGCGGCGGGGAGACAGCGAGTCCCCCCCGTCAGCCCAGCCCGGCCCGGCCCGGCCCGGCCCGCCTCAGCGGCCGCCCCACACGGCCGCGTCCCGCCGCCCCCCTCAGCCGCCCGCCCTCGGCTGCGCGCGCACCGCGGCTGCCCCTCTCCTCCCTCCTCCCTCCCGGTCTCCCCCCCCGCCCCCCCCCCGAGCTCTCGCGTTGGCTGTCGGGATCGCTGGCCGCTTTGGTTAATGTCCGCCATGTTTGCCATGGCGCAGGGAGCGGATCGAGCGAGCCCGGCGCGGATCTAGGGCTGCGGGGCGTGCGCTGTGAGCTACGGGCGGCCCCGCGGAGAGCTGTTCCGGGGCGGCGGGACCCTCCATGGTGGTGCGGGCCGGGTGCGGGAGCGGCTGGGAGGCGGCGGCGAGGCCGCACTGAAGGCCCCCCCGCCCGCCCGGCCCCGGGGTGTTATTGTGAGGGGGAGACAATGAGCAAACTCTCCTTCCGAGCCCGGGCGCTAGACGCCGCCAAACCGCTGCCCATCTACCGCGGCAAGGACATGCCCGACCTCAACGACTGCGTCTCCATCAACCGGGCTGTGCCGCAGATGCCCACGGGGATGGAGAAAGAGGAGGAATCGGTAAGGGAGCCGCGCAGGGGGGGCACCATTGTTTATCAGACACCCCCCTCCCCTCACGGGAAATAGGCCATTGGCATTCACCAAGCGCACTACGCACGCTCCCCACCGCAGCGCTGCACGGTTCTTATGGGGCCCTGCGCAAAGAGCGCAGCGTAAACTGCTGTCCGACGCCGTAAGCGGGCCCTGCTCCGCCATCTTCTTTGCGTCCCGACTCGCGAGTGTTTTGATTAGTGTGGGGGGGGAGGCCTTTACGCTAGCGTAAGAAGGAGGAAGGCGCAAGATGCATCTCTGAATGAGCGAGGGAGCGCTGCGGCCGCAGTTGGCGTAGCGTGCCTTTGCTGCCGCCGCTTCCCTTGTGCGTGGGGAGCGGGAGCGGGGCGGCGGCGGCGCGGCTCGGAGTGCCGGCCCGCCGGGGCGGCCTGGCGGCGGCCCTGCGGAGGGGGAGCGGAGAAAGCGGGACGCTTCCTTACTACAGCCTGTCCACATGTGCGCTGGCAGGGTAGGGGGCTGGACGGCGAGCAGCTTTGGCTCGTAGAGCTCGTTCTCTGCTGCAGGTGCTGTGGGAGAAATTCTCGGTGGTTGTAACGAGTACGCGTCCTGCCCCTACTTTTTCAAAAGAGGTGTTTTGTGCTGCGTGGTGTGCATCAAATGTCAAATGCATCGGCTGGACGTGTTGCACTAAGTGTTAGGCTTTTAAGCGTTTAGATGATTTCTGAATAAACCAGCAAGTGTTAAAAAGTAGGTACGTGATGCTGGTTCTTCTGGTCGTGTTACAGGGGGAAAAAGCTTTTGTCCACTTAAGTAAAGATAAGTTTCTGGGGTTTTTGACGAGCAGTAAGGCAGCTCTACTTTGAAAATGCTTGCCCATGGTTTTGGTGTCGTTTGAGCGTACTGGTTTGTCTTGCTGATCTTTAAATGTCGACTCTTGTGCTCCGTAGAGTTGTATAAGGCTTCGATATAGGCTGTCGCCTGATGTGGCTGGACTTGTATGTAGAGTCGATAGTAACTGCACCCTCAAGAATTTCTTCAATGAATCTGTCTCCGCCTCAGCCAAACCTCTGTGCTGTGGATTGGCTTTTCGGAGGTTACAGCTGTCAAAGGAGGCTCCGTGCCTTTCTGATTGGTTTTCTGACTTGACTGTCGGTATTAAAAGGAATCCTCTGTCCTACCGTTGTGGGTTTTTTGTTGGGTTTTCCTTTTTTTTCTATTTCCCCCATTGTTTTACAATATGTAAATACACTGTGATCAAAACTTTCAGTACTTCCCAAAAAGTAAATTTCTGCTAGAATCTGGGAGCATATTTAAAACAACGACAGTTTGGTACTAACGAAGCACTCTTGGAGAGTAATTTGGTTTTCTCAGTCTTTAAAGTCTACTTGCAGTGGTGTGTTGGCACTTTAATATTTATAAAATATGTCTTAATTTTCAAAATGATTGTGTTATTTTGATAAATCATGTTTTAAATAAACTTGTTAATGGAAAATTGCTGTAAGGGCTCAAGCAAGCTGCTTGTGGACTGCTTAAATGATTGTGAAGAAGATTAGATTTATACCTGAGTAAAACTGCTTTAGTGTTGCACTAAATCGTCACTTTTCTGTAAGAGTGAGGTTGATTTTCTCCACGCTCAAATGTGGCTATATTTGATATATTATGTAATAGTCTCAAAATGAAATGGTCATCGAAGCAATATATAAGCATAGTACTAGACGCATCAGCCAGACAAGATTATAAACTGTACTATTAATAGAGTGTTTAGATTATTGCCGTACAGTGACAGTTTCATTCATGGAGTAGCCCTTTTCCCAGTGTTGCACAAATAATTCTTTAATGTAAATTTTTGTGGTAGTGGTATGTAAAGCCCTTCTAGAAAAGGCTGTTGTAGATGACAGTAGTTAAATATTTGAGAAATATTTAAACAGCTTTTATTCGTAGCGAATACTGCTATGATCAATTTGATGTGTTTTGAAAGGGACTTTTGCGGGGGAGAGAGGGAGATCCGTGTGTTCATTTCTGACATCTCAATTACTTGAGTGTCTCAAGGCCTTATTTTAGCCCAGCCTTTGGCCACGGGTGCATCTTGTGAAAGGGGTTTGGACCATCAGGGTAGCTGATGATTTACATTTGCTCTACAAAGACACAAAGCTGATGTTACGCTGGCCTTGGTATGCTGCTCTCCTTGCTGTGCCACCCTGCGTGAAGCCTTGGTGAAACCAGAAAGGTCTTGTAGTACAGTGTATCATGGGGTCAAATATCATCTTCCAGGTCTGACTTTCACTGAAAATAACTGTGTATTTACTGATTTGTGAGATTTAAAATGGTTAAGATTGACATGTCTGTCTGACCTGTTCTTTATAACCTAGTCTTGCTACTACAGGCATATGATTTGCTTTGTTCATGATTGATATTTTGTATCTACAAAAATGCAGATTTTGGTCCATTTGTTTTTAATGTGGGGTTTTTTTGTTTGTTTTTTTAACTAGTACTATTGTTTGGAACATAGGAAGGTTTAAAGATGGGGGGGTGCTTAATGATTATCACTCATTTCTACCACTATTACTAAAGTTATTTGGACTGCATATTAAAACGTCATGCAGTTGCTGTAGTCCCAGACTGGGCAACAATACGCCCTGCTAGTGATCCCACTACAAAAAATTATACTGCCCATTTTGTCAGTAGGAGCATCTTTGTTTGACTTTTCTTGTGATTTGATCTTGATGAATATTCTGGAACTATTTCTATTTAAGTATCTTAGAGATTTATATCCACTTGCAGTATTTTACAAATCAGCAAGTCATTTCTCTCACTTGGAGATTCCAGCTGTGAAAGAATTAGGCTTCTGGTCTGTAGCATGTTTATGTTAGCAAGTGTTTATAATTTACCCTAAATTAAACCTGAGGAAGAAAATTGTGTGGGTTTGTGTTTTGTTTTGGTTGGGGTTTTTTTTGTGTTGTGTGTTTTGTTTTTTGTTTTTTTTTTTTTAAACTTGTGAGAGAGATTACTCTTAAGCAAAAGCAAGACGATGTCCTTTTGTGAGCTTCAGAAACTGAGCAGGAACATTTTGTATTGTTTTTTTTTTTTTTCTGATGAGTAAGAGTCGTATTTCATAATGCTAATGAATTGTTTTGGCTAGAAGGGGGGAAAGTTGCAGAATAGATAAGCCCTGGTTTTGTTCCTTATTGCATAACTATGTGTTTTTTATTTGAATAAATATTACTGGAGATTGCTGAGTTGCACGTTGTGGGGGAAAAACCATGCTTAATAATGAGGCAAATTCAGGCTGAAGGCTTTCAGAAGTAAATTTACTTGAGTTGTTAGGAAGCTAAAAGCACGGTGGTAACTGATGATACCTAGATAGTCCGATCAAAGCTATCTGAACATTCATCTCAAAGTCCTTGTTTGAGCATACATTCATTTACAGCTAAGTTTGACATCACATGACAAGGCTAAGGTTATAGAGGAAAAAGTGCATGAATAGCAAGTTAAGGACGTGGTTTAATGTTATTAAAATGCTGACAGAGTACGAATGAGAAATTACTTTCATTCTCAATCCTTGAGTGAGATCCTCAGGGTGCTCTTTCACTGATCATTAAATACAATGTTCAATTTTGAGTATTTTGGCAGGCTGGAAGTAGTTAACCTGAAGAAATTTTTTTCTTGCTTTCTCTTCTGTTCATGCTCTCTCCATCCCTTAGTTCATTTGTTTTCTGTTTCAACACTAGAAACTTGAAGTGTTCAGCATCTGGCTTTCAAGGCATTGTGGAGCTAGTGATGCTTCTGAAGCAGCATGTTCATTCTCCTTTTAAAGCAGGAAGCATTAACTTTGCACAAGTCATAGTTTTTTTGTTTGGGTATTTTTGCTGATACAGTGTAACATACTGAATATGTTTGCTGATACAATGAACTGGAAGGGTTCAGTCAGGAGGACTTCAGAGTATGTGCATACCCACAGAGGTATTATTAATTTTGTGGCAATACTTACTTGCCTTTTTTTAAAAAAGCTTGTTATGACCCAGTCCTATATTCACATTTTCTTGCACATATTCTTATGCCTAAACATTTTTTTTTGTGATTTCTGTTTATAAGATCAAATAATAATTGCTTAATTTTTTCTTGGCGGGGCTTCATCCTGCATGCGTGAACATAAACACATCGATAGTGGTTGGGGACTTCAGGGGTGCTCTGCTTTTGCCCCTTTTGTCTATTGTTGAAATGGCACACATTTTACATATTATGCTTGTTTTTTGTACGTTGCATTAACTGATAGTGTCATTTTTTTATTAGGAGATTAGTGGAGCTGTGTCACATATAACAGCTGTGTCACATATTACATTGATATCAACGTAAAGGCAAGTAGTCTTGTTTGATACATATTCTGCATATTGGAATTGTTGAGTGCCTCCGTGCTACTGGCTTGCTTTCTGCAATGAAATCAGTGTTTGGAGTTTAGTGCTCAAGTCTCCCTCCTCCACTCCAGACACACTGTCATGTCTTGACTGGGAAGCATAAGTTTTTAAAATCTGATTTTGTATATGGAAATGTTACAGCTGGTTGTTTTCATAGCATGAATAGATTTTTTTTTCCTTTTAATCCCAACTTAGCAATAATTATTTATACTATATTATAGTTGTTAACCAGTAGGTGCCTTAAAACAATTACCTTAAACTTTATGATGACGATGGTATTTTCTTTTAGAGAGGTGAGGTTCTGTTGTTAGTTGTGCTCTTGACATTCATGACTTCTAGGAAGGTGCTTAAATAAATGCAGTCAAGTATTACAGACACATGCAGAACAGCTGAGGTTGGAAGGGACCCTGGAGGTCATCTTGGCCAACCCCCTGCTCAAGCAGGGCCACCTGGAGCCTCTTGCCCAGGACCGTGTCCAGATGGCTTTTGCATGTCTCCAAGGTGGGAGGTATCAAATGTGTGAGGACTTATTTAAGCTATTGATTAGAAGTACCTACCTGGTACTGTCTGCACTCAGGTTTGGGTTTAAAAACATAAACGTACATAAATGACTCCCCATGTGGACAGAACCTATTCTAACTTGAGATTTGTATGTCAGATGTGCATTCAGAACCTGTGGTTGAACCCTCAGAGTTGCTTACAAATGAGGGGCTTTGTAGAACAAAGAAGCAGCCAGGACACCAGTGTGTAAAATAGAAGGTCAACAGAGGATAACTTTAGTTCAAACCATGCAAATATTCTGTAAAACAAAAATCCCTCAAAAAGACTTTATGAAATTTTAAGTAAGAAACTCAAAAGATTATACATCTATGGACAACTAAGTGAAATCAAGACAGCAGACTTTCCTGAGAAAAGAAATGAGGTTTGTTTGATTAGAATCAACTGGCTTACGTGTCGGGGAAATGTAGTTCCCAGTAGAAGTTTATTTCTCCATTTCAGTTCAGTGCCTTTATTACTTATTTTGGGTATGTTTGGAGACTGCTGGGATTGCTGAAATACATTTGATAGTAGGTAGCATAATGCTGTGTTGTAATCTTTATTCATGGAATTTTAAACTTCAGTTCTGCTTGAGTCCTCTTCCCCTCCCTTCAGGTCCTGTATTTCTCTCCCTCCCTTTGAGACCCATTGCATCGTGCAGCGATGTCCCTCACAAGTGCATATTTAAGCTCCATTTCCCAGCCATTATTTCAGTTTTCAGCTGGGACCCTCTGTCCTTCCTGTGCTTTCACCTGCAAAATATTTTTGTGGCTAACAGAAACCTCCTTTCAGTCCACCACTAGTACTTTTTAACGTCCCATTCGATAATGGTATATCAGACTTAATGCAAAGTAGGTTGGATTGTGTTAGCTTGACACTGCAGTGGGGATGAAAATAAGCTGTTGATGAATGTGGACCCCATCTAAATGCTAGAGTAGCTGAGCATAGTTAACTGGTGAACTGTTAAACTGAGTAGCCTTTGTTTTAATTTCTTCTGGCTGTATTTATGTGGCTGAAGTTAAACAATACAAAGATTTGCTTGTAAGTCTCAAACTCGCAATCACTTTATTAGGGCTTATCCCATTAACACCTATCAGCTAACCTGTAACAACTGCTTGTGAGTATAGGCTTAGCCTGTGACAAATGTCAAGTAATTTATCTTGGAGTGTGCTTTTAAGATATGGCTGAACCAGACTAACTGTGGTCTGCAGCTAGTAGGGATGGCCTCCTTTTTGGAGTAGAGGCCCATCTGAGTCAATAATGGGAGGTGAAAGCCCACCATGGAAAAGTTGAGCATCCTGTACTTTTACGAGAAGTGGTAGGAGCGTAGGGGGATAGAAGACTTGGGAATGGAGAAGCATGAGACTACTATGCTTTTGGTGTCATCCTGAGGTTAGATGGGTTCCGCCGTATCTTAAAACCACACTCTTAATTTAGATAAAGCTGCGTTTTGGCTGCAGGCTAGAGTCGTATGCATGGGGTCAGTTAACACAGGTCAGTGAAATCTGTCCTAACTTGTTTGGGTGCCTGAGTCCACAGCAGAGAACAATGGTATCTGCATGGATGTTAATTGAGAGTCACACCTCAATTCATTATGTAGGAACTTTCCCTTTTAGGTAGGTTTCCTCAGGATGAGGTGTAATTGCATGATGAAAGCTTAGGAGAACATTTTGAAATCTGCCTCTCTGGGCTCTGTCGCTCTGCTGTGGAACGTCTCAAATGTAGGTAGCAATTTTTCCTTTTCCTTCAATTTAAGAAACCCTTGGAAAGAAATACCTCAGGCAGCTTCAGTTGTGCTCTGAATTACGTGGTGCCAGATTTCATGTTGCTCCTGCATGGCGAAATTGAGCAGTAGTCAGCTTTGTACAATTTCTGTGTTGATTGAGATCAGTTGAGATGTCCCGTTTGAATAATTTAGATCAACAGACATTAAATCTGCTTATATTAATCTTGGTTTTAATTATTTTTCATAAGAAAGATAATTTTGATTGGTGCTAGACATTCAGAAGGTTATTTGTAATTTATTTTGCCAACAAAGCTAATAAACTATGCCTTGTTTATACTTATTTGAACAGTTATATGCCTTAGCATATGTATCGTTCTAACTGTTCAACTTTTTAAAAGAGAAATAACACATTTAATATTTACATAAACAAAATTACAGTTAAATCTTAGGTGTTGCAAAAGCCATTGGTGGTGAAGACTAATTGTAGAACTGACATTTCTGTAACAAGTAGAGAAGAACTGAACCAGAACTGAATTACTGTGTATGAAGTAGAGAAGATAATCTTATGAAACTAAAAGTAATATCAATATAGACTGTCATAATTTCACACAGAATGTTGACTAGTTCTGAGTCAAAAATATGAAGTATTTTGGAATGTACTATTTTAAAGTTTTGATTTTAATCCATTTTGCAAATTCCTACTTGCTAATATGTGATAATCACTGTATAGTGTGACAGGTTAAAATACTGTACCTGTCCATAGCAGAACTGCTCTCAGTATAAGGGAGCAGAAGATTGCAGAAAAAAAAAATCTGAGTTCTTATTTTTCCTAATTTACTTTGGAGCAATTCCGATTGTGATTAATACATTTACACCAATAAAATGCCTAATCCTTTAAGGTAAAAGGCGAGATTACCACACCTGACTCTCATTGTTTCTTTAAAAAAAACCTTTTTTCTTCAGAAATAAGCCAACAAGGAAGTGCCTGAGTAAGAATATTGGGCTTTATTAGGTACAAATACGCCTTTGGTCTGTTACTATTTAAATGCACACTTTGAAGCGGGAAGAGTAGGTGTGCTGATACCAGAGTTGTAGCCTCTCAAATAAGTTATTTGGCAAAGAAAAAAGTTATTCCCCGCTGATAAATGTGTGAGTACAGAACTGGGTTGCTTTTGTCCACTAGACTTATTCTCTGGTCTCTGAAGTCTGGTGTGCTCAACACCTCACCAGTATGTCTACTTCAGTAGAATTTTTCTCTGTAAGGTATTTTCTCATGTTTGTCATCTTAAATTGCAAGAAGTTAGGGCTTACATTGCTTGCCTTGTGAGACTGTTCTCTGGTTTGTTAGATGTCACTTTTCTGTCAGTTTTCCATATCAATAAGCTACTGTTTTCTCCATTTTTATCTCATGTCCCCTGTGACACATAAAGTAATTCATGTACATATCAATTCTTAGCCAGCATATTTATAAATGTTTCCTGCCCCCTTTTCCCTAGTTTTCTGTTGTTTACATTTTAATTTATAATTTGGTTTTCTTAGCTTTCTGCCATTTTTCTGGCTGTAACTCTCACTTTTTATCGGTTTGACCAGTTTGAGTTGCAAAACAAAAAATATTTCTACTTTGAAGCATCCTAGTATGTCTGATTCCCCTGTGCTAAACTTAGATATAAACAAAATACTGGATGCCTTGCAATGGTATCCAATGACTAGATAAGTAAGATGGAGAGACACTGTTATTACAGAAAGTTAAAAAAAAAAAAATTATTGAGTTAAAGGTGTTTGAGTTAACGGAATTTTGTAGTTAATTTTTAATTTTAATTCGTACCGATTACTGTATATGCACTTGTGTGTTAATTTTTTTTTAAAACCTTTTTCTAAGTTGGCCTCACTTTAGAACCAATCTCTGGTATCTCTTTTTTTTATTATAATATGATGAATTTCTGTTTTGTCCGTCAGGTCTTCAGCACCCCAGGTTTCATCACTTTGGTGAGGACATTTGTTTTAAAAACTCTGTAAAACACAAATTCCCTGGTACCGGTGCATGTACCTCAGTTAAATAAAAATCCACAATAAGAACTTTGGATCTTCCCGTGGAAAGAAAATGTTACACACAAGTCAGAAGGTTGAATGCATAGTGCAGTAAGAGAGGGAGAGGTACTGTAAGCAACTTCTCCTGAATGTAAAAGTTATACCTGAAACTTTCTAGGAAATTGCATCGCTGATGAAGATGAAATTAACGGGCTCACTTGGTACCCAGACTCTTGGTAACTTAACTTCAATGCTAAGGCAGTAAGTTCTGCTTTGAACACAGGAACTTATTTTTAGTGCACATCTTTCACTTAAGCAGCCTTAATGTGTTCACACCTCTTGATCTTGGACTGTTGTAACCAGCCTTTAGGCTTCTAATAGGCACCAACAAAATGAGACCCCACTTAACCTGTGTGACATGAGTGAGAACTGATGTTTTGAAAGACCAGATCTTTAATATTAAGGTAACACAGTTTCTTTGCTAACAACTGTCATAGAGCAAGTAGCCTCAGAAGTCTTAGCCACGTGAGGTCTTGAGTAGCTTCAAGCGAGGTTTCCGTGCTGGGACCAGAAGCAGCGTGTGTTGTTATGAAGTTGTTGGGTAATGCAAATCTCTAATTGTGGGGTGAATTTTGGGGTGAACCCCACTGCGCTGCCTTTCCCAGGTCCTTGTGGCCTCCCGGTAGGGAGATGGGGCCTGTGAGGAGGTGTTACCAGCTTCTGTTGGAGAATTTCCAGTCTTCACTCCTAGTGACTTTTCCTCTCCTCTGCAAGGAGCACAGGTTTGTGACTCGTCGTCACATGAAGGTTTTGATGCATGGAGTTCAGGTTCTGTGTATGCTACTGTATTTAATAACAAGGAAAACTACTTGTTGTGGAGTCTCAGCCTTTTGTAATTAACCCCCATTGTGGGGTTAATTACATGAAAAATAAGAGAATATTTATATATGTAGGTGTATACCTTTCCATCCCTGTTTGTCTGACTTGGGACAATCAAGTTATGCTAATTGAAGCAAACTGTAACAAAAATAAAAAGGAATTCCTCAGGTGCAATGTGTTGCTAATCTTTTTTGTGCAAGGTTGCATTTGTTACCTGGTGAATGATACAAGTGTATTGCAAGGAGCTAGATGAAGACTGTTTTCTATGCCTTTTGACTAGATGTTGCACTACTTGTAACAATTTTCTCTTAAGGTCATACAAAGACATCTTGGGGGGGAAAAAAGGTCCTGCTTTTCAGGAAACATACATTTCTCATGAAGTACTGTACTCAGCATTTCCAAAAGGAATTCTTAATAATTCAGTTTAATTGTTATACTATAGCAATACTATTTTTAATAACTCATTTATATTCAAGTTTTGGCCGACTGGAAACTTGTATAATTAAATGCGGTTTTAAAATATGGTGCTCTAGGGTATTTTGATGTTTCAGGAACAGTGACAGTTTTGTGTCAATGACATGTTCATAAGTAGCGAACAATCATTTATAGGAATGAGAGATTGCTCATGTTCTCATACATTACTGCTGTCCCAAGTCAGTAGGTTAACACTTAGGATGTCTCACTGTTGTTTCATGTCCATTATTACACAGGATGATTGAAATTGCATTGCTTGCTTTTTCTGCATTAAACTTATTTAGAGATTTTTATTTTGTTTTTTTTTTTTTTTTGTGCTGCAAGGTTAACTAAAGCACAAAAATGATTTTAATAGTCTCTGGCCATCTCACTTCCCCTATCAGTGACCTCCATCAGTGTCTCATGGACTAATTTCCACTCTTATTGCCTGTCTTGCCTGTAATCCCTTTATAGTGCTTAAACTGGCCTCAGTCAGACTGCCAGAAAGGAAATTAAGGAATTTTTTGGCATTTTTTTGGTCCAGATTGGATTTTCTTCATTTAGATACACGGCTCCTATGTAGACCTATCTAGACACAAAGTGTCATCCAAGGATGTTGGGCTTGGTTAGGTGTTGCTGGTGGCCCTTCTGTTGTATTGTTTCAGCCTACATCAGCATTCTTGAGAGAATAGTCAGGTGATTTGTCTATAATCAGATGATTTGTATTTAAAGTATTCACAGAATGGCTTTTCTCTGTTTTTTAGATAGCACTAGCATTGCCTTGTGAAATTACAATTAAGAACTGGAAAAGGGAAGAAAGTGACAGAAAAGTGGTTTTTTTTCTGTTGACAGATTTTGTTCACTCACTTCTGAAATAATGGAGTAACTTTAGAGTAGCTAAATAATAAAAATCTTACCCATTCCAGGCACTTCTGTGAATTTTTAGGATGGAGTAGTACAATTTGATTCACTTTGCTGCTGCTGCCTCCTTCATTGAGTCGTCTGTAACAGCAGCCTACCACTAGTACATTTTTTTTGGCCTGTAGTCAGTCATAAGGAAGGCAAGTGTGTGGCAAGTGGTTCTTGTGATTGTTTGGGGGTGGGGAGTATCATATTGGAAAAACATGATATGGCCAAAAGTGAAACTGAGAAGTGGTTCCATGAGCCCTTTCCACTTGTGAGGAGGGCCTTGCACCATACCTTCTCCTGCTTCTTGTGGGTTTTCTTGAGCTTCCTTCCACTGAGAGTCAGAAACCCCTTAGGGAAACTGAGAGGAGTTTCAGTCCTACAAAGCAGCTTTGCTTTGGGTGTGTTGGTTTGAACTCAGTATGTGAATTTTTGTTGTTTGTCCAGCTCTCTGAATTACTTTATAACTAATACAACCTTTTAAGGGGACACCATGAATAAGAGGAAATGGAATAGAGTAATTCTCCACTGGATCAGTAGAGGGGGAAAAAAAAAATACCAGCTTTGCTAATTCACTCAAATATTTGCTTTTCACTATAAATTGGAAATGAAGCAATGAGTTTCTCCTAAGACACTCATTGCTGTCTCAAGGGTGAGAATTGCGGTGGTGCACAGAGAGGTTTCCTGCTCTATCTAGGACTCCGTATTTCAGTTAACTGTTTTCCATCCCAGGGCAGAGGGAGGGGAAAGAAAGGAACACAGCTCTGTAGGTATCTTCCCTTCCTCCCCTGCCCCTCTTAAGCCTTTCAGCTGCTTAGATCCACTTTCAGTTATTATAACATTAGAGCAAGAACTCAATCATACTTGAGATAACTGGTCATCATTTTGTTTACACTAAGTTGACATGTCCAGTAAGCTACTAATGGCTCAAGAAAAGGTTCATCCCTTTGGTGTTGTGGAGACAAGTGAATCCTTCTCTATAGAAAATACCAAGCTCTTTTTGCACTGAGGAGGATAAATATTCATTCATTGGCCATGTTTTTTCTGACAGTTAAGGACTGAAAGGGACAGAAGAAAACAAAATATTTTCTTTTACAGAAGAAAAAAGCTTACACTTTTGTCTTGGAAGTCTTAAAAAACTGGGTGGAGGGGTGTGCAAAGAGGGAGTAGATAGGGCTGTGGCTTTAGAAGGGGGAGAGGCCTTTGATTCAAGTAGCTTTTGAACTTCCTGACGCTTTTTTCTGTTACTAGCTGTGGTTGAGACTTTGCAAGATGGTTCTGCACATTTCAGATTTAAGTTCTATACTTTTTGTTTCTGAATCTCTGTATTAAATCTAAAAATGTCAATTAATTTCTATTTCCTAATTTGAATATAATGTTAAGCAAATAGGATCTCTAGGCTTTAGTAAGCTTTCCATGTTTTCTTTGCTTTAATTCTATTCTTGATTGCAGGTAGATTGGAAGGCTGACTCTAGGTTGGCCTAGAAATACCTTATTTTGAGTAGGTAAAGCTGTTAATAAATTCACTTTTCCATTGTACTTACAGTGGAGTGCTATGGAATTGAAGCCATCTGTCTTGCTAAGAGAGTTGGTTTTAACAGCAAAGCTGTAGTATGTTATGTTTTGTTTTCCGTAAGTCTCAGTAACAACTGTTGAGATATTTCTTTCATTAAGGTCAACGCTGTTGCAAATATCTAATGCAAATTGTGTGACCCGAAGCTCTGTTGTGAAAGGACAGGCAAAGAGGAAATTCTTTTCTTAAATAGTGTCACAGTAAACTGTAATATGTTTCTTTACTTTCTACCTCACAGGGTAAATGAAAATACTAATAAGTGAATAGAAGTGGTGAAATAACCTTTTTCACCGCAAGAGTTATGTTAATTGCTTGCAAGGTATAGTTTTAAGGAATGAAGAAAGGAACAGATACATTTAGTCCTAAAGGTTCATGTTCTGGGGTGACTATCCAATACGGAATTGCTCATTGCAGTTTCATAATTAAGACAGATCAGCTTTTCAGTGTGAAGATGGTATTCAACCATAGGCATCTCCAATCATGCTTGTCCAAAAAACTAGCACATTTATTTAAAGTACAGTAAACTCTGTTTCAGAGAGAGTGCTATGGGGGATGGCAACAGGGAACTTAAAGGATAAGGAAAAAAACAAACTGGTCTGTAGGATTCAAGTGCTCTGTTTTGCAGCAGTGGAATAAAAGGGAGTATATTGGTAAATATAGTTCTAACGACTAAAAATAATGTTTAGTATTGATCATTGTTTCCCTTAAAGCTTAACAAAAATAATCTTTAGGCGAATATTACCTGTTAACTTATTGTTGAACTTCTTTTCATAGTGAAGAAACTCCCAGATAGAAAGTTTAGAAAGAACAGGAAACCTGTGGTATTTCAGGGGTGAAAGGACATAGCAGTGAAGGTACCTTGCTCTGATTTGGGCTTTGCACCTGGTTCTGAACGTTTGCAACTAAAGCTAAGTATTTTTAGGTACCAGCGTTGTAGGATTTTTTTGGTTTTCCCCTCTGAGGAAAAATTAAAGCAAGGATTGCAGCGTCTCAGTATGGGTTCAGAGGCGTGATTTCAAGTCTTGTTCTGAACTAAAGCTGGTACTTATTCTCTCTCTGTCAACCCTGTTGTGAATGGCTGTCAAGTCATTTGGATTGGAGCTTCGAAGGTGGGGGTGTGAGACTGCTAGGTGCAGCGTACGCTTCTGTGCCACTCCACACGGAATGAGTGGATTCATGCTGGCAGGACAGGCTGTCTGCACCAAGGAAAACATACTGGATTATATAAAGCCAGTGACTTGAGCAATTTGCTGTAAACTGTTGTCAGTATGGTGATTGTACAGTGAAGGTACCTGCACGGCTAAAGTGCATCTAGAGAGATGAATCTTTCATTTGGAGAACAATTTTGTTTTAATGCGTAAATACGCTAAAGCAGCAGTATTACATATACTAAACATTTAGATATTTCTAATTCCATTATGCTGTTAGTTGAAAAAAGAAGACTATCTAAGCTGTATTTGTTTGAAATTTTTTAGTTGTACTAGTGAGAAAGGTTTGGATGTGCTTTTTAAGGAATTAGTGGGTAATAACTCTTTGGCAGGTACTCCTTTTTATTCCCGTGGCAGCATGTTCTGTTTGCCATCATCACTGTTTCCTCTAATGTTCAGTTATTTTGTATGAGATCTTTTTACCTCCCGTACTTCAGAACGAAGTACAAGTTAAAATACAGTGTATGTCCTTCAAAACCATAAAAAAAGGTGGAAAATAGACAAAAAGGTGTATTGGTATACCAGTTACTAATCTATCTTTAAAAATGCTTTTTTCAGGTGTAATAAAGCTATTTAATTAGACCAACTTTCATATAAGTCTTCAGTTTGTTTAAACATCACTGTTTCAGGAGTTAAAATTTTTATTTTCCTTAACCTCATGCTCAGCAGAGATTCCCCCCCCCCCCCCCCCCCCAATTTTAAAAATTACATTGCTTATCTGTCTCTTGAAGCTCTACTGTTTGAGTGACAGTAATACTGTTAAGACTTTTCTGTTTGAAAGCTGTGTTACGCTTGAAGGCTTTCTATAGTGAAGTGGGTACTAACACCTATTGTCAGATTTTCCTTGGGAACTCTTTGTACGCTTACTAGCAGTGTTACACACACTGAGAATCTGAATTACTCATCTGCGCTGTTTAATGGGCTGTAGAGCCAAAAGGTGTTTTGAATTTTGGTTGCTGCGTGTCCTTCTTCACTACTTTTCCTGAAAGTTAAACCTTATTTACCCATTCATTACTTAGGCCACTGTGGACTAGTGTGGCTTCTCTACAAGCTATTTAATCCTGTTGTAGAAGAGTGTCTGGGTTTGTTTTATTTTGGGGGTGTGGTAGGGAACTATATGTTGATCAGCTTCAGTTGGTTGGCTGTATACAGAATGCATCCTCAGCACATTTGTCGATGATCCTACATTAGTAGAAGTGGTTGGCTTGCCAACAGTGGAGCATCCGTCTTTGTGGATGCTGAGAAACTTGAGGACTGGCCCAGCTGAAACATTGTGAAGTTGAGTTAGAAGTGCACAACTTCTGTACTTGGAGCAGAATTATCATGCTGTGCCTCAATACGGGCAGGGAACTACCTGGCTGAGGAGAAGCACTGATGGCAAGAAAGGACCAGGTGATGGGCCACTGGCGTGTGCACACTGTGTGACTAAGGCGTGCTGTAGACTGGGCTATGTTAGGAGGAGTGTGGCTACCAGATGGGGAAGTTATGATGCCCCTCCACTTGTCAGTGGTGAGGCTGCTCTTGGAATGCTCTTTCCTGTTACTCTGCTTTCCTCAGATTTCTCAAAGATGTTGAGAAACTGGAACATAATCTGTCAGTGGGCTGCCAGAGTGGCTAAAAGCTTAGACTGTAGCTACTCGGAGGAGAGGGTGAGGGAACTGCTTGTGTTACCTCTGGCAAAAGAGGGTTAGTACATCACTGAAGTGGGTAACTTAGAGGGGCTGTGGAAACTGGAGGTTTTCAGGACTTGAAAAAGTCATGGCTGACCTATCTAGTGTTGGAGATAATTGTCTTCAAGTGGGAGTTGGACAGGTACCCTCCACAAGTCCTTCCTAACAGCATTTCTGTGGTACTCCTGTGTACTGTGTTGCTGACTGTTGGGAGACAGCTCTAGGGACATCAGTTGAAAGCAACACAGTAATGAAACATTTTATTTTAGCTGAATTACCTTCTCAGTGCCTTGAAGCTCTGCAAGACACATTTTAATGGTGGAGTGACAGATTTACTCGGTATGTAGTAACTCAAGCAGATCACACCAGATATTTGATAGTATGCTTGTCTTAATTCTAATAGCATTCACTTGGGAGCCTGGTAGTTTGATTTAATGTTGCTTCATCTGCTACAGGAGATTCCCCAAGCTGCTCTTCCAGTCACTGATTTGTTATATTCTAATTTTGCAGAAATTGCATTATTTGTGTTTCTCTAAGATTTTAATATTTAAGAGGGTGTAATTTATTAAGTATCATTTACATATTTTTAAAGATTCGCTTTCATTCACTACCCTTTTAAAAATAATGTTCTGTAGGATTAAAGAGGAAGAAATCCTGTTCTTGAGAGAATTTACCAAGTGTGTAGCACAGAATCTCTGCGTGCAAGACCACCATGTCTGTCAGACTGCATTGCAATCAAGTTATCGAAATGCTGGCTGGTTCTCCTGTTTGTGGTGTTGATGCCTGGCCTCTCGTGAGGCAGGATAGTCACCAGTGTTAATCGTGGGGAGGGGTACCCCAGAAAACCAAAGGAGGAGATAGAGTAGCAAAGTTGGTTTGTTGTTTTTTTTTTTTTTTTTTTTTGCCCCCCCCCCCCCCCCCCCCCGAACAAATACTCTTTTCAGCAGTGAGGTGTGTGGGAACGGCTAGAGGATAACCTGAAGCCCCTGGAATAAGCAAGGTGAGGTTGCATAGGTCTATGACAGAGCTGAGCTTCAAAATCAAGTTGATATTCTGCTGTGTCATCTTCCTTCCCCTCAAATTTTGGAAGCTGGAGGCAAGAACTCTGCGGTGGGGGAGAACAGTGAAAGGAGAACAAAACTTTCAGGCTCCTGGTTCTGCTAGAGACTAGTAGTTAATCTGCTAGGAGACTGCAGTTTGCTTGTTTTATGTTCGACTTACACGGATGGAGAACTCATGACTTAACTTTCCCAAGTAAATGGCTGTGGTGATTTAAGATCTTGTCCTGGTGAAGACTACCACTCCTTCTCTTTACTGGACACATAGAAGGCAGCATGTGCCAACTTAGCCATTTGGAGTCTTAGCATGAGACATTTCTGTAATGGTTTAAATGAGTAGACTGCACTGGAGGGTCTGAAGTGTACACATACACTCTGTACAGCTGCCAGCCTCTGGCTCAAGGAGGGAGGTGGCGAGAGGGGTAGCGTTCAAATCACCCCATCATCTGACAGTCTTCCAGACAGGCTCCTCTTGTCGCTGGTCAGTTCATATCAGTTGTTCTGCAGACTGCACTGAAATACATAGGCAGTAGCATGAATCAGAATACTGCAGTTGTGCTGGTTGTCTCTGCCAAAGTCTGACATGAGTATTCATGAAAGATCTTTAAGAGAAAAGTTACAACTTGGTGCTAACTTGCAGCAGTAGGTGGGTTTCACTGGGTTAACTAACAAAATAGTGTGGAAAAAATCTTTGTAAACTAATACGTTTATTGTGATCTTTATTTCACTTGAAATGATTCTGTAGAAATTGTGACTGCTGTCCTGTAAGAATAAAATGAAGTGATACCTGTTTAGGGAGTCCGTGCTTTTCAAGTGTTACTCTGCGAGGACTACTCTTTCTGTTGCTTTTAACTAGCTGAACTTCTGAAGCAAGCAAGCCAGTAGGAATTGCTGGGTAGACAGGAATGATGAAATTAGCTATTCTTTTGATTTGACTGTGGTGCTTATAATACTTTAAAGGACTTACTATGCATCTGTTGACTGATCTTGCATAAATTTTCTCTATGACAGGTTTTGATGGGCTTGGCTTATCCCAGCCCTGATTTTCTACTAAGGTTATTTTGTGTAGTTTGAATGTTTGACTTTTTCCCGGTCTGGTAGGAGGTGTGTGCTGTTGTCTGAACAAAGGGGTTTTTTCATCTGTAGTCCCGCCTTACATTCACTGGAGCTCTAAGATTCCTATCAGTTAGGAACCCCACAGTATACTAAATGATGCAGAGCACATCATCTCCTGTCTCTAACCTGGAAGCAAGCATCCTGCTGTCCTCTGAAATACAGTAAAGCCTCAACTCTTTTATCTGGGTCTCCTGCAGAACAGCAGCACAACAGTAGGACAAAAGGATGACTCTTTGTGTGCACTTCTATATACTGGTACCTAAATAAACAAACTCTTAAATTTTCCTCTTGCAGGAACATCATTTGCAACGGGCTATCTCAGCACAACAAGTTTTCAGAGAAAAGAAAGAGAGCATGGTTATCCCAGTCCCTGAAGCGGAGAGCAATGTCAACTATTACAATCGTTTGTATAAAGGAGAGTTTAAGCAACCAAAGCAGTTCATTCACATTCAACGTAAGTTAACAGATGTTGGTTTTGTGTCCCCCCTGTCCCCCTTGTCCCCCCCCCCTTTATTTAAATTGAGTAATCTTCCAACAATCTTGAGGACAAAGTCGCTACAATATTCAGAAAGTGGGAGGACTCAAAAATCCAAGGGGGATTTATAGATGTAAATTCCAGTATCTCTTCTCAAGCTGTGGAATAATTTAAGGTTGAAGGTAAATGTGAGTTGTTTTCCTGGTGTATTTGTTTATGGGCTCTGTGCTGATACCATATCTCCATGTACGGTAGCTGGCAAGCCTTATCCTGTCTGTTGGTCATCCAGTATTGTTGATCAAGCCTTTCTTCTTTCGGGTTTTTTTTGTTTGTGTTTTGGTGGGGTTTTTTGTGGTTTTTTTTGTGTTGGTGGTTTTTGGGGTTTTTTTTTTTGCTGGTTCTGAGAAGGAATGACTGAACTAGCCTAGCTGCCTCCTAGTTGCTTAGACTAATGCAGGGAGTGGAAGAGGGATTGTCTTGCTTGCTGAACGAGTCTGGAATGCCTGTTAACTGAAAAGTTCTGTATAAGTGTAGATCAATAAAATAGAAGAATTTTTGTAATGAAATCAGCCTTCATTCTACCGATTGTAACAGAGTTCTTGAAGGTTCAGTTTCAACTGTGTGAACAGTGGAGTTCAAGCTGTTCACTATAGCATGCATGTATTCTGGGCTGGTAACAGTTATTTTTCTCTGCGTTTTACTAAAACTGTAGAAAGTTCTTTTTCAGTAGGGAACTCTGAGCTTATTTTATGGATAAAAGGAAGTATTCTTTTGCATGAGCTTAGCTTCCTATGTCTTAAAAGATCTAATTAATTAAACTTGTAGTTAATTATAGTGGTCTCTAGATTAATTTTAATACTTTTTTTGGTTGATGTTCTGTTGACAAGTGACACACACTTATAGTTCACTTGTTCCTTGACACACAAATCATGTTTGTCCTTTGCAGCATGTGGTTCTAGGGGGTTATTTTGTGACTTGGACTTCTCCCAGGAGTCATCTTCATAGCAAAAGCTTAGATTCAGTCATCGCAGTGGCTTGTCAGTCCTTCTGGTGGAGCACAAATTCAGTCCTGGGTCTCTGCAGAGAAAACTCTTCTCGTCAGAGGTTCCTGATTTTTGTTGTTAGTTGTGTTGGGAAGACTATTGCCAGGGGTATGCTAAAGGGACAGCAATGTGGTCCTCAGTTGTTAGTTTGGGGGTTTGTGCAGACAGTATCAATTTTATTGAACTTCATCTTGCCAGGCAGAGTGTGTTGATAATCTGTGCCTCACACACTTTTTTTTTTTTCAGCTGCCTCAACAAGAGGCTGTTGATCTGCATGTAGATTTGAGCAGAGAAAGTATTTTGTGTTTGTGTGTCGTTTGCTTATAAACACGACTGGAATTGAAGTTAGGCAAAGATACTTAAGCCCAAACCCAGCTGTCTATTGAAGGCTCTTGCATCATGGGAAAAAAGTCTCCTGTTTTTTCCATGTATTTAGAAAATGAGAGATTTTTTGGAAATAACATGCTCAAGATTCTCTATGATACAGTAGAGATCATACTGGTAATGTGAGAAATGAGCTAAAGGAAATTGATTAAGTATTTCTCTCCTTAATAGAAGAAACAAACCTGCAAGCAAAGCAGGGTGAATTCACTGAAATGAAGCTGCTGAATGAGGAATGTATTTTATTCTTTTCTCTGGACATTGCCAGAAACACTGTAAATATTGTTAATAAACGTGTCTAAGTGTTAAATATATTATGCTGAAGGGTTCTTTGTCTTGTTGAGACTCACAGTCTTTCTGGACAGAATTACAGAAGGTATTTGAGCTGAAGATAAACATCAGATACTGCTCCAAGATAATTTTTCCCACATACTCTGGTTGGAGTAGGTGTGATACAAGGCAGCTTTATGCTACATAAACTGCTTAGAAATTCTGTTGTAGTGCTAAAAGCACAGAGAGCAACAATACTTACTTTGGCCAGGGAAGTTATGTAAACTAATAGAAGCCAAGAGGCCACGTACTGTAATCCGTACTTACTGGTGGTTATTACTAGAAAACCATGAGTAAACCTAAATAATTTTGCAGTTCATCTGATAGCCCAGGTTTTTAATATTTTTAACTTTACTAGTATAATTCCTTTATTTAGACCAGTGGTTCTAAGCAGAGAAAAGTTAATTTCTTTGTGAGGCCTGGAATTCATGAATAAGCGTGGATTCCAGGCATTACTGGACTTAGGTAGCACCAATTCAGGTCACTTTGAACTGAGTATAAACAAAAGCCTTGAACTATTCTAATTATTCGAGTATGCTTAATAATTTTCCAAGAGTGTTTGTAGTTTCAGTAACATGGAGATGCATTGTAAGTTATTAATATGCAGCAAAGAGAGTAAGTTAGTACACTTGTACCTATGATGGAATTAAGCTAAGTGAGCTAATTGTGTGTACAAAAACTAGCGTCCCTAACAGAAACAGTAAGAATGGAACAAAAAAATATATTGTTAATATATATTATTATATTAGATATATTAACAATACATTATATATAAAGGGTATTTTACCTATGTGTGTATATATAAAGTAATGCTTTATAATAAGTAACGCAGCCAGATTGTTCAAATAATCTTTATTAAGTTTATTTGAAGATTGAATTCTAGTCACTCTTTAAATTTAAAAAAAAAAAGTGAGGTGTGTGCATTTCATGTAATTAAGAGTTGCCCCTTTTTTACTCATTGTGTGTTCCACGTTTTTAGAGGATGCCGTAGCAGGATCTGTTCAGGCTGTGGGCTTGCAGCCTGGATATGTAAAATGGGCTTCCCTTTGCATGATACCTCCCGTACTGAGGTATCTCGGTGCAGGTAGGGAGTGCTGGAAGCTCTGTTCCAGTCAGATGCTGCAGACTTGCCATTGAGGTGGTGTTTTGCTACTTCGTTACTACCTTGGATATAATTACCATGATGTGGTTCTTCATTTGCTCTTGGTCAGCAGAGATGTATCTGCTGCCATCAGGATCAACACTGCTTTCTTACTGCCAGTGTGTTTCTGGTGGCAGCTGTGTTCATGGGTGAGCTAAGTCAGGGAAGTGATCTGGCAGAAAGCTTATCTTTCATTTTCTTGGTTAGGTGAACCTCCGTATTTATCAGTTTTCTGTCTTGGCTCATTGCCTGATTGCTGGTGTCGGCACAAGCAAGGTGGTAGGAACATGGCTTGCTGGGGAAGGAAGCTAGTGGAACTGCTCGTTTCAGTGGTAACTCACGCCTATGTCAGCTTAAAATGACTGTGAAACCACAGCCTTAATTTAGTTAGCTAAATGAAATTAGTTAAGTTAAACCCAATTTAATGTAACTTAACTTAAAAACAAACTGCATTTCTGTAAGTTAGTATAAACTCAGTTCCTAGGGGAGCTCAAGTAAACAAAAGCAAATCCCTCTGACAGGTGTACAGCTATTGGGAGTGGTTAAAGTGGCAGAGGATGTAAACTAGGATGTTGGTTTTGCAGCAGCAATTAGCAAGCCAACAAGTTCTGAGCATTCATATGAGGTAAACTTTACTGGTAGGATCACTGGAGCCCTGTCCAACAGTGCACTGTAGAAACACGCAATGTGGAGAACTGCAGAAGTTTTGGAGTAGGAAGACTAGGCTCATCAGTCAATCACAAGAATCTCCCAGGAATTACCAAGAGGAAGGGTTATAGATGATCCACTTCTAACGACATGAACTGGCAGATTTGTTGTTCTTAAAAATGCTGACTAGTAGCAGGTCATCTGAAGTGTACAGTGCTTTCTGTGGCTGAGTCTAGTTCTTCACGAATTCTTGCAGGCATGAATGAACAGTTGCATCTGTTGCTATGGCAGGGGCAGAAACAGAGGGTGGTCGTGGATAGTTAAATTGCACAGCACATAAACCACCTGTGTCTTGTGATGGCTCTTGAAGCCAGCAAGCTGCCATACTAGAGCCCAACTCCAGGATGAAAAATGGCTTTTTCTGGAACCAGTGCAGTTCACTTAGTGCTTGGGAAGAGAAGAAAACTGATGATTAAGGATGTCACTGAAAGTGTATTTCAAAGAGCAGTGACAGACGAACTTCAGGGAAGGAGGACACTTCCATGAGCATCCGAGAGCTGTGGCGAGGCAGCTTGGGGTTGCTGAATTCCTTATGATTGCATGCAGCAGTTAAAGGAAGAGTGATAGCTTTGCATTTTCTGAGACTTGTAGACCTCCACAGGCTGCTCAGACTTTGTGGCCTTCCTGTCTGCATTGAAACAGGAGGTGGAATGCAAGTATTGCTTCCATTGCTTCAGTGTCATTAACCTGCAGTCTCTGTGTAAACCCCCTTTCTTTGAAAGTGAACTATATTGATAACTACAGGTCATGACAAATAGCATGGGAAGCATTGCTAGCAAAAGAAAAGCATTGCTAGAAGGTATGAAAAGCAGGATATGTGACAAGGACTACTGCTGTTCTCACAGCACTGATGTCATTTTGTATAAGAAAATGAGACTGGATTTATTTGATGTAACTTATTCCTGGAAAGTACTCATTGGATACCTTTTATCTTGTCATTTTGATTATTTGTCAAAATATTTTTGTAGAGTTGAAATTCAAGGTGTAGTTTTGTGGGGTTTTTTTTAAGGATTACAGTTTTTTCCCATTTTCCAGTTTTTCAGCACTTCATTTATTATTCATGAAGTCTCAAAATGACTGCTAAGAGAGCTGATGTTTCACCAGCAATTAATTTAGTACTATGTATGAAGCTGGGTGGACTTGACACATTACCTAGCCAGTGGTTCACAGGGGCAGATGAACCAATATAACAGCCAGAAGGGGAGGTTCCACTTTTCTTCCCGGTTCCACTTGTGGTTGCATACACCCCTGTGTGTCTTGAACTGGTCCTGATGCTTACTGGATACCTCTGCAAACTGGTTCAACTTGCTAACAGTGAGCGAGAGAGGGAGAGACTCCCCTGCTTTCAGCCAAGGTGCACCATGGGGTCGCTTTAGATGCTGGCAGTGCAGTCATCTGCCTTCTCTATTTGAGATGGAGATCTCACCTTCTTATCACTAATATATCATGCATTCCTGAGGATGGTTGGTCTTTTAAGTTGCTTGTCAGTGGAACGGTTGGGCTTTTTCTTTTCTTCTTGTTAGTGTCTCCTGCTAGTTGTATCTCACTTGAAGCTGTCTGATTTTGTTCTGAAAGGTGGTTCAGGAAGGTGCATGGTTCAAGAACTTCCAGTGACTCTTCTTTCTTCGTTGTGGAAATGAAGGCAAGCTTACTGGCACTGCTTACAGTATACGGGTGAACAGCATCACATCTTCTCTGTCATAGGGATCCTCCTGCCCACTGATATTCTGCTTTAGAAAAGTAGACTTGAAACATTTTGTTTGCAGGGGATTACTGAATTACCTACTGACAGGTAATAGGTTGACATTTTTTTTGGTGTAGGATCAACATCTGTCTGAGGGTAAACAAGCAGTGCCTTTTCTGGACTTTAATGGATTGCTGTACATTCTCACGTCATCTCTGAGAACATAGTTAAAAACCTGTTTTTTGGAGTAGAGAGACCTGCTTTATTGTTAGGAGAGCTCTTCCAAAATGATGTGAATATCTGGTCTGGAAAATTTTGGCCACCTCCCTTGAGCAGAGTTGTTAGAATGTGATTTCACCATGTATATTAGGACTGTAAGAGTTTTCTAGGCTCAGCGGGTGGCCTTGGAACAGGGGAAACTTTTGCAATTTCCTTTCTGGTGAAAGTGGCAGTTTATGCTTACGAGGTCATTGAATTACAGATTGTAATGGAGGGGAAGTGCAACATCAGGCATCATTCCGTAGGAGAAGTATGACCTGCCAAGGTTGCGCTTGGCTGGCAGAGCTCTGAAGTGTTTTGAAACGCCGGTGAATGACAGGTGGAGTCAGCCATACTCGGTCCACGTTTGAACAGTGGTCAGTGCTGTATGAGAGAGGAGCTTTGGAGTGGAGTTAAGGAGTGTGAGGGTTACAGCTCAGGTGGGACAATTCACCCCATCCCAGTGTATGGCTGACACGATGCGCTATTGGTGCCAATACAGCCATGCTCCCAGGTGGCTCTGCCGGGACCACACGGGAGAAGTTGTAGCAAAGCTTACAGGAGCTGAAGGTGATACGTAGCAGACTGGGTTTATGGAGTCCAGCACTGATGCTTGGCAGCTAGTTCACTGGTATTTGGCTAGTCACTGGCTGTTCAGCTCTTTGAACAGGATCCTGTGGCAGTCACCCCAGGCACTGGAACACTCTCTTTCTTCTCTCAAGTGCATAGTCTTGCCTGGTGATGGTTTTTAATGCAGTTTTACAGAACTATGAATTTGGGGGGGGAAATCTGGGTCAGTTTTTATCTCAAAACTTTTGATTCCTGCAGACTGCTGCTGGAGAAACAGCATCCAATGGTGAAAGCTGTAATTGAAGTCTAATGTACAGTTGTTAATTGTTAGAGGGAGTGCTGTGGGTCACATGCCCAATGACAATGTCAAGTGACAAGTGCCATGCAACTTGTATTATTGAATTAATATTATTAATAATTCCACTTAATACATAGTTACAGCCCATTAGTACTAACTGCTTCTTGAAAGAAATTTTTATAGTATGTTTACAATGTGTGTGTTAGGCCGGAAAAGCCTTCTGAGCAAGTGCTGTTGTCAGAGTTAGTACAGTCGAGCACTGTCTCTTCTGAGGGGTAGCAGTTTGCAGCTGAAAATGGTAAGGGACTGCTTATTAGCACTTCTCAGCTGTATCTGACTGAGTTTCCATGCATAGCCAAATAGATTAAATGCTGGTTGTGGCTTAGCTAATTTATTGCATTGGAATACAGAAAGGGTGGTCTTGGGCTAGTCTGAGATATGGAAAGAACATGCTACTTACCACCTGTTTGTTGACTGGTCAGACCATGGGAGAGAAAATACTATAATTTGCTTTAAAGTGTTTTGCCTTTTTTTTTTAGTGTTTTCTATTGCTCCTGATCTTCCAAGTTTTTGTGTTAAGGTCCTCTCAAAGCACACTCAGGGAAGCTCAGTAGCAGAGGTTTTCTTTAAGGTAGCACTCAGATATAGCCATGAGTTAAGAGCATAAAGATAAGATAGTGCTATTTGTCTAATAAGAATAGAATATATTTCAACAAGCCTTCACTGCTGTTAATTCAATCAACAAGTTACGGTATTATTTGGAGTGGTGTTGTTAGTGTTTCACCTCTTCAAGGTTTTATTAGGTACAATTAACACTTCATAATAAGAATTCTTGCTGTTGTATCCAATTCACTCATACTTGTTGTAAAATTTAGTTTCTGCTATGTCCTCTGAATGATAACTTCCTTGTGCTTTTAGTAGGACCAGAAACTTTGTCTAAGTATGGAAAATAATAGTGCAGTCTGTAGTAAAGACATGAGCTTTGCTGTAAAGTCAGGAACTTACTGTTTGGAGAGTATGGAGGAATATTCAGGTTCTACATCTAGAGTTAAGTTAGTGTTGGAGGAAAAACTAACAATTCCCACAGGATTGATCTAGCATTCTTACAGTTTGTCTTACAGTTATATGAAAAAAAAAAAAGGGGGGGGGGGAAGTTTAGACTAAGTATTTGAAGACTCTAGGTTTGTTGAACTTTTTGAAAATGGGCAACTGAAATTATAGTGGAACTTCAGTTTGCTTTTTCTCCAAGTCTGGGATTTGTTTGAAAATGATCTTAATTGTTAAGAATCTTATAATGATATTCTGGAGGAGCTACAGCATTAAGAAGCATTTTTGCTCTTGTTTTGCAAAGATCTATTAAAGTTTCTATGCCTTTATGATAATTTTTTAAACTAAAGCTTTTTTCTTGTCACCCTTAAAGCCACTTAAAATAAAGCAAAACTTCTTTGATTCCCCTTGTATTGGAAGTCAGAGACAAGCAACTTCTAACTACTTTCTTGCAGGTGTTATATGGGGAAACTTCTTAGCATAAAGAAAAAAGTGTTATGGCAGACGTGCTAATCTGAAATTTTATCGATCGTTTTTGATTTCTGATTCAGATGCATGCTTCTGTATTTCCATACTACATTATTCACCAAGCATTTCAAATTTTTTTGTGCATGTATATTTTTGTTTCAGCCTTTAATCTGGACAATGAACAACCAGATTATGATATGGACTCTGAGGATGAAACCTTACTGAACAGACTAAATCGGAAGATGGAAATCAAGCCGCTGCAGTTTGAAATAATGGTTGACAGACTCGAAAAAGCCAGTTCTAGTCAGGTATTGTACTGTGTTAAGAAATCACTAAGGCTTTTTGATTTCTGAGTTTTCTGGTGGGGTGGTTCTGGGTGGTGGGTTTTTTTGTTTTTCAGTTTGTTTTATTTCCTGCTAACAGGGTAAGTGTGTTTAGGTCTGCAGTTACACGGAAATCACATTGCTGTCTCTTATTGTCAAACGTAGAAAAAACAGGTAGTGAGGGAGCTTTTGGGGGCTGGTTGGGGGGAGTTGTTTTTAAAGCTTAATTCCTGACCACAATGTGTTAGCGAGGACAACTTAAAACATTTTGTTTTACCTGTGTTGGTCTGGAGGAAGCTTGTGGTGATCGGTAGGTGTATAGATTTGGCTCTAAACATATATGAGAATCCAAATTCTTTGTTTCACTTGGTACTAGTGGACATTGACTTCAGTTGACGTTTGAAGGTTAGAAACTTAGAAGCATAGACAGTGAAGCAAAGCGTTTGTTAAGATTGGGCCCTTGTAGTAGAAATGGCACAGATGCAAGAAAGAAAAGTTATACTCCAATTCGGACTCGGAGGCTGGTTTCCTAGCTTTAGAAACAAGCATGTGCTGTGTATTATTTAGTCACTTATTTTACCAGAAGGGTACCAGTATCTTAATAGTGAGTCCCTGAGGTGTTCCAGGAGGCCAGTGTCTGGAGAAGGGTCTTAAAGCCAAAAACATTACTCGAATTACATTGGAAGGATCAGTTTCTGAAAGGCTAGTTTGAAATAGGTAAAGTTATTTCTCAGCGAGATGGATGTTTTGCAGGAGTGAAAAATCGGTTGCAGGATCCATAACTCTGCCTCAGTTAGTTAATTAAGCTGATTTTCAATGCTATGTGTTAAGAGGCCAAAATGTTACATTCTCTACATCTTAGAGCAACTTGAACAAGGATTAGGTAAAGATTTCTTACTATGCTAAGAAGATGGCATGTGAAGAAAAAAAATTGCAGAGTACATTGGTTGATACTTTTTGAACAAGTGGTACTCAGATCTCTTAGAGCTTTGATGTAGATACCCTTGTTTTGGCTTTCGGTTAAAGTGGTTCTGGTTATCGCTTTTCAAGATTAATTTGCATCCTTCTTACACTAGTTTCATTTTTCGTTGCTTGAGTAATGAAGTTAAATTTAAGAACTGAAAGATGTTTTCCTACAATAAAGTATTATAAGAATATGGATTTTTCTCTGTAGGCAGCTGCCCCTTTCCCTTTCCCTTAAATGTGAATAACACTGAAGCATTACAGAGGTGAAGAGTATTTTGAACCAGAAAATGCTTATTTAAGGAAGTCCATGACAGAAAAGATCTTACGTGTACATGAAGCATTGTAATTGATTCTTATAACATAGGCTCCCTCTTGAAGGTAAGGTGTGTAAGGAGGAAACCCCTCTTTGTAGATGAAATTTGTATGGAACTTCCTGTGTAGTGTGTTCTGCCTAACTTCAGGGATTGCGATGTGGGTGTTCAAGCTTATTGTGGGTGTTCAAGCTTATTGTCTTGCTTTTGGGCTACGGAAGACTTTCAGCTGATGTTGAGTAGCTCTGTCCTGAGCTCTGTGTTAGGAATGGTAAGATAAAAACAACTCTTGCAGATTACTGGAGCCTGAGAAACAAAGAAGTTTGGCTGCCTGGCAGATTCCTTCCCCACATGGGTTTATAATGCTCTCGAATCCCACTTGGGGCTACTACACAATTCACGTACGGTTTACATGACTTACCTCTGAAATACAAAAGGGTGCTGGTGGGAATGCCTTCCTCACCAAGGAGAGGGTTCCAGACATTCCTCTTGGGTGTTTTGATAACCTGATTTAAGCAACGAATACAAGGACTCTGCATCCGTGTTACTGGTGGTACTTGCAAAAACAAGCAAGCAGGGTAAAAATGTAACTTTTCTAACAGTGTACTCGGGCAGAGTCAATTTTTTTTCCTTTTAAGAAATATGTTAATGGAAGAAAGGGAGCAAAGGACAAACAGGACAAATTATTTTTAAGCAATATTGACAGTGGTGGGATGATTAAGTTGTGTATTAGCTGCACACACAATCATATCACCCCTTACATATAGGTAGGGTATGCTGGTGAGTAGGTGTGTTTGATTAACCAGGCTAATGTCCATTTTAGGTAGAAGAGATGCAAAATTGTTTTAATGCTGCATGAGGTCATAAGCACAGAGGGATTAGTGACCTCTTTCCCCCACCCCCCCTTCTTTCTTTTAAAAACAGTTCAGTGTTTTTCTAATTCTACTGTAGATTGCAAGGGTTTTGTTCTATTCTGGCTGGAATTAACACTTACATAGTAGCAGTGGTTACACTTACGATATCCTTATTTTTCTGAAATGAATTGTTTATTTTTCTGCTTATCCTAACATAGGGACAAGATTTAACATAGTTTGACATGTTGCAAACTGCAAATTTAAGTTGTTCAGTTGATATTTTTCAAATTGTGGGGAAGATGAAGTGCTGTCTGACTCCTGTTTTAAGTAATACTAGAGATACTGTTTTCTTTTTATGTAATGAATGGGTTTAAGATGATATGAGCATGTTAAACTAATGTACTAGTTAGTCAATGACTGTTTTTGCATTTATTTAGTCTGATTTTTTTTTTATAAAAAGGAAAAAAAAGTTCTCATTTAATTACCTTTGTTTAACTACCTCCTACTGAAATAACTTACCCAAGAAGTGAATGTCTCTGTCTCTGGGCTATAATAAACAGGGACAGTCATTATCCTTTTCTATCACAAACTGAGCATTTTTGGGGAAAAATTAAGAAACTAATTTACTTCAGAACATATTCTGTCTACAGTAAAATATCTTCAAGGGGAATCAACATTAAACTGCAGACAATCATATGTTAATAATGGCTAACCAATAAGAAACTTCTTTTTTTAGGAAAAAAATAGTCAAAGTGAAGTGATTTCCAAATCATGATCTGCAGACTGTAGTAAGTTAGTGATCTCCTGTGCTTGTAATTGTTTCAAACAGTGTTTTCAGATTTCATGAAAAATGGATGAAGTTGTAGTCTATTGCATGACCATTTCTTAGATGATGATGATGCTGGGTCAGAAAAGTTGGGAGCTATGTACTTAGGAAGACCAACTGGTGGCTTAAGTACTTCAATTTAGATCAATATTTTTTCCTCCCTTTACTCTCTTGTGCTATAAAAGAACCTGGTTTAGTTAGAAAGTGTACAAGAGACGCGAATGTGCGGTGACTTTCTCCCTGGACCACCACTCCACCCCCATCTCAGTTGCACCTTTTGAATTTTCTTTTCTAGCTTGTAACACTTCAGGAAGCTAAACTGCTGCTAAATGAGGATGACTACCTTATTAAGGCTGTATATGACTACTGGGTAAGAAAGCGTAAGAATTGCAGAGGCCCATCTCTCATCCCCCAAATCAAACAAGAAAAGAGGGATGGCTCCACCAACAACGACCCTTACGTTGCCTTTCGGAGGAGAACTGAGAAGATGCAGACAAGAAAGGTAACTTGTCAAACTTTACTGTTTTAAATTTGTTATTTTAAATCCTGCAGTGAGAGGAATCATTTTGATTCCTATCACAGAATCGTATAGGTTGGAAAAGACCTTTAAGGTCATCAGGTCCAACCATAAACCTAACACAACCAAGCCCACCACTACACCATGTCCCTAAGCACCTCATCCAAACGGCTTTTAGATACCTCCAGGGAAGGGGACTCAACCACTGCCCTGGGCAGCCTGTTCCAATGCTATCCAGTATCTTGCAGGATCTGTCCTGTGGTATCCACAGTTACTGAGCTGATTGTCTCTCTTAATAGTTGCAATATTGGATGACCCAGCTAAATCTCAAATGATATAGTCAATGTGTAATTCATCAGTTCTCTATAGACAGTTTACAGTCTGCCTATTTTTTAGAAAGCTGAAACTCAAAGGGCAGTTTATGGGTATTGTCACATAAACAAGTAGCTATGGGACTTGCTAGGTTGCAAACTTCCCCTTCTGTGAAAAAGGGGAAAACAATCTTCCATTTGCCATGGAGTAAATAGTTCAGGTTTTGTATTTGTAGTGTGAATTGATTTCAACTAGAAAACCTGTAATTACTCGGCATTTCACCTGAACTTTGTACACGCATGTACACAGCCTTACTGTGTGCAGAATCAAGGTGGAAAAAGTGTTTTGGAGCCAAGTCTTGAGTTCCTTGTTCTGACAGACGTCCACTGGGTTGGTACGGAATCTGAGCAGAAGCAGCATGGGGGGAAATGGCTGAAAAGTTTTTTCAGCTTAATCTTAAAAGCTGGGGTTTGTTTTTGCTTTTTGTGGCTTTGTCTATGCTTTAGAAAAAGTTTCTTCTGAGTGTACTTGTATGATTCTCACTTGCAGCAGCATTATGTAACTTTTTTTTCCTATTTATGCCTCACAGATTTTGCTTTTGACTTGAAATTTGTTTAATCTTTCAATAGAATCGAAAGAATGATGAAGCGTCTTATGAGAAGATGTTGAAATTAAGAAGAGAGTTTAGCAGAGCCATAACAATTTTGGAGATGATTAAGAGAAGAGAGAAAACAAAACGCGAGCTATTGCATTTAACATTAGAAGTTGTTGAGAAAAGGTAAAATTGCAAATTATATCTGTAAGAAGTCATTTATAACATCAAAGTTTTAATTTTCATCAAATAGGTTTGAAAATAGCTCCTGTAATTTATTTCTGCATGGATGCTAGTCTTCTGCACACATGCGTGGCCAAAGGCTTACATAGCACTGTAAACTTCAGGAGCTGAACTAGAAGGGTTTTATGCAGACTGTTTGCCTGTTTTGTCTTTCAAACATTTACCAGTGGAAATGCAGTATTATATTTTTAATTGTGTTTTTTAAGGTACCATTTGGGTGATTACGGAGGTGAAATCCTCAATGAAGTGAAGCTTAATAGACCTGAAAAAGAGATGAGCACAACTCCATCCACTCTTCATAACGGAAATCATCACAAAGTTCAAGAGTGTAAAGTTAAGGTAAGCTTTCTTCTGCTGCGAGTCTCTTGTTACCGGTTTCATCATTCTTTCGGATATACCCTGCAGATGTTTGCATTGGAAAACTGAAGTAGGAGGCTGCCATACTTGAAGGTAGGAGACCAGGAGACAGCTATGCTTGCTTCCAGTTTAATGTTCATTGTCTTCCCCCCCCCAAGTTTTAAAATGATTGGCTGGCATTGCTGTTTGTTTCTTTAGACAACAGCATTGTAGTAGTGTTCATTTTCCTTCTCAGTTCTGTCTCTTTCCTTGTAAGGTGATGTGAACATGAATGTGTTAAGCGGACATCAGGAGCTCCATGGGATTGCAAAGCATAATGAATTATTTTTCCTTCTCCCTTTGAAGGGAGACTGGAGTGCTGCATTTTTCTGCTAGGGTTGTCCATGAGTACTGACTGGCCCTCAGTGCAAAGATAGTCCTGAAAATACAGGATTTTACTGAATTACAGCCAGAAGGCCAAAGGATTCTAGAAACTATTCTGAACTGGTTAAGTGATCTTTGATTATTAACACTTCCAGGCACAGGAATGCAACTGTTCTAGCTTGTTGACAGCTGAAAAAAGTTGCAAGTAACTAATGTTTTAAAAAACACTTACTGGAATTTGTAGCAGTTTGTTATTACTGAGGCCTGTACACTTCTCTGTAATACTGAGTAGGCATTTTTATAGCTGCCACTGCTTGGCCCTCAGTATTAGGTCAGTAGCAAACATAGGAAGGTGGAAGAAAAAGTGGCTAAATTTGGGAACCTTGAGTTTCTGCAAAGGCATGGAAGGCTGCTCTGAGAGAATGAGTGCAGAAGGATGTAAGGCTTGAGTTGCTGTGTGTCACACGCTAGTTATTTTGTCTTTCTAAAACTGGCAAAGTTGTGGAATGCCATACTTAGCGCTACTCTGACAAAGTCTTCCTTTACACTTTTTTTAATCTGTACAGAAACCCAATGGATCTCACTTAATTTTTATAATTGACCCTTGTTAGTAACATCTGGAGAAGTAGTAATGTAAGAATAATCCATAGCTAGAAATGCTAAACTGTAATGGTTTTCTTTTTTCTTGTCTCATGAAGAAACTTATTCCACTCAAAAAAAAAAAAAGGGGGGGGGGGAATACATCAAAGGGAACTCTGTATCTGCTGTTGCTGTTCAGATCCAGTACCAAATCAGATCGTAATGTTTTGTATACTCATTGCGATCTTCCTGTGAGGGCAGTCTTTACGTCTGTGCAGGAGAGAACTAAAAGACTTTTTTCTGGAGGATCCTAGTTAACCACGACCATGGCTGTATTTGTTGGTTCTGGTGACGTGCTGTTCCAGTAGAATTAAATGAAAAATAGCAGTGTAGTCATAAGCAGCTTACATTACAAGCAGCAGTACTGATAAATGTATCCATCTTGGGTTAATGTTTTTAAAATGACTACTTAAGAATAAGGTTTGGGGTTTTTTTTTTTGCAGTTAATATGGGCATTAATTGCAAAATTAACTGCTTCCAATCTTAACATAATGATATTATTACAAATGGTTGCTCTACTTTGTCTTGTTTCTACTTCTTCATATCATGTTTCCTTTAATTGTTACTTAAGTCTTAAGTATCTTTTGTCCTTCTTAGGAGCTATCTTTGCTTTAAAACTTAAATACTAGATGGTCATGTCTTTGAAACAAACCAAACCCAAAAAACAAGTTTGCGATGCGAGCCATTTTAATGTCATCGTTAGAGTTAATCTCACTGAACTGAGCACAGTGTGGAAAAAGGATAAGACCCGATGTCCCACTGTTAATGTGACAGGAACCAAAAATGCACCCGACTTCTAATTCAGAGGTGGTTTTGGGGAAAGAACCGGCAATGCTGGGGTGGAGGCGGGAGGCTGGAAGGCCTCGGAGGTTGTGCTTAGCGCCCGTGCCACCTAGTGGCCACCGCAGGTCGCGCGTTGGGTCCCTCGCCGGGCTCTCCATGGGGGTCTGGTTACGCCTCCTCTTCCTCATCTCCCCGTGTGAAGCTGAGCTCCGGTCCTGGAGCTGGTTTCAGACGGTTATTGATAAGTGGTAATTTGGGGTAAAGTGAAACGCTCCTTCCAAACTGCGCTGGCTTTTACTTGCAATTGAGGATTTTGCAAGTGAAGTAATCTTCCTTTTAATTTAAAAGCTTTGAAGTTTAATAGCGTTTGTGTTCAAGTGAACAGCTTAATATTGATGGCGTTTTTTACTACAGAGGGTTTATGATAGCAAAATCTTAAATAGCAAAGCTGAATAACATTACGTCTTTTCAAAAATATACTATCTGAGAAACATGAAACAAATTAGATCGCTTCTTTTGAACCTATCTGCGCAGTTCAGAAAATTGAAAGTGCTCGCCATAGAAAATGGAGATTTCAGAAAATAATTGGAATAGGATTTCCAATTACAATACACTGAGTATACTGCAAAGCAAGGAACCTCTTAGGTAGTCATATGGCTTGAAAGCTTTCAGTTTGTTTATTAATAAATATCTGTAAAGACGATCAGAGGTAAAGTTCTGGGGTTTTTAATATTTGGATAAATTCTGCATTATGTGTCTGAAATAGTCCGCAGATGCTGCGTGTTGAGAGGCTTTGGAAGATAAGCAGTCATATCTTTAAGGCATGAGGAAAGGTTAATTACTCTATTTTTTTCATATTTTTTGTTTTTCACAAACAGCATCCTCATCATTCATCTCTAAAGGAGGAGGTGTCAGATGTTGTACGTCAAAAGAAGAAGTATCTGAAGAAACCTAAAATAGAGTGTGTAGTAACTCCTCAACAGCCCTCTGCTGAGCCCTTGCCTGTTATCAACAAGAGTGATATCAAACAGTATGACTTCCACAGTTCAGATGAAGATGAGTTCCCGCAGGTAATACTCTGTTACAACATCTCAGTGTACAGAAGGTAGGAATTTCAGTTGCCTGTAACTTGGCCAGTCTAGCTTGAAATGGAGAATAACTCTGGACAGTTGATATATTGAAAAGATACTTGCATAAGCTATGTGTTTGGTTTTGTCTTCTAAGCTATGCTTCAGAGAAGCTTGCATTTAATATATAAATGTGGCAGTTCATATTCTATAAATACAAACTTGTGTAATAAATAAAATTATATTATGTAAATGTGTCAGTTGGTAGAATGACTTTGCTTTCTGGTCTAGGTACCCTCACCAGTATCAGAAGCAGAGGAAGAAAATGATCCTGATGGACCTTGTGCTTTCAGGAGAAGAGCAGGATGCCAGTATTATGCTGTAAGACTACCTGCTGTTGAATTTAGAGTGGTGGCTTTTGTTATGCTGGGTTTGTTTTTTTTTTTTTAAGTTTAGATTGGCATACTGCTAATGTAATAGTTCTTCTGTTCCCGCTGTCACCACCAAAGCTTTGATTTGGTGAATCCAAAGACAATCGTTTTCAGTCTTCACGAGAGTTATTCTCATTGTACTGTTCCTCTGTGATTACCTGAAGGTAATACAATGTGTTGCCTGCAGACCAATTCAGCCGCTGTTAAGAAGAGAGAGATTTTTTTGTCCCCCTCAGTTTTCTTCACACGTCCTTTCTTCCCAGCTTGCAGAGCTCGTTAGAGTTAGGTACTGGTTGTCCCAGTTCTCAGACCTGCTGAGGGATCCTACTGGGGCATTGAGTAGAGTCTGCTATTGAAGCAGAGGTTTAATCTGTTGAGAATTTTTTCATGTAGTTAAGTAAAAATTTTCTCTTGAAATCAGTGCAAACTGTAGATATATTGAAAAGCATTAGGTTGCAGTTGCAAGAATGTGCAGACGACAGAGACTAATTGTGGATGTCCTGTCACCGTCTCAGAACCACGGACGGTGAAATTTTTTACCAAGCATGTGCTTATGGATGGGGAGCTTTAGGCTGCAGAGGACCAAGAAAAGCAACACAACACTATAATGGGTCTGGGTTTTCTTTGCTTGCTTCCCATGGGAAGAATGAAGTTACATGAGAAAATAATTGTGTAATTGTGTAGCCTTTAAAGCCACTTACAGAGAAGTCATTTAGTCACTAGGTAGGCTGTCTCAGAAGCCCAAACATCCCCCAGAATACTCAAATTTATAGCGTGGGCATCTCCCACAAGTTGTACTGGAAGCTCTTTGCAGAGGTCAGATGTGTGCTGGCACCTGCTCCTGTGCCTGCTTTGCAGTGTCCTGCTGTGTTGTAATCATTTCCAGAATACCATGGACAACTCGATCTTTTCAGGAATATGTCATTATTTTTAACTACTCTTCTCTTTAAGATATACTTGTCTCTTTGCCACCCATTTGTTGTGTGGCCTCTTAACTAACTTGTTCTTTCAGTTTGGGTGAGGTTTTTTTTGCCTGTTGATTGCTAATCTAGTCACCTTTTCTGCTTAGCTCCAGAGGGTTAGCTAAAGCTTCTTTCTTGCTTAGAATTTATCCTACTTTTTTTTTGTTTTCCCTTAGCCGGTGAGTTAACTCCTTTGCCAAAAGAAGTTGAGACGACTGAAAACTTGTATTTTCATTCTTTTCTGTTACTTTTGTGTTGCTGTTTAGAAGCAGGTTATTTAACAGCCTTAATGTTAGCCTTTTAAGTTTTTTTAACTCCTGAAGCCATTTGAGTTTTGGTTAACTCTTAACATAAATTGATTTAATCTACAGCACTACTGTTGCTGTAGGTTTAACCTGATCACAAAAATTGATTATTTTAATAAATATTTGTTAACCTGTCACATAAGACATTTTGGAGAGTACACAGCATTTCTGCTTGTACAGATTATGCAGTTTTGAGTTCCTAATAATAATAAAGATATTCCGGGAGTAATAAAAATGCCCTAAGGTAAGCTGATATGGAAAATACACTGTCAAGATCCGGTAATTGAATGCTGTGTATGGGAACAAGGGCCATTCAGATCAGCGTCTATTACCTTTGGCAGTATGTGTTTCGTGAGTAAAACTAAACTGCAAGTTTAAGAGCCCCTTTTGAAATTACCTACACACTTAGGTTGCAAGCTATCTGAGTTGGGAATTGCTGTCACTTTGTACAGCTGGTGATTCAGCGGGATCTTTGATAAATGAACATTCCTTCTTGGTATTTCCTTTGTCACAATAAGTAGTAAAAGTATTCTGCTGTAGCATGATACTTAGCACTGGAGTTGTGCATATAGTTTTGAGGTATTTCTATCAATTATTTTTCGTAACCTCATTTTTACAGCCAAAAGCTTTTATGCTACTGACCCTTACTAGGAGAGTTAGACAAATTCATGAGAAGGGTAGGCCCTCAACTGATTACAAAACATAGTCAAGGTGCAGCCTTGCCTGCAGGAAGTCCTTCGGCTTCTAAGCGCCTGAAGCTCAGAGGCTGTAACAAGAAAAGAATTGCTCCCTGTGTTGTGCATCTTGTGATGAATCACCAAAAGAGCCATTATCAGACAGAAGGTACTGGGCCAGATGGACCTGTGTCTGAGTAGGACAGTCTTACATGCTTCTTGGTAGAATGAATTAATTCTGGCTTGTTCTACATTTTGGTTCTGGCGTCTAATTTTATGACTAATCAGGGAAAGAGGATTTTCTGCTTCATGAATTCATGTATTTTTTAAAAAATCTTCCAAGTTCTCTTATGATCTGAGCATATTAATCAAGTGATAGTTCTGTGGGCATTTTCAGTACTGTAGCCTGTGCATGATAATCATTTAGTAGTAACCTAATCAAAGTATACACTCTAAATGAGTGCAAAATTGCCTTTTCTTTTTTCTTTACAGCCTCGTTTGGACCAAACTAATTCTTCATATGAAAACTCAGAATTGGCAGAATTGGACAAACTGAGGTTCAGGCATTGCCTTACAACCCTTACAATTCCAAGGAGATGTATAGGATTTGCAAGAAGACGAATTGGCAGGGGTGGAAGGTATGGTTGCATTATTTTTGCTCTTCATTCCCTTTCAAAGGATAAAAGTATTAGAAAGAGATAGTTAAACTAACGTCCTTTTTTTCATCCTCTTTAATCAGGGTTATAATGGACCGAATATCCACAGAACATGATCCTGTCTTGAGACAGATTGACCCGGAAATGCTGAACAGTTTTTCAAGCTCTTCCCAGACTTTAGACTTTTCTTCTAATTTTTCACGGACCAATGCTTCCAGTAAACGTTGTGAAAACAGACTGTCCCTTTCTGAAATACTAAGCAATATCAGATCATGTCGACTGCAGTGTTTTCAGCCAAGGCTACTAAATCTACAGGACAGTGATAGCGAAGAATGTACCTCATGGAAACCAGGGCAGACTGTGAATAATAAAAGAGTTTCTGCAGCGTCTGTAGCTTTATTGAACACCAGCAAGAATGGCATATCAGGTAGGCAAGGATTAGAATTCTTCTGGAACTTAAAATATTGAATTCCAGTGTTTTTACTTGTGACTGGACTGATAACATCTTCAGCAGTGATGTGTACCTAAATCAAAGATGCAAGCTAATTATTTTGTATTTCTTAGCATATACAGAAACTTTCCACAAACAGTCCTCTTCCTCCTGCTGTTGTTTCAGTTTCAAGGGAATCTTGATAAAGTGCTGGACTTCAACATGCGTTATCTAGAGGAGGGATTCTGCTCGTATTTAAGAATTGCTTAGGTGTGGTTGGGTCTCAAAGAATTTAATTGGTCTAACCTTGTTTAAGGAAGGAGGAACGCTCTTTATAAATGCAAAAGAAAAGCAGTTGGTTTCTTGGAGAGGGGGTGTCTTTTTTGTTATTGGAGTTTTTCTTTTTAAATCTTGCCAAAACATCTCGGAAAACCAGTAGTAAGTTAGCAAGCATACTGAGCAGGCATGAAAAAGTCTGAAAAACGTGCTTTCTGTTGATACCTGTCATAGTAAAAATTTTGCCACTGGAAGCATCCAATGATTCCCCTTCTCTGCTGATTTTTCAGAAAATCGTCAGCCATTGATTAAGTATGATAGGAGATTGCCTTTTCCTGTAAATGTCATCTCTAACTCTCACAGCCAATGCAACCATCTCTTACTGTTCAGCTTTATGACCTGATAGCTCCAGATGAGCAAGACAGACATTCACATATAAACAGTTTTACTTTTTTTAAAGTTTCTTGTAGTATCTTCACAAGAGTATAAGATATATGGAACAATTCCGATCTTTGTAGACCCTTTGTTAGCGATTTGGGTATAGAAGTGCTAAAGTTGGAATAAAAGCCACCAAAAGAGAAAATTGCTTTAAGCCAACGTTAGCAGTGTTTACATCACTTGCTTCATGTGTTAGAAGTTGTAATTGCTTAAGTTTTAACGTTGCTTCTTTATAATCGTAAAAGGATGTATGTTTCTTTAAAAAGCTGAACAATTGGAGATACACCAAAAGAGGTCTACTACCAAGCATCACATCAACAAGCATCTGAGTATTTTCCCACTCTATTGTGTATATACAGAATTAGGGATTGTAAGACAGGATAATTAGATAATAGCCTGATTTGAGATTCCATAATTAACTTTATATGGATGTGGAATGGTCTGTCTCTTTTAAAGTCAGTTGCAGGATTGGGTATTTAATCTTCAATAACATACCTTTAGAATTCATGTGTAGAAATCAAAGGTCTTGAAGAGAAGCAGTTTTCTCTGTTATGGTTTTAAAAGACTGAGCATTAGCTTAGTAAGTACCATCAGTGTAGTACTGACATAAGCACAGAATATTTACTTTCATAACTAACTTTTCAGTATAGTCATTGCAACCTTTATATCTCTCTCATGAAAAGATTTGCACAAGAATATTTTTCTGCTGTATGAAGAGAACAGACATAATGTGCTATGGTCATATTTTGTATAATTTTTTTTTTGTAAGGAACTGGAAGGGCTGGAGAGTTGCACCTGTAGCAGAAAGGGACAGTTTTGTGTGATGGGATTATTGATAAGCATCAAGAGATGTCTTGTTAAAGCAGATGCAGAAAATAGAAAGGAATACTGTTTGTCAGAGTTAAGGATGTGAAACATGGACCATAAGCTGTGAGGAACAACGAAGAATTTGCTGGTAGCTCTTTATATAACAAGAGCAAGTAATACTGCAAGATTTCTGTTTGCATGAATAAAGTATGATGACACCAAGGTAAGGAAAGTTGCTTAAAAAGATACAGGTTAAGTTGATTATTTCTTTGTAGAATTTTTCATGATAATATAATAAATATCAAACGATTATTTAATAATTAGCTAGATGTAAAACTTTGAGGCTTTAAATTCTGCTCTGGGGAGACTTTTCTTTTTCTCCCCCTGAGGGTGGAGTCTACCTAAAAAACTAGGAGAATATTTTGGGATGGAAGCTGATATATCTGATTTTAGTAGTACATGAAGAAATGAGTGAAGGAAAAAGGTTGAAGAGATTTGTGAAATCTCCATACCTGGCTTTAGTATAAATGAAGATTGCAGCAGTGGAAGAGCATTCCCGTAGCTAGAGGAAAGATGGCACATAATAACAAAACAAAAATGAGAATAGCATTTAAGCAGTATATTTGGGGAAAGGGGGGGCTGTGTCTTGGTAGGGAACTGTGTGTACATAAGAAAAAAAAGCCAGCCCTTCCCAATTCAGGTAATACCATCAACAAGAATAAAAAAAGCCTAAATTGTTGGTGCTACATGTCAAATTAATGACAGACCTGATACACACAGGTGGACTAGCACTCATGTACTTCCAGATTTGTACTGTTAGGGAAAGAGAACTAAAGAAAAGGATAGAGAAATATGCATTGCAATGATGGGAGAGACTATAGAGAAACATCTAAAAAAATGCATAAAAACAAATCTGATGGATCTAAGCCACTTTGTAGAGGAATAGTAATTAACTTCTGTTATATAATCTTAGAAATCATCTGAAGAATACATTTAGATTAGAATAGAGCACACTCAGTGGTTGAAGTACATTATGCAGGGAAATTTATGGTTATGGAAGACCTCTTTCTTTCCAGATTCAAATTACAAAACAGATCCTGTAATTCTGGTAAAGGATCAGATGCAATAGACAACAGAATTCTTCACAAATAACTGAGCCAGTAAGAGGCACTGCTGTAAGATTTTTCTCCTTAGTAAATAGTAAATTTTCGAAGGGCTGGTCAAAATCTGGTTGTGCATTAAATGAGCACAGGTACTATCACTGCATTTATTAAAGTAGTTCTGTTTGGGAGATGATTGTTGAAATCAGTTGATTTTATAGCACACTTACCTATAAGCATAAAGCTGCCTCTAGAGGCAACAATGACAGTAGTTAAACTAATTGTTTTTGTGTTTTTTCTTTTAGTTTAGAGAAGACTTGGAGTTGCTTGCTTTGGTTTTCAGTGCACAAGAATATTTAAAGTTACCTCTGCATTCTATTTTTCACTTGTATTAATAAAGCAACTCTTCCTCTGGTATTTCCTCAAATGCTAGACATTGTACAAACAAAAGACTTATTTTTAAAATGTGTGACTAGTCTTTTCTTGAAAGTGCCTAATCAGTGTGTGAATAAAGAACCGCTGTTTCAAGCTAAATTATTTTCTTGCTCATGTTATAAGAACTGCAAATGGGAAAACTGATTTTGAGGAACTTTAAGAGACAAGGTCACTGAAACAATCGGATCCCTTTGGTCAGTTGTGTAAACTTGTTGTAGTCTTACACACTACCTCTCAAAAAGTAAGCTGGTCTCTTTGCCAGAGACGACTCCAGAAGAATTCTCTGTTTAATCTAAAATGAGATCAACTGATGAGCTAGGGATACAACTGATCACCAGGAGAGATGATAGAGGAAGGAAGTTACCAGGAATTTGTAGGTGGTACTACTTACGATAGCTAAGCAATACTTAACCTGCTTGCTGAATTCCTAGAGTGTAACTCAGCTCATTTTTGGGACTGAAGTAAGAAGTAGGCTTTAGGCAAAATCTTCAGCAATTTGCACTACAGTCAGTATGTTGCAGTTGGCTTCCAGTCTGCTTCAGCTGCCAGTTCCAGTGACCTGCTCAAATAGTTATCTGTTTACTTACCATGTCCCTAGATACAAAAGACAACTGCAGGTGATGGCATTCTCAGTTGAAGAGTTTTGCTTATGGAACAAGCTTTTTTACCTTTTAGAGGGGTTACCACCCCCCCTGCCCTGGCATTAAATACCATGTAGAAGTAATTAGATTAATGAAATACCACTTTTGGGGCAGCCTGAAGGATGATCTTTGATTAAAACCTTTAAATCCTAGGGGAAGTGACATAATAATCCAAATCAAAGCTGTCAAGGAGGAGAGGAGCCTGGAAGACTTAATTTCACATTGACTTTCTACCCTGTTCTGTTGTAGTATGTCAATACACTCAGGCTATGGTAAAATAGAAAATAGTGATATTCAGCAATGGAAGGTAAAATTCTGGTAGATAGAACCTTTTATAAGAAGTATAGGACACTTGCACTTAACTATGACCTTAAAGGCTACCTCAGGATGTCATAGAGGTTTGCTGTTTTTTTTTCTCTAGGACCCTTCAGTTGTTTGATTTGGCAGAAGCAAATGATCCTAAATGTGCTAATGAACATCTGCTGTTTTATAACAAGGCTAACAGCTGAGTTGAGTCTGACCACTGAATAAATATGTAGTGATAGGTAGTGAACTGAGTGGAATGTAAAGGCAGAGTAAGCGATTTTTACATCACTTTGGTAATCTTCCCTGTACCTTGTAACGGAGGGTTTCATGACTTCATGGTCTGTCACACTGAGAAAGAAGGGAGATTGAAAACACATAATTGATATGTAGGCTAAATTAGATGATCCTCTGATGTAGAGACTGCTTTCTATATTTTGTCTTTACAGTCCATAGAAGAATGCAACTTTGAGTCTAAATGGATACCCCTGTACTGCAGACAAATAATAGCTAATGACGGCTAAATGCAATTTAGGTATTTCTTTGTGCCATATAGGCTTGTTCTAAAACATTTTTTTATAAAACAAAAGACACATTCTGGAATTAGTTACCTCAGAACTTAAAAATAGAAATACATATGTGTGTAATGTTCCATAATGCTGTTCTTGGCTCTGTTGCCTTTAGTAATGCAACACATTTTGGGAGACTGTTGTGAGGGAACTTAACAGGTTTAGCTGACTGAACTTTTTGAGTTAAGAGTTTGTAGTAATAGGTGAGAATCTTCAAGAGGAACAAAGTACAGCTAAATATGAAATAAATTTTATTTCAGAAGATGGTGGAAATGATAATAAAATCCCTAGAATCTAATAGGAATAACTGTATAAGTCACTGGATTTTTAAGTGCCCTTCTAACGTGGTTGAAGCCTGTTTTAATAATATAGCAGTAGAGAAGAAGTTTCAGTGCTAATTTCTAAACAGTCAGTCTTAATTTTGGTATTTATTCAGAATAGAATTTCAGGACAACTGCAGGTATTACAACTAGTAAATGAAAGAGCCAGACCCTGATAGATAGATCACTTCATATTTGAATGTTAGCTCAGTGTCTCTCGATAAGATGATATTGCTGCAGAATCCAAGTGTTGGAGATGAATGACATCTTCAGTCTTTGAAAAACATAGTTCAGAATGAACTGCTGAAATGTAGTTAACGGGAATCTTTGAATTCTCTTTACTTCCTACTAGGAGAACTTAGTTCTCAGGTTAGCATCAACTGCACAAAACTCAGGTTTTAATGTGAAACACTTGATAGTATTTTCAATTTATCAAGTGTGCAGTTTTCAGGGGGAGAATATTGAGAACAGCTTTTCTGACTTCACCATTCCCTTCTCTTGTTGAGAGTATGATACTACTGGGGTTGCATTAGCCTGGTTCTCATAAATAAACAAAGGTATTATGTCACTCTTAAACTCTTACTCCATTTAAAAAAAATTAATTGGTGGAGAAAATCCTGTTCAGGTGAAACTTAAGCATTTCCTTCAGGGAAAAAAGAAATGTGAAATAGGAAGGTCAAACTGGATTTGCTAAATAAATAGTGCTTTGTGGTATTTACAAACATTTACCAAGTTTTAGACCTGGAGATTAGCTTTGTCATTGTATATTAGTTTATAGTCCTTTCAAGCGAGAATTGGTATAGAACTGTATACAGACTATTTAAATATATGAAATCTGGTTGTGCTGTTGAAGTAGGTATTCTCGAATGCCAGGCATGTGCTTCCTTTACAGAGTCCACTCTGGTGTCAGAGGAAAGGGCGATAATAAGGAACTGTAGGAAGGAAAATTGTACAGGGATAAACTGACAGTGTTTACTGGGAGAGAAGATACCCAGCTCAGTCCAGCGCACTTCTTCCTCAGCTGTAATTTTTAGGACATGCTTGTTTTCTGAAAACCAGGAAAAGAATTTCTTTAAGCTTTTGCTTAAAGCTACTGGAGAGAATACCGCCAAAGATAGAAACTGCTTAAAAGCAATGAAAGCTATGAATCCTTTTGTTATAAATTGATTCAATGCTAAAAGAACACAACAAACAAATTCAGCTTGACCTCTCCTTTACATAAGAATATATGAAGATCTTTGCACGCATCTAACACAGTGTATGTTGTCTTCAACCACTTGTTACCCAACACAGATGCACTCTTGCATTTCAGATGTATTTGTTTTGTGCAGGCCTATTTAACGCGAGCTTCGCTTTCTTTTCTGTAGTAACGGGGGGTATCACAGAGGAACAATTTCAGACACATCAACAGCAACTAGTTCAAATGCAGAGGCAACAACTTGCTCAGCTTCAGCAGAAACAGCAATCTCAGCATTCCTCGCAACAGGCACATCCGAAAGCACAGGTAATGCACCTCAAATGTTGTTATATGCTGGTATCTTCCTTTTTGCTTGCTGTGTTTTTTCATCTCTCTTACAAGCTAAATGTTACACCTCAGTAAATATGTTAAATTTTAGAATGAATGTAGAATGGGTTTTGGTTAAGATGCTTTTCCACTTTGCTGTATAGTGCCCGGAAGGTAACTTGCTGTGGCTAGTACAAGTACCTTGCTTTCATTTTTCTATTTGGAATAAGATAATATTTTAAGTTTCAACATCAAAACCTGTTGTTTGGGGATTTTTTTGTTACATATCATGGCTGCATTTTTAAAAGTTGAGTAAGAGACTTCATATTTTACTGTGTTAGTTGCGTCCACAGGGTCGGTCAGTGTAGAAATACCCAGTGCTCTGTCGAGTCATACTATTTTCACTGGTTTTATTCTCCTTTGTATAAATGCTCCAAAGAGACTTCTTTATTAAAACTACTTTGAGGTAATGTGTTCTGGTGTGAACAGATGTTCACCAGGTACTAAAAATTGGTAGCTTCTGAGAGGAAAAAGGTAGTTTTGCGTATGTAATTTGATTCCTTCCCCGTCCCCAGTGTTACAACTTCTGTCTTCTAAAAGAATCACATTTTTCCTCTGTAGTGTCTTGCAAGGGAAGAATGTATGTTTTTCTGTCGAGCTTAGTTTTCTGTTAGTTTCTTACCAAGAAAATATAAAAGCTGTTGTCTGTTACTAGGAAAACTTTTTTTACTTTGAGCATATTATATCTAGTTGCCAGTGCTGTTTGTCCCTTCCCCTCACTGTTTTTCTGCTTTGATTAATCAAGGATTCTGTGTTGATGGTTACTGATTGCATTTTTTATAAGTGTAAAGACACGACACCAGAATATTTAAACAAAAGGAATGAATTTTGGATTTTTAAGACACTCTGAATGTCTATGGAAAGTCACTTTCTTAGTTAATATAAATTGAAGTTGCAGAATGATACATTCAGCCATTTGAGGGTGTCTTTCTAGTACTTACCAGTCCTTCAGAGAAACTGGACTAATAGAAGATGTGTACTTCCAGCATGCGGTGGGCACTTATGCTGTGGTACAAATTACTCCATGAGAATGAATGTACTGTAAATAATGAAAATTATTTAGACTTGCAGTTGCACTGTATTTGCTGCCTGGAGACAGAAGAGAGAAGGAACTTAAGGCATAGTTGTTTTCTTAGAGGAAACTTCTCAAACACATAGAACCATAGAACAGTTTGGGTTGGAGGGGACCTTGAAGATCATCTAGTTCCAACCCCCCTGCCATGGGCAGGGACACCTTCCACTAGACCAGGTTGCTCAAAGCCCCATCCAGCCTGGCCATGGACACTACCAGGGATGGGGCATCCCCAACTTCTCTGGGCAACCTGTTCCAGTGCCTCACAACCCTCAGAGTGAAGAATTTCTTCCTTAGATCTAATCTAAATCTCCCCTCTTCCAGTTTAAAGCAGTACCCCTTGTCCTATCACTACACTCCCTGATAAGAGTCCCTCCCCACCTTTCCTGCAGGCCCTTTCAGGTTACTGGAAGGCTGCTCTAGGGCCTCCCCGGAGCCTTCTCTTGTCCAGGCTGAACAACTCATCACAAAAGCGATCTGTCGTGCTAAGAACTGTGCTTGCCGTCGACTGGCTGAATTGGGCAGGACTTAATCCACACACATTTGGACACTAATTTTCAACTTTTCATCAGACTTGTGATATGGAAATATTTAATGTTACAGTGCATTAGATTACATTTGGAAGATGTATTTATTATTTGCTGGTAATTGTGCATTATAGCAATCCTAACATGGTGTTTCATTTTGTACTTGGATAATTATAAAGAAAAAAATTTTTTTTCAATTCCCACAGGGCTCCAGCACCTCTGACTGTATGTCAAAAACACTTGATTCAGCCAGCGCCCACTTTGCTGCGTCTGCAGTGGTTAGTGCACCTGCTCCTGGTCGCGGTGAGGTAACGAAGGAACAAAACACCAGCCACAACAGTATTAATGGTGTTGTCCAGCCTTCAGGTGATGATTTCTTAAAACTCGTGGTCTAGTGTGAGCTGAGAATATGTCAACTGATCTTATTTCTGATTTCTGAAATACTATTTAATAAACAAAAAATTTCAAATATATTAATTGTGATAGTTTTAAATATTGTTTTTTAAAATACCTTTGGGCAATGACATGCAGGTTAGTATGATAATAAAACTACCAAATGCTCTTTTACATTGGAAGAGCATTGTTTCTGTTTTCTTTTATAGGCTCTTATCGTTTACTAATCTCTTATGATCAAAAGCGTAAGTGACAGTGTTTTAAAAACAGTGTGAATATGTAATTAAAAAAAATCAATTGTTTAAAACAATCTTAAGTACTTTGAGAAGGAAATAGAAAAGTTGCTATATTATTTGGTCATTATCTCACTTGCATATTCAGACAAAAACATACTGATCAACTACTTCTAGCAATTCTTTTGACATTACTGTAAGTTTCAGATTTCATTGCATTTAGGATTCCTCCCAAATTCAGGCAAAAATGTAGATGTCTGCATTCACTACCTTCCCCCACCCCTTTTCTGAACCGCTGTTACCAGAAGGCAGTAATGCCAGTCATGCTGGTGCAGTAGCCATGTTGCTGAGAGACGAATGTTATTTGGAATTTGACTGCTATAACAAATAAAAGGCTTTCACAGTAATTTGTTGTTGTAACAGCTAATGATGTGATCAGTTTTATAGACCTTCTGCCAGGCTAGGTTAATGATAACATGAAATGAATAGAGGGGAGAAAAAAAACCACAACTGAATAAAATCAATATACTGGAACAGTTCCAGGAAAGAAAAAGACATCTATGTATAATTCTCTAAGATCATATCTGAGAGAGTCATGTTTTGAGGGGTATAAGATCAGGCACATGGTAGTGTACCATGCCGATACGTGGTACACAGCTTTACAGTTGATGAAAACCATTGCAAATGTTACACATATAAAATTAGACTTCTGTTACTGTTCTAAAGCTGTAAGTGGCAATGAGCAAAACAGCTATTCCTATTTAGGGTAGGAAGATTTGTAAATTAGAAAAGGTTAGCTGAAAGCAGATTTTTTTTTTTTCCCCAGGAATAAGAATCTAGGGGAAAATGTATCTAGTTCCCCTGTGATCAAATCAGAACAGTGACTAGCTAGGATACCAAGATGAAATTTGAGAACCTCTGGTTTGAACATACACTGTGAAACCTGAAGTTTCTCACAACTCAGGAGTGCGAACAGAGCACTGCAGCGTAATCTGAAAGGACCTTTCTACTTTGCCTAGTCTTAGACCCCTAGTTTTGCTGCCTTGAGGGAGACTGGTCCCCAGAACCTCTTTATGTTGCCAGCAGAACAAGGTAGGAGGTGATTCAAAGCATCAGAATTTGGCTTCACAGCCTGTCTCTGAGGCTGCCTGGCTAAGGTGTTAGGTAAAGTAAATTGAAACCTATTCAATTTACTTCTGTGGGGAATGTTGCCCCTTTAATTGAAGGCACCTAAAATGAGGTGTACAAAGTTGGGCAATGTGAAGGTTCTTTGTCATTCAGTAACTTCTTTCACATTCTGATGTTCTTGTGAATGAAAAAAAACAGGAGATACTTCTAATGTTAAGTAGAAATATTTCTAAAATTTTACATGTTGCGACTCTAAAAAAAAAAACAGATTCTTGCACAATTCCAGTGACATGTATACTTAAAGCATTACCCTTGAGGTTAATCTTTGGCTTTGAATCTAAGGAATGGCATGTTTTTTTAATTAACATTTGTTTTATAACAGGAACCTCTAGAACTTTGTACTCCACCAACATGGCTTTATCATCCAGCCCAGGGATTTCAACTGTACAGCTTGTAAGGACAGTTGGCCACACCACCACAAACCACTTAATTCCAGCATTGTGCACAAGCAGCCCTCAAACGCTTCCCATGAACAATTCTTGCCTGACGAACGCAGTGCACCTCAACAATGTCAGTGTTGTTTCTCCAGTCAATGTGCATATCAATACAAGGACTTCAGCACCATCGCCAACAGCCTTAAAACTTGCCACAGTTGCTGCCAGCATGGACAGAGTGCCAAAGGTAACTCCTAGCAGTGCCATCAGCAGTATAGCAAGGTAAGCGTGTAGCAAGTTGGAGCAGTTTTAAGTTATGTTTGTGCTATATGAATGTCTCCATAGACGTGCCCAGCTCTGCACTAGAGCACTACATAGAACTGTTTCCACCTCTAGGATTTCTCAGTGTAGCTTCAGCCTCACGCAAACATCCAGCTGCTGGCATCTTCAGCGTGGCCATGACAAACCATAAGAGCTGATTTTGCAGATTAACTCCCAAATAATTGGCACTGATTTTAGGCACCAGTAGTTTTGGTAAACTTCCGTTGTGTTTAAAATGGCTTCATTTTAACCATTTTCATTTGTCCCTTCTCCTGCAGCTCTTTCAGGTAGATTCTATCAAACTCTCCACATGTTCTCTCCATAACTTTGTGTACCCCTATTGTAAGATGCAGGCTGGCACATAACCTATTTTATATACGCATATGAATATATGCATTATATATTTATGTAAAATAAAACCAGATATGTGCCAGCCTGCATCTTACGTATATAGACAGATATTTATTCTCATTGAACAGCCACGCTACTACTTCAGGATACTAGGAAGATGTTTCACAGGAGTGGCAGGAGCTTGCAGTTGGCTGCGTTTTCTGAAAATGACAATATTTGGGCTCTGTTTTAAGTCTCTGCTGGATTGTGTGATGTTTTAAAAAAAAAAATCACATTTGTTTATGAATTAAAGTAAAAATTGGATATTAGCAAATGTGGCTTACTGATTATTTCATGATGCTTCTGGAGAGGTTAAGAGCAGCTTTTTGAGGTGGAAAATTGCATGTATAATTTAGTCCCTGCATAGATTGAGAAAAAAGTATTTTTAAATTAGCAATCGTGCCTTAAAGCATACTTTTATATCATTAATGCGTTTACTTCTTATACCCCTCTGACTTGAGGGAAATCTCAAGTCATGTCAGCAAATGCCTTTAAAAGTACCACCTTAGCTGAATAGGTCTTGGGCTTCTCTACAGAGAATGATAATAAATTAGAAAAAAAAATTGAGATTTCTTGCACTAGTGCTAAAGTGGAGTGGGGGGGGGGGGGGGAATTACGCTAGAACGATGCTTTGCTCACTAACAGAATAATTGGCAATTGATACTGAGTCATCATGGTGTATCTTGACTTTGCTCCTTCAGGAGACTTTAGTACTCTTATCCATAATTTAGGCTGGTAATTTACAGTTAAATGCAGTAATCTTGTAGAAGGGACTACACTGTTAGTGGAGTAAAAGCAGTTCCTAAATGCCAGTACTTAGTTTTAAATAATCTGTTTCTAGTGTATGTTAAGGTTTCTCCCTGACCCAGGCAACAGGTGTGTAAAAACATATAGCGCATGTAAGAAGAAATTATTAAAACTGCGTAAGGAAATACCTGTGTTCTACCTGTAACTATTGACTGTTTCTTTTATTGCAGAGAGAACCATGAACCAGAACGACTGGGTTTAAATGGCATAGCAGAGACAACAGTAGCAATGGAAGTGACATAACCTCAAACTAGTGTCTCAACCTGTGCTAACGGTGTAGTCACTTATATTCCAACTGAATGCAAAACACAGCACTCTGTGGATCACAGAGAACTAAAATGGACCTAAATGGACTATCATTATATCGTGTATTAAGTCGATATATAATGTAAATTTTGTAAAATTGGGAAAATCACTACCTTGTAAAATAGTTTATTTGTATCATCAATATTATTTCTGTTACTTGAATAGTAGATATTCATCATCATGCTTTTGCACTTGAATTTGCAACTGAATGGATTAAAAAATAATTCTTTAATGGGATCATGAGCATGAAATGGGATCCTGCATCACTTGTTTTAACTATTTATTTTGCCATGTTTACATTTTGTATCTTGTACAAATAAATCCAACTTTGTGTCTAAAAAAAAAAGTTAAAGATTCATAGCTAGGAAACAAAATTCTTGTAATTTTTTTCTAAAGGAAATGTAAAGTTTTCACTTGGTTCATTTTGTTTCACAATTTGACTAGATGGACTTTTTGGTAAATACTTTAGTGGCATTTCACTGTCAAATATGAAGTTCAAGGCAAAATAGTATTTTCTATTACTGTGCAGGGGAAAGGGATGGATCGATACATGCAAATTTAATGTAGTAACTCACTTTTCCATATATTTTGAATGTATATTTCTATTTATAATACCAGTTTATAAAAAATAATTACACAGAAAAAAACTGACTAGGAAAATTATGCATCTAGCACATATAAAGTTGTGCAGATATGAGAAAATTTTCAACTGATTACATTTTATCTGAAGACTGCATATTTTAACCGGCTTTAAAACTGTAACACACCACATAAAGGATATTTTACCAGGTATGTATTGCATTATATATCATTGCAATAATTAATTATTGGATGTCTAGATATCGAGCCATCCCAGGTGGTGGGGGGGAGGGAGGGTTGTGGCAAGATTGTCTTTTCAATTTTGGAGAGTTTTCCTGTGGCTACAAGGCAAGTAACGGGTTGGAAAAAGTCTGACTGTAAGCGTTGGACACCTTCGTAGTGTAGTGTTTTAGTGACTTTTTTTATACGGTTCTTGTAAATTAGATACGTGTAGTGGTGTTTCAGAATGTTTGTTTATGCACTAGTTCAGACAACTTTCCCTGTTACTTGTTCTTGATAAGTGAAAACTGCAGGGAAATAAAAATACATATCAAAACATGGACACGTTGCATATGTGTTTATTTCACAATGTGCAAGCGATAGCAGTATACATTTTAGAGGATATTAGTGGTCTTTTGATGATTTTGACCACAGCATATGCACTTTTTTCCAAAAGGTTTCAGTTGTGATTATTTCCTGTGCTTAACAGTGTACAGTAGGGGAGGGATGGTCCGGTAGCTGGGACTTGAGACCTGGGAATAATCAGGACGAGGCAGTTTCTTGTTCTGCCAGAGAAACTTCGGGTATTACTTTGGGTGAATCATTTGAATTTTCTGCTGTTTTGTTCTCCGTCTGTAATTTGGATATTGTTTCTGTATTTCTTATAAATCATAGAATCATTGAGGTTGGAAGGAAGCTCAGGATGTTGTCTAGTCCAGGCACCCCCCCCCTCCCCCAAGTCAAGATATGATTTGCCTATATGTCATGCAGTCAGTGTATTTTTCCTCTTAGATTAAAAATAGCTCTTTATATAAAAAGCTATTAAGTCTATTTTATTTTTAAGCTGTTTAAGTTGTGTTTAAACATGTTTTGTCTTACGTTCTGCAAGTTAAAAGTTCTGACAGTTAAAAACACTTGCAGAGCTTTAAATAGTGGGAGCTTGTCAGAAACTCAGATGTCTAAAATTAATTATCTTTTGCCTAACTGATGCTTTATTTTCTATTCAGCGTGAAGTCCACAAGGAGAGATGACAATAGATTCTGAGAATAGTCAAAGGAACCCACGACACTTCAGTGTAGCTGCCTTGGTCGGGCAAGGTGCGATGGTGGGATTGGGGGTGGCAGCACGAGGGGGAGGCACCTGTGCAAAGGCATGCTTATTCATTGCAGGCTCTTTCTGCATCGTGCCTTTATTGGAATTGTGCTTCCTGATAAATTGTTTCTTACGCGTACATGATCTTTTCACGTATGCCTAAAGCTTTCTGTAGAACTAGGTTCGTTTCTGGGAATGACTATGATCTATGTAGTCTGAAATATGAATGAATTATTTCTGAAAGCAGAATTGTTGCAAAACTGAGTCTGAAAAAAAAAGTTATTCTCCTTGATATATAAAAATAACGTTGCTTCTCTAACAGATCCCCAAAACCCTCCTGAGGTTTAATGAAAATGTGAAGTCATTTCTTCTGCGGATTGAAAGCTGTACACTTAGCAAAATGACAGCTGCTGAGCTCTGTAGTACAAGACTCTTCTTGCTACAAACATAGATCACTTTCATGGTAAATTGGACCGAAAATGTCTGTAAGATTGCTGTCTGTCTATGACTTGGTATAGTCTAATCCTCATCTAATTCTTTAGAAGCTCCAGCTAAAGGTGTTTTAACTTTGAATAGATTCTGGGAAAATGTGAGGTGGAGAAAAGGATTGCATAAACTCCAGAGGCCACGTGGTAAGTGTGCCGTATGTTGAATGAGTTTCATTTAAAGGATCAGTATTGATGTAGCTTTACTGTGAAGTAGAACTGTAATAGTTGTCTTAAGAATTTCTAGCAATTAATTGTGTGCCTCAAGTGCAAGAAAAGGAGAGTGATGAATGATACTGTAGTCCGTAGAAATCTTAATTTAAAAAAAAAAAGGCAAAGGAAGGGAGTATAGTTAGAAGGTCTTCTACTTCCTCCTGATACTGGTATGCAGCAGGGAATACCAGTGACCGAGTTACTTTTGTGCGCTGTTTTAAAAGTGTGTGGTGAGGATATGACATTCTTCTTTTTTTAATTCCCTTATTTGAACATCATGCGTAGCCACAATATGATGGGAATAGTGATTTCTGGTTTATTCCGTGTCAGGGAGTGTTGTTCAGGTAAGATTTTTGAACTTAGTTAATCTACAGCAGTTGATATTGGACTTGTGCGGAGGTTTCCCTTAAATGTCAGATACTAGGAAATTATGATTCTTTTTGTAATAACGTTTATCTAACACTTGATCTTATAGATGGACTAGAGTTTTAGTATGTGTTTAATTGTAGGCATCTTCTTTCTAATTCTTTTTTCCTCCCCTCTCCAAACAACATCTAAACAATATCCTATTCTATTTACAGAGCCATCCCTTTTCTTTAACCCTCTACAATGGACTGTATGTGTGGGTTTTTTCCCTTACAAACAAGAACACGGTTACTCAGTTACTGCAGCCCTGTGCTGTTTTCCTGAGGCTCTGACTTTGGGACTCCTTTTCCTTCCCTGGTAGTCCATTTTCCTCTACTACTTCCAACTCCTTTGTGGAGAATGACAGACACGTTTCCTATTTCCTTGTTACAGTAACTGTGATTTTTTGAAGCAGGATCCTCAGACATTTCAGCCTTCCAGGAGGTGACTGATTTATCCTGAAGTGGACTCGGCATTGTGCTCACAGCTAGTCAGCTGTCCTCTCAGTTCCCAGTACTGTTCAGGAGCAGCTGCTCAGACCTTGAGAATAGTGTCCTAGCAGAAATTCACATCTTCAAACAGGAAAGCTCTGAAGGCTACAGCAACTAAACACTCTTTATACAGGACTCTCATCTCAACAGACTTCCTCCTGGATTTGACTTCAGAGAAACAGTTTCAAATCTCACTTGCCTATTTCTTCTACTTTTAGGTTTTGCAATATTCAGACTTACTCTTAAAAGAATGGAGAATAACCTTCATAAATTAAAGCATGTCTTCACAGTAAACTGCTACTTGGGAAAGAAGAAAAAAGGAGAGACATCTCTGTAATGGAGAGGAAATGTTTCCTGTGTAGCAGCAGACCCAGGCAATATAAGTTTGGTTAGCTATTAAGATCTAAGTGTTTACATTGGAACAAAGGCACATGGTGGATAATTGTTTTTTCTTCTGATCTAGCTAGCTAATTACGTGGAAAACATTAGATAACAGGCAACTGCTGTCTGTGAGCCAAAACAACCCTGGGTCAGTTTAATCTCCCGGGAAAGCCATCCAGGCCAGTCAACATGGAGACAGGGCTATGTTAGCATGTGCAGCCCCTCTGTGGAACCACTTGTACCTGGGAAGCTCCCTGAAGCAGGTAGCTGCTTGGAAGGGGATTTCTCGGGAAAAGAACAGGCAATTTTAGGGTAAGGGCAGTGTTACTTGAAAGCAGGGCGTGCTGTGCGCTAGGAGATGGCAGGGACTGGGGGTAGGCAGGGAACAATGTGGGGAGCACATCCACAATGAGGGCTGCTGTGCCTCCCAGCACATCCTACCGTAACTGCGTTATTTGGAGTTTTTCATTCTGGGGAGCCTGTTGCTTGTCTTTAACAGAGGCCACGTTATAGATACCCTGCTACATTGCTCTAGCCTACACAGAAATAAAGCAGCCTTCTAGCTTTTTGCAGAGTGCCTAAATGCATTAATGGCAGCATTTCTCTTGTAGGCCAGTGACAATGTGTGAGAATAGCATATGTATGAAATGGGAATATATTTGGGTAATTTCCTTTACAAAGCTTTACTTAAATGGCCAGAAGGAGAATGTTAACGATGCGCTTCTGAGAGAACGTAATACTGATTTCATTTCTATTTGGTAAGAAAGTCCACTGGCTCAGAATATGAGTTTGAAGCAGGCTGCAATTCTTACTCATATGTAATTCTGTCCTTTTAAGCCCCTAGCTCACCAGGTACTTAACTTGTGTGCCTTATCCTCCTGCTGGTGAATACAGAGCTGCCTTAAAGGAGTGACTTGAGAACACTTTCAGATGGCTGCTGTTAGGTGACTGAAGGTAGTTACATCTTGTATCTTCACTGATTGGGTAAGGGAAAATCTAGGAATACCAGCCGCCTCCTTGCAGGAACCCAGCAGCAGTGTCTGAAGCGAGCCTATGTGAGGTTCTCGCTTGTCCCTAAATTGGTTTGATTGTGTGCCATCCTGCTGCAGTGATGGTCGGTACCCAAAATGGCATTCCCTAATGTGTGCATGTTTGTTGCTGAAGTGCCTTTCTGTTACAGAGGAGGAAAAGGGATTTTCAAGTTAAGTTTCCTGTTTTCTCAGTGACTTTGCTTGCTTCTGAGTCACTTATTGTATCTCAAAATGCAGAGTAATGGTTTTTTTCTGTGTGCGCTTTGGATTTTTTTTAATGGTGTAATCTCAAAAAATTAATGAAGAGCACCCATGCCAGTTACATCTTGCTATGAATTTAACCCCATTTAATCACAGTCCATATTGTGACCCAGTAACTACTGGGTTTAAAGAAAAAAAAAATTGTAGTTGAAACAGGACTAAAATCTGAACACTAAAAGGGAATAACTGTGGAGCAACTGAACTGCTCCCTGAACATGGGCTATGCCCACTCCTCAGTGGCTTTTTCCACGCCTTTCTCTGAATGTCAGCAGCATCTTCCCATTCTTGCTTCATACGTAGCAGTGTTGAAAGCGGTGGTCTCTGTACCAACTGAGAAAACTATGTAGTGCGTGCAACCCGGTGTCCCTCCCCAGTCTCAGGGCAAGTGGATGTGCAGGCATGAAGAGGCGTGATGGCCCAAAATCTTCTGTGCAGAAAATCTAAGATGCCTTAAGCCCTACCAGTGTGCCAGAACAGCCTTTCCCCTGTACCCCAGTTACACTGCTTTTTTTTTCCCAAAGTTATGATTGTTTCTGTGACTAAGAATGGGAAAATCTGTTTAGTCCAATTTGGCTTCAATCCATTACACACTGATTCAACTCTAATACAAATGTAATTACACAGAGAGGATAATGTAGAAAGATCAGTTAGAGAGCAAGGGGCAAATGAAGGAGGGAGGCAATTAATTAAAGCTATGCTATAGCAGATAATTATAAGAGAAAATTTGTAACAGAACAGATACATCAGCCTAAATCTTTTCGTCTGATGGGAGTACACAACCACTTCCTTAGAGTTCTGACAGATAAAATGAAAAGACTCTGACCGCAGCACCATACATATCATATCATGTTCTGGCGAGATCTTATCTATTCAGGAATGTCTGTAAAAATAAACTAGTACTGTGCCTGTCAGCTGTTGAACTCTCCTAAGGATAGCAGAAAGAACTTAATGGGGCAGAAGATGATCAACTGACCAAGGCTAGGCACAGTTAATAGTTACACTTGCAAAATCTTAGTAGCAGTTCAGACTCATTTTTGATGGGGATGCAGGGCCCTGTTTCAGCCAGCTGCGATGTAACCCCGCAGGCCCTGACCACCCCCTGAGGATGAGCTGGTTGCAGCTAGCTGTGAATTGATGGCAGCCTGGTGCTCGCTTTCCCACCATTGCTCTTAATGCTTCGCTGGCTCTTCCTGAATTAATGTTATTTCATTGAACCCTGCCCTGGGGAAAAAGTGATGCTTAAAATAACATCATCCCCCATCTTCCTGATGATGATCTGACTAGACTAGTCATCCTGGTTTTAAATCAACGGCTGTGTAAGTGACACCAGAAGATGGCATCATCTGCCTGTAATGCTCTTTAACTCTTTCTGGATCTTCATGCATAAAGGTGGGGGGTTTTGACAATGCACATGTTCTCCACACTGGATTTCATTGTGAGGGAGGCTTTGTGTTTCAGGGTGGTGTATTTTTTTAGTGGGTTCGGGTTCTTTGTTTGGTTGGGATTTTTATAATTGCTTTATAGCTTCCTATAGTTAAGGAAGACAATTTCTCCCCCGCCCCCCAAGTTACAATCCTTTTATCTGGATTGTTTATTGAGTGACCCAAATGAAAGGATTCTAACTTGGAAAAATATTTTGAGTATTGAAGAGTCAACTAAAACATTTTGCTGTTTTATACAAAGTGGTAAAAAATCGATCTATTTAATTTTAGCAAAACCATTTTTTATAGGTGGGCTAACATGATATATATGACTATGCATAATGTGAATAATTTATATGAAGACTGAGATCTATGTGTGTACTTAACACATTTTATATATACTTTAAGCATGTATTGAAGTGTTTTGCAGATCAGAAACAATGGCTACTCTCAAACTCCCTGCTAGCATAGCCCAAACATTTTCTGATGGAGTATCTGTTGACCAGCAGTACTCTATTTCCAAATCTGACCTTTCTGTGGAAGCGTGAGAAAGGAACCCCTGTCGCCCCTCATCACCAAAGAAACTGTTACCTGTCTGACCAAAGGAAATGTTGCTTCTGGGATAATCATCTCGGGTGACTGAGAGTGTCAGTTATGCAGATCCTACACATTTTGCTATTAAATTTTTCCTTTGCCTGGACAAGTGGTCTTGTAGCCCAGCCTCTCCTGAACTATACATATGTCTCTCTGCCTTTGGTGATGCATGGGTATGCAGATTAGATTGTTTCTGTATCTCAGTTCCTCCTAGCTGCCTTTGCAGCACTTTTTAGCTCATTTTGTTGCCTATTCTTCAGGATTTGGCTTCCTTTTATGTATTTATTTTTATTCCTGTTAAACACTTTATGTTCTGGCTTTATAAATACTTTCCCTGATGCACCCTTAACAGTGTTGTCTGGTGTCTGTGGGACATTACCTATCCTTGACACTTAAAATTGCTTTTTGTCATGGGGATCCCAACCCTTTTGGTACCTCCTGGAAGAAATCCTTTACCACCCCTTTACCCGTAGACATATCTCAGCACTGATGACACAAGCATATCATCAAATTTCATCTTGATGGCCATTACTGAGACACCAGGATCAATGCAATGCACAGTAAAGCCACTCTCCCTGCTGATAAGCTATGCCCCTGGCCAGTACTGGTGTCTGTTCATTGGGCTGAATTGTTAAAGACAGCAGAAACTCAATGTTGTTGTTCTTTTTCTCCTGAAGCTCTTTCTCAACTCCAGTGGTCATTCCTGGAGCCCAGAAGCAATGAAAGGAAGCAATATTCTTTTGGCTCTGTGGATAGGAAATTGGTTTTTCACTTCTGAAATGCCCAGGTGTCTTTTCCCTTATTTCTGTGGGACCACCTCTCTATCAGAATCCACATTTTGCTGTTCAGAACCTCTGTCACATGCCCCCTTTTTGGTTTTCCTGCAGCCTGAACAGCTTGGCTAAATTGGTGGCTCATCTACAGAGAAATGGAAATGGAATCTCATTGTTCTTTTACGGTCGTCTGTCCCCCTTCACCCCAGTCTTCGATGAGGGAATTTTTACTCCTTTTGGAGATCTCTGACATCCTGGGCTGTTCAGTAAACTGTCCCAGCTGAGGCTGGCTCAGCTTGAGAATTTCTTCAAGAGGAACCAGAACTCGCTGTCAAACCACATCTAATCTGCCAGGGTGATTTAAACTGTGGACTTGGTATCTAGCTGGAGAACTTGCCCCACAGTTGTAGGAAAATAAGATGACAACAATGTTCACTTTCTTTTACTTTTGTGGTAAGAAAAGCAAGAAAATTCTCTTGCGTTCTGGTGTACTGTGGCTCAATAAAGCCAAGCAGAGTATAGCTGTAGTGGTGTTTCTTGTAAGTACACAATCTGAAAAAAGCCATGGCTTCAGGGATGAAAGGAATTAATAATGATAATGCTTAAGATGACAGCAGCGGAGTATGACTGCTTTTCTGTATCTTGATAGTTTGTTTTATGTGAAGCGGTTTCCCAATAAGCTGTGAATCATACCTTCCATCAGGCATCCAGAAGAGCCAGGACGCAGCTCACAAGCTCAAGGAGGTTCTCATCACTCCTGAGTCTGGCTGAAAACTAACGTTCCTACTAGGCTGCTTAACTCTCTAATCTGGTAATAAGTAGTAAAAATAGCAGCTTTGTGACAATACAGTATTGTCTACAACACGGATAATGCAATATTGTTTGTGACAAAATTGCTAAGAAAAGATGGCTCTTCAGTGCATTCTTCCCGATGGCAGATTACACCTACTCTAACAGGAAGACAGAGGTTTGCCTATCTTGCTCCAAAATGAGCTCTTGATAATGGAGAAAAATAAGGATTAATTCATCGAAACGGTTGTCTTTTATGACTAAGCCCCTACTTGTCATGACTTACAAATTTGCTATTCAGGGTAAAAGCTTGAAACATAAGAGAAATAAAAGGGTGAGGTAATTGGTAATTCATGGGAATAAATCACATTATATAATATAATGTCTTATCACATGCTGCACATTGCTAACTCTCCCTGATGTAATTGCTTTTAAGGAGGGCGTGAGAGCCTTTGTAACTAGCTTGCTCTTCTCGCATCCGTATCAGGTAATGAGGACAACCACTGTGGCTAGAAGAAAGGGAAATCTCTGCAGAAATGCCGAAGAACTGACCGCTGTCATCTTAATTGTATGACTGAGGCTAATTTAATGAAACCAGTACTCTGTTCTTTGGAGGAAACCGGTTTCAGAAGTTGCTTGGAGTTGCTAAAGTCCAGGGAACGTCTGCAACAGACATCAACAGTTGTTGCACTCATCTTTAAGCGGTCTAGTGTCTTGTGGGGAGAAAATGATGGAGGAGGAGATTACACGTGGTACATTGGGCTATGTCTGACAATTGTGATCTAGTGAAATGAGCTGGCCTTGGCACACTGTTGGGGGCAGGAGGGTAAATTGAAGGTATCTTTAGCAGGTAAAGAAGAAATGTTGCCATGCTCCTTGTCAAGAGAGTGAAGGGGGAGGAGGACTGCAACACTGAAGTGTAGGAACAGGCTACAGACTTTGTCTTTCCCAGCTGCTGATTCACTGACTGCATTGTGACAAATTTCTTGTAAATTTAACAAGGTCAAAGCGTCACCTGGAGATACTATTGCTTCTGCTTTTTTTCATAGAAAATAAGGGTAATGTAATGGAGGGAAGCGCTGCCATGACATCCCAGGAGGAGTAAGTATCCTTTAACCTGGTGCTAGGTGGGGCTTGTGTGGGACACAAGCGCAGGTTTCCAGCCCTCTCCCCTTCTTCCCATCTTATTTTCCCCTGAGAGAGCAGCTACAGCTGGAGGCCTAATCCAGCAGAGAGCACCTCCACTTCAACATGGAGCAGGCACGGCCAGGTGGAAATGAAATACCTGCTCCCTGTCATGCATTTTTTTTTCTTTTTTTTTTTCTTTTTTTTTCACCTCGAGCATAAGCATAGTGCCTGTGGTGGACTGAGAGGGATAACCCCCAGTTACTTACGATACATTACCAAGGACATTACCTGGCCGCTGCGGAGAGAGCTGGCGGCGGAGGGCGGCTGTGTGGTGGGAAAGCCGTCTCTCTCTCTCCCTCCGTCGCTGAGGGGGGCCGTTAGAGCCGTTAGGACCGTTAGAGCCGTTAGCGCCGCTGGCGGCCGCCACCTGCCGCGCGGACTACGCCTCCCGGCAGGCCCCGCGCGCGGCGGCGGAGCCCCGGGGGCGCTGAGGGGACGAGGGCTCCGCGCCGCCCGCCGCCCCTCCCCGCGCAGCCGCGCCTGGGCGGGGGGCGAGCCGGGGTGCGCGGCCGCTGCCGGCGCTGAGCGGCTCCTCGCCCCGCCCCGCCCCGCCCCGCCCCGCCCCGCCCGGTCGGCGGCAGCAGGGCGTCTGCGGCACCTGCCCGGCGGAGCGCTCGCTCCCTGCGGCCGGCGCCCGCCCCGCCGAGATGGCGGATCCCGCCGAGTGCAGCATCAAAGTGATGTGCCGGTTCCGGCCCCTCAACGAGGCGGAGATCCTCCGGGGGGACAAATTCATCCCCAAATTCAAGGGCGAGGAGACGGTGGTCATCGGGGTGAGTCTGCCGCATCCCTCTCCTGCCTGCGCGGTGCCGTGACGGGGCGAGCATCCCTCCCCGCGGCGAGCATCCCTCCCCGCGGTCCCGCAGCAGCCGCCCCCCCCCGCCACCGCCGGCGGGCCCCGCGCCCATTGTTCCCGCTGCGGCGGAGCGAGGGAGGGGCGGCGGCGGCGGCGCCCCCCGCGGGGCCCGCTCCCCTCCGGCGGGGCCGGGCCCCCCCCCACGGCGGGCGAGGGGCTCTGGGCTCTCCCCGGGGGTCGCCGGCCGGGCCCGGGGAGGGGTGGGGGCGCGGGGGCGGCCGGCGCTGCCGGCGCTGATGTCATGCCGGTGACTGGGCATGCTCGCCGGCGCTCCGCGGGGGCGGCCGTCCGCGCCTCCGCCGCGCCCCTGCGGCAGCCGCGGGGGAGAAAGTTTTCCCGGTGCGCGGGGGGCTGCGGCGGGATCCCCGTCGGCGAGGCTGCGGGAGCGCTCCGCACCCGGGGCCGCGCAGCATCCTCCGCACCGCGCAGCATCCCGCGCGGGCGCGGAGCCCGGCGAGGCGAGACAAAGCCGAGCCGGCTCCGAAACGCCGGGCTGCTCCCCGGGGCGAACGGTGCCCGGGCGCGCCGCGGCCCAGGGCGGGTTGTTGCGCTGTGCCTGTCCCGCGGGGCTGCTGGAGGGCTGCTGGGGGTGGCTGGGGGCTCCTGGGGGACTGCTGAGGGTGGCCGGGCAGCGCTGGCAGGAGGTGCCGGGGCTGGCGGGTCCCTGCAGAACAACCGGGGGACTGCATAAGCATCATTAGTTAAAATGACCCGGGCGAGGTGGAGTTTTTTCTTCTCCTTAAAAAAAATCAGTTTAAACATCGAGTAACTACCCGCTTGCAGCAATGACGTATCTAAACTCTGCCTTTTCCCCACGCTTCGTAGGGGGTGGGCTGTTGGCAATAGCAAAGGCTTTAAATTGAACAAAGCGTGCGCGTATCTGGGCCCTCCGTGGTTGGGGATGTGGCTCCTTTGCCGAGTGTTTAACATGGCGCAGCGCGTTCATCAGCCCTGCACAGGAAAGTGCCTTTGCTTTTCCTTCTCCCAGCTGGAGCGTTCCCAAGCGGGTGTCTCGGTTGGGGTTGCGTTCAGGAGTCAGCCGGAGCTGGTTTGGGTGGGTGTACGTAGACAAGACCAGGCGCTGTAACTTGGGTTGTATTCTTGGTTCACTGTCTAACCAGCCCACGTCTTCGGTGCTTTGTTTTATATATTGGTCCACTGTGGTTAAACCTATAACACGATCCACACTGTGCTATGATAAAGAGATCTTAAAACTACTTGTTAATACAAACAACGAGCAATCACTTGTATGATTTGTTAAGATTCTTATTAAAACCTTGAGTTTATTAGAAACTTTTTTCATAAAAGTTGCAAAACAGCTACGCGAGGAAAAAACTAGTCAATTCTGGGCATAAGTGGCTAACTTGTTTTTCTTAATTTGTTTTTATTAAATGTTTTCTGTGTTAGCCAAATTACTTTTCTTTATTTGAAGGTTAAAGTCGTAACACCCACGACAGTCTGTTGACAATAGAACAATCAAATGGGTTATCAATCTCAGTCAGCAATGGAGGGCTGTCTTTGGTCAACAGCTATCTGGAACGCAAGCGTAACTGTAGCACAGTCATCGGGATGTTTAAGAAACAAATGTCAGCAAATTCCCCTCCTCCCTCTTAAAGAAATAAACCCTCAGACATGTTAAAGGTAGATTAAAATACATCTGCTGTAAATCCCTTAACAATGCTATCTTTTTAAGAGGAGCAGAACTTAGAATCCTTTTTTCCCACCTAAGTGAAGGTGCAAGTCTATAATGCACCTTGATCTATAAAGTATCTCTTGTCTGGGAAAACAGTAACTATGATGCTTCGAAAAGGGTATTTCTGTCTTGCAGACAGGAGATAATTCCTTTCGTAAAGGTAAAAAGGAAAAATAACAGCAACTGTCAATTTCCTATCATGGAAGTTTAAACAAATAGTTGGAGAGAAACAAGAAAAATACACCGATTTATTTATATAAATACATATAAATAAATATTTTTATATGTATATTCCATTTGGCAGGATCATTCAGGGGGATTATTTGCCATCTTGAAAATCTAGCCAAAAGCTTAGAGTGTGCCTTTCCTTTCCCTTCACAGGGCAAAGTACAGGTCTCTTTTAGGTGCACGTTTTTGTCGTCATAACTAATGCAATATGTCCTCAAATACAGCTGCTTTTTTTCAAAGAGAAGCCATCTGCCTGGGGTTCCGTGGGGATATTTGTAGTTTTGTAAGTGTAAATGAACATGAAAATCTTTCCATATTCTTTGTCTTCTTTATTCGCGGTACTGAGCTTGCTGAGCTGTGGTGTAACTCGACCTACAGTGGATGCCACTGCAGTGGGGCAGTGAAAGCAGCACCGTTTGTTATTATTTACTGGTTTAGAGAGACTGCTTAGCTCCAACAAATAACGCCTGGCAGGGGACAGGGATCCTAATTCTGGTGGAAGATGCTACCAGAGTAGACTTCCTTCTAGAAAAGCAGGATTTTAGTCTCCAAAAGCTCTTAGAAACATTACATAAAGCAAAAATAAACCAGAACCAAACACTTTTTTTTTTGATGTTTTACTATAGCAGTTGAAAAACACTGCAATGCAGCTTTTATTTTTGTTCCATAAAATATTGGAAAGAAAGGGGTTCTGTTAAAATTTAAAAAAACAAACAACACCCCCTCCCCCCGAGGAATTCTGTCGTCATGTCAGAAAAAGTAAAATATGAATGATTTAAAGGAAATGTCTGTTTTTTCTGTCTAGTAAGTCTGAATAAATTTACTTCTCCTTCCCAACAAACAATTGTGGGGAAAATGTTTTCTTTCTGAACCTCCCACTATCGCCTCCCATTATACTTCTCTAGCCTCTTGAGCAGATTTTTCAACAAAAATTAAAGATCGCGACTCGGTTTCTTGAAAACCAACAGCAGTGAAGGAAGTTTAACAACTTAGGCTTGAGTTTCCTCATGCCATGAATAAAGCTGTATCTCTACAGTGCCTGTGGTTGTGTGGTTCAGAGCTCTTTGTCAGGGAAGTCCTAGGGCAATGTTCTCACTCCATTCAAACCAGTTAAACCCCTCGGAGTTGGGATTTGACCCACTGTCTTATATTCTGGCTTCTTCCATCCATCTTCATGCACTTTGCACGTGCAACGCAGTGAAGTATGGAAGATTAAAATGTCTTGCCTTACATTTTCCTTTGGTTAAAACAGAGAAAACCCAGTGTATTTTGATTCTACTTTAAAGTTTAAAATATAAAAGCCTTTTCAATGTATCTCATCTTTAACCATGGCAGGAAAAGGCGACAGTGGTAAATCCATCGCTTTCTTTTGCGGTTAGCTACCCAACAGTCTCAACAGACTGCAGTTTCATTTTATGTTTCTGCTCCTCTGCAACCTCAAGGTGACTCTCTGATTGATTGTGTTGGCTGCCATACCTAAAAATGTATTTTTCTAGCTGGCTTGCTTCTTACGGTCTTGTTGGAGAGCGTGGAGCTGTTTGCTGTAGTAAGCAAGTGAGGCAGTCTTCTGGCCTGTGGTTTCTTCATGCTTCCCCCGTTCCTCCGACTGCTTTTATTCCTGAGCATCTGCAAAGGAAGGATGCAGAGAGGCTCGGCACCTGGTGGGATGCTCTCCCTGGGGATACTTTTCCGGTTTAGGTTTATGGGGGAGAGCACTTAGCCCTTTTCCCCCTCCCCTGTTGTAAACAATAGAGGAATTTACTTGTGAAGGAATATTTTCACCTCCTTTCTCTGTTAGGACTAGAATGACCGCTTCCTTTTTTAGTGCAAGGCTGATCTGAAACTGATTTTTCAGTTTAGAAAGGAGAATGTCCAAAACGAATCTTTCTAGCCAGCTCGGAAACCTCATGTTAATATTACCAGAAAGAGGATAAAAGACTCTTCATTCTGTTTGTCAGCTGCTTTTTGAGCTGCAGCGGGAGGGCATGTGTAAAGCCCGGCTTAGCAGGAGCTGCTGAGCACTGCAGTTCTCCGCTGCGCGCTCGGTGTCAGGCGGGCAGCGCAGAGCCTTCCTCAGCCCCTCGCTGCCTGCGCTGGGGGGCTTTAGCCTAACTCTCTGCCAGCTCCCACAGCAAACTGCCTGTGGGAAAACCAGCGGAGAGCTACGGGGTAAACGGGAGGGTCCCCGCAGGATCGTGCTTTACTCACGTGGGGGAAAATTCTGTTATTTCAGCTGCGAAACATTCCACGTAATTAACTATTGTGCCTAAAACCAAACAAAAAATATCATCACCTGATACTCTGCTGCTGTGCGATGGTCATTGCTGTTTTGCAGTGCCATATTCCATGAAGTAAAAGAAAACAAAAATTGACAGCCGATTCCTTTGCAGCGGGTGGGGTGGAAACTGAGTAGGGCTGTGGGGTTTTTTTGATACTTTCTGCTATAAGTACTGCTTGGAGTGTTGCCTTGCGGAGAGATTCTCGCTTATTTCCATCCCTAGAATATCTGGGGATGTTTCACCTTTTATTTAATGTACGCGAGTAAAGTCAGTGGAGTTTGTACTAATGAAAATAAGTCATGTTCTTAAGTACCTCCTGTACAGAGATCTCTGTAGGCTGCTAAGCAGTTGTCACTCTGTGGTTAAGACAGGCCCACAAAAAAACCCCTGGGATAGTAGATAAATGACTAGTTAAAAAAAAAAAAAAAGGAAGAAAAATCCACCCTGTGCTGCATGGCTTTTTTCATGGGGTGTGGTACATTGTGCTTCTAACAAAAGCCAAGCATCCACCTCTACCTCAAAATGCACAGCAGTTCTGCTTACGGAGGGTTTGTTCATGACGTATCTATAAATACCTCTTATAAAAAGCTCATACCGGTTTGATGTAGGATGTGAAGTGAGATGGGACTTCTGTCTTGGTGTAAAATACGTCAGTGGATACACAGCCTGCCATTTTCCTAGCAGAAGGCTTAATCTGAGAACCTAATGCTTGCTTTGTCTCCCAGCATCTTTGGTGTGTTTTCCAGCTCTGATCGACTCTTCTTTTCCGGTGTAGACTGAGCAAGTTTTGTATGAAAGCTTTTGTGAAGGACTGTCGTGAGATACAAGTAGCTGGCGTGGCTAAGCATGACATTTGAATGGAATCGATGGTATCTGAAGACACCAAGAGCTGACAAATACCTTTGTGGGAGCTGTTTCTTTCAAAAGTGTTGCTAATCCTCCTACACCCTAAGATTTTCCGGTACCCTGACATAAGCTGCAAATGTCCCTAACCCGCTGCATGTTCCTGTTTTGTGGATGAGATGAGCCGTGATGTCCTGTGCTCGTTCCCCTGTGGCTTTGGGCTATGTTGCTTTCAGGTCAGACTATTTCCAGAGCAGCAGCAGCACAAGACTGACAGATCTGGCGCTTGCTTTTTTTGGGTGATTTCTCTCAGTAGCTTAAGCCAATAGGTATCTCGGGAAGAAGTGGAAGCCTGTAGATCATAGCACATTGCTGTTCATTTGGGAAAGAACAAATACAAGATGATTCCACTGGGTCTGGATGGCTTTTCTGTGCCTTGTAGAAGAAATGATTTCTTTTACTGAAGAACTGCTGTGGTAGCCATTCAGGGAGCTGCTTGATTTTTAAAGAGAGTAGTTGTTTTCCTAAGGCATACTGCTGTGCTTCGCACTTATTTTCAGAAGCTTGTGTAGAAGGTTAAAATCACGGGACAGGTGAGATGACTGGTAGAGTAGTTTTTTGGGTCTGTTTTTACAGTGTGTTGGCTAAAGAATGAAACTGTTCTGGAGCTAATAGGAAATACAATACATTTATCTCTTGACACAGCGATACTTCCATAAAGCACCGAAGCAAATGTAATGTACAATAGTACTTACTCTCCCGTAATGTAAGTCAGTGGAAAAAATCTGTCTTGATAAGGGCTTCCAAAAAAGTCTTTGAGCTTTTCCAAACCCCAGACATTCTCCTTCTCCACCACCAGCCTTTGCATCTGTCCAGTCCCATAACCTGGGCTGGGTCGGTACGGGACGGGGAGACAGCTTTCCTAAGGAAACGCTGGGTTTGCATGGCAATGGAGCACGTGTAGAGCTTTGAAACATGGCACGGGGCAGAGCGTGGCATCGTTTAGAGGGCAGCGAGGGGCTGCATGAGCAACACCCTCATGCCTGCCCGAGCCCCGTGGGTAGCGATGCTCTGGGGGCTTCCCCCAGGCTGCACCGCAGGAGTAGGGGATGAGCAGCAGCTGATTCAGCTCCCGGGACTCTGCTGGCACCAAACCAGTTTTCTAAGATGCTCCCTAGACAGAGATACTTTCCTCCCAGTTAAGGTTCGAAGCAAAATCCTCAGCTTGTTAAATGCTGCTTGGCACATTCTTGCTAGATTTAAGCACAGATAATCACTTCTGCGGGGACAGTGTGGTTTGGGGGTTTCTATTTGTTTCTTTTCTGAATCCTCTGCTGTTTCTCTTCTGGATGGGATATTCTTTCAAGCCTGTCTCTAAGTGCTGAACTGGGGGAAATTATTCAACACGGATCAATGGGTACTCCTTGGATGAAGTTGTATGTGCTTTTCTGTTTTCTAAAAATGTAGTGAGAAATAAGGTGTGAAAATAGCTTCTATTTATTGGTGGTGGTGCTAGAAGGATGATTTACTCAAAATACAAACCTTATTATTTTTTCACCAGAGCAATTTCCCTTTTGTGTTTCCTCAGGGCATTGAAGGCTTTTAAAAATCTTTTTCTAATCCCATTTGGATATCTTTCTCTAAAAATATCTTCATCCTGCATACCTATCCTGTCAGAAACATGGATTCCTACTTAAGGCTTTGAAACTTAAAATATAGCTGATATATTTCAAACAACCGGAAAATGTAGTCTCATGCCACTCTCAACGTTGCTTTTTTCCTCCGGTAGCTCCTGCAGAATGCCTTTGGTTTAGACCAGTTTAGACCATTCAGCATCTGTACTCGCGTACCTCCTTCCAGCTTGTTGCGGTCTTTGTTTCCTTCCCCTGAGATGCAGTAGTTAGTCACTCGTGTTTGGATTCATTTTTGCAAATGGCTGTTCAGTCTGGTACAGTCAGATTTATCGGTATTTGGGGAAGTCTGGGAGTATTTTTTTTTTCTGCATCGTTGGAGATGATTTCTCCTGAAGCTTCTTGCCCTAAACGAAGGCTTAACGTGCAGTGAGGAAGCTGTTAGGGAGCGATGTACTTACATCTCCACATATTGTTTCAATGTTTCAAACTGTGCCAGAAGAATAAAAGACCTTACAAAAGATAAAATGAAGGATGAGATGCCACTTATAAGTCTTTAATATTAATATGCTTTTCTCTGTAGTAGTTTTTTGCAGATTGGGGTGGGGGAGGGATGCTTCCGTAAAAACAGGTACTTAGGAGGGGAGATTATTTAATTTAGTTTTTCTTGACAGTTTTTAACTGGGCTGCTGACACCCTTGGTGTTACCTTTGTGCCCTTCCTGTTATCATTAAAATGACTCACCTTAGGATTTGTTTTCTTCCAGCCTTACTGGTTCTGAAATGCCTAATGTGTCTCCAGGCACCAACACACATTTCTAACTCTGGAACCAGCATATCAGAGCAAGTTGCAGAGCTGCAACACCTGCAGATCTCACAACTGTGTTTTCTTAAAGGTGGGCTTTTCCTTCCGCTGAGGACACTGTTAAATGGAAGTTAAATATCTTGTGTCATCAGTATTTGTCTGTTCTTTTGTTTGAAGGCTTCAGCGTGCAGAAATTGAGCTGCGTTGTTCATTGGCAATACGGTATGCTTAGGGAGAAGGGGAGTTGTGGACATGTGTTGAAAAGGGGGCAGTGGCATAGGAGAAACAAATGAATGGGGTGACCCGCTCTCTGCTTGGAAAAGAAACACCCGTAATCCAGTTTCCACCTATTAGCTTCCGTGGCTTGTGACGGCCTGGTTGCTGATGCATTTCTTGTTAAATTCTGGCTGGTTTAGTTGAATACAAAAGGGCATTTGGAATTTGGCATGAATGTTTTCATCAAAAGATCTCTTCTACACGAGGGGATTTATTTGCGGTTTGGGGTTTTTTTCTTTTTTTGTCTTGACATAGACAGCAGTCCTGTGCACAGGATGTTTTGTGTCTGTTTTTGTTGGGTGCCTTTGAGCTTGACGTGTTTTGTCTTAATGTAGTCCAACAAGACCAAGCACAATTACCTACCAACCAGTTTCAGACCCTTTACTTTCCCTCTTTTGTTTGCTCTTGTGTTGCTGCAGCCTTTTACAACTCGGAGGTCATGTCAAGGTAAGACTCATTCTGAAAAGTTATTTACCAAGATACTCAGATGACTTAAAAAAACCTGTATCTGCATGGGAACGAGTCTTGGCTCAGGGTCTGCTCCCAATTCTCTGTGTTGTTGAGAACCAGGATGCTGCAGGGTGAGGCAGCAGAGCTCTGCTTTGGCAGTGGGCAGAAAAATGAAGGGACACTGGATCCACGTCGCTTGAGACAACAGGGTGTGCAATACGGGGTAATCTACGCTTCGGCTGACGCTGCGGGTGTAGAAGCAGAAACGGGTTTTAGAGTTGCTCAGTAATTGCTTGACACTTTTGCCTTGACTGCGGTGTTGCCAATGTTTGTTTTTCCCGCTCCACTGGGAAGGTGCACATTGGATAATGGTGCTTGTCTGTGTGATGGCTTTGTGAACTGGGAAAATACCTTTATTCAATTTTATTGGATTTTGGAGTGTGAAAATATTGCATACTTCAAAACAAAACCAACACAACAGCAAAAAAACCTTTACCTTAAAATAGCCAAAATGGGATCCTTCAGAATCTTAAAGGTGTGGTATTGCTGATGGATTCCTGGTTTTATTCATCTACTGGAAAGAGCCAAGCTGTTTCTATATATTTATGGCCTCTTTGGTTCTTGACTTTTTATGGGATGTCCTGGAAATGCATGTGATTGTTATCAGCTTCCCATTATAATATCAATAATTGGTCCCATGACAGCTTCAGAAAATGCTTATTTTCAAATTATGAGATAGAGCGTAATTGAAACCAAGAATGTTGGATTTTTTCCCCATGAGAAATGAGTATTCAGAGATAAGAACTTAAATATTTAATAGTAGTCCTCTTAGATGTCTTTGCTAAAAGTGATTCATTTTTTCAGTGCTTCACTCTCTGCTAAAAGAAGTCTTACTCCGCTACCTAGTCTTACTCCTTACTCCTATCCTATAATGATGGATAGGAGATGCTCTTGGCTGGTGTAAGAGATTCTCTTCTGGGTCAGGGAGCAGTAGGATTCTGGAAAAACTGTGGTTGTTTTGAAGCTGCTGTTAAACATTTCTGTTGCGTGAGGAGGATGTGATACGTACTGAAAGACACGTTTTCTTATATGTCAAATGGCCCAAGGGCTTGCAATAACTTTTGCTGTACTCCTGAACAAAATATTCCTGAATTTACTTGGATATCGTTGCTATGATAGAGTCTTTTCTGTTTCATTGTCCTTGTGGCAGCCTGTGAGGTAGGGAAGGCCTCTTATTTTGGGGGGTGAAAGTTGACTTTTAAAGTCACATTGGGAATCTGCAGGGAAGTTGAGTCTCTGATACACAAGCATCAATCTGATGGCTAAATTATTCCCTCACTTAGCAAAGGATGTGCAGGAGACCATTATCTGAATTGGGGTAACTGGGTTAGTGAATATTTTTAGCAAAGCTGTTAACAGAAGTCGGATTTTTCTGCAGTTGTAATCTCTTTTCTTGACTGTACAGTTCTCCTGAATTGCTCGCATCTCTCTATTTAGGCCAACAGTGAGATGTGGATAATGCTGCAACTTCTTGCAGAGCTTTGAGATTTTATATTGTTCACTTAGTAATAATCTGTTCCAAAAATCTACTAAGGAAAGTCATCTGGCTTTCTTTTAATACCTTGCTCTGTAGTACAAACAGCTCAGCAGCTGTACTTGCAGGCACTAGAGCCTAGTGAGGGAAGCACAGAATGCAGTTGGAGGGTGTATGTATCTATGTGTGTATCTGTATGTATACTGGACTAGCTCATAACACGCCGTGATGTTCCATCAAGAGGTGCTTGTGGCTAATTCAGCTGGAGCAGGCACAGCAAATGTGTATGTCTTGCCTTGGTCGCTTGTACCTGGCAGGATTTGCTGATGGCTTGATTGATGCTGCGTGCCCTTTTAAAACACAGCGACTGCTGTGACCCTGGGAAGCCACGCTACGCCCAGGTTTTACTGCTGATGCTCTTAGGAGCTGTTTCAGTTACACTGCAAACACAGTTGCCTGCACCCATGCAGCTCAGTCTTCTCCAGCTGCAGCAGTCAATTCCTCTTTAACAGCCCAACAGTGATTTTTGTCACCGTATAAATCATACAAAATGCCACTGCTGAAGATTGACCTGTTAGTCTCGAACTGCTACCCCCATGTCATATCCATCCTCTGCTTTTCTCCCCTTTTATATTACCTTTTATTTTTTTTCCCCTCCTTTTTTATGTCACATTTTGTTTGGGTTTTCTCCTCTTAGAACCTATCTATATGCTTTTTTATTTTCTTACCACTTTCTGGGTCAATCATAAATACCCAGTGGAAAACTCTGCTGTCATTTGATAAACACATTGGCTTGATTATTTTTCACTTTATGGTATCTTTTACAATTTAACTTCAAAGCAAAGTAGTTCAATGATGCAAACAAATCTTAAAGCAAAGTTAATCTTGCTATACAGAAGCACGTGTTTCTTTATATTTGAAAAAAAATGTTTGCTTATATCGGTAATAGAGGATTTATTCTGTCCATTGCTTCCTGTATGTGCAGCCCAGATTTGCTGAGTATTACAGAATAACCTTAGCCATAAACTTCAAACAAAACTGTTGCCAGCATAAACAATTTATTTCAATTGTACCATATGTGATCACTGAGCTGTGAAGCACTGCGTAAGAGTTGCCTTCCCTCTTTCTGTGCTGGAGGAAGGTAGGACTCTGCTGCTAAGAGCTGAAGGAAAATGGAAGCACCTAAGGCGGTTTCATACCCGGTGTGTTGTGCGAGCCAGTGCCAGATCTGGGTAAAAGAATGAGAAACGTAAACCCCTGGTTGTCAGTGCCCGGCTCGAGAAACACCGGACTCACCCGCAGAACTGCTCCCCTTTGGGGGAAAAAATGCTGAGATGAGTCACTGCTATCTCCATCCTCTAATCAAGATGTTTGAAGGGCTGCTTATTTGAGACGGCTACGAATGCCTGTACGTGCAGCAAGTGCAGAACTGGCTGCCTCATTCGGAGCGGTGGGAAGCGCTGCCTTCAGCAGCCCTCCAGGCTCTTCATCCTCGTGGCAGAAGGACGGGAGCTGCCGCAGGGGGAACCGGCTCCCGGTGCTGCCTGCGGTGCTTGCTGAAGGCTGGCTGTGTGCAGAGCTAGTGGAGAGGCTTACGGATGTGGTTGTTTGCTAGAAGCAGACTCAACTATTGCTTTGTTTTTAAAATTTTTTTTTAGATTCACTTTTGTCAGAATTGGTCAATAGTATATCACTTAACATGGGACTGAGGTTTTTCTTAAAATTAAATGAACTCTTCTTAAGTTTTATGATATGTACATGTGCTATTTCAGCAACGGCAGTACTATATGAATGTATAATTTTAACTGAGCTGAATACAGTGCTCTTCTGGCTTGGTGCAAAGCTTAATCTGTTCACCTTAGTAGAGCTTGCATTTGGCCTGTTTTGGATTCAGACCTTGTACTGGAGCTGAACACACCTGGATTTGACTTGCAAGTGACCTTAGGCTCATCAGCTCTTTGGTCCTCTGTTTATGCAATGGAAACACTCCTTCCTTTTCTCTTATCTGTTATTGGGTTAGGTGGTTTAAATTTCAGGGTTTTCTGATTTTTGGTACTACGGTAGCTGCCAGTACACACTTCAGTTTCATTTTGAGAAAATCGTTTGGGACCCACTCTTTAAAAAGCAAGAAGCCTGAAAGCTGAAGCAGCTGCGTGTCTCTGTAGTCTTGCTGGTGGACGTGGGAATTCAGAGCAATTATTCCATCCTGGAGAGAGGTACCCTCTGTCTTTAGGATTTGGAGTCCATTGCTGTGTATCTGTCCTTCTTTTCTAAAGAGCCATTGGTAACCGTATAAATGTATTTCTACGGCATGCAATGGCTGAACTGTGTGAACACACTCGTAGGTGTGCGGGGGCAAACGCTGGAGCCCCGCTGCTCCTCCAACTCGCTACAGCAGCAGGAGCTCCTGCTGGGAGCCGTGTAGGGGCAGCGACGGCAGCGCTGTCCCGCTGGTACAGCTCTGATCCGGCGCTGGGGGTTTTTTTCACGCGATCATCTAAGTGCAGCATTGCTAATAAGGATGCCTTCTTGCCCTGGATGTGTGTAGTAGGCAGTGATCAGCCTCTCTAGGTAAGCTGCTCCAAAGGGAAAGCGGGCAGCTCCTTTTTGCTGCCATTGCACACTTGGGGTGTCTGGGAAAAGTTACCCCTTCTCTTGAAGGGGTACGGGGGAGAAGGGCCAGGTGGAGACGAGGCTGTGTCCATTTACCAGTTATCTCCAAGGCTGAGCTGGTTTGTGTAACAACTGCTTGCTTTTTAATTTTTGCTTTTTATTATTATGAAAAATGCCATTTGGAGTGGCATGCGTTTCAGAAACTTTGGGATCTAGGAATTGTAAGTTGGATAAAAGATGGGGAAGACAAGAGACCTCTGTGGCTTCAGGACTAAGGGGTCTGGGTTTTGGGGGGGTTTTTTTGGCAATAGTGCCAAAGGATAAGGGTGGCTGGAGGTTGAAGTCCGTCAGCAGAATGGCTTGTGATTTAACAGGAAGAGCAGCTGCTTATGCTGATGCAAATAAAAGGTCTTAATGATTGTTTGCACCCTCCTTATCCTCCTTATTTTCTGCTACTTGACAGTCCTGTGTCTTGCAGGTTTTGTTTGTTTCTGCTAGAGAGAAATAGGAATATGAATTATGATTTACATACAAGACATGTTTATATGACTGTCATTTTATAGGTCATGGTCCTTTCTTCATCTTCCTTGCCACAGTGGGCCAAGAAACAGCACAAGGGCTTTCACTCACGTCTGTGAGCGTTTAACACGATCACTTCTTGTGCCTCCTGAAGACTATAAGGGAAGGGAGTGTGGCAGCCAGATTGTACCCTGCTCTGAAGATATGGGAGATGCAGAAGGAATACATCAGCATTACTAAATCTGATAATAGAATTACTCTCAGATAATTCCAGTCAGCATTGCCTGTTTCTGGATAATTTAGCAGAAAGTAGGGCTGGTCTGCTGATCTCATTGCTGTGCTGTAAGAAGAGATGTGCTGTATATGTAAGCTGTCATGCATTTCTAGCTGCAGGGAGGGCACAGGAAGGGGTTATGAGCCAGAAAATCTATTTTTGCACTTAAAACCCCAAAAATTACCAAAGAAGGTCCAAGCAGTGCATTTCAAAAAGAAATTCTGCAGCTCTTTATTCTTACGAAGTTCACAGGAGGATATTTTGCTGTGTGTGCCTGGGTGTGTGTGTTTTAACCAGCTCAATATTACCACTTTTATTCATGTTATTTATGTAACTGTTTGAGCTGTATTCTGTGTAGTAACACAATCAGAACGCCTCTGCCAGCTGTCCAGGAAAGCACAACTTGTCACCACAAATTTCTCAGTATGGGACAAGTTGGCATAGATGTTCTTGCTACCAAATGGAAAGCCATTTGGAACCAGTTCCACTTGAATTTTGAATGAGATGTAAACAACTCTGAATTTCTTGGTGATTGACTTAATCTATCAGCGATGGATTAACTTACCAGAAATGCAAAAAACAGATCTTTAAATACTCTGTTTTCCTCCTGATAACTGGTGCAGAAATGGAGGAGGCAGTAATTCTAGTTTGTAAGGGGTTGCAGTGTTTTTGTAAGGATGATTTTTTTTTTTTGTCTCTACTTGTCTAATTACCTAATGTGATTTTTATGAACTAGAGGTACAAATAAGAATGCCCGTACTGCAATAGGATTGCTGCGTATTACCAAACCAAGCACTGCAGTATCATGACCCTGCTCCCACAAATGTATGGCGTTTACAAATAGCATTGGGGTCTCTGTTTAACAGTTTCCTATTTAAGCTTTCCTAGCCCCCACTACATCAGAGAGAGAACCCTTAATTTTTTAATATTATTAAAAACTATTATTTATGTATAATTACCTGGCCCCAAATGTTGTAGCTTGAGGAAGATTGGATGATTGGTGCTAAAATTGTGAGATTTGGACATATCAAGTAAAACTGAGAGTTCTGCTTCCCCCCCCCCAGCTAATGAGATGAGATATATAAGGAAATCAGTGCAACAAGCCAAGAAGCAGAAGCTTGTTGGTTGTAAGGTGACGGATGGGAGTGAGCAGGTTCCTCTCTATGCCGAGGGTACGGATGGCAGGAACTGGTGCTCTTGCAGGCTAGAGCCGAAGCTCCAAGTGACCAGGCTTGTGCGTGGCCGGTGCCGGGTGGCTTTGTTCCTCCCAAAGGGGAGCTGCCTCCTCTCTCCTCCACCCCTGCCTGTCTTAAATTGGATGAAATGGCAGGGTGAGAGGGAACTGGGCAAATTGAGATAAGAATCAGAAGAAAAGGTAGAAGGAATCAATAGAAGTGTTACCAGAGTGTAAAGGAGGTCAGCGGTTTTGCAATGGGAATCAAAGTCCATATGAAACGCTGCAGTTCCTGCACGTTCCTTCCTGGAAGAGCTAATCTCGCTCCGTGTTCTTATTAAATAAGCTTTTTAGATGTGCATTTCACATGTGAAGCACAGACCTCGCAGTAACAGGGTGTCACACCAGGCAGCCGTGGTCTGCCCCAGGTGCTGGAGAGTCCGCAGTACCAGAACGGAGAGAAACAGCGGATGCACAGAAGCTCATCAAAATGGCCGCACTCGTGCATGGGGTCTCTGTTCTGTGAACGCTGCTCTCCATCCGTGTTTGAAGAGGTTTGTTGCCAGGAGCAACTTGTCTGCATTACTCGGTGACAGGGTAATTGCTCTGCCTGCTTCAACATCTGAGCTTCTGTGAAGGCTCTTCCATGCTCAAACTGTAGCTGTTACTGTAGTAGTTGAGATGCAGAGCTGAGTATTTCCAATATACAACACGAGTCTAGGCTACGAACAGTCAAGCTACAAAATAGAAGGTAATGCCAGGGCAGCTGTGCATCGAGTATCTCTATAGATAAAACTAGATACAGCACTGCACTGTTTGCTGCCCTTGTAGTTCTTCTTTGAGTATCACTTTTCAATAGAAAAGGTAGAGGGAAGTACAGAAATAGTGGTGCTGTCATTCTCCTTCCTTAATTCTCTGATGTGTTTGCAGTGTGTATGTTTTTAATTAGACTGCATGAAAGGAGGCTGGGACAGGCTAGTGATAATGTTTCTGTTGTATTGTAGGCTTTGAAATTCCCGCTACAACGTCAGGTCAGTAAAGATTCAAGCTCCCAGCGCCACTGGCATTTAGTATCTCGGTTTGTAACTGAGGAAGCAAGTCAAAGTTGTTGTTACTGGTCTCCCAATGAATCAGGAACTCACTCAACCAGCAAGGTATCAAGCGGTGAGGGTTATTTCCAGATCTCTGGGAGTACAGTTACTCCGTTAGATTATGGACGCTGGTGTCTTCCTCTCAGCTGTCTTGGACGCTACTAGTCTGGGCTTTTGAACACGTGAGATCTTTCAGTTCTTGAGGGCAGAGGAAAATAGTCTACATGTACCAGCGTTGCCGTTGGTCCTATGGTTTGCTGTTGGTGATTATGGGATGAGAATAATTTAACCCTGTTTGGTGGAGCGTGTCCTCAGTGGAGAACCACGTTCTCACCATGGCGTGCCGCCATACAGGCGGCATTTTGGCTCCACACAGGTCACCGTGAAGGGAGGCAGTTTGGGGAGCAGAGATGTGCCCGGACTCGCTGCGTACACTGACTGTTGGGGTCTGGGCTCGCTGCTGTTGTGATTGCCAGGACAGTTTTGAGACCCTCCAGGAACTCCTCCCTCAGGATTCAGGCGCACAATAAATCAGTGGCTCTGGATTAATCCCCAGGAGACTGAATGAGTATATAGCCCAGCTGCAAATGTGACAGTTTATGCTTGTGAAATGCTTTCTCTGCAGAACAAATACCGTACAATGCAGGCAGTGGGGTGCAAGCATCTCTCTTGTTTCTTTTTGCCAATATATATCCAGCCTGACGGGATGCTCCATGACCAATGGTGTGGTTTGTTCTCTGATCCCCTTCAATCCTTGGTTTTGCGGAGCACGCTGAAAAGAAAGCTGCTCTACGGACCAGTGATGCCCTCTCATTTCATTTTGACCTCTCCTGACCTGAGGTGGATTTGAATCTACAACTGACAGTGCTCAGTATCCCATTACTAATCTCCTGAGCCACCCAGTTGCCTCATAAATCTGTAAGTGATATGTTTAACAAAGTGGAGATTAACACAACACTGCCACGGCAGAATTAAGATGTAGTTATGTCTTGAGCCGGGGCTGGTTTATGTTGCGCTTCTCTTCTGTAGGTGGAGCTGAAGGTCAGCATCTTACTTGGGATTTTTACTTCACCAAAACTGCTTTGTTTCATGTTTTGAAATACCCACCTAGCTTTTTTGCTTTTTGTTGGAATGTTATTGTGCTGGGTTTGGCTGGGATAGAGTTAGTTTTCTTTATAGTAGCTAGCATGGGGCTCTGTTTTGGATTTGTGCTGAAAACAGTGTTGATAACCCAGGGATGTTTTAGCTGTTGCTAAGTAATGTTTGCACCAGTCAAGGACTTTTCAGCTCCCCGTGCTCTGCCGGGCGCGTGGGAAGTTGGGAGGGGGCACAGCCAGGACAGTTGATCCAAACCGGCCAAAGGGCTATTCCATACCATATAACGGCATGCTCAGTGTATAAAGCTGGGGAAGAAGAAGGAAGGGGGACGTTGGGAGCGATGGCGTTTGTCTTCCCAAGTCACCGTTACGCGTGCTGGAGCCCTGCTGTCCTGGAGATGGCTGAGCACCTGCCTGCCCGTGGGAAGCAGTGAAGGAATTCCTTGCTTTGCTTTGCTTGTGTGCGCGGCTTTTGCTTTCCCTATTAAACTGTTTTTATCTCAACCCAGGAGTTTTCTCACTTTTACCCTTCCAATTCTCTTCCCCATCCCACTGGGGGGAGTGAGTGAGCGGCCGCGTCGGGCTTAGATGCCGGCTGGGGCTAAACCACGACAGTTATAAACACTGACGATAAGCAGAGATGCTGCTCCATGCGTGACTTATTCCCACGGCCCCCCACCCGTGCGGTGGCCTTGTCCGACTCCTCTTCCATTGCTGCTGGAGGGAGCTGCCTGAGGATAGATTTTATTGCATTATTTCCTGGCTATGAAATTTTTATTTTTGTTAAAAGAAAGTCATAGTGTTCTTTAAATAACAAAAAACTCCAGTAGTTTAAAACTAATTTTGAAGTATTGCATTTTTACAAAATAGACAATACATTGTTTTCTTTTCATTCTCAATTGCTACTAAAATCACAGACCCTTAGTTACAACAGTCTCAGGCTTCTACAATTATGGTAACATTCTTCCTCTTCTACAAAGAATATTTTTCTGTCTTTTCTTTCTAAACTGTTAGTTTGCATGGTTTTATGTACAACAGAAATTATCAAATTCTCTTATCCTGTTGATGTAAGGGAGCAGGTTAGTTCAGCTGAAATGCTGGAGCCTGGTAAAACCAGAGAAATTTTGGATAATTTTGAGTCTGGCTTACCTTCAGAGCTCGTTGAGTGCTTTTTTTCTAGAAGGGTTTGGAAGGTGTCTGTTGAAGGTGGAAGCTATCAAAAGCAGGTTAGACAAGGACCCTGTGTGCTGATTGTGGCTTGGAACATTATGTAGTAAATATCCTTGCAAGATTTCTGTTTACTTAAGAACCTCTGATATCCAGAAGATCTTTATCTGAAATGCGAGTGACAGCATTTTAAAGTTAATTTAATTAAGCTTGTCTGTGCTCTGTGCTTTGCTGAAGTAAAATGAGTAGATTATGAAGGTAGCTTTGAATATTAAATTAGTTAGAGCACATGAAATTAAACCAGTAGTTGTCTGTTACACATAATACAGTGGTGCAAACTACCTGAAAGCCAGAGGGATGGTGCTGGGGACGATGTTCTCCTGTTTCCCCTAGGACTGTTAGAGTAGCCTATGTCTAATTCCTCGCTCTGATGGTTTTATAGCTATGACAAAGCGGAGAGGTCTGCTGAATTTACAATCGCATATCTACTTAAAACTTAGTTTTGTGAGAAAAGATGGAAGAAAGAATTTTGCGAAAGAAACACAAGTGTGAAAAAGTTATCTTAATTTCTTAACGTGGGGTGAAAGACCCAGGAAAGGGGGAATGATGCACGTCTTAAGGTAGTGATGTGCAGAGCACAAAATGAAATCCTTTTTCCCACGACCATTAACATAACTTCATCTTTTCAGAGATTAAACTGCAGGAGGATAACACTGCTCTCCAAATACCCGCTTTTGTGCCGTTGCATAAGCAGTTAAGTAATCGAGGCCCAAATCTGCGAGCTGCCGCGTGGTGTGCAGGGCGCTGGAGGGCTGGAAGGCTGGTGCTAATCCTGATGGCATTAGGCTGCACCGTGGAAGGAGTACCAAAGGATGCGCGGACTAAGTGCTGATGGTAACGCAGCATCCACACGCGGTGCTTGGTGCTGCCAGGCGTTCAGTCGCTGACAGGGCAGTGCCCCTGCCGAGGCTGCCGGCACCCGTCTGCCTGCAAAGTGATGAGGATGGCGAGGAGCTGGAGGAGGCTGTGTCACGGGGCCTTTCTGCCTCCCCATCCCATTCCTGAGCCACACGGTGTTGGGGAGTCCTGGAAGAAGAGGAGGAGGAGTGAGTCCATTGCCCTGAAGTAAGAAGAGATCCCGTTTTCCGTGGTGCTGGTGGGTGCTCCCAGCTGGGCTGCAGCCTCCAGCAGTGACGGAGCTCCTGAGCCTCGGGTGCACTGGGGTGCTGCTTCTCCAGCCCCTCGCCCCAGCCTTCCTCCCAGCTGCGAGGAGTCTGTCAGCCCACAGTTTATCACCTGATGTCTGGGCTGGGGGCTGGGAGACAGTTTGCACAGCTTTTTTATTTTTGTGCCTAGTGTTATGTTGGTAACGTCCCATCTGACAGGCTGAGAAGTGCCAGCGAGGGGTTAGAGCTTTGGTGGGGTCCGTGGTGGCTGAATACACTGGGTTCATCTCATCCTCTGGACAGTGGTGACTAGCTTGCATCAATACAAGTAAATAATAATGGAGAGCTGTGACTCTGAGTATTGCTGTGTCAGAAGTATAAAAAAAAGTTGCTAAAGGGTATTATTTAATAGTTGGGTTTGTATTGGAAGATGTTTATATTTAAAATTCATTCAAAGTTTTTTAAAGAGTGTATTTTCCAGGTCATGCATCTAGGTAGAAGAAAAGCTTTAAGATCATTTCTAAGGCTTGGTTTCCTAAATTGCAGATCTATACCAAAATAAAATAATGCTTTCCCAAAACAGGATTTGTTGCAAGGAGTTAAAGGTTCTTTCTGCCAAGAGTGAAAGCTAAAAGTGGATCTCTGGCCATGAGCCAAATTCCATCAGCTCCACAGAAATATTCATAAGGTAGATCAATAATTAAGCCTGCTATGCAAAAGTAATGTGTTCGACTCAAATTGCTCTGCAGTGCCTGTTCATACATGACTGCTTGTTTTAATTTATTTTCCAACTGAGTTTTAGGAGTATTACCAAGATTTAAGAATTTCTTTTGGAGAACTTGGTTTGACTATGTAGTGTGTTCAGGTGATTCTGAATAAATTTCCTTTATTTTATTTTTATCCCAAGTGTTCTGAATTCTCATCCACTAGGTGAATTGCTACTGCCCCAATGTTTATAAAGGGCGAGCTGACATAGAAAATGGATAGGATGGCAGTAGCATTTCCTTAGTCAGTACGACTGAATAAAGGGAAAACGTAATAACTAAATTAAACTGCTTTGCTAACATGCATTTATTTTCTCCCTCTGTCTTTAATCCTCATGTTTTCAACCCTCACTAGAGGTAGATGGCTTCAGGAGAACGGGATAGATCCTGTTTATTTCTTGTGCTTTATCAGCAAAATGGAAACAACCTTGTAGTTGCAGAATCTCTATAACTTGTGGGGAAAAGAAGTTTCTGTCTAATAAGCTCTGTCTAATTCCAGGGGAAATTTGCAGGGCCAGCTGTTTATCCCATTTGCGAATGGAGCAAGTTTGATGCAGTGTTCAGTAAATGTGGCCTCAACATTTTGAAAGGGAGTAAAGACTTTTATTCCTACTCCTTTAGGTTAGAGGGAAGAAATGTGTTTTATGCCACCTTCTAAGGGAGAAACTTAGTGTTGCGTGAGGGATGTGCCTTGACTGAAAAACTGAATTGCTTTCTGCTCTTTGAAAAATTCTGTCTTCCAGGCTTGCAATTATATATCTTTTATTTATAAAACCTCTCCTACAAGAGCACTTATGGTAGTGAAAACTAGCTGGGAAATAATTTCCCATTAATTAAGCCCCTACATATGACATGATTCTATTACCTGTATACTCATCCGTTGTTAGTACTGGCAGTGGCATCTTGTATGGTATGTTAAACCCACTCATAGATCATTCATTCCAACTGCATCAATAAAACTCTTTGACTTGAATAGAGAGCCAGAATAATAATGACAGAGTTTCAGCAGAGTCACGGTTTGCCAAATGATTCGTTTGATAAACTGAGCCATGTGAATTGGCACCGTTTTGTTTTGGCAGGGACCAAAAGTTTTCCTGAGCTACCAGCTGATGATTGCATGACTGATGCACCCCTTTTACGGGGGTAAAGGGGATGTCTTTATTTAACCAGGTTGTGGAGAAAAGAACACTCCTGCCTTCTGAGGGGACAGAGGACTAAGGTGAATGAGAGGGACCCTGTGCACACGATCTATCTGCCTGTTTCAGCTGAGTGCCCTAGCTGTCAGCTGTTAGGAAGAGCTGAACCTGGCAGCCTCCAGAGGTGATGCTGAGCCCCTTTCCAGACCTCCTTGCGCAGAGATGCAGCTGGCAGCACGACACATGGACCTTGTGAGCTGTGGGCCCACTTCAGTTGCTGGTGCTTAGACCCCTGTACACATGCATGCACGCAGAATAAACTCCCCTCCCCAGAAAGAGAGTTGGAAAGGAATTTAGTAAGAAGATAGGACTGCGCCGACTGGGTGTGGGGCATGGCCAGACAAGCATAGTGACCCACAGGCTGCTTACATGGCTGGTGCTTTTGTCCCTTCATCCCATGTTTGTTCCTCCCCAAGTCACCCGCATCCCTCCCTTTCCTTGCCTTTGCCCTCCCCTAATCATCCCCTAACTCTTCACAGAATCACAGAATCGTATAGGCTAGAAAAGACCTTTAAGATCATCGAGTCCAACTGTAAACCTAACACTACCAAGACCACCACTACACCATGTCCCTAAGCACCTCAGCCAAACGTCCTTTAGATACCTCCAGGGATGAGGTATTTATATTGCCTCTTGTGCAATCCTGAAATGTTCTTCCCCTGCATCCCATTGTGTGTGCTGTACCCCTAAGCAGTCTGAAAGGTGATCCTGAGAGCCGTCTTGATGGCTTTCATGCCTGGACCATGGGGCAGATACTCTCCAGGGACAGCCTTGGCAGGAGCCCTGTCAGGGTGCCTCTTCCTGGAGCCTGCCATTTGGGTCCCCTTCCTGCCTCTGTGCTTCTGTGCTCCTTGGGACATGTGGAGATGAGCCTTGGATGGACTGATGGATGTTTTTTCTGTCTCTTAAAAGTGAATGTGTGACCTCTTCTTGAGTTTCCTTCAAAACGATGTCCCCCTCAAGGATGTACTGGCATGGTATTTTGCAGGCAAGTATGAATGAGCTTCACCTCCGCCATCAGCAGAGCTTGTATGTTTGGGGTCAGAGTTGCACAAGGCATATTCACAACTGCAGGTCATCATATAACTTGCTCACAGCTGTTCTCTGCTCAAGCAGAACAAACTTGCATCTGTCCTGGGAGAAATCTGGATGGTATCTCTAATTCTAAGGGATGGTTTCAGGCTATAATTCCTCATCAGACTCTCCTTACAGCCCCCAAAAAGCAAAGAAACTCAGCATTTTGTATGCTCTCTTCCTCCTTTGCACTTTAGCAAGTGGAAACTGAGCTACATGCTGGCTGTTGGGACTGTTCTAAGCCATCTCACCTTGCCCGTGGTTTTTATAAGGCACTTTGGGGATGGACCTTGGACTGTGGATTCTGCCTCTGAGCTCAGGTCCCTGAAAATCAGGTGTCGTCTTGCTTAGCATCATAACCTGCAGATACACTGGTGGGGTCGACCCTGAACGTCCGTCTGCGGGCAATCACAGAGAATGAATCGTGAAATTGCATTAAGGCTCGTAATTCTTAGCATGCAGCTCTAAGCACTGAGCACTTCTCATTTCCTGTCTATATGGAATTTAGGAGAGTTGAGGTTTATTTATTTATTTATTTTTAACAGGAAATATATTTGGTTATCTTTAATTGAGAATGCATTAGCTTCTACTGATGGTACTGCTCTGTGATGTTGCTTGTAAAATGATGGTTTTGGTAGCACATGCATTTATGGTTAAGATGCTTTTCGTGCTTGCAAAATCCTCAGTTTTTTTCTAAATGCCAAGCCTGTAAACTCAATAGGAAACTTTAAACATTAAGCCGGTGAAATAATAATCGGCAATACACATGAGGAGCATTCTTGGTGCTATCGAAGGGCCAGAACAGAATCTATCTTGCTGTCAATACAACTTCAACAGGAATCGTGTGGGTGGATCGGAGCACTTATCCTAGCCATTATGCAGCAGTGGCGTAAGTTAATGGAACAGATTGTCAGGGGGACTGTAGGAAGTAATCGCATAGGAAGGAAGATGTGATTTATGTATGAGAGATGATACACTGCATATAATGAGAAAGTTTGAAAAATAATGTATGGAGGAGGTACACAGATAAAACTGTTAGCATCAACTCAGACAATAACACTTTATTTCTAGCTGCTTATTACTTTCTTGAACAAGCTCTAGTAAGGCTGAAATATTCCTGATTTTGGTATTTAATTCAAGCTGAGTTACATTTGAGAAAAAAAATAAAAGCAGTTGTGTTATTTCTGAAGATGACAATAGGGGAAAAAGTACTGCTTGGGAACATGCTAAAAATAAGGTGACGTTTGTGCTTGCTCACCCTCCCTCTCTGTTTTGGAGCAAAACCTTTGGATCTGCCAGCATGTTGCCTTTGTAGGATGGATCTGGCTTTTGTTACCTTTCAGGAAATTCTGTCAAAAATTAAGAGCTTATAACAATAACACCCTCCAAAACAAAAAAAAGCCCCAAACCCGTAGCTTGCTCCAGAGAAAAATCTTCTATCTTAACAGTATCTCGGCAGCTGAATTGCCACAGCTTTCCTTCAGGCTTTCCTCTTCTCCCTGTCTAAGGTGGTGTGGTCTCCTCCAGCCCCTGTAAGCTGAGGGTGAGTTCCTGCGGGACACGCGCAGAGCGGGTCTGTGGGCTGCCCGACTGGGACGTGGAAGGGGTGAGGGACAACCCAGTGGAGAGGCGGTGAAGGTCACAGCCTGCCACCAGGAGCCTGGAGCTGGGTGGAGGGGATGGGGAGGAGGACTCCAAGGAGAGCTGGTGGGACAGAAGGGTCGGAAAGCTGAACGAGGTGAGTGGGGTGACATGGGAGGTGCCCAACATTTCTCCAACATCAGAGACCCAAGCAGGAACTTCTGAACAAAGAAAAGAGGGTGGAGGATGCGGAGCCTAAGGAGCAGGGGGTGCAGCTGGCGGTATAGGTGGGGAGAAGAGGGTTGAGCAGGACAGAGGATTTAGGGCAGAGGAGAAGCAGTGGTAGAGCAAAAGAAGTATAAACTCTCAAACTGAGGATAGACAGAGGGTCTGTGCCCACTCATCATACTCTCCTTTGCGGAAAGGAGCGTGAGCCTTGAGTTGTCTTTGTCTAAGATCAACATGGAGATGAAGCACAGAAAACCTTCCCCAAAACCCGTAAGTGCTGCTTGGATAATGGAGAGCTCTCATTTTGTGCGGTTGGTGACAGATGCTTTCTGATCCTTCGCATTCATTTCTTTTCTTCAGATATCAGTGATGGGTGTTCCAGTCTTTTAGCTTCCCAGAACAAAAATCCCAAGGAAGAAATTTGACCTATGGAGCACGTTTGTGAATTGCTGCTTTACATTTGTAGCTTCTCAGTTTGGCAGATAAATAACAGTTGCAGCCAGTGCCTCTTTCAGCTGCATGCAGCACAATTAGGATGGAATTGTTCTTTGGGGCTCTCTGACATGACAGTTGTTGAGAGCTCAGTAGAAGAGCTGGACTGATTGCACCAGAGCACTGTTTGCCTGGAATGCTGTGTTTGCCATGGTAGGATGATGGACTGGCATCGCTCTCTGCTACTCTCTCACATTGCTTAGCTAATAAGCTTAAACTCAGGCATGAAGGAAATAAGTGGATAAGTGGATGGCTGAGGTTGTGTGGCCGTGTATTTTTTGGCCTCTTGCGCATTAGGGCTTATTGTCTAATGCTTGGAATAAGCAAAATGGGGGTAAGTAGGTAAAAAGTCCATTTGAGAAATTGTTCCAGAACAGTTATAGCAGGGCTGGGCAGCCCTTCTCATCCTGGGAACGAAGAGCTTTGTCTAGCTGGGAGCCACACAATGTGCGCTGTCGGTGGAAAGCTGTGGAGAGACAGAGTTTGGGGTAGGTGCCAGCTGGGTGCTCCCAGCAGTCCCACCACTCTCCCGGGGGCTGGGGCTGCTGGGGCTGAGAATTGGGGTCTGGGGCTGCATTGGCGATGTCGGTCTGCGTCGCCTCTTTGGGCTTGTGTCTTACCAAGTGGGGTGCTTGGATGGCCCAGTGTTCACCCCATGCCAGCACAAGACTGTGCATTATTTACTAAACGATTTATAAATTGCCTTCTTATCCTTGAGATCCGAAATTCTGGAGTGAAACATGGAGAACGCACATTGCAGGCAAACACCTCTCTGTCTTATTTTCCCCTGTGGCTGTTAAGTACCTGAGTTTAAGGAGCAGGCAAGTGTAAGCTTGTGATCTGCTTGAAGTAAAATCAAAGTGTGACAAAAATGGCTAATTGAGCACAGCATTTGAACATCTGGCTGCAAATGGCAGAAATGGCACGTCGACTCGACAGAACAAGACTCCTACATCGGGTATCCAGCCACCTCGCAGTTAGCTTTGAAGCCCTTGTTATGCTGTTCTCGGAGCAGGTGTCACATCTTCGAAGGGAAATATTACAGGCTTTGATGGAAGATAAGAAAGATGTTACATGTCCGCTTAGTGTAACTTTAAATAAAGGAATTGTATTTTAAATGCAAATGTCTTGCTTGTTTTTGAGTTGTAAGGAGCTGAACTGCTGTCTTAAAAATGGATTTGCCTTTTAAGTGTCATGCAAACCTATTTTTAGGATTGCTAATATGTATTTCCCTTGTAACCAATTATACTCGCTGCAGAGAAGAATCAAAATTTTCTGGAAGTGTATGTGCAGGTGGTGCTACACCGTATATACATATGAATAAGTGTTGGTCGTGGTGTCACCTGGGAGTTAGGGCAGCTCAGTGTCTGTGGTGGTGGTTCACAGCCTGGAAATGGCCCTGATCCCATTCAAAATGTCATTTTGGAGCTCTTTCCACGTGGCATCTTGTTATTTGTTGGTGTTAAGGATAAAAATAATGACAATTTCTGGATAAAACATAAGCTTAGGGCAACAAAGCCGTCTGACTGGGCTGCCTCTTTTGGGTCTACCCTTTGCATCTGCATGGTTAGTGTAGAAATGAAACCAGGGTATTTCTGCTGAGGGAACACATGCTTGGACCGTGCCGGGCCACCCCGGCCTCAGCAGAAGGCGGCTCTCGGGACCTGCAAACTTCTGGTTCTCTCTGCTCTGATTGCTGTTTCTCACACCACAGCTTTCACTAGTTTGCAGTAATGAACAGCAAATCTTTTGCAAATATTTATATGGCTATTCCTCCTTAAGTCCTAGGAGAGGGAGAAAATAATCAACTTTCAGTTGCTGATATTTCAGCTTATTGTTTCCTGCAACTGTAGCTGCTGACCCAAATGTGAACACACAGAAAACATATGCCGCGTTTTATTTGCCAGCTATAGAAAAGATGGTTTTGGAGCACACGAGATGTCACATCTGTTTAGGCAACAAAATATTGTCGTCTCCATTGCACTGAATGGCTTCCTTTGTAGTAAATGCTGCATTTCAGGTTGCCTGTTAAATTGGGTCTATAAACTGTTTTAAATGTTCTTCATCTGACAGAGTTTCTCTTTTGTTTGCAGCAAGGGAAGCCGTATGTCTTTGATAGAGTGTTACCTCCTAATACAACCCAGGAACAAGTTTATAATGCCTGTGCCAAGCAGATTGTTAAAGGTAGGTGTTGTCTTTGTTTATTCCTGCTTGCGGGGAGGGCAAAAGATGTCTCCTTGTCTCCTCAAGCTACTTAAAGACAGAATAATAAATGTTAGTAATTCCAGGTGTTTCCTTTTTTAAGGACTTGTCTGTGTATAAAAAAGCAAACCAAACAAACTAAAAAAAGAAAAAGAGCTGAAGGAATTGCAGTAGTTGTTCCTTACTTTCTTCTTGTTGTCCTGGTTTCAGCTGGGATAGAGTTCATTTTCTTCCTAGTCGCTGGGGTAGTGCTGTGTGTTGGATTTAGCGTGAGGATAATGTGATACCACACTGATGTTTAGCTGTTGCTGAGCAGTGCTGACACTGGTCAAGGACTTCTCAGCTTCCCCTGCTCTGCCGGGCGCACGAGGAGCTGGGAGGGGGCACAGCCAGGACAGCTGCCCCCCACTGCCCAAAGGGCTATTCCATACCATACGGCGTCACGCTCAGTATAGAAACTGGGGGAGTTGGCCGGGGGCAGCGATCGCTGCTCGGGGACGGGCTGGGCATCGCTCAGTGGGTGGTGAGGGGTTGCATCACTTGGGTTTTTTCCCCTGGGTTTTGGTGTCCTCTCTCTCTCTCTCTCTCTCTCTGTTTTCCTTTTCATTACAATTTATTATAATTATGATGATTTTAAAATTTTATTTCAATTATTAAACTGTTGTTATCCCCCGAGTTTTCTTTTGCTCTTCTGATTCTCTCCCCCATCCCACCGGGGAAAGGGTGAGCGAGTAGCTGGGTGGTGCTTACTTGCCGGCTGGGGCTAAACCACGACACTTGTGTATGACTGTTATTCCACACAAATACTTGCTTTTTGTGATGTATGATAAGCAAGAAAAAGCATGTTCTTCATGCAGCATGAGACTGTTCAGTACGGGATGAGCGTGGAATAGCTGTGTCTGAATGGAAGGATGGACCATTAGAGGAAAATGTAAAAGGCACTGGTTTTGTAGCTGCTTTGCATGCAGGTAGCTTGCATTTAAAAATGAAATGAGAACACAAGTGCCTGTTGGATAGCACCCTATTTGTTTAAAACAAAACCTTCATAAACTGTTGCAATTCCAAGATTTTCACTTGAGAATCAAATTTTTTGGGTGCATTTTAATTGCCTGCCGTACGTCTCCCACCTCCCAAATCACCCTCAGACCTCCCACTTGGTTCTGATGCCGGATAGTCCATCCATGATGGTATTAAAACTGCTACAGCATCTCAGGGGTTACGAGTAGTACCCGGTCTGGTTGTTCTCTGGCCTTGTGTGATGGCCCTGTGTCCCCCAAGATTTGGTCCTCAGTTCTTGTTTTTAAATCAATGTGTGCAGACAGTGGGGATGGTGTCAGGGTTGTGCTTGCACAGCAATGCAAGGCTGCATGTTGAAGGCTGTGGGATTTATGTTGCATGAGAGATTTGGGGTTGCTCAGAGGTGCAGGAGCTACCGAAGCAGTGCTGAAGGACTCGGTAGCATTTCAGGCGTGGAGCTGGATCTGCTGAAAGCCTGTGTGTCTGCCGGTGAGGAGAGGTCCCTGGGGTGGGCAGCCCTGCTGCAAACCCTGGGTTTCGTTCTGGAGGAAATTAGTTGGCTCACTCGGACAGCCTCAAGCAAACCAACATGCGTGTAGTCTGGATGATTGGGGGTGAAGACCAGAAGCTAAATTATTTGATGTTGGAGAGAGGAAATGAGTCATAAGCCCTCAGTTGCTTCTTCTCAGAGGGGAGCCTAATTACAGCAATTCTGACTTCAGACGGGTAAGCCTTTAATAAAAACTGCTGGGATTGGAGTTGTAGAGTTTAGAAATTATTAGTTCGGGTTGCTGACACACCACTCAACTTTTGGAAGTTTGGGGAACTATTTCAGTACTACAGTATGTGCTAACAGAAGCAGCACATCGCTGTTTGTAGACTTGCGGAGGGTATTTATATCCCCTGTGGAAGCTGTTTTCCTCTGAAAATGGTGAGAGGAATAAAATCCTGTTTGTGAGCAATGTGGAAGACCTAAATCAGTGACTAAGCCTTCTTCATTAACCAAATAGAAAGGCAAACACTTTCCAAAGGCCCTATTTGAAAATAGAGTTTCAAACATACTTTTGCATGTGTGTTAACTTGGACCTTCTAGATACCTTGAAAGGCAAGTTTGATGGGGGAGGGGAGAGGAAAGGAGAGAGAAATGGGGGAAAAAAGAGAGAAGGAGAGAAAGTGAGGAGGAGAGCGATGGGGAGGGAGAGGGGGGAGAGAAGGAGAGTGTAAGACAGGGAGAGGGTCTGGGAGGGAGGGAGAGAGGGAGGGAGAGCACAGCGTTACTGGAGTGATGTTCTTGAGCTCTGGGCTTACATTTCCTTACGTTTAATTTCCAGTTTAAAGCCTAATAAAGTGAAGAATGTGAAACGGACTGGGCTGTTTCTGATAGACTGGAACAATGTAATTTACTACATGGAAATATGAGCTGAGTGCGTTACAGCTTGGAGCACTATTTAAATCTTTGAGACTTTTTTACATAGCTTTTCAAGGTTACCATTTGTTATCAGATTTCATTATACTCCCATGAAATGGCTGATGGTTTCATTGCGATTAATGTTATTACAGAAAATGCCAGCTGGCCTAACAATCTCTAAAACAATGGTTGTAATAACTATGTTGACAATAAGAATGATCTAAATGAGGTTTTTTTCACTAAAGAAGAAATGGGATTAGGTTTAAGTAAACAGCTCAATGACTAAGTCAAAGTATTTCACATTCCATACATGAGAAACATGAGAAACAAGGAGTTTTGTAGAGGAGGAGAAGCAATCTGTGTGTTACAGCGATTTGCATCGGGGTGGGCGCTGGGATGGTTTTTGTTCAAGGTACTCCCAAGGGCAGAAGTACCGGTAGCGCGAGTGTGTGTGGAATCATCACGGGTGCATATGACCGCAGCTTGGGAACTTGTGTTTCCATTTTTTTTAACCAGACTAAGGAATATCACTAAATTTGAAAGGGAACAATAGTGTGTGATTGCCACCACTTTTGCTTTGTTTCCCGTTGCTCTGTATTGCAAGAAAACAGCTTTATTTTCTCAATCTACACAGATGGATGTCTCTGTCTGGATTTTGCTTCTTTCCTACAATTACATTGAGGGGAGAATATATAATGGCCCAAGCTATTGCTGAGCATTGGAGCTGTGAGCACGTTGGTGCACATGTGAACATCTGCACATTTGTGTGTCCTGTGAGGAGGAGAAAATTGCTTTCATGATTTTTTGGGTGGTGGGGTTGCTCTCACTGGTTAGCTTATTGACTTTCTATTCTGCTTACAAATAGGGGCCTCAAACGCTGAGTCGCAGAACTAGAAAGTGGAGAGATGGAAAAGATAAGTATAGAGCTAAAAATTTGGTCGTAGAAATGAGGCTGAAAGGACTTCCGTAAAGCCATTTGGTCTTTCTTCTTGCCATTAAGACTCTATATGTGTCAGTGGTCCATTTGAAAGGTCTCCAGTCCGGTTTCTGGGTCCCGGACCTGAGCGAGTCTGTGTGGTAGCCCCGACACAAGGGCTGTGGTTTTAGACAGTTGCTGCTTGTCCTGTCTATCCTCATCAGGAAAAAGGCCATCTGGCAGCAGTTGGGTGGCTGAGTTGAGTAGCTGGCTTTTGTGGGGAGGGTATATCAAACTGAAAATCATTGTGGAGCGAGTTGGACCAGGAGTTAAGAAAAGCACTGGGTCTTATTTCGTTTGTTATGAGTTACGTAAAAATCCCAGCTGATCTTTGTTCGGTCACTTTGTTCATCATTTCCCCCCCCCTCGCCCTTGCTCTTAAGTTTTGTGCAGGCTGTTTCTATCAACTGTCTTCTCTCTTTATCCAGTTGACAGATGGTATATTAACTATCTTAACGTGGAACGCCTTCCAACAAAAATAACCTCTTCTACCATAGAGACCACTGACTTTTTTTAATTCCAGGTGATGCAGAGGACTTTTTTTATAGAATAAGGTATTTTTTGCTAATTGGGAAGGTCAATTACTTATCTATGCTTCCTCAAGCAGCGATGTATCTTAGTATACATTGATGCAAATTCTGAGCAATTTTCTTACATAACAGTTGATTAATCAGATTTTCCCCCTAGGCTGTGTACCAGTATAGAGCTGACATTGTGCCTTGCATTCACCTGGAGATAATAAGCCTTTTTAACATTTTTTTTATTTTTTTTATTCAACCTATTTTTTTTAAAAGGTTAACCAATTTTGGCAAAAATTGGAAATAGTAATAGTGAATAAGCAGTGTCTCTATTTTTATAAACAGATGAGGATGCTAAATTCATACAAAATATTAATACCAGCATGACAGTAACTATAGTCTCTAACTTTGTCATTCTCCTAGATGTCAAGATTTGAAAAATGTACCCAGCAATACTCTGTGGAGGTCTATACAGCCTCTGGCATGTCTGTCCTCTTCAGCTCCCCAAAGTAGTTCTGCCACAACTTAAACAGTTAACTCTGTGTTTAATTATAATATATATTTTTAAATGGCTTCATTCCACTTTCATCCTTATTCAGTATTGCTGTATAGGAAATGTGGGTCTCTCTCGTGGTTGTCTTGAAAAAAGATCTCTTTGCCTTTCCTTTCTTTTTATCCATTTCTTTTCTTTGAAATAATCTTTCTGTGGTTTTTATCTCAATTTTTTTCACACTTGCTTCTTCTTCATTCTTTTTTGTATTTTTCTAGCATACCTTATTTAATTCTTCTTCCTAGCTGGACCTGTGATGATTCTGTGATCTACATACATACATACGGAGGTACAAATAAGGAGATTATATGTGTGTGTGTTTATGTATATGTAATAATATGATGTTATATGCAATAATATGTAATATAGACATGGGTGTATGTTTACTATAAATACATGTACATATATATACACACATATTTTTTTTTCTCCTGGTAGCCTCTATTTGTATAGATATAGAGGGTGGGAAACATAACAAATATTTCAGAAGCAGAGAAGGCCAACTCTAAAAGTAGGAGATGCGTTTGGAAGTGGCCATGGAGAGGAAACTTTCTGCCCTGCCAGATGGCAGCTGGGCTTTGGTGGCTGCTCTCAGTCCCCTCTGCAGCCTGCAAGAGTTGAGCTTTCCTATTGCTTTTATTTTTCGCTGTTGGCTCCCCCCAGCTTTGCGGCTCGCTCTCTGTCTGCTGTTTCTGCTCCGGAGCCCGTGGCAGAGCTCTGGTACCGAGTACGATGCTGCTGGCCCCCGGCAAGAGGCATGGGGCAGGGTGGCGAGGGGAAGGTGGGCGTCCCTGAGCAGAGCAGCCTGGCCAGCATCCTTCTCGCCGCCCTCGCGGGCTCCGGGGGGTCCTTCGGAGGAGGCTGACGGGAGCAGCAGGGGGTTATCACCACTGGTTTTTAGACTGAAGGTTTCCTTCATTCTTTGTTAGCAACTATAATAAGTATTACTCTTTTTTACATGAAAGCTGCATAAATAGGTGGCCCTACTGAAGACTTTAAATTCACTTGCCTGGAGACAGTCCAGCCCAGTAATCCTTTCAACGGCAATGAATGGACGTGGGACTGTGCGTAAGAACCAGCTGCTCTACACCCCCCCCAGATTTCTGAAAGCTCCTATAGACATTAACCACTGCAAAATGAAAAAAGGATATTCTTATATCTTAATGCAGTAAAAAATTATTCATTCTGCCTTGAGAGAGGTATATTTTCAATAAAGCGAATTCCTGTTCATCTGACTTTCTTCTTGCTTTGCTCTCCTGCTTTGCAGACAAGCTTGGAAATTAATGAGGCCATGAACTGTTGAGGGTGTTATAGTAGTAGAAATATACAGTATGCATTTGTTTAATTTTCTCTATGGTGTGTGATGGTTTAAAATGCAGGCAATTAAGTTTTCTCTTTCCCATGTTACACAGGCATATTGGATAATATCTGGTGTCCAGAGGTATTTTTTTTTCCAGGAAAGTGAGAGAGATGTCAATTATTCTGCAATTCTCTAATTTAGATTTTATTATGAATTTTTTTTTGGCCTAAAGGTAGCTAGTTATGTCATATCTTTCCCATTCTTTGTTGCACAAACTATTTTCTAATTGAGCTTCAACACTGTAGAAGACTTATGAAATGCTGATAATCCAGCTTTAAGATGTCAATATGAGTTTTCATTGGTTTTCTTCTTCTTGCAGATGTTCTTGAAGGCTACAATGGCACAATCTTTGCTTATGGACAGACATCATCAGGAAAAACACATACTATGGAGGTACAGTGGCAAAATTAAATCAGTTTGGTAGCAGCAGTGGAATTGTATGTACCAATTACCTGAACAAGCTGCTCTCTGGAGCACTCAGCTGTGAGTGACATATAAAAAGAGATCTGGGTATGTTTAGCTTTTACTGCCTTTTAAGCTGTAGTATTTCTTTCAATGTGGAGTTTTTTTCAAGAGATTTCTACAGATATCTAGCTAAACTAACACATGGTGAGTGAAAAATATGAAATATAGTTTCTCCATATTTGTCATAACAGTTTAGGCATGTGTATATTTTAAAGGATTTGAGTGAGATTTGTTAATCCACAAATGAAAACAGTAATAAGGGTCTGTAGAGTTCCCTTGCATGCAGGATTATGAAAATTCATGCCTTGGTTATTGGTTTTCTCATTTGCACTCCCCTCCTGGGAATACCACTCTCGCATGCTGCAGCACAGATGGATGAATTTGGGAATTGTTGCTTTGGAGGAGAATACCACCAAATTATACCAAATTCCAGTGGCTGAAGTCTGAAGTCTGTTCATATTTCTGCTACATGAAGTGTGACGGTGTAGTTTTTTTCCTGTGGGTTGTTTTTTTTTTTTTAACCATTTCGTTAGAAGACGTTTAGATATTTTCGTTTCTTGCTAAAAAAGGAGGATCATTCAAGCGTTTAATCCTCGCATAGGATTGTTCCATCACAACGCTGTACGAGCTGGGTGGATGTGTCTCGGAGCATTTCAGTTCAACTGTGAACTTTAAACAGGAGGTCTACAGCAAAGTTTTGCTAAATGAAAGGAAAAAAATGAGCTTACATTTGTTTAACAGCATCAGATGGTTTTGCTACATGATTAACACAGGTGACCTACCTAACCTGAAGGTTAAAGGAGAAGGAAAGCAATATTCTCGCGAGCCAACAGGCCCTGGTGAAATTGCTGTTCAATTGCCACAGTTGCTCCTTTCCTGGAGGATGCAATAACTGATGCCTCATGTCTAATTAAGTCTGTCCTTGCGAGGATGGGGGAAATCACTAGCTCAGCCCTCACAGATGGCACAATGGCTGAGTAATCCACCAGCTCTGAATGTAATTAAATCAAAATGTCTGCAGGGCTTGAGCTGGTGCTTCCACATGGCATAGGGAAAGATCTCTTAAAGCCAATTTGTATTCAGAATTACAAGCTGTGATAAAGAAAATGACTGTAGAAAAATGGCTGGTTTACTTCATTATTAAAGAAAAAGCTGTCATTCTAAAGTGGAATCAAATCTATATTCAGTTTTAATCCCTCTTTTAACCTAACATCCACTTGTAAAGTTGCTAAAGTATGTTGTGGAAGAAAAAAATAGTCTGAAGTTGAAGAAATAGTAAATCCTCTTGGTAAAGCTGTTATGGAGGATTTTCTGTGAAATGTGAAATGTTTCATAGTGTTAGTGTTAAGCTTAAACAGGACACGGTAGTATAATATAGCCAGGATAGGCTTTCTGACATACATAGGTCTTTCTCCTGTGCTAGATAAAACATTTGCCAGCCTGTATAGCAGGATATAACCAAAACCTTCTTAAAAGTTACATATTTTTGCCCATAAGATTATATTGATGGGCTTTGACCTTACAATAGCATTTTCAATAGTGGGTCCCTATAGTAGTTATTATGTCAACATCCTGAAATAAAATGGCACTGTCTCAAATGTTATGCTTCACTAGCTACTGCCTGCCTGCTATGTTTAAATGTGGAAATTAATGTTCTTATTAAAATGAGAGGCATTAATGAGCAGAGAACTCTCCGTCCTGGTGCTTTGGGGGAGTTTACTAACTGCAATGTCAGCATGGCAGCAGCAGCACATTTCTCCAAACTCTTTCTGAGGTTACAGCGAAATCCATGAGAGTGGTTGCTTTTATTATTTTTTTTTATTCCAGCTTTCCAGTGAAAAGCCTACCTTTACCTTTCTCTTCCCTTCCAGTTTATGGTCTCCATAAATTATAGCGGGACCTGCTTCAATCATCTCTTGTTTTAATGAAAATCCATTGATAATAAAGAAAAAATGATTTTTTTTTCAATACATCAGAGTGCTGGTGTTACAGCATTTTAAAGATCTTAACTCTTCCTTCGCAAAGCAGTGAATGTGATCTTGCTTCACTGAAGTTTCTGCTGACTTAAATAGTGAGAAAGCCCAAACCCAAGAAGTTGTAGACGCAGTGGTTGAGTTACATGCACACTTAAGTTTTACAGATTGCTTTCTCTTCTGAGCTAGAGAAAGCTATGTAAAGGAAAGCGTAATTATTACAGGGCTTGTTGAGGCTAGGAGAATGTTTAATTAAATACTTTTATAAATTGTCACTTACCCAGAGCCCAAGCAATTATTAGAGGAAAGGTTTACCTAGTGCAGTGATCCCAAAGGTGATGCACCTCTGTGCAGACAAGAAGTCTCGGCAACAAAACTTGGAATTCAAACTGTCCTTTGGCTGAGCTGACAACCCAGCTCGGTCAAAGCTACCGTAGAAAAGGGGGCACTGCATAGCTCTAGCATTTCTCATTCTGTAGCTGCCTTTGCCTCTGCTGCCTTAGGAATCGTGCATCTGGCAGTGCTATATAGCGTGGTCGTACCTCTGGTTGCATGCGTGTGCGCTGAAGGAGTACCAGCAAATCTCTGTTTATTCTAGTTTAGGAAAAACTCCTTTCCCCTCTTTGGGAAAACTTTCTCTGTGCAGTAATACAAGGTAGTCAGTTGGTGTCAGTGAGCTTTTCAAGGACTTCTTCAGGGAGAAGGGATGGATAGCCTGAAAATTGTATTGCAGTCTCTGCTCAATAACAGCGCTGTGTGATGGAACTGGGTGCTGTGCTGGCTAGGTGAAACAAAGTGCTGGGGTTTGGTTTAAGTGTGTGTTTGTGCATACAGGTTTTCCCCTCCATCAGGGATTGAGTTTATTTAATCACCCTCTTTTTCATTCTCATAGTCTGAAATAAAATAGTGTATCATATGACAAGGACTTTTTAGTTTTTGAGAAGCTTGAGAGGATGTTGGATATGGTATAGCATTTTACTGCTTCCACTGCAGAAGGTAATATTATTTGTATAATATAAATAAAATATTCACGTTTAGATACGGCTGAGTGCTGCTTTATAGGGAAGGCAGTCAGCAATGGAACTGATTTATCTGTATCCCCCCCCCCCCCTTTTTTTCCCCCAAGATGTGTAATTCAAGGGCAGAAACCTACTAACTGCTTTAAATACAAGCTTTGAGATAGAGGGAGAGATTGTGTCAGTTCTTCATGTTAAATTTCCTTCATCCTAGGTTGATGCTTAGAAGTTGACTGTCACTTCACCAGCTTTAGCATAAAGGAAGCGCTGTCTAGAAAGGCTGTATTCGAGTACACTAATAAAGGCTGAGAAACTTGGAAAACAGGTCAATGTGACCCACTAGTCATTCACACATATGCATAATATTGAGAAACACATGTACGTGTGTATGATTTTCTTCCTATTTTGCTAAAAAAAAAAAAAAAAAAAAAAAAATTTGGTGTTTAATAATTTTTAGCAATTACAGATCAAATCTGACTTCCCATGTTATAGAATTGTGTGGTTACCCACTATATTTAGAAAAAAAAATAAATTTCCCTACCGCTATTTGGAGTAAGATGCTTTGTTGTGCTGATACAGACAGTAATACTTGGACAAAGATATATTCAAAAGGTATATTAGAGTTTCTAGACGCTATGTTCTGATGGAGTCTTATGACTACTGACTTGTTATTGCATATTTAAGCAGTTTCATAAAACATTTGGAAATAACAATACAGTGTACACTGTAGTCAGAAAAGGTTTTTATTTTGAGTTTATATTTCTATTCATTTTTCAGGTGGTGTTAGCTTTCCTGTACGTGTTTGGTTTTTTCAAAAAGAGCAATGCAACGAAAAGGAGCCATGCAGCCAGGGAAATTGTTGTTTTTAGTTAATATTCAGTTCTTGAAAGAATAGAGCAAGGTAGTTGTGCAAATTAACATGGAGAACAGTAGCGTTTGTAAGGCACAGTTTGCTGGCAATAGGCCCAGCAAGCTCAAATCAGAATATATTACTCTAATCCCCAAATCCCCACAACCCAGATTTCCCTTTAGCTTTCTAGCATAGTGGTGAAAGAGAAACAAAATGCTTTAATACTTCTGGTTTCTGACATGCTTCCAAATATCTGATTTAACTGGGAGAACCAGGCTGTAATTTGTACATTTGTATTTATTCGTCTGTCTTTGGTCGGAGAGTAGCAGTGTAAATAGCGGGAGGACAGCACGCTTGGCAAATGGCAGGCGCTGACAAAACAAATAGGTGCTCCGTCGGGTGAAGAGTGCTAACATGTCGAGTCGTTCCGCCACCTTTCTGTGCACTTAGATCAAGCAAATCCCCCCAGAGCAGCAGACATGTTCGTAGGGCCCAGTGGAAGAAGGTGTGTTCGGACAAGGCTTTCTCCTCTCTTGTGCCTGAGCAAGGCTTTCCAAGTTACGGTTTGGTTTTGTGTCCGCAGGGGAAGCTGCATGACCCTCAGCTCATGGGAATCATTCCAAGAATTGCACATGACATCTTTGATCACATCTATTCCATGGATGAAAACCTGGAGTTTCATATAAAGGTAAATGCGGAATGGCACGTTACGTAATGGGTCGGATGGAGGAAAGTTGAGCTGGATGGGAAATCTGCATTCATGCTATAACATTGTGCTGCAGAGTTTTTCCTTTCTCCCTTTTGTAACTCAAAAAACCATTAGGTTACTAAGGATATTTACTAGAAATAATGCAATACAGTTACTAGCCTTTGATGGAAATTTTTTTTGAGTGTGTTTTCAGCTCAGGTTTGCTAGTCTGTTGATTGCCTTGTCTCTCACCCCAGCTGATAGGCTAGCCTACATGGCAAGAAAACACTTATTTCGCTGCAGCTTCTCCAAAGACTGTACCTCAGCCCCACTAGTTATGACCATAAATACTGTTGATCTGCATGACCTTTGAGAGCATACTGCCGTGTTGTTCCTATCTCAGTGACATAAACGATCCTCCATAATATGTGGGTTTGAAATGGAGGAAAGATGGCTGTGGGCAATTTACGGAAGGATGTTTAGAAGTAATTTTTAATCTCAAAATCTTACATATGGGTTCCTGAAGACGGTGGACTAAGTCTTGATTTGAACAGCTGATATGTTTTCCCTGTCCTTATTGTGATACCAAACATATGATCTGAAATTATTGAGTGACCTTTAATTCCTACTGTTCATCTGGTCTCCTGGGGAGCGCTCAGCCGTGGGGACATCGGTCCATCTGGCAGAGTTGGGGTCAGGGTACAGCTTTCTTCTAAGTGGACATCAGTAAAATTACCCTATGGATTGCAGGAAAAATGGGTACTCTTCTGTGTGATCCCTCCCCCAAACCACACAAAATATACCTAGACAGCTTCAGTAAAGTTAAGTAGCTGAGCACAGGTAGAGTGTGAAAACACTGTCCCTTCTCCTGCTGTGACCAGGTGATGTTCTCTGAGAATGGACCTCTCCTCCTCTGTCCCTCTTGTGCCTAAAAGTTGGAGATGAGTGACGACTTAGTGCTGCTTGTATTAAAGCCTTTGAAGCACTTCTGGGGGGATATATATCTATATATTTTTTTTTTTTTCCCCCAGTAATCTAGCAGAGTACCTCTGAACCAGTTACGGATCTGCTGGAAGGGCTAGGTCATTTTGTGCTCAGAGCCTTCTTAGCAGGGCCTCTTTGGGGTGTGCTCGGGAAGTACAGACAGACATACAAAGTACAAATAAGCCATCCAAATATTCTAATATATATATTCTAATATTTTAATAATATTTTAATTGTAAAATATTGAGCTCCTTAAGAAGAGATGCCTTTGAATTTTCATAGACATGGCTTCCATAGGGGTGACACTGATTTCTTTTCAGCATATTTACACATAAAGCTCTCCTGTGGCTATTGCTATTCTACATGGTAGCACTTGGATACCAACAGATGGGGACCCCCTCGTACGAGGCATAGTAAATTCCTGTCCCGGCAGAAGATTATCACTTTATAAATCATGTTCTGCCAGCACTGAATTGTTTCAGTGGTTTCCTATCATAGTTGACGTTTATGAATATCTTAACGGAAAAAGCTGCTGAAATAGCAATGAATGAGTGAGTGATTATACAGGGAGCTGTCATTGAGAGAAATGCATGTTCTGGCATTGGGAGCAAGAATTTAACCAAACTGTCACACTCTTTTAATAACTGAGCCAACATTGAAAATTAATTTATTTTTTTTTCTCTCTCCCTCTTTAATAGAGAGCCGTTTAGAACAGGGAGGGGAACTTGGTATCTCCTGTGTGTGTATAGGATAATATGAAGCCCATGAGTTAAGTCTAGGACTTAATATAAAGCCCGTGAGTTAAGTCTAGGTGAACCGGAGTGTTGAAGTGAGCTGGTCCAGAGGGTGGCTTTAAATGGGACACAGGTGAAGTAAATGCACCAAAGCAAAGCACATCTGTATTTAATAGCAGTTGTCACATAGGAAGATCAACTTGTCAGTTTAAAAAAATAGATACAATTTATTTTTCACATGAGAGAAAATGATACTTTACTAGATAGCTAGAGTTTACTGATACCTAAAATTTACCTATCTAGTGTTCTAGCTAAATAGTCCCTGGATAAAGCTTATTTAGGGTAAGGTTAGGCATCACTCCCCTAACACATTTCTGTTTGCTTCTGAGTCGAATACCCTTTTATTTAGAGAGTAATTCATCTTTGTTTTTTTTTTTTAGGACAATTGTCTCTCTCTTTGTTACAGAAAAGCTCATTTTCAGTTTCCTCTCTGGGACTCGATTCAGGACAGAACTTTTACATATGCTTCATTTAAAAGTTTAATTTAATTTATATTGCTTAAGCTTATGTAACTGGTATGTTAAACCACTGAACGTGCTGTGTGCTTTTGTGCTGGTGAATATCAGTATGCCTCTTACAGTTGTCAAAATTTACCCTCATTGTGATGCAGCTGTACTGATACGATATGAGCTGAATTGATTTGATTCTGTTCAATACTTTTGTGTCAAAGAAAAATGAGGAAGATAAGATTTGTCCGAAGGTTTTTTGTATACTTTCCTGATGAATCAGTGATAAATGGGGAAAGATCAATGACATATAAATCATTCAAAATACAAATACTTTCACATGCAAGATGTGATTCAAAGTATGTGGGAGGTAGATTGTATTTTTAGTTTGGTGCTTTTTATTTTGACAAATACGGAAATATAGGTACAGAGATTTTTAAATGGCCAAAGTTTAAATCTGTAATGTTTATGATTACTTAATTAGGTTTCCTACTTTGAGATATATTTGGACAAAATAAGGGACCTACTTGATGGTAAGTTCTGCATTTCTTCTGTGACTCAGTGGTGTTGGGCTTGGTATAGTGCTTTGAATCAATGCTTAAGGGGAAACAGTTACTTTCTTTGAGAGTGATTTAAATTTAAGCTGTATGACTGGGTTTGTGAAAGAGAATTTTGCAGTTTAAGTCATCTGATCTCTGACTCTCATGCACCTACCTCTGCAGTGCTACATAGCTTGATTATAAAGCAATGAGTACAGAGAATTTTACAGACTTCAAGGCATGTCTGAGCCTCATTGGCAATGTATATTCTTAAAGTAAACCTGTGTTCTGTTGAGGTTTTTTTGTTAAATTTAGAATACATTTGGTTCAACTTATTCCTTGCTTTGCTTCTGTTAGGTAGAGTTTGTTGGGAGTTCTCTCTCTCTTACAATTTGTGTGTCTGTATATGCATGCTGTGTGTTGATGAAAGCGTGAATTGTGTGTGTTGAACCAGTCTGAAGACAGAGAAATGTAAGCTAACGGTAACGCAAAACCAGGAACATGTCTTCCAGCTTTTTTGAATTCCAGTGAGTTGTTCTGTTTCTTTTGAAATTTTTGCTGCTTTGGCAATATCCAACTTGGTCTGTGTTTATTTTATTAATGCAAGCAATAAACAAAAGCTCTTGTGCCATAAAGTTAACTTTGAAGAAACAGGTACAAGACTGACAGAACAAGAAACAAGTTTTACGTAACAGAAGTATTGGTAGTTAACGAGGAGTGGGAAGCGACTACAGTCCTCCTTTACAAATTTAATACATTCATGGTATTTGTCTCTTATGCCTATAGTTGACACATTATTACCTGTGGAATATTCCTAATGATCTCCATCTTTTTTTCTAGTGTCAAAGACAAACCTCGCTGTACATGAAGATAAAAACAGAGTCCCATATGTTAAGGTACAAGGAAAATTTGATGCTCTTTTTTTCATTCTTTCTCACATATGCATTTATTTACACATTCCCATTTGTATCCCAGTGCATTTGCTGAGATGATTCAACTCATGTACAGAGTCTTGAATGTTCAAGTAGTATTGGTCCCTGAACTTAAACAGTTTCCTGAAATATTAATGGCCTTGAATCATGTTTGCTTTATTTTCCTGACTTTAAACATTTACATTTTGTTAGTACAGTGTTAAATTTTAAGTACTCATATTCCCATTTCATGTCAGATATGAGAACATCTTGAAGAATTTTGTTCTTTAATATTTTGTTGCATAGATGCTGTAATCTGGCAATATTTTAGAACAGATTTTTGGGGTTAAGAATTTGTTTTATGACTTCCTGGGCCCTCATTTAAATGTTATATACTTGTTATGAACATATATGAGCCTTAATAGTATACATATAACATTGCTCTGTTTATTCTCATCCTGGGGAGGGCAAAAAAACCTGATAAAATAATTCCTTCAGTAATATTGCATTAAGGCAGAGAACAAGGACTGTGCATCTTGTCTTGTAGTTTGAGAGAGAAAAACTAATTTGGGTATGTAATCTAACCCAAATTAGTAATGGGAATATATGCTGTATCATTCCATGTGTTCTAAGTACAGAAACTCTCTTCTGCTGCATGTTTGGATTTGACCGAGTCTTTAATCCTGTGAAAGAAAATTGTCTCTCAGGTTGTCCTGTGGACTCCTCCTGAAAGTCATGCAAAGGCATGTTTTGGTCCATTGCCTTGCTAATGATCATGTTGGATGTTGATGGTTCTAATTATTTTGCTCATCAGTGCTAAATATTCTTCCTGTTGGCATTTGGAGTACTAGGACACTTCCTAAACTTTTCTGTTTTCAACTTGCATATTTCTAGGGTTGTACAGAAAGATTTGTATCTAGTCCTGAAGAAGTTTTAGATGTCATCGATGAAGGGAAAGCTAACCGTCATGTAGCTGTTACAAGTAAGTATTCTGTGGAAGCTTTTCTGGCTACAAAGTGTGGGTGGTTGTAGCTTCCTAGTGGTGTATTGATTCTTCATGTTCACAAAGTACTTTGAGTTACTTACGTGAACAATGTAATGATGCACAAATTATAATGCTCTAAAGTTAAGAGCGCTGTACTTTTTTAACCGCTTCAGTGCATACAGAAACATTTATTGACTTTCAGCTTTGAGAACTCCTGAATATATATGGCATTATATAGTATCATTATATAAAAAGTCAAAATATGCATTGTTACACATAGTATAGATATTTTGAAATTATGTATAACTGAAATGATGTATGTACATTCTTCTTTGTGCTACAAGTCAAGAACTCAGAGCAATTCACTGATCAAGTCGCAGGCAAAGACTGCAGAGCAATTATCAGACTCTGCCTGTTTCTTTCTTGCAAGTTATCGCAGGGAAGCGGTGACTTGGATTGAGTTCCAATGACAGCGAAGCAAACAAATCTTCCTGAATTAAAAAACATAACAATCACTTCAGCCGGTGCCAAATTTGTTGATATTATGTTGCATGCAGCCTGCTAGCTGTACAGTGATGAAAAGGGCAGGTATCTTTGCCCTGTTTCCCAATTTATACTGTAAGATGTCTTTGATCCACGCAGTGAGCTTGGCAGAACCTCAGCTTGTGACTCAAATCTTCATGGTGGGGTGGGGTTTTGGGGTGGGTGTGTGTGGGGTTGGGTTTGTTTGGTTGGTTTGTTTGGGGTTTTTTTTGTTGTTGTAATTTTATTTTCTATTTTTTATGATGCACTGGGTAACTTCCTTCTCTTCAATGTCTCTACCTTCTTGCTTTGGTAAATACTGTATTGCTTTAGCTTTCCCATGCCTTTCTCACCATACTAATGGAAATGTATTCTCTTTTTCCTGAGTTACATTTCCTCTTGTTGTTTCTGCTATTCTCTTTAACAAAAGATATCCAAATACACCTTTTGCTGTGATACTACCTGTTCCATTTGGTGCACACAGAAAAGTTCTGACAAAAGTTGACAGCGAATGAATTTTACCTAGACTGTAATGACGAGGAGCAAATTTGGAAGTGGTATTGAAAAAACTGAGTTTGGAGATGGAGGAGGAAAAGGGAGTTCAGATAAATATAAATATTGCTGTGAATGTGAATGGGGAAAGGTGGTAGTGGATTTTAAAGTAATCGAGAAAACAGGTGAGGAAGTGGTTTACCGATTCTTAATGTTTTCTTTTTGCTACTTGATGAAACTTCAAGCATGACATGGTTGCAATCAAACTTATTCTAAGTGGAAGCTGAAACTGTAACTGCCTGTGTTTTGCCTGCTGCTTGGGTGAAGGAGGATTTTTAATTACATAAGCAATAAAAATCACTCTGAAATTTTAATTTAAATAGTGTGGTTTTGATGAAAACTTTTGCTAAAATGTTGGGAGATCTCCTCACACAATTGCCCTGAGACCTGCCCAGCTTCTTTTTATTGCAATTATTATTCCTTCTCTTTATCTTCTCTTGCTCAGCTCAAAAGTATTCCTCTGTCCAGGATGCTGAACATACATCCTCGTTGTAGTTCTGTGTCTAAGCAGTGTCTGTTATATCATAGCAGGTTTTTGTGTGAGCTATCTGTACTCATGAAGAAGCATAAAAGGACAGAACCTTTATTTCTTACTGTATCTGTGTAGTGTTATTTTGTTATTCTTATGCTATGATTTTTTTGGTTATTTTTTATTATTTCTGGTCAAATTTTATTGCTTCAGGGGGAAAAAAAAACTTTCAAAAAAGAAAGAAAGAAAAAAAAAAAAAAGCTTTTTTTTCCAAGGCTGTCATTTATCATGAATCTGGTTAATTTGGTCACGTTGGGAGAAAGTAGGAGCTCATTCTGTAGTCTGTGAGATTTATCTGCAGCTCTTGGTGTGGGTGCTGCTGTCAGTACAGTGGTCTGGGCTCTCCAGTGAATGGACTCGTACTTTTGAATTTGCTAGCCATAGGCTAGCTCTGATGAAATATAATTTCTTGTCAGGTTTTAAAGTCATTTAAACCATCCCTTTCAAATGTGATTGCAGATATGAATGAACACAGCTCTAGGAGCCACAGTATCTTCCTCATTAATATTAAACAAGAGAATGTGGAAACTGAGAAGAAACTCAGTGGAAAGCTTTACTTGGTAGACTTGGCTGGAAGCGAGAAGGTAATCTTTCCTTTTTCCTAAACTGCTGAATTACCCTAGTGGGATCACTAAACTCATCATGTGAATGTGTCTCCGTGCAAACTAAGCTAGGGTAGTTGCACAAGTTTTACAAAAGTCTTATCTCATGTTATCACTAGTATGGCAATCTTTTTTTTTTTTTTTTTTTTTTAGTATGGGATGGAGAAAAGGAACAGATCAGAACTGTTTATTGGTATGAAATGCAAAACCCAAAACTCTGCAATATATTTTCATTTATAATGAAGTGAATCGAACCAGTGTACTTTTATGTAGCTTCATATTTAGTTATGGGTGTTTGAATAAAGTAATATTAATTTTTATGTAATTTGTCATATTAGACTGCTATTTTAATTTGCTTATATTCAGACATGTCCCGTTTCTAGGTTTTCTGTAATTATTTCACATATTAGATCAATGAAATAACAGCAGTTAATGCAGTTATTCAGCTGAAATCTATCTGAAGCTCCCTGAATGACTGTCTTGATTGTAGTGACTATTTTTGCTTTCCAATATAGAAAAATACTAACCAGAAAAGAACTTGTATCTGTTTATCACAAGAGTAATGGTCTAGAACAGTACTGCAGTGGAAAGAAAGTAGTTTCTCAGTTCTAATTCTAACATCTTCTGTAGTGTTCAAAACTGCTTCACTGTAAATGAAATAAATGAACTTAAAACCCCGTCATTTTGCAACGCTATGGATCCTTTATTCAAGCTGGACCCTTGGTAACTACTCTGCATGTCAAAATAATTAAATAATTACTCATGATGAAGCAATGTCTCTCATTGTGGTCATAGGTTTCTATTTCTTTCTGAAAACAAGAAGTAAAAGGAAAGATTTTGTTTGATAGGCTGAGCAGCTTTCAGAATGCTCACTGGACACACTAGTTGATAACCCATCATTACAATGCGGAAGCCATCCATCAGAGTAATTAATCATGTTAATTTCTATTGCATATAATACTAAATGTTAAATTAAAAAGTCGTAGTGGTGTTTAGAACATGAGTGTCTAGTCAGGCTCTACTCTCCTCTGACAACGACCCTTCTGTGGTTCATTGTGTTCGTTCGGACATTGTACAGAAAACCTGAAATAAAGGTTTCCTTGGTGGATTGTAATCTTAAAAGATACAATTATGTTTCCTTTTATGTCATGTGGCATTCATTTTTAGAGGAAAGCACAGATACTGTAGTTTCAGTGTAGAGAAAAATATATAGCTTTATCCTACATTTCTGTGCCTTCCCAATTGCCTCCACCTCCCCCAAAAAAAGAGGGAGAGAAAAGACTCTAAACCTGTGTTGCTGTCTAAAGTGCTGGTCCCAGACCAAGCTTCTTGCCTGGGCCACTTTGGGATCCAGTTTGTGGGCCAGCGAGCCTTGCATGAGTGAGATTATGCCTTTTCTGCCCTGATATTCTTGGTCTGTGCAAGCAAAATACAAAGCCAAGATACTCGGTTGGTGGCATATGCTGTGCCACCGAGTGTGCCCTGAGAGTATACCTGTGGGGTTCCCTATCTGTATGGACAGTCTGGTCTTGGAAGCGGTCCCCAAGTGTCCTCAGGAGAGCACAGACGTACCAGCTTTTCCCTTAACAAAGTAAAAGTGAGGTTGCTCTTACGCTGGAAGAAAGGCAGAAGTATTACAGGCTTCCACTAACAAAAAGGTGCGTCTAAAATTCTCCTCCTTCGTGCTGAGGATAAGCTTGCTTTGTTTTTCTTCCAAGAGCATCTTTAACCGTTGCACTATCTGCGTTGTGGCTGTATTTGTACAGACTTGCTGACAGCTGAGCCTGACTGTTGCCTGCTCTCTTTGGTAGGTCAGCAAAACTGGAGCGGAGGGCGCTGTTCTTGATGAAGCTAAAAATATCAATAAGTCTTTGTCTGCTTTAGGCAATGTGATATCTGCCTTGGCAGAAGGAACTGTAAGTAATCCTGTTTTGTGTTGTTGAAGAATGGCTTTTTATTTATCTGTTTCTTTGCCATGCACATAAAAAAATAAGCTAACGCTTCAATTCAGAAAGAAGAAAATATTAGCTTGCCAACCACCAACCAGTGACACTTTTGCTATTCTACTAAAGATAAGAAACTAATTCTGAGTGATTTCACTTGAGTGGTTATCCAGTCTTAGCACAATCAAAACAATTCCTCTTCAGGATTGTGTGCTTCAAATCCATTAAACCTGTCATTGTCGACTCATGTTCTCTCTCATTCCGATATCATTATTTAAAAAAATTGTTCTTGTCTCTTACTTATATTCTGATTAGAAAACCCATGTTCCATACCGAGACAGCAAGATGACGCGAATACTTCAGGATTCCCTGGGTGGGAACTGCAGAACCACCATCGTGATATGCTGTTCTCCTTCTGTGTTCAATGAAGCAGAAACAAAGTCGACCCTGATGTTCGGACAGCGGTGAGTCCTACTCGCCTTTAGGCTGGATGGCGCTTACTCGGGCTCTTCCACGTGTTCTGAGCCAGCCGTGCCGAGGGGAGTGAGATGAGTAGGCATTTTAAAATAGGGAGGTTATGGTTTCTGGAGTTGTTCAAAAATAGGACTGGACAACTTGAGAAAACTGTCTCTTTATTCCCTATGGTACCAGCACAATGTTAATGTTAGCCAGCAGCTGTGCTACTTAGAAGCTCTGGTAATTTTTCCTGCAGAAAGTATAAAGCATTATAGCAGTTCTTTGAAATTTTATGGGGAAGATAATGGTACTGGCCAGTTTTCTGTTGGCTAGCTCAGTGGAAAATGTTCGGTTTTGCTTTATCTGATGCTTTTAAGTTGTGTCTTCTCCTTGAATGGCATCTCGGGGATTATTGTTAGGGTTGCAAAAAATATTTTTTAACTGTTAAGAAAAATGAAGAGTGTGGACACAGTGTAATAGTGACAGCTTCGATAGATTACCATGATAGCTCACAGACATTTTTATGTGATGGAAGGATCTTAACCATTTAGGAACACGGCCTCAGAAACAAGCAAGGGTAAAATAAATGTGGACGTGTTCAGAGAGAAAATTTCTTTTCCATGTGTGTTTCTTGCCAATAGTCATATGAAATACATTTGGAAAGTTTGCAAAAATAGGTCAGGCTCATTACGTAATTACTGCTTTTGTTGCAATTGAGGAGAACTCGGAGACTTCAGAAAATTGCTCACTTTGTTTTGTGTATGTTTATTTGTGTAATAGCAGAAAGAAAAAATACTAGCAAGTTATGATTGTTTGAAATCTAATTTATTTAACAGTTGGTACAATATAATAAATTTGTCTTTGTCTGAAAATGGGTTGTTTTCCACCATGCATAATTTTTGCATCGAAGCCCACACTGTTAAGGAGCATTTTATACTGGAAAGTAAAATCATGGATAAAAGATTAATCTGACAATCTTCTATTTATTCCCCCACTTTTATCCTTTAATGTGAGCTTTCCTTGGATTTTAGTGAGGGAAGATGATCCCTTTAGTGTATTCATATAAGAGTACGTGCAAGTGCAGGATGGGCAGTGAAGGACAAGCAGATGCAGTTGGGTGCCGTCCCTCGGCAGGGACAGTTGCGGGTTAGGGCTGCTGCTGCAGGTGAGGGCTGGAGGACAGTTCTGCAACACGCTCCCCATCTGGCATTGCCAGAACCAGTATGAACTTGTCCTTGTCATCTGCTGCTGGGATTTGTGGAAGGTGGGGAGGGACCCACGTGCTGCAAGCCAGGTAGCTGCAAAAAGCACCCATTCCTCTGATCTCTGCTTCCTATAGGCTACTCACCTAAATAAGAGCATGCAGGAGAAACTCCCCAAAGGGAACTTCACAGGTCGCTGCAGTAAGTTTTTATGGAAAAGGACTATAAAAGGAGGAAGGGGTTGTTAACATATCATCGGGTTAAGGGTTGCTATGCAGTTTTAGTTCACCGTTGTATGATGAACATGAGTTTAAGTTGTTGAAGATATACGCTTCTACTGAAATCCTGTATATTATGTCACAGACATTTTGAGTAAATGCAAATATTAAGATGTAGTAATTAAATAAAGAGCGTTAACAACTCTGAAGTATAATGAATTGCACAGTTTTTGTTGATGGTAAAAGTTTAAATGTTTTGATAGTTCACAGTTTAAACTTCCCCACGTACAATTTTCTGACTGCAGGTGATTTCAGACGAGTGTGAGTCTTGCACCTCTGTAGAACAGAAGAGCGGTCCCAAAGTTCCTGCTAATTCATTCTGGATAAGGCTCCAGGGCAGTAAAGCAGCCGAAGGGACGTTGCGTTTTAAATAGATGAGTAGGTACTGCGTTAGGTTTCAGTCTGCTTGCTGTTATGCTGAACTCTCTGTCTGCAGGTATGATTTGAAGTAAAAAGAAATGCAAACAGTAAAATATAATAGTTCAGATTAAGGCGATTAAAAGGTAGTGTATCTTTTAAAAAATTATTTTATTTTTTTCAATCTAGATTAAAAGGGGTTTACTTTTGCTCTGGAATGCATAACAGTGCTCCAGGACCTTTGGGAAGTTGTGTGCTTGGGTACTTAAGGAAGTGTGTGTAGAGGAAGTCCAGTTTCCACGTTATTTCAGTTTACATTTTTCTTGGTTTCATTTCTCTTTTCAGTAATCAATAAAACTTGCCTTTCTGTTTGGGGCAAAAGAATTTTCAACCCAACTCTGCCCATCCTGGCTAGCAGAGCTTGGAGTGATGTGACATGACTTAACACTTTTCTAGGAGAGGAACGTTTTTAAGGTGTTCCTTACTGAGGGCTAGGATGTCCGCTGAAGGAACTGGGAAGATAGCTCAATACTTTGTGAGAGTGCATGCTTGGGGTTTATTGTAGGGTTTTTGTTAGTTTGCTTAAAAGCTATAGAATTGGGCTGAAATAAGAAAGGGAATACAAGTAGGACTGGTGATGCACTAGACCCGCAGAGCAGCACACATACTATACGTACCCAGTGGTACTTGGCAGCATGTTGGATAGGAATGTCGCTGTCTGCGGGAAGTGGTTTCTTTTACAGGCTCTTTGGTTGTTGTGTTTCATTTTTCTGATGTGACAGTATTAAAGGCCTGAATAACATTAAAGGGAGGGTATATGAGTCATGTGTGATTACTGCTTCCTCTATTTTTCCTAGCAAAAAAGAATTATATCACCACTAAAATAAGTGTCAGGAGTAAAATTCATCTTCGCAGGTCCACTTACACTAATCAACATGAGCATGTGCTCCTCTGTTAGTAGTGAGTCACTTTCTGCTCCATCTTTTCTTGTGTTTTTATGTTATTTTTAACTTTAGTTGCTAGTAAGTACTTCATCCATCATTAGGTTAATGCAGTCGATACACTTTATGGTGTGGCATTTTTTTTCCCCCGGTACAGTTAAATGAGTGGAAACTTGAGCCATGCTTTTGGCAGAGACAATAAGTAAAAGCTAACCATTAGGCATTGTTTTAAAAGTACAGGCTTATTTTTAAATATTTCTAAGGTAATAAAACTTCTGCTTGCCACATAGTGCAAATCACTGGAGCACAATTTGGAGTATGAGGCACAGATATGGGAGTGTTTTCTTGCTGACAAAACAAACTTTCAGGATTTTTAGTGATTGGCCACACTTAAAGGATGTTTTAGCATCATTAAGTGGAGCTGTGAAGGAAATAATTAAGATCATGTGCTCTCCCCAAAGGATAGTATCTATCGCCCATTCCTAGGTGTAGTTTCTTGCATTGGGGTTTCAGCCTACGCTTTACAAACTGGTAGGAGGTTTGTCTGTTATTCCTTTACTTAGGCTCTATTTTATTCAGTAACACTGGAGTCATTTGGAGGGACTCGGTGTCTGAGCAGTGAAGGGCAAATATCCAAAGCTTTCTTAATTCATACTGATTTGTTTGGGTTTTCTTTTTAAATGTGGATTTGCTAGAGTAGGTGCTGTGCATTTTTTTTCTGCTTGCTTTGCATTTTCTAGTGCAATTGTTTAGGCACAGTTGGAGCTAAGCAGTTTCACAATAATAAAGTGATGGTGGTTGTTGTTAGAAGGGTTTAAATTTTGAGATATTTTTGCCTAGAGAGGCAGTAACTCATGAGCCTGCCTACAGTGGCACAGGCATGAGTTCAGGCACGACAGCCTTCCTCAGCCCGGCAGCAACCCAGTTACCTGGTGGTGACCAGCAGTTTTCCTCCTTCCCTTCCTTCCAGCCCCAAAAAAGTATTTGAAAGCACTGTTTGGCTTTCAAGAAGTATAAGTTTCCATATCTCTGCTTCACTGTGTTGACATCCTTCATGCTGCGATGCTTGAAATAAGGCTGAGTTTTGTTGGTGGAGTTTCAGGGATGGCTGTTAGGAGGTGGGGCGAGCCCGTGGTCAGACGCTGGTGTGGGGTACTCTGCGGTGGTCTCGGGCCAGGAGAAGCTGCGGGGTGACAGCTTACCTAGCAGAGCAATAATGACAGGACTTGGTTTTGTCCTTAATCCAAGAACAGTTTCCAGAGCTTCTCTTTTTGGAGGAATCTGAAGATGCAGATCCATGCCTGCTCCAGGTCACTGGCTGCTGGATTTTGATACGGAAAAATTTCTGTTGAAGCTTCCAGGTAGTAATGGTACTGAGGATTTGAGAGAAAATGGAATTGTGGCATTGCACTTTAGAAAATAAATTGCAAATGTTTAGTTTCCCTTTGCGTTACAGAAAAATTTCTGAGTCCTTACTGTTGTACTGAGATAAAAGTTGCAGAGCAACTGACACCTGGTTTTGTTGCACAGAGCTAAGACAATTAAGAACACGGTCTCTGTGAATCTGGAGCTGACCGCAGAGGAGTGGAAGAAAAAGTACGAGAAGGAGAAAGACAAAAACAAGAGTCTGAAGAATGTTATCCAGCATCTAGAGCTGGAACTGAACAGGTGGAGAAACGGTACGTACCAAATAATGGGAATGGGTACATGTCTTTGTATTTTTAAGTTATGTATGTTTAAATCTTGCCTTAAATTGCAAGTCATGTTAATTCTAAGCTCACCATTCAGAGTTGTAGCTCATGCTTCATAACAACAGAAAGGTTGAAGAAGCAAAAACCAGGGAAACCAGCAGCAGCCATTTACAGAAGGTACCATTTTAAATGCCAAAACCAGTGTGATGTCAGATGTAGAGAATACAGGAAGGCATCAGTAATTTTTAATAATGTTAGTAATATTAATAAAGAAAAGGGTAAAATGTCATTATGGTTTGTTTGTTTGGTTGGTTTTTTTAAAGAACTCTGCTCCTCAGGCATGAGAATCAGTTCCGTTATGCTTTAAGGTAACTAGATCTTGGGTATTTTTTTTTAAATTGAGTTTAACATTAGAATAATTATTCCTTTAGTACAATGATTAGGAGTGCCATCTGATTAGAATAATGACCGCTTGTCTCCTTCTGTGGCTTCTAAGTTAAATTTATGTTGAGAACAGTCAATTTTCTGTTTAGAAACATAGGGAATTGCTGTTCAGGGTAGGTTGTAAGACCGAGTGTAGGATGGTAGAGGAGGAAGAATATTTTTATGCATACGTACAAATTAAAGAATTTTTATTTAATCTGGAACGTTGACAAATAATTTTAGCAAACCGTCCTTACTTTTAATTTTTATTTCACATATATATATTTTTTTTTAAATCAAACTCCAAACCAACAAACAATCCCCCAACCCAAAGAAACCAACTCTGCATCCCCCTTGCACCCTGAAATCCCAGCAAACCCCCAAGAGTAAAATACTGCTTCTTTGGAGTCATTTTTATTTTCTAAATTGCCTGTCATCTAGGTCCTACATGTTGATGTGTCTCACAGTTCAATAGTAAGTAACTCTTGCAAACGTGAAGTATCTAAAGCGAGAACAAATCTGTGATTGATCTCAACAGGCTGGATCCATGGGCCGAGGTCAATTGTATGGGGTTCAACAAGGCTCAGGGCCGGGTCCTGCACTTGGGCCACAACAGCCCCATGCAACGCTACAGGCTTGGGGAAGAGCGGCTGGAAAGCTGCCCGGCAGAGAAGGACCTGGGGGTGTTGGTCGACAGTCGGCTGAACATGAGCCAGCAGTGTGCCCAGGTGGCCAAGAAAGCCAGTGGCATCCTGGCTTGTGTCAGGAATAGTGTGGCCAGCAGGAGCAGGGCAGTGATCGTCCCCTGTACTGGGCACTGGTGAGGCCGCACCTCGAATGCTGTGTTCAGCGTTGGGCCCCTCACTCCCAGAGAGACATGGAGGGGCTGGAGCGTGTCCAGAGAAGGGCAACGGAGCTGGGGAAGGGTCTGGAGCACAAGGCTGATGGGGAGCGGCTGAGGGACCTGGGGTTGTTCAGCCTGGAGAAAAGGAGGCTGAGGGGAGACCTCATCGCTCTCTACAACTGCCTGACAGGAGGGTGTAGAGAGGTGGGGTCGGTCTCTTCTCCCAGGTAACAAGGGATAGGACGAGAGGAAATGGCCTCAAGTTGTGCCAGGGGAGGTTTAGACTGGATATTAGGAAATTTTACTTCACGGAAAGGGTTGTCCAGCACTGGCACAGGCTGCCCAGGGAAGGGGTTGAGTCACCATCCCTGGAGGTATCTAAAAGACGTTTGGGTGAGGTGCTTGGGGACATGGTTTAGTGGTGGACTTGGCAGTGCTAGGTTAACATTTGGACCTAATGATCTTAAAGTTCTTTTCCAACCTAAACGATTCTATGATTCTATGCTTTAATTATTAGTCACAATTTGTTTTGCACAGTCAAGTCTGGTTTTGAACATCCTGGGTGAAATCACTACTTAAAAGATAATAGCTGACCTTTATGGGTGCAAAAAAACTGCTTCCTTCTTTCAGCTCCCTGTGCTGTTTACTTGCCTTTCAGATGAGATCGTTATCTAATGATTGCGCTCCGTGTCTTTCTCTGGAGACTTCAGCACAGAGAATATTTCCCTTATCAGCATAGCGCAATTGCTATGGAGACCGTCGGTCTGCTGGTGGTCTTGAGGAGTGCTGGGGATTTATAACCTGCTCATGTTCTGCGTGTTTCATTCTGCATTTGCTAAATGTGATGGCTTTAACTTCCTTCCCATTCTAGAAACACTTTTTTAGAAAAACCTCTATAGATCCTTTCTATATGCCACATAAACAAGCCTTATAACATGCTGTCTATTGTTTTGTCTAAATATACACACCTCCTCTTCCCCGCCGTCTGTCCTGCTTTTCTCATTGGCGTTACCCAGCAATACATTCAATGCATTCAAGATGCTATTGATTTCTCGTCTGACTTTCTGAAATAGTGTTGTTTGGAAGGATATTCTGTCAAAGGAGGCTCTTTATAAATGACAGTGTCGCAGAAATTACATTCTGAATATGAAATACAAGATAGGTGCATAAATATTCCATTGGTATCGCTTTTTCTGTAAATTTAGAAAATAATATACAAAATAAAATTGTAGCAGAAAATGGGTGTGCCCATTTCTCGCTGAAGCAGGATGTCAGCAGCCCTGTATCCAAGTGCACAATTTGGTCTGTGTTTTACAGGTAGGAGGTTGTTCTTGTCCAAGCATCTCTATCAAATTTCGGCTCCCCTCCTCCTTTCACCTGTGGTGGTCTGCCATACAAAGCTTCCGAGTTCAGTGAAATACCACAATGAAATTAAAATCTAAAGATTCATTCTGGGAGGCTCCTGATGGATTCTCCGCAGCCTGAGGAGCGTTGCTGTGCGTGCAAGGTCCCGCCGTCTGACTGAGCCCGCTTTTCCTAGTCTGCTCCAGTGAAATGCAACAATGAAAAATCAGTTTACATTTTTCTCATTAATAAGATAAAATATCATCAAGCCATTAGCGATAGGGAAAAAGTACTTTGAGTGTAGTACTTTTATAGAGGTTACGGAGCTTGATTTCAAGTTATTCTTTTTCACTCTTTAAGCTTGAAAAAATTATCTTCGTTAGTTGGTCGTGCTCTTTCATGCCCTGTTTTGTTTTGTTTTGCTTTGGGGCCTGAATTAGCCTGCGTTTTTGTTTTTTGATCTGTTTCTCCCATTTACTTGTTTCCCTGCCAGTAAGATAAATAGTGCCTACACTCTTTTGGCAAGAGGAATGGCTAGTAAAGCTTTATGGGACTAAAATATTGTAGCTTTTAATAGAAATGGAAAAAACCTGTTTGTGCAGACGGGTTGGATGCAACCTTCCTGCACCTTGGGCAACGCGTGCAGCATTCAGCGGCTCACAGAGTCTCTCACCAGACTCTAATGAGAGTAGATTCAATTTCTGGCATGAGCGCCTTGCCTGTCCCTCTTCACTGAACTGCAGCAGGCTCGTAATTGCAATGCACCGATGTTACCGAAGAAAATATTCCTCGGAGAAAATGATTTTGAAAGAATATGTGTAGGGAGAACATCCTATCTGGTATGCATAGGCAACATGTGAAAATTGGTCTGTCCTCTTTAATTTTAGATGTGACAAGGCGGAAGGTGAATATCGTTTTAAATGCAGCTGTCTTGCTCGTTGTCCTGATGCTCTAGCAGTTCATTATGGGGGGAGGGAGAGTTGCTAAGGCAGTTGGAAATCTGGAGAGGAAGAGACATTTAATTGCCAGTAGGCTTTAGGCTGAGAGTCGGATTTTTTCCCTCCTTATTTACACTTCTGTTAATCCATGGAGCTAATCCCTTCAATAGAGGGCCTGAGTGAAAGGGGAGCCAGGAGTTCAGTGCTTTTAACGGCAGCCATTCGAACCGTTGCTGCATTTTGCGTGTTTGTGTTTCTCACCGTGGAGAATGAATGGCCGTCCTTCCACACCCAGCCTGGCCTGTCATTTGTGTGCATGGCAGCTGCCTGCCTGGCATAGCTGGATACGGCCCTTCTTTCCTTTGCTGAGTCCCTCTTGGCAACGGTGAAGGACCATCCTAGGATGTCCATAGTTTTGGGCAACCTTCTCTCTTGGGTTGTAATCACCATGGATTATGTGCCTGCAGGAGAAGCTGTGCCTGAAGATGAACAGATCAGTGCAAAGGACCAGAAGAACCTGGAGCCTTGTGATAACACCCCGATTATTGACAACATCACCCCGGTTGTTGCCAGCATCTCGACAGAGGAGAAACAGAAATATGATGAGGAGATTGCCAGTCTCTACAGACAGCTGGACGATAAGGTGTGAACATTTGGTTTGACTCCATTCTCTGGGTGTAAATGGAAAACTAAGCCAAAATGGCTGGGTGTCTCTGTATTTCTTGAACACCATGAACTGGAAAATGTCCCAAAGTTCAAAACACGATCACTGCATAAAAACAGATCTTGTCCGATAATGTCAGCTATCTGCTTCTGTTCCCTCTGCGGATAGTGTTTGTGGGCATTCTCCATGGAATCGGAGCCAAATTTGCCTTTCATTTTATGGGCTTGATACAGGGTGTTCAGCCCTCCTTTCCTTCAGTGATTTTTGTAAATACTGTACTCCCCCAGCAAACTGTAACATCATCTCAACAGGAGAAAGACAGAAAAGGGAGACTGTATCTTAATATTTTTAATGAATTTATTGTATATTAGAATTGCAAGGAAAATATATAACCACTCCTTGGGTCTCTTTTGTTTGTGGTGTTCTAGCTGTGAACGCTGCCTGGAGTGCAGGTGGCTTTTTTTTTTAATCTATTTGCACAGCTTGAAATACATCGTTGGCACTTAAAGCTATCAGCAATACATTTACTGAGCACTTGCCATTGATAGCTTTGGCTTGTGTGAAGATAAGTGAGGAGAAAAAAGGCATACTAAAACCATTGACCGTTATGGATGAGAACAGCTTAAAAGGCTATCCAGAAAAAGTTTTCAGGATAGCTTTACTCTTGAATCAAAACTTCATTTTAACTTTCATTTGTAATTAGCAGGAAAGTATCAGAAAAAACCCACCGTTTCCTTGTACATTAATACTAAATTTTGGCTGTTTCTGAATACTGAGGGAGGGAGTGGATAGTTGTGTTTAAGCCTTAACTCTGGTGTGCATGAGGTCTCTCTGCACAGTCCGGTTGCACACAGCAGTGTGTTGATGGCATTCAAAATAACAGTTAAGGTCTTTAAGAAATTACAGCTTTTCTGTGATGGAGAATACATTCCAGTAGCAGTCTCTAGCTTTTACGTATTGATTAGAAAAAGAAAAAAAGTCAGTCATTCTTTCACTTTCCCTCATTAAAAGGAGCAAAACCCATTGAATTATTCTTGAGGGAACTGGCAGGTTTGAGTTTTACCCTAGAAAACATGGGAAGCATAATTTGGTGCATTACTGCGGTACTATAGGAAATGAGAAGGTATTTGATTCCCCAAAACAAAACCAAAATATCACCATTTGTAACTTGTTACAGTGTAGACCATTCTTACATTATATCTGGGACTATTTTAATATCAGCAAATGACTTGATATACTCTACTTGATAGCTGTATTTGCTAGCAGAAATCAATCTATTAGCATGCTTGTCAGTGAAACATAAAATATCAATTGACTCCAATAGGGTAAAAAGCAACCATTTATCTTTGTTGAGTTCCTTTAGAGAAGGATATCCGTCACAAGAACAGAGATAGACGTGGTCAGGGGCTGTGCTCGACGTGCCTCCTGTGGCGTTTGGGAGGAAGGACTCGTACAGTGGAGTCCATCATCATTTCTCTTCTGTATTTAAGATCAGTTCCTACCCATGAGGATGCTGTCTTAACAAGGAAGTTGAAATGCCAGTAAAATCGGGTGCCTGGCTATGCACTACCTGGCAGTATTTTCTTCAAGGGCTGTGATGGAGTAGGAAAATACAAATTCTGCAGTTGAGGGGTCCACGTTCTGTGTTGTGGTTTGAGCTTCCTCTTTCATTAATGCAGTTCAGAGCTAGCTGTCAATTGTAGTTGGTTAATAAATCTGTCTCTAATGATCTCTCTTCAGCTGCAATTTGGGGACAGAGCGAGAGGGAGAGAGGGTGTGTATGTATTTGTACATCTAGAAAACGTCACATATGTTGGCAAAGTCTCCTGCAAGTTATAAGGTGCTACTCTTGACCACACCAGTGTCTTGTTTACCGTCAGGGACACCTCTGCTTAGGTATATACTAGAGACAACTGCATGTATGCATTGCTTTTACTATGTAGCTCTGCGTATGTATATTTTTCTCTCCTCTCATACCACTCAAACGTGCACAAGGTTTGCTATGGCATTATTCTTCCTTTTCTAGAAAGGGGAAACAAAAGTGACCAAACCAGAACTGTGAAAAGAAACTAAAAATCTCCAACCCTATTTCATTGCAGGATGATGAAATCAACCAGCAGAGCCAGCTGGCTGAGAAACTAAAGCAACAAATGTTGGATCAAGAGGAGGTAAAAAACGAAACAAATCAAAAAAACCCTTACATTTTGCTTTATGAGACCCTTGTTTAGTAATTCTGTCGCAGTTGTTGGCTAGATATGTTTATATTAACTGGCTAAAATTCAATAGGTAAGAGAAACCTGTGTGGCAGCTAGGTTTAAACTTCAAATTTCATAATATCCTCAGGAGAGCATAAAGCCTTGCTAACTCCTTATAATAGCATACCATCCTGCTGGGAAATCATGCTGGAGATACCAAGGTAGGAGCGTGGCCAGTATTTTTCACTTCAAATGTGTTTTTCAGTATGTCTGTATCCTTTCAGGTATCCAGACACTGTGGACTGTAGGTAGATAACAGATTTCCTAGTTTGACAGTCTAAAAATTACTCCTGGTAATAAATTACTGATGTTCGTTATTTTGGCACGGGCAATTAGAGGCAGTACTGAGAGAAATCTGTGAGACTGAAAAGCTGATTATTGGTGCCACCACAGATTTGCTTTAAAATCTTGGATTACTCACTTTAAACATTTTATTTCATTGTTTCTGTCTGTAAAATGAATGTTTGTTGTTTTTAAGATGGGGAATATGATCCCTAAACTTACAGTCAAGTCACTTCCTTATCTGTCACTTGTTTACGAGAGGTTTTGAGGATGTAAAATCTGGCAGTAACACCAAATTACCAAGTTCCTCAAATGTTGCTGTGATATTTCTTAGAAGATGGTTTTATGCTGGTTTTCAAACTGCTGGAAACCGGAGGAGGACCATTCAGACCAAGAATGGAATCCTGGTGCGGGAGTTCACCCATCATTAGTGTTGGTCTCTCTTTGCACGAAACACTGCCGTGATTCCCTAGGAGCGTGCCTCTCCCAGCTGCCCGAGCCGCTTCCGTTGGAGTACAGCAGCATATTGGCTGCTTTTTTTGGGCGTGAAACCTCTCTTGTAATTGAAAAATGATTCTGTTCATGCCTTAATCCTTTAATCAAGCCGTCAGAAAGGGTTTGGCTCCGTAGCAAGGAGAGAACAATGTATGCGAATGTCTGTTACTTGTTACTCATGACTTACCTGCCACCTTTGAGGTCTTATCCTCACCAAAGGAATTACCACTTTTATTTTACTCCATGATTAAGCTCTTCATTCACTTGCTGCAGCTTTCTTTTGATTACTCTGTATTACATGCTACCCGTGTCCGTGGCTATACAAATGTAAAAGCATTTTATGCATTCTCAGCAACATTATTTTCTGATGTGTGTTATTTATGCCATCTCACTTCTCCCATCTTTTTTACATCAGTGCTCTCCTTTAAAGCTTTTTTTTTTTCCCCTGACGGTTTTTCTTGTGTCTTATTTTTTGGGTGATATGCATTCCTTTCTTTGTGTTAGAGATTTGGGAGCATGCTATACGCTGGCTTATTCCCCACCCTCCTTGTGTTCCATATTCAATATTACATCTGGAAGATGAATCAAGTTTTCAGTGGCCTCTAATCCTTGCTGTACAGACCGGTTTTCCCTCTTTTTTGCACATGTTCTAGTCTAGTTTTGCTGATTTACTGAGGTCTCTGCAGCTGATGTTGCACCACTTGTTCAGAAAGTTTAGCTGCTTCATCTGGGAAGCTTGTCTGTCTCTTACCTTTGAAAGCTAATGCGATATTTTTATTTTCTTCTTTAAGGGAATTGAATTAATTTTTCAAGGTTTTGTCTTCCACATGTAAGCTTGACCTGCACTGCGGGAGCGATCTACCTGTTCTGTCTTAGAGCCTGTGATTAGCTCCGTGATAGATGTGCTGCAGAGCAGCTGCCTCACTCTGCTTCCCCCTAATTAACCAGAGTACTTTTTTCTGCTTGATTAAGCTAGCAGGTTAATTATAAATCTAAGGCCTGCCACAGATGGCATTGTGCTGATACTGGTGTCTTTTGGTACCTTTTTACCACTGGCTCTTTCTTAGGGTGCGTGTTTTGGGGGGGGGGGGGATTCTGTATGTTTCACCCTTGTATCTCGCGTGCTGTGAACAGATCCACGAGGTGCTGCAGCCATCGTCTCCTTCCCATTGTTTACAACTGATCGGTATAATGTGTTATTAATAGCCTTTTAAAATCTTGGTACATTTTTCCACATTATATCAACAAGAATCTTCTGGGGAGCTGTGTTTATGCTCTAGGTGATGTATAACACTTCCCTTTACTTGAAGTCACAGTAATATTCACACAGAAATTTTCTTAAGTAAATGTAAATAATAGTTCCATCTGTGTTTAGTAGAAAGATTATTTTAAGCTATTTTGTTGTTTAAATATTTACATGCCATCTGGCTTTGGCAATTCAGTGGGTTTTTCCGTAACGTGAGTGCACTTCTGAGGCTGCAGCATTACCAGCGAGATAAATTTCCCTTACATCTGAATCGTCTCTTTGCCACTTTGGGCACGTGCCAGTGTCTGAAGCTGCCTGGTTGGTTTCCTATTTCCCATTAGCACTCTGAGCCAAAAAAAGCAGTGTCTTCTCTGACATTTCTCCTTTTAGGTGGTCCGTTTTAGAAAGATGTTTCTGGTCAGCTTGGGGTCTCACACTCAACTTCTTCATGGCCTGGGAGCCGGTGGGCAGTGGTGGGACAGGTCAGGAGAAGTGCACCCAGCACACTTCAGTAGTGCAGATTTTGTTCCATTGTCTAAGAAAGCTGCAGTACAGTAATATTATACTAATCCATACATAGGAAGGCTTGGAAATAAGTAAGTTTTGTGAATGAGTGTCCAGTCTTTGCGGTTAGGATGATCTGTGAGCATGAATGCCTTCTTGTATCTCATGCACTAAATTTTATATGTTCTTGCTCTATAGTTTATGTTTTTATGCTATATAAGGCCTGATTTTGCTATTATTCTCAAAAGTGCATTATTAGCAATAAATGTTAGGTGCCACCTTTTATTTATTTTCACGGCATTCTGCAGTACATTACTGCTGTTGAGTCTGGTTTTGTGCTAAGAACCCGGTAGCTGAATTTTCAAGACTTCAGCATCCGAATGAAGATGGAGTGGTGCAAGGGCAAGGGAGAGGACATGCAGCTGACCTCTTACAATCAGCACTGTCACTGGAACTTCAGTATCTCTCCTAGTAGCATGCGAAGAGTAAATTTAATAAGTTTTACAAATCGGAAATACTCACTAGTATGTGTGAAGTCTGTATTTTCTTCTTTAGTTAATATTTTGCCTCAGCAAATATGAGCAGCTAATCTGTCTTCAGCATCATGCTTCAGATGATAACTAAGAATAATCATCATAGGTTTGCTTATCAAAATATTCCTCTAATGCCACAAGATCTCTGAGGCTGCCTCAGAGAGCCCTTTTACTTGGTTCACTTCAGAGCTGTGATTCTGTGTTTAAACATTTTACTTTGTGGGGGTTTTTTTGGTCCTAGCTGCAGCATTGGATTGAGGGCAGAAAATTTATTTGGACCTATGATACTGCTTAAAATAAGTTTCTCTGCCTCAGTCTGGTGACATAATAGGATTTGATTAAGATTTTTCTTTTCATTGAAGTTCAGAGCCTTTTTTGCTTCCTGTGAATACATTTATGCTGAAACTGATGCTGTTTCTGGTAGAGTAGCAGGATTTCTTCTCTCCTGCTTTCTCTCCCTCGCACACACGCTTGCGTGCTCACGCTTTCTTTCTCTCTTTGTCTGTTCTTGCCCTTTTCACTGTTGTCTTTTGAATGAGTTCTTGGGTGACTTAACGCTTCTGCAATATCTGGTTTCCAGCTTTTGGCCTCCACTAGGAGAGATTATGAGAAGATTCAAGAGGAGCTGACCCGTCTTCAGATTGAGAACGAAGCAGCGAAAGATGAAGTGAAAGAGGTCCTTCAAGCCCTGGAAGAATTAGCTGTCAATTATGACCAGAAATCCCAAGAAGTGGAGGACAAAACAAGAGCCAACGAGCAGCTGGCTGACGAGCTGGCACAGAAGAGTGTAAGAGCAAGGGGTTTATAGGGCTGGTTCCTTCCTCAGCCCTAACGCTGCACCTCCCCTGAAGAATTCCACAGGGGTTCCCAGATAACTGCTAGCCTCTGCCATTTCAGGAATCTTTCAGATACTGCTGCCAAGTATTGTTGTTACATAGTTCAAAAATTGGAGTAGCAGGGAAGCTGTTAAAAGATCCATATTTGCCGATGCTACCCCTTCTCTTCTATCTTACTTAAACGATAAAATTAAGGTAATTCAGAAACTGCTCCATGGAAGCTGATGGCAGATTGTGGCTCTGTTGCAACCTCTGTATTTTGCACACCATAGCGGCAACTGAACTGAATGTGAGAACTGGCCATTCTGTGTTTTGGTTATTTAAAACCTGTATTATGCCAAGAAAGATGTGAAAATCTGCTTTATGCAAATTGTAGCATTTTGTGTTTTTCTGGACTCTGTGCTGTGGAGCAGGAATCTTGTACAGAGTCAGGAGATCTCAAGGAAGGAATCGGAAAAAATTCAGCTTTTTCAGCTGATGTGTAGTGGTCTTAAGGAAAAAATCTCATCTGAGAAAAATCAAGATTGGCTTACTAGTGCATTACTTTAATGCATCCGTGGTCCTTAATTCATTACACAAACTGAGGAAGCTGTTGTTAACAGGTCTGTTTTCATGGAAGACTTTGTTATCCACTTCAGTGAAACAGATTACTATGAAACCCATTTGAAAAAAATTGAATTTTGTATCCTTCTATACCTCTTTCTCTGTGATTAACCTTCTTTGACATGTATTATGCAAATAAGATTCTTATAGGATTTACTACCTTTAATAGATCTAAAGTAGCCTTGTTAGCAAGTGAGTTGTGAAAGTGGATTATGGCAAGGTGGAATTGTACGCGCCAGTTCATTGATCCAGTAGGCATGTTCAGGAAAATACAAGACAATATTGTGTAACCTAGGTATCAGAGAAGAACGGATGCCCAGTCTGCGGAGGCGGGGGTAACTTTTTGCTTTTAAACCTTTTCAGAGTGCCCTGACAGCAACCCAGCGGGAGCTGGGCCAGTTGCAGGAGCTCAGTAACCATCAGAAGAAGAGAGCTACAGAAATCTTGAACTTGCTGCTGAAGGACCTGGGAGAGATTGGAGGAATCATTGGTACTAATGATGTTAAAACAGTAAGTTGCCTGTTTTTATCGCTTGCTCCCCACACCTCCTGCAATATAAAAATACTTGACGTGGAATATGTGTGATACAGCAGTCCTTCTCCCAGGACACTGCCGTTTAAATCCTGGCTAGAGCACAGGGCAAAATACTGACGAGATCTTTGTCTGGCTCAGAGATGGTCAGTGTCTGTGCACACAATTACCACTTTTATTCTCAGCTCAGTGTTTGGGGCCAGACTAATGCAGTCCATCTGTGTGTCGATGCACTTATTGATGGGGGGGGACTGAGTTCCCCCCAAAACAACACACATGTAGCCCTACTCCTTCATTAGCTGGCATAACCCAGTATTCCCAGAATCTGAAGAATCTTTATTGGTGAGATTTTGCTTCTGGGTGGCTACCTTTTTGTTTGAAGTTTGTCCTAAAACTGTTATGTAGCTGAAGGTGAACAGTTCTCAAAGCCAGAAGTCTGTTCTGACGGCTGTCCAGGGCACCCGAATGAAAAGATCTGCACAGAAATTGTCTTCTGCATTCCGGTGTTTATTACCTTTCAACAGTGGCTGGCTTGATCGAAGAGCCCATGCTTTCGTGTGTGTTTCTGAACACAAGAGGCTTTAAAAATACTGATTTCCAGCACTGGTAAATCTGTGCTAGGTACCACATAAATAATTACATGACAGTAAGAGCAGCTTAACTTTTGTGTATTGACTAATGACCTTTATAGAGGAAAAATTGCAGACGATCATTTTCCTCTGAAGTAAGAAGGTAAGAATGGGAGTGAAAGTGGTTGAAGCGACAGAGACCTTGGTATCTGAACGTGCCTGGAGATGGTGCAAATTTTGGCCAGCTTTGCTTTGAAATTTGCCTTCTGTCTGGCTCTTGGGTTTACAGATACGGTAGAGGAGGTAGCTACTCACTTTGTCACACTTCTCCTGTTGTAGATGAGCAAAATGCTAAGTCTCAGAGAAGATATTTGTACGGTCATTGCTAAATGGCACATCTCTGATGGAAACTTTTCATGGCCCGGAAAGTCTTCCTGGGGATGTTAATGCCATCTTATCCGTCCATTTAAAACTACGTGAAAAAGAGCAATTGCTAAAACTGGATAAGAAATTAATTTTCAAGATGTATGTAAATTCCTTGCAATGCATTCCATTTTCTTGCTTTTAGTTCACTTCTCAGTTTTTGAGCAATGAACTCTCCTGAACATTCAAAGCTAAAAGTGAGTATGTGTGGCTGGAGTGCTTTGAGTTGACTCTGAGAGTTGTTGATATCCTGCTAAAGCCCCCTTAGATCAACAGATGCTCCAGCCCGCTCTTACTGCAGAGGACACGATCCCTGTTGTCTGATGTGGTTATGCAGATGCCAGGGCCACAAGACCAGATTTTGCTAGATGTTACAGCAACCTCTGGTGGCCGTTGTAATAGGAACTAGAAGAAGAAATCTTTGAAAATGGAGGCAGAGGCTGTTTGATACAAATTTTTATAGTAACTAAGATGTCAGCATTTTACAGGACAGCTGTCAGTGTAAATAAGGCCAGATTGAGAAGCTTTTAGAAGAATAATTTCAAATTTGTTGGCAATTAGCATCTTCTCAAAGTGTGTCTAATTTCAGACCAGACTGAGAGTTTTGGAAGCAGTCACATTTTTTAGGCTGTTGGGAGAAGATACAGCGCATGTTACCTTCCCCTTGGCGGTGCTGGGAAAAAGGCAAAAAGCAGATGATGCTCGCTCGAGGAGAACCTTCACAGCTCATCAGTGGGTTACATGAATTAAGTAGTTGAAGAAAAATCATGAAGAGAAAGACATACAAATAAGAGGCACCACGTTAAACCAGGGAAGGAAATGGTGTATAAATAGAATGATACTAATATTTTGAGACGAGAGCGATTACTTTTCTCTTGCCAGGTGAGATTTCCAGACCGATGTCTGTCTTACAGCTCCTTATTGAAGAAGCACAACCCTTCAAGAGGAGACTTCTTTAAGGAGTACTTTGAAAATACTCTTCAGCTTTTAGCAGTTTGAAAGAAGGAAAATTTCCTGTGCTGGTGACGTGAGAAGGTTTCTCCAAAATATGCTCTTGCCATGATGGCAGGCTTGATTACTTTAGATGTTGAACCACTAAATTGGTGAAGCACACGGTGAGCGCAGGTCTTAATTTCTCACTTCTGAGGCTTATCAGTGAAGACTGTAAGAAACAGAGTGGTATAACACGTGTAAAGGTGACCTGAAGGTCTGTGGGTACTCCTTGAGGGCTGCTGTGCTTTCACAGAGGCTTCCTAGCTCTAGACAAGAGTTTCACAGCAGGAAGACTGCTTTGCACTGACTTACCTGTAAGAACCACACCTTCAAGATTGCAATCTTCTGTGTGTTTAGTTAGCAGATGTGAACGGGGTGATAGAGGAGGAGTTCACCATGGCACGGCTTTACATCAGCAAGATGAAGTCTGAGGTGAAGTCTCTGGTGAACCGCAGCAAGCAGTTGGAGAGCGCCCAGATAGACTCCAACAGGAAGATGAACGCCAGCGAAAGGGAGCTTGCAGCTTGCCAGCTCCTCATTTCACAAGTACGTTTGTTCCTTCCTTGTCCCTTTGCAGCAAGGCTTGATGACTTTCTCAGCCTCCTTCCTCGTGAAATGTGTGTGCTAGGAGCGAGAAATGAGACTTAAGGGAGCAGAGTGGTGTTTCTCTTGTCTGTTTTGTTGGTTTTTTCTCTCTTCTCCCATTCCTCCCCCTCAATGTTTTTCAGCACGTTCTGTGGCAAGATCGTGTCCTGCTGTAGATCCCAAAACGTGTTCTATGGCATAAACCTGAAAATCCTCCTCAGAGTGATTTCCTCAGCTTGAATTTGTATCTTGTACCTTCACTTTAAAAGCAACCTGAGAAAGGAAGCAGCGATTGTATGGTTCACTAGCAAAACGTTTGGAGAGCCCCCCACATCTGATCTATTAGTATGCTACCAAGATAACTAGGCAGCAATGTATAAAATAATACGTTACGGAAAATGTTACTATAGAAGATAGAAATCCAGATGGTAGGAGGGCTTCACAGTGGGTGGCAGTTACAAGCAGTGATGCTTGCTGCAGCCTGCTGCAGGAGAGGGGCCTGACTGCTTTGACATGCTCAACTGCTTTGAAACGGACATGTGAAGGGGAGGAGATGATACAGTTCACTGTATTTCATTTGCTACCACTTAGTCTAAGAAAACCTGGAGCAAGGATAGCCTCTTGTCCTGCAGCAGAATGTCTTTATTAAGTTCTACTTAATAAAGCTGTAGCTGGAAGCGTGCTGTTTAGTATTACAGGGAGGCTGGAGTCCTGAGGGTATTCGCTGTCCAAAAATGTTACGTAAAAACTATACTTTTCATCCTGTCTTAAAGTAGGCCCTGGGCTGGCATGGCCACTGAAGGAAGTCACCCTGCCAACCTGTGCTGCTCCCTTTCCTTGGGAACTGGCATTAGGAAAGCAGATGAAGGCTTGACTCGCAAAGCAGCTGGATGCGTGCTTCTGCTGGCAGGAGAGCAGCAGGAGGACAGAGCTGGGAATACGGGTCTCGGCAGCGGGCAGCGGGACAGCCTCTTTCAGCCGTGGCGTTGGCTTACGCTGAGCCGGTGGAGGAGCGAGCGGAGGGCAGTGGGGTTGTTGTTTGTCCTCTTACCCTGTAGTCACACTGGAATCACAGAGAGCTTCAATGCTCAGAGCTTGTCACAAGCGTGACCTCACTGTTGTCCTCAGTACCTATTTACAGACAGGAGACTGGAGGTTTAGGATTTGAGAGGCATACCCAAGTACTGTATGTTCATGTGGTGAAGCAACCAAGCAGGAATACTCTTAAGCAGGTGATCACCTTGCCTTGGCATTTTGGTGCTTCTACAACTAGGTGCCTATTGAGGCCCGTCTGTGGGAAGAAGCCGGGTGTTATGCTCAAAATCTCATTAATGAGCAAACGCACCTTATCTATAAAGCCACCAAGTTAAAAAAAGACAAGAAAAGCTGCAAGGCAGGTCAGGAAGAGCTCAGAGAGAGCAAGCCTGGCAAGCCTCAGTCCTGAGGCCTTGCAAACTCAGTACAAAGTTGGCGGCCTGTTACTACCCATGACGATGCCGTATCACAGGGCTACGCAGTTACGGTGTTAAGCTGATCCATAAAATGGTGCGTCACCCCTGTGTGCTGTACCAAGAGTCTCCGCTTTGGAGCTGGAACGTTTGGAGCCAAGCTGGGAATTGACTAAATTTCTTGTCAGGTTTAGGAATCTATCGGAGGACTTACTGCCCAAAGCGTGCAGCTGGGGCATGCGCCCTTCCCTTCCGGGAGACCTCGGTGCCAGGAGGCTCTGAACTGTTTTAGTTCCTGCTAAGGATTACTCCTCTCTAAGTCTGATCTTTACAGTAGCACCAACCCAGAGCTCTCAACCCCTCTCTGCCGAGGTGAACTTGAAAACCAGTGAACCACAAATGCTTCAGTGGTCTTATTAATAGGATGTAATAGTTCCCAGCGAGTATCTTAATTTTACCCCCAAATTAGAAAATTTTAATTCAAGTTTTGATATTTTTCAATACATTCTTCACTATTTTCTATTTAAACATAAGCCCTTCTAGCTCAAAAGGATGTTAGCAAGAAAGTAATTGTCAGGTTGGCTGGTGAAAGTTGATCTGAGCTTCTGCAGGTTGAAGCATCCAGGAAGCCACCTCAGAAGCCCAGTGTTCAGCTGGTTTTGGAAAGCTGCTGCTGTTTAAGGCATGAGCTTCCCATGACGTTTTGGAATTACCATCTGCGCTGTTCAGTATATGTCTTGGGGTACTAAGTGTGACCTTTAAAAATGCAGCCTGTTCTGGTCCGTTAGCTCCTTCTCAGATCTTTTGCTGTATTTTCTCCTAGTCATCAGCTCTGGATGTGAAGAGCTTTCTATTTTTCCTCCTTTATGTAGGACAGTACCTGAATTCCTAGGTAACAAGCTGTGGTACTCACATCTCATTGCTATTCCCCATGTCTTTAAAGCATGAAGCAAAGATCAAGTCCCTTACAGACTACATGCAAAATATGGAGCAGAAGAGGAGGCAGCTGGAAGAGTCACAGGACTCTCTCAATGAAGAACTTGCCAAGTTACGTGCTCAAGGTACGACATTGGGTCTTGTGGTCATCATTTCTTTTGCCAGCTATATCTTAGAAAATTCAGTATCGGCTGAATTATCACATGTAGCGTAGTCCTACGTCATTTTATTGTCTGCTTAGTATTTCACAGTGAAGACATAAAATTGTGATTCAGAATATTTAACACATTGCACTTCCTTGTAGTACATTACACTTCAGATAAAACCAGAATTATCCCTTTCGGCCTAGTCCTTTCACAAAATACAGAGAAACTCAATTTTTCAAAAGAATCAAAAACTTTATGACAAGCTTCACCTTGTGCTTTAATGATGTGAGAAATAAAACAAACAAACAAATACTTCAGCCAAACAGCACCAGTCAGTCTTGCTGAATCTCTATTCTGTAAAATTCTTGGATATTTGTCTAATTTTAGTTGTCCCTCTGGCAAATGCCCTGCCCCGTTCAAAAGGGAGCTGCTTCCCTTAGGACTGAGTAAAAGGTGTGTCTTTCCTAGCTCCTATAGAGGATCCAGCTGACTTCGTTTTAAGAATTGCTGGTTTTCCCCCTTCTGATTTAATGTGGAAATTGTATATCAAAAGCAGTTCTTCTAGCATTGCTAAGCTCCTGTTTTACGTATGACTACAATGTGACCTAGTAGCCCTAACATTATTCTGGATTTCTGCACAAGGGATCTTCTCTCACTCCGGGAGCAGCAGGTGGTGATAAGATTTAATTTATTTTTTTTTAACATCTCCTGCATGTTTCAGCATAGAATTTTTATTCCATCTCCTGATCTTCCTACCCCACTTGTAAGAAATGACCTGGTTCTGGAGGCCACCATTTCTCAGCAGAAAGTGAAAGGGGACAAGGAGGATTGTGATACGTAGGGTCATAAGGAGACAAGGGTAGGTTGGAAAAGTGCTGGGTGGGCTGAAAACAATGGGGGCTGTTAGTAAAGGAAAAGAGGGTTGGGCAGTATGGTCACATCTCCGGCACTGCAAACCGTAGCTGTTTCTGCCCCTCCAGAGCTCTCTCCCCTGATCCCACTGCCCCCTGCAAAAAGATGAACTGGTTTTGGGTTTTTTTTAAATGGCTGGATGTAGCGCGTCCAGCTGGAACTCTGCGGTTAATTCTCAACTGTCTCCAACTTTAAACAGAAAAAATGCACGAAGTCAGTTTCAAGGATAAGGAGAAGGAGCACCTGACCCGGCTTCAGGATGCAGAGGAGATGAAGGTAGTATGGCGTGCGGCAATTTTAGAGGGCATTTCTCAGTGAGATCGTTTGTTAAGCTGATAATTAGGGTGTAATTTTGTCTTCCTGTACACAGTGTGTGCTTTTAGAAAACACTTTCAGCCTCTGTCAGAATTGCCAGCTTCTGTTAGAAAACCCGACCTCATGTAACTGAGTGACCTTTGCAATTTGAAATTAGAGAACTTGCTAGTATTGAGGCTGTGGTACAGATTATGGAAAAAAGTAAGTTGTAGCCTGAATATCTGAGGTGAGCACGTCTTCTGAGACCAGTTTGTAAGCTGAGCCAATGTCAAAGAGTAGAGAGGTTCAGTGGGCTGTGTTTGTTGAATCAGGCATGCCTGGGTGTCCTGGTTTCAGCTGGGATAGAGTTCATTTTCTTCCTAGTCTCTGGGGTAGTGCTGTGTGTTGGATTTAGCGTGAGGATAATGTGATACCACACTGATGTTTAGCTGTTGCTGAGCAGCGCTGACACTGGTCAAGGACTTCTCAGCTTCCCCTGCTCTGCCGGGCGCACGAGGAGCTGGGAGGGGGCACAGCCGGGACAGCTGCCCCCCACTGCCCAAAGGGCTATTCCATACCATACGGTGTCACGCTCAGTATAGAAACTGGGGGAGTTGGCCGGGGGCAGCGATCGCTGCTCGGGGACGGGCTGGGCATCGGTCAGCGGGTGGTGAGGGGTTGCATCACTTATTTTTTTTTCCCCTGGGTTATATTTCCTCTCTCTCTCTTTTGTTATTTTCCTTTTCCTTACAAATTAACAATATTTTATTTTATTTTATTTTATTTTATTTTACTCCAATTATTAAACTGTTCTTATCTCAACCCATGAGTTTTCTTACTTTTGCTCTTCCGATTCTCTCCCCCATCGCACGAGGGGGGAGGGTGAGTGAGCGGCTGGGTGGGGCTTGGTTGTCAGCTGGGGTTAAACCACGACACCGGGCTCCTCAAATCACACAAACGGAGAACTGAAATATAAGAGCCACTATATTGTGTCCATAGTTGAGAACAGTTTTGTTATGTATGATTGAAAAATGATATTGATTCACCTCTATGTTTCTCTAATTTTTTGCCAGTGGAACTCTGCTGAAAGTCAATTTGCTAAGTACTGAATCAGGCTACTGGGTTTAATATAATTTAGGTACTAAAATTTTATAAAAAAAGAGGCCACACCACTTTCCTAAATCATTTGGCAAGAATTCTGACTATCTCCTAGAAATAATAATGAAATATAAACCTGTTTTCTGGTATTTTCTTCTTCCTTTGGAATGCAAAGAAGGAATGTTAGGCAATAATGTGCGAGTTGTGTTTCTGATGGAGTTGCAAATGGTGTAAAAAGAAAAATATAATTTTACAAGGATAGTGATAGAGGTTGGTCAGCTTCAGAACTTTTACCTCCATTGTAAAAAGTTAAAATTATTAAAACAGTTGTACGGTTATTCCTTACAGTTGGAAGAAAAAAGCAAATCTTTTGTTAGCCATCTAAAGAGATGCATTGAGTTTTTCTCACTACTTGAGATATATCTAATCCTCGAATTTCAATAACAGGGCTGTGGATAAACAATTCTCAGAGGGGGAGGGTGTTTTGGGTTTTACTTCTGTCACAGGAATAGCTGTACGCTTTTTTGGGGGGGGTGTGAATAAACAGGCGAAATAATAGAGGACTGGTAAGAGCAGTGTCATTCTTGGCACTTGGTATGCTAAGACCCTGGCTTCACATGCAGTAGTTTTTGCAAGAAAATGAGTAGAAATTGATGTACGTCTGTTGCTAAAAACTGCCTGAATGAAACGCTTACTTGAGTAGATGCACAGTTTTGCAATCATAGAAAGATCTTCCAGGCAGATCCTGAATTAGCCTGATTTGAGAAGCTTCACTCAAACCCAGAAAGATAGGTCGATTTAGCTGACGCGTAAGAAGGAAGCTTAGCTGGGTGTTACTTGATTTCTCTTTCACGTATGGCTCTGGTTTGTGCACTCTGCAGAAGGCACTGGAGCAGCAGATGGAGAGTCACAGGGAAGCCCACCAGAAGCAGCTGTCCAGGCTGAGGGATGAAATTGAAGAGAAGCAGAAAATAATTGATGAAATCAGAGAGTATGTTCACTCGCTCCATCACTTTCTCTGTTCCTGTCCTGTTCTGTTACGCTGTAGGGATGTTTTGGGGTTGGTTTTGTTAGTTTTAAGTGATGTCTATATATTTTGGTGTCTTGTAGAAAGTAGTGTCCTTCCATGCAACAGCCAACCCTCTAATTATTTTGCACGGTGGATTATAGTGCCTAGTTCTTTATTGTGGAGCTGTAACAAGTCCATAAAATTATAGCGAGGAAAAAGAAAGAATAATGTTACACCTGCAGGTCAGTAGGTAAGAGAAGCTTGGAGAAGAACGGATTTTAAAAGATAAAGGCTTTGAGGGCCTCTTATAGCAGCTAGTCCTGCCACAGACTTTCTGAGAGTCTGGGTGACGCGCATGTGTCCCATTTTCACACCCTTAATATTTCTTCCTGAGGCAGCAATGTAACTCTGTTGGTCAGATACTCCAGCACTTGAAAAAGGGAGTTCTTTGCTCCTGTACTCTTCTTTTTGTCAGTGTTCATAAAATGTAGGCAATCCTGATGTAGCGTTCATTCTTTCGTCATATTTATTTTGTGGCCAAAGACTAATAATAGGGAAATGAGAAACATGAGGAAGCAGGACACAAAAATTGCATGAACAGTTTGTGTCCTTTAAGATACAGGAAGCCAGCCACTGAATTTAATTCTCCAATATTTTTCAATATTGTTCTTCAGATTCTTTATGCTTAATTTCTTTCAGAATTTTTCAGTAGAGAGTTACAGCTTTACTTTCTCTGTCTAACCCCATTTTGTTTATGGAGATTTACCCGCCCTTGTTTATGGGGTTCAGGACTGAGCTGTACTGACTTTTTCTTTTGCATCCCAGTATGAATCAGAAGCTGCAACTGGAACAAGAGAAACTGAGTGCTGATTATGATAAATTAAAAATTGAGGACCAGGAAAGAGAAATGAAACTGGAAAAGCTCATGTAAGTCAACAGTTTTCTCATCTGGTGTCCTTGAATATAGTGTCTTTTAGCGTGTCCACAGGAAATGTCCTAGTGAGAAGCATTTGTGTTGAAATATTCACGCTGAAAATATTATTTCAGTAACAAAGCCAACATGCAGTACTAATAAATGGTTACCAATTAGTCCGTATTTTTATATCATAGAGTTTTTAACGGTGGATTTGATACTTGCCAAAAAAGATCTTTTGAGAGCTCTGATTTTATGAAATATCATAGCAAGTGTTAAACCTCTCATTCCTTAATGCACAGCAAAAACAAACAAGAAAGAAGTTGAGGGGTTTGGGTGGGTGTTTTGGTTTTTTTTGTTTTTGTTTTTTAAGTAATAAATCGGATGTCTGAGTAGAAGCCTTTCCTGGAAATGAGAGAGAGAAATTCCATGTGTGGACACAAAAAATGGAGATGATGGCTCAGCCATTCCATGTGAGAAAGCTGCATATTTGGGACAGTCGAAAGCATAATTACAGATGCAAAGAGGTGTACAATTTGCTCACATCTGCAGATGTTCTACTCAAACCGAATGTTGATTGATTGTCTTATATGACTTCAACATTTTTGATTCGTGTTTAATGTTGTGATCTTTCTAGACTGCTCAATGACAAAAGGGAACAAGCAAGAGAAGATCTTAAGGGGCTGGAGGAAACAGTGGTATGTCTAATTACACTTTATTGAGCTTTTTTCCCCTCAGTCTTCATCACTGATGTATTACCAAAACACTTGTATCTGCGCCCAAGAAAATGACCCATTTATATCATAATAGGCTACATTTGTGCATTTCACCAAATCATGAAATTTAATTTTAAAATTTAATGCTATTATTGTTGCTTCCTGTGAATAAGCTATCACTGTTAAGTCTAGTGGTACTCTGTTTCACCGTTCTTGTTCCTTAAATCACCTGAAGTAACCAGTGTACTGAACAGCGTAGCTACAGGTAGGTGATACCTACCTGCCTCTAACTTGACCAGTGTAACAGCTTACAAAGAAATATGATATTGTGCGTGCAACGTTAAAAATCCAATCTGTGATGGATGGCTTCAGGCTTGAAGCTGTTGCTGCACAGTTTTGTTGGAAGCTACATTTTTATCTGTCTGTAAAATATGCAAGCTTTCTCAAAGATCTCAGAAGTTGGTCAAAACCATAGCTGTTTTAGGAGCATCATATAGTGATTTTTGCTAGTGTTAACATGGTTATTAACTCAAAGCCAGGATTTTCTCCTCTGTGTGATGCTTTAAAAATTAAGCTTATAGTGGCCTCAGGATCAGTTGGAGTTCATTACCGAAGCCGAACTATTCGGGTCCTTTCAGCTTTGTCTCCTGATGGCTCCCCAGACATAAGCCTTGTTAAAATAAACTCAGGCTAGGGACAGATTTAACCAGCCTTTCTGATATGAACTGTACTCGTCAGATACTTACAGAGCTTGCATGTAGACTTGATTGGCCCTGTACGCCGAATGAGTAAGGCAGCTGGAAATCAGAGTTAGGCAGTATGATGCCATCAGCTTGCAGAAACCCAGATGGTATTTTTTTAATTTTTGAATAAACATCTTTGAACTATCTTACATTAAAATTGTATTCACTTTGTTAGAGTTTAAATAATTACTGCAGCAGGAATTAAAAATCAAGCATAGTAAATTACAGGAAAACATGAGCCATCGAAGGCCAAACAGTGGCCCATTCCTGCCCATTGGTATGGGGACGCACCAGGCTCCGTGGGCGTTGCGTGTTGTTTGGATGATTACTTTGAGAAGGAAGGGATGAAGAACAGTTTTGGTGGGCCCACGACTGCTGCTTTTCTTTGACTCGTTCTCCTTCCCAGTGCTGGGCTGGTGAGGCAGCAAAAGAAGGGGTCCCGTGGGAGGGCGTTGTGGGGTGGGGCACACCCCGAATGGGAGCTCTCGGGGAGGTGTCTGCTCTGCAGCCGTGTTTGACTTAGCGTGGCACACGGTGCCTCTTCTGGGTACCACATCACTCATACATAAATCAGCTGCGCTTGTAACGTATGGTTTCTAGTAGTCCATGAAGGAAGCTTCATCCTTTTTGGTTTCTAGTCAGTTTTGCCTTTTTCTTTTGAGAGATAAAGGCAAAAAATTAAAGTTCAAAAGCTTGTAGTCGTGGCAGAGCTTATTGAGCGATTCATTTAAATTCCAGTACGCGGGTGGATAAGCAGAACATGGCAAAGCTAAGGTTGCTCTGCCCAACTTTGGAAAGACAGTTCTCTTCAGTATGGCTTTGGTGCAGTATGGGGTTGGGGTGAGCTGCCTGTCCACATAGTTTCCTTTCCTGCAAAGGGATTAGTGCTTCCATCCTGGGAGTAGGTGCAGGGTTGCCACTTCTTGTGTCACACCTCCAGTCTGGAGTAAGGTGATTATTTTGCTGAGCCTGAGACATTGATGCATATAAAAAAAGCTGGGAAAGCCTGGATTTTTGCCAAAACTTAAAAAGCACTTAAACATCTTAAGCGCCCGTGAGTAAGCATTCGGAGCGGGCCAATGCGTTTGCTAGAGTGTGAATCCAGAGCTCTTTCATGTCACTAGATGTGTGTAACCGTGGCCAGTTTGTGAGACTTCAGCTTTCTGCTGCTGTTTCTCCACGCCCTAAGACAGAGTCAACGTATTTTCAGAAGTAACTTTGGTGTGGTGAACACCTTGGGAGGTGCAAGAGCTCTTCAGTGGGGAACAGCATGGGCACTGCCTTTCTGTGAGCTGCGTATGCCCACAGGCAGGTACCTCTCTATAAGTAAATCACAATGAAGTCATGATCTACTCAAATCCAAAGAGAATTTTCACCCCAGAGTATCTACTATGTCTTACTGGTTTCTGGTTTTTTTATTATTATTGTTTTGATTCCAGGCAAGAGAACTTCAGACTCTTCACAACCTACGCAAACTGTTTGTGCAAGATCTCACCACCCGCGTTAAAAAAGTAAGACTATACTCTTTTAAACCAAAGTCTTATCTTTTTTGCAGTATTCTTGCGATTTGCTGGAAGCCTTTAGTGCATGTTGTTACAAAATGGGTTATTGTCTTTTTCAATAACAGTGAGTAATAAGATTAAAACTGTTCTGATGTTTATTAGCTTTTATTTGGTCCTAATTTGTTAAGGACAAGTCTTGGTGGTTGAGTGAAATGAACCACTCCAATTCAGTTGAGTTACAAAATTCTCAAAGATGGTATCAGTGGGTACCAGAAATTAGTCAATATAACTTGCAGTAACTTATGCTACACTGAATGCTGCGGCCCTTTCTTTCTATGGGCTTGTGACTAGCCAGCCCTTTCCTGGCAAAATTATTATTTGGCAGAAATTAATGTATTTTTAATTGTTGAAGAAGAGTCAGAAGCTGCATAAATAGTCAAAGGCTTCGCAACACTTTTCAGTCCTTTAGAGTAGTTTTGGGGAAGAGTTTTTACACTTTTTTTTTTTTTTAAGGCTGAAAACCCATATTACATAAACATGTTTCCTAGGAGTGGAAAAAAGAGGGAAAAGGGGTTTTCCCCATTAAAATCTATGATTTTCCTATTCAGGATCCTTCCATAATTGTTCAGTAAGAACAGTTTGGTTTTTGTGTAGCAGGGAACGTGGCTCTTAAATATCAAATGAACAGGTGAAATAAATTCTCTTTAATTTGGGGCTCTGGAAGACTTGTCTGCCTTTGGGAAGCTTACATTCACAAAAGACCTGAGCTTCCTCTTGAGTTTCTGCCTGGCTTTGCTGAATGCTGAACTCTCTGTGCAGAGCGTTGAACTTGACAGCGACGACGGAGGTGGAAGTGCTGCGCAGAAGCAGAAAATTTCCTTTCTTGAGAACAACCTGGAACAGCTTACAAAGGTTCACAAACAGGTAGGGGCTCCGCTTCCTGCTGGTGCCTACTTACTGTTAAATCAAAATCTTTTGTGTCTTTTTCATTGATTAATAGTAATTGCTTCTTGAAACTCAGCTATGAGAAAAACTTTACATTTATCACTGTTCTGTAGTATTAAAAATTACCTTTTTAAAAAAAATATATACTTTTTTACATTTAAAAAGATAATATTTGAAGGTAACACGTAGGTACTCTCTGAGGAAACGGTACCTATAGTTCTCAACTGAAATTCTTGGCATTAGTTGGTATTAGAGCTGCTCTTCCCACTACCCATAATTCTTACAAATATGTTAAATAAGCAATTCTTTTTTTCTGTGAAAATCAACTCTAGCAGTTTTGGCAAGACTAATTATCACTGTATTGGTGTAATGCATAAAAACCAGAATAAAGTGTTTGTTACTACCTTGTGTGCGATTGCTGGTTTCTAGCTGGATTGTGTATCCCCAGTTTTGAGTCCTGGTCTAAGCTGCTTAGAGGCACCCTTCGAGGTGACTTAACTGGAGTCAACCAGCAGAGTATGAAAGCAAAGAAACAGAGGTTTTCTCTGCAGCTTAAGGGCTGGTACCTCCCTGGGATGCTGAGGTTGGTCATTTCTGGGCATGTCCATCTCTGTCTCCTCCCTCTTTCATGGAGTTCCCGTTTCCTTTGCAATTCCGCTGTTCGGAGAGACGAGGGCTACGGAGATCTCGCCCTGCACCATAGGTACCCACCGTGCAAACGGGAGGTGGAGGGGATGTGTGGTAGGCAAGTGTTTTGCGTATACGTCAAGGAAAGAGCCTTACCCTCTGCTTACTGGAAGTGTGCATGTGTCAGTGGTGCGCGTATATATCTAGGCAGCACCTCGTCAGATAAAACTGGATCACCTCTGCCAATAAGCGTGCTTCCACCCGCTTGTCAGACGTCAGTATTTCTGAACTGTGTCCCGCTGTTCAGGTGCAGAGCACAAAATAGGAAAGATGCTTTTGATTTCATTTTTGAATAGTGACATAACATTCTCCAGTGCAGTTTTCTGAATCTGTTATTAGTGAGACACAGCGCGCTCTGAGATTTGCTTTATTTATTCCTGTGGAAGTGCCAAAAAAGCAAGCAGTGCTGGACCGTGACAAGTGTCCGCTAAGGTTCAGTATTTTGAGATTCCCAGAGAACAGATGGTTTAAAGACCTAGTTTCTAAATGTGGAAATCGGGACATGTTAGGAGTGTTTTTCTTTTTACTGTTTTGCCTTTTTTGCACTCGGTTCACGCATCTCCTGGGTTTTCAGATACGGATTTTTATAGCTCTCATTAGCGTATATTTACTGAAAACCAACTAGGAGTCCATGTCTCATAAGAAACTTAGAGGGAAAAATGACATTGGACTTGACCTGAATGTGATATCATCCTGCTCTTATTTCATATCAGAACTATTTCATAGAACAAGGGTTCAGCACTTGCAGAAAAAGCACGTTGTGACAATTTTTTTTAGCTTTGTTTGTGTTTTTCTTCTGGCACTAAGCCTGGACTAGCAAGTGTAAAACATTTTGATTGTCAAACAACATGTGAATGTTAGTACGTGCTGTTGCTTTACTGTATTATTAACGTGGTAGTTAAACCACTTTCTTCCCTTCACTCCAGAAAGGGGAGAGTCACTCCTTTGGAACAATTTTCTAGTAGTAGTATAATCTACTTCTAGACTTCTAGTAGTGGTATAATCTGTTCAGTAGAAATTGTACTGGATTTTCAAACTGTTTGCATCAGTTTTTTATTTATGAAAAAATCAATTCTCTATCTTGGCTATGGTTGCATGTGAAATTAGATGTTATTCTGATAATTGCTAGACCTTGCTCAGGTTCATATTTAATTGAGGAAGTGCATGAATTCAGAGTTGCATATAATCATCACATTTATAGCTACTGGCCTTAAGTGATTTCTTTGTGATGTTTGAAGCATTGAAGTTTCCAATTTTCCTATATGCTTGAGTAGGGAATGAGAAGGTAAGCATGCCATAACCAGTGGAGAGGATGAATTTTTGATGATACCCAGTGTTGTCTGTAAAGCCATATTTAAGCACTGCCATTTTGAAATAATTAGATGATCAAGTATTTGTGCAATGCCAGACATTTCTGCGTTCTGAAGAAGTGCAGGATTTCTGCCAGAGTTGCTCCTAAAGTCTGGAAAAGTGGATATCGTAGTAGCAGGGTTTGTCCTGGAGCCCTCACCCTCCAGGATCAGATCTGTGCAGTTTTGTTGAATGGAATAAACTCACTTGTTCTTTGATCTTTCTGGAAAATTTAAATTAATATCATACCTCAGCTAGACTAATGAACTGCATGATTAAAAATCAATCTCTCTTTGACATAAGCTTTTTACAGTCATTTCTGGAAGAAACCTGTTTCTTTCATTCCTAGTATGCAAGGTGTGACGAGGAATCAGTGGTATTTTCTGTCTCTCCTTGTAAGAGGACCTTTCCCATAGTTTCTCATAGGATATTTCTGAAACTTCTTTCCTTGCAGTTGGTACGTGATAATGCAGATCTTCGTTGTGAGCTTCCTAAGCTGGAAAAACGACTTAGAGCTACGGCAGAGAGAGTTAAGGCCCTGGAGAGTGCACTGAAGGAGGCCAAGGAGAACGCCATGCGAGACCGCAAACGGTACCAGCAGGAGGTAGATCGCATTAAGGAGGCCGTGAGAGCCAAAAACATGGCACGGAGAGCACACTCTGCTCAAATTGGTAAGGACATGGAGCTAAAGGGTTAGTGGTTGCTCACATACTTCATGGTTGGTCTGTTTGCTCATGTTTAAATAGAGAGAGCTTTGAAAGCAGCAGTCCAGGACAAACCACAGGGTCTGCTTCTCCTCTGCTGCATAGGAATCTTCAAAGGCTTCACTTTTTAATAGAGTCTGCCCCACCTAAAGTTTAAAGTGCCTCTGCTATTTAACTCAGTAAATAAATGGCATAATGGGTCTTGTGTGCCCTTCTAGTGACCCGAAAACTTGTCTCTTTAAATTAGTCTCTCACTTTCTTCCTCCTCCCCCACATACTCTCCTTCTGCTTTCATTCTTTCCTTGCCTTTCTGGACCTTGTCCCTTCCTCTCTTTTGGTGTAATTACTCATCCTTGTGATTTAATTTGGACTGTTTAGAGTCAAAAATCTTCCTATATAATTTGGATGCTTGATATACCTTTGTGGTGCTATCTGAATGCGTGCATACAATCAACTGGTGTTTAAGATGGGGCAATTTTTGAAATGATTTGTTGGAATCGCTAAAGTAGAAGGATAATGTTTTGGATGGTGACGCTAATACTGGTGTCTTAAAACCTGAGAAAGCATTAGGCAGCACACAGTATTTCCTGCTGTATGCTACGTCTTGTAGAAAGCCATTGACAGCTTTGTCTCAGCATCTTCTGGAATGATACAAATAGTCAAACTGGACGTAGAAAGTACAGCACTGACCACCGAGTGGGTCCTGACTTCCCTCTGTTGTATAGACAGTCCATAATCTTTGCAGAGGTGAGGGGCGTGCATGGGATGGTTAAATGGCTCTGTCCCAAGCAGAAAATGGATGTATTTGTTGTTGGCCGAGGTAAGAGAATGCTGTGTTCCGCAGAGCTAGATTACAGACTACTCTGCCAAGCACAGCTCCTTGTTTGGAAACAATGGGGTTTGTACTAGAGGAGAAGGTGAGGTAGAAAACCTTGTGTGAAAGCTAAATGTCTTGTTTCGTTTCCTACTTTTACTCTGCAGCCAAGCCCATCCGCCCTGGTCATTACCCAGCGTCTTCTCCAACGGCTGTCCATGCCATCCGAGGGGGAGGGATGTCAAACTCCAGCTACTATCACAACACCAAATAGACGAGAAGTAAGACCAAAGTAACTTACTCATCCGTTCTTTCACTGATCACCCAGTTTTTCTTATATTTCAGTCTCGCTTTTAGAAGACCCACAGTATTTTTTTTTGTAGTTTTAGTAGGAGTCATTTGCTGATAAAACTGTGAAAATTAGTAATTTAAGTGAGGAGTGCCTTGTTAGAATGCTTTGCAAGCTGCTGATAAGAGTTTTTATTTTAATGACTTATCACTTAAAACTTTTTTAATAAACTAAAATGCTCTGGTATATCTGTACTGAAATTCACACATAGAGGTGTGAAACTCATGTAGTAAAAATAGAGTTGCAGAGATTCCTTCTGCCAATATAATTTTCTGCTTTCTGTAACATGAAATGTTTCTGTGCTGTGATATTCCAGCCTGGGACAGGGGTAGAGCAGCTGTAAGTGGCAGCAGCAGAGAGCTCTCCAAATTTGAGTGTCACAATTTGCCAAACTTTACTTTTGTTTCTTTTGCTTTGCACTCTTATTCAGCTCTCTTCAGAAAAAAAAAAAGTAAATATTTTACTTTAATTGCAAGGGCTTGAGGGTTTCTCCTAAGCAAAAATCTCATCCTGGAAAGACGAGCAGCATATTCACATGAGACTGCTTCATGTACCCTACCCTCCCATTTATTTCTTTAAATGCTCATTATTTCTGAGATATTTTACATCTCCTATTATTTTAGATTATAACTTTATGTTACAGGCATACTAAGAGTTGGATGGTAGTGAGTGGCTGTGAAAAGCAGCCAGTGGACTGCTAAGTTGTCCCTCCAAGTTTGGCTTTTTTCCCCTCCTCGAGGATTAATTCTGTCTTATGACTCTCTTCTGATAGTATGTGGTTTCCTTTAGGCACTCAGCGTTCTTGGGTGTTTTTTTCTTTTTTTTTTTTTTTTTTGAGAATGTTTCATGTCATGCATGCATGCAAACCATCCATCATGTCGCACTCAAGCTGTTATTGTGTTGTGCAGATTGTTTCTGTTCATTGTGTTTTCCATGAGCCCTGTAGCTGCAAGCAACATATTTTCGCTGTGGATGAATTAGGGCAAGTCTTTGCTGAGTGTTTTTTGTGCATTAGTCCATTCTGAACTGAAATTGGCTTCTCCATCTCGCTTGAGAGATAGCCTCTGTCTATCTACTTCATTGCTTTCCCACCTCTGTGAAAGAGCAAAGGGAAAAGAGTGTGATACAGAGGCATGTAAAATATTTCCAAACATATATCATAACAGCTGCTCTGTGGGAAAAAAAGCTGCTACCTGTCTAAACTGGGTGGGCCTTTAATATACCATCTGCTGTGAAATTAAGTGTCAGACTCAAACAGGCCACACATTAGGTACAGGCACATGTCAAGTGAACAAGTGTAGATTAATAAAAGTTATTAACAAAATAAATACACTTAAAACTAGATGGCTGTATAACAAGATAGGACTTTGGAAGTCAACAAAAAGCCATCGGAAGGCATAGCATACCTCTCCAGTGTGTTAGATGCCGAGTTTTAGATTTGAGGGCGGTGGAGGATGAGCAGACTCAGGCCACACTTGGAACATGTTGCAGAGGAGCTCATGGACAATAGGGGTGGAGAAAAAGAAGATGGAAGATCTTGGAAGAAACAGGTTTTTGGTTTAAATTTAATAATTTGGTTTAAATTTAATAAATGGCACTTTAAATTTATGGTTTCTGAAATTTAGAAAAAAAAAATCTGAGAACCAAATGGAAGCCGTACAGGTTGGAATGAAGCCATTTAAGAAGTGTGTATGTGTGGTTTTTTTCTTAATTGGCAGTAATGCTCCTTTATGGCTTTTATCAGTCTAGTTCCCTTATTGCTTGAGATTGAGTCTAACGCCTGGCTGTATTATGTATAACATATTATATGTAAGGCAACAATTTGAGATGTCATGGGAGTTGGGCTCCATGATCCTTATGGGTCCCTTCCAACTCAAGATACTCCATGATTCTATTCTACGATTACTACTTCAGAGAACCATATTTTAGGGTTTATAATTGGTTTTTAAACTCAGTCAAGTTCAAGATTTTTTTGCACACATCTAGAAAGATGTCTTGAACATGTAGTAAACTAAGGCCGGGCAGTGATTAAAGAAGGTCAGTTCTCATCATTTTTGGTCCTTTAGTTAAGATCATCATTGGCAATTTGCAACTACTTGGCTGCCAAAGGATTTGGGGAGTATCAGAGTAATCTGAATTCTGAGCTTGTTGGATGAAAGCCCAGGGGCCTGAGTAAGCGTGTTAGTAAAGGTACTACTTGTGCAGGGAAAATTTTATACGGATTATTTCCATAATATCATTGAGACATTTCTATGCTCTGTAGAACTACACCATGCTTTTGAATGGTGCAGTCCTACACAGCTAGAATTAGAACAGAACTTTCTTTTATATTCATATAACAGCAGTGAAATAAAGTTGGGGTTTCTATAGAATTATTTGCTGTCAAGTAACATGCCCTGTCTCTGGAATGAAAATTTTATACCAGGATGAGGGGCAATTTATCTTCTGTTCATTCATCATTCACAGTAAAGATAATAGACACTTACTGCTGTTAGACTGGTCAGTGATTATGATTTATTAACCTGGCAGCCTACCCCTCAGTAGCAGCCAGTATTGCTTTTGCTGTGTTTTTGAAGTTCATTTGTAAAATTTCTTCTGCAGAGCTGGGCAAGCCCGTGCGGCTAATCAGGACAGAGTCCAGACTTCGCCCAGTTTGGGCCACGTTGCCTAGGTGCAACGTGCATGATGTAAGGAGACGATTTCTACCCCGGAAAGCATAGCATGTGATGAATAACAGTAGCAGATGGGAGAGAAGGAAAAGTGGACATTAATAAAATGTGGTCCTAAAATCGCAAATTGCCGGTAGCTGGCTTAAAGAGGAGACTCAGGAGGCCAAGGAGCGTCTGCAAATCTCCATGAGATAATTCCTCCCTCTGTCTGTATTGCAGACGTCTTTGAAAATACAAGTGCCGTGAATTTGTTACCTGGGGCATACCTCAAACCTAGATTTCGGAAATGATCAGAAAGGGAATTCACAGTGGTGCAGCTAAGAGGATAATCGCTGCGGTAGAAGTCCTGCTTGGTATTTCCTGCAGTGTATTTCTATGAGAAGGTGGCACTGGAATTGCTACAACCGTGTAGCTAAATTTATGCCAGGGTTTCATGGAGACGGCCTTGGGGATTTCTAAATGTTTATTTCTGTAGCACAGTTTTGAGTCCGTTGTTGCAGTTTAATCTTCCCCGTTTTAATAAAAATGGTTGAAATGTGTTCTTCAATGTAATTCGTACAAAGTTTTTTAATTTTGTGGAGAGAAGTGTTTTGACAAAACCTTAAAGAACAATATTCCCCATGTATGAATAGCTGCGAATCATGTCGTGGATGGTTGCATATTAGTTTCTCTGCTGGTCAACTGCAGAGCTTACTTGTACATTGTCATATTTAAAGCTCTCTATGGGAATACTTTCTAAATATAACTAAACGCAGTGCAGGTTTCAAAAAAAGTTAATATTAAAGTTTTTCAAATAATAACCAGGAATTAAAAAAGCAAAACCTACAGTCTGTATTTTGCTTTAGATAGGAACAAAAAAACCAAACCAAAACCCAAATTGTTTTGACTCTTTCTCATGCTGCCCCACAAAGTTTAGGCCAAAAACTGCACAAAATTATCAAAGTCACTATGCAATCTGGTTTCATATGTTTTTTCTAAATCATTAAAGAAAACCTATAATCATAAGTTTTAGAAATGGAAGTAAGCATAAAGGCAGTGTCTGAGCAAACTCGAATGTCCCTTGCAGCATGCTGGTTAGTAACTGCCCGACTGAAGTGAAAAATGGGAAAAATGCATGAAGTGGTAGAAATCTACGTTGAATTGTTTTTCATGCTTAAAATATGTGGCCAGATCAATGTTAGTACAAATCAGCTCATTTGGAAGTTCTGTCTTTAAATTCATGAAATGGACCTGCTGAGAACCCCCCTCCGCCCCAGCTGGAGGAGACGGGTCCTGTTACTCCGGTTGCTCATGGGGAGGTGAGCCACAGTGATGCTGCATTTCGGCAGCTCATCATTTAATAGGGACTTTCTCCAGGTGGAGCAGAGATCATCTTTGAGTCTGCTTTAATTACACCTTGGACCTAACCTGGCCCCGCACACGGAACAGAGGGTCGCTAGCAGAGCTCGAGGGCAGCTAAGGTTGGGGCTCAGGGAAGGCACGGATGATAATATTCAACGCTTGCGAGGCTTTGTTGGAGAACGCTTCAGGTGCTGTACGCAAACTCCTAGGTTTGGTGTCACCGTTTTTGCAACAGCTTTCTCAGTGACGGAGCTGCAGGCTGGAGGATGCTCTCCTGGTGAGCAAGCTGGCACTGCCTGGAAACCTGGGACAGACAGACCCGTAGCAGATGTGTTGATGATCTGTGTGCTTTCGTATTTCAAATCTGAAGGAAGCTGGTTATCTGCCTGTCCTGCCCTTCTGGTATTTGCTCAAACTTGTCCGATACCTCATTTCGAAAGAGAAGGAAGGGACTGACATGAAGATATGCTAACGGTTGCACTAATGCTCCGTCATGGCCTCCTGAAATTATTAACGCAACTTGTACTGGGATCTGTATTTGTGAAATACGCTGTGCAAACAGGCTCTTGTCTGTATGTCCCTTATCCTAAAGTCTCTGGTATGTTCCCAGCACCTCCCCGTCCTTGAGCAAGATGAATAACTATATTTAATCTAGCCAATAAGGTGCATAAATTAATAACCATCCTGCTTTCCTTTAAGCTGTTAATAAGGATGACAGTTAGGAGCTAACTACAATTCCCACCGTTAATTTAGGGTAAATTTTAAAACACTGATGCATCAATATTTATGTATTTATTAATTTTTATAACTTGATCTTGAATATGGACAAGGGTTTTTTTAATAACTATACAAGAAAATGCTTAATTGAGGAAAACACGTCTCTCTTTGTAAGGCTGAGTTTGTATTAGCTAATTTAAAAATGTGCTAGGCGTATTCAGTTACTTATGTGGTGCTTTCCATATGGCTAATGAGAAATGCAGGGGGTGAAAAATTCAAACCCAAGAGTTTTTAAAAGTCTGTATTTCAAATGTTTTATAATCAACTTTAAATCACCTTTGTACTTGGTAACATGCCTTGAACTTTGCTTCTGGGTGGAATTACTATTAAATCAGTGAGAAAGATGCCTGTATAATATGCATAATGTTATATAAAATTATATAGTATATTTTTATAATATATTACCAGGATATTATCTAAAAGATTTTTATATATTTCTGTAAACACATTTTAAAAAAATGTATATGTGTGTGTATATATATATATTGGGAAAGCACCTCTCTGTCAGGAGACATACAGAAGGATTGTTTGGGATTTGTATTTTTTCAGCCTTTTATTTTAGTTTTCAAACTCTACTGCAATTACTTTCCTTACTTGTTGTATAAGATATGCACACGTCTGCTCTTCAGCATATCCAAGTGCCAAGCAGCAGAGAGGAAAATCCCGTTAAAAGAACACAGAGATAAAAGGGAAAAAGAAGTTAGACCTTTGGATAGTGTTTAGGGATGTATTTAGGGAAGACATAATGCTATGCTGCAGGTGGCAAAGAATGAATTTCATCAAGAGAGTTGTTTCATTATGACTGTGCCAGTTTGTGGCCTGGAGAGACAGATCTGAAAAAATTCCTCTCCAAAACTTAGTAACTGAAACCCTGATTTCATGAGCAGTTAAAATTGTGCTTTACGTGACTCATTTCATCGCTGTTACGTGGCTCTTTGGTTGCTGTGCACGACATTTCTGGGCAGCGTAGGTATCGGCTGATTTGCCACGTTGCGTATCTGCTTTCTAATCTCAAACAGCCACTAATAACCATTACCTTTCTTGCTCTCTTTTGACAGGTCAATTCCACTTAGCATGTTAAGGACTGTCATAAAGTCACTAGTTTCTTTTTTTCCCCCTCTTCAACCTGATCCACCTCCTGTTCATCCTGCGCTTCCTACAGCCATCTGCAATGCACTGGTCCCAGGTATTTTGAGCTTCGTAGGATCTCCGCGTGTACAGAAGTGTTCAGCTCAACTCTTCTACAGATACTTGTACAATGTATTTAACATAACCATCTAAGTAATGATAGGAAGTCTGCCACTCAGAATCTCTCACTGACTGCGTTTGACCCCTTGGCGCTGGTTAGGTTGGGGCTTCTACACTCAGATTGATGCTTTTTCGAAGTCCTCTGTTGCATCAGTAAATCCCGACTTCTGGCATCAAAGAATTAATTATTCAATGACCAAGTGCCATCAAAGGCAGGTGATTGTGCTCTGTCATGACTGATTTACTGTATAATATACATATTATTTTATATTTTTAGGGGATGAAAATGTGCTGCTATATGGTTTAATTTTACTGCTTACATTTTCAGAAGTAAATTTCCCCGAAGAACCATTTGTAATATCCTGATAAAATCTTTGGACTGTATAAAATAACCTTTATTGCAGTACCTGGTAAAGATCAAACGGGATGCAGAGAAATCTGTTAGTATAGATCTAGGTTTTGAAGTTTGGTAGTTACATGAATATATCTGTGTGACCTATCTTAAAATTAAGATCTGATCTGCTTGTAGTTCTCCCTACGGTGGTGGGTTTTCCTGGAGTGTGATGGCTAGCCATGTGTTTGTAAGCGTTGTTCTCTATGAAATTTTGAAGACTTTCAGAATGCTGTGGAAATCTTGTCTTGGAAAAGCCGACAAGCATCCCCCCTTTCCCCCTCCCGCATGCCTGCGGCAAGCCCCAGTCTGCGCACACCGGAATTCAGATACCGGAGTGAACAGTCCCCTGCCAGAACAGACGCTACCTTAAAGAAACAAAAAAAGTAATTCCCCCAAAACCCCAGCCCCTACCTTAAAAAAGTGATACAGAGAGAGACCAAAAGGAGGTGAGAGTTACATACTCGAGCTGTCCTTTGCAGACCAGATTTGGGAAACGTTTGTTAGGGGGGGAAGAGCATATTGCAAGGGGAAAAGAATGTCTTTATCAGTCACAATACGCAAGTCGTCCTACGGATGGTACGCTTGTGCGCACGGAGCCAAGGATGAGACCGCTTGCCTTTCTTGGATCTCTCTTTCGTGCCAGACAGAAAGTTTCCATCTTCTCAGCAAGGGGGCACTGGAATCGTTCTGGGAAGGTTCTGCTGGCAGGCAGAAGCTACTGCTCCTCCTCGCTGCCTCCCGCTTCTGTGCCACACACACATATCCTCCTCATTCAGATGGGCGTAGTACGCAACGCTACGTCTTCACGAAGCGTGGATTCTAGGAAGGTTACGGCCAAGCCCTCTAGTCTTGTTTTGCAGCCCTCTAGTCTTGTTTTGCAGACGTTTGCTCTTATTTAATTTGAAATTGATTTTTTTTTTTTATTTCTGAACGTGTTTGTTAGTAGACGTAGAACTATTTAGTTAATGTAGAGCGTTTTGAAAGATTGTGAATTGACTTTAGATTTTTTTTTTTCCCTACTGAAATTACTTAGGTTGTTGCAAAGTAAGTTGGGCTTAATTTAACTGTTTTTTTAAATGTTGCACTATTTTGGGGAGCATTTTGCTAAAAATATTTAATGAAGTTGCAAATTTGCATGTATTTAATTTATTTTGTATTTTCCAAAGTTTTATATTTTTTTCTTTCTCTATGTGCATGTGCACTGCCAGAAAAATGAACTGTGAACTTGCCATATGCAATCTTTAATAAAATTACTAATTCAGAACTACTCTCTGCTATCTTATCAGCTGTTCAGAGCTGAAATTTCTACTATGAACTAATGATCCTCTTGTTTTGGTTCTAAAAGAGTCGTCTTGGAAAAGATACCAAACTTAATTGCTGTCAAAGATTTTGTATTGTAGTAACACTTTTGTTCTGTCTCTCAGATTCAAAGTCCGGTATGGAAGTATATTGCAGATGCAGCATTAGCTTAAAAAACTGTATTAAGTTCCTCGCACCATCACCATTAGTTATGTATGGCAGTCGAGACGGCTTTCTTCAGCTTGAGTAATAAGTTAGCTTTGACATCTCTTGATTGTGCTAGTGCTGATCAGCCAGTCAGTTCACGTAGCTAAAATAATCTAAGTTTCTCCAAGTTAACTTTTACATCAAGACTGTAGGAGGGCTTTCTAGAACTGAAATGCTGAGAAGATGCCTTAGGCTAAAATCCTCCAAAAGAAGTACAGAAGATATTGGCTCGATTGGAAATTATTCATTCTGTCAATTGAACTTGCTCTGCTTATATATAGATTCTTGTTTTGTAAGCCTATTTTAATTAGGCAACTTAAGTTTGTATTGCGTGTTGTATATTCAACTTTTGTACCATTTTTAAGTCTTACACATTTTATATATAGAAATGAAAACCACACATCTGCTCTGCAGAGATCAAAACCTGTCTCCTGCTATTTCCACTACTTGATGCTATCTTACTTTCTTTGCTCTTTGAATGTTGTGTTATATTTATTCTAGGCTAATTTTAGAGTTGTGATTTGTATAGCGCAAATTAAATTTCACATCTAAAATGTCATGCATGGGACAACTTTTGGTGGAAATACTGTTCACAAATGGAGAACGTACTTCAGATGGAACTAAGGTGCATATTGTTCTTTTTGCTAGTAATTAAAAAGCATTCCCTGCTCACTTGAGCTTCTCTTAATGATATGTTCAAATATCTTGTGTTTGTCCTTGAGTTCATGTTTCATCAACTTGTTTTCTCGAAAGCAAGGAAAGTTTTAAACCTGGAAAGATCTGGGCTGATGCATTTTTAAGTTTGTATTTAACTCAACAAGGGTGAGAGTGGATTATCCTGAATATACTGAAAACTAAAAAATAAGTCACAAAAAAACCTTTGCTATAATAATTTCTGCCTACAGAACCTTACGAGTAACTTTGAAATTTCATTTTATAAAGCCTAATGGACTAAGATGCACATTTGCCTGACGTTTTGATAAATAAGGCTTGGAAATAAACAAAATAAAGAATTTTAAGCTGAACGTTGTTTCAGTTGAATAAATGGGTATTTAAAACAAATAGTCATGCAGGTCCAAAAGGAAAAGGAGGCCTAATCGAATTTCTCTATTGGAGAAGAAAGGCTTTTTGTGTAAATATGAATGAAGTACATCTCAATTGGAAGTGGAAGGAATCCAAAAATAAATTGGCAGGATAATCTTAATCTACCCTTGCTTTGATTTTTCGTCTTCGCTGTGCCTGTACGAACCGCGAAGTGCACTGGAGAACATCCGCTGTGCAGGATGGAACACCGCTCCACCAGTTCCTCTCTCACTCTCACAATCTTGTCCACCGAAACACTTTTCGTTGTGGGAGAACCACAGGGGTTGAGGCATTCTGTAGAATTATACATGTCTAGTTTGTAAAGTGTGTAACGTGTACTGCAGATGTGTATTCTCTGGGCTCTATGTATCTTTACAGTAGTGTTCAATTTAGGAAAAAATAAATTGTGGACACGTTTTGCTGGTAACAAGGGGAAATTTTTTGCCATTGCATCAAACGATGCTGAAATGTATTAAACTCTTGATAGCAGACCTGAACCCTCCTTCCCCCATCCCGTGGAGATAAGTCTTTTATCTTCGTTCTAAAATTCTATCAGAGATGGATGGATACACTGGCAGACTGCATGATGTATCATTCGAAAACCGTTACAGTGGAAAATAAAATTGAACTAAACTTTGCGGTGTGCGTGTTGTGTGACACGTTCTGTACAGCATCTCTGTTCCAGGGGCACTCTGCCCCTGCCCATGGCGCGTAGGAGTGACCCGTTCAATGGAACCACGCTTGAGAGTGTGCTGGAGTCCACATCTGAGGATGCTGGATTTTAGCTCTTCCTCTAAATGTGTAGAAAGTAATTAGAAGGCTTGGATGACCCCCTGGGAAACGAACACAGGTTTTTGGGGTTGTTTTTTTTTTTTTTTTGGGGGGGGGGGATAAATAATTGCATCTTCTCCACTACCTCTCCATGGAAGTCTTCCTTCTTCCTGTTCTTTTTCAGTAGCCTGGAGGATGACGGGGAGACTCTTACCCTCTGCATGCATCTCCATTTTTATAGGAATGTTACACTCACTTTATATATAGTGTAACAGAGTAAAAGTTCCTGCGTCCTTGCCACCTCCCTTAAGTCATATTCGGGAGCTTTATAAACGGCTTATTTTCAGTAATTATTACTCTGAGCATTTCTCAATTATATCGTTACTTTTGTACTCAGCAATGCAAATTGATGGTGCTCCAGAATTTCTGTAGAAATGGATTGCTCTATTTTTGCTGCTGAGTAGATTTCTAATGAGGATTATGTGGTTTCACATCATTACTTAAGTACGCTCACGCTGCTTTCACTTGGGGCCTGCGAGGAGCCCAGAAGCGTTGGAAGCCGCTTACAGCCAGGCTCTGTCAGTGTTCTTGCTGGTGACGGGTGGCCGATGGTGACCGATGGCCAGCGTGGCAAGCACAGGCCTCTGAGAGCTGGGTAAATGCCACCGAGCAACTCGGCGTTTAGATGCACTGACTACATAGATGTACTAATATAAGCATGATGATTAACCCAGTATGTTTAGTAGGGCAGACCACTGTCCTAGCAGACTTAGAAATTAGTCTTTTAAAATTGGGAGTCAATGATTTCTAAATCAGAATGAACTTTTGATGATGCTGCTGCATGTGGAATGACGAGCTTTGGCTCCATCGGGGATGACGAGGCTTTCCAGTGTAGATGGTTTATACTGGGGAGAGCAGCCGGGGAGTCCCAGGCGTTCCCCACTAGTCCTGCAGACGAAGGCAAACGCTGTACAGTGCCACGCCACAGAGCTTTTTCCATGAGTCAAAAAGATGAACCCTTTAAGATCTCTTAGACAGAGCTTGTGCCTGGAGGATGAACTCAATTATAGAGCAGACTGTTCGCAAGTGTATCCCTACAATTTCATTTTCAGAATGTTGGATTGCATGAGTTAATTAACTCTATCAAAACAACACAAATTATCGTGTCCATTTCCAAGATTGAGCTTACACCGGAGTACAGTGAAAAGCAAAGGACAGGGGTTTGCATCCCTAGAAGAATGCTCGCTGCGTATCTATCGTTAGCCGTCAAAATACTTGTTAGCTAAAACTCACATGCTTTATCTTCCAGCAGAGCTGAACTCAGTGGAGGCTGTGTTTATTCAATAGTTTTGGCTTAAGATACCCGATGGTCATACTTCATCAGCTCGTACCTCACGCGCTTCCGATACCTGGGGCGGGCTGGTGCCTCGGCCCATCAGCCGGCCCTGGGGCAGTGGCGTTCCAGCGGCCATCTCCATGCCGAGGAGGCAGCTGCCAAGTCCCAGCGGGTACGGGTGCTTTGGGGAACTGCTGAGCGTCAAGTCTGCCCCTGGGGTAACGCTGGCAGCACGTCTTACTCCCGCCGGCTCCTGGATTGTCAGCCTTCCTTCACATTCGCTTGAAAAGGGTGCTTCGGAATTTACAGTCTCCTCAGAGCAGATGCCCAACATCTTGAGCGCTGTGAAGCCGATTCACAGCGAGGAGAGCAGAGACCGAGTCCCTCGGCTGACCGTACGCCTCGGCTGAAAACTCCCACCCCACAGCCAAGCGCCCCGCAAGGCACCGCTTCGCCACCTGCTCTGCGACGTGGCTTCAAGGGCGAGCGCCCGGGTTTGCCCCGCAGCCGCCGGACCCTGCCGGGCCGCGGCCCGCGGTGCGCAGCGCGGCGGCCGGGCCCTCCCGCCGCCCGCCTCTCCCCGCAGCAGCTGCCAGGGCCGGGAGCCCCCTCTGCGGCAGGCGGGGCCGCCGCCCTCCCCTCGGCTGTCGGGGCGGGCGCTGCGCCGGGAGGGGCCGCCTCGGCCCCCGCCACCGCGGGGGAAGCCCACCCGGCCCGGCGGGGCTCGGCGGCACCGCCCGGGGGGCGGGCGCGGGGGTGTCCGAGCCGCTCGCTCCCCGCCCCGGCCCCACCTCCGCCCGGGCAGCCAGCACCGCCCGCGGAGCCGGGGCGCCGCTGCCGCCGGCCCGCACCGCCCGCCGCCTCACGCCAAGCCCGCGCCGCCCCCGGGACCGCCGGCACCGAGGGTGAGTGTCCCCGCCGGGCAGCGGGAGCCCGCGGGGGGCGAGGAGGGGAAGGGGCCGGCGGAGCGCGGTGCCGGGGCGCGGCGCCGCCTTCGCCTCCCCTCAGGGCGTCGTGCCCGCCGGGGGTGAGAGGCGGGAAGGGCGGGTGGCGGGCGGGCGGGCGGCGGCCCTTGCCGGGCCGAGGCGCTTGCCGGGCCGGCTCCTTGCTGCCGGTCCCGCTCGGGCCGGCCCGCCTCGGCGGGGCCCTCCCAGGTGGGTGCTGAGCCCGGCGTCCCCGGGCCCCGCCGCTAGCAGGGAGCGGGAGATGAAATCTCAGTCCCCTGGTTGAGGGAGAGCGAGCAGGGACCCTTGCGGGAGGGAGCGAGACTGTGAGAAGCGCTGGGTGTTCAGCGTCAAGTGCTTCGGATCCAAAATATAAACCATGTTTTATAGGTGTGTTGTAAAATTGCAGTTATTACAACATTGCTCTTGATGATTATATGGCTGTTAAAAAAAAAAATTAAAAAAAATTGCTCTTCATTTTTCACAGGTATGTCAGCAAAGTTTTCACTCTTTTTAAAAGTAAGTGCGTTAGGCTTCACCGTAGAAAATAACAAAACATTAAAATACATACGTAATGAAGCAAATACAAGTCGGTAACAGCCAACCACCGTGGAAGCCGGTGCTGGGCTCACGCTGGCAGGTTGTGGAAGCGCTGCCCTTTGCATGGCGTTTCTCCCGAGAACGGACGCGGGCTTCTAGTACATATTTCCTAGACACGAATGCATATTCTTGTGTTGAATTAGGCCCTAAACCCCTTGGAACAACACCCAGCAGTGTTTGTGTGGCAGCGAGGGCGCCGAGGGCTTGGTTCTGTGCAAGGCCTATGGGTGCTCTGGTAATACGGTTAATAAAAACAGTCCCAGGGTTGAGGAGTGTACGCGGTTCACGCAGATAGAACTGGTTTGCAAGACTCAGCTGGTTGATTCCTAAGGGCAATCTCAGGAAAATAGGTTCATATGATTTCCCGTCTGTCAGAGGGTAATGCGGGTAGAGCCTGGAACCGCAGATGCAGAGATCAGAGCAATTGCAAAGAGCCATGTACTGCAACCTCTTTCATAAATACAGTACTGGTAATCCCAGATGCTCAGATAATGAGTCAAGTTTCCCTCCCTCCATAAACATTTTTTTGTTTAAAATAATAAAATATTAAATGCTGAGACTGCTGTTTCTCAGGTTGGTTTTGAACCTCTAAGGTTAAAGTTTTCAACTTGAAGCTATGAACCTCCTGATTGCGGCACCCCATTCTGCCTCTCCTCAGCTGAGCTTTTAAGAAAAGGACAAAAAATGAAAGGTTTACCATGACAAAGAATAAAAAGTCCTCCCTCACGTTTGAGAACATGTACACCAACCAGGAGGAAGAGAATTCCAAGCTGAAAGAGTACGTCCTCATTTTGGTGCGTCTGCCTCACATGGCCAGTGCCAGTCGGTACCCCGGCCGAGCGTGGCCAGGCCATGTACCAGCGGTACAGTCCTGCAGGTGAATTCCAGGGATAATTGTAGATGGATGTTTTACAGCATGGATGAAGGGAGTGGTCCTGTTTGTTACAGCGAGCACGGCTTGGTGATTCATCAGTCTTTGCACGGCAATACTTTTGCTTTTCTAGTCAATCCACAGTTAACTTGGCTACCGGTGTTGCTCATGAGAGTCCTTCCCTCTTCTAGTCATGCGTTACTTGCTTTAAGTCAATTAGCATTTCCCAGCGTGATAATTGCAGCATTCTGTTTGCAGCCAGTCGCATCCTCTCCGTGACATCGGATAATCCTAGGGCCTTTTGCCTTAGCCTGGTTTTGACAGAGCCACATCTCCAACGCTTGACAGCTGGCATTCTGGCTGCGTGATGTTAACTGTCAGGAGTCCGGTAAATCCTGTAATCAGCTTATGTAGGATGGATCCCATGTGTTGATCCTCAAAACACTTCTGATGAATTCCATCCTCTGGCTGGCACCAGGTGCTGGATGCTTTATCTGGCAGAAAGAAAAGAGGAGAGCGTAGCCAAGGTGAGGGGAGATACGGTCTCTTTGTCGGGGAGGCGTGCAATTGGCAAGTGCAAGGTGCTGCAGGGGAAAGAGGCTGTGTTACAAGAATGGGCGCCTTTTCCTGCACCCTTGGGAACTCTGGAGAAGAGACACCTGTACCTTGCTAACTCATAGGTTGATTCATGCCACGCAGTCAATTTATCACGATCTCTTCCTGCCTTGTTTTCCATTTGCCCGAGCTTCAGTTGTGGGAGAAGAGATAAGGAACGTTTCCTTTTATACTGTTTATACAAGTTGTGTTAATTACGGAGGAGAGCCCTGTCTGAACTCAGGAATTGCAAACTTGGGTTACAAAGCAGAAGTCACCGAGACTGTTGTGCGTGCTGTAGTCCAATGCATCTCACCCATCCCTGCCAGACGCTTCCAGTGCAGGCAGCAGGTGAGGAGCTCGGTAGCAGAGGTGAGAGAAAGAGAAGGGCAACACCTTACGTATTAAGGGTCCTTAATGTCTCTCAAGGAGAGCAAGGTAGTTGAAGGGTGAAGAATTTTCCAGGGCTGTCTGTCATTTCTCAGTCCAAATGGCCCTAAGCTACACCAAAAAACCCCACCTCCCCTCTACCTTACTAGTTTGAGGCGTTCTTTAGAACAAAAGTCCTCCATCTTAAAACAAATTTTGCTGCGTTAATTCTCAGACTTTAGAAAATTCCCCTTCTTTTTTTTTAAGTCTAAATTCTTCAATATTTTCTTTCCTTTCTTCATATCCAGTAGCTGCATTTTGTAGATTCAAAGGAAAGGAATGCTTCGGTTATTCATGTGTGTGACTCAAAGGACTTCTGGATGAGGTGCATGTCTAACAGTTCAGAAGTGGTGAAAAGGTACGGTAGTGCCGCGCCAATAAACTTCAGAAGGAATTTCAGGTTGCAGCTTTACTTAAGGCTTGAGTTGTATTGTACCATCCATGTGTTGTTGGCAGTTATTTTTCCATTAATTGCTGTGAGAATCTTTTAGTCTAAATAAAAGGCTTCATCTTCTAGACTTTGCACGTGCTTTCAGCAGACATCTGAGTACCAGGCTGGTTATTCCGAGTGCCAAATGCTGAAATGAAGGCTCAGTAGAACTGTTCGCATTTGTTGTTTTTCTCGCTGAGAACCTAGCGCCCAGGAGGAGCCAGAACACAAGGCACGAGCTACGATCCGTTTTCACGTTGAAACGGCACCGCTCTAGCTACGCCAACAAAACTAGACTGGGATTTCTTCCCTGAAGCGTGGGGCTTTTTGATGTACCGGGTTTGAACTACCGGCTTTGGAGAGGAGCCCAATTAGGGTAAAATGGCGTTCATTTGGGTTTTTTGGTCTAGATTTTGCTTTGATATTTAAACAAATCTGAACTGTTGTGTGAAACCTGCTTGAAATAAGCTAACAAAACCCGTGTTAATAGCACTTTACAGATCTGGAAATGGGCAGTAAAGGATTAGAACATGGGTCTTTTTGTTAAAAGAGCTAGGCTTTAGCTCTATTCTGACTTGCTGAATGGTTCTAGACAAGTCATTTATCTTCTTTCTACCTGCTCCTTGTCTCATTAGTGGGAATAACGATGACTTCTCTATTTCCATGAATTGCTGTGAATATTGATCAGTTTGTAAAGAATTCTCAGTGCAAACAGCACTGCAATGATAACGTTATTAAGGGTGCCAGTTTCACCCCAAGAAATGCAAGCACATCAAGCTTCCCCATGTTTCGGTCTAACCGTGTACTGTAGTACATATGGAAGGTGGAATTCTCTCCTAGTAAAGATGGCGATAAGTCAAGTGGAGGTGGTGGGAAAGTCCGGGATGAAGGTTTTCGCTTGAAAGTTTCTGTAAACCCTATAGCATGTCTAGAAAAAGTTATTTTCAGTGTCAAGTAGTCCAGCTTTAAACTAAATTATCAGAGCATTTAAAAAAAATTCGGAACCCTTATTTCCTTTTCTGTTTTTTTCTCTCAGTCCATAAAATGGTTCGATAACAAATCCCATCTCTCAAAAGTGCGGTGAGAAAAAATTGTCTGCTTATATGAAATGCTGAGATAAAAACCCAAAAAGCATTGTACTGTAGCAGTGCTGTTTATTAATCAGTGAGTTAGGTAAAGTCACTGTACTGTGGACTGGGACCTCACTAGCAGTCACAAAAGTTGGTTTGCAGTTTATACATGTGACATGTTCACTGCTGGTTGAACCCCGTCCTGCCCTCAGTGCTCTCGCTGGAGAATTGCGGACTCTCGGATCTAATGGCAGGGCTGCATTTTGTAAATATTCCCTTGCGATCTAAATGTGCTGGCTTGGCCAAGACCTGTTATTTAAGTGTTTAAGCTAACCCAACTGGTTTGAACCGTAATGACCTACAGATCAATCGGATCATCATCTCTGAGGTGACCGTCTGAGCTGGGGAACGGAGGAGATTGCTGCTCCTGCCGGGACGGCTGGCCGGGGCCAGGGGTTGTTTCCACTGGCAGCTCTCAAGCCAGAGGAAGGTCCACTCCATCCTGCAGGATGACTCTGCTGGCTGGCTTCATGGAAAGAAGTCTAGATCCTTCATTTTTTAAAATAGGAGTGCATGCTGATAAGCAAAATGGGAGCAGATGCTTGCTATAAGTAGGTGAAAAATCAGATGTATAAATAGATTGAACTTACTGCTTATTCAAAATTTGGAAATGTTGTTGTTTTCACACTCTTAATTTGTTTTGCTCGTAAATTAGTGTGTCTGTGAGAACCGTTTTCTTTCCGATGTCAGTCCAAGTGGCCTTGTTGTGTCCCTATAAAGAAATGTGTCTACCTTCCCTGTATCCTAAGAAGATTACACTGGTATTTCCAAATGATAGAGAAGCTAAGACTGAAATCCTTAGGCCTATCTTGGGTGATATAGATTGAAAACTAACACCAGTTATAGGAACGATACTTGATTTGTATCTATGTATTTGCCCTAGGTTGAAATGCAAGATATTGTAATTTCTGCCTGTTATTTAAATGGAAATTTAAACAAACAAAAAAACCTCCATAAAATACTCACTGTCTTCAGTGGTCTGTAGGCCCTTGGTATAATAATAATAATCCCTTCCAAAATCGCTCCATGAAATCTTGCGGCGCACTTGTAGATTATCTCTTATTTGTATCTGAAATACAATGTAGTGTTCAAGCTCTGGACTGCGGCGTGCATTTCACAGTTTGAAAGAACAGGTTGCCATACTAGACTGGCGCATAATCTTAGATCTGTAGAGCTGCCTCTGGCAGTGATGAATAACTAATGCTTCAGGGAAGACTAATATCCTCTATTATGCACCTACCCAATTGGGCAATGTCAAAACCAGAAAGATGGGCGTAAGATTATCTTTCTGACCCCTGCAGATCATGCCCTGAAGTGTGGTGATTACCCTTCTCAGAGTCTAAACATGCATAAGTGCAGATGGTAGGAGTTACAGTCATCTAATCCTTTTTTTGAAAAATGCTGCCCCAGCTTTGTCTTGATGTGAATAAACCTGTTGTGGCAAATTGCACTAATTCAGAGCTCAACTTAATACACAGAAATGGAGCTAAAAGCTTATGAAATAGAGAGAAATGCAGGCATACATACCTTGTATCCCTGAGCTAGCTACCGTGGTAAGCATTACGTGTGTCCTCTCAGCGCCTCAAACCTTGTTTGCAGGTACTGTTTGTGCCTTAGACGTCAAACTTCATTTAAGGCCGGCTACGAAGAGGTTTGGTGCCTTCATAAGGAGTACTTGTTAGATGGGAGCTTGGAGTGTTGATGCTCCTCCTTTCAGCTGGTAACTAAGAGAATCCATTTTGGCTATAGTTTCGTACGGCCACGTTTTCCTTAGCTCATAGTTTCATGGCTGCAGAGTCTCAGGTGGGTGTTCAGGTCCGGGCACTGTTCTCTGGCTGGGGTCATCGTTTTTCCTTGAAGTCCACTGTCTCCATCTGTTGGGCCTGGCTCAAGTAGTGTAACATCTTCCTTAGCCTCATCATTACAGTTTTTTCTGTAGTTTCCAGCTCTTTGTGGTTGCAGGACTGTGTCGGATAATCCTCTAATGGGCGTTTCATCCACGAGTGGCAGGACAGAGAGCGTTATCAGACGCTTGATCTCAGCTATCCAGGGTCATGGGGCTGCTCCAAAATTTGAGTCTGCTCAGAGGGCAGGTCCTGTATCCATCCTTTAAAACTAAGCCTACAAATCAGCCATTTAAAAAAAATTAAGATTACAGTGGTTCTTCCCTCTTTGGGACTGTCACAGAACAGACTGCTTTCCAGACACTGGTGCACTGGGATCAGAGGGTAAATGGTGAATTTTATTTTACATGGTATACCTGAAGACATGACCCTTTCTTAGTCTCTTTTTGGTACACGTCAATTTAACATTCCACTTGTGCTGGGGTGCAAGTTCAAGGTAATGGTATCTGATATGCCTTACATGGTTTGTAGAATCAAATTAGAGGATGTTTATATAAACATATAAAAATTATTTTCAAGTATATTAAAAAAAAAGGCAACAGCACAGATTCTACAGAAGTCGAGAAAGCAGTTTGCCAGACAAGCTAGAGGTGAGAGATGCTGGCACAGCAGCTGCTCCCCTGGGATATCAGTTATTAAAACACCATGTGGTTGTAAGGGCTGGGGAATCTCCCGGTAAAAGCTAATTCTGGATGCTAATTTCGGCCTTGGGCTGCATTCTCTTCCTGTTATTTTATTTTTTTAAGGTTATTACAACACCGCCTGATATCAATCTAGTCTGATAAAATTAAAAATTCACAGCACAGAAGGGAAAGATTATTGCAGTTTGCAGTTTCAGGGAAGAGCCTTCCTGTGTTTTTTGTTGTTGATTTGGGTTTTTGGACAGTCCTTTCTCCCTTGGGAACTTCTACCAAGGATGCTCAACACTCTCCCCTGCTTCATACCACCATCTCCCATGTCTGCCTCTCATCCTGTTGAAAACTTGCTTCGGTTGTCTTTTCTAACAGGCGATAACCCATATTTAGGCTCATAGCTGTTTGAATAGTGATCTTCTAATAGCACCTCACAGAAGCTACAGTAATGACTACTTGTCACTGGGCAGCTACATTCTGATGATATCATTTGTTTAATGAAAGGCTGTTGGATTTATTCTAGTCCGAGGGTTTTTTAAATGTTTTTTTGCTTTTTAATAAGGAATTTTCTCTGATCAGCTGCCACGAAATAAATACTCTGTGCTTTAATAATTACATTTCATATCAAGTTATTTTGGTTAAAAAAAAAATAAATCCGAGGGATTTATTGCTTTAATATGCATGTATTATTACCAAAACACAAATCAAACGAAGCATAATGTTATGCATTGAGGGATGTACTGTAGTTTTACAGGAGTTATTGTTAAATAGTAGAACAGGATTTGAAAATTCTCATTCATTAGATCAAGAACGAAAAGAATAATAAACTGTTGGGCTTTAAAAGAGTATCGCTGTTAGGTTCAGGAGGACTTGCTTGCCTGTTTCTTTATAACATTTCAGAATTGACTATTTGGCTTCCTTTGTATGAGAGGAAAAAGGTAGAAACACAGCACTGGCTGCTGTCCTTGGAGGAGAGCTACCAAAGGGAATGAGGAGCAGTCAGCTGGGTCAGTAATGCCAAAAAAAAGCAGTCCTGTTTAGAGGAAATGCTGATTATATTGCTTCACTACTTCTTCCCTTTCAGCCTGCCCCCATCCAGTAATGTTATAGTTTCTGTACGTTCTCGGCACTAAACCTTTCGGTAGTCTGAGTAGTCTGACCAGACTCTGCTACCAACATCCCTATGCCAGTGAGATTTGTGGGAGCGAGGGTGTGTGCGCATACCTAAAGCTATTTTGTGGTTCCCACCTGCCTCTGCTCTGTTGGTTCAGTACAGTTCTTTTGCAAACTGCTTTGTTGAAATGATCCAAGTTCAAAATAATCCTATTCAGAAACAAAATTCCCGTCTTTCCTTTCCCTCCCTGTAATGAATCTCACATTTGGAGAGATCACCACATTTACGAGACTATGGCTAAAAAGAATTTACGCTGCCACAAATTATGTCTAGTGTGGAAAAACTTAAAATAGGTGTTTAAAATATTAGCGAGGTATAGAAGAGCTGCAGATTTACAGCTAATCTGCACAGACTTGAAAATCTCTCTTTTTCTGTGAAGAAACAAAATGAAGTTAGTAATTACAGTATAATTAGACAAGAAGAAAGATGTGTCAAGTGAGGTAGGATTTCTACTTGACTAGTGATAGGAAATGAGAGATGCGGTGTGCAGAACAGATGCATACCTTTTCTGACAGAATTGTGTTTAGGGCTGAGAGTGTCGTTTGAACTGTACACGGTAATACAGGTACTGTAAGATACTTTGAGTAATAAGTTTTTGTTTGAACTAGCCTGCTAACTTAACCGAAATCTGCATGGCTTGTTTTTCTTCTAGAGGCAGAGATTAAGGGCTGTCATTGCCGACCTTGAGTGCCTCCAAGCACCATGAATTCTGTGCTAAATCAAATTGGGATTCAGGGCATCTGGTGTTCAGGCTCACAACAGTTCTCTATTTTTCCTCCCTCGATACTGCGAATAACCAGCTTTTTGAAAGTATTGGGTATTAGGACTTTCAGCTAGTAACACTTCCTGAGAATACTATACTATCTTAACCTCTGGATATGTAGTGTATGTACTCAATACCGCATCATCTTGATAAGGACTTGTCATTGTAGGGTATCTAACGTGAAATGTGATGGAGTGGAACACATAATTTTGTAAACAGACTATCTCTTTATATACAGATATTTCATTTGTGTTATCCCAGCTGTCTTCCTCGTGTCCAAGTTAATGAGTTACGATCATGTTATATGGTCCTTTTTGTTTTGTCACGGTTTGGGCAATAACTTATTTGGTTATAAGAAAATGCAAGTACTTCCTGCGTTCTGGGGAACTAAGCAGATTATATTTTCAAACTAATGAAGATATCATTAGTTTCAAGTTTATATTATTTACCGATTTGGCTTGCAGACAATCAAAATACAACCGGTTTGTGTTAGTATAGCAGCTGCCATCTTGAATGGTGCCATTAGACTTGAACTGGAAACTTCTGGAGCTAAAAACATGAGCTGGAGTAAGAGACACCTGCTCAGAGTCACCAGCGACATCACCTTCTGTGACTTGCACGCTCGTAGCTCATGGGTGCTGCAGGGCAGTAGTGTCCATGATCATGGTGCTTGGTAGGCTGGGGATGGCACGGGGTGTGTACCCGGGCATCTATCAAGAAGGAAAAATTACACATCGGTCCATATTGTAGGCTGATGCAGTTTGAATTCATCATTATGTCGCTTGTGAGATTTTGTGCTTCTCCATGTAGTAATTTTGGTTAGACTTGCACATCTCGGGTAGGGTGTGGAACAGTGTGAATACTGAAGATAGATGATCGTTGTTGTTGTGTTTGTTGTTCATCTGTTTTTGTTGTGAGTCTGTTTGTAGGCATTTCACCGTGATGTGTCCTTCCTCAGTGGTACTTGCCAACTGTAATCATTCCTGGTTGTGACTGTAGGATTGATTGTTTTGTATAAACACACTTTCTTTATATGTAAGATTTATACATTCCACCTACGTGCCAGGATTCAGAATCTCAGTTTACTTAGAGCAATTCCCCAGCTATTGTAAATGTCCTGAGAGAATGCCGAAGTAGACTTTACTCCCTTTCCTGACCAACATTGACTTTAGCAACGCCCTAGTGATTTGACAAATAGATGGCTGTCTGATGGGAAAGAATTGTTTGCTGTAGTTCAAAGCCAGATTTCAGAGGTATAGAAAAATATTGCACTAAGAATTAACGGGAGAGGAAGAAAAGGCCTTTGATGACATACTTGATTGCCACAGGACTTATTTTTCCCTGTCAGAACTTAGTGAGCCCACCAGCCTAGTAGGGCAAGCTTTAAAAAAAGGATAGTTGTTAGTTGTGGATTTTGTGATAGAGGGAGGTTTCTTACCTTCTGTTATTTATGCCAAAAGATACACAGTGTAACAGAAGTCACATCAAATATTTTAATGCATTGCGGTTTTTCTGTGTTATGTAAGATAGGCAACGACCGGAATTTGTCTTTCTGCATCAGAATTTGTTTTTCTGCATCGACTGAGCACTGGCATGGGTTGCCCTGGGAGGTTGTGCAGTCTCCCTCCTTTGAAATATTCACAACCTGTCTAGACACGGTCCTGGACAACGGGCTCTAGGTGCCCTGCTGGGGCAGGGCAGTTGGACAAGATGACCCCTGCCAACCTCAACCATTCTGTGATTCGGCGGTCAGCTTGTCGGTTTGGAGTTGGTTTTGGAAGGAATCGTTTGGAAGGAATCCTACAGGAGCTTGCTGGTGGGGGGTTGTACTGGGTCTGGCTGCGACTGAGTTCATTTTCTTCGTCGCAGCCCATACGGTGCTCTGTTTTATATTTGGGACTAAAACATTGTTGATAACACACCCATGTTTTGGCTGTTGCTGAGTTGTCAGTGGCTTTGTGAGCTGTCAGTGTAGTTTGACCACCATAGTGAAGTAATTATGTGGTAAACTGTTTTAAGAAGAATGTGTAATTGCAAAAGAAATCTTTCCTTGTATACTTAGTTGCCAAAATGAAGGGAATTGAGATCTGCTCTGAATTGTCAGAATGCACCCTTAACCAGTTAAACCCATGTTTACAACCTTGCCTGATAACCACCACCACTAGATAAGATCATGGACTGTCTTACTGTGAGTGCTAACATGTAATGGATTGATGATACAATTCACATTTAAATTACTTTTCTCTGTGCTTTATTTTTTCTATTGTCTTTGGCTTTGAGAGGAGCTTTCAGTGCTGTGAGGAATGTTATCAGTTTATTAAGTGACTGTCAGAATAATCCATTGCAGCTGGGAAGGTAGTGACTGGCCTTCTGTAATACTACACTACACTGTTTTCCTGCAGTGCTTCCAGAGAAGAGGCTTCACTGGTTAAGACTGCTCTGATAATCTGCTAAATCACATGTCTGGACATATGCAAGATATGAAACTTGAAACTTGGCAGTATATACACTTTTAAGTCAACATAGCTAAAAGCAGCCACAGTGCATCTCTTTAACTGTTGTTCCTGTTTCTTAGTTATCACGAAAAAGCAAAGAGAATTTATTTCAAGTACTGCCTTAATCTGGGCCTTGTCCCAGCTATTAGCGTAAGTCTTCTTCAATTTTCACTGAAGTTTATCAGGTAAATGTAATATTTGTGCTGGAGCACTTGGGGTATGCCACCAGGGTCATCACGTTTTAGTGCTAGTTAATGTACCAGAGAAGTCACAGTGTGCATATGTATGTGTGTGTGTGTGTGTGTGTGTCTATATATTAAAACATTGTATAAAATTTGTATAGAAATATGGTATAAAATCTGTTAAGAAATGCATTAATAGCATTCAGTCAAATTAGCTAGGCACATGAGTGGGTTGTCCTGCACCAGACTGTAGCCCGCTGCAGAACTGTTCTGCAGAAAAAATCTGAAAAATAATAATCTTCGCAGCTAAGTTTCTAGGTAATCTTTTGTGGGGTATAGTTCTTATGTATTTCCATTTGGAACTGGGCATTTAAATAAAGGATTTTGTTATGAGCACCTTGAGGATTTGATTATTCCTCAGAACAATGGCAGTAATAGGAATTGTGTGGATTGTGGCAGGCATCTTCCATTTTCATCTGTCTGCTTGGTTATAGCTTTTTTTGATCTCTTCTTCTTGTACTTTGCCATGCCAGATACTTTGATTAGGACTGTGTGTAAGATTTACATTTCTTTGGTCAGCCTCAGCACTGCTGCTCCTTTGCCTGAAGTGAACAATATATGTTCCATGGAGTGCCTCATGGCTCCGTAGCTACCGTTAGCTACCGTTATTGATTACTAATTTTAATGTCAACACGGGTTGGAGTAGGATGTAGGCATCCGTGACGGACGAGCTTTCTGCATAGGAGGGAATACTTCGCATACAGTCATTACGGAACAGCTCCCAGTCCAACTGTTTCTACTCTGTCTAGAAATACGGTACTGTGTGATGGGTATAATAGTATGATTGTCTTTATTTTTAAATACTATTGGTGGATTTATGTATATGAATGCCATACAGTTCATGGCTGATAGCAGTTCTAACCCAGGAATGGTTTGACTAGAGTTTGGTTTAGGTTCTTTCCAGTCTCTATGTTGGTGAAGAAGGACTTAAAATGGAAGGATTAGCAGGTTGTGCTTGGATGCATTTTCACATCCCGACTATTGACGAATCACCCAAATGTCTCTCTCCGCTGGATGGTTTGACCTGTCAGTGCAGTGACCAGTGGTTTAGAAACGTGGAATTTTTATATTCTATTTTAATAGGAAAGCCTGAGGCTGTGATTATGTATCGTGCAATGCAATACCCACTGGAATCTGACCCATGGGACATTAGAGGCTTACACCTGCAGAGAATTTACATGCTTATAGCTACTGCTTTGCTAGAAGGAGGATGTTTAGCTCTTCAGGCACTTAGACTTAAGCTTCATTTATTTATTTATTAATATGAGATAAAGCAATCCAATCTTTATTTCAGATTACTTAAAAAAAATGGCCGTTGGTGAGCCTGGATCTTCTAGAATACCATTTCCTTGGTGGCTTCTGTCTCTGTATCTTACTCATCCATAATGGACTTGGCGCTGAAGTGCACGTGCTGAAGAAAACCTTTGTGACACTATGTGGGATTTGGCATTCTGCTGTGAGGATTACTGACGGGAGATGCCTGGCTAATTCCCAGTGCATACTGTTCCCACAGACAACCTGGAAATGGGTGCGGTTGACGTGAGTAGTAGCAACAAAGGTATGAGGCTAAGATTGCCTGCTGGAATGGCAGCTCATCAAAGGGCTAGGAAAATCTATAAAATGAGCAATAAAATTACTTTGAAAGTTTCAGGTTTACTCGTTTTACTACTGCAGGAAAATGCTTGTAAGGTATATCCACGTAAAACACATTGGTTTATATTGTGAATATAGCACATATTCTTTGAAGAAGTAGATAAGGGGAAATCCCTTCAGAACTCTTATAATAACTGCGCTCCTATAAATGGGTTGTTTTCTTCTGGGAGACTCTTAAACTGTGTTTATTCGGGTTTCTTTAACGGAATTGTTTCCTTTCTGTATAAAGGATGCAGTAGTTAATCAACTTCTAAGTCTGCTTGGAAGAGGGTTAATTGTTAATCACCATCACCAATACTCAGAAGTGTCTGAACTAATTTGGTGAAATGTTTTTTCCCTGCAGCAGCCAAGTGCTGCGTGTTTTCGACAGACCGCTATAATAGACATCGATTAGGCAGCTTTGACGTGTGGCTAAATCCACGAAAACCCTGATACGTGTTTCAAAAATAGCCCTTAAAATGGTATTGAAATCAAGGAAGTGCTGCATGGAACCATAACATCAGGGTAACAGTGGTTATGTTCTGTATGTCTTAGTAAGATAAGGGAATTCACGGCAGCTGTCAAGGGCCTACATTCTACCTGTGGGAAGATGCCTGAAGGTATGCAGAAGAGAGAGGCTCGGGAAATACAGGTTTTTAAACCCTGACTCTCTTGGAAATACGGAGCTTTATTCTGGTTTACCAGAGGCGTTTATCTTCACTAAAAATTCAGATGTTTTATATGCCAAAGTCATTGGATAAAAGAGTTGATAACTGAGACACAGACTGGAATGCAGATCCTCCTCCTCCCAGGTGATCGTCTGCTCTGTGTGTGTGTGTAGTCTTCCTGTCTGCAGGATGGACCTTTGATGTTCCCTGCAAGGTGTATCCGTTTCAACACAAGAGATCAAGAGCTTCCCGCTATAAACGAACAGATCGGCTGTTGATAGAACACTTTCTTGGAGAAACCGTGGTCTGAACCCTAGCAAGAATTAACGCAGATCTCCCACATCTGAGGCAAGCGTGCCACTTAACTCCTGTTGAATGGAGCTCCTGAGTGGGGCAAAGCAGCCCTACCTCCAATTACTGCACTCCCCATTAGCCTCCCTCCCCACAAGTGCAGGAATCTGGTCTGGGTGCCATCTGGATCAAACCCCTCAGATAAAGCCCTCAAGAAGGGCTTGTGAATACAAGTGTGAGACTAAGCTGCAAGATAGGGTGGTAAACTGCTCAGGCCTGCCAAAATTGGGTGTGCCTGAAAGCAAAATTTCGCGTGGTTAGAGAATGGAAAACTTTGAGGTGCCTGGGGAATCCTGGTAGCAGCTGAGAGGGCGAATGTGAAGATTGCAGTTCTTCATTTGTGCGTCTACTGTGATTTTTTATTTTTTTATTTAAACAGAAATTCCTTTTGTGGATTTAAACCTAGGTGCTTGAAAAAGTTGCTTTTGGAGCTCTGCAAGAAAAATATCGCATCAGTCCGTCTTATCAAAATCAGCTTAAGTCTCTGAAATCCAATCGCAGAAATAATTTCTGGTAGTGGATTTATGTATATGAATGCCATACAGTTCATGGCTGATAGCAGTTCTAACCCAGGAACGGTTTGACTAGAGTTTGGTTTAGGTTTTTTCCAGTCTCTGTCTTGGTGAAGAAAGACTTAAAATGGAAGGATTAGCAGGTTGTGCTTGGATGCATTTTCACATCCCGACTATTGACGAATCACCCAAATGTCTCTCTCCGCTGGATGGTTTGACCTGTCAGTGCAGTGACCAGTGGTTTAGAAACGTGGAATTTTTATATTCTATTTTAATAGGAAAGCCTGAGGCTGTGATTATGTATCGTGCAATGCAATACCCAATAGTATACCAGACACAGGGGAAGTTCATTGTGCCTGTAGCTATAATACTACGTTAAATACCAGGGTTATTAATCTTTCATCACCTCAGAAACTTGTAGTCCATATATTAATGTGTTTTTGTATGGGATTTAATTGCTCAGACTTGTAACAACTCAAAACTTAAGATCCCTTTTCCCACTTGAGTGGCTTGAGTCTTGAGAAATCGGTTCTATTTAAAAGCAGCAAATTGTTGTTTTGATTCTGTTACATTTTCAGTGGCATGTGGAGGTTCATCTACGTTTGCTCAGAAGGTTAATTTTTAAGGACAGGTATTAGGTGGCAGACAGCAGGTACACACTGTAGTTAAGCAACCCCAAAAGCCTGCTGGTCCCCATATCTGTGTGTCTCACGTGATAAAGGTGTTAAGAATATAAAGAATATCCGAGTCTCCCTATTGAAATGGACAGTCTGTTGGGTTTCTGTGTTGTTTCTCCATAGCAGTAGGTGGTAGATGCTGTCCATGGCGTTTTCTTCCTTTCTTTGGTAATACAACGAGCATTATTCTATAAGAAGAAATCACTGTTTTCTGTAAAATCAGTGTAGTTCATAGAGCATTTCGACATCCCACCATGCAGTAATATTAGTGAGCTGACAGAGACATGCAGTAGTGTTGGTGCCGGAGGCAAGCAGCAGCACAGCTATTCAGCCTCCTCTCCTAGAGAGAGGGCACTGGGTGCTGACCTGGGAAGCTCTGGGTTGCGGTGCGGCGTGGCGACACGCTTTCAGTCCACGTAACTTTCCCTTGAACTCATTCGAAAGGTTTTTGGAATGTAAAATACATGAAAATCATTTCTCTGCAGGGATATCTCTGCTATAGCTCTGCTAGGTCTGGAATCGCACTGTGAACTAAATCTAGCTTATCTTTGTATTGCTCTGGTTAAGCCAAGCATCTAATTTTATGCATAAATCTGTTAAAGTCAATGGGAGAGCCTGTGGCAGAGAGCTTTGCTGGTCTGGGGTCTGAGTGAGGTTGACTAAAGAACATACTGGAAATTTACACTTTAGATGAAATTATGTTTTTGTTAATCAGCGTTTGCTTGTATGACATACATCAGCACCAGCCCAGAAGGTAAGAAGATGTTTTATAGATGGGTGGAGCCCACGCCTCAGACTAAGGCAATGATTTTCCAAAAGTAAATAGCAGCCAGGAGTGATGCCGGAAAGGGAATTCCAGAGTTACGGTTTCCTGCACCTGACTTGAATCATGTCAGCACCATATTCTCTATCTCAAAGAAATTACCACAATAAAACACCTTAATGTTTATCTTAACATAATAAAGAAAGGTATTTCTTACAATAAAATATGATTAGACCTGTGGAAGAAAGACTAGTCTCTAAACTAGCTTCAGATGAAGGCAAACTGTACCTTTTTATTACATGGTTTCGGCTTTCACATTGCATAAGCTGAAAGTAGCAATGCTTATTTTTAAGAGTTAAAAAAAATTAAAAGGTTAAAAAAATTTTTGAAAGGTTTTGACATTCAATCTGTCATCATTGTCTTCTCAAGAATGCATGCAATGTTTAAAAAAAAAAAAAAAAGGCAAAAGGAGAGGGTTTTGTTGAAAGACATTGATCTTCTTTGGAGTTCTTGTTTGGTGTTCTGCTCATTAAGCTCCTGACATGGAAACTGACTTGAAAAGGCTGAGAACTATGACATTAGATGTAGCTTTTAGGTATGTCATCAGGCCTAGTAATATAATATATACTGAACTTGTTTGTTTGTTTGGTTTTTTTAACAGCAAGAACCTATATTTGAAAGTAATGCTTTTCTTCTACACTTCTCTTCACTGTGAAGTGCCACACCCAGTATATGTTCAGAAGATTTACAGAATAGACTAATTGCAAGGTTTCATCTTAATTTTTGAAAATTAGTTTCAGTTCTTCTAGCCTATACCAACAACATTTTTGTGGCTCAGTGCATATTGTTAAAAAGTGCACAGGACAGGAATGTACGGAAAAAAGGAATAGAAGTTTGTACTTGAGAAACAAACCGGTTGACGTAAGCGTAAGTTTTCATGTTGAGTGACAAAAATAATAGACCTCAGTACAGCAGGGATGGAGAATAGGTCATAGAAGAAACAATATAGGAGACGTAAATAATGTACTTTTTCTATTTTTCTCATTTAAAAAAAGTATAAGGGAGCAACTGTATAGTTCAAATAACTCAAATTCAAATGCTGTTTATAATACAAAGCTGAGAAATTCATTACCGGAATCATCACTGGATAATATGAAAAAGGGGAATCTTCCTTTATTTTTACCTCCTAGAGTGTCAGAAACAATGCAGAGCCTCATGTCACCCGTACCACAGCGCGGTCGATGCAGGCTGGGACACCGGCGCAGACCGGCGGCTTCTCTGTGGTGGTTTTTGGAAGTTTCTGTGAAGTATCTGGCAGAGGCGGTTGCCTCTGAGCCACATGGCCTGTTAATAGGCTATAGCTATTTGTTTATATGGTGCTCATGCTGGCAAAAAAGTTTTGCGTATGTATAAACTGCATAGTGGGAGGGATTTGAGGGTTTTTTCTTTATTTGATGTTACGCTGAACTTGCTCAGAAATATTTAGAATACCTGGCTCTTACGTGACTTTTTTTTTTTTTTTTAATACAGTTTTCTGCTACGTGTTTATACCCATCCTAGAAGAAACCTCAGCTTTTTGTATAGCCCTTCATAGCTTGGTTTCTGTAGCTGAGTGCTTGATAGTCCGCATTGTGCCTGCTGCTGCACTGATGAGAGCTGCCAGTTGTTACCACGTTCCCTGTGACCTTCACAGGCCTCTTGCAGGGCAACGTTGGAAGCATTTTGCATGGTTCTTGGGATACTATTTATGAATCCTCTCGGTATTCCATGCCTTAATTTGTATTATGGACATGGAAGTGAATCGGGGCAATTAAAGTATTTTAAATACATGCCTGCTTATTTTTTTTTGTGGGGAAAAAAACCCCAGACAACCACAGCAGCAACCTTTTTGTTTTGAAAAGCTAGCAAACCTTTCCCACAAATTAAATTATGTTAGATTTTTATTTTGTTGTAATACAGTGTCTAGAACCAGACAACGTGTTTGTAGTGAAACTCATTTTGGTGCAAACTAGGGACTAGGAGGTTTCACTGGCGCTTGCCAAGGGTGAATGGGCCTCAGCAAGTGTCTGGATGGAGGCTGTGAAATTAGAAGAGACATCTGAGAGTATGTGCTGAAGCCCTCTTTCTAAATTAACTTACACTGAGTGAAAGACTTCAGAACCCGTTCGAAGTAGAACTGTGGCCTTTCCCAGCAGAAGCTGAGGGTAACTGCACATACTGCCCTGTACTAGAAATCAAAATCAAAGCAAATTCACGTTTCTGGTACACAATTCTTGTTTAGCTTCATGTGTAGTATATCAAGGGGCTTGCTAAAGCCATGATGAAGCAGGTAACATTGGTCTGAATGGTTTAAATCCATGCTCAGCCTTTCAGCGTGTTTGCCCTGCATTTTCTTTCACTGCATTCAGATTTCTGCTGATCTGAAATGCTGAAAACATTTATAGTGTCGATGTTAGGTAATGGAGAGACTTAGAAGCACCTCTGAACATAATGGCGAAACTAATGTTATGAGGTACAACAGGTGGGTTTTGAAAATATCGGTAAAGAAATGGCATGCTTCGTACGCGGTAAGATAAATAGCAAAAGGGGGACAGCAAGTTGAAGGTAAGTCAGCAGCGTGGCCTTGCAGCAAGGAACGCAAACAGGTCCTGGGCTGTACTGGCAAGAGCATAGGCTTGCTGGAGGGAAGCGATCCTTCCCTTCTGCTTGGCCATTGCAAGACCGTGTATGGAGTAGCGTTCCCAGTTTTGTACACCCAGTACAAGCAAGACACTGACAAAGTGCAGCAAGTCTGGCAGAGGTGCCCAAGATGGACAGGAGGCTGGAGCACAGGAGGGGCTGAGACACCTGGGTTTGTTCAGCCAGGAGCAGAGGAGGCAGCAGGGGATGTTGCACCATCTCTTCCCCCAGCTGGAATCACCAAATTATTAATGTTTACATAGAGAGTGAAACTGTGGAGAAAAACATGGTGATCTCGGAAATACATACAAGCGGCTGACAGAACAAGGGAAGAGGAGGTGATGCTAGCTGGGTCTGGCAGGCTGTGCAGCAGGTTGTCCGCAAGTCCAAGGGTGTGATCACAAAGTAGGGCAGGGGAGAATCCTTTTGCTAGGAATGTGTCTGCAGAGTTGAGCAGCTGATGTACCCTATAGTTTCTTAAAAGATATGTACATGGGATATAAGGAGATTCTTCTCCCTTCTGGGAAATGACATGTAACTTGCACTTTTCCTGATTCATCAGTGCTGCAGAGCACTCTGCATCCATAATCACTCTCCCGTGTCGCAAATTGTCATGGTTTAACCCCAGCCGGCAACTAAGCACCACATGGCTGCTCGCCCACTCCCCCCCGGTGGGATGGGGAGAGAATCAGAAAAGTAAAAGTGAGAAAACTCATGAGTTGAGATAAAGGCAGTTTAATAGGGAAAGCAAAAGCCGCGCACACAAGCAAAGCAAAGCAAGGAATTCCTTCACTGCTTCCCATGGGCAGGCAGGTGCTCAGCCATCTCCAGGACAGCAGGGCTCCAGCACGCGTAACGGTGACTTGGGAAGACAAACGCCATCACTCCCAAGGTCCCCCTTCCTTCTTCTTCCCCAGCTTTATACACTGAGCATGACGCCGTATGGCGTGGAATGTCCCTTTGGTCAGTTGGGGTCAGCTGTCCCAGCCGTGTCCCCTCCCAGCTCCTTGTGCCCCCCCAGCCCACTCGCTGGTGGGGTGGGGTGAGGAGCAGCAAAGGCCTTGACTGTGTGTAAGCACTGCTCAGCAACAGCTAAAACATCCCTGTGTTATCAACGCCGTTTCCAGCACAAATCCCAAACGCAGCCCTGTACCAGCGACTATGAAGAAGATTAACTCTACCCCAGCCCAAACCAGTACAATCCTACTTGCATCTGGTGATGTTTTCTTTTGGGTTTCTGTTATTCTCAACATATTTTACATAGTTCGTGCTTTCACCACTTAAAAACCCAAGCAAACATTTATTCCTTTTGCTAGGTAACTGAGTGCAGTGCTACTTTGGGAAGGCGGCTTTTTTTTTTCCTCCTTTAGTTGTCTACTTCAGAATGTGGTTCCAGATTACAAAAACAAAGCGATCTTTCCCCAGGGATTAGCTGTCCTGCAAAGACTTTTCAAATTCTTTAATCTGTAGTTTCTACTCTGTTGAAGTGTCAGGAATGGATGTAAACCATGTGCTTGTTTATTGTATTCATTTCACTAGTCATAGAGAAATTGAGAAGTTGTTTATTTTAATCTGTAGGGTTTTTCCCCAAGCCTAAACAATTGTTTGCCTTAAGTAAGCATTAGATATCCTGTTCTACTTTGCATAAAACAAGTATGCGGTCTCTTTCATTGCACAAAAGGAAACAATTGTTCTTGAATTCTCATTATATTCTCCTTGTTTCTAAATAAAAAAAAAAGAAGCACTTGTTTAAAATAATCACCAATTAAAAAGTGTGCTTCAAATGAAATGGGATTTGTGTTACTGGGAAAAGAGGGTCCTTATGCTTGATGTGTTTGAAGTGCGAAGTGTACAACCTACAGGTGTTGAATATACAGTAATTCTGCTTGGCTTTAGTCCATGAAATTAGCCACCCTGCTTTCTTTAGCTTGCTGGGAAAATTGCAAATGCCCTGGGTTGTGTCTCCTTGGCAGTTAGGAGTTTAGCAGGACATTGGTTCTTAGCGGACTTCCAGACAGAGTCCCATTGTTTATCATTAAACTCTGCCAAGAACTTATCAGATGCTGTGTAATGAGCCCCCTGCTTTCAGAGATGCTTCGGTACTGTGAAAAAACTGCTAACAATTATTGACTTTTGTTTCATAGTAGTCCTCTTAAATGAGAAAAGCTTATTAATTTTTAACTTTTTTTTTAGTGGTTTCATCTGGTATATCCCCTTGTTAAATGGGATTTTTCAGGCATGGGCATTTTAAGTATTTGTATGTGGCAGGTATTGATTTATCACCATTAGTATTGCATTTCTCGGGTGCGGTGTGGTTCAGGGATATGTTGCCTCTGGAAATACTGGTGTGCTTTCTCCGCATCAACGTGCCAGCTCTGTAGGTACGACCTTGCTGGTAAGCTCCTACCTACAGAGGTGTGTAGGTGGGAACTGATTTAGTTCATACTAAAGGTATGGTAAGGAAACTGATTTAGTAAAATAAAAATCCAAGAAAAATCCCCAAACACGACCAAAATGACACATGAAGGTGTGCATTCTGTGCCCTTTTGTGATAACCGATGAGGCGAATTAAAGGCTCGTTGCTGCCAAAAGAGCCTGTGTGATTTCCTGCTCTCTGATTCCCTGTTTCCCCCTTCGCCCCCACCTCCTGCTCCAGTCCATGCACCCGCTTGCTCCCTGCCCGTCCATTTTCTGCCGGCCAGTGTGCGGAACGGAGAGGCAATGAGGATGCTTCTGCAACTGCTCCTACAACTGAGTAAATTACTGGAGCAATCGCAGCTATGCCGTGGTAGGGCTTCCTGCTGCAAGCTCGTACTCGGAGGGCAGCAGATGGCGGCCAAGAAATCCTCTGGGTTTCTCCTGACTCCGTGGCTTGTTTCAACTCTCTTCTTCTGCCTGAAGTCCCCAGCCATGGTGGCAGCTTGACAAGGGCATTGAGCTGGCACTGCTGGTAAAAAGCAGTGCCGCTGCTGCCTGGTGCTGGCCCAGCTCTTTGGGAGGCTGCATGCGGAGCCCGAGCAGGGAGCTCATCTGCGTTACACCCAGCCAGGCCAAAAAAAAAAAAAAATCAGTTGAAAACAGCCTACTGAAGCTTGGGAAAGGCCTCTCTTTTTTTCAACACAAACGCTACCTTAAAGTGCTCCTCAGGCTATGGTATTAGTGTTTGGTTGCAATACTCTTTCAAATGGCAATTTCTAATCCGCCCGACTGCCCAGGGTATTCTGACTTTAGAACTTAGATATTTGATCAACTTTAAAATATTACTCTCACTGACACTATTGCAAAGGATTTCTAAGACTGCAAGTGAATTAGGCATCTCTTCTTTCCACTTGGCCTCACTGGTGTGGTAGAACATTCAGGATATATCCAGTGTGCGTTTTAAGTGTAACATTTCTGTTTTCTCAATTATAAAACGCAGCAGAAGGGGCTATCAAGTTCCAATTTCTTAACAGTTTTTAAAAGCCCATCTTAAAAGTGATTAATTAACAGTATCCTATAAGAAGCATCATGTTAGAAGTCCTAGAAGGTGCTGTATTTTGCTGTAAAACTTTACAAGTGTTATTAAAATGAGATAGGAGAGGATTACAGAAGATACAATGCAACCAAGCAAACTTTCTGTCCATTTAGAAAAGTACTTCAACTACTGCTTCCTTTCACAAGGAAACTGTGATTAATGACCACTGAGCAAAGAAAATTAATCTATGACAATAAAAAGCTTCACCGGTCCCATCACCTGTCTCCAATCCCTCTTAATAAAACAGTACTGCCGTGGGACGCAGCAAGGGAAGATTCATGTGTTGAGAGCCAGGCTCCCATGGATAATTAAAGTTCAAATACACTTGCTGCATATTTCACTATCAACTATCTATTTGATCAGCATATGCTTTACCGAATCCTATCATAGCTTCATCAGTACTGGTCTGTCCCCCTCTGCCGCTTGCATTAGCTGTTGGGATGGCACGGTGGTTACATCTGTGTCCCCAGAACGGATCTGTACCGAATGAAAACTCTTCTCTTCATATCCACCAGCAGACCGGCTGTTTGTTCTGCCCTACAAGACAGCTGAAGAGCAGCTGCTGTGGTAAGAGGGCCAGAAGTGAAAAGACTAATTTTTGCATTTGGATAATCACATGTAAGAGATTCTGGTATGGCTCAGCCATATGTAAATGCATCGTTTTTCAGGACGGACTGTCTTCTTTTGTTTTGACTTGTTCTCTCCAGCTGTGCTTCCATAGTCACTGCTTCGGTTTCCTCACCATTTGTTTCCTTCTTAGTCTTACAAGTTGTTGATGACTTATATCATCTCCCTTATATCAAGGGAGATTCATCTTCATTTAATTTAAAATTGTGCCTAAGAATATTTCTATTGTTTCTCCCACTTTCTTTGGACTCCATATTTATGGAAAAGTGCTGACATCCTCAAAAAGGAATCTCAGCTGTATTTCTGTGCCCAGATGCTAATCTGGTCCATGGAAAACAGTTTCAGTTTTGTTGTTTGCTTGCTTGTTTCACACTTGAAATTTTTTGCACTCTACTAGGCTTGTTACATTTGTGGATATTTGAAATTCTTTTAGCTAATTGTGAAAATCTTGTTCATAATTTTATCTGTGCTTAAAGTTACCTTTCTACTTTAAATCACCTTTTGATGGTGACTGACAGCCTTCTCTCCTCTACTGTAGGAATACTTCTTCCACACTCTTTGTTGAGTAACATGGAAAAATGAAATAAAATACTATTTGTAATGTAAGAATAAGAAAAGGAGTGATCAGAATGACTTAATCTTACCTTCTGTATATGCATTTAGGTAGACATATTCCATTCTCTAGAATTTATTTTTCTGAAGTTAAATTCTGGCCCTATAATGGTTGATGGCAAATTTTGCTATTATGTTCAATGATCAGGAATTAAATTATTTTAAACCCCTTTAATACTCTGCACATTTTTGTTGTTCTTATCATAGAGCAAAAAATAAGATTTTATTTTGAAGATTTTTTTTTTCTCCAGCTTCTCTCTTCCACGATTTTCTGGGGTTTAGTTCTTACCATTTTCTGCTCAACTTTAATTTCAGTTCTAAAATGGAAAGAAAACAATATATCATTAAAGGAATTTTTTTTTTAAACCAAGTGAAATACTTTGGTAAGTTTTTATTTAAAAAAAAAAAAAAATGCTCCTTTTAAAATCCAGGCCACAAAAGTGGCCTCTGGATTTTTAAAGAAACCTTTCCTCTGTTGTTTGAAAGCTCTGGTTGTTTTGACTGGGGTGTACTTTGGACACGTTTTCCTGGTACTGCTGTAAGGCGGTATTCGGGGCTGCGCAGCCAGAGCGATGCATCCTGGCGTCGGCACGGCGGCTGGGCTGGGGCGGCAGAGCGCGGGCGTCCCCCCAAGTGCCGGTGCCCGACGGGAAACCTCGTCCCCTCGCTCGCGGGTGGGAACAACCTGCGTTGCTGGAAGCTGGGGTCGGAGATGGGAGCACAAAGGGGACAAAGTACAGCAACTTGGCTATGCTGATTAGGAGACGTGACCTTCAGCCTCAGTAAGGTGATCTAATTATTACCTTTTTTGTAATTTATGTGTAAGTTCTCCTATTTTTTTTTTCCCAAATGGTGCAAGAGTAATCAAGAGTAGTCAAGGTGACGTAGTCAGTAACAGGCATTGGAGCATGAGTTAGCAAGTGCCTCTCCAGTCAAATTAAGACCACTTCACAATAGTTTGTGGTGCAAGAGGAAAGATTTTGAGAGGTATTTCCCCCTACAGAGAGAGAGAGAAGCAGACTCGGAGCCTGTGCCTACTGACTCTGTCCATGTTATCTTTAATGCACACACCCCCAGAGAGCCAAGTCAAATTTCATTAATTGCTTTGAACAGTCGTTATTACACTTTTCTATGAGTACTTGATTTCTTTTGTGAATGGCCTTCATAGGCTAGTCCCGTTTTAAAAAAAAAGGTCACTCTAGATATCCTGTTTATAAAAATAGTGAGAAGACTGTTCCCTGGGTTCAGTAGCTACTAAACAAAATAGAAAGGAACAGAGCGGACTATGTAGATGTTGGCAGATACTAATACAGCAGAACAAAGGAGGCAAACACCATTGGAAATTATAATCTAGTCATCAAGTTAGTCATCTAGACCAGGAAATATATTTTTCTTCTTTACTGCAGATCTATTACAAATTTATGGCCCGTCCAGCAGCTGGGAAATTATTCAGTAAGTCTTGCTGCAATTCCATGGCAGCCGAAGCCCAATTTAACTATTGATTTCTGTGGTCCATTCTTCTTTCCTCCATTTTATGCCTTGTGTTCCCATCTCTTTGTCTTCAGGTCTGCAACCCGCTGGACCCGCTGGGCCAAGCCGTTTCAGCACGCTTAACGTGGCAGAAAGCTCCTCTGCCGAAAAGTTCGCTCGGTGTGCCGAATGTGGGGTAAGGTGGGTGCAGGGCCAATGCCAAGGAGGGCACGAGGCTCCTTTGGCTCCTGTATGTCGTTCAGTCACCTAGTGAGTGATTGATTTATTGATTGATTGTGTATTTATTACACTAGGGCTTCTCTGCACGATCTCTTCCCATGAAAATGATGGCTAGGGAAGGGAGCTGATAGCCCAGCGCTCACATGGGTTTAGCTGTGCAGCCAGCAAATCTGTGGATCCCTTTTATTTGGGTGTATTTTATTGTGCGTGAAGACTGGAATTGCACGATCACACATACAACTTGTGAGTGTACAACTGCTCCTTTGTCTTCTGACTAATCCCACAAGAAATAGATTAAAGCAGCATGCTACTAGGTTAAACATTAAAATACTCGCTGCGCGTGGTTCAGCGACCTGATGGTGTTTGGTAGGCAGGTTGTGAACATCAGCCTCCCTTAACTGCTTCGTCCTTGCAATGGGCTCGTCCTTGTTCTTCCTGAGTTACCTTCTTCTGAGTCGCCACTTCTTCTCTCAGGGTTTTGCGTCTTTTCACGTTGGTTGCTTTTCCAGATCTTTGAGTTACTGAATTGTTATTAAACTGGCAGCCTCATTTCTCCACTGTGCCCTTTGCTTGTTTCTGCTTTTTCATTTGGCTAAATAGCCTGTGCGCTTTCTTGCATATGGACTAATGACTATAACCCTGCTCAACAACGTCTGCAGTATAATCAGGTCAAAATCACAAGCCTGTGCCTCACAAAACTGTTTGTTTGGGCCTAGTCACATAGCCTTCCATAAATCTGCAGCCATAACCCCACAGGCTTTTGTACAGTGCAATTTGCATTCATCTGTGTCTAGTATTTATATCACCTAGGTGTTCTAAATACGGGCATACCTGCTGAGTATTTATTGATCTATTACCAAAGCACGTGAGGAATGCAAACCAGCTACCCGGGAACCAGCTCAGAGCGGCAGTGAAAGAACGTAGTTTATTTTAAGACAGACTGCTTGGGAGGTGAAGTTCATAGGTAGCTTTCTGACAGCGTAAAACAGTAACCACGTTGTCTGTTCCTGCTCATTCCTGTGCTGTGTCTGCATAGGCATTTATACAGCTGCAAAGTGAACGGAGCCAGGAAAAGGAACGTGGATGAAAAGCAGTCTTTTCTGGGTTTATTTTAACCTGGAGCAATTCCTCGCTTTGGTTCATGGTGTGGCCACGCACGCCTGCTGGGGGGGCAAGGCGGAGGTGGGAACGAGCGGCTGGGGACTGGCAGGTGGCTGCTGCTGAAACCGGTTTCAGAAGTTTAACGCTGCCGAACACCTCGCCTGCCGGCTCGGGAGCGGGGCTCGCCTTGCTGCTGGCTGCAGCCGCCCTCCGAAGCCTGGCCGCCTTTCCCCGCTTCCCTCCGTGGCCTCCCTGCTGCCGTCCCGGCCCTGGCACGCGTCTGGCCGCAGCGCAGGATGCTGAATTTTTTTAAGTATTATTACTTGAATTCTGCAAGCGGGGGTAGTGCTAAGTAATTCTCAATCCACACACTTTTTAGGCAAAAATTCATTATGCTGATCTTTAGGAATCTGTGTGCAATTCGGTTCTTGCGTTTCCTGTGAGAAAGATATTTTTTTTTCCCCATCCACTGTACAAACGGTGTTAAGAAGGTGGTGTAAGAACAGAGAATACAGTTTTGAAATTTTTTTCTTTCTATTTTCTTCTAGATTTATGTTTTGTTTCGTTAGATTATGCAAAACTAGATCCATTTGGTATTTACTAAGATACACAAATTAAAAAAAAACAAAACAGAAAAGTGTGAATATGTTTGCAGGCTGGTTATTTCAAGTAGACGATCTAAGATTTTTATACTGGAGACAGGAAAAAAAACCCTGTCAGCAACATAATGAGAGAAAATGTCACAGTTGTACAAGAGGCACAGCAGAGAGCGGTAGTTTCTTAGCAGCTGTGACAGTTATCATGAGAGCTAAAGCCTTGAAACTTCTGTTCAGCATTTTTACAAGCAAAACACCACTCTTTGAGAACTCTGCCAACAGTCATACTTTTGTAAGTAAAGGGATTATGAAACATAAGCATTTGGATGCTGATTTTTATATTGTCTGTCAAGCCTGAATAAGCAGAGACTGATGAGGTGTAGCAGTTTTTATGCTTTATAGCCAAGATTAAGTTTAGGGTGACTTTTAGAATGGAAGGTATGTAGGATAGGTTTCTAAAAAGAAATTTCTAAGAAACCCTCGCAACATCTGGTATTCAACAGCAGCTGCTCAGCAGAAATTTCTAGCTGTTGAAACTGGTGAGTTGTTAGAGGAATTAGATCCATATTGTCTCCATAAAGTGAGAATGCTATTTCTATGCCTTGTATAATATTTTGATAGTATAATGAATTTAAAAAAAGAAAAAGATTTTGACCTTAAAATATGTCAGGTGTCTATTCTGTCAGCCCGGAACACAAGTTCAGCACAGGCAAGGCTGGGGTATCCGCTGGCCTTTCTGGCAACGTGTTTCCACCCTACAATGCAGTCGTTTCTGCTCTAGGACCAAATCATTACCGCTGTGCACGGCGATCGGCGGTCGCTTTGCAGACTGAGCGCAGGCTGTGCAGGCTGCCGTGGTGGCGATGGGCTCTGTCGCGTTTTTGGGGAGCACTGATGTGCTGACTGTGCAAGGGCCACGCGTCCTACAGCCGGTTCTGCCCCTCCAGCCCCAGAGCCGCAGCGGCGTTCCCCCCTTGGCTTTCGTGCCCTGGAAGCAGGGAGAGGAGCAACGGGGCCTAATGGTACCAAGATCATGAAAAAATTCAAATGGTACTTGTCGTGGTTTAAGCCAAGCCGGCAACTCAGCCCCACCCAACCGCCCACTCCCCCCCGGTGGGATGGGGAGAGAATTGGAAGGGTAAAAGTGAGAAAACTCGTGGGCTGAGATAAAGACAGTTTAATAAGGAAAGCAAAAGCCGTGCACACAAGCAAAGCAAAGCAAGGAATTCCTTCACTGCTTCCCACGGGCAGGCAGGTGCTCAGCCATCTCCAGGACAGCAGGGCTCCAGCATGCGTAACCGTGACTTGGGAAGACAAACGCCATCACTCCCAACGTCCCCCTTCCTTCTTCTTCCCCAGCTTTATACACTGAGCATGACGCCATATGGTGTGGAATGTCCCTTTGGGCAGTTGGGGTCAGCTGTCCTGGCTGTGCCCCCTCCAGCTTCTTCTGCCCCTGGCAGAGCACGGGGAGCTGAGAAGCCCTTGGCCAGTGCAGCAACAACTAAAACATCCCTGTGTTATCAACGCTGTTTTCAGCACAAATCCAAAACACAGCCCCATACCAGCCACTATGAAGAAAATTAACTCTATCTCAGCTGAAACCAGGACAGTACTGCGCCTCACTACCTAACGTACCTGGTCCGTTTTTCAGCTTTTAGTGGGTTTGCATGTCGTATTTGCTGTCTCTGCAGAAGTTACCGAGATAACACTAAAAAGATAATGTGAAAATTAATGCCATGTTTCTGTTTGACATGTGAATGCTCTGCAAATAATAAACTATTTAGAAACCTTGAGAGCTTCTACAGCCTTTGTAGGTGGCATGGAGTTCTTTCAGATGTTTTGCCATCCCTTATCGTCTAAGTAGATGTGTTGGTTGATGTTGGTAGCATGCCTTTCTAGTGACAAGTGTTGAAAGGAAGATGAAGGAGCAGAGTAAGTAGTTTCCAAGGCTTGTGATCTTTTTCTTATCTAGTGTGTGAGTTATGGAGAACTCCAATTGTCACACTTCATATTTGTGATTCAGAAGTGTCCAAACGCTTCCTAGAAGGTTACCGTGTCTTCGCTCAAGTAGCAGTTGCTCTCAATTCAAGAAAAAATTTCTAATAAAGCTTTCCTTTGGGTTCATTTACAGTTATATGACAGTTAGTTGTAGGCTTTGTACTGTATTAGTGTAATTTCTAACAATTCTCGATGTTGAAGTAGCAGTTAAGATTTCAAGGACTAGTTCCATATGTTTTTTAGTAAATACAGCTTTGTACAGCACCTTTAGCTCTTTCCTTGTTCGGTACAGAGTGCTACAGTGATCTTTGCTTGCTATTTGTTAAATGTTAGATTTATTAGTATTTTCTCTTTCTGCTGACATGTCAGTGGTTACATTTGAACTTGAGGGATGCATTTTAAAGTAGTTGACATAGGGAATTATAAAAATGGCTTTCTTTGCAGCTTACACAAAGATAGACAAAGGAAATGGGGAACACGGAAAGGCTTCTGTATTTGCAGGGAAGCCCAAGAGAGCTTTCTGTTTAGCGAGTGGAGTGAGCTCTCGAGTATTCATGGCACTGTTCCAGTTGGAAGAAATTTCTCAGACTGCCATGATTTATAGTCTCCGGAGTGTCATCCCGTGTCTTCTTTCTCTTCCATCCCTGACTGCTGCTCCTTCCTCTCACCCGTTCATTACGGGAGCGGTTAAAACACTTGAACCTGAGAATAGTAACGCCTGACTGTGAGGGAGAGCAAGAAGAATACAGGGAAGCGATGAACGACACCAAAAAGCACAGGCAGCTTGGTGTCAGAGCCAAGTGAGAAAGGGAAGAAAGCTTTTGGACATTGGGAGAGCACAGCCACAAAATGCTTTATGGGACATTCACACCTTCTCCTTCAGATTGCCAGCTATGGAGGCCATATGTCGGTACGGACTGCAGCCTTCCAACTTGGAGCAAAATAACAAATGGTTCTACCAGTTTGTTGAAGGAGCACTTACTGAGGAGTATTCCCTTGTCCACTTCACATGCATTACCACTTCAGAGCCACTCACAAGAGAATCATTCCAAGTGCTTTCTGTTCAAGGCAGCTTTCTGAGCCCTGGAGATATTCATGATACAAAGCAGGAGAATCTTCACGTGGATGGGATTCTTAAGCTATATTTATAATTAAGTTAGGATTATTTCTTTTCACTCCACCCCTGTTTTCCCCACCCTACACTTTCAAGCCTTTGAAGAGAGGCCAGCTGTCTGGCATGTCTGTCATAGTTCTCCTATTTCTGGAGTGCTTCCAGTGTCAGAGACTTCTGGCAGGTTATAGAATTTTATCGAGTAGGCACCATGAGATGATCACACCAGCAGAACTGCTGCATCCCCGCTCTTCTCTGTGTCACCAGAATAAAGCAGAGAGACAAACTCACATAGTTTCCATAACTGGGAGATGGAACCAAAACTTGCTAGGATGCTCTGTCCTCCCGAGATGTGTGTGTGTGAATATGGATAAATTGTTTGAATGTGCATGAAAGTGTACAGTAAGCATTGCGGCTTTCTCTTGATGCCGTACCAAGGCTGTCGAATGCCCTTGGTGTGTTACAGCTGAGGCAAGCTAGTGGAGATCCCACTTATTTTTTAAAGTTGTTTATTCAGAGCAGCCATGAGAATGGAGAAAGAGATTGATACTGGCTTTGGCCCACTTCTATACCAGTGCTAATCTCTGAATAACTGTAAATCCCAGCCCTAACTAGATTGAAATGCGTATTAGTTTATAAATAAGGGTCCCTGTGATCATCAACTAGATGCTTTTGCTTCTATTCTGTGGGAAGCCCGCTTGGTACCTAATTTTTCTGTAGTTAAACTGTGGACAAAAGAATTCTTTTCTCTTTTATGCAACGTGTGTCAGCGCTAGTTGATTAAATCCTGGCTATTTCTGTTCTTTCAAGAACAGAAGTAATTACACTAAATTGTATATTAGATTTTGAAATAGTCCGATGTTTGTTTAAGGTTTGACTGGGAGTTTCAACAAACTCGCTTCCTTTGAGATTATTAAGTGTAAAATTGGATTCATATCTATAAGAATACGGCAGTTACGGCTGTCAACAAATACCTCCCAGTCTGTCATCGATTCATGTAAGATTAAATATGTTTAAGGTATGCAGTTATTCTTTTTATGATGGAAAAATGAAAAGGCTAGTGACTTGCCTTAGGTGATAGATATTTGTAGTGGAGAGGGAAATTGGGCCCACATCTTCCAAGTCTTAGGCTAGGAATAATATGGTCATGTTTCCTTGCTTATTATGCTACTAAGAGCTCAGTTAATTGATTTTTTTGAGGCTACTTAAATCTAATTATGAATAACTTTTAAAACTAATGACAATTCCTCGTGATCTTTTATCTCTGTAATCAGTTCTGGAGAGGACTGTACAACAGTTAATTAATTTTCTTGTCTCTGGTTATTGATTATTCAGATTGCTTTGAGTAAGCTGTTCTCAGTTCAGCTTAACCGGTCCTTTACATGCCTTATCTCTTGTCTTTGCCTGGCTGGCTCTCTTACGTACAAAGTAATTTATTTTTTCTCCAAATGGATAGTAACGTGGCTTCATTTTAAGGGGTGAAGCTATAAAAACCTCATGCATAAGCTGGGTGAGTTAACTTTTGACCCCATTTTGGCTAACAGTAGCAACCATCAGGGGATGGAGAACTTTATCTTTCCACGGCACTTTGTAGTGTTTACACAGTGTCAGATAAGAGCTGGAGGAATTCTGCCCCCTCTTACAGCATCGCTTCGCTCTGTTCAATGCAAAATTGTTTCGTAGGAATAAAAAAATACTTAGATTGCTGCATAAGGCAAAGTATACATTACATTTTTTCTCCCAGATTCACGTTTTATCCTGTGTGGAAGAGGAGAATCTTTTATATTCTCTTCTTGGCTATGAGTTTATTTTTTACCTAAAAAGCCTTCCACCATGCTTTTACGGTAGTTATTTGTTGTTGTGATGCAGTTGGCTGGCTGTGTTTCGAGTTCTTTGCAATAGGCTAATGAGTATTTAAACTGGATTTTTCTTTTAAGGATTGTGTTCTAGATCTGATAGATGAGCAGAAGACCCCAAATAGGCTTCATCCTACAGGTTTTATCTCCACCGTTGACAGGGAGAACTGAAGGATGGATGTGGAGCTGGTGCTTTGCTTGCTATGGGTTAATCATTGCTGTATTTTTGTGTTTGAAATTTGTGAATTGCTATTTTTCTTCCGCATAAGACATGGCAGAAGCATGCGTCAATGAGCAATGTGAATGTATTGCCACTGCCTTGTACCTGTGATGCGAACAGCAGCAACCAGATGTCCTTTATAGGAGAAGTCGGAGACCTGCCTAGTGAGGAAACTCGCTTAGTTCTGTCCCCAGGCCTGGGGGTTGAGACCTGCATGCGTGCGCATGGGTAGGTCTGTTGCAAGCAACTTTATCCTTGAAATCATCCGACTGTATTTCAGACCTGCAATCCACTCTTCAAGACTATAATAAATAGTTCAAATTAAAGGTCAGGCGCAGACAGACGCATTTCTTGTGGTGGAATTACAGGATGAAGCGAGTGGGGTGATGCCCTGCTAGACTTAAAGCTATGAAACATCAAAGAGGTAATTCACACTGGCGTGGCAAGTGCAGGAAGTGACATATAGATAATAATTGCAAATTAGCATAGTGCTCTTAGGCATTGGAGTTGAAGCCTCTTCTTGTACCCTTTTGTATATCAGCAGATCTGACCAGATCGGCAGTCCTCCCTGCAACTGGGAGGATTTGAGGGTCATTCATCATTTAAACATTTCCCAAAAGATTTTGTTGTTGTTGTTGTGTTTAACCTTTCATCTTGTTTTGCATTAAAAACCTCCTCATACTACATCTTCTTGATACGTTGGTGGAAGGAGGTTTTGGGGAAAAAAAAAACTACGGCGCTGGAGAAATCTGGCTGCAGTTATCACCAAAGCTTAATGCAACCTCTTGTTCTTTCTGGCTTGCAGGAGTTCAGCGACAGAGGACATAGGTCTCTCCTTTTCTGTTCTGTATTATTCTGCTGCAGGGTGGGGAATCACTCAAACTCTGCTGGAAAACTGTGTGTGCCGGCGGGCCGGTAATGTTACTAACTGCATGTTTGTGCTGCTCTGTCACCTTAAAAACTTTAACAGAACGTTAACAAAAAAGGCTAGGGTTAAGCACACTTAGGGTAAATGGTTATTGACTGAAGGAGTACGCATGGGCAATATCATAGATATTGTAGACAGCATAATAGTAGATAGCATAATAATTATCCAAATGAGTAGATAGCGTAATAATTATCCAAATGAGTACCCTGCTTGTTTCTTTAATTAGATGACCAGGGCTTAAGCAACCAAGGATGTTGGGAGAGGATGGAGGGAGAGAGACAGGGCAGGAGGAAAGTAGTGTCTCTTTGCAGTGTGCTCTGTCTTGATTCAAAGAACTTAGCTTTTAGTCTTTCTCTCTTCTGCTAACCTACGTGGTCTTTTCTAGAATGTGTTTTTTTACCTCTCTCAGCACCTTTCCACTCAATGGTTTATCTTAGCTCCTGATTTATTTTGTTAAACAAACACAAGTACACTTCGTAGACTCTAATCCGTTGCTATGGTCAAGCGGTCTATTTAATTTTTATTAAGATCGCATAGCTAAATTACACATTTATACCTGTCATACAGGCAAATACCATGTAGTGTTGTACATTCAGTTACCTTTTAATACTATGTAGCACATATAGCTGCATGTATCAATATAACTCTTTTAAAAGATGAAATTCTATTCCATCAGACAGAGGCAGTGACCAGCTGCACATTATGATTGTTTCTGTTCATCAGGCAACAATGGTTGTGAGAGACGTTTCCCTTTTCTCCTAAGCTGTGTTCCCTTCTGCTGCTGCATCCACTTCTTCGTAGATATTGCAATGTTTCTCTGGTAATGTATAAAGATACTTCTTGAAAACACTGAGAAGGTTTTGCTGATGTAGCATCCCCTGATACTGGTAATACAAATGATTAAAGCATCAGCTGAGAGCTGTTCAGGAATGATGTCTTTTTTCCCCCCCCCCCCCTCCCCTGCTGCTGGTTTTCAGTCACTGAAGCCCATTCATGGTGGGTAAGCGAGAGTACAGAATTGCAGCAAGAAAGTTCTCTTATTTCAAAAGACTGCTGGACTTCTTTTTTCCTGCAATAAAGTTTATTGCTTCCTATATATTTGCCTGGTATTATGGAAGGGAAATCTTTCCACTTGCTGGGTAATTTAGCTCTGTAGAATTCTTCAGCTTACACTTAAAGCTCTAAAATTTGCTGATTCAGCTCACTTTCTAGATTCTCCACCAATTAACTTGTCCTGCCCCTTCTGTCCATATTTTTATTTAATTGTCTTGTGAGGTTTATTGATGCAGCCCATCCAGCATTTCTTTTCCCTGTTTTCCCTCCTTCTGTCACCACACAGTGAAGATTTTTTGCTAACCTCTAGTTTTCAGTGCACTAATAATTAAGAGTCTGAAAGGATGTTCTTTTTGAACCTTTCCATGTTTGGGGGATTTAATACTGTAGCTCAGACATAAAATTTTGCTCCAGGCTGACACTTGGAATTGGAGATCTGAGTTTGAAAATCTTTCATTTATGTTCTTATTTTGTTTATACACGGCTGTAAATCCTTGAAGTAGATAATTAATTTTCAGTTTGTGTCAACTTCTGCATAATCCATGCATCATGTTAGAAGTATCCGAGTGAAAGTAATAAGCTACAAGTTACCCTCTGAAACTCTTTATTCATCTGTTGATGCTCACAGATTATGTTTTGAGGAATTGCTTGATGTGCAAGTAGGACTTATTCTCAACTGACAATTTCTGAAAGTCGTTTAACCTCTAAAAAGGTGTATTTCTAACCTAGGGGTAATTGGTGTATTGCACGACTTAGGTTGTGAAAATTAATATAGTTAACAAAAGGAAATTTAGTATGCTGTTAGCAGTAATGAAAATTTAATTTTTCCTTCAGTTTAGATATGAAGTCTGATTAGGTCGGAGTACAGGGCTTATGTATGTATATGTGTGTGTGTGTATCTCTCCCCCGGGTGTAATATGTACCCACGCTTTGTTTAGCGGTTGCTTTCCCCTTGATTTCAGAATATATACTATGAACCAAACAAAAGTGCAGAGGACAATAAAGATAAACAAAGATCTTCAACTTCTATGAAAAAGGTTTACATTTTTCATCTTAGAAAAAGGGACAACTGAATCAGGGATGTGGCAAACGACAGTTAAATCATGGCAAGTGGGGGGAAAGGAAGTCAAGAATGGCCATTCGTGGTTTGTCACAGGGCAAGGACTAGATGCCGTAAAACGAAACAGGCAGCTGGTTTAAAACAAAGCGAAGGAAGTACTTTTTCAAAAGGTACGTGTTTGTACTTTGCAATTTATTGCTGTAGGATGTTGTGATTACCAAACTCTAGGTGGGTTCAAAAACTGACAGTAATAACCCATGGACAGTTCAATTAACCAAGCCATGGACAGGCAATTAAACACCAAGATACGTACGCTGTTTCTACCCCAGGAAGTCCCGGAATTGCCGATTGTCAGGAAGGGGAGTGAATATATACAGGAGGAATTATCCCTGAAAGCTGAGATGTTTGCGTATTCTTTCCTGAAACGGCACTTTGGGAGAAAAGAGAGCTTCATAGCTCCTGCTTCATAACACAGTTCAGAGCCATCTCCCAAACAAACAACATTTCCTTCTTTACAGAGAAGCAGCCTGACAGAAAAAACTTTTGAAAATGTATTATCTAACACGAGAAAATCACATGAAAAATCTCCTGCTGTCATCCATTAAGGGAGAGTATTGAAAGACACGTTGAAATACTTATGTATTGTCAGTCCAAAGAGACAATAATTAAATCAACTGAAATCCTCCAAATCCTCCCAAATGCAATGGCCTAACATCTGTGTTTCCTTACACTTCTTTTTGCTCTTTTCGTATGATGTTTGCAAGTGCTGAGGGAAATCTGTATAGCCTGGTGAAAGAATGTAGACCTGAAGAGACTAATAATAATAATAAATAAAGGTATGCAACCGTTTTTGTTATGAGAGACTGCAGTCTTACTAGTGTTATTTTCTTCTTACTAGTGTTTATTTTCTTACTAGTGTTTGCATTTTTTTCCATTACTAGTGTTTGGGTTTTTTTCTTAATAGTGTGTGGGCTTTTTTTCCATTACTAGTGTTTGGGATATTTTTTTTTTCCTTAGTGGTGATTTTTTTTTTTCTTCCTTACTGGTGATTTTTTTTGCTTGTGGCTTTCTTTCCAATTTATCCTGGCGCTAATTTGGTAATGACCTATCTACCTCAAATACACCCAAGGTTGTACAAAGGATTTCTGCAAGGCTCTGAGTAACCTTATGAAAAAGCACATGGTGCCTTTGATTGTGAAGAGTTAGAATGTGAGCTCCCGTACACAAAAGGAATAAGAGTTCTTCTTTCCCCCAGTGAATTGCTTTCTGTTTAGAGGGGAATAGTAGCAAGGCAAGTTTTCATCGGTGTTCATTTATATGGATCGCTTACTCAAATGGCATCTGATAGTTCTTGGAACTGGCCTATAGTGTATGCAAAGCACAGTAAAGAGAAACAGCTACAATAAACTATTTATTCACCCTTTATGTTGAGTTGCGCACCCTCTTTTGAAATGCAGCGTGCAAATATTGCATGGTTTGCACATAGTATTTTATATGTGTTGTAGCTGGTAAACTTTAGCAATAGTCAAAGTTAGTTTGCTGCAAATGGGTGCAGCACGGGGTGCCTGCTACTCTCTGAAAGGGAGAGTTACCAGGCTGTGGGGAAATGCATGGGAGGATCTGAAATTTAAAAAAAAAAAAAAGGGGGGCAGATAAAGCATTTGGCTCTTGAGTTTGAGCTTAGTCCACTCATACCAGTTCATAAATCTCCGAAGAAATTCTGCTGCAAAACAACTGACGATATTTCAGATGCAGAAATTGGCATTCACTTCTACAATACAATACTTACTTTTATGTTTTTACTCAAGGTTGCCTTACCTGCCAGGGATTTATTGTTTTTAGTAAAGTAGGACTTCCCCCCACACACACTTGTAGTGCTTTTCTGTTTAGCATTACTCTTGATTTGTGAACAGGAAGTGAAGGAAACAGAAAATTTGCCAGCTTTAATTTGTCAAATTAAATCCTGCACATTGCAGGCAATATGTCTAGTAAGGAAATCTCCCCACCCAGAGGCATTCTTATTGTTACTTGTTACCCTCTGCCAGTTTGTTGAAGAACGTGTCATTGTCTTTTGGGCAGGTAAGTGCAGAGGTAGAGTGTGCACTTTGTCTCTTTCTGTTGCTCTTCTAAGTGAATAAAAACTGTCTTAGTTCCAATTATAAATTACTTCCCATGTTTTGTTTTGTTATTCCATTGACTTGACTGAAAGGAGTAAGGCATGAAGCTTTATCAAGTATTAGGCTTTGAGAATACAAGCAAATCTCTGCTCAGCGGGAATACCCAGAAGCTAAAGATGATTTCTTCTCAGAGAGGACTTCAGAGACGTGAAGGTGGGAAGGACATATCTGAAGGGTAAATAGCCTCGCTGTCCTTGGAGAGTATCAGGAGGAGCTAGGATGGTACTGAATAGAAGCAGTTCTGTCACTTTAATTATAAAACTCTTACGGACCTCCTCTAGCACGTGAGAAAATTTCACTGCCTTGATAGCATCACGCTAAAGAGATAAGGAAAAAAAACCAAAAACCCCAGCTGAGAAAGTGTCAGGGGAAGGGAACATTTGTTCTAGACAAAACCACGATGCTTGGTTGCTTTCTTTAGAACAAAGACCATGACTCACACCCACAGTCACAGCATCTTTTGCAGCGTGAAGAGATGAGGAGAAGAGGTACCCCTGTCCCTTGGGTGGCAATAAAACAGGCACTGGGAGTGGATTTTTTTGTGCAACAGACTTTTACCTGTTTCCTTCCAGTATTCAATATGCTGTTAAGGTGAGGATGGGACCATTCCGAATAGTTAAGATTTGGAAGATAACCAGTGCTATTATTGAACTACTGCAGCAGCTGCCAGGGAGATAAGTGGGAGCTAAAGCTGCAAGAAGTGACGGGACTAGTTTGATGCGGTCCCAACACAACTGGCTGGCACTGGAAATGGTTGGCTCCATGTCTTCCGCACTGTTTCTATTCAAGCTTTTTAAAAAAAAAGATAGTAGTGAAAAAAATTATGAAAAAATGCTATGAAATACTATATATCTGTCCTGGACAATGATGAAAAGACCAGAAATGATGGATGTTTGGTTTTTTTTCTGAATCCTGGGAATGTTCCCCTAGCTACTATAATACTGAAGACTCAGCCTCTAGCAAATGAAACAAGTAACTGCAAGATGATGGAAGTGTGATTTCCTTTCAGCTGCTATGCACAGTGATGTGATTCCAGTTCTGGAGCATGGATGTTTATGGTGAAGGGGAATGAGAGAAACTGTATGAAATTAATTCTTTTCAAATCATTTTAATTAACTATTATTATATTTTATTATTAATGCTTAATACCAAGTGGTGTCTGTAGACATGGAAGCTATGTGCGTCTGCGCCAGAAATGTGAGCCTTAGAGGAAGAAAACAGTGCAGGGTTTGGGTTTTGGAGTTGAAGATATGGCATACATGTCAAGGCAGCTTTTGTGAACCTGTGAAAGAGAGCGTTTCATGTTTGTATTGTCCCTCCCCTCGCAATGAGGGCAAATCACTTTTCTCTCAGAATGCAACAGAAGGCTGGCCGAGGCTGTTGAAATAACAAACCGTGCCAAATACTGCTTGTGGGCAGTAGTTCTCAGCTAGGAAAAATTGAGATTTGCTTTTTGCTGTTTTCAGCTCTGGATTAGAGCGTTGATGGGAAGTAAATGCCATTTTACGCTAGGTCAGATTGGATGGGTCAGCAATTTATTAAGCCTAGTTCATTTAAAGCATTTCAAAACAAACAAATTACTCTTAAGCCTTTTTGTGTTTGTAACTGTTAAGGAATTGAAACAGACTTTGTTAGTACTCTTTTTTTTCTGTTAGAAAAATAAAGCCTTTTTTTCCTTACCCCCTTTCATTCTTGCTTTTGCAGAGTTCACGTACTTCTGGACATACGTTCCAAGTAAATCTTTCCTTAAGAAGACAATGCTGTAAAATATGTGTGTAGATATATTCTGTCATGTATATTAAGATTTTCCTAAAAGACATCATCAAAAGCACTCTCATCGGTGCCAGCTTCTCGGCTCACCCTTTGGTGGCAAATAATAGGAGTGAAAAGTTCAGCTAGAAGGGGTTGTAGGAACCAGAGTACTGCAAAGAGAGAACCCTGGCTTGGAAATGGGATTTTTGTCATCTCTTCTCCATTAGTGGTTGTATCTCTGGTAGAAGAATCTTCATCTGTAATTTAGGAAGCCGTGTTTGAAGTAGCCATTGCTTCAGAGTGGAGTAGTCTGAGATTTCAAAGAGAAAACGGGGGGGGAAATGCACAATTTGGGTTCGTCTACTGAGAACTACATCTGCAAGACTGTTTGCTTGAGATGTTATGTCAGCTCGTGTAGGGCAAGGCAGAGTAATGGGAATTACTCAAATACTTGATCAGTGACTGAAAGTACGTGCGTTAGAAATTTGGAAGAGTAATGTGGAAGAGGGGGGACTTTGTGCACAAAACATTTTTCAGCAGTGTAATCAGTGACACTATGATAAATTTTCTGTTCAAAACGAGTTATGTTACACTGCTGGTAATGTTATATGTGATGTGTGACACTGAGCCGCAGCGCAGCTCTGCAGGCAATGCGATTCTAAGGGAGGTACTTTTTATGTCAATTGGATAGTTCCTCCTGTAGTAGATTCTGGATTGACTTGCCAGTAATCAGAATGTCACTCTTTCCCTGCCTCCAGCACATTTGCAATGCAAATCAGTCCTTTTAATAAACAAAACCATCATGTAGGCCATGAAAATACAACCTGCAAAAGATTTCTGCTTTTAAAGTTACATTTTCAATAAGGAGATTAATTCGCATATGTGTGTTTCTTAGAAATGGGACTTACTAGCTCTTGAAAGGATTCAGGTGCTTCTTCTCAGTGAGTTCAATATGAAGACAGGCTGCTTGTTCTTCACAACTGATTTTTACACTTAAGGCCTTCAATAGCAGGAGTTTGTTGTTGCGGATTCCTGGACTTAGTACAGCAGAACTGGGAACTGCTGGTATCTCTCCAGAGGCATTTGCAGTCATTCCTGGTGCATTCAAGGAGATTATATTGTTTATGATTTCAAGGATTGCGTAGTAACAAAAAGCTGATATAAACATGAGGCAAAGATAGTATCAGCCAAGCACCAGCGCTATACATTTCACACATTAAACCCTGCCAATATAAACCAGTGGTTGGCTCCGTGTGGTTTTTTTCAACTGCGGTGCAGATTAGTTTGTGCTACTGTCTTAAACTGGCATAAACTGGTGGTGGAAGGGCATTGCTGACCATTTTCTTATTACTGGGAAAGTGAAGGCAAGATAGTCCCTCTAGTGTTGTGTTATTGTAGAAAACACAGTAGCTGTGGTTTAAGTGAACCAAGGACATTTTGCCAGGAGAGCTTGGACCCTGACACTTGGTACAGTAAAACTAGGCAAAGTTACTTTACCTTTTCTTCATATTCTTTCAGTTCAGAATTTGAGTTTGTGTTGGCACGTATGCGATACTGAACCCTTTGCGACTTGGGAAAGGACTCGGGTTGCACCTAAGGCTGGGGGAAAGGACACGGGGATGAATTTTTTTGCACCCTTTATTCTTTCCAAACAGCTCGGAAAAAAAACCCAACCAAACCCCCGAGGTAGTGAGATAATAACCAGGAGTAAAGAAGTGAAGGCTGATGTCAGTGAATTCACTCCAGACATCAGTGTCGGGGAAAAGAGCACGCTTTTCAGGTTTATGAACTCAGCTGGTGCGTAGCTTAAATCTTAGTTTTGAAATACAACTGAATATGAAGCTTCTGAAAAATGTTCTTTGTGATGCAGAAACTGTCATACCTTCTAATTTGTCTGATCCCCCCAGGGCCACTCCAGGTTCAGATTTTGGTGAATTTAAGATTTGAAGTAGGACTGCATGCAAACTCTCTTTTCTCCTAGCAAATCTTTTCTGTGCAAATCTTGATTTGACATTTTAATTTGAAAGGGAATGTAGTATTTATTTCACAAGTGGAAATCATGTAGGTTCTCATTTCTGTTGTCTAGAATGTCTTATGTTTTATCATCTAGAATGGTATAGGTAACTTTATGGCATACGTAACTGTGTATATTGGGCATAGTTTGTGTTTGAAATAGGATTTAACTTGGAAAAACAGGCATTAAACCCCAGGGATATTTCTGAGGCTGAACTTAGCTGGCTGAAGACCTGCATTTTCCATTTAATAATAATTAGTGGATGTTATATAAAAATATGCAGCTATTTCTTGATTTCATTGGAGCAGTGGTGGTGGTGTCCCACCTCTCTCGTGTTCTGAAATAGGTCTTGAAGAACTTGGTTCTTGTGCAACATGCCGTAGTATTACCCTGTAGTCTTGCTGAATATGAGTAACTTTAGCTTGGCAGGAATAAAGAAGTCTTTTAAATATTGACTGTGGTCTGGAGCTAAACTTGTAGAAGGATACTGAAAATCAGAATTTTGTCTTCTACCTTCAGCTGGTTGGGTGTTCACTGGGATCTCTGGCTAACGTGAACTGGGGTCCCAGTAGCTTCTGTGCAGAGAGGCAGGCTGCTTAACTTCTATCCCACCATTTGTAGGGAGGCCTAACTAGTTAATAAGCGTCTGATCCATTGGGGTATTTAAGAAAATATTCTGTAAAATTAGTATCGTTAAACTAATCTTTACAGAAGTGCTCTGATGAGCTCAAGGAAAGAAAAAACGCTGCTTATTCCTATAATCTCTTTTCTCTAGAGTAATATTAAGTTCCTATTTCCAGTCTTGCACAGGTGGGAGAGAGAGATTTCAAACAGTTGCATATGTGATATATAGAAGCTGTTACAAGCTGAAGTGTAAAACTTCTGGTCATCCATAGCTTTGACGAAGTGCAGTTCTTTGAGGAAATTATATACTTGCACAAGGGAATAGGAGATTTATCTCTCATTAATGGATTTTTAGATAGAATAAATTATTTCCCAAAGATGATCAGGGATACTGAATTTCAAGATCAATGTCAGTGCTCAAGACTACATATTGCTGAGCAGTTTCGGCTAGAAAAGGAATGAGATGTAATCTCATGTAGTGCAATTTTCATTCCATGGATCTTCTCTTTTGTATGAATAAGCTTAAAAACAAATACATGCTTTATCCTTCCAAGTACTTCACTTCAACGGTACTGCTCAGATCTCCAACATTAATCATCCATTAACTTTTTCAAAATCTTTGCAGTTGTATGTATTGTGTAGTCAGACACCTCCGTGTCTCGCAATCGGTTTGCGTCACAGCTTCCCATGCCAGCATTATACCCCAAGCTAAATGATGTTGTCACTACCAGATCTGTGTGTGTTTTACTTGTAAAAGATCTTAGATAAAGAACTCTGTAATTTCTTGTAATTAAGACCAAATTTAATTCCAGGCATGGTTAAGTGTGCTGTGGGTGAAGATAAAGAAATGTGTTGTGTTTAGAAATAATGTTGATAACTTAAATTCTCTTCTGTCAGTGTTACTCGTTGCAGATGTTCGTCAGTGTAATGTAAAATCTGTTTTCCTGTGTTATTCTATACTGATAGCATGCTGTAAGGAAAAAAATCAGGAAATGGAAACTTCAACTCCGTAGGTAAGAAAAGGTAGAACTTGTATAACAAATAGTTCTAATTTGCAGATCCGTAATAGTATTTTGTTTTGGTTTCATTTTTTATGCTTCAAAATATTTTCGCCCCTTTTTATTTTAAATGTGCTCTGCCTATTTCCCAAAGAAAATGAAGGTTTTCTCTTATTCATTCCATCCATTTTTTCACTCTCTGAGTTTTGAAGTAGGGTAAATGGTGGCTTACAGATCAAATTAAATGGTCTCCAGAGGAAAACATGAGACTGGGAGTATTTGTCTAAGAAAGGGGGAAGCCAAGGAGCTATTTTTGTCCCTTTAGATAAGTTGAAGCGTCAGTTTTGGCCTTTCTGATTGGTTGCAGGGAACACCTGATGATGTCAGGTGTTGGTTTTAACTTTTTCAGCCCTTAACATACATACCTTTCTACCTATGTATTTCTAACTCTTATGTCCTGAAGTGGTATTTAACAAGCTTAACATAAGCATTTGCAATTATCCAATAGCACCTGAAAATTGCTTACTAAATGACAGGAGGAAGTTTCATTTGCATTCCATATCTGATGTTAAATCTGCTAATCCTCCAGAGTCTGCCAGGAAAAACAATGTAGACAGACTTGAATTTTATTAAAATCAGAAATCAAGCACACTGCTTCCTACTATTCTATTACACACTGCAAGATAAACCTTAAAACCTTCTGGAATATATTAATTATTTCAGCCATTGTATTCCTCATTGTTTTTGTGAAGTGTGCTTCAGTTACAAGTTCTTCCCAGAGCGTATATTAACAGCCCTTCCCTCTTGGGTCTTCTTCCCTCACCCCTGGAAAGCTATGTCTCCATGTTTGCTCTTGTTTATATAAGTTAATCTTCTCTATTGTGACAGTTTTTTCCTTCATTAATGAGGGTTCCTAATTGAGCGTAATGAAACGTTTACTCATGCTGCTAGATAATATTATGTGAAAGCACAACAGAGATAAGAGACTATGAAGAAAATAAGCATTTTAAAGATTTTGGATAAGATATGAAAGCCATTTTTTTGCCAATATTTTCCTATTTTATTTCAGAATGACTTCTGGTGCAGCTGTGTAACTAAGGCTATCTCAAACGACATCCATTATTTATTGGCCTGGTTAGCAAACAAGGACACCTTTGACTACAGCAAATTGTGAGGTCAATTTACTGTGCTTTACACCAACTGAAGACTAGCTTTTTTGTATGTATATTCTCTAAAATTTTCCATTTGGCATGAGCTTCTCTGGGGAAAGCAATAGGAACTTGGGGGAGGGGAGCAGGAGAGGGCTTGAATTTGTAGAAAGCTGGCACAAGTGTAATTGTGCCTTTTATTTGCTATCCAGGTGCATCAGCTCAAGTTACAGACCAGGCTCCCCATAAAGGCAAATTTTCCTTCAACCTAGCAGAAACTGCAGAAAATATATGTTAAGGAGACAAATTTTGCAACTGTTATGCATTGAAATGATTCAATACCCTCTCTTCCTACAGACTAAAATGGAAAGAATTAAATGCTATCGAGCTGCCCAAAATACACTGAAATTTGCTACTTCATTAAAAACTGGCTTGCCAATTTAAAAGTAACTTGCTTGTGATATTCAAGGGGCGTAAACAGAGCTATTTTGCAAGGGATCCGTGAAGAAGGATGTTGGCTCTAGAGGCACAAAAAAGATTCTTACACTCTTACCAAAAATGCTCAAGCAGCCTGTGTGCATTAAGGGCCTGATACTGCCCTGCTGGAGTCGGGGAAAAGGGGATCCCTGCTTGTCCGGGGACACAAGAGCAAGGTAATTAGGATCAGGAACGTGTGAAAATTGGTACCTACTTGTATTTGAGTTACTGTCTTTTTAACTCCACACATTGGTATCAGTTCCTGCACTTTTAAAAATTATTTTATTAAAATGAAATATCTAGCAGTTCTGATTTTGAGCTGGTACTTATTCTGCATGTAAAGGCACTTTATGGTGTCCTAGCAAAGGATACAGGGATGGAGATGGTACCGAAAGCTGACTGTGGCACTCCCTCCCAGGGCTTGGGGACCAGCTCGTCCTGGCACAGGTAACAGGCTTCAGTGCAGCGTCGCTGGCTGTGCCAGCCCCTTGCCTCTCTCCTCCTCCGGGTGGAAAGGCTGAGCAGGAGGAGGTAGGGCAACACGGCTCAGCACAGTAAAACCCCACCTTGCTGTTAAAAGTAGCTTTAATCTCCTGCAGAGTGGGGGGATAAATGGGATGAATCTAAGAATGAGGGGCTGTACCGAGTCAGACCAAACATCTCGTCGTTCCGTGTTTGGGCTCCGGTAACGGGTGACAGGAGATACCTATGGGAAAGGAGAGGACAACCTGCAAATTGAGCGACAGGAGGGATGCGTCATCTTCATCAGAAAAAGGGGACATTACTGAAGAGCTGGCTAATTCAATTGTGCATAATTGCTTTTCATATTCTGCACTTTGGGGGTATTTTTGTTTCTAAATCACCATGTAAGAATTCTCCTCTGTGTGGGAAACGAAGATCTCTTAAATTAGCCTTTGCGCATCTTTAGCTGTTACTTTTTCTCAGATTGGCTATTTTCATGGAAAGTATAATTTTATAGAAATTATGCTCATGTATTTTCTTTCCAGTACCTATGACATTTTGTGATTACATTGACTTTAACTCTTCGACTCATTCAGAATAACGGTTATGGTATTAATGAAGGGGTTTGGTGCACTCTGGTGCTTCCTTCTCTCGGCTAGATTATTGAAACCTGATCCAAAATACCTTGAAGCAGAGAGTGGGGTGGGATAATATGGGGAATTATTGTCTATGAAGAAAAGAAGAAATTTGTCAGCTGGAATAGAAATTCTGTCACCTCTTGACACTGAGATAAAAGGTTATTTTGTGAGCAAAAATTGATTTGAAGAATCTTAGATACAGATGGCAAAGGACGGAGCTTTTAAGCATTAACTTAAAATGAACTGTGTAAAACAAAAGGAACTTGAGGGAGAGGTGTTGTCTCCAACATAAACTGGTAGAGCTAAGAATGCTAGAGGAAGGAGAAATTAAGTTGGGTAGTACGTTGGATCACTCATGAATTGTAGTAGTAGCACTGTCTCCTCTTTCCCCTTTCTCCTATCCTGGCTAATGCCACATTCTGCTGATCTGTCTTGGAAAATATTAAAGGGTCATGAAACAGACTTTGGAGGCAACAGCTCAGTGGCAGAACATGATGTGGGTTGACTCGTCAGCAGACAACCATCTAGTCATGATGCACAGGTTTGTCTCTCAACAAATTTAAAAAACCCCACTGAAACTAAGCGTGCATTTGAAATGTGCACCTCGAGTATGTGTCAGTGAGGCAAGTCAAGTGGGCTGTAAACAGCCCGTCTTTAATGCTGCAGAATATCACTGTGCAAATATCGTGTGCTTAACTGGAGAGAACTGTAACTATGTTTTAGATTTATTTTGGATTTTGCAGTGGTGGTAGGGATTTGGCCAACATTTTTGTGTTTCTGTTTCAGTAAGGAATGAACTGTGGGGGACCCGTTTACTTCATAGTTTGCTAATAACCTCTAATCTGGAGGCTGATGATCATCTTTGCTCTTTTAGGTTACCTTGCTGCTAATTAGTGCTTCTATTTTGGTCATAGCAGGTGCTGAAAGTTTGGATATCTTCTAGAAAGTGAAATATATATTCATCCGGTATAGTCTGGTCCCGCCCAGGACATTGCCTGAATAATGGTTTTCCCTTGCAAGAGAAGTAAACTCATCCTCATGGAAGGCCTGAGTAGTCTCATTGCTTCACTTTTTGTCTTTCATTTGTCTTTTATGGCATTGGGGTATCACAGGAAGGAGGGAATCTGTATTTCTGCAATAGGATAGCACTCAATAAGGCAGAGCCGTACTGTGTAGTTCAGGTGCTTCTTTGGATATTTTGTTATAAAAACCACCACACTTCTAGGTTTCTATCTTAATTTTTAATCTAAATAAGGACATACAGTGTTTCAGCTAATTAGTTCCTTCAGGACAGAATTATGATGATCAGTTGCTGTTTGTTTTCCACAGATTCTTCTGCTTAATCCTTCTTTAGATCCTGGACTATAGTCAGAAGAAATCTGGACCATCCACAGAAAATAGTCTTGGAGGTGCACTGGAAGTAGAGGTATGCTGTGGCTTTCTCAGTACCTACTGAAATATATTCATAAAGCCATGATTTAAGAAACAAATCTTAAGCAGGATGGCTAAACTCGCAATGCATAAAGTTAAACTTTCTGTTGAGTGGTTTGTTGGCAAAACCATCTTTCAAATAATTCCTGCCTGTGTCAATCGGGAAAAATAAAAAACACAACAGGAGAACGAAGGAAATCCTTTGACTTGCCGTGGTCTTGAGTAGCATTTTCAGTTCAGTGCTTGGATTCGTTCAGAGCTTCCTGTGCAGACGTGGTGTACATCTCCATAGGCCTGTGCAGGGATGTGCAGAGAGATTTCTGAATGAATGCACTTGGCAGCTCAAAGCAACGTCTCTGGTTTGGCGGGAGCCTCCACTCAAGCTTGTTTCTCCTGCTGGGAATTTGCATGGGCAGAGTGCCATTTAATCTGGTTCTACTTTTTAATATCTGAACTAGGTTTCCGGTGTCACTGCAATTTGCCATACATACCTGTGTGTACGTATGTGTGTACATCTAAATATCAAACTGACCAAAATGTTCATTGATTAGTTCTTCTTCTCTATAAGGCCTTACCAAAGGACCTAGGGGGCCTCAAATAAATGTGCAAAACACACCCAAAACATGTATCTCATCTCTCTGAATGTTCTGCTTTGTAATTCTCCAAAACTTGTGTAACATCACCAGGCATCTTCCTTAGCATTTCCTTGGTATGCGCTTTAAAAAGAAATGCGTCTAATTTACACTCATGATCTTTAATGCTGTGCCACTGATAAGTGCACTTACATTCAGATGATGTAGCTTATCTGAAGTCAATAGACATATATTGATCTATATCAGATAAGGAACTGGTCCTGGGTTCTAGGCTGTCGATGTTAAAAATGACATTAGTCTGCATTTTGCTTTCTTTAATGGTGGTGTAATCCTGTCTGTTTCAAGGAGGATAGAAAGGAGCTCAGTTTTGATGTTGATTTTTAGGAACGCTTACAAGGAATCTGTAAGATTGACATTGCTTAGAAGGACAAATAGATTAAAGAAATAATGTTAACTTCTTTAAGTTTGTGGAAATTTCAGTGCTCTGCACAGGATCCTGGCCAGCAGAAGGCAGTAACTGCTCAGCTTTGCATTGCTCATCATTGCACGCTTGCTTGCATTAGCCATCTTCACAGTATGCATCTACGGACTGAATTTTCAAGGTTTCAGAAGTAGTTAATAGGAAATTTATTGTTCTACATGCTCAGTTCTTTATGATTCCCCCTAAATAATGTATTCCCTTTCTTTCCTAGGCCTAAGAGTTTTGCTTTTCATGTACAATAATACTCAGCATGTTGTTATTCTATCACATGCTGGCCGGAGCCTTTCTTCCATTCCTCATCCTTTCAGGAAAATGGGTTTCAGCTGAGAACATCAACTTTTACAATGTGAGACCTCCACTAGACCGTAAGTAGACAGTTATGCTTTTTTTGTGTATGTAATTGTAGCTTAACATTTTAGTTAATTGCCATATTCTTTCAATCCTTTGTTTTTTTAGGTGTTTGTCTTCTTCAAAGATGAAGGATAAAAAGTTTAAAATAAAACTTTTGCTTTCAACCTACAGCAGTATATTATTTATTTCTAAGATTTTATAAGTTGACTAAATGAAAACAAACAATTGCATGTATTGCTAAATTAAAGAGTGCATGAGGGCAATAGTTTTCACATTTTAAGTGCTTTTATTATATTTTTCTGTCTCTGAAATGTCTTCCTACAGAGCAAATTATGCAGTGGATTTCTCATAAATAATACAGAACAGATGTTTCTGTCTTTTATCTTGTTGGGGTTTTGTAAGGGAAAGAATAGGTGTGCTGTATGCAATTAATTCAAACTGAAGGTAATTAAAAACCTTGTGAGACCTGTGAAGCCAGTTGTCACTAATAGCATCATTTTTTTGCCTCTTATCTAGCATCAGAAGTGTTCTATCCCTTCATTTAAGGGGAGAAGATTTTCATGATACGTATCATTAAAACAGCCAAGACAGCTAGGTATAATAGGAATATATGTGCATCTAGGGAACTTATTAAAATAATCCATATATTTATATAATGTAAATAAGATTTTAAAATAGTCCTCTTGATCCCTTTGTCAAAGGGTTCAGACTTCTTCAGAGTTGGAGATCAAGATCTGAAGCTGTTTTTGAAGGTGCATTTTTTTCATCAAAGGAATCAAAAGCCATTTGAATGTAGATGGTGTTTGTGTATCTGTACAGACATACATGCGGATGTACTATCATGTGCATAGATATAAGAAGTTCTCTCTTTCCTGTTTTTCCCACCACTGCTTAAATGGTATTTTGGCTTGTGAGAGAATGAAAACCGGAGGAGATGTTTTAAAGTTCAGGCACAGCAAAACCAGCTGAAAATGTAAAAGCTTTCTACGAAACTTGTTTCACTGTTATTTGTCTAACAGTGATGTAGCATTGAAAATATGTAAATGTACGTAATATGTTTTTGTAAGTATGAGTGTACAAGCACTTACAGTATTATTTTGAATATTTTTCTTCTTAATGTTTGCAAACTTACTATATTTTAATATTTTTAAAGCCACTCCATTTCCAAACAGTTTTAAGTGCTTTACCTGTGATAACGCAGTGGACAATTACAACTGCAACAGATGGGCTGAAGACAGATGGTGTCCTGAAAGTAAGTGCGTCTGTACTAAGGAGATTCTTTATGATAGTTACATTTGCTTCTCCCTGACTCAGCCATCTTGTAGCAGTCTAACTGAATAGGATTAACATGCCAACACAGTGGTGCCCTCAGTTGCGTTATTAGTAATACTGAGTCATACAACTTCTGCTGAGGTGAATATTTTGACCATTTCAGAGTGCAGTGAGAATTTATTTATATCTATAAACCAGTGAAAAATTTTTTATATCTATCTATATATGCATAAAAAATTTTCTATAATGTATAACAATACATTATTAATACAGCAGTTGATGCATTATTAACGTATCAGTAATATATTAATTAATTGTGTGTGTGTGTGTGTACATATATATAGCTATGTGGTTCCTAGGAATTAATTTTAAAGATCTTGTTTCAAAAAACTTAAGCATTGCCTTTGTAGCCTTATCCCCTTCCTTTTGGATACCATCCCAAGATATAATGGGCTCTCCAGGCTATAGGCTTGCTTGCGAGCAGCAAGACCTGAATGACTAGGGATCACACTTGTATGAGAGAATGATAGATACATAGAAAAGAACAGAAATATGTTTCCTCATTTTTCTTTGCAGTGATATTCACAGTAACAGTGGGAAAGGGGAAGAAATGAACTAGAGGAATGAGGAAACAGGTCTGAAACAAGGAAAGCAAGAATGTGCTGCAGAAAAGAGTAGAGAGTGGAAGATAAACGTGTAGATTATTGTGCTAATAAATAGTTTAAATGATAGCAGCCTTTCTAGAGGTTTGAAGGGTCAGTTAAGCTCTAAGATTTCATCACTAAGTAATTTCTTGCTAAATGGTATTTTGATCAAGTTGAAAAACGGCTTTATACAGCCCAAATAAGTCATTTTTATGGGAATATTTTGCTAAATTGTGTGAAGCTTTTAAAGCCTGTAAAAGAGCGCATGCTTTATGCAAATAAACATTTTAAAATTTATTTTGCAGGTACTCAGTACTGTTTGACAGTTCACCTCTTCACAGACCATGGGAAGAGTACATCAGTCACCAAAAAATGTGCTACGGGAGAAGAATGCCATTTTGTAGGCTGCCACCATCACAGAGAAAGTGGCCACACAGTAAGCACTACTCTTTGTATAAAAGCAGCAGATTGGTTTTGAGGTTTGCATTTCGGTACCTGTTTTTCCTGCTGAGCTGAAGAGGATGTGCCAAGATATACTCTCCAGTATTTAACAATAGAAATCAAATTTCTGCAACAGAAGCATGACCGCCCCCTTCTTCCTGCTTTCCTATTTGTGCTGCTGTGTGTCAGGATGTAATAACAACTTCTAAAGAAACACCTGAGCTTTCTGGGGCATTGCTAGTGCCTGCGTGGGCCTTGGTTTCTGAGTTCCGAGTAGGGTGCCCAGGCAGGCAATGCAACCTGCACCGGTGCTTGCAGTGCTGCGGCTCTGTCCCCGTCAGCCCTTGGGCAAGGCAGACTGGGAGTTAAGTACTCCGGTCATGTCTCCGCTTAACATAGCTTGGCTGCACAGTACACAAAGCAAGACTGTATTTGTCCACGAAGGCCATACTCTTAAGCAAGATACAACGGAGTTTTTGTTCCATGACAAAAAGCTAGAACTGCTGCCTTCTCTCATCCTTGGGATGCTAGGTAAAAGTTTATTCTTAATAAATCAAGGATATCCCACCAATGTATTATTCACTGCAGTAAAGTATTATCCACTAATTGCCTAACAGTTGAGAAGGTCAGTTATGTTATTTTTAACATGAAAGATTTCAGACACCAAAGACGAAGCAGACCACATCCTTGTTAAATATAAAAGAATCTGTATGTTATCTGAATTGACTTCCATTGATTTCAACAGGTTTTGGTGAACTGAGGGCATGAAATAACTATGCAGCCTGCCTTCTGCTGCATTTTATCTTATAAGAGTTCTCATGCCTTTGGATTAGATAAAAATTGGCATTCTCTTGGCTTTTCCAGTAAGGAGTGTCAAGTAAGGAAAACTATTTTCAGATTCCCTCCTGAAAATCAGCTGTGTCAGTGGTTCTGTGGCACTAGAAAACTGAAAAAAGAAAGTCTGAAGTTCAGCATGCAAAGCTGCACTGATTACAAAAGCTTGAGGGGAAAAATGAATGGGAACAGAGTTTTTACAGTCAGAATTTTTTAGCTTAAACAGCTGAAACTTGAAACATTCAAATGCATGTTTTCAGCTGGTGTTAGAAGGGGAAAGCGGTGGAAAGTTCTGTCTCTTTTCTACAATGTTAGTGAACTTGTCAGTGCGGCTAACATGGCTGTATTACATCACATCACAGTTTCGAAGCCCAGTGACAGCACTAGGTGATGAGTTACTCTAGGAAGGCCGTGGTGCATGATTTGGAAGAGAATTTGTAGCATATATGCTCCCTTGGGTCCGGCTGCCAGGTGGAAGCGGTTAGTCTGCTTAGCTGTAACCTTTGCAACCAGCTGAAAGAACATAAATCTCTGAAAGCCACTGCTGAGTTACCCTATGTCCAGTCATCTCCTTTTTCTCAACAGGAATGTGTTTCTTGCTGTGAAGGCATGATTTGCAATGTAGAAATACCAACCAATCACACAAATGCAATATTTGCTGTATTGCATGCCCGGAGAACGTCGGATGGCAGCAGGCGGACAGGCAACATTGCAGTGCTTGTATCAGTCGTGATGATCGCGCTGTCGTGAAGCAGCATCCTCCCGTTACATCCGCTTGAGAGGGTCCGCCTTCCTGTGGGCCGTGAGAAACTGTGCGAAGATCGTTTCAGTATGTGCAAGGAGAAATCACTGATACTTCTTAATTACAGAAAAGACAAGTGTACATCATGAAGTCCTTGGATATTTTAGTGAAGATACTTCGTATGGCCTGCAGTGCTTTAAAAAAACAAAAAACCACAACAACCCACTGGTTGCCTAGGCAGTGAGGTCAAGTTATTATAATTCACTATTTCATGACGAAAATGCACATATGCTTGGCTTGTTTTTTGAACAGAGAAAAGTGTCTGTAGACAATCACTTTCCCAGGTGAGATAAAAAGGAACTTTCGATGGACGGTGTGCCAACAGGTATCTCAATGGAAACTGTTTCTAAACTGTTTTTCATTGTGCATAAATAACACAGAGTTTCTTGTCTTGATCAACAGGTGTATTTAAGCTTATCTTTAGTTATGGTTTTCATAGAGAACATGTATGGTTTTCATAGAGAACATGTATGGTTTTCATAGAGAACATATATGAGATTTTTTTTTTTTCTGTTTTGATCAGAGCTATCATTTCTATGGGAAATAATACAAAATGATACTTTATATCTTTCTTTTCCATAAAATGTTGTCTCACACTCAGATTTTAAAACAGTGTGAAATTATGTAGAATTTCTTCTAAAAATGATGAGCTGTTTGAGCACCGAAATCAGAATTCCTTCCCACCGCCCCTCCAAGGGATTATTTTCTTGCAGTAGAGTCTCACCTCAGCTGAATCTTTGTCTTTGTGATATTGTTCAAAGTGGTGGTAATACCATGACTTTGAAATTGCAGCTACGGTCAAGCAGCTACATTATCATAAAAATGTTAAGTGGGCGCTTGGTGTAAAGAAGGAGAGAAGTCTGCTGTGTTCTCTCTTGATTTGCAGAAGTTTCTCCCAGAAATGTTACTGTCCTTGATGGATCTTCAACTGGAAAGTCAGCACTGTTGGACATCCCAGACCTCTGGACATCATTGTTATGTAGCTTTGCCACTGCCATTTGAAAAGTTTGGGCCAAGATTCTGTTTTTCATTACAATATTGGGGGGGTTAATGTGATTTATTTGCGTCGTTTGACTATTCGACTCCTTATCATTTAGGTGACTGTTCATCAATTAGATGAACAGTTACGCATTTGACAAATAATAGAGTGTAGATTACAGTCAGATGTACTAAAACCTTCTTCGTTTTCCTTTGTAAACCTTGTGATGCAGACCAGCATGAATAAGTTGCTTGTGTGAACTCTCACACCTTCTAGCACAGAACGGTGCTTTCCAGGGCTCTGACAGATCGAGCTATTATAGACTGGCCTAAACGCAGTCTGCAATAGGTCAGACTTACAGTGCCCGCACTGGTTACTTCGTTAATGCATACGTTCTTTGCACTGCAGACGTCCTGATCGTAGAGACCAGCAGGTACTGATGTTACATGACTTCTCAGTATGGTTTTCTGTGATCCAAAATCCTAAGGAATTTCGGCTGCTCCTTCTGCCCAGTTGTGTTTCTTCCAGCTCCCCACCATTTTCATAAACTTTCTCTGACAACCGAAGATACTGCAGCACAGCACAGGATTTGACCTAGCAAGGTTGAAGAATTGCATTTCACCTTTTTCTTTTTCTAAACTATTTTATTCATTTATGAATATACTGATATGATTATGAATAAGATACACTGTTCCGATCTTTTTCTAGTGGCATTTTCTCATCTTAAATGAGATGGTTAAAATTATGTTTAACTGTTGAAATATTTTTCAGGAAGGACAGATCATTAAAACTTTCTCTTAAAAAGAGATTCAAAACTGTTCTCTGAAAAATTCAAGTAACTATAAATTGGGATTTTTTTACAGAAATACTGGCTTAATTATTTGCTGTGTTACGTCACTAAATGTATTTAGACTAGCAGCTGAAAAACAGATTTTTAAATGGTTTCGGTTTTGTTTACATTCTAAAATTGCCTACACAATATTTTTAGAGTCGATAAATATGTCTAAAAGTCAGTCTGTGATTTGTTGACAGGCAATTGCGTAGTTACAAAAATTGGATGGAAACATTTTTTCCTTGCCAATGCAAAGTAGTTCTTGCTGTCTAAGTCAAGGTTTTGCAGGCTCTGGCTTCTGATGGCCATTGCTGTGCCATCCAACAGGCCAAGGTGTTTTGAGGAAATTGTTCCTCTGTTCAAAGATCACCCCTCGGTATCGTATCTGTAGTACTACTCTTGGTGTCAGACAGTAACAAGCACATTCAGTGTTTTCCATCGTTAAACATCATCGTTTTGCTACGTGTTCTACAGGGTACTTGAACTTTTTTCTTGTGGGGAAAATCATTCCAGGTTTGCTCTCTTCTCAATGGGGAATTCCTCAGTGAAGTGAAAGCAAGTTGTCTTCCACGCTTCGGGTCATGGTGTTTTTCCTGGTTTTGCCTCTAAGCACCAGGTGCTCCCATAATTCAGTTTCTGGGAATAATTATTGCAATCTTAACAAGGCCTTAAAGCGCCCTATAGTCTTATATGAGTTTACTGTAAATAATTTACAATAATCTAAGTGCTGACATTTGTTTTCACTGCAAATGCCGTTCCGGAGCATTTGGGAGTGCCAGGGAGACCCTGGAGAGCTGCCCAGAGGGAAGGCTCGGGCGCAGAGGAGATGGGCTGCAGGTTCTCTGCAACTGCCAAAAGACCTTTTGGAAGGGTCTCTCTCTGTTTTTCTTGGTCGAACTGAATTTTTTTTTTCCTGTTTGCCACACCGAAAAGTTAAGAAATCTGCTCATAATAGAAATACTTTTACTGAATGCATTTGGTAAAGAATTGTTTGAAATAAGAAAAAAATCAAAGAATTCCACTGGAGTGCCAAAATAGCATGCCTGATTTTAATTGTCATCTTTTAAAAATTAACAATAAAGACAGCAACCTGGGCATATGAAAAGATTTGGTGTTGCCAAAGGTTTCTTTTTTAGTGTAATAGAATTCCAATAGGGGAGGATATTAAGGATGAGTTCTAGTCATCTTGATACATCAATACCTTTGTTATTGCAAAGTTTAGGACTACTGTTTCTAGAAAAATGAATATGCAAAAGCTGTTACTGCAACGTCAATGCTGCACAAATTGGCACTTGGCTGAAGAAATACAGAATTTAAGAGTGACTATTAATTTTACCCTTTGCTTTTTACGTAGGTAAAAACCTGTATGCTTCTGCTTACACTTTATTTTAGGCCAATGTTAAAAGATTTTCCTAACTTTGTAGGAAAATCAATGTGTGCTGATTATTAGAGAAAATAGTGCTAAAATTCACCAGAGTGCGTATTTTTGGCATGACTAATGATTGACTGCATAAGCAATCTTAACGTTAATCTATGGTAGAATGTTTCTATTTATTAAATAGATTCAAGGATCGGCTATATTTTCTCTTCAGATATCTGTCTGAAGTACTCACTGAGGAACCTACAAGAGTATTGTTTGATTTGAGAAAAATAATCCTCGGGCGCTCCATGACGTATGTATTTCATGCATCTCTATTTTGGTTCACAGATGTTGTAACTTAAATACGTATGACTAAATTAGCCACGCAACTTTGCAAATGACGTTTCTGTAAAGGCACATCCATAACTTCATATGCAGAAATGTGTTTGCTAATGCTTCTGTGTACATCCAGCTTCCAACAAGAACGTGATAAATACTGTATTCTCACTCAGTAATGGGGCAGGTGTTTATCTCCAGAGAGAGCAGGCACTGGGTAAAACCAGTGGGTGCCAAACTCACGTGCATTGATGGGCAAAATGATCCCTTTATATTGCCCTTAGAACCTGAAAAAAAATCATGAGTAATAGCAAGTAAATCAATTTGTGCAGCTGAGGAAAGATCAATGTCATTTTATAACATATGTATGTAATGATGAATTTTTTTACATTGCACTGGACAGTCTATAGAAGATTTATTTTTAAAAGCTGCTTCTCTATTCAGTGTTGGTTTGTATGAGGCTTTCTTACTGCTGTGTTACTGTTTTAAATCTTCTCCAGAAATGGCACTTTTAATTAAAAATATTAAAATATTTGCTGGTGGAAACTGTTTGTGGTGAAAAAGGTAAAAATCCTTTTGCTTCTTAAGACAACGAGACCAGTTGTTGGCACTGGGGAACTTGAGCTGAAATTGCACCGAGGGCAGATTCTGCTGCTCTTTCTCTTCTGGTATGTGCTAGAAATTGAGGGAGAGGCAGGCTGGGAGGTGTCCTGAGTACAGCAAGGTCGGAGGGGTGTGCAGCCGACCGAAGACACAGGGCCAGCCAGCCTGGACAGGAGAGCACTTGAGCCCTGGCGTGGGCGGAGGGGGAGCGGATTGGGATTTTGGATGGTGGAATCTCCACCCCATCAAATTTTTCATGGGGTGGAGATTCCCTTTTCCCCAGGCAGCGTAAGTCCGAACCCTTTTAATGATGTGAGAGAGCTCTGCCACTTCAGAAAACGGAAATAGTGAGAAACTGTTCATCTCTACTTGAGCTAGCTAAGAGAGATGCACCTTCCCATTGGTTTCTCATGTATATGCTAGGCTGAACAAGCGTGCGGCGAATCAGCAGTTGTGGGTTTAATTCCCGTTTCTAGATGAGAGTCACCCTTCTTTCCCGGCGTTACGTTACAAGGTATAGCAATGTAAACATAGCTGTACGTTGCATATGTCGCTCCACTGAAGAAAAGATCACGAGCGCATCTAAGTGCTGTTAGGTACCAGGAGGGATAATATATGTGTGTATATCTATGTATCCGGGGGAGACTGCGTGTTAAACTCCTGCTACAGCTGAGGAAACGCTGGCAAAATCTTAGTTTAAATGGAATTCTGTCATGGCTTCAGTATGGTTTATAATATCATCTGCTTCGACTTTTACCAGCAGGGGCTTCAGGAATCTTTACTGATGCCAATCCTCCCTTCTTGGAGGGCAGTTTGTCCTGACAGAGACGTGCTGTGCCCAGAGACATTTAAAAGGCATGAAGAAAGCTAGATTTCCTTTGCATTTCTGAAAATGTGATTGCTGCAACCATTAGTAAAGGAATTTCCAGTATAGTTTTGTAGTATTTAAGTGGAAATAAACTTTTACTATTACATTTAATCAGAAAAGTTTAAAAGCAAGAAATGCGCTTCTACACTGGCCTCTTAACTTACCAGAAAAATGGAAGTCCAGGTTAAAATTCCAAATTAAGGAAATGAGCAGCACACAGCCAACTCATTTAAACAGGACAAAATGCCGATTTCAGATTTTTGTGGCAAATAACATCAAAAGAAGATAAAGAATTAAAAAAAAAAAATCAAAAATCTATCTATTTCCGAGCACAAAGCCATTTCTGTAGAAAGTATTTGTTTAACATCGCTTGACTCTGGAAGAAGCCCTGTAAGAAGTGCATGATTTTTCCAGGGCTTGCTATTTGCCGGTGTTTCAAATTAAGGAAACAAGGGCAGCAGCCCCCTAAGAGAGCGGAGTAACGCTTCACTCGAGGCACGCTGCTCCTGGGTTCTCGCTCGTGTATTCGGGCAGGGTAATGTGGAGCAGGAGCAGTTTATTGAGTGCTTGAGCATCCTTCTGGGCTTCACGTCTCCTCCGTTTTCAGCTAAGGAAGAAACTTGTCCGCTGTGGAGCTCAGAGGAAAAAGGTAGGGGTGGGGTTGCTCCCTATAGATTTAGGGTTTGCAGTGATACAGATGCGTGCAGCCTTGGTGGAGAAACCGTGTCAGGTTCTCGGGGCAGATAACAGCCTCTCCAAAAGCCAGGCAAATGGTTTAAAGGTCAGGACGATTTAGCCTCCAGGTAAGTAATTAGTCCGTATTCTCTCTCTGCGGAAAGTACATGTGTGGTGTTTCGTATGAACTTTTAATATCATCTGTTCTGCTGTTGCCTTCAAGAAATCAAGGAGATGCAGAAAACCAGCCCTAAGTTTGAGGAAGAGGGTTGGAGAACATAAAAGAATGAATATACTTAGTAGTCGTAATTCATTATTTTAGATTGCTTAAATTTCATGGTGATTTGGTAAGGTCATTTTTAACGTTGTTGTCAGTACTGTGTGTTAAGAAGCTGCTGTTAAAGGAGGGAAAAGTGTAGATGTTTGATGTTTGAATAGATTTATGCAAGAAGAAGGGTAACATTGTTATATAGGGGTTTAGAGGTCACATTGCACAGTTCATTTGTGTTAATTTGTCCCAGTCTTAGCATTTATTGTTAGGGTTTTTTTAATCTCTGCCCTTTGAACTGTGCCACTGTAACCAGGGTGATATGGTGCTGTTCTGGAATGGGAATGCTGTGGCAAAATTAACTGTATTAAGTAGAAAGCATGTATGTGAGTGGAGGTGGGATAAACAGAATATTAAATAAGGTGAAAAATAAGTGAATGACAAGATAGAATGCAATGTTTTTCACTGAATTAATACAAAACATGTCACACATCCTTTGAAGAAAATACGTATGTTTTAGGTCTTACAAATTGCCATAGTGTTTCCTCATGGGTTTGGTTTCACCGATTCCATTGTATATTCCCCCTCCTCTGAAACAGAAAAAAATAATCTCCTGCAGACAGCTACATCCACAGCCTTGTGACAAACAGCACGTCCTTGCTCTTGGGCTGTCCCGTGGCTGGTTCTGGCTAGGACTCCAAGAATCTGTTAAGAATAGGGTCCCCACAATGCAGCCCCGTTAAATGAAGGATGAAAACGGTTGATCCCAAACTGGTCAGTTTTAATTTGTGACCAATCCACAGAGGAATATAAAATCTGAAAGTCTGTCATTAACAGAGGCAGAATAAGCATGAACTCCAGGCTGCGGTCGCAGCTAAGTATTTTCAAATCAATTGATCGATTTTGTCAGTTTGACTTGGTTATCAGCTGGCTGTAACACTGTAAGTTTAAATATGCTCTTTATAGCAAAGTACTTCTTGGTGTCTCTTTTAAACATTGCATTCTGTAGGGTTTGTTTTTTTTTTTGCTTTTTTGGGAATAATCGGAAACAAACACTGGCGCTTCTGTTCATTATTGTGACCTACAGGGAGAAAATAATTTTTCGGAGTGCAAATGACTGTATGCCAGCAACTCTCAGTAGACATGAGGAAAAAAATTCTTCCCAGTGAGAGCAGTTAAGCCCTGGAACAGGGGGCCAGAAAGAATTTTCAGAACTAAACTGGATAAAGTCCTAAGCAACCTAATGTAACTTCTCAGTTACAGCAGAAGGGTTGGGCCAGAGACCTTCAGAGGTTCCTTCCAGCCTTATTTCTTTAGAGGATTCTGAGTTTGTACCAGAAACTACACTGTATCTGATTTTTCTTTCTGTCCATCTCTCTACTTGGTTAACATTCAAGTGTGCATTAACGTAGCGCTCGTCACAGAGAGGTCCTCGGAGTATTTTTACTGAATTTTACCCCTTGAGAATGCAGGCATGTATTACCCTCATTTTAGAGTGAGGGATTCGGACAAAGATTTGCTCAATATTCCTGTTGGGGAATGGTTTAACTAGAGGCACTTTGAGGTGAGAGGAGGGAACTAAATGCTGACTTGAAGACTTTTGTGGCTGACTTTTCTCCAGTCTCTGACTCTGAAGGTATAGAATAGACATGATAACCTGTCTCCTGAGCTATACACAGAATCCTAAGTTGCAGTTTGGACTTATAATGCAGTTGTCAGATATTTTTCTGGTATTTTGCAAACACTTGGCTTTTCTTTATGCCTAGTTAACATTGGGACGTATAAGTCATTTGTGCATATCTAAGTGGTTATCACACACTATAGCTACTTTACTTTCTTAAGGAGCAGAAGAGATATTTCTGTATGTATAGTGATACTTTTAATTTTTTTTTGCCTTGCTGAATGCAGATGGGGTAAAGATCACTGGGAAATCAGTCATAAAATACATTTTTGGGTTTGCTTTCTTCTTTGATGGACTAGTATTTCCAGCCCGATATGCAGTTCCTTCTTCTCTGTTTAACTACAGAAAAAAGAAAATACTGCCAAAGAACCAGATGATACGTAAATGGTTTCATGAGATGTGTTTGGAAAAGCCTTGTGTCCTGGTTTCAGCTGGGATAGAGTTCATTTTCTTCCTAGTCGCTGGGGTAGTGCTGTGTGTTGGATTTAGCGTGAGGATAATGTGATACCACACTGATGTTTAGCTGTTGCTGAGCAGTGCTGACACTGGTCAAGGACTTCTCAGCTTCCCCTGCTCTGCCGGGCGCACGAGGAGCTGGGAGGGGGCACAGCCGGGACAGCTGCCCCCCACTGCCCAAAGGGCTATTCCATACCATACGGCGTCACGCTCAGTATAGAAACTGGGGGAGTTGGCCGGGGGCAGCGATTGCTGCTTGGGGACGGGCTGGGCATCGGTCAGCGGGTGGTGAGGGGTTGCATCACTTGGGGTTCCCCCCCCCCCCCCCCCGCCTTGTTCCTCTTTCTCTCTCGCGTTGTTTTCCTTTTCATTACAATTTTGTTAAAATTGTTATAATTTTATTTCAATTATTAAACTGTTCTTATCTCAACCCACACGTCTTCTTACTTTTGCTCTTCGGATTCTCTTCCCATCCCACTGAGGGGGTGAGGGTGAGCGAGCGGCTGCCTGGTGCTTGGTTGCCGACTGGCGCTGAACCACAACACCTTGTTTTTCATGACCTGGGAAGTTCTTAAATACCATGAATGAACGCCTTGTTCCTTTGAACTGGATGGGAACTTTACCATGGTTTCCAGTAGGACTGGGACTTCAACAAGTCTTCAACACTTGTATATATATGGTCATTGCTCACATGTAGGTGTTGCTGTGCAATTGGGTAATTTATATTATTGCTTTGATTAAATAAGAGAAATATATATATTTTGATTAAATAAGAGAAATATATATATTTCTCTTATTTAAATTATGGCTAAATTGTGGATTAAATAATTGTTTGGATTAATAAATTATGGATTAATTATTCATTATGGATTAATTATTTGTTATTTACTATGGATTAATAAATTATGGATAAATTATGGCTGGCCTGTGATAAATTATGCTGGAGCTTAGTCATGGTGATGTGATCATTAGGAAGGACTTTTAAAAAGACCTAATGACTTTAAATAAGATTGGCTGCAGATGATATACGTGCTCATTTAAGTGTTTCTTGCAGCTGAAAAGATTTGTTTGAAAGTTGGCCTGTGAATCGATAGCCAAAGTGGCAAAACAAAGGCTTCTTAAAAAAATAAAAGCCTAATTGTCATCACTGTTGAAATGCTGCATGGATCTGACTAGACGTAGTTTTAAGAAATAACAGAATCAGGCATATGGCTTACTTTAATGTTAATAAGACTAATGGTGCAGGAAAGCCTTAGAAGTTTAAAAACTGGCTTGACTTCAGGAAAGAAAATTAAGTAATCCGAAAGCGGAAAATTCTAGAAAATGTGACGAAAATTACATTATTCTCAGAGGTTAATTTGAAGCTTTTCCTCAGCATCTGCAGCCTGTATCATCTCGCAGGCTGTGATTCTTGCTTGCAAAATGCCCAGCTGTCTTATGGCCAGCTCCTGGTTGTCATTTCGAGTTCTCTTGTTTGGACTCTGTCATCGTTACGATGCCACGGAGGTCTTTCTCCAAAGTGTATTCTCTGGGTGTGTTCTGGGATCCTCTTGGAAGGTTAACTTGCAGTTTAATGAGCATTTTAATTCCCGCGGAGCGTGTGGGGATGCGTGCTTATCAGCTCTCGTGTTTCCCCAAGTTGTCGGCCCTCTGCCCCACGCTCCTTTTGGGATGTCATTTATACGCTGTGCAATGCCTCCCTCCTCTCTTTTTCCTTTCAGAATGGTGTGCACAGAGGAAAATATAAAAAAAACCCAGTGGTCTGGGTTTTTCTTTGTTGTTGTCCTTGTTGGTTGGTTGGTTTTGAACTTATTTTATGGTAATATCGGCTGTGAAAAGCAGTGGATGCCTCAGCCTGCCTAAGCCATTTTAGGGAGGTAGAATATCAAAATGTAAACAGCTTGGGCAGTGGAAAGACGTGAAAAAGACAAAATCTCTCTTGAAGGGAATAGATTATACAAGTATTTTGGGTGTGCAGATGCTTTTGTTAGGGTTTGATCTGCAGCTGGGGGTCATCACACAGATCAGCTGAGGTTACAACATGGAGCGGGTAAATTCATTTATTGGAAACTCGTGAGCTCTTGAGTAAGGAGTCAAAAGACCAAATACTCACAGTCCTCTTTTGAAGATTATAGTGAGACGCAAGATAAAGAGCAAAGGTCATACAGAAAAAGTAAAGAAGCCAAACAAAGACTAGTTACAAATGCTGATTTTTTTTTTTTCATTGTTTTCATGTTATCCTTATTCCATAAGGACGTATGTATGGTTGTTAAAGGCTGGCCTGGCGTTTTAAACCACCGCCGCGTATGTCACTTTTGAACTAAATGAGGTCGCAGGTGTTTTATCAGAGAACGTGCTGTGCGTCCTGCGTGCTGTTAGACCTCGGTGACACAACCCGCTCCAATGTGCTCATTGCTCAGGCACTCATCTACCCGTGTACTCGTAGCGTTCTTCTGCCAGGACTCACCTCCATTACACAAGGAATGCTGATATAGGTAGGCTGTCCGGCTAAAGCACACCAGCTCTACCCAAATAATCTTAATCTTGTAATCTTGTTTACTGCAGTCCTTTTCATAGATATAGGTGAATTATCCAGAGATAATGCAGTGTGTCCCCACCGGATCTTAATCAGCAGTGACTAATGATGAACTCCTGCGCAGGCAAGTTTGTAGCCTCCCTGGAAATGATTCCCAGTTATTCTGTGATGCAAGTGTTCTCCATCGATGCATTTCCTATAAGTACTTTTTTTTCTTATTCTTTTGAAGGCATAAGAATAATTTTATAGAAATGATGAAGACCCGGAGAATATGGTGACTCTCTCCTCTTGCTTTTTCTCATCTGCCGATAAGCACCTTGTAAGGGAGCTGCTGGACGGAGTAGCGCCTGCTGAAGGCCATGCGTAGGGACGGCGTGTACTATCCACACACACGGTACTCGCTTTGGATCCGCGACCTCTCAAAGTATCTTTGCTGGTTTCAAACTTCTTTGCCACAGAAGTTGCGTAAAATGGATTTTCAGTGTAAGGCTTTGTGGTGTCTGTGGAATGGCGAGGTGATTTAAGCCCCAGGAGCCAAAGATGTGCAGACATTTAAAATCCAGAAATGAAAGTCATGGTGTTATTTGCTCTGTGAAGGGCAAATACTTTAAAAGTGCTTGCCTCCAATATTAAGGATCTGATGCGTTTCTTCTATTACTGAATCCACTTTACGTTTCATGTGTTTAGTCCTGAAAAAAACCCTGGAATAATGCCTCTTCACTTGCTTTGCCTATTACATCTCCTGATGAAGAGAGATAATATCCATAATATTTTGCTTTGCTAAACTCAGCAGCGGAGATAATATGGAAGTGTTCTTGCAACTATGCATTTCTTTTTTCTTTCCGGAATGCCAGTGAACTTCCAGTAAGCAGGAAATACGCCTTTCGCAGACCCTGGGAAGATGTTGTCCACTGAGCAGTACTAGAGTTCAATCTTGAATACTTGAAAGTAGAAAATTCATTACTATAATTGATTAAGAACTGTGCTGAGTGCAAATGCTTTCATTTAGTCTGAGAGGGCAGTTGTCATGCATAGTTCGTCACCTCATACTGGCAGTATATCAAATTTTTTAGAAATGTCTCATGGAGAACATTATATTAATGAGTTTTTCTTGCAGAACCCCCCAAAGTGGGACATCATTCCTCTAGTCTGGAAAGCAGCCCATGGAAGTTGTCAGTAAGAAGGAATTCCTGGAATTAATTTTTTTCTCGTTGTTCTTGGGTCAGAACAGAACAGAACATAGGTGGGGGTTTTGGTTGGTTGGTTTTTGGGGGTGGTTTGGGTTTTGTTGGGGGTTTTTTTTGGGGGGGAGGGTGGAAAGAAAATTATTTTGCCTTAATGGAAAATGCGGGACCTGAATTGGAAGAGATTAGAGAAGTTGTTGCGAAGCCTGCTCCTCTTCATGGCTCACTTCCATCTTGTTAAATGGTGTTGGGAATTGTCAGGGACAAGAAGTCGTGGGGAGAATAAAACTGCTTTTTTGAAAAAAGAAATATGCAAAAGATTCTAATATACTTCTAGATAAGACACTGAAATAGGAAATTAAAGTTATGCTATCTCCCCCATAATTAATATTATATTTTGCATAAAGAAAGCCAGCTCTAGGTCTATGAATCGCTTTATACTTTTTGAAGTTGTCAAGTAAGGGTTTAGGGACGGCTTAATTGGTGCCTTAGGACTTTTACTGCCTGAATTGCCAGGATAATACATATGCAAATTCATAACACCCAGTCATTTGAGGATCACCATTTGGTTCAAGAGGGCAGTTGCCCTGCCTGGTTACTGTGTGCATATTGGCACTTACTCAAGTTTGTTTAAAATACATATATCTCATGGAAACCATATTTTACTAATGAGCTTCTCTATTGTGTCATTGTTCACGATTGCTTACCAGCTTGTCTTTAGTCTTTAGAAAATATCATTTCTTGCTCCCTGCGAGGAAATTTTCTGCTACTTTCCACTACAGTAAATAGAAAGAATAGACTGAATTGAAAAAAAAAAGAAAAAAAAAAAAGAGAGATTTCAGAAAACCCCATCAGGATATCAGGAGTTGATAATGACCGTTACTTTTTTAAAACCAAAGTGTCCTTCTCTAGTCTTTGTACTTCAGCTCTTTACAGGATTATTTTACTAAATGGTTTAGAACTACAAGGAACGATTGTTCAAAGGAAAGCTGTTTGCTTGTGTTGTGGTTCAACCCGGCAGGCAGCTCAACAGCACCCAGCCGTTGGCTCACTCCCCCGCAGTGGGACGGGGGAGAGAATCGGAAAAAAGGTAAACCCCGTGGGCTGAGATAAAGACAGTTTAAGAGGACAGAAAAGAAAGAGAAAGTAATAATAATAGTGATAAAAGAATGTACAAAACAAGCGATGCACAATGCAATTGCTCACCACCTGCCGACCGATGCCCAGCCCGTCCCCGAGCAGCGATCGCTGCCCCCGGCCAACTCCCCCAGTTTCTATACTGAGCGTGACGCCGTATGGTATGGAATAGCCCTTTGGGCAGTGGGGGGCAGCTGTCCCGGCTGTGCCCCCTCCCAGCTCCTCGTGCGCCCGGCAGAGCAGGGGAAGCTGAGAAGTCCTTGACCAGTGTCAGCGCTGCTCAGCAACAGCTAAACATCAGTGTGGTATCACATTATCCTCACGCTAAATCCAACACACAGCACTACCCCAGCGACTAGGAAGAAAATGAACTCTATCCCAGCTGAAACCAGGATGGCTTGTTTTTAAAGGAATGTTACTTTATTATAATTCCATGGCTAAACTAATTTGTGCATTTGCAGGCAAGTTTCAGAGGGTTTACTTCAACCTAATTTTTGTTTTCCTTCAGTGTTTCCTTCAGCTGATTGCTAGATAGTTTTCTTCTAACTGCCTCCTCTGAAACTGTAAATGGGTGCATTCGTGCCATAGAAACCCAATAGAGCATATTTAAATAAAATGCCCCTCCTTTTTTTTTTTTCCTCCGTTTGATTCAGAGGTTCTGTGACATGTTTATCTTGGCTTTTGGTTAAACGCGGTCTGCCAAAGCTAACAGATCTGATCTCTAAGGTGAGCAGGGTATGGCTGCAGATCGTAACGTTGGAGAGACTATGATCTTGATGCCATTGACTCTCTCTACCTGTTTCACTTTCCATAAGTAATCATGTAATCTGCTGACCTAATATATTGATTCTGAACCAGGTTAAGAAACTGTTGTCTTTACAGGAAGAAAGTTTTGGAGAATATGCCCTTTCCTTACACTCTGGCTCTGCTTTGAGCCGGGGCTGGGCTGGATAACCTCTGGAGGTCTCGTCCAACCTACATGATTCTTGATGGCTTATAGGTTTGGGGAACGTCTTGTCATTCTCAACTTGAAGTCTTAAAGGAAGAAAGTCTGGGTCAATACTTATCTTTTTAGGGCAATTGTGAAGGGCTATAGTGACTTATAATTCTGTCAGGAGGTTCATTATTACTGCGGCTGACGTAGGTAAGCATTTAGCTTTAAGTCATTCCTGCCATACTTACAGGAATTACATACTTATTAATTACAGGTTAAACTCTTTGTAGGTTTTACGACCTTATATCTTGGTTTTTCATGCATTGATACTTCTGGTCCTTAAAGCCGTGTAGAAGAACCCCTTAGATTCTGGTCTTAGCAGACACCTAGAGAACAGCATAGCAGGCTCGATAAGAAATCTGTCTATTCCGCTATGAAACAAGAGAACATTGAACATTTTTATTAATAAGATTCTCTATTTGAAAATGAGTTTCAAGTCTAAGTGATGTGTTGGAATGCATTAATGTTGGAGTGCAGATAATTTTAATAGGAATCATTAAAAACATTTGATTTCTACCTTATTTTGGTTTTGATGTACAGATGTTTTGGTTAGACTATCTTCTTATATCACTAAAACATTTCTATTTTACTATAATAGTCTATACCAGACTCATGTGTGTGTGTGTTATATACATACCCTTTTCTCTGTTGTGCTATGTTGTAATGGCTGGACATTACCTAAATGGAATTATCCAGTGTTTATGAATTTAAGGTGATTTTAATATTACTTTAACTCCGTTTTTGAAGAGTCAGTATAATTAAAAGTAATTAGAGTCACCAGATTAAAAGAATCTGGTGAATAACTGATTATAGAACTTTTCAGGAGGGTCTGTGTATGACACTTACTATAGAAATCTGATTTACAGTAACTGCAGCAGTGCATTTCTCTTCGTTTCGACTGGTTTTCTTGCTTTTGCTGACAATTGCACTTGCTTGTTTAATTGGCTCGGGCACCATGCCTATAGTCACTCGTGGAATTATAATGTCAAAACCGTGTTTGTGGTTGATACCTGTTAGCCGGGATTGCTGTCAGCACTGTCTTCTAAGATCCCAGGATACCTTGGGTTTGCTGTCACTGCGCTGCAAGTGGGCTTCATCGCTCAGTGAGAGAAACCTCCATCTCTCTGCAACGTCCTCCTGTTCACTCAGAAAATGCTTTGACTCATCTAAGTTCTAAAGTTTCTCTTTTAAAGTAATATAAATCTAACATAGCTTCTGCCCTAACTGTCAAAAATCAGCAGTGCTAGGGGGTTTAGCTGAATGACATTCGACTCACAATTTATTCCTTTCTGTTGGTGAATTATTTCCAGAACTAGCTTTTTCTGTTATTGCAGCTATAAATAAGTATTCCGTTTACACACGTAAGACATGTCAAGAAATCCCAGACTTGGTCTTGACATGTAGTCATTCTACTTTTCTTCACATATACTATTAATAGTTACTAATGAGTGAAGGCCCTAAATCACATTTGTACGCCTCTGATTCTCAGGATTTTCAGCAGCTGAAATTTTGCCCCCCTTTAAATTAAATTTTGAAAGTTTAATTTAATGAGTATAAAGGCAGTTGAGGACTGACCAAGACTTTGTGCTGTTGCCCACTCCGTGCCGGGCACGCTTTAAAAATATGCACATGCAGACATGCACACCTTGAAACATTTGGCAGCTCTACACCATTGATTAAGATTTACTGTCTTAACATATGTTTAAGTATCCCTTATCCCCCTAATTTTAAGCAAATGCAAAAAATTAAGGGATTTTAAAATGTTATTACTAGTATAGCTTGCGTATAAGTCAGACCATCAGGTTTCTATGCCTATGGCTGTCAGCAGCTGCGTTTCAAGTTTCCTTATTTGAACTTACGAAGATTAGTGAAAGCTCCTGGGATCGCCACCCAGTAAAGTTCCTTCTAAACTCTATGACCATTCCTGAAAAATTTTGAGTTCATACAAAATGTCACGATCAATGACCTTTGTAATTTCATTTCATGGCCTTTCTTTTTTTTTATTCAAACATTCTCTTTTCTTATAATCAGTTTTCCTAATACTATTCCATTAAATTTCTTTGATGACCAGATAGGAAATTAAAAGAATCTCCAGAAAAATGTTGGATTAACATTTTTGGATCAACGGTTGGTCTCAGCTTATGGCTGTAAACTAAGACTTGAGAGGTCTGTGGATTCTCTAAAGGATCCACTGGAAGATAGCTTTTTCTAATGGGGAGGAGGGAAGGGAAGGTTATTTTTGGTAGGGTCAAATTAGACCTGGAGGTGCTCTCTCTTTTAGGAAACTTTAAGGGATGTGTGAGTCAGAAAAGGTTAAAGAATGCACCCCCCCCTTCACTTAACACCTTTTTTCAACCAGTTTGTGTTCCGTTCCGGTCTGTGGGACAGGAACTGATGGTTTCAAGATGTTCCTCTTCGGATTAGCTGCAAAATAAGGTCTGATCACTGGAATTCATTAAGGGTTCTGCATGAAAGTGGAGGTGTTCTCCCTCTGTTATAATCCACCCTCTTCACAAGTTGCCTTTCCGTGATCTCCTTGCTCTTACGATTAAATAACGTGTACTTCATAACATCGTGTCCTGAGGCTCTGTAAAAGAGGAGTGCTTGTCGTGCACATCTCGGTGTTTCAGAGCACAGTCGCGGTGGTCCTCTGAAATCCCACATGGGCACCAGAAGGCTTAACTAGTTAAGATTTTAGGGTGGTTCTGGATCCTCAGGGGACAGACACTGTAGAAGTGGTACTGCGCAGCTTTGCTTGCTAAGATAGCATGCCTTTACGTATGCCTTTACAAGTCTCCTTTTAAACTTTGGATAAACTCTTTTAGCTCTTCTTTGGCTCTTTAAGTTTCTGAAGGCAATGGTTATCTTTTTTTTTTTTTTCTTTAGGAAGTGAGAGGGTCTCTATCTGCTCTGCTTAAGAAGTGGGCATTTCATTTATTTATCCCCTTTATCTTTCTCATGGCCCCATCCTAGGGAGCTCCCAATTAATTCCAGGAGAGCGGAAATCTCTCCTTCTCCTTTTCCCTCCTTTGCATTGCCTTGTGAGCATAACGTGCCTTTTCTGTTATCCATATCACATTTTATGCTGCAATCTGTATTCTGCATGTTGAGCCTGTTACTTTTAAAGTAACCAGTAGCCTTAGAAAGTTGCAAATAATTTGTAGGTGGCTGTGGGCAAAGGAAAGCCACTGAGAATACTGTTCTGTTGCAAAGATTAATCTTTTTGCTTATAAAAGCCAAAGGCAAATTAAAGAGGACACAACAATTTATTGTGCTAGCCGTTTTATAATAGCTGCTTCCAAAAAGGCTCAGTATGACCTTATTAAACTTATGGTAAGCTATCTTTAAAATATTCTGCACCTTCTTGTTTAGGTTGGAAATATAAGGAGGTTATGTGGTTCTACGGGGAATGTATTATTGATTTTTAAAAACCAAAAAAGTCAGCATTAAACCCTTTCCCCCGTCCTTCTCCTCTATATTCATTGGTACACAAATGGCAAAGGTCACTGTGGGGAGCTAAGTGTGACGAGGGGGAGCGCGACGTTTGGGGAGGTCAGTACTCGATGGTGCGTCGTCGAGCAAGCCTCAAATATCCCCCTGAGCCTGATCATCTCCTGGATCCTCAGGAGAGCTGGCAAGGTCTTTCACTGGGGAGCTTTGTTTCACCGCCTTCCTCACTGAAAAATAATCCGAAGTAAGTCTGGAGAAGAAGGGAAGTCCTGCTGAAGTACACGGATTAGGAGAGAACTAGCAAGGAAGCGACGGCAGCTGCCAAGCTATTCCCGCACGGCCGGCCGACGGGAGGAGGGGGTAGCCACACTCTCTGGAGAAGCCAATTACAAAGAAATCTGAGCGTTAACGTGGGGAAGGAAAGGCAAAAAACAGTAGCAGCATGAGGAAACTTGACTTACAGAAATCTTCTGTATAGAGAAGGATGAAAGAGCGATCTTGGTTACTGAAATTGCGGTAGCTCAGCAATTCATCATATAACTGCAGGGTGTAAATTTGATTTGAAACCTAAAACCATCTTAACACTTGAGTTAAGGTATGAGTTTGTACGTCCCAGTTGCAACAGCGGCTGCACCGACACTGCACGTTTAACTCGGCTGAACGGAGAGCCCGGTTAGTGATGCTTCTTGAGACACCCTGGTTCAAGGAAGTAAGTTATCACGAGGAAAATTATACCGTATACAAGGACACTGGCACTGCACATGTAACAGAACGTTTTTCCATCTGTCATCGGCGCATTCAAAGCAGCCATTATGCCTGTGCTTTGCTGCAACTGCTGTGGAATTTGCTATCCTAAGGCAAGTAATTTCAGAGCTTCCTTAACTGACCTCCAACCCTTGCTGCCATTAAGTCCTGTAAATCTCTCTGGTATGAATCCAGCACAGGTAGATAATTTTGGAGATAGTAATAGTGACTGAATTACAGTGGGGATTTTTTTGTTATTTTATTTTATTTTCAAAAAAAGATGAGGGAGTGGATCTTTGGAGAAAGATGGTAGCGATATGGGTAAGGGAATACGGATATGGATAAAAGAATATGGATATGGATAAAAGAATAGTCTGATGGATTAAAGTGCTTGATGGATTCAGAAGCTAATATCCTAAATTAATGTTTTCAGGCCTTATTATGATTGAGATGAAAAGATTCTGATGTGTTTATGTTAGCTAAATTAGTCACCGATCAGACCCAGAAAACAAAGGTACAAAGTGTTTATGTGGTCCCTATAGACTCGTGTGATCTTGTGCTTTTTTTGGTGAGAATGCAAAAGGCTTGTGACTAGGCACAGTACTGGGATGCGAGAAATACCAACGCGCACGTTCCGTACGCGACTTCAGCTAACTTTGTCTCCGTTCCCTTTCTGCAAAGCGGGGACAAAAGCTCTCCTCCGCACCCCTGCGTTGCTCTGCCTGGAGCCCGGGGGGCAAAATCTGTTTGGCCTTAACGACCGTAAAGAGCGTGCTCCCTTTGGGTTTCAATCTTACAGAAGGCGTTTAGGTACTACTTTAAATATTCATTTAATAATTATTATATGTTAATCTTAACCTTTATAGAGTAATTGTGTGCTCAGACCAAAGGCTCTGTGTGTGTTGAAAGTACGTATCTAACATTTCCCCCATAACGTCTTCCTTTTCAACAGCTCAGAGCAGAGTCTTTTTACTTCGTCGCAAACTGCCTTAGGTGCTTTCCCGACCTGTTATTAGCCTTTCTTCGGAGAAGAAGCTTCCATTAATAGCCAGCCTGCTGCTGACCGAAATGGCGGCCAGATACCATTCAGGATATCTCTTTTGTTCATCTGACCTGTCCGCGCTGTCTCGTTGCCTTACGCCAGACTCGCCGTGTGCCGCCTCCTCCCCACGTGCTGCCCGTTGGCCGGGGTAGCCGAGCCCGCAGCATCCAGCTGTGGTACCCATTTAGCATCCCGTGCTCATCTCCCAAATAGGGGTCCAGAGCTGGCATAGGGAGGCAGAGCCATCGCTCTTCACTTGTATACCTCCTTCACATGTACTGATACTTTCTCATTTTCTTTTCTTTTTTTCTTGTGGTGAACCTTGAGGGAGCTTGTGGCCCCTGTCTGCTTAAACTTTAGTTGAAACCCAACAGAAATCTTTGTAGGATGTCATCTTTAGGCTCTGTGGGCACTACTTCCGTGGCCTCTACATCACGGGCCATGTATGACAACAAGGAGCGTGGGACACATGGACTATATTCTGGTTTTTTTCCTGTCCAAAAGCTGGAGGTAAACATCCATTAAGGAGGGAAGAATTTATGTGGGGCCTTAGGCTAGAAATGCTCAGGTTTCCCTATCAGTTGCAAAGTGAAGGAAAAGGATCCATCTGACAAAAACAAACCTTCTCCAGAAAATAAACTATAGATGAGTGTTGTGCAGGAAAATCCCTTTGTAGAAAACATTCCATTTTTGTTTTATTCTCATGACTTGCTTTCATTTTTAACCGAGAAGCACCCTTACAGAATACATCTGTGTGTGGTCTCATTAAAATAGTAATAATCTTTGTGTCCCATTTGTTTCTCCAAAGTGCAAGTCATAGTATCATTTTTGTGCCACTGACTTTTATGAGAACTTATTAGTTATTTATTGGTCACTTTCAGACAAATTACACAATATATGTGCGCTAGCACTAGTTGTACATAGCCTCGTCTTGCACCGATACCCTCCAGAACTGTGCTTCAGCAGCTGTTTAAACCCGCGATACTCCCTAGCATTAACCAGTAATTAGACCTCTGGCCTCGGCTAATAAAATGGCACTGAAAAAGGTCTGCCCATCATAAAGCATAAAACCAAACACAGAAGTGTTTTGAATGCCTGGGTAATTCTAATTCTTTTTCCGCAATTGCACCATGAAATTTTTTTCTATCTTTGCTCGTCCGCAAAGTACACAATTTGTGTGCGTCAGAAGCGTTATGAGGATATATTAGAAGGCACCTAGCCTGCCGAAGGCTTTAGTGGTTAATTGTGTAAACAGCCGTGACCCGAGTTTTTGACCACCAAAAGCCGTGTGGAGAGAACCCGTTCCAGGGTGTGTAATTATCTGGGCACGCTTGTCATCCCGGCCAGCTTCGTGTCACCGTGCAAGCAACGCTACTCGTGCTGTTAAAAGTTTAACTTCTGGGACGCTGAAGTACCAAAGTGTCCTTTCCAAACAAGAGGAGGGAGGTGACGGCTAAAGTTCTTCTCACTTTCAGTAAAAGACAGGCTTCTCAGGGTCAGATTTTAAAGTTGCTACTTGGCAGCATTTTTAAAACCATCTATATTCCTAAGGAATTTTACAATACCCTTAAAAACCTGGCCACAAATATCAAAGCCCAACTTTTAGACTGGTCAATAGGCTGTAAGTCAGTACGCACGCTTGAAAATATTATCCACAAAGAATAAAAATCATAATCATTTCTATTGCTAATAAATCCCTGTGGTTTTATTGCTAAAGCTGCCAGAAATGCATTAAGGAACAGATTTTTGAGTGTTTTAATCATATGACTAATCCTGGCTGAATTCAAATAGGAGAACTAGCATGAACATGCATTTCTCCGTGCAAATAGAGACCGAGTAATTTGTCTCACGTGAAAAGCAGCTTCGCTAGTTTTTGTACTCCTCCCTCTGATGAGCTGCTTGTCACCAGCCATAATGCAGCAACATGAGTTTCACCTAAAGATCCAGTAAAGTGTGCTGGTAAGAATCTCTCTGTGGACTCTTTTAATTTTTTTTTTCTTCTTTTTTTCTGTTCTGGATATTATAACTGAAGGTCAAATAATGCCGCATGACTGGTACGGAAGCACTGAGATTGTCCTGACGGTTAGATAAGGTGGATGCAGGTGACTGTTAGCACACTATACTTTTAGTCTGTGCCTTGTAAAGTAACCAAATGTGAAATGCAGTCTCCTCTGAAGCTCTTAAGTGCACAGCAATTACATAAAATTTGCTCAACTCTTTCTCGTATCCGTTGAAATCTAAGCGAGGAAGAATGTGGCATTAGACATGAAGATTGATAGAATCCTCGATAGGCCATAGCAGCTCAATAGCTCTGTGTTTCCTCGCTGGATTTCTTCAGTATTCCCATTGTGGGTTTAAACTTGATAAATGCAAGGAGATAGTGCAAATGGAAGGCTGGGCTGTTTTGTTTATGTGGAGGAAAGATAGTGTTTTACCTGTTTGCTAGCTAGTCAAAATTCATATTTTTGATGCTGAATATAAGCTGAAGTGACGCAACATTAATTTTCTAGTGTTTGCTTGGTATGCTGTTATGCCTTTTAAAAAACTAAACATGATACTTGTTAGGAGGGGCAATCCAGAGGCTACTTCTTTCCAAAAGTAGTGTAACCCTAGCATTGGGCACTGATTTGTGTGCAACAATGGTGTTATTCATGCTGGTCTTCGAAGATTGAAAATGAGCGATTAAATACGCTACCCTTCTGGGTTTGAGAAGATCAGGACTGTGCTCTTTTCCACATTTACGTAGGAAAAAGTATTGGGGGGGGGGAAATAGCATTTTTCAATCCCCAGACAGAGAAGCAAGGTCCAGTGCTGGCAGTTAAATGATTTCGTAGCACTGGGAATACTGAAAATCAGATACAGAAACTGTATGTAATATATCTGATAATATGCTGGACCAAAATACTGTTTCTGCTCAACTGATCTAAGCTGCGTATTGGTGTTAAACCTTTGTTCTTCTAAACAGCTTTCTGGGGTTTTTTGAGGGGGTTTTGCATTCGGTTGGGGTTTTTTTTTGCCTTACCATTTGAGATCTTATTCTCTGTGGTGTCAAAGCTTAAAACTGATGATTTCAGTCTGGATGAAGTCTGGATGCTAGGACACTTTGTTTGAGTTCCCTCACGCTGTGGGGTTGAAACTCGGGCTGACTCCTGAATGCATGAAATGACCAAACTCTGCTTGACAAAACTCAACAAATGGTAACCTCATCAAACCCAGATATCCTTCCTCAAAAAAAAGTACTTCAGCACTTACTACGGAGAGAGGGGGATGGCCAAAGTCAGCTTACATGGCATTAAGGTAGGTTTTGCAGAAGCATTTTAGAGCTGATACTGTAGGAAGACTCTCACTGAAAATACTGAGGTTTAGATTTGCAGTTTATCCTTTGCATCTGTCTTTCTGGGGCTAAAATCTCGGATCTCTGATTCCATGTGGCTTTGAGCCATCTCAAACGGCGTTCAGCATGTTCTGTTTGGTTTGGTCCTGCCTGATGTTTGCTCAAATTGCCTACAGACTCTGCTCTTCATGCATAGTTTTCCCATGCTCTTCATATAGTGTATACCTGCCCAGGCCTATGTGTACACACCTGATGGGTTTAGCTTTGCCGTCTTTGATTTTGCTCCTGTTCCTGTGTAACTAATCTGCTAACGCTACGACTTCATGTATGCAAAAGAAGAAAAATTCCCTTACCGATCTCTTACTGAGAATGTGGGTTTTATAAGCATTGCCCTCCAAAATCCCTGTCTGGGTACGAATGATTGCCTGTTTTACAGACAGGGTAACGTAGGACATATCTGCGGCAGGCTGTGTAAAGTCTGGAACAAAAAGCAGGCATTTGTCTCTTGTGTTGTGCTTTTTCCCCCCCCTCCTATTTAAAAACATGCTTTCGTTTTTAAGAAACCTGTTGTGGATTGCTGTATTCACCACCATTTAAAATCTGTAGAGAAGGGCTCTGAGCTGCAGCCCAGGTAGACCTGGCTCCTGCAGCCAACAACGTAGCCCATGTGAGAGAAGTTTGCTGGCTTGGGAAGGCAAAACCAGGATGCAGATGCACTCGGAAATGTCAGAAAAACCTATTTACAGAGATGGAGAAGAGCAAAGGCACTGAGCTGCTGTGGGTATACATGGCACAGGGCGAGTTAAACGTTACCAGTGGTAAAACAAGCGCTGCGGAAAAAGAAAGAGCAAGAGAAATACAGGCGTGGGTTTTCAGGAGAGTATTGAATGAAGAACATTATGAGCCACTGTGGGAAGAATTACGCCCTGAAGATTTTGAATAAACCAGATCCAATGTCTTCGTAGCAGCAAACTAACTTTTGGAAAAGACTAACTGGAGAGAAAAACCTGTGCTGAGAAGAACAAAGTTTGGCAGACTGGGAGCAAAGAGTCTGAGTCAGCAGAAACGTTGTCAAAGCGCTGCTGGCAAGTACGGGACTGTCACAAGGCTCCCCAGGCCGGAGCCAGCGCACCTGAAACTGCAGCTTTTGTGTGAGGTGGGCCTGGAGGAGAAAAGATGTGGTGATCTGGGATGGAGGGGTGAAATACCATCCCTGAAAGGAGCCAAGATCCTACATTGATGCTATGGTTTAAGTACAGGGTGAAGCACTGATGTCCGTCTTGCTGCTGCTGCTGAGAAAACATGGTGAAGTTCTCTTTTTCACTCCACTACTTTGAAAAGTTTAATAAAATCTATACGTACAGCCCATCGGAGAGGATGCTATTCTGAACACCTAAACGCCTTGGCTATTTTGCACTGGCACAGACTGCCAAACCTTTGGGTAGTTCAAAATAGTAGAGGATGATTTGCAAGAGGACACAACCTGCCTGCAAGAGATGTCAGAACTGGGGAATTTCTGTATCTGAACAAAAGCGTCTCTGCAGCTCTCTGAGGCGCGGAGGAGAACAACATGAGGGTAACAGGACGGGCTCGAAGGGCAACAGCGAGAGGGACGTGGTTGGGGATGACTGCAGGTGTCCTTCAGACATTGGCAATCCATATTCCGAAGCCACCCCCGTGCAAGGATGCTCAGTGTGCATGCAAAGCCAGCGTGCTGGTGGAGCTGCAGCCGTGCACGTGTGAGGTGGCTTATGCAGGGAGAGGCGAGCGGGCGTCAGGGTCCCTCGGGAAACCAAAGGACAAGCATGCAGGAGGTGTCCCCCGAGCAGGAGGTGTTCTCCTGGGCAGCCTTTCCCCAGGATGCTCGGCAGCACCCTAAGCAGACGGCCGTGCCTGGGCAAGAGGTCTCGTGCTTTGCCTCAAGCCCTTTTTTCAGACCTTATCTCCGGGTGATGAACGTGTCCGGTTCTCAGCGTGGCCTGGGACAGCTGTCAGCGTGCAACGTAGGGGCCAGGCTCAGCAGCCTGGGGTGCGGGCTCGCTGCTCTTAGCAGTGGGAACCAGAGCTTTTGCACAGAGACTGGGATCCATAACAAGGTGAGGGAGGGAAAAGAATCTGATGATAGGACAAGGTTAAATAATCTTCCCTGGGGACAACAATTTCCCTTCTACATGCAGGTTTGGGGCTCAAACATCTGGAGAAAGGAAAGTCAGCTGGAGGAAGGGAGGGGCCTGAACATCTTCCCCATACAATATCTTGCCACAGGAGCCTATGTTCATGTTTTAAGACCAGGTCTGCATAGGATCTAGCTTTACAGAAATGTGTTTTGGTCATAGCCTAATTTGTAATATAGAGGGAAGAAAAAACCTCTTTGTTCATTGGCAATAATCTTTATCAGCAGATTTTTGGAACTTAGTCTTCTCAGCACTCATGGAAATCTTCAGCTATAAATCAGTTCAGACACCAGCAGACTGACACAAAGATTTTTAATTTGCGTACAGAAGCACATGCAGTTGCCCTGTAAGCATGAGGTCAACGTGACATTAGCAGTGATGTATTTGGTTATGGCACAGCCCGTCCCTCTCTTGTGGGATTTATACTTTGCTCTTGTTGAAGTCTGGGAAAATGTCCATTACCTTGTAGTTCAGGAGAATGGGATTAATTGTGAAATCTTGAAAGTGTACTTTAATAAATTTCTCCATTAATATAATATCATCCTTGTCATTAATCATGTTGCATTAGCAAAATATGCTCTTGACGTGAAGGAATTTTGTTTCACATCCTTCTCCATCCCAATTTCTGCTATTAATCTTAAAGACAGTTATCCCTTTCCAGCTTTTCAGATTAACAAGATAAAGTATTCATTAACGAATTGGAAAAACAAGTTAGAACTCTCAAACACTATTTGCAGTGTCCCGTGCCTCTGGAAAGTGGCTGGGACAGGTGATCATCATAAAGTTTAGCACTGTCCAAGCAGCGAGAGAAGGAGCCGATGTTCCTCACGGTGCGCAGAGATGTGCTGTTTGCAGAGGATGTTCCAGTGCTGTTCTGGTGTCCACATGGTAGGGAACATCTGCAGCCAGCTCGTAGGCGCAGCTGATATCAGGGACCTCACGAAGTCTGAGCTAGATAGGTACAAAGGCAACTCTGCTCCCATCCTCCTCCAGAGTCCTTGGCTAACCTGGACTGAAGACCTCTACTGAGGGCAAGGAAAGCTCTTCCTATGTTTCACTGCCCTTACCATTAGGTTTTTGCTCCTGTCTAGCTTGAGTAGGTTTTGCTGCATTGGAAGCGTTCACATCTATCGGGAACAGGCTGCAGAGATTGTCCCTTGGCGATCTTTAGTGAACTTGCCCTGTCATTCTGTCAGAAAATGTCTGTAGGTTGAAGAGCTCCCACTCGTTAGACCTTCCTCTGTAGGTCATGGGTTTTAGAGCTCCATTCTTTCTCGTTGCTCTTTTTGTGACACTTTTCCTTCTCTGTGGGTTAAGCCTCTCTCTCTCTTCCTCTCCTGTTCCTGTCCTGCCCAGTCCTAAAGCGATGACAAGGGAGGATGTGAGTGCCTTCAGGGCAAGAGGCTCTGGGGAGCAGAACAGGGGTGGGCAGAGGTCAAAGCAGCAGGAGACGGGGGCAGGCGGGAAGAAGAGTGTGTGTGAGGCTGAAGGCAACGGATAAAGCACGGGAGAGCCCTGTTCAGGCTGTGCCCCGCTTCTCCTTTGTGAATTCCTTTGCTCCGCAGCAATGCGTGCCTTTCTGGAGAACAACTCCACTTCAGCAGGTTTCCTTCAAGAAAGCACAATGGTCAGTCCAGCAATGATGAAAGAGAGATGAGGGCATCTTCTGGAGGGGCACACGTGTGCTGTGGGCAGGCCACGCTGAGAGCACGCTGGGTTCTGCAGTGCCCCACATTTGGGAGAACCGAGAGAGTTAACCCTCTTACCTTTCAAAATGCTGGTGTCGTTTGTCTTCCCTCGTTACCTTTGCTTTGGCTAGAGGTGGTGCTGTGGTGGTTCTTGCAGACCCTGGTACTGCCGTCCTGCTCAGCCACCCCCCGCGTGTGCCGCTGCTGCCGTTGTGCGTTGATCCTCTAACCGTGTACGGCTTTGCAGCATTTCTACTATTCTATCTTCAGCTCGCTTCTTATCTATCTTTTGTTAGCAATAATGGACTTTATTTGCAGTTAGCCTCCTGATGTGGAAGTGTTAACTGTGAGTGTTGCTTTTTTTGTTGCTGCCAGATGCTCGCCAGCCCTGTGTGTTGTAGCTGGAGATCCTCAGCACCTTCTGACCTTCCAGGATGCACAGCTACGTCCTCCATTTCTTGTATCAGCCACAAGACCACAATGGCAGCCTTTCTCCCCCTCTAGCTGTGGCTCCAGATAACCCTCTAATGAGTCTGTTCCAGTTGCCAGCTGGACTGGATGCCAAGCGAAAACTATTCTAAGCGTACATGTAAATTTAAGCATGTGAGTAGCCCAGCTGAATTCAATTCACATTTTGGGGCTGGGCCACGGTAGAAGAGCTGGAGAGCTTTGTGGCCGTGCATGAGGCGTTCCCGTCCTTGTTCAGATACAGTTGCGATTAATGTGTTTGGCTTTCCCAGTGCTGAGCCATGGCTGCCGCCGTTTGCCAGATCATTAATTATTCTTGAACAGGGAGTTTTGTAGCAGTTACGTTTGGTGTGAAACGAAGTAATCTCGGTGACGAAAATTTCTGTGATGAAAATGGCTGGAGATGATCAGTTGTCATTATGCTATTTTAAGAACACAATCATTCAAGTGACAGCTAATGAGCTTGAAGAATATGCCAAAAAAACCCCCAACAAAACAAAACAGAAAAAAAGTGCAAAAAGGGTTTAACTCCCACTGGTTTCTCCTCCACTGAAGCAACATATCATATTCAATATTTGATATTCATAACCAAGATTTGAAGAAAAAAAATAATCTGAATTTTCAATACGCCAGGAAGAAATGCACAAGCACGTTTAGTATTTTAAAAGATATCGGTGTATTCCAGTGAACCGAAAGTATTCAGAAAGCAGCACTTAGCAGCCTGATTGCAAACATTTTCCATAGCGATGGGGAAAGGGCTGGATTTCAGTTGTGTTTCCCGAGTTTTGCAGTTTGGGGAGCATTCGCGTGTTGCCCAGCTACTATCGTTGTGGCGTTCGTGGTAGATCTCGTCTTACATTCTTTTCTGCTCGCTGTGGATCCCTGTCTCTCCCAGGTGAGGGCATTTATCTTTACACTGATGCAATTTTACAGCTCCTCTGATTTCTGCGGAGAAGCAGACTGCTTGGCTCCGTGGCTGTGAGCGTAAACTGGTTACTGAGAAGTAAACAGATAGGAGAAGTTGTGTTTATTTTTCAGGTTCATTATAAATCCTTCAAAATTTTGCCTGTCCACCCATTGGATAAGAAGATTCCTAGGTACAGTTCTAATCCCACGACCTACTTTTAAGATTCCCTAGAAATTGCTATTATTCATTTAGTACAAAAAAGCAAAGTTATTTAATGACTGGCAGGTGGCAGCTGGTATTATTTTTGGATGATTTTACATTTTCTGTCCTTATATTTAGAAGTTAATGTATCGATCATGCGTGTAATGTTTTTCTCCTGTTGAACTGAAAAAATAAATCACTCCAGACCTCTTTCAGCCCTTCTCCATGGACTCCCGTGTGTGCCAAAAGCCGGAGCGTGTGAGCACGTTGAAGTAGCTGAAACCGGGTCCTTCATTCTGTGTGAAAATCCCTAACTCCAAGTGTTTAATTAGGAACGGAGTTCTGCAGCGAGTATTCAGAAATGCTTTCAGACTTGGGCTTTCATCAAGGAGTAGGTTGAACTCTAGCATTTTTAATTCTACACATAATTTAATATCTGAACTTTTCCCTCCAGCTTAGTTTAATGTTAGCTCCAGAAGTGAGAGGAACTTGCGGAGAACAGCCATGGCTCTGTTGCGTTAAGAGTTACCGTCGTGTAGGAGTCTGAGGAGTGGCTGGGGGGGGAACCCTCCCGTTGAGTCACGAGGTTCAGACAGGACCCCCTTGCTTTCTAAACTCCTTCTCAGAGAGGAGTCTGGGTGCGGCTAAGTCCAGTCTTAGTCTCAGACTTGGTCAACGGTTATTTTCTAAGGACTGTTTATGCAGCCATTCACCAGAGTTAAGGCAACAGCGTTAATTTAAACGCGCTGCACCCCCAGTCTAGTCGTGTTGCATGAACTATCACAGACACATTAATAAAGACTGCAGTTTATTACAGCAACAGACACACAGATCCTTTGGATTACCGCTGATAAATTCACTGTCTGCAAAGCACGTGCAAATACCAAGAGTATGAGTGACACTGCCGGCTATAAACACGTTAAAGATGATAAAGCAACTCTAGAGAGATTTCTAAGTTTCCCGGGGAGGCCCTTGGTATAACCAAGTGATCGACTCTTGCCCAAAGGCATCCCGACGCGGGGGAAGAGAGGCTCAGCCCGTCGACTGATCCCAGAGGTCAGAGTGGTACGCGATGGTGTCTTCCCTAACATTCTCTTTCTCTTAAGCCATTTTATACTATCTTTCACCTTTCGGGTGGAGCTTGAGTGACTCTAGTCATACAAGCCTTTGTTTAGGATTGGTGTAAAGTTTTCTCGCTTCGCTTTTAGTAATTTCTAAGTCACCTCCAGCTATTATCCCACAGGCCCTCAGCAGGTACGCTCAGTATTGAATTCGTTATTGAAAATACGGCACTCGTAGGGCATGCTGCTCGTGGGTCTCTGGGGGCTGAGTGAAGAAAAGGGGATGAGTGAGGGGTCTGGGGTACGACCGTGCTGGTGAGGTTCATTGCAGGTAACTCAGCTCCTCCCCAAGCTTGACTACGCCACTTCCAGCAACTGTTCCCTCTCCGGGGACAAGTTCTCCTGCTGGGTAAGTAGTTTGGAGTGAGGGGAGGGGAAGGGCACAGAGCAAGCTATGGGTTGGGAGCACTCGGGGGAAGCAGGACTGAGCTGCACTGTTGAAAGGACGAGCTGGCACAAGAACAAACGGGATCTACCGGAGTCGTGCGCAGGCAAAGACGTGCTGCCGAAGTCCTTCAGAAGAGGCACAAGAAATAACCTCAAGGGGTTTCTTCTTGATGACCTCCTCTGCACATATGCTGTACTAAAAAGAGCAGGCCTGTGTTGAAGAGCCTGTTACTGACCATCCTCGCTGCTGGGAGCAATCTAAGCTAAGGCAGTACAGAATGTGATGCAGCCATGGATACCCTGGGTGGAGGGGAGTGTTTCTGGTGGTGGCCAGATCAGGGCGACTCAGGAATAGCCATCCAGTTGGAGGAGCCGCGTGTTTAACACGGAAGTCGATGCCTTTGTGAAACAGATTTTATGACAGAACTGTTTGCAATGGCTGAGGATGAGGTTTGCTGGTGAAGGACGTTGTCTCTAGTCCCAAACTTCTGCTTATTGTTTTTTTCCCAGGACTCTGTTCAAGAGAAAAAAACATTTCATGAAAACATCCTGTCGAGCCAAAATCTAGGACTCTACTGTAGGGCTGGGTATGGTCACACAACCAGCATGCCAAAGGATGTGATGCTACATGTGTAGGTCCCCTGTGTCATAAGGGGACGTACATCCTTCCCTCTGATCACCTCTGTAGTTGGTGTGCCAGCCACTGGCTTAGCTACTCTTCTTTTTTGCCCGCTTGAACAACGTTGCAGCATGCAATGAATTGCAATGCTAGGGGTGAAACAAATAAACTAGCAGCCCAGCGCAGACTGCTGTAATGCCACCGAGATGGTGAGGGCTGAAGCCTCTGGATGAACCATTTCATTCATACCTAAAGTTGTATGTATTTGTAAATAGACAGTTAACACAAAGGTCCTAGAGCTGATCAGCTAATCAGTAACTGCAGCGGTTGCTCCCACCGTGCACCAAAACTCTTCTTTTTGACCACCTTCTTGATTTTCATGTGACCAGTTTTTCTGTGCCCACTTAGGAAATGGCTTCTCTTCAAAGGTTTTTACTTAATCACATGAGAAGATTAATGAGAAGAAATAATCCATTACTACGGATGGAGTAATTTTTCAAACTATGTCAACTGATTTCAGTCTTCCGTTTAGGAAGGAGGCGGCTGGCTCTGCGAGGCAGCTCTCCGAGCAAACCAGCTATGGCCAGCGGGCACAGTCTTGCAGATAACGCAGCTATTGCTCAGGATTACCTAGTAAATAATTTGGAAAAATGATTGAGATCCTGAGAAAAAAGGAAAGATTCCCAAAGAGAAGAGAGAACTAAATTTGTATCAACGTGCATAGTATTGTAAATAACCAGAAACTCTCTACTCAGCCCAAAAAGATGCCAGCAGAGTGGGAGAAAAATATAGCTGGGGTTTTATAGCTCTGTCGACAGTCTCTCTTCGCAGTGACTCGTTGGCTCGTTCACTCCGGCTCACCGCAAGACCAAAATAACTGGATCAAATCTGGACTGGCCATCGTTGCATTGAAATTCTCAAAGTTTATCTCCTCCTCTCTCATAAAGATTCTTTTTAGCCAGCTTGGAGCAGCTTAAAAGAAAATTAAGAAAACAAAGATGCAATCTTGGAGTGACATATCATAATGAGACCTTTCAGTCTCTCAAACTTTCTCATTAACTTGCACCAAATGCAGACTTCAAAAATGACAAAAGGATTTTCTCTCATAGCCCATAAATAGTCTGTGCTTAGAGTATACCACATTGTCTCAATCTTTTTGGCTTATTCCCAAAGCAGCTTCTTCTGGCATGCTACAGTTGATGGGAATGATATTGTAGGAAGAACAAAGTACAATTTTTCCGAAGGAAATAATAAATCTGCTGTGGGCTTTCAAAGCCAGCTAACATAACCAGCAAGTGATTTTTCTTTTTTTTTAAGAAGGTAGGAAGAACACAGATGTTATTTTGGACCTTTAACATCTTAACTATAAAGACATACAAAGTATTTCCCAATGGCTTTTTCCCCTTCTTTTGTTTATTTTCTTATTTTATTTAACTCAAAGCTTTTTTTCATCCTGTATATTAAACATGGCAACATCACATCACAGTTCTGCCAAACTGCCAGTATGGCAGGCTGAACAATTACTGCTGAATATATATATATATATTTTTTTTTTTTAATCAGCTTGTCATTCCACCATTTCATATTTTATCTCCTTAACATATAAGCCCAAAGAAGACATCCAGCTGAAAAGCAACTCTGTCTTTACAACAAAGGCAACAGGCAATACGGTTAGGTTGCTGACATTAGATATCCAGTAAGTTTGACCTAAAAGAGAGAAGCAAAACCCAAGATGTTCTTGACGATTAAAAAAATATGAATCCATTGATGGAATTTAGCTATGAGGGGAAAAAACAGAGAAGTTTGTAATTATTTTTTTACAGCCTAATCAAACAAGGCTGAAGTTGGTGGGAGACTTGCATTAATTCAGCTTCAGTGGACATTGGATCAGGTGCTTAACAAAGTTAGGTGCCTAGCTTCAAACCGAACAAGGGCTCTTCGCTTTGCGCAGGTCAAATGGTCCTAATGAAGGCTGGACCTGTCTCCAAACTAAAAGGTCACGTGCGTGATGATGGCAAAGGGGACAGGTTTCAGGAGATTTCTGCCATTCCCAGAATCCTGCAAAATCCTTTAGGGAAAAATTGCACATTAGTCTTTTTTGGGAATCTGAGACAAAGAGTTGAAGCAAATGTGTGTACACACACTCCTTCCACAGCTTTCTGACCTGGGATCAGTGAAATAATTTAATGATATTCTTTAGAAACACAGACAAAAGGTCAAAGGAGGAGGCTGGAGTTCAACTTGCATGTTATTGTGCAGGTAAGGAACTGCTTTCTTTGCCCAGCCCGTTCATGCCGTCTGACACCGCTTCCGCGGGAAGGAGATGTAATTGCACGTACACGTATTTTTGCGATTACTTCCATGTCATGTTTGCACCACTCTGTTGTGCCTTCTGCTGCTTATAGCTGCACCTGCTTTAAGGAGTTTTTCCCTAAGGGAAGAATATAAAACTTGTTGGTTTAGCCCCTTTTGGTATTTTCTTTTAAATCCATCTCTTTTTTAAAATTATTTTTAAATTTTCTCTTGGTTGTGCTCTCTACCTAGTTATGCTGGAGAGCTGAGAACTTAGATACAGGTATTTCCCTTGTACTTAATTGAGGATCCAACTGTTATAAGTAGCCAGCTATGAATATCAGAAATTATTGGGAATCTTCTTCAGACAATCTCCAGAAAGCTCAGATGTTTTGCACCTGAATGTTTTGGTGCATTTGCAAGCAGAGAGATGCTCCTCATGGATCTTTTACCCAGAGAGACTGTGCTTGATAGCAGTGGGTTTGCTTGCTCCTCTAGAAGGAATGGTGAAAAACCAACCAAACAAAAAGATATAGTTTGGTAATTTTGTGAAAATTCTAGGTTATTTATCATCACACAACCTAGATGCTCCCTAGGTCATATAAATAGGATCTGCAGCGAGTTACTCTAGCCCATCCGCTCTTTTTTTAAATTCAGGGAAGAAACAGAAACGCATGGGTTGGGGGATAGAGACTGCTGTTTTAACAATGATTCAAGTAGGTATTAATACACAAAACAGAGTTGTGGGGTTTTTATTTACCAAACCCCACCAGAAATGAAAACCCCAAGCAGTCAAAAGATCTGGTAGCACTCTCAGAGATGATGGGACATCATGGGGACGGACATCACAGGGACGCTGCGTGGGGGGAAAGAGGGAGGTGATGTGCCAGTCTTCTGTAAATGTACAGCTCCTCGCAAAAGAAATGGCCTTATTATTATCCAACTGGTTAAAACAGTTTTACAGTTTACATCACCCTAAACTAGAGGAACTCTGACCTGTTTGCTTCCTGTCTCTCTACTGCATCCATGAAACGTTTTCAAAACCTTTTCATTTCTTTGCGCGGTGCTTTTTCTGTATTCGCTTACACTGGAGTTTCTAAGAGACTTAGCAAGCAAAGGTGATGCATTTGTTTTCCTTACCCAACGCCAGCAGATACTGCATTTTGCTTTCTATCTTCTCCCTATCTCTTGAGTTGGAGATAGCCGTTATCTTTTCCGAGCAGGTTACTGAAGGAATGAATGTTTCCCTGCAGCGTGCCGGGGAGGTGAAGTGACGCCGCTATATCCCACTACCGACCCCAGGGGTATTGGGAGGCTCAATTAATTACGTTTTGTGCCGTGCTTTGACAGACCCTGATTGAAGGCACGACAGGCATATACAATATCATTATGTTGATGGTAAATGAATTTTAATGTTGTAATACTGCAATGCTAGGCATAAAGAGGAAAAAATAGCAAGAAACCTTCTACTGGGGGGATTAAAGTTGTCAAAAAAACATTAGGAGCTCTCCTGGCAAGTACGGCTGAATACAGGCGTGTGTGTTTGCATTTTCACACAGATCCGAGAGAAAGAGTTAATGCAGTACAGAGCTATCAGGTTCATTTCCAATTTTCCACCAGACTGTAATGAAACGCCACAGCGCCCCAAACCAAACCTCTCATTAGTCTCCTTATTAGTTTTCACTATAGTAAATAAACTAATGGTGCTACCAGCAGTTCATAATAGGCAATCAGGGTCTCTTTCATGCCTGTCACTTTTCTCCTTGCTCTTTACAAAAAAAAAAAACTGTGTGTGGAAAAAAACTTAACCCCCTGTTTATTCCACTAACTCCCTCTTTTTAATTTTTTTCTTTTTTTAATCCTTTATTTCATGGTTCCGTGCTTTTTACGGCTGCCGCTGATCCAGCAGTGCACTTTCTGTGAAGCATCCTTCATCTGGCAGAAAGGCTCCTGTCTATAGTTTCTACGGTTGATACCCGCCTCTGGAATTCCCTTCCTGGCGCAGAGGTGTCTCCTGCCAGAGCCTGGCAGCGAAGGAAAAACACGCCGTAAGTCGTTTGCTAAAGTATTGTTCTTGGTGGGTACAACGGGCACGCTGAAACCATAGTTTATAAATTGCGGAGCGTGTTGTTAAAACATGCCACACACCTTCAATACCTTCTACTAGGAAATACAACATTACGTAGCTGCGTGCGAGTATTTTGGTGGTTGCTACTTGGCTAGAGCTTCTGCCTTGTGTGCCTTAGTGACTTGGCCACCTTGTTATCTTTTCTTTTTTGAACCCAACTCATGTTGTCCATGGGATAAAACCTTACAAGAAGATTTTGGGCATGTCCATGCTTCTGCTGTGGCACAGAACCCTGCCCTGGCTAATTAATCCAGTTTCTCGTCAGGCAGAGGATGGCAGGTCCTTGAGGGTATAGGGATTTCCCCTGTCAAACCATGGATTGTCTTAAATCTTCTGTTCCCCTTCCCCACGCACTTATTTCTCCATGTTATGTTACCCCTTGCCCTTGAAGCACTCCTACTTTTTGCCTCCAGCTTTTCTTTACCTGCCCATCTTTCTGTAAGCCTTACCTCATTCTTTCCTATAATTTTTTCTTGTTTATTTGAAGTATTGAGGTTTTTTATTATACCAGATAGGTGTTACGTTTTGTTGTATTAAGCCATGCTCTCTCAAAGGGATGTCCAAAAGGAATCGTGTTTGAGAGTTGCCATTGAAAATGAAGGGATGCTGAACTGGTATGAAATCCTTTTCTTTTTGAGATTGCTTTGGTGGCTGGGGTGTTAGACTGGATGCAATTAGAACAAATAATTGATCGGGTTTTTCTCTCTCTTCAAGTGATATTTAAACCAGGAAGTCTGAACTCAAATGAAGGATACAAGAATGCCCAGTATGTCCTGCTCTTCATAAAATGCTGTGATTTAATAGTGTGTTCCCAGTTTTACTACTGGGAAAGTAATTTCCAAATGCTAGAGACCAGTAACACCGTAGATATTTACCTTAATTCCCTTTGTAGGACTGGAAAATTCACTCTTGCTGGTATCATAGGAAGGTGCCCATTTAGACTGCTCATTCAGTATCTCTTGAACATTATTAAGTGTTGTTAATTATGTCACTAATTCCACATGAAACCAAGGACTGTTTGGGCATGCAGGAACCTAAGCCATTCATTTGTAACATGACTATAAAACACCGATAGTTTGGAATATGTCTCCAAGCTATTGTCCTTGAGTCTTCTACCAAATAAGACAATTTGGTAGAATAATTTGGTAGAATTTTGCTAGCAACTGAACTTGAATTTTGAAAACTCAATACGCTCAATCGTGTTCCTTTCATGTAAAGTTTAATATCCTTGTCACTGATTTTGAACTTTGTCTTGCTGAGAGTGCTGGGTTTTGAGTGGTGCTTTCTGGGATCAGCGCACAAACACCTCAATTCCCTGAGGTTTGCAGGAAGCAGAAGATAGCTGAAGGGTTATAATTTGGACAACTTCTTTGTGCCAAGACCCTCTGCTGTATCTCCAAAGATGTGGAGATTCAGTTCCCATCAACAAGCAAAATTATCATTATAGCATATCCAGACTTCGGATACCTGGAAGCACTGTCGTGTTTCACCATCTCTTTAAAGTCTTCTTGCCCCAGATGGTGAACAGCCAGGAGAAGGTGGGCTGGAAGGGCTGCTCAGAGGTGTGAAGTGTGCGAGCATCTCTGTCGCCCTGGCTTATGTCCGGCCCTAATTCCACCAAGCCCACCCAATTCCACCATTAACCCTTTACAAAGGTTAATGATTTACTCACGCTTTGTATTCCAGAATCTTGGTCTAAATCCAGGAGGTTATAGAAAATAGGCAGTGTGTCTTCTGGGGGCTGCTACTGCAATAACTGGGCTGTTCTTTCAGGAACACCAAATGCTGGGTGCTCTTGGCAAAGCGTCAGCAAAGATATAAAGGTGATTAAAACTGGCAGAAGGCTTTTAAAAAAGGATATAGCAAAATCTAATTTAGACAGACGTGTTATATCTGATGCTGGTAGTGGAGAACTATAAATAGTAATAATAAGGTAGACTTAATAGGAGAGTTACTGTTTAAGACACAGATGAAAAGAAGTTCGGCCTTGTGCCTAAACTAGACTAGATCATGATGGACACAGAGAATGAAACGATAATAGTCCCGGTTTAGCTATTTTCCCAGTGTTTATGGGGAATTTGCGGAATCCGATCTAGCAGTACTAAGAGCCACAGCTGCACGCTGCTGCTTGTATAAGCTATATGCAGCTAAAGAACCGGCTTTCATGTTCCCCAGCTATAAGTGATCATTCATAAACCACCACAAGCAAGTGGATGAATAAAACGCATTGAATGTTGGCACAGAAACCAAGGGCTGCACTGAAGATACCGTTAAATAGTAATGTGTTTTCATGCCTGGCCAATTAGGAAGCGTCTGAAGATATGTGAAAATTTAAATCTATTTTTACATAGTGCACAAAGGCAGAGGCACAGCACTTAAGGCCCCCCCAACCATTTCTGAAGGAACAGATGTCACTTATTCATTCACCGTAAGGACACAACCGGGATTTGCTATCAACAGAAGTAATGTTGCCGGCCGGTTTTGTCTACGATTGTTAATTCTTTCATGTAATCTTTTAAATTAATGAATTAATAGTAGCTATTAATAGCTGGCCTTTGATGCTTCAGGATTCCCCAGTTTAACTTGGCGTGAGACACCACAGCACGCACTCGGACCGTTCTGGCTAATTGCTGCTCGCGAGCCTGCCTTAAATATCGCATGCCAGTGCTCAAACGCTCAGCAAAGGGATGCACATGATGCTTGGCTGCAGTGAGCAATCCTCCTTAGGAGAAGAAATAAATGTCTCTCACAATAAATCACCTAGCTTTTTTATGGGTGACATCAATTATTTCTTTAATCCTCAAGTCTGTATGGGACTCTTAAACTGCTTTACAGTTTATTTCATAATTTACATAATTTTACGAGTTATTTTAACAACGGTTTTATAGACAAAGTTTCCAGGCTGTTTGAAATAACTCTCTTTTATACGTGCACATACAGTCAGGTGGGTATACCTTCCCTGGATACCGATGGAGTGAGGTGGAATAAATTGATTCATATAAAGCCCTTTTCAATTAGACATTTTGACCTCGTAATCTCCATACAGAAACACGAGGCTTTTGTAACCTTCACGAGACTTACAGCCCGTATAATCCTGATACTGTTGTGGGATTTCTTGCCTGTCCTTTTAAACTTTTCATCTTCGCGATGCCTTGCCGCTCCTTTTGTCTTCTCTTCAGTAAGCTCCTTGTCTGTACTGTTACGATTGGGATGATTCACAAGCACTGAAAGCTCCAGCCAGATGAGTCTACTCCTATGGATGGTATTCATGGGAATAAATATGAAAATGATTACCTAGGTATTATTAAAGCCGATGTGTAAGGCTAGGGTTTTTCGGTGTAAAGGATGGTCTTCGAGCTGAGTTAGGACCCCGGTCCCAGGGTGTTGGCCCTCTGTTAGCAGTGTCTATGCCACTCTTTCAGCCTTTTTTTCTCGTTAGCTGCCCTGAAAAGGAGATTTCTCGCTCTAGCCATTTATTTTGGGGCGTAAGGCTGGCTTACCACCTCAGTCCATGGAGGACCATTGAACACTTGCTGTGCCACAGCAGCTTTACAGCCACCACCTGATGCCATCCGTGAACCCAGCGAGTAAACCCAGTCAGATGCCCTTCCTTGGTCCAAGCAATGCCCTGTATCCAACTGGGACTGCCGTAACGTCCTCCTCGCATGGGCTTCCTGGCTCCTGTCCTCTCCATCCAAGCGCTGCCTGCTCAGCACCAAGCTCCCGGCCTCCACGCCCAGCCCTGACTAAGGTCTTACGCCCAGAGCTGGCATCTGCCTTTCAAATCGCCTGCCCGAGCAGCTCGTCGTCCAAAACACCCAGCAGCTCTGGTCCTGCAGCAGGGCGAGGAAGGGGATCGTGCCCTGCCCACCCAAAGGCTCGGTCCTCAGTCCCATAAAGGCTTTCCTGGGCCTCTGTATTTATTACTTGTTCTGCTAAACCATTTCTCTCTTTCCCGGTCACTTTGTCAAGTCCTCCTTTAGCCTTTACCTGACTTGTGGGATACAGTGGCCTAAGGAGGTCTGCCCTTGACTTCTGGTTTTTTGACCCTGAGTCAGTGCTCCATTATGCAATATTTTTCCTGCAAAACTCTAAGGAATCTTTGAAATGAATATTTATACTATATTAACCCTAAGAAGAAAACACGGACCTCTCCAAGATGCCATGTAGGTAGAGAATAAGCAGTTAATTCAAGACTTGGGTCTGACTTTGCAGCCTTTCCAGTGAGTGAGCAACGGTTATACCAACAGAGCAACTCTTTATAAAACGAAATTATACATAGGAGCATACGCGTGGCAGTGCTCAGAACCCAGAGGACAAAAATACCTTTGGCCGTGTCGGAGAACTCTTTGAGAGCGCTTATATTTTGCAGATTATATTCCCATAAACGTTGAAAGAGGAAACGGGAGCAGCACAGAGCAGGAAAGACCGGTGGTGCCACGCCGGGCTCCCGCCGGAGCCCCTGCCCCCGATTTGTGTTTGGGGAGCGCGGGACGGGAGCGGGGGACAGGTTGTGTAGCTTCTCCCATCAGCAAGAGCGTTCCTGGCTTTATTAGCAGCTTTCAGCTGGCAGCCAATGCTGATTTAATTTAATATGAATGCTTTTTTGATGAATTGTTGCTTAGTCTGTTTTGAATACTTTCTGCATGACTAATTAAAGTACCGAAACGAATTAAATTGTGCTGTTAAACTTTACGCTAGTATGTACAAACAAACGGCTGGTAGTCACGGCTCTTCTTCAGTATTTTATCTAATCTTTGCACTCTCGAGGACAGGGCATTGCTCGTTATCTAAAAGCTACTTAGCTGAGCTAAAATGTGATGTCATGCTTCTCTAAGTACGTGTAGGTATTTATGTTCGGTCTGTTGAGAAACAGACTTGAATATAGTGAGGTATACGTAATTACATTCTTCTAATGATAACAAAACCCACTTGAAATTGGCAAGAGATGAAAACCTGCAGCCTCATATACGGAGTTTTGCTTGAGTAAAGTGTTCCGTAACATTATGCTGGGATAAACCGGCGTGATTCATCGCTGGAAGGACACTCCCAGCTGGAGCAGACAGCAACCCCTCGCTATTGACCCTTGTGAAGAGCGGCATCAGCCTTTCAGAGCGGAAAAGCTGCTGGCAAGAAGGTAACCCCGCAGCCAGGAGTGTCTGTATGTCATATTTGAGTAGCGCTGGCGAAGCGCTCGCTTCGCTCTTCGCGGCGGAGGGCAGCGGCCGTGTCACGCCGTGGCGGGGTGCGAGTCCTCGCCCCTTTTGGCTGCTCTCCCCGAGAGCTTCTCATTCCCCGCGCTTTTGGATTTACGCTTTATTGTCCATAGATTTTTTTTATTATTTTTTTTTTTCTCCTTCCCAAAACAAAGACGACTTGTGTAAGAGAGTAGAATAACAACCTAATTGCTTGATACGTGTATGTGTGCTTGAAATAATCCCGCATCTGATTTTTTAATGAAGCATGAAAGAAAACTAGAGCTCAGCACAATCCCTGCCCAGCGAAGATCCTAATCTTCCCTTTCCAGCAGAGGAGAGCTGCAGCGGGCACGTTCGTTCCATGAACAAGCAGCGTGGCCGGCCCCGGCAGGGAGGTGCACCCCGCCCGCAGCCCCGGGGCCCGCCGCCGGGCCATGGGAGCCGGGCGTCGGTAGAAGGCAGCGACCGGCCGGGGCACCGCGACGGGCCGGGGCACCGCGACCGGCCGGGGGACCGCGACGGGCCGGGGCACCGCGACCGGCCGGGGGACCGCGACGGGCCGGGGCACCGCGACCGGCCGGGGGACCGCGACCGGCCGGCCCCGGGGCCCCGCGTCCGCCGGCGCTGCTGAGGGCGGATGGAGACGCCCTGAGGGGGCCGCCGGAGAACGCGCCCTGCGCAGGTACGCGGCTCCGTGTGCCCTACGGAGAAAATCTCTTCTGTCTAACCTTGTTTTCTGTTGCAGCAGAAATTAAAAAAGCGATCTTCTGAGCCCAAAAGTCGCTTGGGTTGACGTGGAGCCCGGGGAACACCCCGCGGCTCGGGCGCGGCGGGGGCTCGGTCGGGCCGTTCCGCTCCGCGGGTGCCTCAGCCGCCCCGTCCGGGGAGCGGACCCGGACCCCGACCCCGTATTGGCGAGAGGAGCGGCGGGGCCAGCCCCGGGGCGGGGATGGCCGGCGGGGGGGGGGGGGGGTCCCGGCGAGCCCCCACGCGTTTTGGGGGTGACGGCCGGGGCGACAGCACACCCACCCCCCCCACACCCCCTCGCTGCGCGGGCGCGGCGGGACGCGGCCCCGGGGGCTGCACCCCCAACTCCCCGCCAACCCCCCCCACCCCAGAGCCATTATTTTGGGGGGCGGGGGGGCTCCCCTGGCGTGGGGAGCGCGGGGGGCAGCTGGGACCCGGGGCGGGAGCGCCCGGGGAGGAAGGGGCCTCCCGCCGCAGGAGGGTCCGCCCGGGCCCCTCGCCCCCAAGGCGGGCGACGGAGCGGGCAGGGCGGCGGTGTGTCTGCCTGGTCCTGCCCCGCTCCCCGGTGGGGTTCCTGGGATTTAGCAGGAGCCCGTGGGTGTGGTTTTTATTTTATTTTATTTTTTTGGAGGGCCTGCTGATGAAAACGGAGTTCTTTACCAGTTGTTTTCCAAGTAAAAGCGAAGGAAATAATTCCATACGTTGGGAGGCTGCAAAAGAGAACTGCATCGCTGGTGCAAAAGAGCTTCCCGCTCTGCCGTCTCGTTTACAAAAATATCACTATGTAAAAAATTAAGCTACTTCCTTAGACGAAGTTGTGCTTCCAAGTGTAGCCAGTGCATGCGCTCTTTTCTACTAAAATACGCTTTCTTTGGAGGGAATATTAAGTCTCTTAATTATAATTACATTCTGTAGCTAGCGTGATGGAAAACACTAGCTAATATATAAATTACATCACTTGCCAATACAATAGGCAAGCTGTATAATTCTTTCCTACGTCCACGTGATTTCTTTTATATTTTGGAAACTTTTACTTGGTCATGGATATTGACAGGTATGAAAACCTGCCCAAATTGTGGGACGACCTGCAGGAGTATCCGTCGTATTTAATACCGTACATTGTTAGGTGTGTATTTGTTGATTTTTTTTATAGCACCAGAAGTCCAGGCTGCGCAGCGGGGCTGTGGTTCGTCTTTTTTTGTCTAGATGAGATTCGCCGTAAGGCCACGCCAGAGCACAGGACCGAGGGTTCACATGGATTGTGAACTTCCAATGGGCAGAACTGGCACAATATATGTGTTCTCGCTCAGAAAAAAAATATGTTGCCTCAGAGAGCTTGTTCTGTGGAAATTAATGGTAAATAACAAAGATCTCAGTGTGAGCTGGGTGGAGATCCCCAGTGTGGCCATTAACATACCTTTAGAACGATCTTTGTTGAATTTTTTTGCTTTTATCGCTGTGGAAAGCCCGTTTTGCACAGAGATACGACTATCTCGATGCATCAGAGCTCAGGGCCGCTGCTGGAGGTCAGACCGGCTCCTGCCTCCTGCTCCAGCTTCACGGCTGCGGAGCCGCAAGGATTTCAGACCTGCGTCTTTGGCTTTTCTGGCGTGGAAACGCAACGGTGCTGTCCGCTGTGTAACAAGCGCTTAAGGAAGGAGAGCTGAAGTGAAAATGTAGATATTTCTGCTTTGGCAGGCGCTGAGCTTGCAGGCTCCATGCATTGGTAGAGAGGAGGTGTCAGGACGAGGTTTCTTCACTAGATCCGCGTTTGCTTTGCCGTGGAACAAGGTAAAAATAAATCACTGGTGAGGCGCTTACGGATGGGTGATCACTGCAATAATAATAGTGATTTAGCTCGTTAGTACTGCTCAGATAAAATTCCCAACACTCAGCTGATTAGGTATGCAAACACCGAGGACAGGCTTTTAATCAGGCTGGTCCTCGGGTCTAACCCCGCTGCCTCCTGTACGGCCCTGGGAGGTGCCAGCAGGGAGGGAATCCAACCCTTCCAGTTTCCACTGGATTTTTTTAGGCCAGTGCTGAACATAAAAACATTTGAAAAGTCATCCCGGTTGTATTACAGTAGAAGACTTTGCTGTAAATCTAAAACTTTATTTATGCCTCAGTGATCCGCTTGTTTAATTATCTGGCATTCGCGTGTCTGATCTTGAGTCTGATTTCCTCCGACTCCCTGGCGTAAAAGGTAAAGTATAAGTTACAGTGTAGTTTGGAAATAGAATAAATTCTTTTTTCAGTTTTTGCTCATGAGTAGGATTGGGGTTTTCCAATGGAAACCCAAGTCTGAATCCCTTGATTTGTCCAGGCTTCCCACTACCGTTAGAAACTGGATTGATTGGCAAGTATAGGGGTTTAAGGAGTGCTAAAATAATTGCTGTACATCCTTCAAGATGTTATTTAGCCATGTATGAACCTGACCGCAGTAAGCCATAACCCCCCCTCCTCTTCCTGGCCCCCACATTGCTCGTAGTGTCTGTCAAATTGATGTGATGGAATAGGCAGAAGAACTTGCAGGGGTCAAGTGATAAAACAGCCGAGCTTGGGCGACGGTGAACTCTGCAGGAGAGACTGAAGTACGTATTGGCGCAGCTGATGGTCTGGTTCGATAAAGCTCAGTAAAACGTATTTAGTGAAAATGAACTCATTTGCCTTGAAAACAAAGTCTTATTTGAATCCTAGGGTGGCTGCCGTGGTCCCTGGGTAAACCATGGTGTATCTCGATGGCTGATAGGTATCTTCCTTTTGTACGAAGATATTTACTGAGTGAGAATAGCACAAAGTAGGCGGGAAGGTAGAATGGCTGGTACTGCTTTGGCATGCTGAATAGATTTTTGCATTAGACAATACCTTCTTGTGATATCCTTGGTGAGGAAGGACATGAGTACAAATATATCCCATCTTTTTTTCATCTTTTTTTTAAAAATTATTTTGGATTCCATGATTTTTTGGGGAGGATGGGTTAGTTTGAACGACAAGATGGCCTGCTTGTTGGAAAGCCTTCTTTCTCCTATAAAGTGAATACTTCCTCATAGTTTGCCTTGTTGCCAGGTCTTACAATAGCTGTAGTAGACCTTAGATGCCCATTTTTCCCCGGTGAATTTACTGTGTTCTTTGTTGTGTGGTGTGACCTACTCAGAGAGGAGCGTAGTTCTTATCCCTCAGTCGCCATATGTTCGCAGCAATAATCATCGTTTCCCCTAAGTGCCAGTATTTGGTCTGTAGGGCATCCGCGGTACTTTATTGTCTCTGATACAGTTTTTATAAAGCTGCTGTGGAAATTGTGAGGGTTTCACGGTAGAGATGTATATATGTAGGCGGGACTGCTTCATCACGGACCATATATCATCATTAACTTCTTAAATATTTTTAATATTTATATACCAAATAAAATCACGGTTTATCACTTGGTACGTGTTAAAAAAGGGAAAAGTTCTTTATAAACGGTGCTGCCATTTGTACGTTGCACAGCTTTGCGCCTACGTGATCGCCGGTTCAGACCCTTCTTTAGTGCAGCAGGGCGTGATTCGGTCTGAATCCACAATATTGCTATTTATTTGGATCACAACAGTGCCAAGGCAGGGCGTTAAGACTGGGTCTCTCTGAGAAGGGACACTGCAGATGCATGCAGCAGGAGCTGCGCCTCGTGCCAGGAGTTTACTTTGCTGTAGTACCCGGAAAATTCTTCATGGAAACCTTGAAGTTCAATGCTGGGATGTACTTAGGATGAGGACATAAAATATCCTGCGTGCTCCTCCGTCGGCATGTATTTCTGAGTAAGCTGTTGCGGGGGCTTGCCTTGCTGCCTTGCCTGGCTTTATATAAACAGCCAAATATGCTATATAAACTGCTAAATATGGTAGGAAGGGATGGGAGGATTAGAGTCAAATATAACTAAAAGTTTTATTGTGTCCTTTTATGTGTTCATATGGTATATAAAATTCCTGGTGCATTCTCTTTACATTCTAGGGGGTTTATCTGACCTTCCCTTCTTTTCCTATGCAACTGCCTTTCCTTTAATAGAATTACATAGATTTCTGTCATCGAATTCTGCCTGCAATTACTTTCAGTAATCAGTCAACCTACTGCTTTTGTGTGTACCTGCTTTCATCCCATTAGCTGTTACACAGACGAATTACGACTTTTAGGTAGTTGGCTGACTAACTGTCGGATGATTCCTTTGTATACTGAAGGTATTTGGCCGGCAAACTGTTAACGTAAATATTTCAGCATCAGGCGGGTTACAAAATTACTGGGGTTTGTATTGACAAGGATGTTTCCATACTAAGGGATATGCTGTGCAAAAGAAGAAAAGTATGTAAACAGATTAACAGACCAAATTATTGAGATTCAGAAATCAGTTTCTAGTGCAGTGAATAAAATCATCCTGGAAAACTGGAAGTCACGCAAACAGGGTATTTTCCTGGTATTTTATATTCAGAAATGCTGCATACTCATGACCTTGCCTGATTTCAAGCTTATTAGATATGACTATGAAGTGCCCAAGGGCAATTAAAAAAATTCCTCAAAACAAAAAAGCTTTTTACAGGAATTTATATGAATTGCTGCTGTGTTAGTGTTTGATTTTTTTTTTTAAGCCCCCCCAATAGCTGGAAACTGCTAACTCCAGTGCCCATTCCCTTTCACTGTTATCATTCCTTTATTCATGGAGAGATTTTCAGATTAAATCACTTCGCGATGCAAGTCCACGCTGTTTTCCAGCACTGGTACTGAAGCGCCATGGGGGTGATTACAGCTTGTTGTCCTTTTATGCCATGATATTCACAGTACTGTTACGGAAATCAATGTTTTTTTGTCTGGGTGGTGGCGGGAGGGGCCTGACAAGCTCATTTCAGGAGTTTAATCAGCTGTAGGATGGATGTTTTTAAGTCAGTAACGTGTGTCTGCAGCTGTGCTTTGGAAGGTAAGGTAAAGGTATGCCATAAAGGTTTCAGTCACCTGAAAATAAGGCTGGTAGGAAGGAGAAGGACAATCAAACAAAAATATTCTTCACTTAAACCACTGGATTTTTCTTTGCCAGCTCCAAGCTTTCTTGTGCAGATTTTCCCTTGTTTGTTGTTTCATATTGACGTGCGTGATTTTTGAAGTAAACGAAGTAGATTCAGCTAGGTTACTTTTCAGCTGTTATTTTTGCATAATTGGATAAAAGCTAATTTGAGCAACTGTGTGTATAACCAGTTTCCCAAAATAGCGCTGATGTGAGTGGAAACAATAGCTCTTGTTTCCAGAATAATGGAAGTCCTTGATAAAATTTTAGTATCTTAAGATACCGCTCTGTGCATCTGTTGCTAAAGTCATACGGTCTCATGGGCTTCCACCCACCAAAATGCCAAGGAGCAGCAGTTTAATTTCAGCATCCCAAATAAACTCGAACCTTTTCATCTGGCGCTCGCCTTTCCGGTGAGTGCATGCGCTTTCTTTGAACGCAATAGGCAGAAACAATATCCGATGGGGTGGCCAGTGATATGTTGTGATATGTTTAACTCTGTCTCATGCATGTTGTGAGGGATGAAACACGTGATGCTCATGTTTGTTTTGGAAAGGCTTCCCTGAATTACAGCGATGCTCACTTTGTTTGAGTTGATCAGTAAAGTGTGTTTAGGCAGAATAATCGGTTTGATAGTTCTGATGTGCACGTGCAGTTGATATAGACTTGATTCATATATGTTGTATAAATACCCGTCTCATGGTATTTGCTGGAGTGTCGCCACGTAAGGTTTACGGCACTTCTGTAGGTCTAAATACATGAAATAAAATAGACCATTTGAATTTTCATAAACAAGGCAAACCTTCAGATGAAGACGGTTTTGACATGCGCACTAGTGGGTTTTCATGACCAGTTTGGCTAATACTGTTATTGTGGTATTGGGCATGTTTAAATATTTAATGAAGTTTAAGTTATTTTTACATGTTTTAATTTTACTGCATCTATTGAGCTCTTTGTCTTTGTGGATGCTGATGATCAAAAGCATCCTCAGACTTTTCCGGCCTTAAATATTTAGCCAAGGGAGTTTGTTTTCGTGGGATTCCTGTGTTAATATAACAAGAGTCTAAAGCTAAACCAGTACAGGGCTGGATTTCGTAGAAATCCCTACTGGTTTTAGAGCACTCTTTCCAGACAAACATTTGGGGCTAAACTGCCGAGGAAGCAGATGCCAGTCTGCAGATATTAAGAGTTAATATCTCTTGAGATGTGTTCATTCTCTTAAGGAGCTTCCAGCCCCCAGCGAGGCTTCGTGGGAGCGAGATAAGAGGGGCTGGCGAGGGTGGTGGCCAGCGCCTTCGGTCAGGGGGTCGAGCAGCGCTGGAGGAGCGGGTGAGCGTAGGGTAGGGATACGGATACGTCTGTCTTGTGTGGAGCCAACTGTAAACGTTGAACTTGAACCCTGTGTCATTGGGATAACGGCTGTGACTTTGGGTAGGTTTACGTAGCTTCTGAACGAGCTCATTTGGCGGATAATAATTGCGGTGCTTCAGAGCATCCAAGGGAGTCAACTACAAGAAGTAGTTTGGGGGGAGTGAAAATTTTATTGATTCCTCCCAGCCCAGGAAGAGACTAAGTGTCCTTGTCCTCCTCTCTGCTGAATGAGGAATGTCTGTGCACGCATATATGTGTGTGTGTGTATATATATATATTTGCTAGTTGGTCTTCAAGGATCGAAAAAATTTTAAAGTTGTTTTATCAGCATCGGGCAAGCTGCTATGTAAGTATGAAACTTTCATTGTTATTAAGTTTTTTTCAACAAGAGTTTAGCTTGCTTATGCCAAACTGTACAGTTACTTTAACATAGAGTACAGAGTTTTTTGTGGTTTTAAAATGTTTTTAAAATTCTTATCGTAATTTTCTTATTTTTTCCCAGATAAAAGAGGTTTTAAACAGCTTCTACCTCAGTATACCTTGGTTCTAGATCTGGTATTCGAATGGCACAAAGGAAAAAGACTTTCTCATTGGTTTTTGTTCTTGTGAGCGTTTTTCTGTGGTACTGCTTTATTGAGCAAATTTCAGTTCAGGCAGTGAAGAGCTTTGTTAAACCAATGAATTTTTACCCACAGGGGTAGAATTTTATATACGCTAAAATACTTTCTCTGGGAATAACATTTGGTGTTATTGAGTTTGGTGTTCAGACAACAAACCTCTGGCTTTCTGGAACAGGTGAAATAAAAACCTTTGAGTATGACCCAGTTTGACAGCAAACTAGCCAGCAACATGCATTGCCCCAAGTAAACCATGAGCCCCATGTCTGATGAAGCTTGCTTTCTTACGGCTTTGTGTCTTATGTTGGTTTGTGGTTTGTAATTCAATTTTTTCCATGATCAGGGGACCTGAATGTTTTCTCTGTTTCTTTCTCTGTTGGGTTTGGGGGTTTTTTTTGTTTGTTTTTGGGGGAGGTTTGGTGGTTTTTTGGGTTGGGGGTTTTTTGTGTCTAATGAGGTACGAATGCAAGCGGCAGTGTTTCCTTACCTGAGGCACTTGGAGGATGTTTCCAGTGTGTGTTCACTAATTTCCCAGCCTCTACCTCCACGTCCAGCCTGGCCGAATGCCACCGATGGGTCTGAGCATTGCTTTGGATGGAGAAGGGAGCAGAAAGGCATATAACGACACACGCTCCCGTACGATGGCAAAAGCCTCCTTTCCCTAGGAAATCATGCTGAAGATGGGATCAAAAGAAGAAGGATGATAAAAAAGAGAGAGATGCAGTTAACATAGACTGCATCAGGTTGCTTTTCTGCCCATCTCCGGTGAAAGGGTACAAAAATGGTAGGGTAACCATTGGGGGACTCAGCGAGTGCATTGACTGGTGGTGGGATTTGAGGTGGGAAATCCTCGCATATGGAGCTGGGTGTTGTTTCCCTCACCTTGAAAGTCTCGTGTCATTAAAACTTTTTAGCATTTCTAATAATATAAAAACACTTATTTCCTAGCTGGCTCTTAAATGCCTTTTAGTGGATTAGTTTGAATCACATCAACTAAGAGCTTGATCATCTGCCAGCCACTAGAGTTGGGCCAAAGCTTTGTAAATTAATGAGCTCAAGGTGATTAGTACAGGTTTTGGTGCTTTGGACCATGCACCAAATCATTGCCATGCAAGGTGTGTCTGGCTGTACGTCTGTCACTTCTTTTTTTTCCCCTTTTAATTCTTGTGCTGTGAAGGAGTTTGCCTGGCTTGGCAGTCAAAATAAATGTGAAGGGCTCTGTCTGATGCCACTGAATGAAAATTATATTGACGTTCCAAAAAGTAGGATCAACGTTATAACCACTGCTTTGTTATAGAGACGCTTATTGCTACGATAATTCTTACTCTGATCTCGATTCAAGACTGGTGTGTGTTTAGCGGGTTGTATCTGGTATCCATTCACAGGACATGTTATGGGAAGAGGTTTTAAAGTCTTGCAGCAATGCTCCTGTGCTGCTATGGTGAATGGACAAATGTCTTTGTACAAAGGTGTTGGTACATCTATGGAATAGAGCTGCAGAAAGCTACACAGAGCTCCTGCGGACACGAGCGCATCGTGCTGATTAACTGTTGGCTGTCAGTCAGTCAAGGAGAGGAACTGAGCTGTTGCTGTTACCCAACAGGGAAGTTCTGGCGATGCCTTTAGCACATGCATTTTCTGTAGAATTTTTAAAAAATATAGTAACTTTCGGTAAAATGTAGCTTTCTTTGTAAGCAGGAAAAACTCTTGCATTTCATAAGCTCTCAGACAGCTTCAGATGATGGAAAAATGACGTGCACTGGATATCCAAATTCACTCTGGCATTTGTGGCGCAATGACCGTTTGATTTGGCAATGGAGGCTCACCTTCCTGAGGCTCGTCCCATACCTGCTTGCTAGCTTGCACACAGCATCTTCAGGAACAGAGAGCTCTTCCACACCGAAAGCCATTTAGTCGATTTTTGTCCCCGTTGGGGAGTACTTGATGACTGTGTTCGTTGATGCCAGCCTTTGTCTTCACTCTGTTTTTCTCTCCGACATAATTGCTTTTCTGAGATCTTTACAATCCTCTTCTTTCCACGCATGTCTGAAAACGGTTTACATTTGTTGGATATCATAAGCTTTCTTGAGGGAGGATTATTTTCAAGGTGATTTGTCTTGAAATGATTGCATGTGCTTTCAGCAGCTGTCAACAGCATCTGGCAGGGCTGGACCACAAGTTACCAGTCTTAGCTAGGTCTGTCTGAGCACCATTAATTTGTTGGATTTTTCACATTATTCTCAAGCGTTTCAAGTAAGAATTTAATATCAGCTTGCTCTTTTCAAATCCAAAATACCTGCAGATCTGTGTCAGTTAACTTGGTATTTCTCAGGGAACTTTGTCTTGCAACAGTTCCATTAAAATTGGTTCATTATTCAGGGGTGGGGCTGTAACTGTGGTCTGTAGTGGGGCACTAAGTCTCCTTGTACCTCTGGGAGGTGTAAGTATATTTATTTTGTCAGTCCTTGGTTGCCCCATCTCCTGGGGTTCAGGTCCATATTGTCGGACTCACCGGACACGGGAGATATTTGGGGTCCGCGCATGGTTGTTCATGCAGCAGCCGCCTTGCGCTGCTTGGCGGCTGGAAGAGCAGCTAGGTGCCGCTGAAATATTAGAAAAGTCATGTCCCATGGGCAGACCCTGCAAGACATGAGACTTGGCTGTATAATACAGCACTTCCTGTGTCACCTGAAATTTTTTGGTCCTCTGATCCTTAAAATGACACACTGGGATTGCTAAAAGAAAGCATCACCATCACCAGATCTTGGGCCATCTTTCACTGCCACTGCTGAGCCCAGCTCAGGCTGCGTGAGATGAACCTACCAAACCTGGTCCTTCAGGGGTGGCATCTTCCACGATCGATGCTCAGGGACTGTTGGGTGATAACAGAGTGTGTTTGTGCAGGTAAAATGTTGTTCAAGTTAAGCAGCCATTGGCCTTGGCGTGAATTGTAACATCTACTTTGCAGATTCTCTCCGAATCTGACCCATAATCATACTCTTGATTTAATTGTGGTTAAAGCTCCCGGGTGTCTACAGCTATCAGGGCTGGTTGGCAGTGGTGTTAAATTAAGATCCAAATGATTTCTCGTAATTCAAAACAGTGACTCCTCTGTCTCCAGTTGGGGTTTGAGGTTATGTCTTCTCCCCCATGCCATGTGCTCCACATCTGGGAAATGAGCAGCTGGGCAGGAATGTCCTGTGGTGGGCAGATCTGAGCTGGTGGTTCGCTGCCTGCCGCTGTTTTGAAGTCTCTCCGTCTGTCTGCGCTGACTTAAATATAGCCACATTATGTAAGAGCCCACACTGTATTTTGTTCTATGCGTGTAGAAGCTGATAGTGTGATAAGATGGTAACTGTGCCTTGAGTTGGACATATATATTTCTATTAACCCTGAGGGCAGCGTTGTAAAAGTGCTCTTTTGTTTCCAGTTTAGCACAGGAAGCTCATTTTGGCTTCATTTAATATTACCACTCAAACTGGCGGGGAATCAGAAATTTAGTTACATGACATCATATCTCTGGCACAGCAGCATGGCTTGGAGCTGCATAGAAACCAACCCCCCTGATACTAAATCAAAAATGGAAATATCTGAGCGAGTCTGTCATAACAAGAGAAGGTTGTATGGCATGTTTTTTATTTCTAATCTTCTGCTTCGAGAAGAAAGACTAAATTTTCTGAACTGTTGCAATGATCTGGATACCAGAGTATAAGCAAGCACAGGGGCTGAGGTTACGGGTTTTGTGCTCTGGGGATGGGTGCCTGCCCCGTCCCCCCCCGCTGCTGTCGGGGCCGAAAATTCGCCTGATCTCTCGGTGCGGTGCCTCCGCTTTGGCCTGGGTCTGCCCATTTACTGCAGAATCGTAATCATGAAGATTGCATGTGTTTCGACTTAGGCTAAAAAAAAAATAATAAATTACGCTGGCAGATAAGAACATGTAGGGGTTTAGCTTGCAAGAGTTGTAGCTACTTTGTTTCTGGTGTAAAATTGATTTTATTTTTTTTTTAGCCAAAAGAATATAAAACAAAGACTTAAACCACTGATTATTTTGTTTTCTCAGGTGAATAATTTTCATGGCTACAGTGTGCAAAGTGTTAGGCTTTTATAGGGGGTGAGTCTGGAGGAAACAAATCCCTGGTGGAGGGGTGAGACCCTTTTTTTGCTTTCCTGTTAGTTTTATTGCATAGGGGAGAGGGCATGGATGTGCACAGAGAGTAAATATAAGAGCAGACTCTACAAACTTCTTTCTCTTAACATTTTTATCATGAGCAATGTTGTGGGTTTTTTTTTTTCCCCTCCACAGGAGCATCCGTAGAGCAATAGGTGTCAGCTTGTTCTGGAGGAGTCGGCTCTGGTGCCCGTCTTCCTTGTAAACAAAGCTGTAGCAGAAAGAGCAGACACCTGATCAGACGTGGAAACCTGTTTCCTAATTAATTCCTGATGCTTCTCACGCTGCTGTATAACTTTATAAGGAGTTCAGAGAGATACTGTTCCCCTGGTTCGGGAGGCTTGGTTACTGCGTGCCTTATCCTGCCGTATCTCGCCAGGCCTAGATTTCTTCGGTTACCTGTCCCCTCTCTGCAGAAAGGTATATTTTTAAAAGAGCTTGTTGTATTGTGAGGGGTTTTGTACGCTGCAGACAAGGGACCTGGCTGACGGTGGGTGAGAGTGTGATGATTTCTTAGTGCCAGACCCGACGGCACTGCTTTGGCTCCAGTGCTTGGATGAATGGGATGTGAGCAAACTACTTTAACCGTGTATTCATAATTGTGGTGCTCGGAGCTGCGGCTGCAATTATGAGCTTATGTGTGAAGCTGCTGTGGGTGTAGGAGGTGCCAGGTCCGGGTGGGTGCTGCAGCTCTGTGGGAGCACGGCTGAGCTGGCACCAGTCTTCGCTCAGGCTTTGTGGGAGGATTTTCATCTCGCCATGAAAAGCCCTATAGAGCAGGTATTTGAGGTCAGCGGAAGGTTTTCTTGCTGACCCAATGTCATTGCGTCCCGCCCCAGCATACCGCAGGAAAACAGAGCAGGTGAAGTGTCTTCTCGTGGGAATTTCTGGTTTCCACACTTTTTTGGAGTTGGCAACGCTTTATACTTAAATGTAGAAGCAAACCCTGCAGACTTCCACCGAGAGGAGCATTGAGGGTGTAATCACTGAGATAACCCCACATTTTTCAGTGTGTGCACTGCTACCAGTGATCCCTGCGTGCAAATGTCGGCCTGGAGCAGGAGCTGTGTGTGCCCACGAGTGCCCGTGCCGTGGGCATCCTTGCACGGTGCGGTCTTGGCCGCCGCCTGCTCGCGTGGCTCTCCCAGATGATGCCCGGGCACGATGCTGGGGCTAAGGAGGGCCACGCACCGCTATCACTGGCCACCCCTTCTTGGCTTTCTCTTGGCCCACTTTATCTGTGGGAGTAGGTGTAGCCCCCATGTATTGGGGAGTGCAGAATCCATGAGCAAAGCTTTCTGTTGACATAACAGTACATATATATGTGTGTGTGTGTATATACACACACACACATTTATATATACACACACCTTGAATTATATGCTTTACATAAGCTTAAAGAGAATAATTTACTTGCTGCACAGGTACTAGCCATTTATTGAAAATATAGAAATATGTGAGAGAGACATCTCTGGATAAGCATTAATTTTTTTTTTTTTAGCCCAGAACTCTTAACCCCACTGAGTTATTTAGGGTGACTAATTATTGGAAGTGGGATCTGCCAGTGAAGGAATCACGGGTAATGAATTGGTTTTCATAGTAAAAAAAGAAGGAAACAAATAGGAAAGGGGAACAGGAGTGGGATGACTTTTCAAAAATTATATGGAAAGATTCAAGATACCAAAGGGGAAGGTTCCCCGGTCAAGGTTCTCTGGTCCTTTGGAGGTGGCAGGTGTTGGGGTGAACGGGCAGCCGATGGTGAGCCTCACTCACCGGCTTGGCACTGTTTCGTCTCGCCCCTGTGGCCCCTGCCCAGGATTATGATCGATAATCACTGCAACCAGCAATGACATGCTGGCACGTGCTAACGACGGGCCTTGGTTTCTGAGTATCACCAGAGTTGACTTCACTCATGAGTTGTATGGAAACGGTCAACCGTTCGTTGTGGTCAACCGAAAGTGCCTGGAGCTTGCAGCAAGGTCCCCAGTGCGGTGACTTCCCTGCCGTGCTGCAGAAGCTGGGGCTCTTCTCTGGACGTAACAGATTTCCATTGCACTTCCCATGGTGGAATTTTATCGGATAATCTTGCTGTCTCTTTATAGTGCTGGTTTGCTCCATAATAGAGTCTCGCTTTTTATAGTTCTTTTTTTAGTGTCTTTCTGGCGTTGGTAGTTTGAAATCTTTACAGCTAGTGCATGTTTTACTTAAAAGGAGAACAGAAATGCCATTTTTTCTTTAGTTAGGACCCAACATGGATTTAAGCATGTAGATGGGTTTACAGCCAGTGACTTGTGACATAATGAGACATTATGGAAATTAAATCAGTCTTTCCGTGCCAAAATGTGTACCTGTTGGTGAGTATGGTGGGGATGATCCTAGATGTTGTCGAGTAATCTGTATTTTATCTATAATATTCTTGGAAAGGCCATCATTCCCTGTAAGAACCTTGGCCCGATTTAATTTTTCATGAGGTCTCAATTACATATAAAAGAGAAATTAACTAAAATAGTGCCATAGAAAGCAATTTGGAATTCCTCTCATCAGACATGTTCTCATGTATCCTTTGGACCAGTAAGATTTTTGAATTTTCAGCCCATTTGCTAGTTAGTTTCTCTGTTGGCTTTAGGGCATAAACTTCTATCATACTTTATTCTAGGCTGATTTAAATTTTTTTTTTCAGGTTTTCAATGATCTGTAAAATCTTTCAAATAGGCAGTTCTTACTAGTGCTTGACTTATTGTCTGGATTTTTTTTTTTTTGTCTGTCTTTTCAAATAATGGTGTGGGCCACGTTTGTGGGCCTGGTTGTGCTGTCAGCTGTATGTCTTGCACAGCAGTGCTGGCTGTGCTGACCCATGGGCCATGCTTCGTTAATGCAAAGGAGCCTTCAGCCTTTTGGAGGAGGTTTCTCCATGCTTAGGGAGGTCTTTGCTAGGAAAGAAGTATAAAGAAATATAATGATATTGGCCTAAGTGGGAAAGCAAAACTGTACAAAGTTTCGGTTCAAATGTTTTAAAGAAAATGGTTTTATTTTGTCTTAAATACTCCTTTGTCTTCGTTGTGGTAAAAATATAGCAGTGTTGTGGCTATGAGTGTGGAGTGTCTTTGCTAGGAGCCTATTTTCTCCCAAGGCCGGAGGAAGAGATGTCCTCTCAGGCTCATTATTTATAGCGGTATATGCTTACTGTCAGCATTGGAAGTAATTGTCAAAAAAGGTCAATTTTAGAGAAATTAGTAGATGAAGAGCAGTGTATTTTCAAGTCAGATCAACATTTCACTGATCAGACATGGATTCCTCAACAAGTTGGGGGTAGGACTGAGAGTGGAGATCAAGTCTAATGAAAACCAGTAAATCATGGTCTTCCAGCAGTGAAAATGTCAGCGGTGACGTAATGAAAGCTATATATTGTGGCCTGTGGAATGCCAGATGATTCATGTGTGAAAATTAAGCAACTGGTTAAACTGGGGGGGCACATTTTGAAAACTACGTCTGCTTTTAGCATGTTCTGTAGGTAAGTGTTTAAGGCAGATGAGTTGGAGCATGATTTTGAGGTATTCTTCAGCTATGCTGGAGATAACATCTCTTAGCTGGCAGACACTTGAATTACTGAAGGTACTCCATAAACACTCTGTACCTTGGGAAAGTGGACTTTCTAATGCCAAGATGATGAGGCATTTGGATCTAGCAACAGGCACAGCAGATGAAGAGATAAACGAAGGAGCAGAAGAGCCTGCAGTGAAGCTTGATCTCCAGGAGGTGAGAGGTTTGATGGAGCAGATTGAAGGTGGAGCAGGAGGAGGTCTGCCTTAGCTCCCAGTTGCTGATATTGAATACACTATTTAATATCATATATAATATTTGCCATCTGGTGAACTAATGATATTAAAGCATCTCAGCTGAATGAAATGGACAGTGGCAGAGATGACAGTGCATGGAAAGGTGGTGGGCGGAAGGTGTTGACAAAGGTGTCAGGGCAAACGCACGAGGCATCAGGGTGTGGGGCTGGTTACAGCTGAAGGCAAAGGGGGGATGAGGATGTCAAAACCCCGCAGAGGCTTCCTGACCACCCTGCATGGGAGCCTGCCCCAGCTGGGCTTATCAGAGGCACAAGACCGAAGGGGTGACAACTCCTATGTTGCAGAGATGTTCCAGGATGGAGGGAGAAATTATTTTTTGAAGTTTAAAGTTCAACTAATACCAAGTAGAGGTTATGTTTTAATTTGTGTACTGAAGATTGGTAAAGTTGCCAAGCAATACATACTGACCCAGTGTGACCAGCTGCAAAATGACCTATGGGGGTGCCTGCTCCAGTTTACCCCAGTGAAGCAAGTCAAGAGAGACCCATACCTGTTTGTACAGCTGTGCCTCTGCGAGAGCGGGGCTACAGAGGCAGGACAGCAGACCCATTAGCTTCTGCATTTTCCTCATTTTCTTATAGGGTGAAGTGTAAAGAGACGACGTAAAATTGTTCAGCGAATGTGGTTTTTCTCTCCATCCTGGACAACCCAATCTCTTCACACCTCAGCTCCTGTTCCTTTTCTCTGCTGATCTCAGGCAACGTCCAACCCTTCGTCCTGGCTCCCAGGCTCTTGCTTTAGTGTGCTTCACTCTCCTGATTTTTGTTTGTTTCAGTTTTATTACCAGAACCAGGGTTTACCTGTTACTGTGGGCACCGGGTGGTGGTCCCGTGACTCTCAGGATCTAGCCCACCAAGTCTTCCTCTAACGTCCCCAGTGGTCTTCCTGCCCCCTTTTCCTCTTAGCCCTTTTTTAGGTAGCTTTATTCATGTATGCATTATTTCTGCCATGAGACGAAATGAATGTATGAATATAATTTTGTTATTTTGGGAAAATATCAGCTAGCCAGGCACCGTAGTTTCAGGGAGATTCACTTTTTCTATCCTTGTGCACTGTTGTTATTTGAAGCTAACCATGAATCGACACAGTAAATAACCGACAAGCTCCAGGTAATTATTTCTGATGGGTTAACATAACGATTGGAAGCAAAAAATAAACCACCACAAAACAAAACAAAACAACCCAGCAAAAACAACCAAAAAATCCTTTTCTGACATTGCTTACAAATGAATAGGTCTGTTTTTGTGAGAAACCCGGGAGGATGAGAGCCTGGTTTTGTGCTAGCAGCGATTCTAGCGCAACAGTGTTTACCTCTGTGCAGTATCTTGATTTACTGTTATTAAGAAAGAACAAATATAAATATATGCATTAGCTTTATGACATGGTAGCAGATAATTAGTGATCATGGGAATGTTTCCCTGTTTAACCGTGTCATATAACAACAGTATTTTTGATGAGAAAGTTGCATTATGCCCGTATCCTTGCTTATGCCATTTGTACGCAGTAAAATGGAGGAATGATTGACAGTGATTAGCTAGAAGTGAAATGTAGGGAGGGTACAGAGCTTGTATGAAAACCAAATGAAAAATTAAATGCACAAGGAAACTGGTGCAAGAGGGAACGAATATGCCTCTGCTTTAGCCCTGGAGTTTTCTGCCTACAGTTAATTCACTTTATAAGCGGTTGCCTCCAAACTGAGCTCTGAACAGCAAAGTGCTTCCGATCACTTGAGCTTCAGAAAGATGAATTAAAACTCGCATTAATTCAGCTATTCAGCTTGCGTTATGAATAGCATATACCAAGGTGCAGCAGACGATACCGCTCTGGCAGACTCCGTTTCAGTCGGATTGCAGGGCAAGTTCATCTGTTAATTGTAATGGCATTAACAAGGGCGCGTGACTATTGCAGAGGAGCTTTCTGTCAAAGCAGAGGGTAAAGAACTTTCTGTAGGAAGGCAAGTATATACTGCTGCTCCGCTTCATGGGCCACGTATGTGCAGACACGTACCAGGGAGCACCCTGAGGTTTCCATCTCAGAAACATCCGCCGAAACCCAACGGTGCAGCGTTGGAAGCCTGAAACGGTCACCGGAGTGGTGGCTAAAATGAGGATGGCATTTTATAGCTTCCCATCATGGTGGAGATGATAGTTTTCTTTTAATTGGCTTTTTTTTTTTCACCAACAAGTTAGAAGAATAAAGGAATTGCGTGGCTTTTTCTGGGAGGAGAAGTGCCAAATAATTAATTGGCCATTGAATTCAAGTAACACTTGAAAGTCTTATGAAGCAGAGGGGGGGTTGTTTGTTTTGGGTTATGCTGGGTTTTGTTTTTCTGGAAAAGGTATTGAAAATCTGAATGAATTAATGATGGTAGTGTTTGTTTACTCCATGGATTAACTAGACAGCTGAAAGAACACTAATTAGTTCTAGCTGGGGTTTCTTTTACATGACTTTAATGATATGTAGCTTTTCTAATGTTTATACCAAATAAAATATGCATTAAAATCAGAGGGATGGCAGTGGACTAACTTTGAGAAAAGCTTTATGAGAAAAGTATTTGAATTTCAGTATCACATGATGGAAATATAAAATCAGATTAATTTTGCTCTTTTAAGGTAACTAACTATGGAAATTTCTGCAAAGAGAGATTTCCTACGAAGTCTGTTGTAGTCCTTGTGGAGCAAAGGGTGGCAGTACAAATAAGAAAATAGTGCAAGAGAAAGGTCTTATTTATTTGATGCACAAACCAGGTTTTGGATACCACCTCTGACTCGGCTAGATGTGGACGCACACAAACATGAGCTACTTTTTTCTACCAAGAGAAAAATGAGAATGAGATACTTATCTAAAGGATCATTGTGCGAGGCTTGGGTCGTTGTTCATTAAACTTTATGTCGGTGCCGAAAGCGTATAGCTGGGAGCAGTCAGCCCATTCCCAATTATTTCCCTGAGGGTTTGCTGCTGCCATCGGCGCGGCGTCTTCTGCAGCTCAGTTTGAGATGTGCTCTTTGGAAATGAGCAAAAGCAGACGTGTTGTCCTCAAACGTGTCCCCTCCCTTTGTGGCTTGCCGGGATTTTCGATGCCTTGTGCCAACGGGAATTCACGCGTGGGTCGGGAAATAAAAAATGGGATGAACTTCGGGTGAACTGCCAGGGCAACGGAGCCCTTCTGCAGCCTAATCTGTGCGGGTCTGGGGCTGGAACAATACCACCTGGTGTTCATTAACTACTACACAAATACGTTAAATTGTGGAAAAAACATGGCATTACAGTGTGAATGGGCAAAGCAAGAGAGTTCATTAATATCTCACCCGTTGTGAGGAATAGTAACGGCCCAATCCTGTTTACACTGATTTTGGTGAAAAAGCTCCGTTTCTCTTCTGCAAGGGGAAAGCTCAAGTTTTGAATTAGTTCATAACAATAAAATCTCATTTCCACAATATCGTGTTTTCAGGGCTGATCTCTGAACTTCTACAAAGCTCGCTTTGGGTCGATGCCGAGCAGTCTGTGACTCGGTGCCTAATCTAGCATGTCAAATGTGCGGGGTGATGTCCGAGAAGAACTGTCACAAATCGCTCTGGAGAGCTGAGGGGGAAGGCATCAGCAGAGCGAGGACACAATAGTGCAGATTGATGTATGGTTTTATTAAAGCACAGTTTGTTGCATGACGGGCAAGCGTTTTGGCTCACTCTTTAACGTCTTCTGCAGTGTTTAATACAAGAAGTTTCTTGTTGTCAATACTTTTGGTACAAAAATGCTGGAAATACTTGCAGGAAAGTGGAAAAAAATAAGTTTTTTGAAGAGCGTTTGAAGATGCTCTTTTCACCAATTAGATTTTGGGATGTCACGAAGCTGTTTTTTTAATTCGGCCCAGGCATGCTTGGTTAATTGGGTAGAACTCATTTTTGTAATCAGAAGGGTTCGGTGCTTTGGCTCTTTGCTTTGGTCTCTCCCCAATTATTCTGTGTAACAGTCTCCTTTCACAGCCAGAGCCATAATCCTGCCCATTCGAAAACGGCAGGTTTGTTTGGAGACCTTTTTCCACAAAATCCTACCAACCCTCTCTTGCAATTTTTTACAACCTGAAATGTTTGTTGCTGTAGCACAAATAGACTGTTCGGTGAGCTTACCCAGGACTGACCTCGGGCTAAGCAGTCGTTCCTTTGATCCTTTAGAAATACTGAGTTTGTGCTGATGATCTTCCTGGTCTCTAGACTGTCCCAATTTTCTAGACTTAATAAAAATGTAACCTTAAAAGCTTAGCGGACCATCTCATTCTTTTAAAACTGCTGTGTATATGTATGTGCTAGCCTGGTACATAGACTAGAAAACTATTTTATTGACAAGCTTCATGTCTTGGTTGCAGATTAGATCATTTGCCAGCTATCTCTTCGTAAGCATGGGATACGTTCTCCTGGGTTTTTTTATTTCACTTGTCTTTTTGGCATCTCTTATTCTTTGGCTACATTTTGTTTGGTAACACGTTGCAATATTTTTCCCTTTTTCCTAGCAGTTGCATTGCACAGTCGTATGGTCAGTGCTTCCCCGTGTTGTTAAGTGGAATGCTCTTATGTATTGGGTTAAATGTGAATAGGAAAGATGGCCTAGGATGATCCCAATTGCTGTTGCCATACCGAGCCTCACTAAAATTTAACTTACTGCATAGGCTCAGGACCTCGTTTTCCTTTTCCCTGGGAGACCACCACCACCCTGCCCGCTGCCCACACCGTTTCACCATGTAGCCACCAACCCTGGACCGCAGTTGCAGCCTCCCTGCCCGAAAAACCCTTCCCCGGGTGCCCTGGGGCTGGCTGCACAGAGCCCTGCACCTCCTTTTTCTATGAGACTTTCACAAGGAGCGCAAAGGAGCCGTATGCAACGTGTGGTCCGCACAAATAGCGTCCCTGCCTCGGAGAGAGGAGCCCTTTCAGTGGCCCCAGTCAACTTAAATCTTTATTTAGGAAATAATTTACCTCCCTCTCTTCCCCTTTGCAGAGGGGCCCGGCCACTGGAACTCAACGAATGTTTTTTTGCTTCTTATTAGCAGGAAAATCCCAGGATTTCTGTGCTCACGCATGGTTTCCTTATCCTCCGTCTGCGTGGAGCCGGGCTGTCTGGGGGCTCCCCGCACATTGAGGTCAGCCCATGTGCCGTGGGACACGGGAGGGGCGAGCACCGGCTTCCGAGCTTCCCAAAGTGATCCAAATCCTGATCTTACGCATCCCGTTGAGTTCAGGGCTCGCTGCCCCTGCTGCCTCTATTGCATGCCATGCAAAATCCTGGGGGATAGGGCTTGAAATGATTTATTAGATCATCCATGTCCATCTTGCTGCTAATCCAGAAGTGTTCAGAGTCACAGTCTTGAATATTACGTGTAATTTAAAAAAAATGGTGGTGTCCCTGCACCACTGTGTGTTATATATGGTGGTGTGAAATGGGGATGAGTTATGTCTAACTTTGAATATCTTGCCTTCTCAGTTTGACAATTAATTTGCATAAATTGTATTTTCTCATATGAACATCCTGGCCTGCCTGAATTTTAAGCTAACTTTTTTTCTGTCGTTTATGCCAAATATTAAGTCTCTTAAATACTCAAGTGAAATATATCTGTTTCATCTCTCCTCTGTGTTTATCATGAACCCGAACTATCCCCTGGGGATGCATGAATGTAAAGGACATTTTACTACAACTCATTAAAAGATGAGGGATTTGTAGAGGTCCTAAGAAAAGTTAAGCTTTCCCGAGTCAGACTGAAAACAGAAATAATACAGGTTGAAAATAGAAGCAATGTGGGACTTCTAAAATAATCGTGAAATCGCATCGTGTTAAAGATTAAATTGCATCTGAGGGAAGATGGCGTGAGAAGGAACATATTGCACCCCCCTTCACTTCCCCAGGACGTGGGCTTTTAGCTCAATGAACTACAGGCTTTGTAATTAGCAGCAAGGCGATTAGATCGTCTACATTTCTGGGAGTAATTTGTGCAGTAATTGCGTTCCATTGTTTAATTACTCATGCTTGCTGTAATTGAGGAGAGGTAGCGAACACCTTCACAAGAGCTCCTACAGGTTCCTTAGATAGAAGTTGCATGTGCTTCACTACATCCCCTATTATCAGGAGGGTAACATATATTTAACCATTCCCAGGGCCAAACCACAAAGAAAATTCTCTAAATGGCAAGTGGAAAGAAGCTGGATTTGAAGGCGATTCAAACGAATTCCATTTTTTGTTCAAAATCTTTCTGATGTTTTTGTTAGGAACCAAAAGGCAGGAAATAATAAACAGAATAGATCAAAAAGAAAGAGGTTAATAATTCAGCAGGATAGGGATGGAGGGGGAAAATTGCACTTAGAGCTGGCAAAGTTGCAAATAGTCTCTGGGATTGCTGCTCAGGATCCTGCACAGCTGGTAGATGGGAAAACTTCCATTGCAATTTGGATTTGTCTTTGGACAGTGATGACATTACACAGAGATGAATTTGACATTACACAGATAGAGATGTGGGGGTCTGTTTTTGAAGCTGTAGAGAGATGCAAATGAATACATATATTAGAGTTTCAATAGTGGAAATGCCAACCTGTAGCTTTATGTGGGCTGGAAGAAAGGCAGGAGGAAATGTAAAGAACAGTGAATTGACTCTTGCAGTTGTTGGGAAAGGCACATTGGTGATGTGCATAAGGAGGAACTACCGCTGGGTAAACTTTGCATCCAGGAACAGCTCTTCCAGCATTGCCACACTGGTTGTAGCTCCTTTGACTTGGTTTATCACTGATGAATCATCATCATAACGGAGTCGATGGATGGTCCAGCTGACCTTGCGCAGTTCAACTTGCAAGAGCAAATTACTTGAGCTGTGGTTTTTGCAGTTTCTCACAGATGTTGCTGCCTTGGCATGCTGCGCTTGATACTTTAGGGCTGATATGTCTACTGCCTGCGGAGAGGGAGCTTTTATTTGCTTTTACTATTTTCTCTGAAGGAAGTGTTGCTTTAGGGCGCTCCGAGTTGGAGGCTCTTCCAAGTGAAGAGATAAGAGAAAATATCTTCAAGATGAAATGAGGTAGTAAGCTATAAAACTTGGACACGTGGCTCAGGCAGCGAGGAGGAGATGTAGGAGGAAGGTGGAGCCGAGATGTCAGCAGAAGCACGAAGCTCGTGTGAGACTGGGCCACCTCCCTCTGCATCAGATGTCCAGGGAGAGCCGGGCAATGCTTCATCTCCCGCGGGAGGGAGCGTGTGCTCTACTCACACAAGGAGGAAAACCACAGAAATGCCCACAAACCAGGAATTCCTTCATGCCTGGCTTTGGCCAGATGGTTGTACAGGAAGATTTGGTGTCTGATTTTTTTTTTTTCTCCTGAAATGCTGCAACATTTGCTGCAACCTTGCAGCCGGCAGCAGCCCCAGCTCGTGGCTGTCGGTGAAGACAAGCTAGCAGGTATCTACTGAGCTTGTGAGAGGGACAGGAGGGACAAATACATCCTCACAAATAACGGTCCTCTCCGACAACATGTCTCCCCCAGAACTGGAGGTCTGACGTTTCGCAGCGCCTTTGCTCGAGGGGTCCCTGGTCCTTCCTTGGAGGACGGGGACCTTCCATTGTCCCCGGCACTGGTGACAGCGAGGACGACATGTCGCCACTCTAATGAGACCTGACAAATGGGCAACTGGGCTGCCGCTTAGGGAATTTAATGGTTAATTTCCATAGCGCCGTGTCAGGGCAAAGGGCAGGAAGAAGTAATCCTGCTGCAGAGCAGGGATGGGGATGCCTTTCCGTCTGAAAGGTGCTGGTGAAGCTGGAAAGATTGAGTTAACTAGGATTTCTGTGTCAGCGCCCAAGACCTTTTATAAACAGACTGTATGATCTAAATACCATGTGACTATTTCCCCTAACTGCAATCCCGTATCAAATTCAGAGTGGGCCATGCCATGTTCTGTTAGGTTGGTGCATGCACGAGAGGCTACTGCATCTGGAAGGGAGCCGAGTTGATTCAGAAGGAAAAAATGCGTGCCCGTACGGTGGAGAACAAGTCCGCTCTGCGAGCAGCAGTGTAGCACTGGAGTCGCTGATATGTCAGCAATCACGGTTTGAAAATATATTTTTGTACAACGTTTGGCAGTTTTGGCTGAAAGCCATGGACTAAAAGGGGCTTGTGAGCGAAAGAAAAAGTCTCCATGCCCTTGATGAAGCTTCTTAGGGCTTATAGGCTTCATGAAGAGAAGTCATCTTTGCAGAAAATGTCATTTTGGAGGATTTTGGGGAAAAAAGTGTAACTGAAAACAATTTTTTGTCGAACGTCTGCAGGTTTTAAGACAGTGCATCCATACATATATACCCTTCCTTTAAAAACAAAAAAGTGATTACATTTTATTTTTATGTGTGGGTGTAGAAACAGAGAGAACGAGTGCGTTCACAGAATTACTGTGCTGAACAGTAATTATTGAATATGTTTGATTTTATTCAAAATAGATTTTGATATTCCACTCTCTGTGAAATATCAGTATTACCTCAAACATCAACGAATATTTTCTCAATCGGATGGAGTATATATATACATGTATTTTGCCCCCTGTGAAAGACAGAACTATGTGTACCCATGTAGATACTCAGAGTATTTGTGAAATATTGAGTGCTCAGGTTCCTGACAGTAGGTACTTCCATCTATGCAGAATTATCTATTTTATACTATCTATGTGTGTGTGAAACAACCCGGTAGAACATGCTTGCTGTGAAGAGCGGTGACTGTAACGGTGGCGGGTGTTTTGTTCAATAAATACTTTCTATTTCAGTAACTGCCATAGTTCAGAACAGTGGCCAGCCTGGCCTTGCTCTGGTCCGCTCAGAATTGTTTTGTAACACAGAAGGGTTTTAATTTTAATTCCTTACCTATAATTAAACCTGTTTCAAACATATAAAATAGAGGTGGGGAAGTGAATTCTATATATTTATTTGTGCTTCTTGCAACTCATTAGAAGCGGTGTTGGCAATTAAGCTACTTGTAATTACAAGAGGCACGATGTGAGTATTTTTAGCGTGCAGCTGGAGGATTTCTGCCACCCTTTCAGGCCGGACTAACAGCCACTTGTCTTCTGAATCTGACGCCAAGGCAAGTACTAACAGCTACACGCAGACATTTGGAGATGGGCTGAGGTAAGCAATTCGTCCCATAACAGGGAGCACGTATGAGAGAGGGAAAACTGGTGTCCTCAACTGGAAGACTTTGATCAGCACTGTAAATACAAGTGGGTTTTGTGATTATGATGAGAAAACCCAACAAATTCATTTCTTCTTATACTTGGGAGGAATTCTTGCCATTATTTTAATCTTGCTATGTTTTAACTTAAAATCTTGCTATTTTTCCTTTATGTTGATAACATATGTTAATCATAGGTTGCTGCTGAGAGTTGTGTTGAGCTCTCTTTGGGATGGGGGTCCTAATTTTTTTTGTACTATAACGCAGGATTGCTGCTGAGACCGTGTGAACCGACAAAGAGTTTCACTGCAAACTGCTGATTTCTTGAAATGAAAAATGGGTCTTGTAAAATCTGCCTTGTTTTGTTTGGGATAAAAAATAATCCAAAAATCCCTCTCTCCTCCAAATTATCCTAACAGTATGAATATTAAGCAATTTCCACATGTGAAACCCAGTTGCCGTTGAGTAGCTCTGGTCAAGCAGTGAGCAGAGAGGCTGATGTGTGTGCGGGGATGGACAGGTCTCCTCTTGGGTAGGAAAGGACAAGACTCAGCTCAGGAGTCCAAACACATCTTGTTTCCTCGTGCTGAGCATCGCGTGTGACTTGCGTTACGTACAGATACGTGCCCCGAAAGCAAACTCTCCCGGACGGGAGTGTGTCTACCTGGTGGCGTTGCTTGTGCAGCTGATGGCCCCTGTTGTCGCCCCTGTTGTCCTCAGCTCAGCACCATCAGGACAGCATCACCATTTGGCCAGCTCAGCTCCAAGTCCGTGTGTATTTAGCCATGAGGAACCCAAAAATGTGACTAGTCCTAAATCCATGCATGTACGCGGCTCCGTCACCGAGGTGGGCTCCAGCTGGCTTTGCTGGGGGCTCTTCCTCCAGACCCCACAGAGAGCTGCTGCTCCCATTTCTTTTGTCTTTCACGTGGTTGGGAGAGGTTGTTTTATTTCCTTTCTGCTTCTAATCAGGATTTCATTTTCCCCTGGCTGATACGCATCTGTGGAGTAAACCCAATGGAAATCGGCATTTCCCTCTTTGTAAGGTTAAAACAACAAAGTCTGATGCACCACACTGTGTGTTATCTGTTTCCCTCACTATTTTTATGGATTTCACAGTGTTTTAATAAAAAGGCTGTTTTCAGATAAGAGCCAAGGATAATGACAGTCCTCGCCACGGCCATCGTGCTAGTCCTGTGTGGGTCTCTGCTGCAAGACAAACATTTAGAGGCAGAGGTGGAAGGTTACATCGCGGCCCATGGAACATCTTTCCTGAAAAAAAAAAAAAAAAAAAAGCAAAAATTGATTTATTAAATAACAGCTACCACACTTTGAAAGTTGCTTAGGACATAGCTGGGTATTGCAGATCTCTTGGTGGAAAAAAAAAACAAAACCCAACCCTGTGTGTGCTGGATGGATGCCAGCGGCCAGGGGAAGCCGAGCGGCTCCTGCCTGGCTCGGCAGCCGCGTCCTCTCGGGGCTTTCCGGTCCCGCTTGGTTTCTGAGGCACGTTTTCATCATTTTTAAGGAATTGTAATAATATGAGCTGCGTATTGAACGATGCATTAGCCTTGTCTGTTCCTGGAGGGCTCCCCACAGCCTGGGCAGAGGGTTTGGGATGCTCCTGAAAGCTGCTGGTTTTTGGGATGGCTTCACGAGCGGTACCGCGGCAGGTATTTGTTTCTGCTGAAGTTAGTTCCCTTCATTCAGGGATGTGGGAAAAATACTCTGCATCGTTTGCCACAGAGGGAATAAGACTCTTCGGAGCACGGATGAGGAAAATGCAATAATCATTTTATGTTATGAACAGCAGCCAGCTGAGGTTAGAGACAACCTGCAGCAGCTGGAGCTCCTCGCCTTTCCTGAGATATGTGGAAAGTAATGTGGAGCTTCTGGTTTGCCAAAAAGGTGCATTTTTGAAGGGTGTGAGCCTGTGTTGGAGTGTGGGTGTGGGAGACCCATTGCTGCTCCCCTGGGCATCCCAACAGGTCTCCAGCTACCCTGTTTCCTTTCTTCCCGGTCTAATTCTGCAATTTTCCAGTATTCTCTAAAAGAAGCAGTTAAATCCAATTGCAGTGCAGTCTCCGATGACTTTATCAACATCCTACTGAGGTTTTTGAAAACCAGTTGCCGACCGGTGAAACTGTAAACAGTGACAAACCCGACCGCCCTTCCCCTTGGCTCCCGTTTGCAGCTCTCTGGCTGGGAGCGGGTTTGCCCGAGTCCTTTTCCCAGGCGGTGCCAGGGATGTCACCGAGCGAATGTAACGACACCGCTGCCTGCCCCTGCGGGAGGGCAGCTGAAGGCTCATGAGAGCATCACGGTTTTGGTGAGGTTGGGTTGCTGGGGGCCGAGGTGGTGGCCGGGCTCCTTGCGGCTTTGCTCTGCTCACCTCTGTTCTCTGCTATTGCCCAGGTGAGGTTTTTCGGCCACCGCATGAGTACGGCTTTGCCCGGCGATGGCCTCGCAGCCCACGCCGGCGTGGGTGCTGCTGCTCAGCCTGCTGGCCAGCTGCCTGCCAGCCGTGCAGCCCAGGGACTTCACCGTGAAGGACATCGTCTACCTCCACCCTTCCAGTAAGCCACCTTTGCGCGGGCTGCAAAGCCACGGCCGGCCGTGGCATGGGGGTAAGGACGAGGGCGAACGTGTGTTAAGGCAGCAGAAACATTGGGGTTGAGCTGAATGCTGAGCAAAGATTAAATAAATATCCCCAGTGCTCATAAAACTAGTTGATATAAAACCAGACCGTTGCTTCTCAAAGGGGTTAAAGGACAGGTGGGGTTACGGGCAGTTGCTGAGCATGTCAGGAGCTTTTTGTTCACCATTTTCTGTTCCTCAGTAATCTCTCTGGCCATAAGACCAAGCCCCACGGCCACGCAGTTTGCCCAAGCACATCAATAGCTGTGAGCAAGGGCCAAACACAACCATTTGCAGCTGTGGCACCAACCAAGCAATGCTATAGCAAAGTTATGCATCTTTACGCCTTCCATGGACTCTCCTTTCACTAGTCTGTTCACTTCATCAGATACAAACTTGTTTAATGCTAGAAGAAGACAGCTGTGCCTTCCATCTAGTCCCAGAGAAAACTCACCGCCTTTCTGAATTTGGCTGAAAATTCTGTACAAGGAAGATGAAATTCCTGTTTTATGCCGTAACCACGACCTGCTAGAGGGCCAGGGTGAGAGGGTTGAATTTAATTAGTGCTGTTGTGTTGTCCCACCCCAAGCTGTTGCTTGAGGGCAGCACCAGCCCCACCAGAGATGCTCCCACCAGAGATGCTTACCCGGAGGAGCCTGGGGAAACAAGCAGTGAAAGCCTCTTGCTTCACCTCTCGTACTGAACGGGGTCTGGCCCAGAGCCGGTGGGCAAGGGGAGGAGGTGAAGAGGAGGGAGAGAAGTGCCCTGTGAGGCTGCGGAGGTTCAGCTTACTTCGCCCCGTGGAGATAAATGTGACCCGTTCACCATTTGGCTTCTGAGAAGGTGGCAGCATCTTGAAGATGTATTGAATGCGCTACAGAAGCCCTGCCAGGAGACCACTTAAGAAGTTACGCTCTTCGTTGAGCGAGATAAATTAGGACGGAGTCTGCTGTTAAAAACTGGAGGTTCAGCAAATTGATTTTCTTTCCTTTGGGGACATCAGCCTGCCTTCAAAAGGGGTAGCTCGTTTCCTCGGTGGGACAGTTTCCAGAAGTATTTTAATCCATCTGATATGTTGTTATCAGCACTGATAAAGTAGCAGTATTGGACGTGAGCTCTGATACCAAGAGAATAAGTACTCCTTGCTCACATTAACTCCCTTTGAAGTCAGCAGTGGGCACTTTTGCTAGGTAAACACGGTTGAACTGAGTCCTTATTGAATCTGTATGTGCCTTTCCCGCATTGCTATTTGGTGATAGGATTTTTACAAATCAGGACCAACTTGATGAAGTTGACAGGTATACTTGTAGAAAGATATGTCTAAAGAGAACAAATGCTGTTGTGTGCCTCTGAAAAGAGTAGTAGAACCAGATTAATTGGCTTGTTTTAACTGAATATTTTCTATTCCTTTCAGCCACACCGTATCCTCACGGATTTAAATGTTTCACCTGCGAAAAGGCAGCAGATAATTACGAATGCAACCGATGGGCTCCGGATGTCTATTGTCCCAGAGGTAACCACCTGCATGCTAGCGTTTAATATAAACCCACCTTACAACAACCGCTCGCTGTCCCCATGGCAGGGACAGCCCTGGGCCCCCATTATTCCTCACGCGTACTCGGATGCCGGTGATTGCTGCTCCCGCTTGTAAGCCTCCTCAACAAGAAAGATGTGTAAGCGATACGAGTAATCCTTTAAGCTTTTCTGTCTCTGCAGTGGATGAAGTTTAGGACTTTCATCTACTCCCCGTACTCCTCTAGCTCAGCTGGAAATTAAATCAGGCTGATGTTTATTTAAGGGTTGTATTTCTCTTACTGGTGAGTACGGGACCGGTTCTTGCTTTGTTCGCTTCCCTCCCCTATGGCACAAGCCCACACTTCAGGGCAGCTGAGATGGCCTCTTTTCAGCCGGCATCAAGATATTTTCAATATTTTGGGCTCCTAACTCCCATCGGAGTCTGAAGTTGGGAACAGCTCAGAAAGAGCTTTGGGATCCAGGCACCCAAATATCAGATCCAGGTATCAGTGAGACCCTCAGATCTCCCCCTCCCTTACCGCTTCTCTTTTTGAGGCACTCACAAGCATTAAGGTTGTCCACAGCCCCTGACGAAGCCCTGGACACGGGCTGGACGTGGACCGTGTCTCACCAGTGTGGGCACCACGTGTGGGCAGGAGGCAGCTGCCACGGCAGCCGGGGCCGCGCGGGCAGAGGGATGCTGCCGGGGCTCACCGCTCCCCTGGTCCTTTCCGTAGGCTCGGCAGCGCTGTTCAGCATCCATCCGGAATGTCTGTGGTCTGTTGTGGGACATTACAAGTGCCCTCCAAAATATTTATTTTGGAAAGAGAAAGACCGTAACCTGCACTGCAGGGACGAACCAGCTGTTTTTGCAGCCTGTGTCAGAGTGCGTTATCTGTCGGAGAATTTATTTGCTTTGAGCTCAAATCGGCACAACATCAACAACAATAAAAGAGATCGGGCTGGCTGGCATCAGATGAGACCAATATTCATGGACGCTCCCTGCTTTGACAGGAGTAGGTGGTCTTTAAATGACCAAGGACGGTGTTACCCACAGTACAAGGAGAGAGGCGTGACTCCAAGGTCTGCCTTTAGTAACAACCAGCAGAAACGACTTGACCCCCAAAAAGTGCTAATCTGGAAAGAGAAGTTAGTACTTAATAGCTGTTTAGGGGAGGGGAAGAGCATGCTTTGGTGCATCTGTAACTCATCAGCTGTGTTCATCCAGACCGGAGCTGCTAGTTGCGGTCACCAGCCCTCCTGCCTGCTGGTACAAACACCCACTGTTCGTGAAGCAAGGATGGGGTTTTAGCCAGGAGAAGGGGCTAGCTGGAAATCTGAGTCTATCTTTAATCTTCAGAACAGAGGACTTCTTATCTCCTTAAAATGGAGGGAGTCGATACCGCTTTACTCCAGGCAGAGCGTGTTAGTGCCCAGACTGCCCCGACATCGCGTGCCTTGGGGCTGGAGCACGGCTTTGCCTGCGGCACGGACCCCCTGCCCCTCGCTGCTGGCTTTTGGGCGAGAGCACTGCTGAGTCAGCAGTCACTGTGTTTCAGACGACTGGGGAACGGGCCTGGGCTTAAATGCTCTGTCCTTATTCTGTGCAGTGGAAGCAAAGCTGATAATGTCATTGCTCCCCACGCTGCAGAAATCAGCCATTGCTTCGGGATGCCTCATCACCGATGGCTTTTGTTGGCGTCTCTTAGCTTTACCTCCGATACACTTCCACATCAGGAAGCTTTTATTAAGCCAGCGTTTTTCTTTGTTGCTTTCATTTTCAAATGTGGTTTTGAGTTCGTGTAAGGAAGCCGCAGAAACGCAAGCTGAGGTTTGAGGCGTGACTCCAGGCGTGCTCTGGGGGCTGGGGTGATCTGCTCAGGTAACCACCTTGTCTCTGGGGGTCAGAGGGGTATGCTTATGGCATTGCCTCCCTCGCTGCAGTGACCCGAACCCTCGCTGGTTTGCTTGGGTTAAGTGGTGGGAGAAAACGAGAGAACTCCATCCTAGTATTTGCTAGGATTGTTTTTTTTTTAAAAGACAGAATGCTATTAAAACTAAGGAAAACAAAATATTTTCATTAACTATAATGTAGGACTTAGAGGGAACCACATTTGGTGTATAACCAAATTCATTATAATGGAGAGTAAAAACATGAACCCCTGTATTGAACAGCGATTAGAAAAAGCATTTCCTAGAAGGCAGGCCTCCTGCTGTGCATTAACCATGTTTTCTGTTATTTATTAGCTTCAGCTCAAGCAGAAACTGTGTTAATGATCTAATTTGTATGGAGATACTGCGCTCAAAATACTCCCAGTACTCTATTTTTGGATGGCCTGTGGGTGGGCTGACATCTCGATGATGGCCACCACCACCACCGTGATGTTCCAGCCACCGCAGGCGGCACCCGCAAGCGCTGTTAGAGGCTGCGGTTTGGGAAACGGGCTCTCAAAAGTCAACGTGTGACTCTGGGCCTTTTGAAATACCGGATTCGGTGTTTCCCTGCCCACTCCTGGCAGGTTGAGACTGCGGCCGTCTGCTGTGTCCAGGCGTTTGCAGATACCTCGTAGCTGAAGCACGTCATGCAGTCTTTGCAAGACAGTTCCAGCACAGGAAGGAAAAATGCCAAAGAAGAGGTGACGGTGTCACCTGTCATGGCGGGGGTCAGTGTAAATCGACGGCCCTGAAAATCCCCCAAATAATCACATAGAGCAACATCTCGTTTTCAAATGCTTTTGTAATGGAATGTGTTGCTGGATAGCCTGAATATTACACCACAACCAGCCTGGCTCTCCAGTGCCTTTAAAGACACCCCGGAACTGCAAAATTCAGGAAACCTAAATCCATGCTTTTTGGATACCATACCACCAAGACCCATCCCTACCCTGTGGCCGTACTGCTGCCTGGCTTGGGCACCACCGAACTTAGAAGCATCAACTTTCATGCTGCAATGTCTTATTTGAATCACTCTAAATTTCTCTGATGTTTTTGGTAAAATTTTTATAGCACTGAGCCCGTGTTCTTCACGGGCTCAGCTTGGAGTTCCTCCTCCATCCCTCTGGCAGGCAGCCCCCCCGGTCTGCAGAGCAGTCGCTATGGGTTAGACGTGGTGACGTTCCTCACCTCTGCTTTGCTCTGGGCTCTCCCAGCGCTCTCTGGCCCAATCCTTTTCATAGCGCCTGTCTTCATTACGCTTAGCCTGCTCTGAGAAGAGAGGCAAACCTGAATGCAGTGCAAAAATTAATATTAATTTGAGTGAGGGGATTTTGTTGCTTATTGTGGATTTACTCTGTAGCTGCAGCCCTGCCTTGCAGGAGATGATAGCCATCAGTGACGGCTGTGCGAGGAGAGCGTGCTTGGTCCTTCTGTGCAGGGGAAAATACATATGTCCAAGGTGATTGCACAATATTTTCTAAAAACACACTTGGAAGAAAGAACGAAACAGCCTTAAAAGAGTTACGGGGTGCTAGAAGCTTTATTTGTTCCATCTGGGACCTGTCAAGGGTACGCTCCACTGCACAGACAGAGCCGTTGCAGGAGGAATAAAGCTCCAGTGATGCACGCCCAGATTTGCTGGGGAATAGCACTTCCAGGCAAGGTCCTGGGAGAAGCTCAAAGCCATCGTGCAGAGAGTGCTCCCCTTGGGGTAAAACTGAGTGTCGTGGTTTAACCCCAGCCGGCAACTCAGCACCACGCGGCTGCTCGCCCACTCCCCCCCGGTGGGATGGGGAGAGAATCGGAAGAGTAAAAGTGAGAACACTCTTGGGCTGAGATAAAGGCAGTTTAATGGGGAAAGCAAAAGCTGCGCACAAGCAAAGCAAAGCAAGGAATTCCTTCACTGCTTCCCATGGGCAGGCAGGTGCTCAGCCATCTCCAGGACAGCAGGGCTCCAGCACGCGTAACCGTGACTTGGGAAGACGAACGCCATCGCTCCGAACGTCCCCCTTCCTTCTTCTTCCCCAGCTTTATACACTGAGCATGACGCCGTATGGCGTGGAATGTCCCTTTGGGCAGTTTGGATCAACTGTCCTGGCTGTGCCCCCTCCAGCTTCTTCTGCCCCTGGCAGAGCACGGGGAGCTGAGAAGCCCTTGACCAGTGCAGCAACAACTAAAACGTCTCTGTGTTATCAACGCTGTTTTCAGCACAAATCCAAAACACAGCCCCATACCAGCCACTATGAAGAAAATTAACTCTATCTCAGCTGAAACCAGGACACTGAGCTTCACCCCTTAGCGCAGGAGAGCCTGGCAAACGCATTAAAAGCTGCGTGTTGCAGCCCTGGCCGGTTTGAAGGAAGACAGAACACCGAGCATCCCCAGCCTCTGGTGATAAGTTAAGTCTGTTTGCTGTGGGTATTGCACTTGAGTTAAGAGCAGGTCAAAGATATGACAGATGTCTGAGGAGTTTTATTGCCTAATGAATAACGTGTTCAGTCGGCAGTCTCACTCGGCTGTTGCCAAATGCCTAAAACATGAGAAGTATGCAGGGCTTTGCCCATCGGAGATGAGGGCTGAACAGGAATGTTCACTTAAAATTAATTACACTCCTTTTTTCCCTCTGTGAAAGCAACAATTTTATTAATAATAAGGTTGATTAATAAAGAAGCAAGGTATAATTTAGACAAGAAATATATAATGGCATGTTTCCTGTGTTGAAAATCCACTGTTTTCGTCTTGGAGTGCTAGGAAGGGGAACAGCACCTTCAGCTTCCCTCTGATGACTAAAGCATGAAATAAACCCAAGTTCCTTTACGCCCGAGGATAAGCACAGCACTTGTCAGTCATCCTGCTTTGAATTTTCTGTGTGTTTTACAAGTGTCAGTAGAGGAGTAGCTTAAAAAAGGAGGAGGAGGAGGATGGTGTCCCTTGGGGACAAGGGAGCCCACAGGAGAAGCGTGCAGACGATGCGATGGGCGTACCGGGGACACAGTCCATTTCAGGGTGCCTTTTCCAAAGCCTGGGAAACAGAAACACAGAAGTCTTCCCAACTGTTCCGCCGGTCTTTTGGCATTATTTTATAGATGATAAAGCTGAGGAACAGAGAGGGTGAAGGATCTTCTCTGGGCTATGCAGGAGCTGTGGGAGAGCCGGGATCAGAGCATGAGCGGCGAGGACAGCTTGGATGAGCCGTTAGGATATAGGGAAAGGCGTCTCCAAGGTGTCATGCTTTAGGCAGTTCTACAGAATTAATGGCTGTGCATGAACCTAGGAAAAAATTAAACCTATACAAATGAAAGTCAGCTTCAGACATAAACAGGTATTGTGAATGTTTTCTTTTTTTACAGGCAGTTCCTATGAAACTAACAGTGCACAAGGTTTGGGGTGTTTATCTGAACCTGCCTCCGTAACTTGATTATCCAATGTACGTTTATCTGTAACATATAGACCCACATCAGTACTGGAAGCAAATCTCCATGTTCCAGAGTGCTTTGAAACCTCAGGTTTGCATGTGGGTGTGTGTATTTAGTGACATTTATGTATAGCAATAAATACATCAAAATTATCTTTTTTTTAAATCCCACGATTTGAAAAAAAATCTAAGACTTCTTTCCTATTTCTTCCTATTTGTAGATTATCACAAAACTTGAATTTGACAGGTAAACATATTTTTCTGTCTTTCTAGGTACAAGATACTGCTTTAGCCAACACATGATGAAAGTTACTGGAGAAAGCGTATCTGTCACCAAACGCTGTGTACCATTAGAGGACTGTCTGTCTACGGGATGCACCTATGTAAAGCATGAAGAGTACAAGGTATAGGCTAAAAATTGCCTTTTTCTCATATGAAAACTGAGCACAATCCTTCTGGCCTCGACCAGAAGTCTGACTGGTTCAGTGGGTAAATCAGCATCTTCAAAAATGAAATTTCGCTTCTTAACGAGCTCCAGCTCATTTCCATTTGTTACAGAAACACAGGAATAACCTCTCCCAGAACAAAAGAATAATCTCTTTAACTAAGCCTCCTGCCAGCAGCCCAGGGGAGCGAACCACTCCCTTCTGCCTGAGGAGTGCTTTGCCTGTTTGGTCCCCTCTGCTCTGCGACGGGTGCTCGCCGACCATCTCTTGGTTTTCTTACTGAAACGGGCAGGGGAAAGCCCCAAAACCTTCGGAGCCGACCCTTTCTATCTGAATCAAACAGTTATTTTAAAGATTTTTTCCCGAAGGTCAATAGTTGACCTTTTTGAACTTCTCCAACAGGTTAAAATAAAAGAGTTTTCTGAGCTGCCAGGCACGCTGCAGCCCCATCTCTGTTTGGCACATAATTTTATGCTCTCTTGGCCTCGGGTGCGTTAGTCTTGTTGCTCTAAATCTCTGTCCCTGGCAGGGTACGGTAACTGCCCCTTCCGAGCCCTGAGAAGGCAGAGCTGCGTGTCCCTACGGGCGGCCACAGGAATTGTCTATCACTCCAGTGCCTCCACACTAGGTGACAGGCAACAAAAACCCCCCGGTATGAATAAATACTGAGCTCTTTGAGTTCTGGCTTGTGAGCTCTACTCCAGCCAAACAGCATGCGTTTTCATCAGTTGACTTTTTTGGGGATAGAAAAGAAAAGAGCCTCTTCCAAAATGGATGTGTCCTCCTTGCACCAGCCAACGTACCGTTCCGGTACAAGTGAAATTGTTCTCTGAGCAGATGGATTTAAAAAATGGGGGGGGGGGAGGAAATAAAAGGGGGGGCAGAAATCAGACTGGCCACTGTGCTCCTTTGCAAATGTCGTATTATTTCCCCTATGTCTTTATTCAATGGCAGTGGTATTTTTCAAGTCACCAAGTTAACACCTGGTTTTTCTCAGATCTGCACCTCCTGCTGTGAAGGAAGCATCTGCAACTTGCCACTACCAAGGAACACAACAGACGCCGTATTTACAACCCTCTCCCCCCTCAACAAAACACAGAGACTTTCACATCCCGTCCTGCTGACAACAGCGTGTCTCTGGTTGGGGTTGATGTCACAGCGCTGGGTCACGCTGTCACGCGTGGCGGGTCCGGGCAGCTGAGCTGAGTGAGAACATCTGCATGAACATTCAAGCTCTCCCTACGGAGCCTGCGCTTCGGAGCGGTCCTTGAAAGACTCGTTTTCCTCCTGATTTCTTGTTAATGATGAACGAGTGAGCCTGGGATGTAGAGGCATTTGAAGGAGGTAAAACCATCGCGTTTCTCTGCTGTTTTCTGAAGAAACTCATGCAAAATGTTCCCAGAATCCATGGCTGAGACCGATGCATACGCTTTTCTTAACGTCTGTCTTTTCTCCATGAAGAAACATTATTTAAAACTACTATACCACTGCCAGCTGCTAGTATCATCACTTACTCATTTGAAACTTCCTTGTTACAATTTGTCAGAGGACTAACTCCGGTGTCTCGATAACCTGTGTTGAGAACATATGGTAAATAATATATAGTCAGTATGTCTTTGCAGTCTGCCCACATCTCCTGCTCCTCGCGGAGAGGGCAGGAGGTTGTGGCAAGGCAGCAGGAGCTGGAAGGGCTGAGGTCAAGGGAGCAGCAGCAGCTTGGATCAGGCCAGCGTCGCGCACAGATGCTTCCTCCGAGGTTGTCCACCAGCAGGATGAAGAGCCACCCCCGTAACAACACACACTGGGAAGTGCAGAAAATCACTTTGGTTTATAAACTGAACCAGAAAAACTCTAAAAACTCTGTTGTTGGAGCATAATTAGAGGGGGAGGTGGGTGTGCAGGCCTTGACCTTCTCTTGAGTGGAGGAAGGCGTATGGAGAGCTAGTGGGGGGCCAGGCTGAGATGCTGGTGCCTGCCGAGCCGGGTTTCGGGGCTTTACGTGGTTTTGTATTTTGGCAGCCAGTCCTACAGCATGAGAGAGAGTTGATCCCGAATAGCTTCTGTTATTTTATTTAATGCACTCCCGCTATGGAGTATGGACTATTACGAGCTACAGCTGTAATTTGGTGACCTGTGTTGCTTGTTTTGCTCGGAAATCATGTATGCAATATTTATTTTTGTATGTTGAGTAGGATCTAAAGTGTTTAAAAGATTCTTAATACTGATATTGCCAGGGAAAATGGTTGTTTTGCAAGTGGGTAAGCCTGTAATATATATAAATTATCATAAATATATATATATAAAAAATGTTTTGCATCACTATTGAAAAAGAATCAGCTTTGGTTTGCAGGGTCACTAATAAAAGCAGGGTGTCCATGGACTTGGTTGAAAGTTAAAACAAACTTTTTTATAATTAATTGTTTGTTTGTTTTAAAAAACAACTATAGTCATAAATTGTTCTTTTATGAGTTAGTTTTTGGCTAGTCATGCTCCAAGGTAACTTGCGCTTTATCAAGTTACAGTATGCTTCTGCTCTGAAGGGCTGGTTTTGGTGAGTTATACGGTGAAAGGCAGATGAAGGAAGGAAGCCGATGCTGGAATCCAGATGCTTGGTAAACACCTCCAGTGCTTTGAAAGGGCTCCTGGAGGGTACCAGCAAGCCCTCACCTAGCAGCATCTGTGTTGGATACCATTAATAGCTGGAAAAGTGCAGATCTGAGCATGCAAGGTGCTGCCTTGAGTTTTGTGGCCTTTGGAGTGAACGCTGCTTGTACTCCCGGAGCTTTATTGGAGGCAAAGGAGGAGGAGAACCGAGAGCAGCGCTCCCGCTTTAGTTTCAGGTGATTTCTCTGGGGAAGAAAAGCACTCTGGAAGCCTCCGTGTGTTTTGCTGAGTGATGTTTTTTAAAATGTATATATACTTCATTGTGAAAAACTGAGCTTTGAACCCTGTTTCTTTCCTTTTTTTTAACTTTTTATATAAAACTAACTTTTTGGGGGCAAGGCTAGCAGACCTCACTCACAGACAAACCTTGCATTTTGTGTCCTTTCAGCTCCTCTGTGGCTTGCTCGCAGAGCGCTAGTATTAAGAGGGTAGTTGCAATCTGCTGTTTTACGCAAGCTAGACGTATCTCTGGAGACCCTGAAAAATCCACCCTGCAGTCTCTAGCAAGCCTGTCCCCCTTCTCTGCAAGCTTTCTCGAGCAGAGGAAGCCCAGTGCCGATTCACAGCGCTTACTCTGTAGGGCTTGGGGGAGAATGAGGTGGAGGGCGTTATGACTTCTCTGGCAGCAATTTAAATATTTATTTATTATTATTATTATCCTGCAAAAAGGGAGAGTTTAAGTCTGGAAGGACCTCGCGCAGCAGTTCAGCTGCTCCCCTGGGGCAGGGGTTAAACGTCGGCCGAGCGTTTCGGCAGTGCTGTTGCGTAGGAGCAGGGCCAGATCCAGGACGCACGCTTGGAGAACGTGTGTTGGAAAGCCAGCATGATGTGGAAACATGGGCATCTGGGAATACTCAGGAACATCTTGCTTACCCGTTCAGCTGAGGTGGGCTCGAGGCTCGGGGCCAGCAGATATTGCATGTGGCCAGCAGAAGCACCTCGTGGGGAGCTCCCTGCCGCCTCAGGGCTCACATGCTGGTGGTGGCAGCTCAGCTGGACACTTCAAGGATTTGTGTTTTTATTTTGGGCCTTGCTAAACACGTGAATTTAGGAGTCAATCAATAAGGTATCTAACCAACAGCAAGAAGCAGAAGTTACCTCCTGACCTGAGCTGACTGCCTTGGTCAATAGCTTACAGTCAGGTTTCTGCCTGTGTCTTCTGGCTTCTCTGTATGTCCTCTCCCTCTGTTTTCCGTATGTTTTCCAGTTTCATTGTTATTTAACAGAACTCACCAAGCCTAACCTGTGGTGTGGTAGCTCTGAGCTAGCTATGTATAACTGCGTGGGCTGAGCTGCAGGAATAACCGGATTTCTTCATAAGATGTTGGACTTTGAGGACCACTGCCGCCCCATGAAAGGTGTGGTGCCTGCAGTGAGATGACATGGGCTCCAGTGCGAGCTGGCTCGTCACGTGCACTAACAGACAGGAGCTTCATACTGCGTTTACGTGGACCTCAGACAGACCAGAGACCTTTTTGGGTACCTGGTACTGCTCTCTACCCACAAAGACTGGGATACCACCGAGCAAATTTAGTTTTTGGTGTTGTAGAGGTATTAAGCCAAGCCAGTTACTTCTACTCCCTTTGTAGTCAGTGGAGGAAAAAGTGGTATTTCGGGGCTGATTCATTGTATGTTAAGGGGGATGGTTAAATTGTCTCAGCTCGGGCACATGATGGACGTGCCTAGGAAAAGTAGCTGAGATAGATAGAAACACCGCATCCCACCGAGGGTATCCAGCTGCCAGCCACGCAGTTATGCCAAGACCAGTGCTTTGCAAATACCTGAGCAGGAGCCACTCCTAAGCACATCACCAGCTTTGCTCGGACCGTGACGTTGCTGCAGCTGGAGAAAGTCCTGGTTCTTCTGCCGTGCTGGTCCCTCTCCCCCACCAGTGTGCCACAGTTGTGCTCTTCAAAAGGGACCTGAGCACTGTCCAGCGGAGCTGCTAGCCCTGGCTGTGGTACGAGGATTATGGGCATTGAGCTTAAAAGAGCAAATTAAGGTGACTGAGACCAAGCGGGGAACCCGCACGGGATCCTCCCTGTACCAGCAGGTCGGTGTGCCCCGTCTGCCTGCGGAGCGGTTGGGGTTTTTTTAAAGCACATAAATGCTGAGCTGCACCGTATTTATTTTTAGGCTCTAGATATGTGATATTGCTTTTAAATGTCTAATTTTTTAACTCTTGTAAATGCTGTACATTTGTATAAATAAATATTTTAAATATTCAGGTGACGTGTGAGGTGTCTGACAACAACGTGCAATTGCTGTCACCAGCCCTGCTCTTCGGCGCGGTGCCACCCGCTGTGCTGGGACACTGCTGTCTGCTCCCCTGTCCCCTCGTCCTTTCTCTGATGTCCTATTAGCAAAAAAAAAAAAAGAAGAGAGCTATTTAGAGCATTTTATTGTAACTCCCCCTGTAGCTAATGAATCTTCCCCGTGGTTTCCTCCTATGGAGCTCCCATGGTTATTTGTTCCAAATTGTTTTATATTGGGCATTTAATAAAATACGTCTGAGGAGGTTCCTGTTTAGTTTGTCACCCTTGGATCTTCCTTTCCCTCGCCTGCTCTGGGAAAGTTTTACTTTTTCCATAATTGTGCTGCCACACTAATTTAGTCCCAGCACGTTCTGGAGGTTTTCATGCAGTTATTTCTAATTTCCACTCCTGAAACCAACACTTACTTGGATGTAAACAACTTCATGTAACTAATGAAAGGTTTTGGACAAAGTTATTTATGGGTAATGTGAAGAAGGTATAACTCGACATTAAAAAAAAAAGTTATAAAGAGATACATAAGATATAAAAGAATATAGCTGTAGTATGGGATATTCCTTCACGCTTTGTGCACAGAAATGAATTTACTTGTTTTTCCTGAGTTCTGATAAAGGCCGTTCCAGCTCAGCAACCGCTTCAGCAGTGGGAAAGACTGAGCCGAGGCAAAGACTGAGCCAACTGAGCAATACACCGAAGGCAAAAAATAATAAATCAATGTTTGCAAGGGTGTAATACCAGGAAAACGGTATTGACTGGAGAGTACGCTGTGCAATTACTGCTACGTGCCTGAAGCGTCAGGAGGAGCCTTTAAGGGGGGTTAGCGTCAAGATGTCAACAGTTCTCTCTTAGTAATGAAAAAGTCTGATGGTACCTTAAAAGGGAGGGTCATTAACAGTTTGCAAAATAGTTGTGTGAACTTCTCGGTAGGATGTTAGTTTCTTTTTCAGATGGAGACTAATGGTATTAGTCAAGCCCACAGCAACGCTTCACAAGAAAAGGCACCCAAAAGGTGCTCTCGCAGCTCCTGGTGCCGTAGGGTCCGGTCCCAGGTGCAGGATTTGCTGCCAGCACCGGTGGCTTCACCTGTCAGCGGCTGAACGTGGGCATCTGCGGCAGCTCACAGCGTTTCCACGCTGCCCCGATTCCCGCATCTTTTAATCTGAATAAGTGCAATTTTCAGTAGCACGGTTAACTACAGTACGTTGACTTACAGCTCCTGAATTTCCCCCAGTCCTAAAATCTGTTTCTCTCTGAAGGTTCAGCATTTGGTGCATCTTTCACTTACAAACATGCCTTGAGGGAAGAGACTTTGTTATCCCATTTCAAGAGGTGCCTCTGGAAACACCAGCCCCTGCTCAGGGCCAGGGACAGGAAAACCCCCGGGGCACGCAGCCGTGCACTCTACCTCATTGCTTGAATTACTGATTTTCTGCATTACAGGCAGATGTTAGTTAACAAACGCTTTGCTTTCATTTCTGCAACGCAGTTGAATTATTTGTCAGTAAAGACAGTTCATCTTGATTGTGTAGCTCGTTCCCTCCCCTTAAACACCACTAGACACAGCCTTCACCCGCTTTCTTGGGCAAATCATCAAGCAGCCCAGCGTAGCTTTCAGCAACCCAGTTCGTGCAAAACCCACCCAGCACCAAGGCAGCCAAAGCGATGCTGAACCTCCTGTTTACAGTAGCTGTAATTTCTAACTTTTTTTTTGAGACCCAGAATGTCTTCTCCATTGCCAGCCCAAATCCAGCACAGTCCCGCAAAAAAACCAGTTTGGACTAACTGGCAGGGTGTAGCTCTTGAGAGCATTTTTACCCCCTTGGAGGCTCAAGCAACCAGCAAAGTTTATGCCCCAAGTGCCTCACTAACGCCTGGAGGTTCCCATATATTCCCGGTCAAGGCTGCATCACAACTTGCTCCTTCCACCAAGAAACTGCCAACAAGTTGAACTCTGATTCTGGTAAATGGTATCACCATACCTATACGTAGCTAGTGGGAAAGGAAATGGAAAATGTACTTAAAACGTGTAGATTATGGAATCAATGGCAAGCGTAAGTTAATTCTCATGATCTGAAGGTGCAAACCTTGGAAAAGGCAACACCCAAAGTGGCATCAATTCGGAATTAAAAAACCAAGATGGGAACCGACCCTCTGAATCAAAGTCCTTGTACACCCACAGCATTATACTTCCTGCGGCATGTCAAAATGGGCTTCCAATTTTTGCTGCATCTCGCTAATAGATGTTTTCGATGCCAACCTCATTAGATCGTTTAATCGGTTCTTGTACCAATTTCTCTTTGCTCATCTCTGGGTGGGATTGCCCTTGACATTAATCCCAAAGTCCACTTAGATTGCTCCTTAGCCAACCATCCGCCACCCAACTCCCAGGCTGAGCTAACAACTTCATTTCTTTAGCATTGACATTATATATTTGAAAGCATTTTAAATATAGCTATTTCAACTTACACGTATATATGGGGTTTAAGGTTTCCTATCCCTTTTTTAAGATTTCATCAGGTTTCAGGCACGTAACATTTACACATTTCATCACGTGGAGCTCAACCCTGCAAGTCTTAGGCTAAAAATAGCAGGGTGGATGTCTTTGACATGACAGAGTCTATCCCTGACAAATGCAAATAAATCCACCATGATACTGGGAAAACAAAGAAAGTGATACCAAGCTGTCAAAAAAACCTCACAGAGGCTTTTATGCTGAGAAGCAACACGAGCAAGCCAGCTTTACTGACGTTTATAAACATTTCACTACTCGCCAATGTAAAATTTAAATAGGTTTTGGTTGTGCTACAGATGTTCCTTCAAGCTCTACTGAAGACAGGCTAAACCCCAACTTGTCAGTCCATGTGTGTTAGCAATGACTCACCCCAACGTCCTACCCAAAAAAGCGTTGATTTGGGACTGTGCCAAGGAAGGAGACTATTTTAAGGGGGTAACTTGCTCAGGTTTTCCCTGTAAAAATGTAGACAATCCTCCTGCTGTGAGGTTGTGTGCCATGCAGGGCTGTACCTGGACAGCCAAAGAAAAGAGCTGCACCTAAAGCCCATGGCAGGCGTCATGGGGAACAGAAGAATGCGGGGCTGATTTTCCTGACGCTGCAGCTGACCACCTGGGACGGGTATTTCTTACTGTTCACACTCAATTAATGTCTTATCAACCTAAGCACAAGGTAGGGTGCAATGTGTGCCCCTACATGGCTTTTTCACAACAAAAATGATGGGTTGTCACTTGAAAACATCCCACTAACCAAAATTTTGAGTTTTCTCCAGGGGAAATATATTCCAACAAGTTCATTTCCCAACGTTTTCTACCAGTCACCACTTAGTTGCTATGGAATATCGCTGTGTCTCTTTTAGAAACAAACCCCTCCCCAAAGTCCAGCCCTCAGACTACATTTGCTTTTCTTAAGGCTTTTCCAATCTGCCAGACGCTGCAATTTTAGCAGCAGAGATTACTTTCTCGGTGAAGCATAACACCCAGCTGCATGAAATTTCAGTCTCATAATCCTGTTAGGTTTCCCCTGTCAGGCTCCACACCGATGAGACCTTTGTGTTTGTGCAGCTCCTGAAATAGCAGCCTGAGCCTTACTGAAAAGAATTAAAGCAAGAATTGCCATTGCCAAGGTGAAGGGCTACTATTTTAAAGGCACCGCAGCAGCCCGTGGAAGATAAAAGCCACAGTCAGTTTGCAACTACTATTTAGACCCGGTTTTTATGTGGATTTCAGGTTTGGGTGCCAGGCTCAAAGCTCCACCACCAGCCTTTGGCTTTAGTCCAGGTGAGGCCACGGTTTCTTTCCTTAATGTACGATGGCAGGATACTTGACAAGAGAAAAAAACCCCAGCTATTTCTTATCCTCGCTGTGGGTGTTAGTGTGTAGCAGAAAACCTCATTCATTCCACTAGAAATTTGGGAATAATAGAGCTGGTCAATGCTTTTTCAGTTTCATTTTCACTGGGATACTTTCAACAGGTTTTCAGAAATGGTTTTTTTCAGTGGGTAGGCAGGAGCAGGGACGGAAGGGGTTAATTTTATTGACATTTTGCTCATTGACATTTCAGTGTCTTTTCAGACTCCCAGATTTCCTATCTGGCCCTGCAGGGAGCAGGGGTTGGACCTGATGGCCTCCCGAGCCCCTTCCATCACCAGATACTCAGCGAGCCTGCAGCAATTTTCCAGCGTCAGACCCAGCAGAAAACCGGACCGATAACAAAAGGCTGGCAGTGAAATTGTGAAAATGTTTGTGACAATCCTCCTTTATAAAGGATTCGTACGTTCAAAGACAGATTTTCAGTCTCTGACTCTGTGCGTGCACGTAAAACCTCAACTTGTGTAAGAGCCAGGCAGGCACGCTGCTATCCATCTGTCTATAAGTACCATACATATTTATATACAGCATGTGCCATGCATATCTATATATATGTCTCGTCAGAAAAATGAGGACAGGACATGCGTATGGAGAAGAAGGAGTTGGTCACGGGCCTTTGCTGAACATGCAGAGCCTGTAGGGAAAGGCTACGGTCCACACCGTAGTGCTTAAGAAATAGTTTTCCAAATAGGACAACTAACTACATAGGTAGTGATTATGGAGGGTTTCGTTAAAAAAGAAAAAAAAAAAAGGAAAAAAACCCTGGCAAAAGCAATAGGAGGTGTGTGGCTCTCATGTCTTTAACGAGATTAGTTGGAAGAGCAGTGGCCTTGGGGGGCTGCAAAGATCAAACCCCACGCGCCAGCCCCGCATTCGTTCCCGTTTCTGTGGAATATCTGCATCATTAAATGGGACATGTCCCCTCCGGAAGGGACAAGGTGCTGGAAGAGAGCCACGCCTACGCCAGCAGTACTCTGCGGAGCGGTTTCAGGAAGGACATGGCCATGTTTTGTGTGGATGGGGGGGATTAGAGGAGCAGCAGGAGGAGAAGGGGCAGGAACGGGGGTCCCGTCACCCGAACTCTGCGGGCACAAGAGGAGGATGTCAGCTTGTAGGGAAATCCCCTGAGCTGAAAGTCACGTGTTGCTCTGGACAACTTTCATAAATAACAGGATGAGTTAAATACCTGGGTTTCCTTTGATTCCTACTCTGATTCCTGCCCGTAAGAATTCCTAATGTTATTGTCTATGCTTTGTCTCTAAACCCCAGATTTTCTGATCTCTCTCTCTCCCAGACTCCAAAGTACCAAGTCAGCAATGATCCTGCCCTCTCCCCTCACACACTAATTTTCTTTCTCACACCTCTACACAAATATACTTCGCTTCGGCACCTCTGGGGCTTCTCATCTTACTATTCTGGTTTTCAATATTCTTGACATTTTATGTACTTCTGGATTTAAATCACGCTTGCCACACAACACTCCCCCTTAGAGGGAGCAAAGATCACTGGACAAAATAAAAAGAGAAATAATCTAACTCCTGCAAGTAAACAAAGCAGTCCTGGAAAATAACTAAATAACCACGTTTATCTTGAGCTCATCAGCTCCACTCCAGCGTTTAAGTTCTATTCAAATTAGTAAATTAGTTGGTTCAAGATTTTTCAGCTTCAGGTTTTCTTGAGCTAAGGCACGACTACGGTGCCTCAGCCGCAGGCTCCGGGGCCGAGCAGCAGCCCTGTGGTCTCTGCAGCAAAGTCATCCCTCGGGAAACCCCGGGTGGGGGTTTCACACAAACCCACCCAAGGCTTTTAGCAACACTTGAGTTCATCGACTGTCCTGAGGCTTCTCCTGTTGCCACATCAGTTTCTCCGCAAAGACTGCATCGGGTGTCACGCCTGGGCCTCCTTTCTCAAACCGCTGCTCAGAGGGAGAGCAGGAGGTTTGCAGCCGTCTGCAGGGATTCCTGCAACCACGCTGGGCTGCCCTCCTCCCGAGCCCTGTCCCCCAACCCCAGCACAAGCCCAGATAAAGCCCCTCCAAAACCTGAAGGACATTTAGAGGGTCTTCACTGCCTCAAGACCCAAGTACTCACACAGCCATTTAAATTATTATCACAGTATTCACAGCCGAAAGGCCGAGAGCATCTCACAGACACAACTTACCTATGTCGAGGCAATACAACATCGATCGGATCCTCTCAGGAGAGGCAGGATTAGTTCAGCAGCTCAGCGAAAGAGGCCCGACCGCAGGGCCGTGCTGCAGGAGGATGGGCAGGGCTGGGGGGGACCAGCTGCAGGGCTTTGAGCCCCGAAAACCTCAAAACCTGCCTCCCCCGTAACCAGCGGGCGAGGGACGGGGGTTTCTGTTTAACTAGAAAATGGGGTCTGTTTGGTGTCTTGCAGCAAATCCATCTTTCCCATGCTGCTGCTAGAATTCGCTGGTTTATGAGTTTTTGTGTTTGAGTGTAATGTTTAGGATGTGATCAGGAGCAAATGATGCCGTCTCAGCCACCTGGTTAAGGCACATGTTGGTGTACATACCCTAAGGTTAAACCCGGCATATTAACAGGGCACAGAAAACCCTCATATGGCAAAAATTTGCATCTCTAAAACAGACCTAAGCAGCCTAAAGCCTCTAAAACAGATCAATGCTGCATGCATCCCCTGGCAAAGATCTGCTCCTGACAAAGGCGGCTGTCAGATGCCGTTATTCCCCTGGAAACAAAGAGAATTAGAATAGAGCAGGATCCTATGAAAAAGCCAACACGTAACTTGGTCTTGCAGCTGATACAAGATGTTATTGTTGTCATCAAGCAGCTGCTGCGAGCCTCGGGAGCGTGTGTGCATATGGGCATGTAGCTCCTGGATAACTTCCAGATTTAGGGAAAAGTTCCCCTATGCAAGTGCCAGCCTGCACGAAAACTTAAGGGCACGAAAGGCTCCAAGTGACCCGCTTGGAACGGCAAACAGAAAGCACGCACGCATGGCAATGTTTAACCTCCCTTGATGCATTGAAGTACGCTGAGCTGTACCTTTATTTGGTGGAAATCAGAGCAGGTCTGCTGGCTTCAATGAAATAATTTAAAACAGCTGACCAACTGCCCCCAAAAATTAAAAAAAAAAAAAGTCCAGGTCATACCAGCGGCAGCAATTAGTGCTCAGGTGTAGCGGAGGTCTTGGTTGCTGATGGAAGCTCTTTGGCCAGCGGTTTTAATAGCAGGGTCAAAACTTCGGTACAGAATCACAGAATCATTTAGGTTGGAAAAGACCTTTAAGATCATCGAGTCCAACCGTAAACCTAACACTACCAAGCCCACCACTACACCATGTCCCCAAGCACCTCACCCAAACGTCTTTTAGATACCTCCAGGGATGGGGACTCCACCACTTCCCTGGGCAGCCTGTTCCAGTGCTGGACAACCCTTTCAGTGAAGTAAAATTTCCTAATATCCAGTCTAAACCTCCCCTGGCGCAACTTGAGGCCATTTCCTCTCGTCCTATCCCTTGTTACCTGGGAGAAGAGACCGACCCCACCTCTCTACACCCTCCTGTCAGGCAGTTGTAGAGAGCGATGAGGTCTCCCCTCAGCCTCCTTTTCTCCAGGCTGAACAACCCCAGGTCCCTCAGCCGCTCCCCATCAGCCTTGTGCTCCAGACCCTTCCCCAGCTCCGTTGCCCTTCTCTGGACACGCTCCAGCCCCTCCATGTCTCTCTGGGAGTGAGGGGCCCAACACTGAACACAGCATTCGAGGTGCGGCCTCACCAGTGCCCAGTACAGGGGACGATCACTGCCCTGCTCCTGCTGGCCACGCTATTCCTGACACAAGCCAGGATGCCATTGGCTTTCTTGGCCACCTGGGCACACTGCTGGCTCATGTTCAGCCGACTGTCGACCAACACCCCCAGGTCCTTCTCTGCCGGGCAGCTTTCCAGCCGCTCTTCCCCAAGCCTGTAGCGTTGCATGGGGCTGTTGTGGCCCAAGTGCAGGACCTGGCACTGAGCCTTGTTGAACCTCATACAATTGACCTCGGCCCATGGATCCAGCCTGTCCAGGTCCCTCTGCAGAGCCTTCCTCCCCTCCAGCAGATCAACACTCCCGCACAACTTGGTGTCACCTGCAAACTGACTGAGGGTGCGCTCGATCCCTTCGTCCAGATCATTGATAAAGATATTAAACAGGACTGGCCCCAACACAGAGCCCTGGGGAACAGCGCTTGTGACCGGCCACCAACTGGAGTAAACTCCATTCCCCACCACTCTTTGGGCTTCACCACTCTAATTGCAATTAAAATTAGTTAGCCCTGCTGAAGTTATGCTTGAAGAGGAAAGGTGATCACTTAAAAGAAACTGCAGGAATTTTACTCTATAGTAATATTTTATCTGTAATTAGTTTCCTCTGCTGGAAATTCTGACCAACCTTAGCACTCGTTCCTGACATAGCAATTGCATAGGTGATGCTTTTTTGGAACAACCGCCACGTTGCCTTTCACAGCATGCCTAGCTATAGGCATCCTTCCCATCCGATGCTTTTTCAAGCTAAAATAAAATAAAATAAATCGCAGCCAATTAGAACAACGACATACAATGAAGTATTGATACTAAAAGGCGAAACACTATAGCCACCATGTGAGTATATGCTAGTGAGGGGCTTTTCCCCCCCCTCTGATAAGACACCCAAGCCAGTCCCGGAGCAGCAGCACTAACACATTCTGCCTTGTCTTCTTTAGGAAATAATTAACCGTTACACTCTTTTGCATTACAGTCCTAGTGTTAGCCTGAGTTAATAACGAATCAAAGCCCTGTGGTAACAGGAGGATACCTTGGTTTCAACAGGAGTTGGCGAACTCAAGAATACTGTTTTGCTGAATTTGCAGTATTTACTGAATACTGCAAAACAATCCAGTGTTTGCACTCTGGATCTACTCAGCAAGACTTTTGTCACGAGCCATGAAGGGTATGGAGACACAAGCTACGAAAATGCAACTTGTCAAGCTTTGGGTTATTTCTATGGATTTCCTAGTGGGTCCTAACAAACCAGGGTAAATTCCACTGTTTAAAAGGGAAGCTTAAACCAGAGTGTTTTCCTGGCCATGACTTTTATGTGCGTAGGGACAGCTCAAGTAAAAAAATAAATATTGAAGTATATGTGGTACAAACAGCTATTCAGAGAGAACATCAATAATTGTGTATGAATTTTGGCTTTCTGTAAGGACAATTGAAAAAACCCCAGAAATGTTTGAAAATTTTGTGTGAAATTGTCCTATTTTGCTAGAAGAAGGAATATGCAAAAATATCCATACACGGGATGTTTCATTTTGGATGAAGTGAGGTATTTCAGCCCTTGATTATGTACTCACCAGTTAATTCACACAGACACCGTTCATTCTGCTTCCCCAGCCAGCCTTCCACATCTCTGCCGCGATACCAACGGGGCATCTCTGTCATTCATTTCCTACCAAATGCAGGGGTTGTTATCGGTGTCCACAAAGCATTAGCTGAAGAGCAAGGGAAGGAATTAATTTAATATACGCTGTCACATAGGCGGCTTTTAAGTGGTGACACTGTGGTTTAGTAAGTTATCTAGTTTCTAAACTACATGATTTCAGAAATATATACGCCGTGTATCCCGTAACACAACATAACAACAATAACCTCCTTATCTAACAGACGTTTTAGACCATGCATCCATGAAAATCAAATCCACACGTGTTTTGAATCAGCACCTTTCACATTTCTTTCAGTCCAGCAGGCAAACTGCACGGAGAGCTGCTCTGCTGCTGTCCAAGGGGGCAGCGGAGGGAAAAAAAAGAGCGTAACAAGTGTGCTCTGATGTCTCGGATCATACAAATCATATTGCCACTCCGTACTTACGGCAAATTATTTGAGCAACAGCACCAACACAGGCTCCGTACACCAAGTTCTTCCAAATTCATGTGGTTTTCCACTATATAACCAGATTTCTGCAATTAGTTTAGCCTGACCGGGCAGAAGCTTTTAGAGGAAGACAAGCTCACAGACCGAGCTTTATGTATGTTACTGTGACAAAGTAGCTTACATCCTGCGGCCTCACCTTTCTGGATCAGCTCCCTGGAGCTGTCAGGTTACAGCTGTGCTTTCCTGAGGCTTTATGAACCAGGGTGTCTCTTGTTGAATGACACCGCAATTAGCAAGAAAGGGCAACGAGCCTGCAGCCAAGATGGCAGTCAAAGACAAGGAGCCCTCTCCTCCAAGAGATGCCTTTGACCCTCGGGATTATTTTGAGAGTTTTTTTCCAGCCAGGTGGCTGCCAGTGGAAGGAGAATACAGTTCTTCACTGTTTATGCTCTTATAAATGAGAGCGGTTCGATTACCTGGCTTAGTTTTCCTGTTCTGTATAATGTATGCACAGTGAACATTAGTTTGACTGACAATTTTGAGGCTGCTGAGTAAAAAAGAAGCAACTCTTAATAAAAAGAGGCTTTAAAAGGACTAGGCATGAGGCAAGTCATACAATTATTTTGCTATTCTATTTCAGCTTTACATCACTAACAGTATTTTTACCCCCTCCACGTGACAGACTGTAGAGTGTTAATTTTTAACTCGGTAAATCAGAGAAAGACCAGTTTATTTGCTCTCTCACAAGTTAAGCGCAGTTGAATATAAAGCCACGTTCTAAAACCTGCACTGTTACATGAGGATGTGTCATGAATAAATCAATGAATTCACTGAACTGGAGCAAAGTGGTTGAGCAGAGGATTTAGAGTAGACTCCTCCATACACAATCCTCAACCTGTTAAAATTCTGTACTTCTGTCCTACCCACCACAAAATCAACACCGCAACTCTTACAATTAGCTCCTACTGTAGCACAGCTTAAATATGAACATTCATGGCACTGAAAACTGCATAAGCTTTCCACTTACTGCAAGCAGAAACGTTTTTGGTACTTGCTACTACGACATTTCTACCAGTAAAAGCTACCACTGAGTCTAAACTTTAGGAGCCTTCAGGTGGAAAGATCCCAATCACTGCATTGAAGACCTCCAGATACTTCAGGATTTCCCTGTACCGATTCAACCAACAAAGTAACATTTTCCTATCTCACTCCGCTCAGACATGCAGCGAGGGCTTTCGTCGTCACAGGACGGGAAAACACCTCTTTCCAGCTGCGAACTGGCCATTCTCTCAGTATCTTGTTCTGGATATTTACCACTACTAAACTGTTAAACCTGATTTCAAATTTATTTTTGTAACTTATGAAAATCCTGTCACCACTACTGTCCTTAGCAGCGATACCACCAGCTATTTAGGAGACTATGGTGGTGTAGAACTTCACTGGGATAGCAGCTCATCTAAGAGTAGTACTAAGATATTTTAGGAGAGAAAAAGACAACTCCGTAATTTTTCTCCTCACCTTTACTAGGAATTCTGTGGAAAGACATTTAGCTCAGTTCCTCCTATCTCAGGACACCTAAGTGACAAATATTTCACCTATAACATTTCTTTAGCCTTTTGACTACTACAAATAACGTATAGACTTGCACCATTTTAAGCATATTCTCCATGTATACTAATGTGCTTGCAAATGCAACTACACAAAGTTAGCACTGCTCTTGTGATGCTCAGCATCCCCACTTCAAATAAGTTTTTATGGAATTTACTGTAAAAAAGAAATTCTGGTATAACTACCGAATGAATAACATCTAGAAATTAATAGCCTCTCTGAATTAAGAAAAACAGTACTTCCCACCAAGCAGTAATCTTTGCTAAGGAGGCAGATGTGACCTTCCATACAATAGCTCTTCCCACATGTTTGTCTCTTTACCCTAGAAAGGAATTAATTTTGTAACAAGGAAAGTTGTTTTGGTTTTTATTATCAGAAGTACAGTTAATCACACTGTATTCAAGAACTTTTATTTCATAGTAGCAAGTTAATTAATACACAGTATAGCTCTTCTGATGTGAGGGAAGTAGAACTGAACAGTTCTAGCCTCTTTTGAGAATCAATACGTATGAGAAAATTTTATTTAGAAAAGTATCAGGAAATCATACCTCCCCTCAAATTCTGGCATGAAACATTAGTATTAGTGAAGTCAAGGCAAAACTGCCACTATCTTCAGTGAGATTTTGCCTCAGGTTGAAGCTGTTTGAAAAGCCACTGTAAAAGCCCTTTCCAGGATGAAACTTTAAAGGACATGAACTCAAAAACTAGCGTCCCAAGCTTAATTTGGATAGCTGCCCGACAGCTCCCACCCCTTGCAAAACACAGGAAGGCAAGTACAGCAAAGTCACCTGAAGAAAAGAAAGCATCAAGAGTCTTCAGTATAGTTAAAATACATGTGAACTATTTCAAATAATTTATTTCTCTAATAGTTATCCAATAAAGTTCTCCACAACAGTGTACTCTACTGTCCAGCGAGACACTAACCCTCTTTTATCAAATGTCATCACTGACAATTCGTGTTCTAGAAAATAATTGTATTTTGCAAACAGACAAGACACATTGCAGCTTCTCAAGCTTTTTTTAATCCTCTTTATGAGAATGAGAAAAAAAATCAATAAAAGACTTAAGTAATACAGCTTTCTTGGACAGTAGAGAGGAGGTCAAGAACTTGGGCTCTGGAAATACAGCCCAAATTCCATGACAAAGGGATAAACAAATCCTGCCTCAACAGCCATACACTTCAACCTTGGAATGTGCACAGGCTAGAGCCCACAGTGATGACAATGATGGCAGGTGAGCAAGATAACCTCTGAATTGCTGGCTTAGTGAGTGAATTTAGAGTAGACAGCACTCACTTCTCCAGTGGAAAGTCTTCCTCACTTCCACCTCCGTGATCCAAAGTTATGGGCTTGCAGCAATCATTAACAAGGACAGATACAGGCACTTGGTAAAGGATCTGGTTCTAAACCCATTAAAGCCAATAAGACGACTTTGGTGGTCACTGGCTTAGACCCTGAGTAGGGAATAGAAGTAGTATACAAACCTAGAACAAAGTTTTAAATCCATAATTGTTAATTAACTTTGGAAAAAGACACAATGATTAAAATCCCTAGCTATCTGACAGGAAGCTAAACCTCTCAGATCATCATCTTGTGCAGCCATTATCCAGACAAAAGTTGCACTAAATCTTGACTGAGTCAGGACTGAAGGATTCCCATTGTTGCGTGAACTGGCACAGCTACTGCAGTGGTGTATTAACAAATGGTCCTGATAACTGACTGCGATGAGATTAAAATCTAGTTTGTTAGTTAGTCTCTGTAGCGAGGCAGCTGACAGAGCTTTGGAATTTCACGTGCCTTGAATTTTCTTCACTATTCTCCCTCCAGTAACTTCAAATGACCTGATTGTTTTTATGATACCTGAAGAGACCGACTAGTTTACTGAAACCTTCCTGTTGAAATATTTTTATAATTGATCATAATTGCAATAATTGATCATAATTGCTCTTTGTGCAGGCATTTCAAAATTCCAGAGACAAGTCTAAATTGCATCCAAGTACAGGAAAACAATGATGATATCCAAGCACTGCCCTATTATCTTTTTTTTTTTTCCCACAATGTATTTAATGACCTCAGAAAGTTACAAAAGCAACTTTAAATTACATTTACATATATAAACTAATTAAATATATTTAGCTAACACTGAGAAAATAAAGTCCCAAGCAACATGAAGACAAAAAACATTGAGATGACTGATTCCACATTAATTTAAGACTTTTCACTGAGTCTCTGGATGTAGCAGTCGAGTGAACACTTCCCTACTGAAGTATTACTTGTAGTTAGAGACCACTGAAAGCTTATCTCATTATTCTCATTTTAGAACAGCAAATGAGTGATTAGTCCAGCATTAACTTCTGCAGTTTTTATTAAGTTCTATATTCTGGGAGAACAATTTTATTACTTATTCCACTTTTTTTGCCACTTATTTCAATAAGTGGCAAAATTCCTAGAAACTTCAGTAGCATCAGGATTTTTAATACTAAGAGCACAGATTTGTTAGACACTGAAAGACAAAATGGTTAAGAAGTGTGGCTTGTAAGATAATATTAAAAAAAGGATATGCAGATAGCTCTGTACATGTATGTTTAAACTCATTCAAGATGAAGGAAACTCACAGCTTAAAAATCGTGTGGCACACAAAGGTATCCGTTTGAATGTTGTCAATTAATATTCTAAGTCACATGCGGTGAACACATATTCAAAGACTAAAATAAATAACAGCTACTTTATTATCTAAGAATACTTCAAAGTGTGGCATTTCCTGACAATGCTTAGAAAGAATCATCAAGTAAAAGAAGGCAAAGGTCATAAGTACTTGTGAAACCCTGATGACTGCTAGTTTCCACTTAGTTTTCTCATGATAGGGCTGTCAGGTTCAGCATTAGTGAAAATGCTTCCTACGACCACATGAGTACCCCAGACGTTATGACGAATAACTTTGCAGCAGCCAAGATCATCAACGGAAAATCCCAAGTGGCGGTAGCGTTCATCTGTTTCAAACAGAGTGTTGTTTGTGTAAGGTCCAAAAAACTAGGTGGGGAAAAAAAAAAAAAAGAGAATTTTTCATGTGAACATTTCCAAGAACATTTGAAGTGTCAGAACTACCTCTTTTTAAAACAAAACTAAGCCCAGAAGTACCAGTTACATCTGTTGGAGGAAATTTTATGTACAGTTTTATTCATGAAATCTACACAGGAAACTAAGCAGAACACCTCTGGTTATACTGGTACCCCATATTTAAAGATTTCCCTTCGTCACTGACAGAGCGCTGAAGGCTTATCAGTGTGTTTGAATGTCTTATCATCATCCATACAAAAAACCTCAAGTGCTTTGGAAAGGTTCTCCTACTTCTACAAGCATTAAGGATAGAACCCTTCTGTGAAATAGCAAAAATAAGACTAGTACCTTTTCAATGAGGCCCCTATGATGCTTTGAGCAGCAAAAACATGCGTAAATTGGAAGCAGGTATTTAAGTTGCTTTATCTCAGGAGGAAGCTTCTGACCAAAAGCCTCTTCCTGACAAACAGGCTACTGGTAAGGACGTTACTACTGAACTGGAGCCCAAAAGACAGAACCCTACTTTCATCAGTCAGTAACTATTCCTTAAATGTATGGAATTTCTGGGAAGCTTTTAAGCACTATACACACGTTCAACTGCCTGCTCACCTTATAAACATCCCCTGTTAAAACTATTTGCCTCTGTTGACACAATATATCATTGCCTTTCATAGTGGTTTTAAATAAAAACCCACTAAACTGAACTTTGCCATGATTATGTTCAACTATGATATGGTTTTAACAGTTCTCAGACAAAAATACATCTATGCTCATGCTTTGATAGAAGCTTTCTCAATTCTCTCTTGTAAGTTTTAAGACTCTCTGTTTCACAGATGTCTTGGTAAGACACTGTGAGCTCCTCCAGAGAACTGGCGTAATCTGATAATGAATGCCAACACTGTTTAATAGGAACAAGCTATTCATATTTTCTATGTAACAAAGATATCATTAACTAGCGCAAAGAGACTTTTTAAAACCCTCCATCTACACAAATAGGTGCCAGGACTACCAAGTTACCTTGGGAGGGCATAATCAGCCTATTGTGCAGTGACCAAGAGCTTTTGGGCATAAAACTTCTACAATTATCTAAAATTCAACTTCATTGCTGAACAATGTTCTCCAAACTGCCAACTGCAATGACTGCTGACACAGTATGGGAGCTAGCTCAGGGTTCTTATCTGATCTTCATTTATGAAAGGAATTATCCTACGCTAACAGCTTTTGGGCAATATCAAAAAGTTGGATTTAACCCATGAAGAATACAAGTATCACTGCTAGTTAAGACATAGCAGTGTTCGTTGCATATTCCACACAGCACATAACTTACTGCCAGTCCTGAGGATGGATCAATGAAGTCAGCCCAATAGCCTTCAGAACAAATTGCATAGCAAATTTCCTTGGCACCATTAATGAACTTAAAGAAAATAAAGGGAAATAAGGATATCAAATGAGATATTTTTACATATATATATACACCTCAGAACACATATAAAATATTCTGAACGTGAACAAGCACAGATTTCTTTTGGCCTCTACCAATAAATGAGAAATTCAGCATACTTTCAATAAAAATATTAATAATATTAAGAGGATTAGAATTAAGGGCATACATTAGACTACTCCAATCATATCCGATTTAAAAGCGTTCCTTGTGCCAGTCAGGAATGGATTAGCAGCTTGTACAAGGAATAATGTAATTGCTTTGATTATTCATGCAGATTGCAATCATACCTGTTATCCTCTTTAAGAAGTCAACCATTACTTCAGGTATTTCTGTGTTATTTCCACGAGTTTACAGATCTCACCTAAACTCCACAAATTTGACACTAAATGTAGCATTAAATATATTTTTATAAATATATGAAAAACATAGTTTTGCTGTAAGGTCTCATCTCAGCCAACAGGACAGTATTATGTAGTTCTTCCTGCACTACAAATATTTAACTGCAAATTATTTTAAAGAATGTTTTAGTTTTGCATCATGATAGCAAACAGTTCCATAAGTACTTGACTTTTACACCAATCTACACCAATTGCCTTGTTGTAATGAACTGGTGGTCAGGATGAACAATGATTTCAAACTCTCCCACTATTTGACAATCAAAACTGTAGGTCATGTTTCAGTTACACTAGAGGACACCAGCCGATGTTCCTGAAAATAGTATCTTTCAATTAAGCAACATGCCAAGAAGTTCCCTGTTCTGTAACACATCAAAAACCTCCCTTCTCTGAAGAGACAGCTTAAAGAATCTACTTTTTTTTGGTAGCAAACTTTTCACATGAGCTGATTTGAGAAAATAAGCTTTTTTTTAAAAAAAAAAAAAATCTTTGGTGTTGAGTTGCAGTTATCTCTTTGTCAGATACAGAAGAAAATTCAGCCAGGTAGATTTAAAGCTGTGTTCCTGTATTCTGACATCACAACACAGGGCACAAAGTAATTACATGACCTACAGATTTAGACAGCACATTTTTTCCACAGATAAATCAGCAACAGGAGACCTCAGTTATGTGCTTTTAATCACCTAGACCAGCAGTTTTCAACCCATGTTATGAGGGCCAGCAGGGGCCCATAGAAAACTTCTGAAGAAGCATGCAAAGGTGAGAAAGAAAAAACCCACCACCAAAGTTGATGTGTGATGGTTCTAAAACCATCCATGCACTCTGAAAAAAACATGTCCAAGTACACAAATCTAAACAGCTGAATACACTGAGCTAGAGTAAACCACAAATAGAATTCACATAGCTTCCTCACAATGTGAAAGAAATTCCCTGATCTCATAAAAAAATAAATATTTCTAACTTCAGAATAAATATAATACTTTACTTTCCATTATAAAAATTGGACTGTTCTCTATAATTAGTTCTCTTAGCAGCTCAAGGTTTCAAATTCATAGAAATATTATTATAGTTACTCAGCTTCAGGCCCTTTATGGTCCAAAATAAGGGAAGTTTATCCTTTACAGTAATTTGTTCTGTATTCTGAGGTTTGATGGCTCTGATGTTTAACTATGTTTCAACTGTAAATTAAGTCACAAATATAAGTAAGCCATCTGAAGACAGCATTTTAGGCATTACATTTCCGATACAGTACATCTTTTGATCCAGTGTTGCAACAACCCCTCAGCAATCACTTAAGAGTGCAGTTAATAAACACTTGAGATTCAGTACTGTAAACATTTAGATTTGGCTGTACATCACCCTCATTACTTTAGCACAAACCTCTCACATTAAATTAGTATTTTTAAGATTACTTCTAACCATCTATGAAGAAAACAAACAGGCCATTTTCTTGTGAATTTGCTGTTAGTAACCTTTAGACCGGGAGGTTACATCCAACATCCTAACACCCCTACAATGACTATATTAGACTTGACAGGGAGGTGCACAAGGAAGAAAGATGCCAATTAACATATAATTAGACCAGATTACAACGCCAAAGACCAACAGACCATAAATAATTCAAAGAGAAGAACACACTAAAGTGAAGGGAATTTTAATTTGTGTGTAATCTTTATGTTGATCCTTCAGACTGCTTCTTCCTTTTTTTGTGGTAACCCTTACACTGCTTTATACAGGCCACATTTGCAATTTACAGCATTGAAAAGGACATTACCAGGCTATTTTCAAACATAAATATGACCCTCACTATACAGATGAAAATCCCACAGGATGGTTTTTACTAGTTTTAGAAAAATTATAACAAATAATATACAGAAACGTTGTATTTTAAGGTGCTAAGAAAAGAATGCCAGCGGTGGTGAACAGTGACACCCGCTGGAGTACACCAAAAAAAATCTGAAGAATGTGAAATAAAGCGATTTTCAGAGAGACCTCTAGTGGCAACAGAACAAGATGACAAAGTTCATGAGGATGGTTAAGATGTAATAAATATAACTGATATCCAGGCTAAAAGCATTAACCATACCCATTATCAGAATGGAAAAAACACACCCAGAGCAACCACTTTTTACAAGGATGCGCTCATCGACAGACTCTGTACTGGAATCTCAATTCCACCCCAGAAAAACAGAGCAAGCAGTGAAATCCTATAAAATGCTCTGTAGTAAAGCTGAAATAAGGTGAGAAAATAGTTGCTGCCCTTTAGCTGCAACAGGACAACAATCAAGTATCTTTATTAATTTACTGTAGCATTTTACAACATTTTAGCATACTTTTCACTCAGCCCACTATAAAGAATTTCATAGTTCTATGAGACATTTCACGTAGAGTAGACAAAAAGCTACAAAGCTGGGAGAAAAGTTATCTCCATTTTATCATTAAGAGAACATAGGATTAGCTCAAAAATGCTCTAAAAAGAAAGACGGTGTATTACTACCAGAGCTAGAAATGGACCAAAATACGGACATAGTTCACAGGAGATTCATCTACAAACAAAAATAAGCTGATGCTACTGCCAGCTACTTACATTTTCTAACAGCATTTCTCTCTCATCCTCCACTTCTTGACTCCATACAGTCATATCATTTTTAGTCTTCTGGGTGACAGTTAATACTGTTAAAAGGTTGGCATTCACTTCTGGAAACATTGACTCAAAGTCTAAAAAAAGTGAAACCAGCATGTTATGGCTCTTCCATTTTACTTATGATTTTTCAGTTTTAGACAAACTATTGACCCTACTTTAGAGACTTCCTTTCATTTAAATCCAAGATAGGTGTGTGTTTTTCATGGCAGATCCAGCAACCAGCATGCTGGTTTGAAATGCTGATGTTGCTTTTGTGGAAACTAATGCACCTTGGTAAGGTCCTCTTAAAAGCAACTTAGGCAATGGAGCTTGCTATTTCAAGACCTCCTATTTAATTGCAAGATGATAAAAGTCCCACTACTCTGCACACTTCAGAATGTGGAAACAAGTGACTTTCTTTGCAAAGATATAACACCAAGTATAGTAATATTTTAATATTTTGAACACCACCATGGTTCTGCACACACTTAAGGTGAGAAGACCCTTATTTTCTGGCTAAGCCACGTTACATGATGCACATGCATTTTTACATTAAATCTTTCAGTAGAAATGCCTCAGATCTACTTCCTAGGATATGACAACAGACTCAGTATCAGTAGTGTACTACAGGGATCTTCCCCTGGGGCAGAAAAGGCCCAAACCCATCATGATTCTCTCTACATCATCTATTGGACCACAAACAGGAATGCATGTGAAGCACTGAAGTCATGATGAGGCTTCACGGAGTCTTGTTTTCAGTGTGGGAAGGAATTAAAAGCCCAAAGGTTTGTTCTTTCTTACTCTCTGAAAAGTATGCTCTCTTCAGCAAGATTTCAGCCAGATTTCAGTCTCTTCTCTCTTTCAGTATACCACTTTTATAACAAGAAACTTTTATTCCAATCATTTCCTCCTTCAGCAAATTAAAGAAAGATACAAACCCAATGCTTTCAAGTACTTTCATAAATTCAATTCGCTATTTTACTAAGAAGCAGTGCCAAAAGACTTGATTTGTTACAAACTGGTTTTTGGATGGTGAATTAGCTCCAGAATCTACCTGACACTAAAGAAGCAGCTGAAAGTTACTCCCGGCCCCAGCTCATCTTGAATTTAAATGGCACTGAATTTTATGAGATACAAAGTATTGTCAACAGTGAAGTTTCAGTTTTCATTTTATAGCATGTATTTTTCTTTTGTAAAATACTACCTCTGGATTACCCTTTTCTATTACACGTTCTGTGGCATCAGTTACATCAGAGCATTTACTTACAGATTTTTACATTTTAAAATTATAATTTTTTAGCTATCAAAAAAAGTGAAAATACCTTTTCGTAACAGTTCAGGACAAGCTTGTACTGCACATTCTACCTTTGCATTTTCAAAGTAAGTTTCAGCATTATTTATCTGCTGTTTCTGTGGAACATCAGCACCCTGAGAAAAACAAAATTTATAACTTCCCCATTCATTAATACGTAACAGGATAACTTTGTACACCAGATTACGTTTTTGTGACTATATGTCCATTGATACACCCAAGCAGTTTCACAGAAAGATCATTTCCAATGAGACTTAAAATTTGTTTTTCAAATATTAAAAGTGGAACACATACAGGTATAACCTATTGCTTAAACTGATACAGAAATTTTAAGCTTTATATATTATTGTAACCATATTATCTCAAAGCCTTAACCAATACAGAAATTTTTGAAAAATATCCTTCTGAAACAACAGCCTCAAGTATTCAATACAACAGCAATTGATAGATTTCAGACATACACACATTACCTGAGCCAGAATAAAACTTTAAAGTTACACAACAGTTCTAGAGCTCTGAACTATCAGTACGTTTAGCTTTACCTGTTTTGAAAAGCAGAACAGTTTTCCAATAACAGAATTTTTATTCTTTACAGTTTTTTAGTTCTACAGTCTCTAAAAAAAACCAAACCAAACAACCAAAACCAACCCAAAACCAAAAAACACCCCCAGATTTTTGTGGGTATGTTACAAATGGAGCACCTGTACATTAGATATATAGCATTTAAGCTTAAAATGCCCTTATGAGGGTAATAACAACAGCTGCCTCCTTTGGGATAGCAACTGTTATGTAATAGGCATAAAATGCCTTAATACAGTTTTTCTAGCTCTAGTTATGCCATAATTTACAAGGAATTTCAGTAAGTTTCTCTAAGACTGAAATTACAAGGTTGAGTAGTACATTAAGTCCTACCTAACACCTGTTTGTATCTGAAAGTTCTCTCTAGAGAAAACTGTTATACTGAAAACACTGCGTGGCTAGCATCTTTGTTCTAGAAATTAACGTTCAAGAATAGCAAAAAAAAAAACCCAGCAAAAAAATAAACACAACAATAGACAAACAACAGATATTCACTGCAGTTTCAATACATATGTTTCCACATAAATCTTGCATTATGATTGCAAAGCCATTGGGACAGATCAGTTGGTACTTTAAGCCTGACAAACCACACAGTTATGCTGGTAAACTTCTTTTCTTCCTAACTATAAGATGTTTCTCTTAGTAGAACGGTAGTTCATTGTGATTTCTTGTCTACTACTCCCATTCTAGCCAGCTAAACACCACTTACACAGTACACATACTTAGCAGGTATGCTATCATCAAGAGACTATGGCCATTTTCCAAAGATCGATATCACTTTCTGATATTGATAGGCTGGTAGGCCCTTTTACTCTGCTCAGATGAAACAAATACATCAATCTCGGGTACACAGAGGTCGAAGAAGTCTGCCATTTCTCCAACTGGTTCAAGGACTGGTGCGTGAGGTTCAGCAGCACTGAGCTTTTCTCCTGCTTGCTGCAGCAACCTATGGGAGGTTTCTGTATTCAGCTGATCCCATCATTCAAATTTGGGTCCTTTCCTAGGATGAGTGGTTTAACATTTTTGTTAGCTAAATGCTGTTCAGGGATTCCTAAACACTACTGGTATGAAGCAGAGCTGACTCTTGTTGACTTTCTGAATACCAGTTGCAAGACCTGCCTCTGCTCTTTCCAGTTTCTCCCTTCCATTTTGGACAGTAACAGCTGCACCAGGCATTTTATTATACAAGCCATCTTGCTAGAAAGCAGACACACATTCAGTGCACCTGGTTTGCACTAAATGAACTAGACTAGAATTTTCTGTTGGGCTTTTAACGGAAAGTAGGATCCATACAAGCTGAAAACAGAATCTGGGGAGCTCACCAGAAGCTTATGTTTTCTGAACACTTTGGAATTCTATGAATACAACGCTACATTTACAAAAAACACTATACAGCATTTTTACAATGGCGATTTGCTAGCTGACTTCCAAAGTCTGAGCATGTCACAAACTCAGAGAGCCTGGAAAGTTGAGTCAGCAGCTAGCAGCAATAAACATTTGTTGAAACGTTGCAATCACACTAGCGGTTATCAAGCTGCTTGTTGTTAATAATGCATCTGACTCACTGCAAGCTCTGCCATCGCCGAAATGCAGTCTCATTGTGAGACTTGAGGTACGTTGATCTGCTTCTCCTGCGTGAATTCGATGGTTGTCAGAACTAAGCAGGCAGATCTAAACACTGTCCAAACTATGTAAGTCCAGATCCTTTAAATGAAATACGGAAGAAACTACCAATTCCATTTGATAAAAGCTGGTGATACTTGGTAAACTGCAAGTTTTGAAACTGAAGTTTTGTTTTCCCATATCCATATAATTAAGTCACCACCAAATGCTATTTCACTAAGCACTGCTTAGTCAAAAAAACCACACCCTGAAATATTTCTTCCTCCTAAAAGAAAAAACTTCAGCCAGGGTCTTATGTAATCTCTCGCTCACCCCAGTTGAAGTTCATCTTTCAAAACCATCTAGAAAATCAACGTTATCTTTTTTCAGGAGGAAGAGAGGTTAGTTATGTTTCTCTTGGACAAGAAATATCAGTTTCACACAGAAGCAGCCTGTTCTTACCTGAAATTCATTTATGTATTGTGCCATTACAAATTCATGCCTTTCACTTGCTGAAGGCTCTGCTAATATATCAGGCAGACTTTTTGAAACTTGGCTTTTCTTCTGAGAAGCAGTGCCATTTAGGTGACAGTCAAACCCAATATTACCAGGCAACTGGAACCTCTGGTCCTGAGGACCAAATGGACCCATTACTTCATCTGGCCAGACAGTTCTTGGACCTGCAAAAGTCAAGGCCTTGCTTTAGTCATCACATCTAAAAAGAAAGAAAGAAAAAAAAAAAGAAGAAACCCCTCTCCCATACAAATATCGGTATTTGATCACAATCATACATAACCAAAGTAACCATAACACACAAGTAAAAGTAAGGGCCCTGACACAAAAAGCACACTTCAGCATTTCCAAATTTATAGGGGGTGCAAAGTTCTGATAGCACATGAATTCAAAGAAAATGAATTTGCTTTTTCTTACATAAATCAGGAGGTGTGGCAGCAACATGAGGCTCATCTGAGCCAGAGGAACCTGCTGTAGAAAAAGCCTTGGGATTTACAACTCTTTTGACTAAGGAATAAAACCCTGGTAGGTAGGTGACCAATCTTGCTCTGTTACAGAGCACCTGAGAAGACAAAAACAAAATAAGTATTACATACTGCTAGCAAAAATACTAGTTTAAGTACAGCTTTGTGGATCACAGAAGAAATCCTCACTTGATAATTAAATTACAATTTTAATTATGATCAACTGTGTTTCTGTAAAATCAAGTTTTTAAAGTATTTTATTATTGCTTTTACATTTTACTAGTCATAGTATTCTAAGTAAAGGAAAAGCCTCAAAAACACTTATTGAAAGGCCTTCTCATGTGAGGAAAAAACACTGAAAAGTTTAAATAGCACCACTGAAACCCCACAACCTAAACTAAGTTATGGACAAGGACTGTTTCCATTATTATTTCCATGCATGTCATTGTTTCCATGATTGCCACAATCCAATCACAGGACTGATTATCAGAAATACCTAGAAGTATTGTTAATGAAGTAAACGCTGATATCCAAGACGTTTGCCCTGAAGGCTAGCAGAAATGTTAGCCAGCCTATATTCCTACTTCTTAAAAGACTGGAGGGAGACACAAGATAGCATCACTCCAAATAAATCTTGTAGCTTTCATCCAGAAGCATGCACACATGTACTTACACATATTTCTTTGCCAATAAAGTACACATACCAACAGCTCTGAACTATACAGGGAGATACGCATATCAAAACAGGTAGGTATGGTAATTTCAGCTTCTTTCTTTTGCTTGCAAAATCCATAAGCATTTAATGTGCAAAACTTAAGTTAGGGCAGCCAGTGTTATTTAGATTTGCAAACTCCTTGCATTCACATATTTATACACAAGTGTTATTGCAAACAAGATCAGCATCACGGGCAAAATGCCAGTAAGCCATAAAGCCTTTATGAATTCCATAGTCTTGGAACACACCAGAAAATCTGCTTCACACCACAGAGACACCACAGAGTTGTACTGTCAACACAACTTTGAACTGCTGAGGATGATTCTATCAGAAGCTGATTCAGCCACACAGCAAACAGAAAATGATGCAATGCTATCTCCCTGAGCATGCAAATGGTCTCAACAACAGGGCTCCAAAGAGCCAGTAGCTCCTCACCACAAGGATTAACTCTGAGGCCCAATGATGGTATCGTAAGTAGTAAGATGAGCAACTGTTACTGGGGGTTTTTTGTGGGTTTTTTGTGTTTTGGTTTTTTTAAACAAGAAATATCCAGGTGATGTGATTAAACTGAGAAGTCTGATCTATTTTTTATACTTTAAAAAGACTGACAATTTTCCTGATGCATTTACACACACATAGCAGAAAAATAACCAATCATATACTCAAAATGTAGAGTCAGAAGTATAATTTTAAAAAATGAGACTACTTAACTCTAGCATGAAACTACTAATACTCTTGACTACAGTTGCACAAAAGCATGCATTACTGGAAAATATAAATCCCACCTGCCACAGCATGCGTGCTTTCATAAAACTTTATTTTCCAAGTGAGGGAAAGAAATTCATTTGAGAAACTGACATAAAGGGATTTTCCTTAAGTGCTGTATCCTTGCTTCTATATAAAGCTTATGCGTGTGTACGCTCAATATGTATGCAACAAGGTTACTTCAAAAAAAAAGTGAGAAAATGGTACTATTTGTATGTTTAAGATAAAAACTCTATTCAAAGTATCGGGACCTAAGCCAGTAAGCATCAGTTTCTTACATATCACCTCTGCATAAACATACAATGTCTAATAAGTTCTACCAGCATCACGAAGACTCAAATGCATAAAGGCATATTTGATTTTCTGATTTAAATCAAGTATTTACCGTTAAGCCTGTAAGCTGTCTAGTTCTAAAACACCGCTAGGTTTAAAAAGTTCCCATAACAACAACAAAAGTCTGCTGATTCCACTTAAATGATTTTTTTTCCTCTATTATGTAAAAGCACTATTGAAATTAATTTTGGTATAATGATTACATTGCAGATAAAACAGATGTAAACAATTACAGCTGACACATAATTACAAGAAAAGAGCGTTTTTTCATATCATCAGGATCACTTAACATGGAGATGTTAGCGTTAATTACAGATATGTTGACTGAGCTCACTTATGCAAATATTTACATACCTAGCATTACCCCAGGGAAAAAATACCGCTGAAATCAATAAATTATTCAAGTCTCCATGGCAAGACTAAATCAATAGTGTTTTATTCTTCAGTCTGAAAGTACTCTGGTGAACCTGCCTGCTTCACCTTAACTCATGACATTCAGAAAAGAACAACCCCCAAACCAAACAGATCCTACTTAATCCTCAATTCGAATATTGCCATGATATCCACAGAAATCGGCTTCCAAAACTTAGATGGAAGGATGACGATACCACTGCCTTCTGATAAAAATGTACCTTGGTATAACTGAAGGTTTTAGCAATTACTCCCCCATACGCACAGTGATTTAAAGACAGCTTTAAAGGGGAACTAAAACGCAAGCGTCCCGCATAACACGGAGAAGCGCTCTCCTCCGACGGCGCCGGTTTGTCTTCTCATCGGGACGAGGCGCAGGGCCGGGTTTACAGCCGCCTCCCTACCGCAAACCGGCGGAGACGGGGGCCGCTACGGCGCTGAGGCCCGGAGGCGGGGCCCTGCGTTACTCACATTGGCCATTGCAGACGGTGGGCTCCCCCTCGCCTCACGGCCCGGCTGCCCCTGGAAGAGAAACCAACGCGCTGGTCTCCGAGGCACCGGCCGGACCGGGGCTGCCCGCGCACCTCCCGGCCTCGGAGCGGCTTCACCCCGCCTGGCGGGACCGGACCGGCGGGGCCGATCACCCCCACGGCCGCCCCCCGTTTTCCCGACAACGCTCCCACAAGGCACCGCGGTGCTGCCCGCTCGTTACAGGCCCGGCCGCCCGCGGCCGAAGCTGCTACCGGCAGGCAGCGGCAGGCGACGGGAGGGGAGAGGGAAGCACCGCGGGGCCACCCCAGAGAGAGCACCGGAGACAGCGGAACCGCCGCACCTCTCACCTCTTCCTGCAAAATGGCGCCGGCCGCCGTCCCCCGGCGCACCCGCGCGACGGGTGCCCGCCCCGTCCGTCCCCAAGCCGAGCGAGCCGATCCACCGACACCCCGATTAGCGCGTCGAGGGAAGCAGACAGAGACAAGTCGTTCGGCGGTCGATTGCTTGGGGCCGAGGATGGGGCGGGGCGAAAGCCCGCAGGGGAGCGGCGGCGGCTCGGCCCTGCGGGGCGGTGTGTGGGGCGGGGGCGGCCCCTCAGGGCGGCCGGGCCGGGCCGGCGCACCCGAAGCTGGTGTTTCTCCTTGTCTCGGCGCGGCGAAGGTTGCCCATGGCTGCCCCTGCGGAGGCTCCTCAGGGTCGTGGTGTCAGCAGCGGCAGCGGCTCGCCTGTTGCCGGCGGTGCAGTACCCCTTGGGTGCACCAGGCGTCAGTCACGTAACGTAAACCGGGCTGCCATTACTCACCCCCGCACCCCCGGCTGGGGCTTTCTGGGGCCGGAGAGTACAATGAAGTCGGAAATGAATAAAAGAGGGGGTGTTGTTATTGAAGAAAATACAGGGGGAGCTTCGCAGCCACCAAAAGGCCGCTGGGCCCAGGGATTTCCGGGAAGGTCCGTGAGAACGAGGAGCATAAATGCCACTTCTGCTAATAAAATTGGACCTCCAAGCATGATATGTAGTTCTCTCAAATAACTGTTTTACAAAATAAGAATAAACCCCTTCTTCAATGGACCATAGGCTTTTTTCCCGCCCTTCGTTGTGGAAAGGCTTGTTTTTCCACCTTTTCTCCTTGGGCCTACTTATTGGGATGCGGGGTGAGGTTTGCTTACAAAGCCAGCTTTTATTTAAAATAAACTTTTCCATTATGAGCTAGATTGAGGTAATTCCATGGGCAGAGCTCTTAAATACCTGTTAATTTATGTACTTGCTGCTACATAAAGTTAATTAACTGCAGAAGTTATTAATGCAAACGCATATGTACGCATGGAAAGCATTCTCCTTTGTGTGGCCACAGAGCAGCTTGGTGGTACGAGTCGGCTGGAAGCCCTGCGCAGGACTCTCCAGTGCTCCATGGCAAAGAGAAGGGGTAATGGTTTTACTCCACTCTACTCGCCCTCTGCAGTTGGAGGTGCTCCAGGCTGTGTTTGTGGGCAAGTCTTTGTTGCTCCAAGAAAAATGGGCAATACAAAGATAGCTCATGTTTGGTATTGAGCCCTACTGACTATATGGGTTCTGCTGAATAGGTCGATGGCTACCCACAGAATGTATGATGAACGTAGACACTAAGTCAGTGAGGCTCAGCTAGAGCCTCTATAGCTCAGCTACTGATTCCAAAGCAACATCCCTGCGCATGTGTAGAAGTCATGCACATGCTCTCTCTTTGTTTCCAGAACTGTACTGGTTTTCCAGTACATAACCTGGGTTCAAATTGCCATCCTCTTTTTTTTTAATGTCAGCTGGTACACGACACGTTTGTCCCCCTGTGGCCTGAAGTGTATTTGTAGGAAGGATTGTCTTAGCGCCTTAATTTTTTTTATCTTTGTATTTGCCTTTTTCCTCATCCACTTCAAACGCTTTTGCCATCATGCCATATCTACCTAATCCATGACTTCTCATATGCTATGTCTTTCCAGCTTTTCTAACAAAGCTGTCTTTATCAGTTTGCTAATTCTGAGTCTGGAATAGCCTTCCACAGGCACTGTGCTGAACAACCTCATCGTCTTTGTCTTCAAGTTCACTCTTTTTTGTTTGCCTAGCACAGACGATCACCCTGTATAGCTTGCCTTCTCATAAATCTTGGCATAAATGAAAAGGGGAAGGGAAAAAGCTTTGTAGCTAGCTTAAGACTCAGTATTGTTTTCAGGTAGCTTTTTTGTCATTTTTTCAATATTGTGATTTAATTCAGATCATGAGTTCTTTGAGGCAAAAACCTCCCTGCTTGCATATGTGGAAAGTGCTGTGCATACTAATGCAACTATTTAAATGCTGAATTAAAAATATCAGGGGAGAGGTGCCTAAACCCAAATCTTCTTTAAAGCTAATATAAAAGAGCTGTATTGCTGCTTGCTTCTGCAGTAGAGGGGAAATGCACACGAGCCACGTTGGAATACTAGGATTAAGACTTTTCTTTCTTATTTTTTGCCTTTTCTTTCCTGTCTGTTCAAAGCAGATGCTGGTTAAGGAAAGGGAACTTTAATCTCTTGCCTTCAAAATAAAGGATTGGGCGTTCAGATCCCTCAGTGAATGTGCACATGGCCTTTAATTTACTTTAGTTATAAACCAGATATTTCTGGACATTTTTTTTTGCTTTGCTGCTGGGTTATTAGCATAAACCAGTTCTAAAGGTTTCAATACATAACTCAATAGCTAAAAATCAGAGCAAGAAATTGGTTTTGTTTTTCATAGTAATATTATTCAGCCCTACAATATTCTTACTGCATTTAATAGAATTTCTGCTTTATTTTATTAGGATCAGGAGAAAATTCTTATATCCAATTCTAAACTATATGATATATGAGATAACTATAATGTTGCAATTTTGATTTTCGTGTTTTTTCATGAGAACATTTGCTCACTATTGCATGCTACTCAACTATTTTATTAATTCAATGTTAGCACACTTAATTCTCATTTGCTTTTAAATTAAATATTCATGTCAAATCTCTGAACTTCAGCAAAAAAAGGCTAGAGAAATTAAACTTTAACTCTTTACAGAATGTAATTTATTTCCTCTAATAGGAAAGCACTCTGGATTACAGTCTGTATTGACTTGTCCTTAGGCAATCCCAATTTGTCTTCTCTCCAGGGTTAGCACTTCAAGATACTCAAATCAATCAATGAGTTATCATCCCCTGAAGTTTGTGGCCTGAATTCATAAAGATTAATTTCAATAAAGTTTCTACCTCTATTCAAAGGAGAATGCAAAATCAAACGATCCAATTACAGATTTATCAAATATTAATCATGAAAATCTTGCAGATCTTTCTGATGCCAACATTATTCTCCCCTGGTGTCAGGAAAGTAATTAGCAGCTGGCTTTGATTAAATTCTTCTCTCAGAGAGTACTTTTCTCAGTTTGGGGGAATGGAAGGAACGCACACAAAATTATACCTAATTCCTCATTTTAAAGTCTTTTCTGAAAAACACACATAGACTCAGTTAACAGGACACTTCTTTCCATGACGATGGAAGAAACAGTCTCTGTCCAAGAACCTGCAGCAATTTTAACAGTGAAACCTGAAGTGCAGGACCAGCTTTTCCTGTTGTGTTACTGAGATGCTGGTTTTCCTTATCAGTCTTTTTTTTGGTGACAGTGGCTTCCTCTCGGCAGTTTGAACGGGGTGCAGCACGGGGAAGAGTCCCAGCAGCTGCAGCAACATCAGAGAGGGATGCGAAAGGGAACTTTCCCAGTCACCACCCCCCTCTGCCTGAAAACCAAACTCCAAGCTCTAGTTGGTGTTCTCCACCATCCCCAGGCTTGCTGGATTCCTTGGTCTGCAGGCAGAGGAGACAGAGGTGCCTCTGCGAAGCTGTTTTGGTACCTAAGATGAGCAAAGGGTGAATTTTAGCCCTTCCCCACTCTGCTCTTCCAGGGGCCCAGAGAATCTGTGGAAACTCCGTCCTTGGAGGTCTTCAGAACTCAGTGGGATGAGGTCCTGGGACTGGAGAGCTCCAGAGATCCAGCGTGGAAATGTGGCTTTTCCATGATCAGGTGCTTCTGTGTTCATGAAAATTAGAGGGCTCTTCTCACACAAACATCAAATGCTTCTGGACAGTTCAGTGTTTGTCAGCCAGCATCTGCACTGGTACAGATAGACATGGCATCTTCAGTATCTCCTCAGCTCTGTAGCACCGCTGTTGTAACCTGTTTACTTGGGTTATGAGTGGTGGACCTGGATTCCTGTCCTGTTTAGTACAGGGGAAGTTTGTCTTTCCACAGAGAACCATGTACTGTTCCTGAAGCATGTATGCTGCTATATAAAGCCCAGCCTCAAGGGGGTTCTCCTGTCCTCTTCACTTGTTGCAGGAACAAGACCTTAATCAAAACCTCTTTGTCTTCATCTTTATTCATTAGCTGAAAGGTAAAATTTTAAGTCTGTCCAAATAGAGGCTTTTGGAATTGTTCTATAAGCATTAGAATTGCAGCTTTTGCCTATTTTCCCAAAGCCAGAGTTTAATCCTGAATGTGGGTCTTTGCTGCTTATATGGCCCAGTTCACCCTGCAGTTAATCAGGTGTGATTCATCTGGAGGCAGTGGAATTATACCTGATTATGAGTAGGTTTTCGTTTGTAGGTACTTATCTGAATACTGCAGAAGCTTGGTAAGTGGTCATAAAAATAATGAGATATTCTTTATTCTTATTCTACTTGTATAAGAAAGTTTAAAATGCGTTTTAAAGTATCTAGGTCCACTTCTGTGCAATGATGGATAGTGCTGGTGCTTGCAATTTACCTAATTGCATCCATTAAACTTCATTAGGACTTTGTTAAACCAAAATTAAAATCGTTGACATTGATTTTTGATCTCTAAAACCTGCTTGCAGCAAATCAGTAACTGAGCGTACCAAAAGCCAGCTGACTCTCATAGCATGCTGATCACATTCCCTGTGGTTCAAAAGTGCTTCATGAGCAACGGCAGAGGGAGCGAGGAGGGTCTCAGCCTGTGGTCCTGGTGACATTTAGGAGCACCATGGGTCTGACCTGCAGAGCTTAGCCCTGGGCTCGTGCTCTTTGAGTTGACAGTCTTCAGCCATCACGTCGCCTGCCTGTGTCACTGCCCCAGTCAGGGAACTCCTAGTCTCTGAGCTCTAACTCAGCTTCTTTGTTTATTCATTTCATTCCTCATATTTATTTTTTCTTGCATATACAACCGCGGCTCCCCCTTCCCTTGACCTGTTAAACCTTGTTTGAAATGAGGAATGTCTGTTCCTAAGTGCCAGTGAAATGGTGATGAAGTAGAAGGGAAGAAGGGTTTTAACATACTCTTTTTCTGGAAAAGTAAACATCCTCTGGCTATAGGAAGAGTAAACTTCCCCTGGAAATGTATGTGTTTATATGAACAATCTCTTTCTTCTGGCATTTCCAGATACTAGACTGGGAGATTTGTTCACTACCACTGGGAAAAGAAGCTTTTTAGTAAGTGGTGCAAATGCACAAGATAAGTCTTTGCAGGGTTTGTTTTCTTTTTGGAAAGACATCCCTCCTGGATCTATTTCCGTGAACCTGAAAGGGATTTCCTCCTTTGTCTCAGGGCGTTGCTCTGTGTCTCGTTCAGCTCCCCTGCCCGTTTGAACATACATCCAAATGAACAGACGGAGGAAGTGAGCATTTCCCCGATAACTGGCTGGGTCTAACTCTCCCAGAGCTTAGGGAGCTTTACTGGAAATCCTTTGCCAGCATAACTTCCCCTGTATCTGTAAACTACCAATTTACATTTTTACCAAAGAGAAAAATTTATCAAGCATATTAAACTGGGATGTGCCATTTCCAGATGTGGCGACCTCCTTCGAATAGGAGCCCTGATGTGCGATTACCCAAATGGATCTGAGGCTGTAAGGCAGACATTAATTTGGCTCAGTTCTTATTGTAGCTTTTAATGTTCGGCTGAAGAGGGGGAGGTTGAGCTTTAAGAGCTTTATAATTTGCTTGGTAGGGATTAAACAGGCATATTTTTCCTGGGGTGGCAGCATGAGCTGCTCCGGCCTTCAGCCCTCCCTGCTCACATGGGGGGAATGGGGGGATTCCTGTCTCCTTTCTCACCAGGTATCACTTCCACCAGCACCTCTGGGATGCTGCCACATCCAACATGGCCAGGCTGCCTGGAAAGTGGAGTGAGGGGTGTTTGCAGGTTGGATGTTTCAGGAAGTATTTGTGTTTACGAATGGGAGGTGTTGTTCCCACTCTGAATCTGCCTCTTTGTGAGAGCAAATAGGGCATTTAGGTATCAAATGTTCAGTGCTGAGACCGTTGCCAAGGTTGGAGGCCAGTATTAGTCTGGACTAACCTTAGTGTGACCTGAATTTGTTCTGCATGGAACTTGAACTTGAAAAGGGACTGTTTTGCATCAGGACTACACCAGAGCGTTGCTGTTCTGCTTGACGGAGGTCCCAGGTCTTGGATGGAGAGATCTGCAAGGAGGAGGAGATAGAGCTCTCCTCCTCGATCTCCTGGTAGGAAAGACAGCAGGCTCAGCAGACTGGAAGTGCTCCGAGTCCTGGCTCTTGGCCACGATGGTCCTCAGCCATGCATCTGCCCAGAAACATGGTCTTCCAGGCGCTTGGCTCTGGGTCTGCATGCCAGATGTGCTAGGTGGCAGGTAAGGAGACAGGTTCCCATTAGAACTGTATCAAAATCAGTGTTTTTATAGGGAGTTTCTATTTTGGTAAATCTTTATTTTTCCATCTGGAAAGTGTTCTCTTAGAACATCTGAGAAGTCAAAATTCATGCTTAAACATAGCGCCATGCCTAATGGGCTACTTACTCCACTAAATTCCTCATTTATTGTTTTTTAAATATATGGGGTCATACTTTTTAACCCTCATGGTTATGAAGTATGTCTCACAAAAAGGTTTATGGCATCGTGTGTTGCCTGTGAGTTATGAGACTCTGTTCCTGTCTGGCAGCGAATGAAAGAGCCCAGCATCTGGCAGTATGTAAAACCAGATATCGCAAAACTTCCCACTTTGAGGAGATGGGATGGATGATGGATGTTGTGATAAAGTATCTCTTTTGACGTGTAAGTCAGGACAGTCGAAGGCCCTTTCTATAAAAATTTACAGAGCTTAACCAAACCTCCTGGCTGGAAGCTTGAGGAAATCAGTCACTGTGAAGCATGCCGCTGCCATGCGATAGCAGGAATGCTTAAAATCCTGCCTTCTTGTCCTGTACATTAGGAGCAAATCCATGACTCAGTTCTGGGGAGAGGGAGGTGAGTAGTGCCCAGAATTTCAGGGATCAGTCCAGAAAACCTTCTTGCAAAGTCTCATCAGGATTTTCGTTACCCACATTCAGAGTCCATTAAAGTCAATAGAAGACCTTCTGATGACTTTAGTGAAAATTAGAATAAAAACCAGACAGTGAGATATGTCACATAGTAGTAGTTCCCCAAATATTTCTTATCATGAGTCATTGAGTGAGATAGAATCCACGTGTGAAGTCTCTCTGTCTAGGCTCCCCAGCATCGGTCTGGTACTTATAGGGTAAAATTGTTACAGAGCAGCCTTGGGTAGAGACAACGAGATGAACTAATAATCATTCGAGTTATTGCATTTTGCCTTGTAATTTATCTAGAGCTAAACCTATTAACTTGGAGAGCATCTTTATTGTTGAGAGCAAAATGCTCCTGCTGACAAACCTGGTTAGGTGCTATTACATACTTCTGTCACCACACTCTTGTTCCTACTTTGCTATTTTACTGATGCATTTTGGCCTAGTTCCATGGCACAACACCTATTTATACTTTAGAAAGAATAAGAAATAGTATAATTTCCAGAACACGTTCCTGGTAGGTTTAATATTCTCTTTTACCAGTGTAGGAATAACAATTCCTACTAATTTGTCACTGACAGATTCCTTTTCTCATGTTGAAATGACTAAAACAAATGACTGAAAACTACGTTTTGCTTGTGTCAACCTCCTCCTTTCTAAAGGTAACCTAAAATAAAGGCTCTTCACTTTCTTACTTCGGATGAACTTCAGAGGAAAACATCAGACATCCTCTTCAAAAGTTATGATATGAACAGATGAGACATGTAAGATGATCAAAGGAAGACTAAAGTTAGCTGAAATGCCCTGCTCATATGATGATACCCATAAAATGCTAGGGATTCACATGCTGCATTTCAAATTTAAACCTGCAAAGAAAACAGCCGAAAGCTTGCTTAATATAGATAATTTTGCATTTTTATTTGTCAGTATCTTTGAAACTACTGAAAAAAAGGAAAATCAGTGGTGTAAAAGATCAGTTGATCCTGTTTTCCTCTTGGATAAATACTGATCAGAAGAAATGGGTCTAGTGGGGGCAGACTGCAGTGCTACTTTGGAAGGGATCATTCCTGACCCAGAGTACTGATTCCTTGCTGAATCTTTAGTTGCATCTCCACTTACTTCCCGAACGGGCTAAGGCCACTGTTGATGCACAACTTCGACAGCCACAGCTTTGGCTGAAGTATCATTTAGCTGGAGTTGAATTAATATTTGTTCCAAACCTGTAGATGATGCGAGACCCAGAGACACAGCAACATGCATACAATTTTCTTGACCATATAGTTTTATTTAAGCTCCATACAGCAGACCCAACATTTTATGCTGTCTTCCAAACGCTATCTTTAGCTTCCTTTTGACAGCGAGTATAAATCAGTGACTGGGGTGTCTAACAAAAGGCATCATCAAGCATATCTCTGTGTACTTGAATATTCAAACTCGCATCTTTATTCATCTCCCTACAACGGTTCCAAAGTTACTCATCACCAACTATGGTGATAAACCATACGAGCTATGAGCTCATTGAGGGCTTCTCCATAGACGGAGAAAGAACTCCCATTAGGTCATGCTAAGATCCTCATTTCATCATGCTGAAACTCATCTGCAGCATCCCCTGAGAGCAAACCCAGCTCAGCTGCTCTCAGCCTGTTCTGATCAACCTATATAGCAATGTATAGCTCAAGGGAAAGGAGCAGGGAGACTTGTGCTCCCACTTGCCAGCCTTTGCCCATCCGTTCTTCCTTAAATAAACAAGTTTTAGAGTGAATCAGTTTGAGGGAAGAATGCTTTGGGGCCAAATATTTAGTTGGGTAAATCAGTCTGGTGTGGAAAACCAGCAGAAGGGCTGAATCTCTTTTAAAGCTTTAACCTTTTCTGTTGTATTCACTTTTTCACCAGGAAGAAGCTTTTTGGCAAGCTGCCTTCAGCTGGTGGGTCGTGCTGCTCTGTCCCTGTGTACACCAGTGGCTGCACCTATTTCACATGTCTGTGCTATTCCTTTGAGAGCTTTTTGGGATTGAAGTGACTTGTGGAGAAAATGAAATTTCTTGTAAGTGTGGGCATAAGGGGATGACATTATGGAACTGATAAAGCAAATGTATTTTGAAAGGTCACTGAGGCAGGGTGGCTTAGTGTATGCACATCTCTTTTGTTTGTAGCATATTATTGCCAGGCAGCCTTGTTTCGAGCTTACCTGTCCCTCTGGTCTTCCCGATGATGTAGGGAAAGTGTCCATAGCTCGTGCAGGGCAGGACAGTCACCCCATCAGTGAGAGGGCAGAGGAAATGAAAGCCCTGCTCCCTGAAGTGCCTTGTGAATATTTATTGTGGCAGTGCTAAGCATTTCTATCAAGCTGCCCAGCCTTTAAGGGTCTGGAGTTGATTTTGTTGCTGATGTTTACTTTAGAAAATGCATGCCAAGAACCATCCCAAAACACAGATGAAATGTTTCGGTGCATGGCAGTGACAGGGTGCCACAGCAGGCATCACAGCAAAGACCTCATGTCCATCGTTACGTTTGTGACAGTTGTTGCCCCTAATGAGCCTGTCCAACAGCTCCGGGGGTGGGGATGGTAGGGCAGAGCTGATCATAGATAGACTGATCACCCCCCAAAAGACCCCAGGGTGCAGGTAGAGGGAGCAGAACCAATTCACATCAGCTGAGGACCTGGTTGGCCAACTGTGAGCTCTTGGGGAGAGCTGATGTGCCGCTCTCCCTCCCAGGTAAGCCCACATGCTTTTCTGCTTGGCCGTGCATGGATGTCGAGTAGTTTAAATACTTGCCAGTATTTAAACTGAGCACATCAGCCCTTAGCAGTAATAAAAGTCAGTGATGTGTGTTTGTGCACTGACTGCAGATAGCTTGGGTAGAAGAAAAGTAGGTTAGACTCAGACTACTGCCTTTGTCCACATTACTGACCTTTTGCCTTGCATATTGCATGGCCCGCGGGTGGAGGAAGGAGGATTAAAGGTTAAGAAACCTCTCTTGAAAGAGTTAGGATGCCTAAATGTTTAAAATGTTTCCTTTCCCCAGTAATTCCAATATATATTAAAGCTAAAACCCTTCTGAGAGGTAATAAAACAGAGCAGCGGAGAAGATCATTGGGAAGATTAGGAAGAAGAGACTTAAGAGCTTACTCTTGATGCTTTTGGTTTTATACTTTGTTCCTATTTTACTCTGTCAATCTTTTCTAGTGTTTCTCACTGTGATTTTTATTGTGTTTTATGGAACAGAGACGGCGTTGCAAACTACTAGGGAAAAACTTGTTGTCGTTTAGTGGAGGGGGGAAGAACATTCCTTTGCACATTTTTCGGTGTTGCTGTTATATATCAAATTTAAAAAGTAACAAGAAGTAGCATCCAGTTTTCATTAATGCTTCGGGGATTTCTTGGCGCATATGTTTTCATTTCCAAGTGTTCGCATGAGAGGCAAAGGAGAAGATGAAATTCCTTCTTTCTAGCCATCGATGGAGTATACATCTTGTCATAACCACAGGGATCCCCAGACCTTGGTGTCAGATAGCAGGCTGGTAACCTGCTTTGTCTGTTTGCTCTAGCTCTAAAACCAACAGCAATGGGAAATACAATGATGGTTTATTAGGACAAAGGGCCGCAGTGTGATTGCTTCCCGTATGTGAGCGTTCCTCTTGACACAGTCTGGCTCGTGGCCCATATTAATTTGCTCCAAAAAAAAAAAAAAGATGATATTCACATTCTTGGAGGAGTTGTGTGTTCCATCTGGATGCTGCAAACCTGCTAACCCTGTCCAAATAACTCCCATGTTCGCCTTGCTCAGTGAGTGATTTTTATGTGTCTTGTCAGTTAAATATGTATGTGAGCTCCTAAGGCAAGAGCTGAGTGTGAGGGTGTCTCGTGCCCGTCACCGCTTCCTCGCAGCCGGAGGAGCACTCCTGGGAGATGGTCACATCAAGTGTTTAGTGCCTGATTAGATCACAGCAACATGTAACTCTGTTTGGGACAGGTCTCAAGTCAGCGTTGTCAGTAAGTTTGTAAAATTACCATGGAGATGCATTTTGTCAGCTCAGGTGTGAGCAGGTCTCAAAACTGCGGGACTGTGCTGGCAGGTGTATGGACTGGGTGATGTTAAAAGTCTTCTCTCTCTCTTAATTTCAGTGTTTCTATGGAAACAGATACTGAATGGGAATTGTTCTTTCCTGCCTTTTTCTCTGCCTTTCATCATGGTTTCGTTGGTGGGAAAAAGTGAAACTTCAGGTGAAAGCCAGAGCAGCCAGGAGTAGGTGTTTCAGTGAGAGCAGGACTGGGTCCTTGCTGCTCGCCCCCCTCTTCACTTTCAAATCGAGGGACATGGAAATAGAGACTCAAAAAGCTTCAGTTCGTATCTGGGATATTATTTCTGAATTTTAAACAAAAAGTGACTTGTGTGACCATGGCTTTGGTCAGAGCGTTGCCACCAGCTGGAAAGGAAGGAGAATGCAGGGTGAGGACTGTGGTTTCCCAGACTTCTCCTAACCAACCTGACCTGAAGCACCTCTGGTTTGGGTTTCAGCTGGAATACAAACTTAGATAGGCTCTGAGCACTGTACCTTTATGGGAATAAAATGGTCACTCAGGTCAAAGAGAATTTTGATGAAAACAGCTTGGGGACATAGGGGCTGGCCAGTGCTTGTTGGGGAGATGAAAGCCAGCTACTTTGTACCATCTGGAGACATTTGGGTCTTGTCTTCATGATGGTCCTCCTACACAAGAACTATGGGGTAAGGAGGTGTGTGTTGGGGGTCAAAGCTGGAAAGAGAAATGCCTCTACAGGTTTCCAGTGAAGCAGTTTCTTGGCAATAAGACCTTCAGGATTTTTTTTTTTCTTTGGTGATGCACTTATAAGACCGGACGTTGCATGTCTGCTTAGCTGGAGAGGGGCCTGGAGCTCCTTTCTACAGGGTGGAGGCTGCAGGATTTGGTGCACCCAGTGGATTTGGTGCTTTTGAGGCATTTCTAATACTCCTGACGGCTGTTGCTTGGTGCCACAGCAGAGTGACAGGTTCCACTGTGGTCCAAGTGTCCTTGTCTTTATTGCAAAGTGTTTCCACTGATGGATGACACCCTTGTTTCATACCAGTCTTGCTGCGAAAGGTGGCAATTCCTTCAGGACCAGCTATCGCATCACCTGCCGGAAATGCAGAATGGAGTAAACCCCAATAGTTGAGGATGTTACTAATCAAACTGTGATGACCCTCTGGCTACGTATAGAGAATAGACAGGGAAAAGGAAAGGAGGACATCAAGCGGATGAAGGACAGGTTCTGCACTCAATCCCAAACCAAACCAGAGGCTGATTGCACTGGAGAGTCTCTCACAGGTTGTCTTGTGAATAAATCACTTTTTAGAAGATTACTCATTTCTGTGGCATTCAGAGGCAAAGAACAGATCTCAGGAAGAGCATCTGGTCCTGGTATCTGTGAGGGAAAGCTATCCATTGCCCTCCTAGCCACCCTCTGAAGGGAAAACAGAACTGTCTGATGATTTTGAGGCTTTTCCCAGATTTCCCTATCCAGAGGCATGCACCTGTGTTGGGCTAGAGCCCCTGACGGGATCTAAGCTGGCACAGCTCGCAGCTTCAACCACCTTGTCATGGGTGTCTGCTTCTTCAGCAGCCTGCTGTCACTGGTCCAATCCTCCCAAGTGAAAGGGAGACTTCACTAGAAAAATCTGTGCTGCTTTATTAATCCAGAAAAGAAAGAGTTAATCTTTCTTTTTTTTTAGGGCTTGCCTTCCTGTAAGTTTTGGTATTTAAAATTAATGAAGAAAATGAGAAAAAAATGTGGATCAGATTACTCCTTCTCAGCTGTTTTGCTTTTTCTGGCAAACTGTTGCTTGTAGAATTCTGGCATTTTATTTCTTTTTTTTTTTTTTTTAAGCATTGACATCTCTCATCATGCTCTATATAACTCTTTCTTGGGAATTATATGATGGGTGGATGGCCGCTTACTCCTGGTCTTGCTCCTTGGGGCATCCTTTTGCAAGCTGTTCTCCCCCTCTTTCATCCCTCCTCCAACCTGTGGGCGTCTGACTCAGAGAGTTTTGGAGGCTCATTATGGGGTTTTCTCATGTAACTTACCGTTAATTAACTTGTGACTCAACACGTTCGTGTTAGAGAAGAGATAATTTATAGTTATACTTTTGCTTTGCCTGTTTCTGAGCGCAGCATGGATGCGTGATATAATTCCTTTGAAGCTGGTAACATTTGTAGGTTAGATGGGGTTGTAGATGCCCCATCCCTGGAAACATTCAAGGTCAGGTTGGACGGGGCTCTGAGCAACCTGATCTAGTTAAAGATGTCCCTGCTTGCAGGTGGGTTGGACTAGATGACCTTTAAAGGTCCCTTCCGACCGAAACCATTCTATTTGTAGTGGTAACAACAGTACTGGTGTGCTAGAAACAGGCTTGGAAGGAAAAGGTCTTCTGTAAGCAGCGAGTTTCTTGCACAAGTGCAGCTACATTGGAGGAAGCACCGCTGCAGAGGGTGACCTGCAGGGTTGGCCATGCCACTCTGTTCCCCCCAGCACAAAATACCAGTGCTGAGCTGGCTGCTGCATGCTGGCGCGGTTGGGCATCTTCCATCAGTGATGGGTCCAAAGTCCCGCATCTCCCGTACGCAGAGGGGCCAACCTCTCCGGCTGCTAGATTTGCAAATGAAGAGGCGTTAACAAGCGTGGAGGCTGCTGGCAGCAGTTCATAAATTCTGCTGAGGTTTCGGTAAGTGCTGGGTGTCTGGACACTGCCTCCCTCAGAGCAGCGCAGGGCGATGGGGACCATTGCAGAAGGAGACATTGCAAATGGCTTTCTCATGCCTACAGGCGTACCTGCTAGTGTTTGTCAGAGAGGACCTCCCTCCTTGTGAACTTGAAATGCCCATAAAACACCCATGTTTCTCTTGCTTCCAGTTTGCAATTTAGGACTATTTTGAAAACTAAAGCAGTTGGGAGAAGGACAAATTGTTGAACTGAAGCAACTGAGTTGAGCATCGAACTGCAAGCCCAGGGCCAACATGCTGACAAGGAAAACAACTAAAGCTGCTCGCAAGCTATTCAAAACACTCCTGCACTCAAATAAGTACAATAAAAACTACAAACCTAATCTTTAACTTTAGCTCACAGTATTGGGGTTATTAAAGTTATTAAAACCCAGTCGTTGGAGGGCTTGGGGACTCCGTTAAGGTATCTGCGGCTCATTGAGCCTCATGTAGGAATTTTGCCCAGGGGGATTTTCTGGTTAATGCGTATGTTGACTGGCAAATTGCATTCTGTCTGCAGAGCTGGCTGGGTGAGCTGGGATGCTTCCATGTGGAGGTGCTGCTGCTGCTGGAGGTGAAGAGGACAGAGTGGGGAAAACTCGCAAGTAATTCAAAACCCATGTGTGATTTAGCCTCCTGGTGCTCTAACCCAGCTATAAATATTAAACATGGGTTTGGGATGGGATTTCAGCTTGGCCCATTGGCTCCTCTTCCCGGCGTGCAGCAACCTCATCCATCTCCAAGCCGGAGGGGTGGGCTGCTGGCTGGGCAGCTGCGGCTCGGAGGAGCAGGATGCCTCTCTCCTCTCCTTACCCAGTTTTTTTCTCCCTCCATTAATCACACTAATAGCAGACTAGGGGGAAACAAAAGAGTTTAAAAATATCTATTTGTCTGTAGGAACGCATCAGAATTGGAGCTGTTTCTTTCCACCCCTGCTGGTGGGGACACAAAGCCTGGGGGGGGCGGGGGAAGTGCCGGGTTTTGGGGTCTGGGGATGCCCCACTGCTGTGTGTCTACGGGGCCATGCGACCTTTATTCCTTCTGAGGGCTGTAAAACATCTTTGCAAGGGAGTTGCAATGGAACGCAGAACTGTATTTCCACTGAGTACCAACGCCTGTGCAGAAATGTTTCCCCTGTTCATTGTAAATAGAGGTGTGCTTGCATTAAATAGGATTCAATTAATAGGAATAAGCTTAGAAAGCCAGGACTTCTTCGCTTTTAGAAGGGCTGGGGAGGGAAGAGTACAAGCCCTTGGGAAGGCTGTCCCAGACCTAATGCCTGATTCATGCTGTATGTGATGCACCACGATCCTGGGTAAATTGCTCCCTTAATAAGTGCACTTAAGGGCAGAAATGAATCTGTCTAATTTAAGTCGTACCAGACTAAATTTCGACTTCCAGCTATGGTAACTTTTGATAATGTTGCCTGCTAGGCTTCAGAGCACTCTCCTGTTAGACTGCAGAGTGCTGTGTATTAGATACATTAGATATTATGGCCAAGTCACCTGTTAATCTTGTCCTTCATGAGAAGATTGATCTATTGAGCTTAGGTCTTTCGCTGTAAAAATGTATTTAATGTTGTTGTTTGAGTGAACAACGAGCCTTTTCAACCTACCAGCACCTTGCATTCTTGGCTGCAGAAGTGGGAGATAATTTTTCCTTAACAGTTTTACGAAGTGCAAGCATAAAAGTAAATACCCCCTCACACCTTTCTGCCGAGGAGATGTATTGCTGCAGGTGCTTTTGGTCAAAAGCACCACATTTAGTAAAGAATATTGCATTTTGTCAAAGCATCTTTTCCCAGGCTCTTATGTTTTGGTTATTTGCATCATTTGGTCAGAGGATTTGGAGTTTTCACTGAAAATGCGAACACTTCCAGACAATATTTTTATAAAATCCAGTTATTTCATTTTCTTGGAAGACTTTTTCAGGGGGAAAAAAAAAAATATTGGAACAGCTTTCCTGGCTGAGCCTAAGAAAAGCTGTACAAGCCCGTGTTACTTATTCACTTGTATAAATGTGTTTAGTTCCACAAATGCAAAGGTGCCGGCACTGCAGGTGTGTTACTGGGTGATAAGTGCTGTTCATACGCTTAGTAATGCAGTGTGGAAATAAATGACCACATTTCAGATTATTTTAAACTCCTGACGGGTTCCGTATGGAAAGGAAACAGCCAGTTCAAATACATTAAGCACAGAACCTATGTTTAATGTATGAAACTCTCTGAAGGCTTCTAGTGCTAAAAAGCACTGCAGGAAAATGCAAAATCGCACGTGTTTGAACTGAATCGTTACAACTTTGGGGATTTTGCAGACAGAAACGCTAACAATTATTGCACAGCGACGGTCTGCTTTTCTTTCCCATCCTCGCAAAGCTGCTGTGATAGATGCACGTCACTCCCAGGCGGCGAGCATCTCTAACGGTAATGAAAGCACCCCATAAAGCAGTGGGTATTGGCAGAGCGTAATCATTAAGATGATTTTACTCCATAATGAGATGTTGCGGAGTACAGCTCCATTCAAAACCCTTTAAATAATGTTAACATTGAATATAATAGCCTTACAGGGAAATAAAATCCCTCTCCGGGTCTGTTTCTGTCTCTGAAAGGGAATCAATTTTCTTTGCCTGATAGCTTTCCCCAGCACTTAACACAGATGGGGGAAGTCGCTTATTGTTAGGGTTGCCCATGAATTTCCTTCTGAAGGTCAAATCTTTAAAAAAAAAAAAGGAAAGAAAAAGAGGTCTTGTGACCCCTATCCTGATGGGAAATGTGGATGCCCGGCGCATCCCCTCTCTTGCAGATCCCATGGGAAGGACCCGCCACCGCTGCCTCGGTGGGGAGAGGGTCTGCAGTGCTGGTAGACGCTGTCATTGCACTCACGGGGGTGACAGCAAGGCTCTGTCTTAGCCCTGCCATGGTAGGGCAAGGTTGCAGGTCTTTAATATACAAGGAGTCTGTGTTTGTGTCTTCCTTAAAATACCAGTAAGGAACCCAATTATAGCCTGGACCAGAGTAATTTGGGCTCTGTGGCTGTTTGGGTATCTCTCTCTTTTAGCTGCGGCATCCTTGACCTACGCAGTCCGAGCCAGCTGGTGCATCCAACACATTGCTTCTATTGCGTTTGAGACAAAGCAATGTAAAGAACAGATATTAAAATTACATATTCCTGGCTTGCAAACCTCCTGAGCTGTCTGCTCTGTGGCTTCGCAGGGAGATCCCCAGCAAAGTGCAAAATCAGGGAGCCCTTTTAATAATGCACTTAATTTCCCTTCTCATGGAGTGGGCAAGAGAGGAAGAGTGCCTGGTTCCCCTTGGTTTGCTCCACTCTGCGGCTGTAAAAACCATGAGTTAACATTTTGGGGTGAAACCATGACTGTTCAGGCCAACTTCTACTCTCAGTTACTGCACCGTAAGCCCAATGAAGTCAAGATTAATAGCCTTTAATGAGCTTTCCAGGGATAACAGAAGGCAGAATTTGGCCCACGATGTATCTTCTGCAAAACACAAAGCCCGGGGAATGTGTACATCAGGTAATGAAATGCCTGCAGTCGTCAAAGTGGGGGTTCAGGTACTGGAGGGGGAGCATTTAACAGAAAAATACAACTCGGAAGTAATTTTCCCTGTAAAATCCCAACTGCAGAGTGTCACCATAATGCACCGTAATGACTGGGAGGGGGTGTAATTTTAGAAAGTGGTTTTAAAATGCTGTTCTGGAATACATCTGGATTCTCTTAGGAACAAGCAAAATCTCATCAGGGACCACTTCAAAGACCATTTCCTCATGGTTAAATTATCTCGCGTGAGCCTGCTGTTGCATGTACATTGTTACATTATGTATGATTTTTGACTGCTCCTAATATGAACAAACTGCACAATATTCCATTAGTGATTTTCAATTTGTTCTGAGCCTTAAGTCCTGTAGACAGCCTGCCTTGCTGGCTTGGCTTTGTAGGTGTACGTTGGGGAAAATTTCACAGCTCTCTGGCCTGATGTCCTGCCTAGAGGCTTTGGAAACTGGAATTAATTGTGTTTTTTAGTAAGCATGCCAATGTTATATTTATAATAGTGTTTAAGTTGCTTTCAGATTTTGTATTTTTATAAAAATGAATTTTGATGATGCTGTTGCATACCACAGCTCAGTTGCACAGGTCTTATGGCCAGTCTCTGCATCTGCTCTCCGGGATGCAGGTACAACATGCCGCTGTCACGCCGGGTAATGTCTGCTCAGGTTTTCTTTTCTCATTTTCCCTTTTTAGCTGGCAGGTGGGTGGCTCTCCTCTGTAAGGGACGAAAGCGATGCTTGGGCGAAGCAGGTGCGCTGGCAGGGAAGAGAAAATGATGTCATTTGCTTCCCAGTGAGGTACACCTGAACGATACAGATGTCTTTTTATGCCAGTACCATGATTGCACAACAGTGCATCAAATTAAACCCCTGTAGCTGCCTAAAGCCTGTGATCTGCCCATATTTCTCAGTATACTCTTGTGGAGCGACTGTTGTCATTTGGCAGATTAAGGGAGTGCAATTGCTGCCCTGTACCTATTGCTACAGCACAAGCCAGAAATTGCTCCATGCTGTAGAGTAGGATTTGGAAACAAAATATAAATGTACATCTTAGAGTAAGATGTTTGGTGGGAATATAGCAGGGTAACTCCATCCATCTAGTTTGTACCACTAGTGAATGCCGTCAGCTTCCTCTTTAAATCTCCAAATCCTTTTGTGGGCCAAAATCATGGGGAAGTTTAATAAACCTACAGGGTAAGTTTTAGCTTAATTTTCTTCCTTTTCCATAGGTATGCTATCTCATTTTAAATTCCATCAAACCCTTCTCCTCTTTTACATTGTGGCCTGTAACATACGTTTTGGGTCCATTCTCATGCATACGCTGCTGGTGCTGACACACAAGGTAAAGGGTGTCCATCTAAAAAGGTCACTCCTTTAATTTACAGGATTTCTGCAGTCTGTGCTAATGCAACACATCAGGTCACCTCTTGTTGACTTCCCTCACTTGGACCAAACTTCTGCAGGATGATAAAATGCATCAGTACTTTCCTAATACTGCTCTTCCATGGAAGCAATTGCTCTGGCTGCTGGAGGGATATTATTCACCTGCCAGAGGGATGGAAGATAGAATATAAAATGGGCTCTCTCTGAAGATGTAGCCTATGTTATGAAAAAGCTTAAAAGTCTTGATTTTACATCATCTTCTGTCTTTTTGGCATATAATTTGCACCACGTTATCATCCTTCTTATTCCCTCATTCATCCTTCACCGGGGGGAATGGCTCTGAGAGTGTCCCCCTTGCTTGTTACCTCGGGACTGGCCACGCTTTTCACTGTAATGGGCAAAATCTCCCAGCTCCAGCTGAGAAAGGTGCTGGCACTGCCTGCAATGCCGTGCCAGGGCAGCTAGTTTAGATAACTCACGTGGTAGACAGTAGTAATTTGAGCTAAACTGGAGAAAATCCTTGCTATTGTGCAGACCCAATGAAACGAAGCGCGGTGCCTGGCACAGCTGGTGCTCTGCGGAGGGGTTTTCGGGGCACCCTGGGGGTATCCCTGGGGGTATCCCTGCCACGCAGCCCACCCTCCTCGCAGCCCCTGCAGCCCCTGTCTGCAGGCAGGGACCCCCCATGAGGATCGTGTGTCCCAGCCCTGCAGAGCTCCCAGCCATCCTTACGGCTGTGGGCAATGGGGGAGAGGCGAGGAGAGAGGAGAGGCGAGGCGAAGAGAGGGAAGAAAAAAGGAAAATAAAAAAGAAAAAGAAAAAAGAAGAAAGAGAAGAAGAAAAGAAAAAAGTAAAAGAAAAAGAAAATAAAAGAAATAAAAGAAAAGGAAAAGAAAAGAAAAAAGGAAAGGAGAGGAGGGGAAAGGAGAGGAAAGGAAAGGAAAAAGGAAAGGAGAGGAAAGGAAAGGAAAAAGGAAAGGAAAGGAGCCAATTGCTGTAGCCTGCTCTTCCCCCTGGTCAGGGCAGGGAGGGCTGCTGGCTCCTTGCACGTGTGCAGGCAAACACTCCGTACGGTGTTGAAATGCGGAGGTTAGAAATAGCAGCCTGGGATGGGGAATAACCACACTGATTAACTGAAGCCATAAAAGTCAAACCGATCTTTTACGAGCTTGAAAGGGTTTCAGCTGTACCCAGAAGGATTCCTGAAAGTGGTTCTGAGATAGAAAGAAAAATAATTGGCTAAGAGAGCGCGACCACCCCGTCTCTGAGCATCCTCCTCCCCGCAATCCCCTCAATGCCCTTGCACAGAAAGCTTTGTGGAAACGTGGGAGAAGGCTCCTCTTTGCTTTGAATCGTTCCTAGCCCTGTTGTTCAAGATTTCAGAGACCTTCATTTTGAGGCCAATGCGTAAGAGAATGGGACAGTCTCAATTTGCCTGCCCAGAATGACTATCGTTAAGATTTAGCTTGTTGCAGTTCTTCCTGAGAGCAGAATATCGGTCGAGAATCAAAAAAAAAAAAAAAATTAATTACAGAGAATATATTCTCTTTTTATCAGTTAATAATTTTGTGTGTAATCTGAGTCACTTTTGTGTGAATCAAATATAGTCATCCTTGTAACACGAGGTAATTAAATGAGTCATAAAGCGATGACAATTTACCTTCCTTCTCCTTGGGAAACCCTGATCGGGGATTTGGCAGGGCTGGGCAGGCTATCCTGCGGGAAGCTGGCGATTCTGGAGGTGGGCGTTGTGTGTGCAGCACTGCTCGGCAGATCGGGTCGGGGTACGCGGTGGAGGGTAAATGGGATGGGGTCTGAAAATAGGGATGAGCTTTGGATGGAAAAGTAAAACATGGAGCGCTAGAAGAAATTTGTGATTCTTTCATCAGGTCTCTTGGTCCCCGTGCACCATGTGGTTGGTGTGGAGTGGGCTGCCACAGAGGGATGTGCTTAACGATGGTGACCACTAACAAACGTGTTAACCAGTAACCAAAATGGGCTGAATTAGGGACTAAAGGCCAGGTTAAATATCTAATGGAGGAGATAGTTGGTGTTAGAGAAACCTCTGGTGGTCTTGGGTCCTGGGTTCCCAGCATGTCCCAGCATCTGGTGGTGGCCGGTGACCAGAAGGCTTCCTAGAGGCTGTGGGTCTGCTGTCCACCTCGGGCTCTTGTACTTTTAGGCAACAAGCCCATGCCCTGAGAGGGTATAAATAACGCTGATGGTCACTGCTCATCGTCCCAAACACTGGCCCGGCCCGTGCAGGGAATGAGCCTCAGCAGCTGATGCTGCATCCCTGCTCCCCAGTGGGAAGCTCCTGCAGGGGCAGGACTGAATGGGCTACAAACTGGAAGAGGAAAAGAGAAAAATATCTGTTACTTCATTTTATAGATATTAAAGAAGATACTTTTATGGCTCATCAACACACAAGGCCGTTTTATTCAACATACTTTAACATGTACTGTGTATGTACCCAGCAACTTCAGCCCTGACATTTTTCAGCAATCCAATAAACCCAGAGTAGATTGGGTTTTTTTTAATTGACTCCGATATAGCTTGAGGTACACATTTGATATCCTGACATTACTTCTGATTTGATGTCATATGCAATTTTCTCAAAGCTATTTGACTTCCAAATCAGCACTTCTGGCTATGCTTTGTTTTTCTGTCGGTGGTTTTGAGGGGAGTTTCTACACCCCAAAATTTTGCTATACCATAAAAATTCATTACTTGTGAATGTTTAAAGAAATTAGATTTCCAAGTAACTCAAGTTTGCTCATACTGAAAGCAAAGTAAAGCTGGATGGCTAATGGATTTAAAACAAAAAAATAGCCAAAGTGAGAGAAAGTAGATTCAAGTGAAATAAAATATTTATTTTTTTTTCCTTTGGGGTCAACCCAAACCATCTCATTATATCCTAGATGAAATTGGGGGGGATATTTTGGGGTTAGTTAATCTCACTGTTTAACCTCTTTTCTTTTTCAAGTGAATTGATTTTGCCATTTTGAAATGAAGCTTCAGGGGGAAACATTCTGCCATTTCTGAATTTGTTAAATTCAGCCAGAATTCATGTATCATTTCATTCCTTCCAAAACACTGTTCTGCTAATTTTTAATTAATCACTGAATTTATGCTCCACAGAAGGAAGCAAGTGGGAAGGACAGACTTTCAATTAATTTTTGCCGAGACCTGGTAGATGCAGTGCTAGGGAGGAGCTGCAAGACACCGGTGGGTCCCACAGGAGCACAGGAGATGGCACCTAGGAGGTCTCGGAGAGGTTTTACACACTTTTTCCCCTGCCTCACACTGATACAACCTCTGTCTTTATGCAAGTCCCATTTAGAAAAGCAAACAAAAGGAAAACACAGCAGCGTAACGTCAGTCTTGAAATCTGAACGTTGATGGGGCCATCCGCTGAAATAACCTGATAAAATTCATATATTTTTGATAAGGTGTTTCAGATGTTATTTCCAACCTGGATATTCACCCGGATATTCGCTAATTCTGTTGAGAAAAAAACCACAGGAGGAATGAAATTTTTCACAGCTTTTTGCTGAGTGAAGAGAAGTGAAGGAGATGAAATGTTTATGATCTGTCGCAAATCAATATAAATCTGGAAAGTCTTTGACACATTCATATTTTTTTATGAAAGAGTGTGAGAGGATGGAGGATACTAGAAAAAACAATATCAAACAACACCGACACTGTTGTTTGTGATCTGATCGGATGTGACTGATGTACCATCAGCTGAGAAACCTAGCAAAACACGACCCGCAAACGATGATTTGAGAGCCGAGATGAAGCCAACTCCCCGGTGGGTTTCCTTTTATTAAAACAAATGATATTCGTGTTTTACGAAGTGCACGGTAAATGTATTGTACAACTGAAGAGTAAGATGATTTTTGTTCTCTGACTTGAGAATACATAGTTTTATTTACTTTAGGTATCTGAGATTTGTAGCCGAGCTGTGGTGAGGACGTGTTGCGATGCCTCCAATATCCATGTTCCCCAACGGGCACAGCTGGAGGCACAGCTGGATGCAGAGCATGGGGGCCACGTGAGAAGGTGGTCACCTGGGCCAAGGGACCATGGCGGAAAAATAAAACGTGGGTTTTTTTAAAGCCAGTTGGAACTGTGGTGGCACTGTATTACGTAAAACATAACTCTTACTCTGTTGGTTTGTTGTAAAAAAGGGTGCCTCGGTACGGTTTTACACAGTTTGCCTACTTTGAGATCATTTTGTAATTTAACGTCTTGTGCTAAAATCAGACAACATTTTGACAAGGGTTGGGAGGAATTTTTGACAAAATGTTGGTGAGGTTTGACAAGGCTTTGACAAAGAACCAAGGAAAATCAGCGGGTTTGGCTGAGCTTTGCTCTGAGTTTTGGATTTCCATTCAGAGCAAGGACATACATAGACAAGGACATTTTGGCAAGAGTCAAATCACTGCTCTTTTGGACCACGGAAAACCAAAAATGAGAACTGCTGACCATGAACCACCTTCTTGGAAATGATGGAGAGGAGGGAGCAGATACTGCTGTGCTTATGGAGGAAGGCAGTGAAGAGGAGACATGGGCAGGTTCTCAAATGCTCCTCCCCATCACACAAACTCTATTTATTATAAATGCAATGGAAAGGCTTTAAAATTAATGCAAAGTTTGATAGAGTTGCCCCATGCCTGCTTCTCACATGCTATTTTAATTCAGGCGATTCTGGTTCTTACAGAGTTGGTTTGGTGTTTTAAAGGATGGAGAGTTCAGGCGGTTGCGGTGCATGTGGGGGTTTTTCAGCATTCCTCACCTGTGTTGTGGTATGGGTGGTGGCATTTAAATAAAGCTTTGATGGAAAACTTTGTTCTTACTGCGGAGGCATTGAAGGAAACCACAATACATGCGGATTGCATTTAGAGTTCCTGTGATTAACATGACGCACATTACTTACGAAAAATGGAGTATGAAGAGACCAGGAGAAAATGAAGGTATGATTTCCTCTGCTGCCACTTGTGGGTTTGTCCTATATCATTTCAAAAAACCCAAGACCGCTTAAAAATATCCTGCAATTGCCCATGTCTTTGTTTTCTGTCTGAGACGTCTATGGCTTGTTACGCTCTATACTCTTGGCTTTCCTGCAATCTTCTGGCTGTTTAGCACTGAAATAATGTAATCCAATTTTCTTTGTTGCCATAAAGGCCTTAATTATGGCTTCATGGGATATTATAATCAGAATCCGTTGGATTTTCTCATATGTCAAAGTGACGTCTGCTTCAAATTCATCAGTGTCCTTGTGTTGTTGTAAGCACTCGGATAGTCTGGAGGTCATGCCTCACTTCATGTGTCATTGCCAAAGATGAATTTATTCAGTGTCGGTTCTCCTACAGCAACATAAACTATCAGCTTGCTTTGAATTTTTGCCTTTATCTTTAGGTTATTGCCACAGAAATGCGATAATCTCTCATTTGCGCCAGTGCTGATAATGTCTTTCCCGCTTTGATTTTTCTGTTGACATTTGCAGAAGGATTTTTCATTCACTCGACCGTATGCTTTGAGTCGACCTTGGACGGTGGGGTGGACACTGCAAAGGTCCACCACGGTCACTCACAGCTTTGCTTAAGTAACACAGGGGCTTTGTATCTGAAGCAAAAAAATGCAAAAAATTTTTCAGAGAGCACCATTATCTTGCATTTGCTGGGGTATGTTTTTATCGCAAATACATTTTTATTGCAAAGTCGGTGTTGGCGTGTCTCCGACCCATTTATTTCCAAGTCACCTCCCCAGGAGGAGAGGTGATGGGTATGGAGCCAGGCTTTGTGGGGCTGCCGGGAGGTACCTGCAGCCTCTGCCCACGGGGGACAGGCGTTCCTGAGAACGGGAGGGTTTTCAGCCCCAGCGTGGGCACGGAGAAGCGGGTTCAGTGCTGAGCATGTGCCCCGTGGGTGAGGCAGCAGGTGTCAGAGCAGAAACGATGCACCCGAACAGGAGAACTTTCCCCGGGGCTGTGAATTTGTTAGAATTTCCAGCAGTGCGTGTCGAGCCTGGCTGAAGACAAGAGGCAATAACGCGCTGGGGGCTGCAGCGCTGGGAGGTGGGCTCGCTCCACCCGAACCGTGCTAGCCAGACCCCTCCTGGATGCAGGATGGTGAGCTGTGGGCTACTTTCTTTCCTAGGAATGCAAATTAAATCACTTTTGTTATTTGATCATTTCCAAAGTGTCTTGCCCAGCATGGCTCACAGGGACAAAGAACCGGATCCGTATTTCTCCCATCCGACCTCCAGTTTGCCCTGGCTGGCTGAGGGTGGGAGTTATCCTCCTGTTAAATACCACTGTAGGATTTTCCAGTAGGGTTTCCAGCACTATTTAACCCCCCCTTTTAAAATAAAAGCCCAAGAGAGATTATAGCTATTTCCCAGGTTTAATCACTAAATATATTGCGAATTATTTTATTTTCCCAGAAATGCCGTATTGAGTGGTGCGTGGCTGACCCCAGGGAGCCCGTTTAGGAGCGTCCTCCCCAAAGCGAATCCAGCTGGGTGTGAAATGAGCCCTTTTGTCTGGCGGAGCCACGGGAGGGGGTCAGTTGGGGCAGATCGATACAGCCACGCATCTGAAACAGCCCAGCCAGGGACCACAAGGCAGTAGGAAATAAGGTTTAAAAGCTCCATGCTGAATGCAGCCAATTGCAAATAATAATAATTTTAGCAGGAGCTAAAATTGCTCCTCTTGCTCCTGTTTTAGCAGTTCAGCTGAAGCCCTGAGCCAGGAATGGTGCCCTTGGATGTTGTTAGTCTTTTCCTAACCTAAGTGCGAAAGTAAAATCACAGCTCCATGCAAATCCATCCAACCTTTGGTGTATTTGTAAACAAGGCTCTCTCCCTCCAAGCAGCCTTGCTCTTACTGCTCTAAGTGATGTTACTCCGTCCTGCAAAGCAGCCCATCTTGGTTCGCAGCAGCATACTGCGTTCATATCTTTTCGTACCGTGTTTCAAACTAATTAATCCAAATTTCTCAAAAGTCCTAATGACTAATTCTTTGCTATGAAATGTTGCTGTACGTATGATGTTCGTTTTATTGCAGCTTCCGCTATTTGCAAACATTATCACCAAGCGCAGTAAAGGCGAAGGCAGCTGGTGTTTCCGGCAGGGAAAAGACTGATTATTTTTTTTTCCATATATGCAAAGTGAGTGTCCCTGCAGGCATTTTGGGAAGGGAGGCAGGTTGTGGGGATGCAAAGGCCAGTGTGTGTGGGGGGGACAACATCAGGCTGGGACCTCCTCTGGTCCACAGGAGCATCTTCTCTCCATTTTGAAGCCAATCCATACAGCTGCTCGGGTAGAGCTGCCATAACCGTTTCCACTGCAAAAACATGAGGCTGAATTTTGGTGTTCGTTAGGTTTGTTTTTCCCTGTACGTGACATTTATTTTCCCGTTTTATTGCCTTGCAGGTGTAGGCAGCTACTGTGCAGTGAGGCAAAGTACTTTCACTCAGCTTTGAACCAGTCTTTGCATCTTCCCAACTGGAGCTGCATGCAATTTTTTGGTCAAATACGTCCTCCTCAGAGAAAATGTAAAATCAGATCTGCCAATGTTGTTTGCACAGTCTTCTGTAACTTAGCAAGATATTTTGGGGGGCTGAAGAAAAGCCTGCAAAGTTCACTTCAGCATTTACCAAGTCCATCATTCTGATATTTGGTTTCAAGACAGCATTTCATTTGCCTATTTTAATCCTGAAATGCCAACAAGGAGCCGTTATGGAACTATTTCATTTTCACGGGAAAAAAAATTAATTTAACATTGACAATGAAGGAGTGAATGAACTTGAAATTATTTTTCCCTCCCGTTTTTTCAGACTAGCAGGAAAATGAGAGCCCACCCCTTCCCAAAGCTCCATCTGGGGCAGCATCAGGGAACATAAATCACAGCTGCAGCCCCATGTGAGGTGTTACCCCCACCCGGCTTTATGGCAGGTATAATTTAAGCCTTCACAGACTGTGAATCTTACTAGTTAAAGTGCATTCACCGTGCCTTTCTCTCTTGTTACTACTTGTTGGAAATGCTGCTCACGCTTAGAGCATCCCTGCTGGTTCAGCTCCCCGGGAGCGCTTGCCAGCTGGACAGGGCTTGCGGCGTCTACGTGCCATACCTGTAACTGGGGGATGTTCCCATCTAAAAAACATGAAGGGTTATTTTATTTCCTAATTGACTTTTGATTTGGAAGTTGTCAGATGAGAGCTTTGCATTTAAGTAAGAACTTAGCATTTGATTTGTTTTATTTGGAAAAAGTTCCCATCAAAATATCCCATATTTCCTTGGCTTTGTTTCTCCCGCAAGATCCCAGGCGTGTTTACTCTTATCGTTTTTGCCTTTAGTGTCATGACCCTGCCCTTTTCTTCCTTCTTCCACATACCACGCTTTCTCATCAAATCTCAAGATTATTAAATAAAGTCATTTCTACTCGGCGCATTTCCCCCCAGCTTCCAGCAGTCTCCTCAGGGAGATGGGGATCTATCTGAGGACAGCACGTCTCTTAAATAACACTTATAATAATACTTAAAGAGCACGATATATGGTAATTGCTGCCGTTAGCACACTAATGTGTTGTTCGCTCACGTTCGGGCCGTGCCGTCGCTGGCGCGGTCGCAGGCAGAGCTGGTGCCAGCTCCACCAAAACCTTCCCAACGCACCCACTGCTGGGTTAGGGGTTTTTTGCAGGTTTTTTTTTTTTTTACTCTGAGTTTTTAATTGTGGAGTGGGCATGGAAGAAGGCAGCATATAAAAGATTAATGGTGCTATTGATCACGCCAGTGTGCTGTAACAACTCGGCATGCAAAGCTGCTGTAGACATCTGAGGGCTACCGGCGTTCCCGTACATGAAAGCTGAAACAGGCATGTGCGTTTGTCTGCGTGACATCGTTTCTCGTGGTTTTTTCCCCTTTGTATTTTCACTCATGTTCTGTGTATGTAAAATGAAGCACTGCAGAAGGAACCAGAGAATAATGAGGGTCAGGTGGCAGGCTTCTTATTTATGAAGAACCCCCTTGTAGCCTTCAAAATAATTTCCAGTGTTATTGAGCAATCAAAGCCAAGGATAAAAATCATAAGATCAAATAAATAACGTAGAACTAATGAAGCTCTATCTACATGCCAGCAAATGTCAGGAAAAAAGGGTCGGGCATGCAAATGCCTCTTCATGTTGCTCCCCAGGGAAAAGCTCAGAGAGACTGAAGGTCATCTTAGATGTTGCAGATGGGTATAAATTGATGCCGGAAGAAAGAATCACAACAGGAATCTTTTTCTTGTTTGCAGGATTTGGTTGCCAAAGAAGCCTTACATCTGAAATGAGCCGGGGCATAAATGCAGTTCTAGGCTGTAAACTGGAAGGTGTCCATCTCTGTTGATGGTGAGCTGGTGGGACAGGCGGCACCCCTCAATCTGCTGGTTAGAAACTGGTCTCCTATCAATTAATGTGAGGGAAGGGAGAAATCATTCTTGCTTCTGGATGTCCCAAAACAGCCTCCATGATATCTTTGCATACAGCCCCAATTAATTGTATTATTTAACGGTACATTGGAGGATGCACTTGAAAATATGAGGAGCAATTCTGCACTGACAGCAGGGATGAATTAGATGACCTAATTCTCTAAAGTATGAGATTTCAGAGGGCTGTATCAGCTCCATGTCCTAGGGTAGGTATTTCGTACTACACCGTACCATACTCTGAGTTGTCCAGCCCCAGCGCCGTGTTTGGCTGCCGACAGGTACCTTTTTCTGTCCAAGTTCCACCTGAGACTGTGGAAATGTACCTGTATACTTCCCATATACTTATTTTTTTTTAAATACATCTGAGAAGATATCTTGACATCTTTGATGAGCGCCTTGAACAACAAACATATAAGCCTTTTGGTCCTCTCATTTATAAACAGCTTAAAACACTCAGAGCAACATTGATAGAAAACGAGTAAGACGAGCATCTGACAAAAGCAAATAAATACCTTATTTAATACATGCAAAATACGTAATTGAAAAGGCTGAAACATAACCCAGGTCTGGAAGAAGCCTCTTTTTTACGTCACAGGTATCCTGACAAGTAGTACATCCATGCAAATGTAGGAATGTGAACTCATATAGTCTCACACAGCAACTACAAAGGTACAAACTTGGAATTTTCCTACAGACTGGCTGTCGTGGTTTAACCCCAGCCGGCAGCTGAGCCCCACCCAGGCACTCGCCCACTCCCCCCCAGTGGGATGGGGAGAGAATCGGAAGGGTAAAAGTGAGAAAACTCATGGGTTGAGATAAAAACGGTTAAATAGGTAAAGCAAAAGCTGCGCACAAGCAAAGCAAAGCAAGGAATTCCTTCACTGCTTCCCATGGGCAGGCAGGTGCTCAGCCATCTCCAGGACAGCAGGGCTCCAGCACGCGTAACGGTGACTTGGGAAGACAAACGCCATCGCTCCCAACGTCCCCCTTCCTTCTTCTTCCCCAGCTTTATACACTGAGCATGACGCCATATGGTGTGGAATGTCCCTTTGGTCAGTTGGGGTCAGCTGTCCCAGTCGTGTCCCCTCCCAGCTCCTTGTGCCCCCCCAGCCCACTCGCTGGTGGGGTGGGGTGAGGTGAGGAGCAGCAAAGGCCTTGACTGTGTGTAAGCACTGCTCAGCAACAGCTAAAACATCCCTGTGTTATCAACGCCGTTTCCAGCACAAATCCAAAACACAGCCCCATACTAGCTAGTATGAAGGAGATTAACTCTACCCCAGCCAAAACCAGCACGCTGGCAAATATTGAAACTTCAGCACCAAAGTCAGCCAAGGCTACAGTGAAGTGTAAAAAACGATGGGGAACATGGCCCCAGCTCCCGGGGGAAAATATTGAATGACTGGTTAGACTCTGCGTATTGCCACGGTACGTAAATGCTGGAGCACTGCTTCTGCACAAAGATAATGCGTAAAATTTTTTGTTGAGAACATATAAACCTTCATATATCAGAAGGAAATATGAATTGCAGAGGCATCAGATCCTGTTGAAAAAATGACATTGGTCGTGACCATTATTTAAGTCTGGGGGATTTGATAAGATTTGTGAGAAACGGCTCTCCTCCCTCTAACACGCACAAGAAAATTGGGAGAACTGGAAGGAACTCCATCAGCTCAAACTGTGAGATGGGTGAAGCTCTTTTCTCTTTGTTTTTTTTTTCAAATCGTTTTTTCTCTTCCTCTGTTTCTGAAGCATCTCCATCCTCTTCCTTATACAAGAAGATGGGATCATGAAAGTCATCCAACTTGGCTCTTAATGCAGTCAAATTTCACCACCTTCACAGAAAAAGACCCAACCAGCCCAACCCAAAACTTGTATTAAATTTTCCCCTGCAGAGGCAGGGACTTCCAAGAAGCGCAGTTGTCTTTTAGCATCGCTCAACGCTTACTTGCCCTCGTACGTGGCTTGATCTGAAGGACTTGCTGTGTTGCTTCCTTGTGCCCAACAGCCTTCCTACCACCGTGCTTCATGGCCGGGGCGTGGGCTGCATGGCTGTGCGTGCATTTATCACCGCCGGGGATGAAGAGCTAGCCAGGTTTGGGTGTTGGAGGAGGCGAGCGTGTCCCCCTGTTAGCTCAGGGGCAAGGGCTGGAGCCCCAGCGATAACCTGGGGGCAGCCCCGCAGGGAAGGCATCCTGTTTCAGCACAGATTCGTTACCGACGTTAAGCTACCTCTTGGCTGCTCTCCAAAATGTAAACAGACTTCAGGGCTGGGACTTGGGAAGTAATTTAAAATGTGTTAGCTCTAATGTTGGGAATTTGGGACTCCTGAAGCCCAGGGCCTAAAAGGAACATTGTTTGCCGTCTCATTAGCCCTTTTGCTGAACTCCAGCAACAGCCTCCCTGGATTTTCCCACCAGTATCTCTTTATCTAATGGGGCTGAGAAGGAAAACCTGTTGCAAGCATTAAATATTTTCTGATCGGTCATATGCTTAATTGTGGCTCTGTAGGATCATATTTATGGTCTACAGAGCTATTACGACTGTTTCTTACATTACAGCTTTAAACTCTGAGGACACTGCCAGCTGCAGAGGTGAGCTGCCTGGGGACATGCAAGCAGGGTTTTTGGGGGAAAGCTTTCCTTCCCGTGCTGCCGGTGGGTGATTTCTGCTGATGCAGGGATGCTCATGCAACAAGGATTGTGCTTCCGAGCTGCACAGAAGTAAAAAAAAGCAGCACTGAGAAATGCCTCTGCAGGGAGGGCTGGGTAGGATTTAGGTATCCCTGCAGCACAAGCCTCCCCAGGGCTGCCTGGCATGTGGCCAGGTGCTTTTCCTGCTGGCTCTGCCTATATTTCTGATTTTCATACCAATATTTCTGAGGCTGAGTGCTCAGCCTGGCCCTGTGTGGGGATCTTTGGTAACTCCCACGTGCATTGAGCTCGGAGCAAGGACCGCGCTGGCCATGAGGAGCTCTGTGCCATGGGGACATCTCCCTCCTCCTCCTCCTGCCTGCAGAGAAACATCTGGGCAGCAGTTTCATTCACTTGTGTCCTACTCTGTTTCTTGTCTTTGAACTATTATTCCCCCTGCAAAATAAGCTGAAAATCAGGCTGGATACTCAGCTGATAATTGGGATCACTGCATTAAAGCCTATAGATAAAATGAAGATGTGGGCCACTAATTTATCGAAGGGCTTAGAAACACTAACGGCAATGGCTGAGCGAGTTTCTGAGTGTCCGCCCGGCCGTTGCAGCAGCCCGTGTGTGCCTGCAGGGTACAGTCCATCCGCTTTATCTGCTCTCAGCAGTGTTTGAAGGGAGATGGTTTTCCTGCAGCCTCAGGGGGCTGGGAAGGGGCACCCGTCTGCCCGTGGGGCCACTGGAATGGCATTTTTCCTCTCCTGGCATCTGCGCTGACTGGGTGCATGTACTGAGTCTGTCCCATCGAGTCCTGATTTGCAGCATGGCTACAGGCGGTGTTACCCAGTGATGGTACCGGTATGGCACCGAAAGGACCATGTCCCCTCCACTGAGCGCAGCCACCACTGATAGTCCTGGAGGAAAAGTGCCTGCCATCTGCAAGGCGTGCAGGAACAGGGGCTGGGCGTATTTGGGAGGGATGCTCTTCCAGCACGAAGCGAAACTCTTCTGTTTGGGGTGTTTTTGGAAAGATCCCTCGCCAGCAGCAGAAAGCCAAGTCTAACAACCCCATGCCAGGATCTGCAGCAGGAAGCAGGTCAGGGGTGTGCGGCGTCACACGTGTGAAGGAGGTGTCCTCCATGTGTTCACCCTCCTGCTCTGTGCTTTGGGAAGGCTGGGAGGATGGAGGGTGGAGGGTGGAGGGTGGAAGATGAAGGATGGAGGGTGGAAGATGGAAATGGAGGATGGAGGATGGAAGATGAAGGATGGAGGGTGGAAGATGAAGGATGGAGGGTGGAAGATGGAGGATGGAGGGTGGAAGATGAAGGATGGAGGATGGAAGATGAAAGATGGAGGGTGGAAGATGGAGGATGGAAGGTGGAAATGGAGGATGGATTATGGAAGGTGAAGGATGGAGGGTGGAGGATGGAGGGTGGAAGATAAAGGATGGAGGCTGGAAGATGGAGGATGGAAGGTGGAAGATGAAAGATGGAAGGTGGAAGATGGAGGATGGAAGGTGGAAATGGAGGATGGAGGATGGAAGATGAAGGATGGAGGGTGGAGGATGGAGATTAGAAGACAGGGGGTGGAGGGTGGAGGACAGAGGGTGGAGGATGCAGGGTAGAAGGTGGAGGGTAGAGGCTGGAAGATGAAGGATGGAGGGTGGAGGATAGAGGATGGAGGAGTGCACGCAGGGGTTTCAGGGCTGGTTTTGCCAGCAGGAGCCTGCAGTTTTCTGAAGCTATCTTAAGGTGGCAGGGTTGCAATCTGCTGGAGGCTGAGCCCTAGGGCTGGTTGGTTTGCAATCCAAGGGGAAGAAAGGTATTTCAGAAAAATGATCATTTGTCTTGCAAAGCAGGCTGAGCTTTACAGGAGAGAAAAAGATCTGAAAGCAAATTAGCCCATACTAATTAGAAATGTGCCGGCACTGAAATATTCAGGTCATTACAAATTTGTGGCTCCCTTTGAATTGCTCTGCGCCAGCAAATGAGCAGATGGTGAGTGATCTTCTGCAGCCGGCGTCCCACTCTGCCTGTGCAGACCTTCTGCAGCCGGAGTCCCACCCTGCCTGTGCAAACCAGTGCTGGGTGCATGCCCCATCCGGGGCTGGGTGCTGCTCACCCATGGCGCAGCGGACCCTGTGCCACCCCAAGGCTTTCCCAGCTCTTGCGGGACATTTCTCTTCCTTGGCAGTAGCCATTACGACCAAACATGCTGCAAAATCAATGGCACTAAGGGGTGGAGGAAAGGGTATGATGCCCGACAGCATTCTTGCAATCTCGTTGCTGGAAAGCTGAGTCAAATTGCATGGTTTCAATGCAACACTGAAAAATTGAAATAGCAGCCGAGCTGTGTAATGTGTGTCAGGGTCGCTGGGCGCTTGCAACCCCTTCACACCTTTTCACGTTCTGCCAGAGCAGGAGGGATGTCTGAATCTAGGAACATTTTGTTTCCTGAAGAAAAAATGAGATGGAATCACATGAGTGTTAGTTGCACTGTTGTTATCACTTGCTACGTGTTATTTCAAATAATAGTAAATTCTATCCAAGGTAGTTGCAGAAGCCATTGCAGCTCATTGTCTGGGTCTAAGACTTTCTGCATTGGTGTGTTTACAGCATTTAGAATAAAAATTAATATAAGGGGAAATAATCCTTAGCACTTTGGTGGAGCTTTTGATGTATGTACTTTGGAGGCGATCTGCCTCCGGAGGAGTGCAGTCACGCCAATGTATGGAGAAGATTGTTCCAGGGCAGCTGCTCCTCTCTAGTTTACCAGCCCATAAAAGAGAGCATCGTCTGGGCACGCCCGCCCCGCCCTTCGGAGTCAGGAGGTAAAGCAGAAGTGAGGCTATTCCTCAAGGAAAGTTTTACGCCATAAAGAGCAACAATTAGGAATAGCTCTGTTTTAGTTATGATTCCTTCTCTCCACCCTCTGGGAAGTACGATGGATGTGTCCATCGTACGTCTCGCTGGTATAGTGACAGTAAACGCTGCCTTCAGGAACCCCCGGGTCCAGTCCCGGCATTGCGCCCGGAGAAGCCCCCCAGCAGGCAGACAAGCCTGCAAGTGCCGTGGAGACGTGCACAGCTTTCAAAATGAAATGCTAAATGGGAAGACCCCCTGCCAGCTGCCCTCGGTGGAAGATGGTACAACCACCTAATGGTGCACCAGGTGTACCTAATGGTACATTGTACCATTGGTGGCACAACCACCACTAACGATGTACGGTCAGCTGTCAAACACAGGGCCGTTGAATTGCTGCCAGTGCAAAGAGGTCCTTGGTTTGCAGAAGGTGAGGAGAGCTCCAGGAGGTGGAGGGCTGTGCTGCAGTCCTCTCTGTGGGCACAGGAGGCTCAGAGCTCCAAGCCGGCTGCGTTTCGGGAGGAGGAAAGCAAGTATGGCTTTGTAGGCTGTGGCACAATGGGAATTTCTCAATGTGTAACAACTGAAAAAAAAAATTAAATAATTTGGGGCTGTGTCTTATCTGCTGTGACTATTTGCAGTGTTCAATAAGCCATGAAATTTCTCATTTCTCAGCAGGGATGCAGTGGGCGACTGCAGTGTGATGCATTGCAGACTCCCTGCCTGCCTTCCTGCACGTGTTAAACACCCATAGCTCATGCTGTCAATACCTTTATGAGCCCTGAGAAACCCACGTAGACGTGAGACTGGCTTCAAAGGATGGAGAAGAAAATGCAAGTTTGGCCCTCAGCTGGTGTTTAACCTCTCGTGTGAGCAGCTAGCTGCTGAGCCAGCAAACTGCAGAGCTTCAGCTGCTCCGGGCAGGGCCCTCCTGGGACCACGAGCATCTGGTCCCACCGAGTGTAAGAGGGAAGAGTGGTCAGTGGCAACCCTTCAAACCGCCTCTCTTGCTCCCTGCTGAGGGTACAAATTCCCTGATAAAAAGGACAGCGGAGATGGTTGTTTATGCATTTAATTACGGTTACTTGGCCATGGCAGGTATCTGCTGCAGAAGCGCTGAAAGGACAAGTTCATCCAGGAGCTATTCATGTGTTCAGGTTCTCTAGGTCCATCTCTGCTCATATGGAGAGCTCTTACCAAAGATACACAAGTATCCTAGATTTCATCTCTCGTGTTTCTGGCCTGCATCTGATCTCCCATGAATACAGATACCCTCTCCTGCTTCTAATTTCATTAGCAATGCCCTCTTGAGAGCCCATCCAAATATCCCACGTAGCGTCAGCTGAGGTGCAAACATCCAAATGACTCGAGCAGAAGGGACGGCGTACCCCGGTTCTGATCACCGCCTTTCCTCGTCATTATGCACTTCCACTGGCTTGGAGCAATCAAGCGTACCGCTATCAAGGACATTGACGGATTAGCCTCATCAGTCCCCTGCTGTGACCGCCAACTTTCTGTATATTAATCAGAAAAAATAGGTCCCTGATTGCCATTTAAATTGCACAAAAGATATATTTGTCTTGTGGTAGTCCATGACATTTCAACGAGATGCAAGATTGCAACATTTTAAAGGAGCTGTGTTTCCCAAGAGGTTGGAAAAGCAGAAAGCTCGTCAAAATTTGCTTCGTTCTGTTGGTCTCATGCTGAACATGTATCAGTATAAAAAAACGCAACACCTCTCTGAGGCTATCATGATGGCAAATAGATTTTACTGGCTAATATTAAATATATGCACTAGTTACTGTGGCTTGGCTTCTGACTTGGGCTCTCTGTGTCCTCCTGCTTTTGGACGTGGCATTTATACTGCCTCATCTTTCCTTATGAGCTGGCAAGAAATGCAGTCTCCCCCCTATAACTGAGATGATTGGGGTGTAGAGTTGCAATAGTGTTTGTTTTTCCTCCGTCTACCCTCTAGGACTGAGACTAGTCACACCATACTAATTTCTGGACAATTTGTGAGTCCATGGTCCCCTTCCACTGTAGCCACAGCTGCTGTTGTACATCACAGCCTCACAACGAGATGTCGATATATACCTGAGGTTCAAAATTTGATGGTCAAATTTAACTTTTGTGCATCATGGACCAGAGATTTGGATTTTTTTGAACAACTATAAGAACGACTGGAAGGTGAGACAATAAATATGGACTTAACAGTGTAAAACAAGCCTGATGCAACAGGTCCAGGAGCGCTCCTGGAGCATCCCTGGAGGAGAAGATGCACGTGAGAGCATAAAACTTCTGCAAAGTGCCAGGGTGAACCCATCCAGCGTGCGTTTGAACCCATCTAGCAAGTCCTCACTCAGTGCTGGGCAAGCATCTATCTAGCAAGACATCTGCAAGGTTTTGCAAGCCACCATCGAGCAGCAGCAGCTGCCAAGCATCTCCCAGCAGGACTCCTGTATCCCCACGCACAGTGAAGGTGCGATGCACAGGGCATTTGGGTTTGCAAGGGTGTTTCAGCTGCCTTGTAGAACTATTTAAAGACTGAAAATCTAAAAAAAAAAGCTGTTATTCACAGCCCACCGCGTGGTGTCTGTGTAGCACTTCCTTGTAACCAGGCTCATGTACTCCCCTCAGGCGGTGATAGGTGAGAAATTACACACGATATACTTTAATGTACCCGTATAAATTACTCATTCGAAGAATGACTGCACCTACAGGAACACAACGTGCTTGTCCTGCGTTAATTACTGTGGCAGGCAATGCCTCTGCCACAGGAGCTGCTCAGTGTCGTTAATGCTACGTTGGCTCCAGCAGCACCGTCTTTTCCAGCTATTTATCCTGCGAGTGGGTCCTGCCCTGGCTGCGTCCCTGGGAGCTCGTTTGCACAAGCCGAGGAGCTGCCCCCTGCCAATTTTTCCATGTATAAAGTGAAATCGCTTTGAAGGTGTCTAAAAGCTGCTGAGATATAGCTGATGAGGTTTTCCAGGATGCCCCTAGAGACAGGCATGTCCCAGGCGTGGGGGATGCTCTGCGTGGCCTGGGGATGCCTTGCTCCGGGGGGAGCTCCTGGGGTCCGCCTCGTACCCACATTTTCTCCCTGCTTGTACAGAGCCCATGCGGCTGGGCGACGCTCTGATTTCAGTCCTTCAGGAATTTATTTTCTTCCCTTTCTCAGTAATATTTGCTTGCTTCATTAGCTGCTTATATGCTCTCATCTCATTTACGCACTGACCTTGCAGACTCCCATCCTTTCCGGGAGATTACATTGCAACCTTATTTCAGATGATCTTTCTAAGATCCTGGTCATAATGTAAAAATTATACATTAGGCCCAGATATAATATGAGAACATTTTTTTTCGGAGAGAAAACAGCTTTCAACAGACCGTGGAGTGATGTGAGAGGAGAGATCTGTTTCCATCAAATTTTCTTTATTTTGCATAAAATTCTACAATAAGCTACCATTGATTTTTATTTTCTTGGATAAATAATGTCTCCTTTTCCATCTGGAAATTTTGTCTGTGAAGAATTAGGGAATTTTCTACACTTGTCCAAGAGTCTCCAGATGTGCCATGGACTGGGGTGTCCACCTTGCCCAGTGTGGGCTTTCTGGTGCCTGTGCGTGTGGCTCTGGCCAAGAAATCCCAGCCACAGATACAGTCCTCTTTGTCCAAAAATGTCTACCGATACAAACCACTAACGATATCCCGTGACAAAGCCTTTGTTTTCTTCAGAAAGCCAGAAAGTCTGTTTAAAACTTTTCTGAGTGCATTGGTTGCATTAGTAAATGCTTTCCCCGTGGCTGCCAGATAAAAAGCAAAGATAAGAAACAGATTCATGCTTCGTGCCTTAGACCCCAGCAGAGTGTATCTAGAGCAGAAAGTTAAAATATTATGGCTTTTTTTTTGCACTTTGCTGGCTGAGAGCCAGGGACCCATCCCATGCCGCCCATTACCTGTGTGCTTCCCCTGTGATGGATGTGCTTTCTGCATGTGGAGAGGATTTGCCATCTTCGGTGGTGGGGCTCCCACAAGGCAGCTGAAATAGCTGGTGCGGTGGCGGGAGGTGATGTACGATGCCGAGGAATGCGTGAAGCTATGTTAAGTGGACGGGCTGCAGTCCCAGCACGCCGGGAACGCCTGGGGCTTGCATGGTCCTGGGCAGACCCCGCGGCAGCAGCCATGCTCATGGAAATCCTACGGTGGGTAAAATGAAGTCTTTGCTCTGATTGCTGAGGAAACTACAGAAAATAGAGTAAAAAGTATATTCCCAAAAGATGTGAGGGGTTCAAGAAGAAGAAAAGAAGTTCCTGGAGACACTTCTCTGGTATGACCTCCCATGTGTTTTTTTGGGGGATGCTGCAACCACGACTCACTAACGTTGCTGCAGCCCCGTGTCAATTAATGAGCAGTTAATCAGCCGGGGGACCCGTGCCTACTTTGGGCCCAGCTTTGCACAAGTTTTAAGGACAGGAATTCCTGTGTCCGCTTTGGCTGCATCTAAAGCAGCAGGGCTCCGGCTGACACCGAGTTATTCCCGATCCGCTCCCCAGCCTGGCGGCGAGGGGCAGGACCCACCAGCACCCGGCGGCAGCCAGAGGCTTTACCCTGACCCGCTTAATACTTCTTTTCTAGGTGTGGGTTCAGCAAAATGGGCTGAATCCCCATGTTTTTCCAAAGCTGCCCATGCCGATGTGTCCCCTGCTGAAGAGCCTGGCTTACTTTTCATATTTGCTGCAAATATTTTCCAAGGACATTAAATAAATGGGGACTGTTCACTCCAGTTTTTTGAGATTAAAATACTCCTCAATGCACACACCTTTTTAATAGACCAAGTAAAGTGAAAACAGCAATGAAGGGTGATTCTAGAAGTGTGGGAAATATAGTGCTTAATGGATTTGTATGAATACCAATATTTTTGTCCTAGGAAAATATATTGAAAATATGAAAAGCTCAGGATCATCACAGAGCATCACCCTGGCCATGTGTTTGAAAATTTGTTTTTATTTTACCAGGAAAACATCCTGTCTTGTATTGACTAAATTTTCCCAAGCTATAGAATTGACCATTTCTGTTTTAAAGAAGAAAATGTGTTGAAAAATAAGTAGATCTCATAGCTGTTAGTATGTGCACGTATACGCTAAGAGGAATTCAAGACGAACCTGGTTCTTCCTTTCCCACCGCATGTTACGCAGACCTCCCCGTGCCCATTCTTGCGGAGAGCTGACTGGAGCTCTCCTGATCTACCTCCCGCCATATCCTTCCCCAAAGTCTTCCAGCAGAAGACCAGAAGGACTTGGAGCGACTCAGTCCTTGTAAAGTCTTTGCAAGGGGAAGCAGCACCATCCCCTGGTGTCTGCGGTGCTGATGGGTTCATGCACCACGTCCCTCCCCACCCCTGCTCTGCCCGGCCAGGCGTGCCATCACCTTTCAGCTCCCTCTCCTAAAACACGCTCGCCCCTACTCTCCTCCTGGTCCCTCCCTGCATCTGCTTCTCTTTGCACTTATTTTTTTGGACCCATGTTCCACCCGTGCATCCTTTCTTCTGATGGGGAAAGCCACAGGATGTCGAGTTATTTATCCATCCAACTATTGTCTGTATGGGAGCCTAAATTCAGAAAAAGATGACATAATTTGCTACGAGTGTCTTAGTAAGGATCTCAGCTGCACCAGCTTACACGCAGTTATTTCAGTCCATATTGTGTCATCCTTCCTCTTAGGTATTTATTTCTACGTGCATGACTATAATGGCGTGGAGATAGAGAGAGGCAGAGACACATGGGCACATAGGCATTAGTCACAAGCACAGCTTCTAAGCAATTAACTCCAAGGTCAAGAATACATTTGTATATTCCGGAACTGCAACGAGATGTTTTAAGTAGCTATAAAAAATAAATATGATTAAAATCAATTCCTGGCTATCTCCATTCCATTTGTTCATGAACCAGTCCTCTAATTCAATTAAAGGTTTTAACAACAACAGAAAACTAGGGATCATTTTCATAAAGGCATTTTTGACTTGTTATGTACCATTTGCAGCTGTTTATTTTTCCCTGCAGAGGCAGAAGAGGCCTTGAAGAGGCTTTTACTTCTCTGGGTAAATAAGGGAAGAACCAGGTTCCCCATCAGCGCCGTGGCACGTGGGGAAGGTGCTGGTGGTGCCAAAAGGCTCATCCCCGTCACCGGCGCTGTTGGTGCACGCCGCGGTGGCAGAGCCGAGCGGCAGGGACGTCCCCGTTCCTGCCGGGGCTGCAGAGAGGATGCACCCCTGGACCCCATTTACCTGGGCTTTGGGGTTTTTTGGAGAACAAAATCCTGCGCGATCCCCTGTGATGCTTCTGGCCCTGGGTGCCAGCCGGTGCTGTATGGAGGTTGCATAAACCAATTTTCTCTCTGGTAACACCTTCCCGCAGCAGCTCCTCATTAGCAGCACTGAGAAACTATAGCATCTTCCCTGCCCTTGCAAACTGTTATGCAAATAGCACTTGCTGACAGCATAAATACATTCATTTCAGTGTCGCGCTAATAGATTTTAGCTCATTAGGAGTGATTTTGCCCTAATTTGATAAGGAAGTGTGAAACTATTTTTCCCAACAGCAGGTTTGTTATTTGCTGAGGTATTAAGAAAGTGTTAATTAGACACAGTTCTCCTGTCATGTTGATGGTTTGGGGAGTAGCCACCGTACAGAGCGAATAGGCTCTGAGACAACCGCGCCTGTTGCTCGATGCAGTTTGTCAAATTAAGTTAATTACGTTAGCGCGAGCGGCATGTGGCACATATGGATGTGTGTCAAAGGCAGCAGCGCGACCCTTTGTCTCTGTTTTACGTGAATTTCTCAAGCAGGAGGCACAGAAGCCGGTGGTACCTATCACAGCGAGAAGAACATCGAGTGCTCTTTGAGTGAGGTCTTCTTCCTTAGACGTTGTCCCATGCCCCGTTGTGTACACGGAGACGGCAACCTCACTACAGAAGTGATCCTTCAGTAAACCCAGCCTAACATTTGATTCTTCAGGCTGTATGCTCAGGAGAAACTTTCCCCTGCATTTCTTTCCCAGGGGCATAGGTGTGTTGGGGTCCAAGATCCTACCGGAGAGAGGGGTTTGTGTTCAAGGGATCAGTTGTTTGCACGCGCATAGCAAACCCTGTGGTGGGGAGCAGACAGATGTCCAAGAAAAGTCCCTATTTTGCCACTGAAATGGCAAAACGGCGCCTTAGTGTCTCTGGGATGGATTGTCCCAAGTGTTTCTAAGGACCTTCTGGATCCAGAGCTGTCTGAAGGCTGGAATGCCTGTTTTACTGTAAATCTGGATGCTTCAAAAACTGTTTTCATTGCATTTGAAATAAAGCCAAATATTTTCAGACTTACATGAGCAATGAAAGTTTTTAAAATGAAAGTTTCGAAAGCATTGTTTTCTTTCCGAAAAGGGAACTTCTGAAAGAAAATTGTTTCTTTTTTTTTGTTCTGTAGAAAATGTCATTGACATATTTTATTTTTTCATGAAAAACTACTACCATATGTGGGGGAAAAAACCAAACAAACAGTGAAAAATTGTGCATAGCTTGGGTGCTTGCAAAGGGCCTGTGTCTCGTGGGGAGTGTGAGGCAAAGCCTTTTTCATGCAAGCCATAAAAAGAAGCCAGGGCTGTGGTCTGGTGACACTCAGCTGGTGCAGGCAGGCACACATGGAGGCATTTTAAGCTCTCCTGAATCAGAATGAAATACCACGAGTATACGATTGCGCTGTTTTCAAGAAATGACACAAATTAATGATGAGGCTGGGAATGTAGATTGCTCACAGATGGCCACTGGAGACAGGAGCAGTGGTGGGACGTGGGCTAATCAAGATGAGAAAATAAAGGGAAAAAATGCAATGGCTTCATGAAGTTGAGTAAAAGGTGATTGATGTGAGAGCACTAGAGGAATCGTGGGTTTCTGCTCTGCTTTCCACCACCGGCTCCCTGGATGTTGCTCTCGTCGTGGTAGGTTGATGCCATGAGGCTGCTTTCTGTCCCACCGCCCCGGGGACCGCTGGGTCCCCGTGGAGGAGCCGTCAGGCTCTTTGTCTGAGCCCCACTATGAAAAAGGCCTGTTCCAGGTGAGAAAGGATGAACTGGAAAAGGGATGGTGGGATAAAAGCCCTGCCACCTTCGTGGTCATTACCATGCTACCCTGGGGCTAGCTTAGCCCTTGGCCAGACAATGGTCTGTAACGGTGGTGGGAAATATGCCTGTTTCTCTATATTATATCCTTTTAAAAAACTAAATTTCTACTTTAGATGTTTCCCGTATCCTTTTCTTCCTTTGTTAGCTGTGGTTTTTTAAGTTCTGCTGAACTTAGTCTGGATTTAGGTACAAGAAAAAATGGAGGCATCCATCGCTCCTGGCAAAGTACCTTGTCCCATTCTCTGGACTGATCCGTGCTGGACCATAAATACGGGTTGCAGTAACATGTTGGAGCTAACTAAGTGTGACAGCTCATGCAGTGACCCCAGACATCTCTCTTAGCAAGTTTATTTGTTCTTTTTTTCAAACAGTTTTTGTTACAGCAAATGTGAAGGGACTGACGGCGCAGACTGCAGATGGGTTGAGATTCAGACCTTAGTTTTGGGCAGGAGTGCCTGGATTGGCTTTTCTCTTTTGATCGCTTACAGGCATGGGCTCCAACTCAAGAAAAAAATGAAGTTTTACTAATTTTCTGCCAGGAGGCTGAATCGGGTGCGGGTCACGGCCTCGCACAGCACGATGGTATGGGTAGAGAGGTGCAAATAACGCCCTAGCAAGGGCACAGAGACTGTGCGTTCAACCAAACTCCGTTTCAGCTGACTTCCAGCAAAGCAGATCTCACTTGTACTGTTAGCAGAGAATTCATGCTTTTTGGACCTTGCTCTTACTGCTCTCTTTTTAATCTGCTCTAGTGTTGAGGTTATTTTTGGCTGACAGCAAAATAACAGGTATATTTTTATGACTAATTCTTTTAGTCATAAAAATGCATCTGTTGTCAAAATGAATGTGTTTGGTCAAATTATTGTATCTCCACGTTGAAGCTAGTGGCGTTAGAGTAAACAAAGTAGTTTTTCCCAGCATTTCCCGTCCTAAACTTTCCGGCATGCTTTGTAAGCCGCTGTATTCTCTTGTGAGAGCAATTATTTCTACCAGGTCAGAAGCTCTGAGCAAGGGGCTTGGGAGGCAGCACAGCAGCAGGCTCCTGGGAAAGGCAGAGGCATTACTCTGTCTGGGGCTGAGCCTCTGTTTTCGAGGTTAAAAATCTGTTTTTCACAATCCGGCCCGTAAGTACCAACAATAATAACAAATGTGCAACACCAGCAACACCCTCCTTCAGTCCTGTCTTCTACCAGCCTCCGAAAATGGTGGTTTCTTACTCAAATTTCATATAAATGACCTTATTTATTGTGTCTAAAATGATTTTAATGAAACGCATTTAAAAAAAAAGCATTTGCAGCAATAGCTAATAATGTCTCCGTCTTACATGGAGCATACAGATCAGGTAAGAGCAAAGTCTCCATAAAACACAAGCCAGCAGCAGTGCAGACTCAGCTTGTGCGAGCAGTCTCTGAGTCAGTCTGTACTGCAAAACAACCACGAAGGGATAAATTTAGCTTTTTTTTGTAAAACACTATGGCATAGTTAAAAATATTTGAAAGTAAATATTTTGGAAAGTATTTTCCAAGTGTATATGCTCAACAAAGACCATTGCTAAGAATCCAAGAAGAATGTTGCTTTCGGGGTTGAATTCATCTGTTAGTTGCCGTAGCAGTGGCAGGAGAGCTTTGGCACTGGAAGTCTCCCCGACATTTTTGGGGAGCACCCACCCTTTCCGGTGTTTAACCTTCCCAGCCCACACCAGACCTTGAGCCACCGCTGTAGCGATGATTCAAACCAAAGGTGCCTGATCCTGATCTTGCTCACATCAAACCCAGAAAAATGAGAATAATCCCTTAGAAAGAGCAAATGCTGCATCAGAGAGAGGGAACTGCAAGTTTATTATCCCGCCAAGGATGTGAAATTCCCGAATGTGCTGGGTTTTCATCAACTGAAAGCCTAAGCTCGATCTTTCTTTCAGAATGGCAATTTCTGCTAATTCTGCAGCAATGATCTGAAGGCATGAAAAGCCTGCAGCCGTCCTTGCTCCACTTTCCTCTCTGCATATTTGTTCTGGCAAGGCCAGAGAATATTGTATCAACGTATTGATCTCGTTAAATCTTATTAAGAGGTGCAGCAGGTTCAGGCATGTCTCAGAAATACGCTTGCACCCCTTCTCCTTTTTCTTTTTTTTGTTTTTGTTCCTTTTCCTCTATTAAGCTGAAATCTAAAAATAAACAGTATGTAAATACCTCCCATGTATACACACATATTTTTCTCGGTGATGTTGGCACTGAAACAAAGTGAAAGCCTGGGTTAAATGTGGTTACCCAAGATAATACCATCTGGGACAAGAGGCTGGTGCTGTGTTTCCCCCTGAAGGTGAATTTAGCTGCTGCGAGGGTGAAATCCTCTTTTCTCCACGAATGGAGAGAGGCTGCAGTCGTTGTACAGCGTGCAATTTGGTGCACAGAGCTCTGCTCCAGGGAGGGGATGCCCTAAATCCCAGAGAGACCGCTCCTGAGACTTGTAGCACAAAAACGCATCTCAGTGCATCATCATACCGACAAATTTCCTCACTGGGCTTGAGAAATGTGGTTAATCTCAAAATGTCTCAACTTCCCAAGGCGTGAGCATGGAACAGATATGCCCTGCTTTTCTGTCGGATGCCAAAGGCATAAAATAATTGCACCGTGCTTTGAGATCAGTGCCCAGAAAGCACCATCCGAGGGCAATACTGTCCAGTTCACCTCTTGCCCAGGATGATCGACTATAACGGCAATGTGCCCATCAGCACAGGCGTGCGGATACCAGTGGTTACCGATGTAGCCTTCTGGGGAAAGTTCAGCTCGTTTCACTTTGTAATGCAGGTGGAAAGACACGCAGCAGATAACAGCAGCAACCACGCGAGCGCAAGACTGTTTCCGATGGCCTGAATGGCCTGCAGACCTCCAACACCTCCTAGGCAGCTCGGGGTGGGACCCCTCTCCTCTCTCCGGGCTGGGATACTCCCTCTTTTTTTTGTTTTCTCTCTTAAAAATGGATTTCTTCATGTTTTTAATCTATTTATTTCATCAAAGCCCAAGCACCATGCTTGGCCCCTTTCTAAGCACTTCACTGGAGTGGCAGTTCCAGCTAAGAAACCCACTAACCTGAACTTAATGTCATCATTAAGGGACACAGAAATGCAGTTGGGACTTGATGGCTGCCCTGATTCACTCTCTTCTTGCTGCACCCCTAATTCATGCCGGCCAAGCAGAGCAAGCCTCGTCCGCAGCCCCGGTCTGACTCTGCAGCCACAGTTGCCAACCCATTAAATTAAATCATCCCCATCGAGTGGGGGAGTGCATTTTACGTCGTGCTCCAGCTGAGATGTTGCTTCCTGGACCAAAACCGGACCTGAGACCACAGTCATCCCTTCCAGAAAACACAATCAGGGAAAAAAAAGGATATAAATAACTGAAATAACATCCTTCCTTCCACCCGAGCATTGCGTCAGGGTGTATAGCCGTATGAAAACTGCTCAGCCTCAGGTCTGATAAAACAACCGAAACCCAGCACAGAGATGGAAAACAGAGGTGGGAAGCAGAGGTGGCCTGAAATGCCTCGGGTGAAGATGTACGGAAGAAAGGCAGATTTTCCTGAAGATGTACTAATGGGAAATTTGGTGTTTGGTGCTTTTGAAAGTCTCACCAGGTGCTTGCAAGCTTGGGCACACAAATCTGTACTAAAGAAAAAATGTTTTTTACTTAATTAAGTAACTGTCTAACTTAGGTATTCACAGCTCATCGCCCACTTTAAATAAGACAGTGAATAAACCAGAAATGATTACTGTACTCACAAACCACAAAATAACTCTACAGTGGATTTTACCCTCAGATAGGCACAGCAAACTCCTCGTGACTTCAGGGAGATATTCATGGCTTCGGGTAGCGAAAGAGCCTAAAAACTTATCGCCTATAGTCTGTTCCCTTAAACCTGGAACGCCTGAAGGACGCAGGGAATTCACAGTCATCAGTAAATATACATCACTAATTTGGTCACGTAAATCGTGGAAAATGGTCATCTCACCGCACCATCAGAGCTACCAAAAAAAATTGACTCAGAAAAGGCAAGCATTAAAAAAATTATCATCAAACTCTCTGTACGTTGACCCCCATCCGTCCCCAGCTCGCCCATCTACACACTTTCCTTAGGAAGGAGCTCGGTATGAAAAAAATATGGATTAAAACGTGATAAAATCACCGGATGACCTATTACAAATGACAAGGTTAATACCCTCCTAATCAATCACCATACATTTCACAACACGATGGTTCAGATAGCTGCAGAAGGGATTTGTACATTCATCACCAAGAAGGCAAAGGCTATTCCCCCACCTCTGCAGGCCATCTGGGTCTAATCTAGAGTGAGGGGCCCCATCGCCTTCCCCCTCACCATCCTTGCATCCTTTCACTAAACAAACTGACATGTGGGTTTTTTTAAAAGCACTAGAAATTCTCGATTTTTTTTCCTGTGGAGCCTGGTGAAGATCCTATCTTTGACAAGCTGTAAGTAGCTGTGCTTGGACAGGACTATATGAATACTGGTTACATGCCTATGGACATTAAATGTTCAGCCCACCAGAGCAGGAACTCAGGGATGTAGTCCCACCACCACATCTAAAGTAGCTCAGTCATTAGCTACCAAACTTCATCAGGAGGCATCAGAAAGAAGGATTTGGGTCTCAGCTCCATTTCTTCCATGACAGACTTCTCGAGGAGGGCTGTAAACCCCCCCTCCTGCTGGGGGCCGATCGGTCCAGGTTGATGAAGGCTCTGAGAAATTCTCATGCCAAAGGATGCTGCTACTGTTCATTAACTGCTTTTATTAGTAGTAACATCTTCTCCCATTTAACTATCAGCAATACAAGCAAAACACCTAAACAGCCATCCCTTCTTATGTCTAGCGTGACAGAAGATAAATTCACAGAGGCAATTGTTGTGGTTTAGCCCCAGCCGGCAACCCAGCCCCACCCAGCCGCTCGCCCACTCCCCCCCGGTGGGATGGGGAGAGAATTGGAAGAGCAAAAGTGAGAAAACTCCTGGGTTGAGATAAAGGCAGTTTAATGGGGAAAGCAAAAGCTGCACACAAGCAAAGCAAAGCAAGGAATTCCTTCACTGCTTCCCATGGGCAGGCAGGTGCTCAGCCATCTCCAGGACAGCAGGGCTCCAGCACGCGTAACGGTGACTTGGGAAGACAAACGCCATCGCTCTGAACGTCCCCCTTCCTTCTTCTTCCCCAGCTTTATACACTGAGCATGACGCCGTATGGCGTGGAATGTCCCTTTGGGCAGTTGGGGTCAGCTGTCCTGGCTGTGCCCCCTCCAGCTTCTTCTGCCCCTGGCAGAGCACGGGGAGCTGAGAAGCCCTTGACCAGTGCAGCAACAACTAAAACGTCTCTGTGTTATCAACGCTGTTTTCAGCACAAATCCAAAACACAGCCCCATACCAGCCACTATGAAGAAAATTAACTCTATCTCAGCTGAAACCAGGACAGCAACTGTTTTTATTGCTCCTTGATTGACCTCTATAGGGATGATTTAGGGAGAGCTTTGCTCGCAGAGCTCGCAGACGTTGCCTGCTCAGAGGCAGCTCCCGCGGGGATCCCTACACTCGCCACACTGCGGTGAACCCAATGGATTGGTCAATTCCTGCATTGCCAAGGTCTGTGGTAGGAGGACGGTGTGGGAACGAGGAGGCTGTCAGTGGGAGGCTGGGAGGACCACAAGGATGCTCTCAAGAAGTTTGGACAGTGTGGCAACCCTGATGAAGGCCCTGCCTCCTGGAGCAGTGTCTGGTGGTGATGAGGAATAAACTGGGGTGAGGCTTGGGCTCATAAAATCAAATTTTACAAGACTGAGCTTCCAGGCGTGTGCACCAGCGATCAGATTTGCAAACCCAGCTAGAATAATAAGCGGTGTGGTTGGAGAGCGTAATGTGATCGGACACGTCCTTACTTCCATGCGTGGCTGCCAGCCAAGCGAGGGGGAAAACAGCAAGAGACACCTCAAGCAGCTTTGAAAGCTGGATGGGTGCAGGATGCCTGATCGATGATGAGAATTGGCAGAGTTCGGCCCCGGCAGAGGCAGAAAGCCATTTGTGGTCAGTCAGCATCACGGCGGAGTATCGCAGCGAAGAGTTAATCGCTGTTCCCTGTATTATGCATGAGGCCATTGATTTTTGCATGCTTTGGTCTTTCATCAATGAAAGCATGGCACATGGGACAAGAGGCTGCGTATCGTCTGGCGGCAGAGACAACAGTCTCCCTCCCAAGGTGCCCGGACGTGTACAACGGGACACATCAATGGCAAATGTATCCTGTATTTATACATCACTTGCGTCGGAAAATGTGTGTTGGTGTCAGTGGGCAGGAGTGGGCTCATGATTGTTTTTCTGTATTTAGTCCTTATTGCGGGTCGAACTCTGCTCAAGCACCAAAGCTCTGCAAAGTCTCTCTCTGGCAGCGCGGGGAGCTGCGTACGAGATTAAAGCTCTGGAAATCGCATTGCAACCAGACAATAATTTGGAGGTAGTTGTTACAGCTGGAAAAGCATTGAATTAGTTACGAGTAATCAGATATAACTAGTCAGCGTCTGCCTTTTCTTTTTTGCTCTTGCTGGGTATGGCACCTCCCCTGAATGAACAAATCAATCATAACTACAGGAGTGGTTTTTCTGGTCAGGGACCTTGAGTATCGAAAAAGATAGCTTGGTGATTTAGGTAAAACAGGTAAGTAGGAAACTGGCTGATAATATTGATCTGGTTCATGCAGAGGGATTTTAGAGCAAGGACAAGCCAACGACCACGGTGAGGCTCTGCTCAGGCTGCGGGACCAACGCACGGCTCATGTCACGGGCACGTGGACCCAGAGCTGAAACTGTTTATTGCCCTGCTCCTTCCGCCAAGGCTTTGCGTTACACGAAGAGCGAGAAATGGCTTAGCTGTGAATGGCAGCAGAGATCAGAGCTGCTGCTCTCACCCCGATGAGCGCTGGCACCGCGGCGAAGGGTGGGAGAGAAGAGATGAAGGTGTTTGTACACAAATTAGTGCTGGAGTCTGCTGTGTGTCTAATAGCTGATACATCTCTTTTTATATAAAAATATAATATTTATTATGTGATAGTGATTTCTGGCTTCGTGGGAGCACAGGCTCCCACAAACATCCCAAAACCAGGGAGGTGGAAGAAGATGGGGCATGAGGTTTGGGGGATGCGCCCGGCCCTTCCCCTAAGGTGAGCTTCACCAAGAGAGCGACAGGCATTGAAATTAAAACAAATGAGGTTTTATTGAAAGAAGAGCTGGACTTTTGATCGTTATCTGATTTTCTTATTACGAAGCAGCGTGCTTTAAATTAAAATGAAAGGTTAATGGTTGCTGGTTTCTCCTACCGATAGCACCAATGCTCTAATTAAAGTGATGTGTGCGCCCACTTAAATATACACGCCTCAGAGGTAGATGTTACAGCATATATTTAGGCTCAAAGTAAAAGTTATTTAATGTGTGTGCTGATTTTTGTAATGCAATGCCCTTTAATATCTAATTTTCTGTGCAGAAGTACCGACTGCTGATAAATACTTGATTGCGCTGAGGAAATACCCGGTAATTACTGTTTTGAATCAGATAGGCGCATTATCCAGATGGATCCAAAGGCACCTTCTTCTTCCAGGAATTTACAGTACCAATAAAGCAGTGGTGAAACAGCTGAAAAGAGCATCGTCATGCCCTCGGCCATTCGCGGAGACGGTGCAAGCGGCAGCAAGGAGCCGCTTCATGTCGAACTGTGCATCCTACAGCTGAAACACAGAGGGTGCCCGTCCGCCCCCCTCCAGTGTTTGCTGTTTGCTCTTCCCAGCTGTGCATGTGGGCAAACATAAATCCCAATAACTGCTGGTGGTTAATCAGAAAAATATCTCTGGACAGAGAGTGTAAACAGCTCGGCGAGTGTATATGTTCATAGACCACAGGAATGAAAGCCATGCAGGCTGCCCGTGCCAAGAACCTCTCGTTAGATGCATTCAAACCAAAACAAAATTCCCTGTGCTTGGAAGGGGACCGGGAGCGATGCGCAAGTGGCTGTCTCCCACCGTCTCGCAGGGTTAAACCGAGGGGCACCCAGAGCAGGGACCGCAGGACTGTGGACCATACACCCAGTGAAAGGGTGGGGTGGTCTTGTGCGTATTTACATGAACCCAGTGGTGGTAAATAAGGCTCAGCATATTCTTTACCCTTTTTTTTTTCCCAATACACAGATTTCTTATCACAGGAAACTGGAAGTCATTTGGCAGGGTGGAATGGCTTTGTATGCAAGACGTTGTTTCAAAGCAAAATTTCTCCAAAACCTTAATTTAAAAAAAAAAAAATCCTGGAAATCTTCCTTTCAACTGCTCCTTCCAAGCCCTCGCTGTGCCAAATTTCTGGACTGTTTTGATTCTGGTTCTATTACGACTTGCGGATGTCAAGATCAAAAAGAACTCCGGGTGCTAGTGGCTTTGTGTGGGTTTAACATCCCATTTCTTTTAACTCAGCTCAGAAGTGAATGAAAGGGGAGACCCCGGTGTTATTCCCGGGGGAGGGGGAGCATTCAGGGAAGCAAGAAGCACGGTGAAATAAAAGTCAAACCCTTTGGGGCATTTGAAATGGCGATGAAAGGAAGAGGGGATGCAAGCCTAGGGAGATGCAAGGAGCGAGGGAGGAAGGTGGATGGTGGGACGAGGCAACAGGGGAAGCATGAAAGAGAAAACGGGCAGAGAGATGAGAAAGGGAACGAGGCAATTAAAGGCAGATGCTGTCTCGCAGGGCCCCCCGCTCCGTCCGTGCCTGCAGAAACCGGTGAGCACGGATGCTGGCTTCGGAGGGACTGCCCATCCCTCCTGCGCCAGCGGCACCGCACGCTCTTTGGAAGGATTTCTCTCTGTCCCCCAAAGGGTGGGGATCGAGGGCCTGCACAACTGCAGAGGCACCTCATCCTGGTGGGGTTCTGCACGGCGGGTGTCTGGCTGAGCACGGCTCCTCTGCCACACATCCCTCTCCGTGCCAGCCTGGGTGCTTTCCTTTCCATCGGCAGTTTTCCTGCCATCCCTGGTAAAAGCCGGCACCCCAAGTGACTGCTTGTTTGGGGGGGGACCAAACCTGCTCAGGCTGAGATGCCCCAGCAGTGCTGGTGGGGCAAGGTGTGTGTGTACAGGGGGTAGAAGCTCTCCACTGCCAAAATTCAGGACTTTATGGCCCCAGCATGGTTATTTTATACCTCTTGCTCCCTTATCCTTGGGGCTGGAGAGGAGGGCTCTGCATCGCATCCTCACTGCCGTGCCCAAGCCCCGGAGCATTTCCAGCAGAGCTGAAATGACTTTCCCCATCCCAGGGGAGCTGGAAGGATGCTGGGCAGTGACAGTGTCCCGGGAAACCCTCTTTGGAGCTGCAGCACAGCCACCAACCTCCCTCCTACCAGTTTTACACCCCTGGCTTAGAGGAGCTACCCATGCGTGCAGGAGTGACGTGCACGTAGGAGTAGAGCCCGAAGCCCAGGGAGGTCCAGTTCAGGCTTCCAGACGACTGCTTGCAATCTGAGCAATGAGGACCACAAAGTCTCCCGGGGCACGTGCTGCTGAGCTCCCGGCGGTTCCTGCAGAGCAACAGCAGCCCGAGAGCCAGCGATGGGCTGCTGAGGCCGGTGGGACCCGCTGGAGGGCAAAATGAGAACGCGATGGGACAAAGGAAATGCAAACAATGTGGGAAACCGCAAAAAGCATCGTTTTTCTCCTTTGTTTTAAAAAATAAGCCCATCTTTGCAGGGCGAGGCTGCACGGGGGGGAATTATCTGTGCCCCGTGGAGGAGGGCAGGCTGGCAGGCTGCTAGTGGGGGCTACAGGTGTGAAAACACCCCCATTTTTCTCATGCTGAAAAAGAGGGAAAATAGGCAAAAGCTTGAAAATAAAACCAAATAGACCCATAAAGAACTTGCCTGCCATGGGGTTGCATCTTAACGTTGCTAAACTTTTGCATGCTGCAGTGGGCTGTGAAGGGCACGGTGCATCTCACACCAGAGCAGTGTCCTGACCGTGGATGAAGTGATGTGGGGTAGGAAGGAACAGGCAATTTCCTTCCCATTAAGGAGGAACAGGCATTGACAGCAAAGGCGAAATATTTCCTGCATTTCTGAGGGCTAGCAGAGAAGTCACTCACCCCGCAGCCAGCCCGTTTGCGGCCGTTTTTACAGCTGCCTTTATGGTCAAGGGGGAGAGCTAGCAGACAAAACGTAAAGTAAAGCAGCTCAGGAAAACTTCTGGAAGATATTTAAGCGCATTCTTGTAAAATGTGGCAATATTTTAATCTGTCACTTAATGTTTACATAGTTTTATCTTCATTTTCCATTCTTTAGCAGGCGGCCGTGGCTCCCACTGCGTGTGGGGCTGGGGCCGCTTGTTATTGGAGCACATCCCTGGGCCCGAGGCACTTCTTTATCTACACAACATGGTAAAAATCACCTTTATTTTCCACCTAAGGGAGATGAGCCGGTGTGCACGGCGGGTTTGATAGAGCAGAGGTTGCAGAAGCATCTCCCGTACGCCTGGCTGGCTGGTGCCACTCTGGGGGGCTGCGGGTCCTCAGGCGGGGGGGTGAGTGTATGCTGAGCATTAAAAACGCCGCCGAGGCTGTGCTGGGAAGCCCAGCTCGTTTTCACTCTGCTCCCTCTTGTAAAGTCTAGTCGCTAAAAATAGTTTGTCTTGTTTAAAGAATAGTCTGTAAAAAGCCCTGAAATTCCCTTGCCATTTAAAGACACAGAGATAAAAGACTGAAAATTATGACTAGACAATATGAATGGTCTGGCTAAGTAATTTATTACCGTGAGTAAAACCCTTTTTTCCAGCTATCCCCACTGCGTGCTAACATTTCCATCAGGGATGACACAACTTGCTCGTTGGCAGAGCAAAAGTAGACGGATACACACAAATCTCCCTGCGCGGATGTCGTTCCTCGTGATGACAGCAGTGCTAAGATCCATCACGACGGATGAACAGTCCTGATATCTATTTGATTTATACCCCAGCTGGACCGCAGTAAAAATGAAAATAAGCCTTGTAGGAGTTTCTCCTGATAAATACCAACGTTATCATCGCAGTCCCACTGAGGTCACATTTTCTCCTAGCGACTGGCAAAAGCCAAGGAGATATGATGTGGGCCAAGATATTTATGAGAATATATAACCATGTCTTTATTAAGATAAAAGGGAAACTTTGGGAAAGAGGAAAAAAAAAAACCCCTTTATTATCCTTTTAGTAAGAAATTGCTGAAGCTACAGTAGTCGTAACGCGGGGCTGGAGGGGAGGGAAGGGGAAACGCCGTTGCAGACCCCGATGTTTCCCTTGGCAGACCAGCGACGCCAAAATGCCATGAGCAACATTTGTGAATAACAAAAGTTAGCAAATACAATGCTATGGTTTCCAGGGAAACCCAACCTTGGCCTTTAGTCCCATATTTCAGCGGGTTTCATTATCCTCTCTGGATTTAATATAATGAATTGGCTGTTGATGGATGCTGCCACCTCTGTGCTGCCTCATTTACAGAGGTTTCCGCTCGAGATGGGATGCTGGTCTCAGTGGAGATGTGCCGTGAGCACCAAAAGCATCGGAGGGGTTTCTCCTGGGTTCGTATCAGGGGCCCTCGTGAGTCAGCTGAGTTTTTTCTTTATTGAAGGCTGCATGTCTGCTTTCTGCATAAATAAGAGGCATTTATGGCTTTCTCATACCTTTCCAGCGCCGAAAGCCTTACTCAGCCAGTCATGTGGAAGAGTTTTTTATGTTATACTATCCATACCTCGTACAGGTTCTTCCAGCTGATTGCTTTATTAATTATCCATAGAACCAACGATACTAAACAGGGCTTAATGAGTGTCTCCTGATTAGGATGATCCACTGAGGTTTCTGCATGGACGACTCTGTCTTTATAGCACCGGTTCCTGCTCCAAGCCAGAATTCATGCAGTACAAAATCTGGAGCAAAGCCACTCTTACTGCAAAATCCTTACTGAAATCATTCCTTTTATAGAAGACTCCCAGGAAATCTAGACCAAATGGGAAGTTCTTGCTAGTTGAAATAAAATCTAGGCTAAAGCAGAAGCCAGATGCTGGGGCAGTCCTGTGGTTGATACCCTGGGGCCAGCCACGAACTCCTGTGGTGGGCTTGGAGGGGGTTTCATGGCCATGAACCTGACCCTATAGACCCATCCCCGCCTCTCCCAGCACAAATTGCTGGAAATAGCTTTTCATTGCCGTTTTAACCAGGGGAAACAGGATGGTGAAGAGGTTTCCAAAGGATATGCGTAACAGATCACAGAGAGCACTTGCTACTATTACCCAAAACAAATAGGCAATGGGGAAAAAACACTCAAAAAAGTGGCTACTTTTTTTTTTTTTAAATTAAATAATTCAGTCTTAAAATTAATTGCCTAAGGTCGCTTAGGTGGTCTACCCAGGACGTGCTGGTGGCACCTGGATGTAAGCCCACCCTTCCAGAGCAAAAGCAAGGCAAGCACCTCAAAAACTGAAGTGAAACAGCTCTCCATTTACTTCATTTTCTCTTCTTAGCAAAAGCCCAACTTTATGCAATACATTTCAAACATTTAAAAAATGTATTAAATTGCATTAAAAATAGGACTGCAAATTTTTACTGCACTGCTTCACTGTATTTTGAAACTATATGTCAAAATAGTTTTGGAATAGCCAGTTTGCTTTGACTGAATATTTTTTATAGTTTAAAAACCTCTTGAAACATATCAGGAAGTCATTTTTATGACTGATATTTCAACTTGAAGTTGTTTAAACTGAAGGCTGAGAGACAGTGCTTTAAACTGAGGCAAACATGCTGGTTTCGAAATTTCCCATGCAGTAAAGCAACTGTATTTTCAAAACCACAACGGACATTTTCCCAGTAAGAATAAATAAATAGATGAGTATTTTTCCAGAAAAGCCATTTTTGAGTGGAAAAATCATGAGCAGGTCTGGAAATAGCAGGTGCCAGTGGGGGTCTCCTCGCAGTGCCCCTGCAGCAAGCCCCGCTCTTGCCACAGCACAGACCCACCGAAAGCCCAGCAGTGACCTCTGCAACTCTCTGTTGGGTTCAGACTTCAATGGATTTGGTCTTCTGAATGCCTAGACTGAGCCTTGGCCTTCTCTGTTATATTTTTCTCCTTAGGTGAATATATGCAGCTTATGACAGTGGTGACTGTGGCAGAATTGTGAGTCCACCCTGCTACTTCCAAAGGAGCAATTAGAGAACCTCCAGGCGCTAACCTTTTTTCCAACAATTTTGGGGTGACCTCCATCCTATTTCTTGCTGGCTTTCCAGCTCCAAACCTTCTGTGTTTTATATGATGGACAGAATATACACTAGGCTATTATTTTGTATTAATATAATCTTCTTGAGAGATCACTTATGCTTTAAAAGAAATGCATTTATTTACTTATTCCATGTTTATTTTTGGAAAAGAATAGTATGAAGGAAAGCATGAAGAGAAAAGATTCAATATGCGATGATCAGTTACGTTGACTGATTCAAGCTTTTTGTAGGTGGTCATGTGTTATTCATTAAAGCCATCTCAAAAATTAAAAAAAAATAAATCTCTTGAAGCAGGTCTAAAGCATTACTTATATTTCTTTCAGTGGAAAGCCTCATGGAGACATCTTCTGAAATATCTAAAAACGCAGCTTCTAAAATGGCAGGATTTGATATTGGGTGTCATAGGCTGTGTCACTGGTACCCCAAGTTAGACCCTGAAGTTACAAATAGCTCGCGTAAGAAGAAAGTCTGCCAAAACCTACTCCTCTTGGATGCCTCAGTATGATACACATCTATGTGCTAAATTTTTTTTTACAAGTCCACTTGCTACTGATGTCCTCTAACGTGGGCACCATGCAGGTGGGCCACTAGCTCTTCTCATGCCCATGGACCTCATTCTGTTCCTCGTCGGCTCACTGTGCGGGACCTTGTTTCTTGGGTCATCCAGGTGAGTTCAGTGGAGCAAACAGTGGTGTGAGATGTTCTGTAATGAGACTATGGACCAGCAAAGCACCTCCATGTTATTAACTTCAGTGTCTTAAACTCTTGTTTCAGTGTCTAAGGGTGGAGGCAGTGACAGAGGTTGCTACGTCCAGCTTTAGGATGTGAAACCCACAGGAGTGTCTTTTTCCCCCCACCTTAAGTTATAACTGAGCCGTAGGTTAAGTGAAAGCTGTCACAGGGAATTTGCATTTCTGGGGATGCTTTATGAGGCGCATCCCAAAGAAAATCATTCATGAGATTTGCTTTTTCCACATGTTGGTATGTGAGCAGTGGTCTTAGATCAGCAGGGAACCACCGCCCGTAGCAGAGGCAGAGCATGGGCAGAGGACCACGGGAGAGGGTGGAAACGCAGCCCCTCTTGCCGTCACTGAAATCCCTGTCTGCACCGACCTGTGCTTGGGAAATTGGGGCTCCAATGAAAGGATGCTCTTCTTTTAAATCTTGGCCACCTCCTTTGCTTTTTTCCTTCCCTTTTGCCAACGCTCTTAGGCAGCTCATTTTCCTACGGCGTTTTGCAGCGTGGGCCAGGATTTGACAAGTGACTCATCATTTTGAGTGCCAAGGGCAAGGAATGTTATTTTAGAAATTAAATGCTCGACACATTCAGAAAACAAATCCCCTTTAAGGTGTCTCCCAAAGTGGCTCCCAAAAGGAAAGTGTTTGCAATTAAGTCATTTTACAAAAATGTTGGCTTCTGTGCTTAGTGGCTGAACTTCTTTCATCTTCTCTTGGTAAATATTGGTAGTGGATTTTGGAAATTCGAGCAAATTTACCATTTCACCTTGTAAATGAACTGACAATGAAACAATATGCTTTAAAATGTCGGTTATATTTTCTCGGTTAATTATGTGGCTTGTGATGGTTTGAGTAGCCTATAAAATCTGAACCGACCAAAGAGCTCAGATCAAATCTGCTCTTCATTTTTGGATGCGTATGGCTGGTGTCTCTGTGCAATTAGGGTAATCCTAGGGTACACAGTTTGCTCTTCAGGCTGGTTCTTTTATGTTTCCCATATGTATTTAATTTTGTAAGCAATGCATTTCCACTTTTCCTGATTTGGTACTCTTTTCTTCTAAAACCAGCAAAATACGTAGTCGCTAAAGGGATTCTCATGTGATGGCTTCATTCTGAAATAACGTCATGGGGACAAAGTTCAGTGCAACCCTCACCTGCTCTTAATTTATTGCAAATATGATTAAAATTTTATTCAAGGTCTTTTTTCCTGTACTTTGCTGCTCTGTGTTTTCATCAAGCACATGAAAGGATTTCTGTACTTTTTCCAGCAGTTTGGCTGTGCAAAGGTGCTTGTGGAGGAATTTACTTTCTGAAAGGGACTCCCCTGAAAGCTTCCCGTCAGTTCATCACAATTTTCCTGTCTTAAAAGCGAACCAGGAAAGGGATGGGTAATAAAAAGACAAGAGATGCTAAGTGCAGCACATCTGAAACGGCCGCCCTGTAAAATCGGGGTGAGTTACAGCCGATTCCTCCCTGCTGGGGTGTCTTGTCTTTTCAGGTGGGAAGGCGATGGGTCTATTTGGCTTTTTAACTATTCCATGCTTCAGAATTAAGGGCTTTTCCCTTACATTTTTATCTGTCACAAGAGCAGCCAGGCTCATTCTTTAGCTTCTTTATTTGGGTATCATCACCATGATTAGAAATGTAAGCTTGGCTCCGAAGGGGAGGTTTATAAAGAGTGCAGTAGCTGTTGTTGGATCTAAACCACACTATAAACATCATGTAAACAACAGGTAAAATAACAAACAGCACTGGGAACCATTTAAAGAGGGCTTCTGCAGCTTGCTGCTGCTCTTCTTGGGAATCTCAAGTTTCTTTAAATGAAACTTAACAGCAAGAAGACTTTTATTCTGCTAATGTTTCCAACAGCTCAGCCTTTTGCTCATGCTGTGGATTCATTCTCTGTAGAGGCATGGAGATGTGGCTTTTACATCCCTGGCATGGTGATTCCCTTATATACAATATAATATTCTGTCTTTTATGGGCAATTTCTGGTGACTGCATCCTGTTTCTTCATCACGCTTCTCTCTCGTATGGACAAGCAAGTCAGTCAGGACCAGGCTTGGGCGATTGGATAGTCTAGATGAGGTTCCATTTTGGGACAGCGGTCTCTAACACATTGCTTTTCAACACAGAGCTATATTTTACACCCTGAGAAGCCAGTGCAATGGTCCTTGCACTGGTTCAGGTGCTCTAATAATAATGAAAGTGTCTCGCACATTTGTAATATAGCATCTCCTAACTGAGCACCCCCGGGCACTCCGGAAAAATTAATTCAACCTCACACAGATCCCTTGAGGCACATGAGCAGCAGTATTGCCATGCCAGAAATATGGACACTTAGAAAGGCTGACAATAAACACTTTAATTGGGCCCTCGCTGTGGTAATTGCAGCAGCAGCCGTGGCTGGTGGGAGAAGGGGAGGAAATGGTTTGCTCCACTCCTCCGTGCGGAAAGCAGAGAATGAGCATCCCTAAGGAAAGCGCAACTGCTTTTATGTGTTTCTAGGCTGTCATTAGGGAAATGCATTTACTCCTTTGGTTTTGCTCCCGTACTCCCCGTGAGGTCAGGGAATCCGCATTCCGTTGCTCCCAGCTAGTATCACTTTGGATTGCAGATGTTGTGAGCTAAACTGACAGGCGTTGCATTAAATTAGTGATAAAGTCTGTAATAGCTTTTGCGCAGGGGCGATTGCATTTCAGTGCCTCCGCAGAGAAGCTTATTTTCCCTTGCTGTAAAGGAGCAATATCCGATCCAGGCAAGGAGGAGCTGGTGCTGGGTCTCTGGTCCTCCATCAGCAATCTGGCAGCCCTTGGGAGAGCCGTGGCCACGAATGCTTAACTTCACAGCAGAGTTTCGCATCAGCAGAAGAAAGTTTGGAAGCACGAAGCCAAGAAAGATGGGGAGAGCCCCGAGCTCAGCGTGGGCACAGCTCTCCCCGCCAGCCCTCGTGCCAAACGGGGATAAATCAGGAAACCGCTCAGACTGCAATAAACTTGTTATTGTTTTTTGAGGAAGGGGATTAATTAACTACCTATGGAATGAGACAGATAAATCAAGCATGACGGGCAACTTCCAAATGAAATGAATACTTCAAAGACTGCTTTAGAGTGACTGCAGCGGGGCAGGGTTGCAGCCTGGGGTTCCCACCTAGCTCTCCAGGCTGTCACCTATAGGGCTTTTTATTTCCAGGCCCTCACCTATAGGGCTTAGTATTGAACTATACAATGATGCACCAAATTGCTGCCTTGATGGAGTGATGGGCTGGCCGGCCGTGGGAGGATCCAGTGGGTTCGGAGGTCCTCAGGGCCGAGGCTTGGCTGGGATGCCCAGCGGTGCTGCCCCACTCCTGTTACACGTGTGCATGCCCTGCTCACTCCTAACAATCATCCATTAATTAACCCTCGGGACATGCCTGTGAGCTAAGAGCTGTTAGCATCCTTCAGCTTCCCAGCCCCTGGGGAGCTCGATGTTGTGCTGCCAGCAAACAGGCTTGATTTCCCCATCGCAGAGGAGGAGATCTCGGCAGAAATACTGTAGGAGGCTGCTCGGGGGTGTATTCATAAGCAAAGTGCTTCCACGCTAAATGAAAAATTGGAAAGAAGTGTGTCCTATATCAAGGATCCCAGTGAATGAGCTGTGACTCATGAGTCCTGAATGAGAAACTCGCTGCCATCTGTCTTTATTTTACCACCCCGCCTGACTTAGCTCAACCACGCAGTATCAAGCGGCTACCGACGCAGCGGCAGCAGCGGAGGGGGTGGCAGCACCTGGCTCTCCTAACAGGACACCCCTGCCTGACGCTTCCCCTTGCCTGCGGCGTACGGAGGGCTCGGGAGGGCTGGCAAAGCCCTGGGAAGCTCGGGCAGGCAGCGTTGCCCCTGGAGGTCCCCAGCATGGGGGGGACCGCGGCATCCCCGGGGGATGATTCGTGTCCTCCCTTGTCACCCATCCTTCTTCTGTTGAACCAACAGACTGAGGTGGACCTTCGCCTTCAGTTAACCACAAAAATAAACAGGGAAAATGCATTCTGTACGTACAGAAGAGCCTGAGTTAATGAAACATAACTACGGTCTTCCGGACTAATATAACATTTGCACTTTTCTGACTTCAGTAATTTGCCAGACTTTGGCTCAGGCTGCAATGAAAGAATAATTACTTGTTTTCATAAAGAGGAGTGTTGATTTAAAAATGCTGGCTCCGCTTGGTGAATTCAAGGGGAAATGCTTTACTTCATATCAATCAAGCTCTTTTAAGCGATGCAAGTTCATTTCACGCTCTTCTCCTTGATTTTGGTACCCTGTGTTCAGCAGGAAGAGCAAAGCACAGAAATAAAATGAAGCCTGTTTTGCAAAAACAGCTTTTGCAGAAGAGCATGGAAGAAATGGAAGGTTTAAAGCTAATGCTTTGCTTTGTCCTGCCTTGTTTGTCGGAAATAGGCAGGAGAGTGATGAAACGGGGAGTATCTTGTGCAGCTAGTCCAGGTGCCAGCTGGAATGCCACTTCCAGGTGTCCGGTGTGCTCTGTGGGGACAAGAGAGGCACCTCCAGAAGATGAAGCCTACCCAAGGTTTTGGCCATCATCTGGAAATGCTCCACTCCCTGGGGAGTTTGGGGTGCCTGGTCCCACACCTTAGGCATCTCCAGGGACCCGTTGAAGCTGACTCAAATTTCTCATTGCGAGGTTGGTGAACCTGCAGATGGGTCCCAGGAGAGGCTGGAGAGCATCTTCCAACCCACGTGGTTGCTGAAGGACAGGCGAGGACCAAGGGACAATATTGATGTTAATCATCTCGCTGCCTTCAGCCGTGGATCAGGGAATGCTCCCTGCGTCCACCCGCACTGAGGGTGTCGGGAGTTGCTTTCCGCTGTAAAAGGTCTTAGAGTTTATTTACTGCTGAAAAGCCTCCTTCTGGAGAGTGGAAAGGCCTCAGGAAGAATTATAAAAATAACGCGAACCTTCAAAAATGTACCTTATAGTATCTGGCAAATAAAATGGATCTGTCTGGCTTAGCAAAGCACGCACTTAGAGGTGAGCTGCGAGGGGTTCAGGATGGCAACATGTGGAAGAGATTTCTGAAAGCTCTTTAATCCAGTGGAAAATGGCATGAGATCCTGCAATTGGAAAGACAAATTCAGACTAGGAATAAGGGGCAACATTTTAACAAAAGAAAATACATATAGAAATAGCCTATGACATGATGTGGAAGGGACCCACTGTTCTCTGGCCAGGTGTCCATGGTCACCCCAACAACCACTACTCTTTGCTAATGTTGCATTTTGGAGCCCCAAGGTAAGCATCTCAATTCTTTGGATAAAAAGCTTCTGCTTTTGCTTATCCATAGATTAGAGGCTAGCTCTTTTTTTTTTTTTTCCCCCAGGTAAAGCTCACGTTGCACGCTGGAATATAGGATGCATTTTCCCTTTTCTCATCCTTATTTATCTTGGTGCAATTCTAATTGTTCCTGTAAACGCTGATTCCCAGAGGGCCTGCTGCTAAACCGAAAGGACTCTTTCCACTTCCAAACCCAATGGCTGCAATGCTTCACTGTGTTTTTAAATTTCTTTCTTAGCTAGTGGTTTGGAAACTTGCCATTCTTTAAAGTGGCTTCATTTTTGATATTCCTGTTTATTGCTCATGAAAGCACAAAAAAAGAGACTGCTCCTCTTCCTCATCTCCTTTCCCAAGACACAAAATGAGCAGCCTTCTTACCGGCTTTTGTAAATGATCACCGACTGACATCTCCTATCAATGCGCTTCCAGGAGTGACATAGCGTAAAAAATAAGAAAGGACCAGGAGAAGAGCATCCCATTCAGCATGTCTCTGCGGCAGCCAGCCGTGGAGCACTCAGCACCCACGCATCACTGCCTAAGAGGTAGCTCTCCTCACGGGAAAAAAACCCCAAAAACAAAGAAAGAGAAGGAAACTCACCGCATTCAATCTGCTGTTCATTTTAGCAGTAATGGAACAATAATTGTGTATATTCCCAATGGTCGTAGGGGTGATGGTTGTACTAGATATGGGCCAGAGAATACAATTACGGGGCAATTTCTTTCTGTCCTTAATGGACTTGTATTGTACTTGTAGTCAGTAGAGTGTCCTAATCTCTTCCTAGCTGGGTCTATCTCACCGTAAGGTCAATGCAGGGACCCTCTCGGCTTTGCCGGTTATAGCAGATTCCTTACGGGCCAGATGCTGCCACCTTTATCCACTCTAAGTGGTGCCTACCCCGGGGCCCTCATCTGACGGGAGGGGAATGGGCACTGCAGGGATGCATGGAGCGAAGCGGGACGCTGCGGGGGGTCCCTCGGAGCTGTGCCTTCTCAGCTGCTCATTTTAATGGGGATTTGTTTGTAAGCTGAGCAAACCAAGGAATTTCTCCTCTTCCCTTACGTGAAGAGGAAAAAATAACAACCCAATAACACAACAGTGAAAGAACGCTTCTTCCTAACCTGTGTTCTCCTTCATGGATATTTTTCTGCAGTATTTTTGGCTACTTACGTCAGGAAAGACTGAGTGCTCCTTTCCAAAGTCCTTCTACAGCCTTTCCCAAAGTTCTTTAAAAAAAAAAAAAATCAATGCTGTGTTAACCCTATGCTTGGAATAAATTCTGCCAAGAGAGTAAAACAACAGGAGAGCCTCACCTTTTCATTATTGCCGTGTACTATTACTGCAAAATCGCATGGAAAATAATGAGATTCAAGAAGAATTGTTTTTAACTCTCCACCAGCGCATGGAGAATGTGATACATCACAGCTGTTTGCAGGCATTTAGGCACCACTAGATACCTTTTTTTATGGGGAGCAAAGTCCTTGCTGTCGTTTTGGGCTAGCTATTGCTGCAGAGGAAGAAATGAGGTCAGTGGGTCACCACAGCAAAACCTCCAAGTTTTGAGCAAAAAAAAATATAGCTCTGCCTTCTTATTTCCTTCTGGTTCCTAAAACTTTGACCCTTGATCACCGACCTGAGTGCCAGTGCCCCTCCCTGGTCCTCATGCAGGGCACCGTGCCACTGCCTCCTGCAGAGCTTGGGAACCTTCTCTCCTTTCCCCTTGCCAACCGTCGGGGAGTTGTCCTGGCTCTCCAGGGATGCTCCTTCTCCTTCCTTTCCATTTATTTGCTGTCTAGTATCAGTCGAGGGTATCACTCCCGTCACAGGTACAATGTGTAGGAAGTAAATGATGGAGGTACTCGAGGGATTTCAAGAGCTGAGCTGCTGAGCACTTGGAAGTCTTGAAGATCCACCTCATTAGGTTAATTGAGCAATTACGGTTTCTGCAAACTGTGAAGGAAAGATAGGATCTGAAAATCATGGAAAAACACCGACTGGGTGGCTGTCTTGTCTTTGTGTTATTTACATGACCTTAGGGATTGACAGTTGAATCAAGGAGAGAGAGAAAAATGAGAATAAGAGTGTAAAACCAGCTAGCTCATGGAAAAGCCAGGAACCTGGTAGAGGACCCACCCTTGTCTTTTGCCATATAATGGGACGTTAACTACCTTTATCTCAAGTTCAGAGCAACATTTAGGGAGAACTTCTTTTATTCTGCCATTTCTTCCATTTTTTTAGTTAAATGTTTGGCAACACTTTGAATATTCACCCTGAAATGTGGCTATACTTCTACTTGATGTTCCCCTTGTATTGGACAAGAGACTTGAAATCAGAGTTGGACTGGATTTGTAAAGTTTCGAAAAGCTTTAGGACGTTTGTGTTTTTAAAGTGGATGCTGTTAAAGCTATTCCAGCCCAACAGGAAAGAAAGGACTTGTGGTTTGTGAAGCATATCATAGGGTGGCTTGGTATTTGCCACATCAAATGTTCAGAGCCCTGATACATTTATCTTAAAACATAACGATGGAGCACTGGGATGATGGGGGGAGCGGGAGGAAGGAAATATGGAGCTGACCTGTCCTTTCAGAGCCATTTATGTCCCTTTCTATGTCCCCAGCTATTTATTTTGCTGGTGAAACTCCTCTTTTCCAAGCCTCCCAAGGCACACAGAGGTATCCGCTGTTGCATATTTGCCTGAGTCCCCGGGACGACATCTTGCACGTTATGCTCCACCATTGCCATTAGATCCTCCCATAAACGTGAACATTTTTTATGTCTGTCACGGGCCTCCTCTCACGTAGATTGCCTTCAGGCTGAACTTTTGTGTAATATATTTTGACACCCCATATGGTCCTCATGGTTCTCTTAGGCACAAGCTGAAATCTTGCTTGTGTTGTTGGCAACTGCCGGTATCTGGAAGCAGTCTGTCTTTTTTTCTTCCACGGCGATATTCACATTTGCGAAGATTAATGTGATGATCAGGCACTGGCAAGGAGATGGAATAGATGACCTAATAGGTCTTTTCCATCTCTAATTCCTGCGTTTTAGCAAGAGGAATTCTTTGTTGCTGTGGCACTAATTTGTCTGAGCTGTCACTGCGGAGGGAAGGCAGAAGAGGTGGCACTAACAGTGTCATCTAAATCCATCTTTTTTTTTGGCACCTCTGCCCCTGTGAATCAAGCGTACCATCTGGTGAGCGGGCAGATTGCCATGCTGGCAGATGGGCAGGAGTGTATCTAGCTATGAGACCATGTATGATTATCAAATGTGTTGTTGGGCAAGGATTTCCAGCAGGAATATCAAAACAACTTTTCGTAATGAGCTTCTGGTTCCCCGGGTAAAGAGACGGGCCATTTAGCTCCCCAAGAAACCGGCCAAAATTCAGCCCCCGGGCCGAGCAGCGTTGGAGCTGGCAGGGGGAGGAAGGCCAGCGATGCTTCCCCGCCGTGCTGCTGGGTACCAGCGGTTTGCCAAGCGGCAGCCGGATGCTGGCAGCCAGCGCGAGCCGCGGCACCACGATGTGATCCCTGCTGGAGGCAGATCGGAGTGGCGAGAGATCCCGCTTCTCCTCTCGGAGCTGCAACCCGCGTCCGGAGATTTTAATGCAGAAAAACGCACATTTGGTCAAAAGGGAAATCATAATTAAAGAATTAAGATCGCAACTGCTATGCACATGTCTTCCTTTTACACCAACATGAGCATTTGCCTTCGGGTCTCGTTCCTGTAGCTGTGACATAAACACAGACAAGGCACTATTTGGTGCTACAGAATATTTTTAGCAGGGCATCTATTATTAAAAAATTTTTACTTTCCCATGAAATGTGGAAAGCTATTTTTCTCTTAACATCTAATTTATTTCTTTATTTCACAGTCACCTGACAAAGTGAAACACATTCCACCTGGGGACAGTGTGAGCATGGGAGCAGTGGGAGCATGTCACTGTAGGTGGCTTCACGGGATGAGCCGTGCTGGGCATTGCTCAGGATGGGGTCACTGGGGTTCATTCTCTCCTTTTCACATCAATCCCCTTTGATTTGTGCTAGAATCTTGCCAACGATGCCAAATCTTGTGCTAGAACAAATGCATACGCCTGCAGACAGTCCTCACTGCCCGTCAGATCTGGAGTCGTGGCCCTCTGTTACTCCAGGGAAGATGGTGAGGATGGTGCTGGTGCTGCAGCAACCTGCACTCATCCAAGGGGGTTTATTAGCACGGGCTCTCTGCCACCCAAAAGTGGCTGAATTTAATCTGGGTCCAAGCTGGCGTGTGATGCACCACAGCTCTGCCTGTGCCGTGCCATGCCTGGGCTAACGAGCCCGGGCACCACGTGCAAAGCGTGGTGCGATTCATCTGAAACTGGATAAACTGCCCAGGAATCACGTCCAAATGGAGATTCACTGAATGGCATTTTTAATATGCAACTGTGGTGCTCAGAGCAGTAGATAGTTTAGATACTGAGTAAATAGGGACTGCAGCAGGAAAATCAACTGTCACTTCGTCCCTACTGACCTGTACCATCCTCCACGAACCCTCCTGTGATACAGACCTGGGAGGGACATTGCCCAGCTCCACAGGTGAGACCCCCACTGATTTCAATAGACACAGGATTTTGTGCTAGGCTTTCAAGCAAAAGCCATGGTGTACGTTGAGTGAAACATCAAGCAAAACAGTTTGAAGGCAGATGGGAGTCTATGGTCTGTATGCTAGCCCACAGAGGCGAGCGGGGAGGAGCAGCATCTTCAGCAGTGCTCTTGTCCTTAGCAGAAGGGCCGTGTTGCGAAAGTGCTTGCTTTTGTTTTGCAACACCCGAGCAGAGATGGTTTTGATAATGAGGGAATGACAGTTCTTGCCTCGCTGTAGCTGGAGGGATGTATGTGGAATGGGATCCTGTGATGTAAAGCTTTTTTAATGCTCTCCAGATTGCTTTTGAGGTGGTTTCAGTGACCCTTCATCAGGTCCCCTTCCAACATGCCTTCTTCCAAACGGCAGATCCCTGTGCCCCGGCACTGTCCCCTCCCCAAAGCAAGCCAGTGCTGGGAGCTGGGTATCCCTCTTCTCGGCTGGCTGCGGTGGGTGCCCATGGGAGCCCAACAACTGCCGTGGTCACAGCCACCACCACATCCAGGGACATCCTTCAGGAAAACCTGCCCAGCAGACCTCCATGCTGGCTGGCTGGGAGACCGTGGTGAACTGAGCAATGCTCTGAGCTGGAAACAGCATCAGGAGAACTATAAGACCATGGAGTTTCATGAGAAACACGTTATTTAGGGGGCTCTCCTGCCTGGGTCTCTCACCCTCTACACATGCAGCTTGTTCAGCAAAGACATCAGCTCAGGACATCTCCTTGCTCCTGCTTCTCAGCCCAAACTCTCAAGGACCTGCAGGATCCTTGAGATCACCATGGTATGAAGAATACCATGTTTGGGAGCAGGCCTTTCCTTCACTCAAACCCCGCTGGGATAAATATCATCCTGTGAAAGCCCTGTGTGATTGCTGATGTGATATGCCTGGTGCTCTCTCAGCACAGGCATCCTGTGGTCCTCATGGTCCCACATCCCAAAAAGATGCGTGATCACCTTCCAAGGTGATGTCTCTTATGGTGGTTTTCAGGCTAGAAACAAAAAGGTGAAGTGATTTCCTTCCAAAATAATATTAAATATGGCTAGAAGACTGGTTGTGGTGACATTAAAAAATAATATGAGCTGATAGTGTGCATTATGGAAAATGGAGATGTTCCCAAGTCCAAGAGCTCCAGCTGGACAGCTGGCCATGGTGTTCCCATGCACACCGGCCTGCAGGAGCTGGACCAGGCTGATGCGGGGGGAAATCCCAAACCCCTGGCCCGGGATGCTGCATTGCCACCAACCTCGCAGTCAAGGGCAGAAGCAGGTCTGCAGCCAATGTAATACCACAACATTTTTTTGACCTGGCAATATCAAATCCACTACTTGGAGTGGAAAATAGTTGAGTTCTTCCCTATTTTTCCAAGGACTATGTGTATTCTAGGCTTGAACAACTCATTTTTTCTACCCCATGCCTTGTATCGGAGCTATGAGCAGAAGGTGGCACTCAAACGGATGCTGGGCTCCAACCATGGTGTTTCCTACAGAACGTCAACTGATGCGTTTCCCCAAGCAGAGGATTTCTGTGGTTGGAGAAGGCAGGGACAGTCCCCGAGGGCTCAGTATATGACTATATGTGAATTTAATGAACTAAAATAGAAAAATAAATAGAAAATAAAAAGTAGAAAATAAAATAGAAAGAAAGAAGAGACTGTGTCAAATGGTTTTCATTAGCACCGCAAAGTTGTCCAGCCAGGAATGATTTGTAACTCGTACGGATTTCCCAGTGGAAATACAAAAAGTCTAATTATACAGAAATGGTGAGGACCAAAAGAAGAGCAATTTGCAGAAGCAAATCTGCCATGCAGCATATCAACGTGTTAAAGGCATCTTTTCCAGACTGGAAGCCAGAGCAATTTATATTTATTCCTCAGGACAATGGAAAGTGTGGTCCTATGTGTGGGATTAGGGTACAGAAAATACTTTTTGCTAATAAATAATTCACTTTGGGAAAGCAAATAAGGAAAAAAAGCAGTATAAGGACCTAAAGAGGTTTTTGTGTGAAACAAAGAGGTAAACAGCATGACTGGGTCTTCACAACTAAAGCTCCTCCATACTGGTTGATTTTAATTTCAGATCTCAATTAGAGGTTAGCCAAAGGTAATTGAAAAACAGCTGAGATGTGGAATTAAATGGCAACTGCCCACACATCTACAGACTTCAGTCGACCAGCCCCTCGGCGTGGATATGTTTTTTTACCACAAGCTGGGCAGATTTGTTCCTGCCTTATTAGGAATAATTCTCCCAGAGCGCCGGAACCCTTTGCTCCAAGCTGAGAGTCTAATTATAATAAAAGACCCCCTTGAACATCCCTACCCTGAGTCTATTTGGAATTAGGGACCGTTCTCAGGCAGGGAAGTAGCTGCTTGTAAATCAGAGGGTGAAGCTGCTGAGATCCCCTCGCTTTCCAAGCCCATGCACAGCGTAAGCTCTTCAAACATCAACTTGTGTTTTTTTGCACTTTTGTGAAATGCCCGTGCTTATGTGTGATATAATATACTGACACATGATTTTAGACATAACAGCAAACAGCCCGGATGAAAAAGAGCCAGATAAACCCATACGAAGTCATTTATTAACAGAGGCCCTTCCTCTGGTATTTCTTTAAACTCTGCATGGCTTTTCTTGCTGCCAAATTCACTTTGTGATGTTGAAAACTAATTTTTTTTTTCCTTATCAAGATAGTTATTTTCCACTTGGCAAACACTGAATTTTATTAGTTATTCCTAATGGAGCCTGAAATGATTATGGCTTTTTTCCCCCTGTTTATTTCTCTCGTATGTTCATCACAACAAAAATCAGCTCATTTCTTGGATCTGGATGATTTTGGTGAATATTACCATGGGGCCAGCTGTCTGGGGCTGGGGAGCAGACTGCTAGAAGGGTTGTCATTTTACATTTTGTTGTGCTACAGCAATTCTGTAGACACCAATATGTGTTTGTCTTGGTAAGATATGACCAAAGTGCTCCTGGGCACCCTTGGACGCATGGAGAAATGCTGATGAAGGTCCCATCAGTGCATATAGGATAATTTGTCGGCATGATTTGTGAAAATACCCCTCCCGTTCTCTCCTCAAACCTATGGCTCCATCCGTTATCAATATAAAACCCCAGCGTTGGATTTTCAGCCATTTCACTCTTCCATGCCCTAGCTCCTGGCATGCTGTGTCACCTCTCCTGTCCTCCTCTGCAGGACCTGGACCAGCCAGCCTCCTGGAGCAGCCTTGGGTCCTCTCTGCGTTTCCATGGATAAACAGCCGACCTTCAGCACGTTTCTGCCCACTGTAATTTTTATAAGGGACCTGATTAATGCAGGTGCCACTCTGCAGAGACATATTGATAGGTCTCGGCTTTCCTGGACAGACAGATCCCTACCTCCAGCTCTGTGACCTGAATAGCAGAACCAGCCCAGCACGTGGCTGGACGTCCACTTAGAGGCACATCCTATGATAAACAGAAAAAAGCTGATAATGGATTTTCTGAAAGCAGGATCTGAGCTCTAAATCCAGGTCCCTTTCCTCCATCGGTAAATCATCATGATGCTTTGATCCATGTTATCCCTTGTGATGGACTTTGTTCTAGACACACAACTCTGTATGCATAACGCCCCCAAACAACTCTTGAGCTGGCCTAGGCAAACTGATAAATGCCTAAAACTGTGTCTCTGCCCCAGTCTCCCTGCCCCCCGGAGCACTTTGGGGGTGGGTTTGAGCCAGTCTCAGGAAGGATGTGCCCTGAGCTATTTTGTTGTGTCTGAGAGGGCCAGTGCCGGTGGCTTCCCACCCCAGGGTGTCTCCAGAAGGGAGGATGGAGCCCAGCACATCCCAGAGCGAACCCGGGTGCAAACCTCAGCAGCTGAACTGAGTCACGTGTAGCAGTCCATGAAATTAATGCAGAGAAAGCCGCAGGCTTGGCAAGGTAATTTGCAACCCCAGCATGGTCCAAGACTCGATGATCTTAAAGGTCTTTTCATCTACGGCTGGACTTGATGATCTTAAAGGTCTTCCAACTTAAATGATTCTATGATTCTATGATTCTAAGAGCAGAAGTTAAACTCTGTCATGGTTTAACCCCAGCTGGCAAACAAGCCCCACCCAGCCGCTCGCCCACTCCCCCCCAGTGGGATGGGGGAGAGAATCAGAAGAGTAAAAGTGAGAAAACTCATGGGTTGAGATAAAGACAGTTTAATGGGGAAAGCAAAAGCCACACAAGCAAAGCAAAGCAAGGAATGCATTCACTGCTTCCCACGGGCAGGCAGGTGCTCAGCCATCTCCAGGACAGCAGGGCTCCAGCACGCGTAACGGTGACTTGGGAAGACAAACGCCATCACTCCCAAGGTCCCCCTTCCTTCTTCTTCCCCAGCTTTATACACTGAGCATGACGCTGTATGGCGTGGAATGTCCCTTTGGTCAGTTGGGGTCAGCTGTCCCAGCCGTGTCCCCTCCCAGCTCCTTGTGCACCTGGCAGAGCATGGGGAGCTGAAAAGTCCTTGGTATAAGCACTACTTAGCAACAGCTAAAACATCCCTGTGTTATCAATGCTGTTTTCAGCACAAATCCCAGACACAGCCCCATACCAGCCACTATAAAGAAAATTAACTCTATCCCAGCCAAAACCAGCACAACTCCCAGGACAGCTTCACAGACGTTAGTACAATTTATCTTACACCTTTGCAAGGTGAATATTCACCATGTTATTTATTCAAGAGATGCTTACATTGTTCCTCTTTTTGGGGGTTGGGTAATTTTTCATGTTTCATAGGTGCCCATATCTGATGAAATCCCAGTCCTTGTGGAAGCTTCTCCAAATTCTTCATGCCAAGATGACTGGGGAGGGGATGGGGATGGGGGGCACAAAGCCAAGAGCTGGGATTGCTTGAGAGCACACCGAGAGGCTTTCCCTGCTGATGGTTACAGCCCAGCCATTATGAGGGGTCTCCGAAGAGAAGACCACGTCCCACCCATGGAGAGAGCTCTAGGTTTGCATGCGCGGCAGGGGATGCTCTGAACTTCTCTGCAGGGACCTCCCGGCATAAAGCTTGTTTCCTTGGGTGGGGAAAAATTAATTAATCCATGGTGAGCATGCAGCTTCAGTTAGTCCTTTAAGGAATGAGTCCCGGTGCTAGGAAGTGCAGTGCTTTGAGGCTGGCTCCTTCCCCCACGCAGAGCCCCGTCGGCTGCCTCGGTCCTCGCTGTCCCGCGGCCATCAAGGGCCCTTGTCTATAAAGCAAAGACCCCAAAAGCTGGAGTTGTGTTTCATGAATGTCCTTTGATGCAAACACTCCTCCCAGTAACCGGATTAATGCTATTTTAGCCTAGGTTTTGGGTCTTTTTTTTTTCTTTTTTCTCCCCAGAAAATCCTTCCTAGTTTAAATTTTTCACTGTTTGTAAAGTGTCCCATTATAGTGCTCCGGGCAGGAGGAGATTAATGTCAGGTCCCATTTATGCATCACTTCGGATCAGAAGAGTTTGGCCAGCCCTTTGTAATGCTCCGTTCTTCTAGGGGGGATTAAAAGTTTACTATTGCAAAAAAATACCCCATTGTCACTGCCTGAGATACAGCTTTTAGAGAAATTCCCTTTGCCATAATAACTGGTTTATTTTGGTTGGCTAGCTACGAAGCAGCTGAAGTGGGTGATCCCTGCCAGACTCATTAAATGATTCCTAATGTTGACGGAGGACTTTATATTGTGGTTATAAAAGCAGAAGGTTCAGTATTTGCTGGAAGAGCCTCTTTCCCGAGGGCGAGCGTGGAGGACGGGAGGAAGCTCTCCAGCTGTACCCATGTGTAAGCAATAAGCAGAGGAATGCTCTCGGAAACTGCAGCTTGAAGGATTTACTTTGGCATCAGTTTTGGTTGCCTGGGAAGGGAAGGGAAGAGAAGCTCTCAGGGAGGCACAGGGGTGCTGGGCGTGGGGTTTCGGCTCTCTTTCTGGGCTGAGAAAGGAAAGTTTAAGAGCCTTTTTGTGGGGTCCTGCCGAGTGCGGTACCGAGGCATGCTGGCTCCTTCCTACCGTGCTGGCTGCTGCCAGGAGAATCATGTGTGGAGGCATGAAAGCATCAAGGTCCTCGTTTCCCTCTGAGTCAGGTCCTTGTGACTATTGAGAGCAGCCCTGTGGAGAAGGACCTGGGGGTACTGGCGGATAAAAAGCTGGATATGAGCCAGCAATGTGTGCTCGCAGCCCAGGAAGCCAACCGTATCCTGGGCTGCATCACAAGAAGTGTGGCCAGCAGGTCGAGGGAGGGGGTTCTGCCCCTTTGCTCTGGTGAGAACCCACCTGGAGCACCGCGTCCAGCTCTGGAGTCCTCAGCACAGGAAAGACATGGACCTGTTGGAGCGAGTCCAGAGGAAGGCCATGAAGATGATCGGAGGGCTGGAGCACCTCTCCTACAAGGACAGGCTGAGAGAGTTGGGGTTGTTCAGCCTGGAGAAGAGAAGGCTCTGGGGAGACCTTATAGCAGCCTGCCGGTACTGAAAGGGGGCTGATAAGAAAGATGGGGACAGACTTTTTAGCCTGTAGCGATAGGACAAGGGGTAATGGTTTTAAACTAAAAGAGGGTAGATTTAGACTAGATATAAGGAAGAAATTTTTCACGCTGAGGGTGGTGAAACACTGGCACAGGTTGCCCAGAGATGCCCCATCCCTGGAAACATTCAAGGTCGGGTTGGGCGGGGCTCTGAGCAACCTGATGCAGTTGAAGATGTCCCTGCTTATTGCAGGGGGGTTGGACTAGATGACCTGTAAAGGTCCCTTCCAACCCAAACCATTCTCTGATTCTATGACTATGAAATGGAAATGTGGTTGTGCAGCGGGATATCACTTCTGCACACAAAGGATTTTGTGCAAACCCCAGTGCCTGCCCATGGCCCCTGACACCATCTCTGCCTTGGCACCAACTGCTCGGGAGCATCCCAGCCAGAGAATTGCCCCCAGTACCTCCTGTTTTCCCACCAGACCTGTCATGTTTTGCTCACGCACGATGCTTTCAGCAGCCAGCACTGATTTCCGTGGGAAGGTCAAGCCTGGTGTGGCTCCGTTCCCCATGAGAGAGATCCCAGACAGCACCAGCCCTTGGCTCAAAGCAAGCCCAGGAGGAAGGAGTGAACCTAACCCAAGGTACCGTCTGAAAGTTATTGCTGCAATCAGATCGACCTCAGCTCATGGCGTTGTGGATGAGTTTCCATTTTCTCATCTCATTCAGGATGGCTGTGCAGCGGTGAGTGTGGGCAGGAGCTGCCTGCAACGTGGCAGCGGGTGAAGCCCATGGTCTTCAACGTCATGGTCAAGCGACGTCAATGAAAAGAGGCCTCAAAAATGAAATCTGGCTTGGTTAAAGCCTTGGTTAAAATAACAAGGAGGCAACTCTCCACTGTTGGTATTCTGAAATATGTTTTCTTCTCTCACTCTTGATCCTGGTTTTCCATCTCTCCAAGGTTAATATAATTTCTTGTCGCCTTTTTCTATTTACAGAACATCTTTTCTTTCCTGAGAGGGACTGTGGCATTTGGCTGGTAACCGGAGAACTGGAGCTTTAATACCCCACGGGCTTGCAGGTAGGTTTGCAAAGGGATGGCAGGATGCTTCAGCATCTCTGCTGCTGGCCGGTGGTCCCATACGATGGGAACTTTAACTTACTCCCTCGGGAGCAGGTGCCGGGAGCATTTGCAAATAGCAGGAGTGTGAGGAAGAGCAAGTAATCCCTGGCTGACGTCTGCCAGCGCAAAGGAGCAGAATGAAGTGCCTGGCCAGGGAAAGGGGGAAACAGCAAATCTGTCTTACGGACGTTTTTTAGACTCGGTGACTTGAATACTGCACTGCTGTGTAAATCTTGCTATCATCTCCTTCGAGCCATTTCTAGGGATAAAAGTGAAAAGATAGCTTTGGGAAATGGCAGAAATAAGAGGTTCTGGCCAGGGAGGTGGAGCGAGGGATGGGGTTTATCAACGGGGCTGCCACGCACGGGCTGGGATGGGGATTTACTGTGTGATGCTCTGCGGCATCCCCGGCTCTGGGGGGCCAGGGCTGCGCGGGGATGCCTGCCCTACCTTTTTCATCAAAAAGTAGTTTAACGGAAGATTTTCAGTCAGCTGTAGCTTGAGCACATTACAAATGCACATGTGAAGCTGACAATAATACGAGTGACAAGCGATGCAGCAGCCCTGGATTTACACCCGTATAAATAAAATCTGGGTCTGGCTCCCACACGTGTGCCTTCACCCCTGCCTCTCCTCCTTGTCAGTGGGCTCGGGATGAAACCGTAAGGAGTCTAGAAGAGCCTCTCTCAAGGGGACATCTCCAGTCCCACTGGCATAATTATCCGTTGAGGCATAATTAGGCATCTGAACGTGGGTGCAGCCAGAGTACAACGAACTATCCCCTGCCTTCTCCCGGGGTTTACACATGTTAAAGAAAATCTTGTGCGAAGGGGATCGTGGTGCCGGGATGCTCTTCCCGTAACCCACAGATGTAACCAACTTCAAAATGCGTCTTTGTTTGCAAACTTTTGATGAAGTATCCTGAAGGTAGGAGAAGCTCAATGATAACATTTTTACGGACACTGAAGGAGTTCCCATTCATGTTTTAGCTGAATATTTCATCATCTGGAGGGGACTGCCAGCAGCCTAATTGCTTTTCACTTCTTGGTGATTTGACAGTGGTGATTTCCTTTCGTTTGCAAGCAGCGAGAGCTGATAGCAAGAATGGGAGCGAGGGTGTTTGTTAAGGGACAAAGGGAGTTGGCAGCACGCGCCCCGGAGCGCATCCCCTGCCTGCGCTGCCAAACCCTCTCCAGGTTTGTCTGGCAGGGAGTATAACAAAGCCAGATCAGTAAAACATGCACATCATGAAGACAACAGGATTTTTGGCATTTCCCTGTTTCTTTTGTGATGAGGCTGTGTTGTGGAGGAGGGACTTAATTTGTGCAAAAAAAATGATCGGTACAATTGCAGCGTAAGAAATTCCACCAACAAAGTGATAAAAATTGGAGCTTTAATGCCTATCAAATGTCATCGCACAAAATGTGCAAGTCTACTCTTTCTTTACGGATTTTATTTTACAGCTTTGAAAAGGCTTTGTGCTTAGCCAGTGACTTTTTCCGTTCTTGCCTGCGTTGCCCTTCTAAAAACGCCATGGGAGGTCAGACACCGTGTACGGGGGTTGCGCTGCCGCTGCTCTGCAGCACCGGGCTGAACTGGGAAAGACCTGACTGGTGGGAATGGGTCTGCCCATTCAAAATGGGCAAGTGGAAAAAGGAAAAGGAAAAGGGAAAGGAAAAGGGAAAGGAAAAGGAAAAGGTAAAGGAAAAGGAAAAGAAAAAGAAAAAAAGAAAAAGAAAAAGAAAAAGAAAAAGAGAAAAAAGAAAAAGAAAAAGAAAAAAAAAGAAAAAGAAAAAGAAAAAGAAAAAGAAAAAGAAAAAGAAAAAGAAAAAGAAAAAGAAAAAGAAAAAGAAAAAGAAAAAGAAAAAGAAAAAGAAAAAGAAAAAGAAAAAGAAAAAGAAAAAGAAAAAGAAGAAAAAGAGAAAGAGAAAGGAAGGAGAAGGAAAAAAGGGAAAGGGAAAGGGAAAGGGAAAGGGAAAGGGAAGGGGAAAGGGAAAGGGAAAGGGAAAGGGAAAGGGAAAGGGAAAGGGAAAGGGAAAGGGAAAGGGAAAGGGAAAGGGAAAGGGAAAGGGAAAGGGAAAGGGAAAGGGAAAGGGAAAGGAAAAGGGAAAGGGAAAAAGAAAGGGAAAAGAAAAGGAGAAGGAGAAGGAGAAGGAGAAGGAGAAGGAGAAGGAGAAGGAGAAGGAGAAGGAGAAAGTGAAAGAAGAAGGGGAAGGGGCCTCGCAGAGATGCTCAGGCGGTGAGGGGGGCTCTTTCCGCCTCCCCCAGCACGACTCCCAGCCCGCTCCCGGGGGTCTCGTAACCCCCTTCCCTCGGGGGGCATTCACCCGGGAACAGCATTCGGGGGCACGAGGAGGGTTTAGGCAGTCCCAGGGGCTCCTGCAGCCAGTGCCTGCGGACATGGAGCTCACCAGGGACCTGTCTTTGATTTTCTCTTCAGAGGATTCCCTCGCTCCGCTTGAAAGGGTTGTTATTTTGTAAAGAGGGAGCTAAGAGCAAAGCTTAAACACATACTTACATATGGAGTCACTCCTTAATGAGCAGAGATGTGAAAAAAGCCGTAGTCTGGTCACAGAATGTCTCTGTTGGCTTTTTCTCTTTTTTTTTTTCCCTTTTAATTGCAAATCTCTCCAGTCCTGAACCTTCAAATAATTCTGCGTCTTCTTCCATCTTCTTACATATTTAAACTGAGTTGCTCTTGTGGGTATTTGGAGGTGGAAATGGGCAACTGGGGCTTCAGCATCATGTTCTGCTGTGCTGCTGGGAACAGTGGGCACACACACGGTGGGATGCAGCTCTCCTGGGAGCTGCTGCCCTGCTATCACCCAGTTGTGAACATTTCTGCAAATATCAAACAGAAAAAAAAAAAAAACAACCAAGAAAAAAAATGTTTATAACTCTACCAGCAGCCCTCTTCCCAATCTACAGTGAATTTCTTGATTAAGGCCTTCCTACATTTCCGCTGAGAGAATTTCTTATGGTTGAAGCCTGTGTTTGAATTCCAAGTAATAACATTTTAAAACAGGCTCCTATTGAAAAATTGGGGGAAAAAATACAAAGAAATCATCTACACAAATTGTTCTCCTGAGCTGTTTTCCAAATGGCCTTGCTGCTGCTGTTTCGGATGTGATTTCTTTGCCTGACATTAGGTACACTTACTGCTCACTTGAAAGCCAGGAGAAGAATTGCAGATGTTAACAGCCATCTCCGAAAATATATTTCAGATTATTCCAAATTACTCCAGTGGAAGAGAAATCTGAGGACATTACCTTTAATATTAGAGCCACAGGAACAGCAGAGAGGCCCATTTCCATTTTCTATCCCCAACTGAAAATATGAGAAAAATACCTATTGAGCCCACCTTTATTAAAATTGTTTTCCCTCCCCATCCCTGCATGCGTATCTCCCACCCGTTAGTGTGTATCTCGTATTTATTAGCTCATGGGCACTAGCTGCTGAGGAAATTTGCCTACCAGGCTGGGAGCCTGCTCATTTGTGTCTCAATTTTTATTCTAATTACGGCTTGATGGCTTTTTTTGGTCAATAAGCAAGGATGAACCACTACTGTTCATAGCCATCCTGTGCTGCCTCCCCTGCCATGCACCAAAGCAATGAGCCACCCCACCAAAGATGATGGGAGCATGTGAAGGACCAGAGAAAGCCCTGTGTTATTGTCTCACTGACTGTGATTTCAGAGGAAAAATACTTCATATTGTTTCCCCTGGGCAGGAGTGTGGCAGACGGCCCCGGGAGCGGTGCCAGGACCGCAGCAGCTGGAGGATGCCAGGACGACGCACTTGGGAAACAGGAGGAACCTCCCAGCCATGGTGGTACCAGCCCCATCCTCTCCTGCTGCTTTAGAGATACAGACCAGCAAGCATTACATTCAGCCTTCAAAATATAATTTTAAAATATCTAAAGGTCTATATGAACTACCACTGCTCCCCACCAGAGGTATACTTATTGTATAATTAAGTAAGAGCTGAAAGAGCATCCTTAAAGTGTACTTATCGCTAGCCAGCTTCCTCGGTGAATGCCAGCCTTGAGACTTATTCCTCCAAGAGTAATCCACAACCCATAGATAACTTCCTTGCACACTAATGAAATGTAACTTTTATGGAGGGGTCCTGTTAATTACTTCTCAAGCCAAGATGCCCACAGATGCCGGACTCCCACCTCGTGCAAACCTTGGCGCTGAGCAAAAGTGCTGGCTCAGCACTTTGCAGCAAATCACATGTTTGAAATGGCCCAAAAGTAACATTTCTCAGCAATTTTTTCTCAGTCCTCTGGTAGCCTTGGGGCTTTGCAATGTGCCACAGCGCTTTTGGGGGACTGATGGGGACGTGTGCCCCAAGTGATATGATTCCGTGGTAAATTAAGCCATCTTCTCCTTAACCTAGTGGAAAAAATGTCATAGGTGAGGCATTTAGGATAGAAAAATCTGAAGGAATGTAATGTTTTAATTTGAAAAAGTAATAATCCAGAGGCCAGGAAAAAAAGTCATGTGTATTACATGTGTAATAGCTCATTATCGAAGCATTGTAGAGTCATTATTTTAAACAACTGTATATCATTCCCGTGGCTGGGATGGAAAGCAGTATGTATTTTGTGTAAAATAGATTTGCATTATTATTTATTCATGAGTTTTAAAAGGATCATTATTTTTGACGGACAGCTCCTGTCAAAAGATTTATATACGGGAGCTCGTGTTTTCCCATAATAATGATTAATCAATAAACATTTGAAAACGGTGCTTAAAATTCAGCATTACCAGGATACACATATACCTCTAATTAGAAACAGGTTTCCATTTGGGAAACGAGATCACTTTGAAATTCCTTTTAATTGCTCACAAACCAATGTGTCTTCTCGCCCGCCGCCTGCCGTGGTAGCACCCAGGGCACCCACTGGGTGCTTTATCCCCCCCAAACCTGGGACCACGGGGATGGCTGGGGGATGCCGCCCACCCGGGAGCATCCAGCTCTCTGTCTGTTCACGTACACCGCAGCTCCAGGCGTCATGCTGAGCGGCCGGGGGAGAAGCATCGTATCGGGATGGCAAAACTTCTGCTGCCAACCCAGCCGCGCAATGTCGGCTTGAAATGAAAATACCGGGCTGTTGTTATTTTTCATAGAGACTCCGCTGAGGGTGGGAAACAAGCAATTGAAATGCTTTGTGTAGGTGAAATCCAGGCCCTACTGCAGAAAAGGAGAAAGCAAAACCCATGCCTGCTCCTCCTTCATATTTCGTCCTTCTACCGCGAAGTAAATGTTGCCAGGAAGGAAAATACGTTGGTTTTCTCGTCACTTCCCCAGGTTTTCTCCCCGCGCTGCCTTGCAGCTGCGGGGTTTGCATTGCCGGGCAGTGCCTCTCGCTACGTGACGGCTGAAAACAGGGATGTTGAGGAACTGGCCACCGCGTCCTGCCCCAGCCCTGTTGTTTCCACCCTCTCTGGTGTCGGTGCTGCTGAATCCGGGGTGCACATGTGCTGCAAGCCAAAAAAATGGGCACTACACCCGTCTATTCATGCCTCTGCGCCAAGTCTTTTAGGAGCATCAGTACATACAGTAAATCTGCATCCTTTGCATTTCCCATAGCTTATATTTAACGAATTTTCAAGAGAAGACATCTCCGAAAGTGAGCAGTGTCAAACTGCCTGGTCCATCAAATGTGTCATTGCCTTTGCAAAGCGTGGTGCAGGCTGATCCCATCCCACCTCCCAGCATGGAGCTAAGTGATAACAGGACGGTCCAGCAATGAGGGTACATCCTTCACCATTGGAGAGGAAGGTTTTTATAATGTTGCTTTCCCAGCCTGAAAACTGTACGGGGTGCAGTGCAGCCAGTGCCTCAATCAGTCCGTTAGCCGACCCGCGGATTAGTTCATGGAGGTGATTTCTTTTTTCTGCAAACCACAAAGCCAACATAGAACATTAATAACTTCTATTTTGGCATTATCCATATTCTGGCTTGTAAGACCCCAGACGAAGCAGTCAGGTGGAATTGGCCACAGGGATTTGGAGCTTTTCTTCATCCAAAGTGCACCCTTTTTCATGTGCCAAATTACTTCTCCTTCACGTGGGCTGGTGAAGGATGCATAGGTGGCATGCAAATGCTTGTGAGCAATAACAGCAGCAACAATAACCGTCTGTATATTAAAGAGCCAGCCGGTAATTGGTGCCAGCCCTGACGAGGAGCGTGGCCATTCCCGTTATTATCCCGCCTGCTAATGGAGAAGATTGGCACGGCAGAGCCAACAACCGGGAGAAATATGTCACTGTCACCTGGCTCTTCATTTACATCCCGGACCTTTCTCTCTTGGGGGATGTGTTAATCCACGGGGCTGGGAGCAGACAAAGCAGGGGAACTCCTTGGCGAGGCAAACCTGGGCCCCAAATGCAGCCAGAGCATCCCTGGTTGGGCAGGGCAGGCAGGACGGGCAGGGCAGGCAGGACGGGCAGGGCAGGCAGAGCAGGGCTTGACAGCTGTGCAAAGGACCACCAGCCCCGTTTCTCCTGGGCTTCCACGAATTATTCAGCAGGGCAGCACTGCTCTTGCTTTTCCTGGTCCCCCCAGCACATCCCAGTGCCTGGCTGCATCCCCGCTCACCATTTACCAAGGGAATTACCAGGCCAACCCTTCCCTCAAACCAATGCACCCCAAAACCTCATTTTCTGCCCATAAATCAGCCTCAAATCATACGTTTTATTTAATTTTTCCATTACCATGAATGGAAGTAGCTCAAGCAGATGTATTTGGGCTGCTTCTTGCCTGTGTGCCACAGCTTTGCAGCTGGATGTTGCTGCTGCCAGCATGCAGCAGGGACCTTGAGCCATGCAGGTGGCCCCGGTCCCCCCTGCTCCCAGCACCCCAAACCCCATGGCGGGGAAACCTCCATCAAAAACGTTCCCAAACATACAGATACCCAGCAGCAAATTTCCCTTCAAAGAAGAAGAAGATATCCTGGGGTAACTCTTCTCCAGGTGCCTCCACCCTGTACAGGAGGGAGATGCGAGAGGAAAGGTAGCTGCACAGAGGTTTTCTAATAGGTTGGGAATTTTAGTGTTAAATGTTGTTGGAATAATTTTATTTTTAATAAATTTACAACCTGAATAGGTGCCTTCGCTAGTAATAGTTTCTATTTTATGTGGTGTCACGAGCCTTTTTAATGTACCAGGGTGAAATCTGGAGGTATTGTGCCAGCAGGAAAAACAGCCAGAAGTCACAGAAGTCCCGTCTATTTGAAATGGATGCTAAACTCTGATCATGAAAGTCATCTTTAAAGAAATATGTAAAAATCCTGCAATTCATTTCAAATTAGCTGACTTGAATATTTTGTACCCTAACAACTGTACAGCCAGAGAGACGGCTCAAAGGCAGAAAGAGAATTGACCTGAAATGCTCATTAAAATCACAATGAAATAAGGCTTTAAGAAAAGATGTTCTTTTCTCTTCTCTCCAGCATGATGTGAGACGGTGGAAACTCCAACTCTTCACATCCTCCCCTTGCTCCACTTCAAATCCCTTCCTGCCAGCACTTGAAAGAGGCGTTCAGGCTGCGTTAACCCTGTGGGTACCTGGCGCTGAACTCGGGAATGGTGGTTTTTTGCAGCACGGCCGTTTTCAGCGCAAGGGATAAAATTCTTGGCAGGTGGGAAGGTGCTGCCTCCATCCCTGATTTTGGGGTCTGCGGAGGTTGCGGTGGGGTGCAGGGTTTCAGTGCTGTCCTGCTTTGCCCCTTGGATTTGCACAGCACAGGTCATCATCCCTGCGGTGCCCTGCATCCCCAGGTGCGCCGGGAAGGATTTCACCGGCAAGATCAAGCCTCGTTCCAGTCTGCGGCTATTAAAAGCTGGCTCTGAGCCCATAATATAATACATTGCGATTAAAGGAAGCACACTTGTCCTGCTGGTAATATCAACATTTTATGAATGAGCGGGTTCTGATATCAGCTAATTAGGAGTGGGTTTATGGCAGCATCTGTCACCTGGAGTTAAGCAATTTATCCTGGGAAGCTCCTCGTGGGGAGGGGGCTGTCAAAAGCCAGCGGTGGGGAAGGTGCAGGATGCGGGGAAGCGGCTGCGCCTCAGCGCTGCCGGGGGAAATCCCCACTGAAAAAGTGGGGAGAGCATGCTGGAAAATATACAAGCAATTAGGTGCATTGTGGTAGCCTAATTGCCTGGCTCACCAGTAATTTTGGAGCGATAACCATGGCAACGGCGGGATCACACGTTTGTGTGTCGTGGCTGGAGCACGCAGAGCCAGTGGGCCGCCTTCTTCCCTTGGATGCAGGCAGCGCCCGTCCTTCCTTCGTGAAGAGCATCTCGTTTTAAAGCACCACTACAGGGCAGCATCCTCCGGCAGCACCGGTACCCGCCGCCTCCCATCTTGCTGGCCGGGGCTCCCCACGGCACTCGGGAGCACCATCGTCCCCACCGCCAGCCAGGGAAGCACGGGCAGGAGGAGGATGCCTCTTCCTTGAAACCCCCGTGTTTGGATTCCCCACTGTGAGCTTCCAGAAGACGTGGGGAAAAAAGTCCCACGCAGGACGTTATCTGCAGGAAGCACTCGTAATGATGCGTCAGGGCAGCGCTCTCTGCAGTTTTTGTGTATTCTGCTCAACCTCCCATTCCTACCAAAAAAAAAAAAGTCCTCTTCTTTTACAACACATCTCATGTTCAAAGCTTTTTCCCATCGCTGCAAGAAGCAGTATAAAAAAACATGTGCAAGATTTTGCCCTAACTCGCACCCCTCTTCCCTACATCTTGCAGGACAACCCGACCGCTGCGTTTGAGTCCACATTACTCAAATTCACCGCTGCATTTTAAGTGGAGCATAAATTTTGGTGGTCATAATAAAAAGCCTGGGGTAACCCAACACTGAGGTTTCCAGACAGTTGGGGCGGAACAAAAAGGGATTTAATCTCCTGGCAAAGGGTGAAAATTGAAAGGGGTGTGTGAGGAGTCCCTAAACCTGCACAAAGAAGGCGTTGGTCCTAATTTTAGGTTTACAGGTGCTCTGGGTTGCAGATGCTCATTTCCCTGTGATGTGCAGCTCCATCATCGCTCTCTCCCAGCGCTGCTGGGTACCAGGTACCCCTGTGCCCCTTCCCTACGGTGACCCTGCTTGGGGCTGCTGCCTGCCACATTCCTTGCCTCCACCTACCTGCCTGCCCTCCTCTGTTTTTTGTTCTTGACATTTACGGGCAGGGCTAATGATTTTTTATATGGTTTCCTGCTAGTTTTTAATGTTTCTGCTTCCTATTGCTGGCTGCACGAGTGGGATTTGATAGCTGGAGCCCGGCTGACGCAGCATGGATTTCACCTGCTCTACAGATGCCTGGTGGTTTGCTCCTCTGCCCGTGCTTCTGCAGGAACATTTCACCATCACCAGTGTGTTAAACCCAAGAAATTACCTCCACGTGCATGGCACCGGTTTAGCGTCATTATTTAGCGTCACGTCACGTGGGCCACAGCAGCCCCATGCAACGCTACAGGCTTGGGGAAGAGTGGCTGGAAAGCTGCCCGGCAGAGAAGGACCTGGGCGTGTTGGTCGACAGTCGGCTGAACATGAGCCAGCAGTGTGCCCAGGTGGCCAAGAAAGCCAATGGCATCCTGGCTTGTGTCAGGAATAGCGTGGCCAGCAGGAGCAGGGCAGTGATTGTCCCCTGTACTCGGCACTGGTGAGGCCGCACCTCGAATGCTGTGTTCAGTGTTGGGCCCCTCACTCCCAGAGAGACATGGAGGGGCTGGAGCGTGTCCAGAGAAGGGCAACGGAGCTGGGGAAGGGTCTGGAGCACAAGGCTGATGGGGAGCGGCTGAGGGACCTGGGGTTGTTCAGCCTGGAGAAAAGGAGGCTGAGGGGAGACCTCATCGCTCTCTACAACTGCCTGACAGGAGGGGGTAGAGAGGTGGGGTCGGTCTCTTCTCCCAGGTAACAAGGGATAGGACCAGAGGAAATGGCCTCAAGTTGCACTGGGGGAGGTTTAGACTGGATATTAGGAAATTTTACTTCACTGAAAGGGTTGTCCAGCACTGGAACAGGCTGCCCAGGGAAGGGGTTGAGTCCCCATCCCTGGAGGTATCTAAAAGCCGTTTGGGTGAGGTGCTTGGGGACATGGTGTAGTGGTGGGCTTGGTAGTGTTAGGTTTACGGTTGGACTCGATGATCTTAAAGGTCTTTTCCAGCCTATATGATTCTGTGATTCTGTGATTCTGTGATTATCCCTGGCACGTGGCTGGGTTTTTCATGATGTGCAAGGAGATAGCGAGTGCTTGTAGGTATCACATTAAAATAAATCAACTTCAAAGGATGCCACAAAGTTTTCCTCCTTTTATCCAACCCATAATCTTTAAAATTAAGCAAGGCTTAAAATGCAAATTTTGATTTTGGTGCTGGATGATGGAAAGGCCAGGGCAGGGTTTCGGAAACGGGCCATGCATTTCATTTCCTCTGCTCTAGGACAGCAAGTTGTCATCAGTGTTTCTTTTATTTGCACATCTGGAACCAGGCAAAGTGCACAGCTGGGAAGAGCTTCTGGCTATTCCTGATGCTTTGCTTTCCTCTGGAGAGCTCAGAAAACTACCCTTGCTAAGGAGTAATTAAGCAGGATAGTTAATAAAGTCATACTAAAGATGAAATGAGACTCGTGGTACCACCAGCCTTGAGCATATGGGAAAGATTTTGGAATTTGTTGCGTTTTCAACAGTTTAGCTATTTGTAGAAAGCCATGTTTAGAAAAAAAGTTGTGGCAGGTACAGCTGGGAGCACAGGCTCGCCCGGGCCGAGGCATCTTCCCATGCTGGCTTTCCCAGGGCTCAGCATCATCTCATTAAATTCAAGCAGCTTGAGCTGCTCCTCCGAGAAGTGCAATAGCAAAGCCAAGGCTGAAAAAAACCCATGCATTACAAAAATATGTGCACAAATACCCACCCAAATGCAGCCACCCATGGAAATGTATTCAGGTGCTGAGGGAGGCTGGGGGAGCTGGGCATCGCATTCACCTTTTCATACTTATTTGTGCTTCCGTGATATAGCCTGTCTCGTTATACAAGGCACAGGGCTCACGGAGATGTTTCTTAGCCATTAATAAAAGTCAAATCACTATAATAACTGAGCTTTTACCCGCTCTCAGCCCTGCCAGAGGGTCTGGGCTGTTGGCAGCTCAGCTTCGCAGCTAAGCAAATATCAGATAAAAAAAAGGAAAAATCTCATTTCATCTCTCTTAGCCTCAGGTCAGAGAGACTTTGTGACCCATCTCCCTATTAAAATCCGGTTAAGTGTGACCTGAGACTCAGCTGACATCACTGATACAGTGTTGGTATTTCATCTTCAGTTACGCCAGGGTCGGGGTTAAGCACGGCTCGGTAATAACACGGCTCCCACCCGCGGGTGACACTTGGCCTGCAAGACGCTGAGCAGGTTTGCAGAAGTGTCCTGGAATAGGCGTGTGGTTTTTGTGAGCTTTAAGCGCTCAATCAGCCCCCTGCTGCAGGTGTTCCTTGCCTCTAAGGCACTACAAATACCAGCGATGAGGTACTACAGGTTATGAGAGGGACCTCCTCGCCGCAGAATGCTCTGCCTTCAGAATGATGTGCTGGGAGGAGGATGTCTCGGGGAGGACCAGTTTGGGGCACATGATCTGTTTTCAAAATGCCGATTTTAGCATGGAGGTGAGGGCAGGTTTAAATGATGTTTTCCAAGCAGAATTACCAGCCTCCGCTCTCTGATATGATCATCACCTTCTCTCCTGTTTGCCCGCAACTGTTTCTTGATGCGACACCCGAATCTCAAGCTGCTCAGCATCTGCACGGGCACAGACCTGGGTTCACAGGACATCACGACCCGTCTTCTCCTGCCATCGCTGCTCTTGGGACCTACTTTTGGGGTCTTCATTCCCAGTAAGGAAAGGAAGGTTGGCATACTTTTAATATCATGAAACGCACATATTTAAGCGTCCAGTTCCCAGCACGGTGTGGGTTCGTCTCACCTTGGGATGCCACGCAGGGGATGACAGGCTTTTCCTCCATTGGGAGCGTTGGGTGGCTCCAGCATCTTTAAACCATACATTTGCAGTGCAATAAATCTGGTGAATACCGATAAAATCGGTGCTGCCAAATAAAGTCCAATTAAGGGCTTATGCCGGAGTGAGGCTTTCTGAGAGTGTAACTCTGGGAATGGCCCCTCCACAAGTGATTTGAAAAGCAAAGCAAGGGCCGCATGAACGTAAATACCAGGAAATGCCAAATTCAGGTGTGTTCACCCGTCTGAGATCCTGTAAATCCTTGTTTATACAGGAAAGTTTTCCTCAGGGCAGAGCCACGGTAGGCAACAGAAATACCTGCATGAGTAAACCCCTGGGCAGCCAGCTAGAATTTAATTCACTTGGAAAATAACCCCACAATAAAACAACACAATAGCTAGACAAATAAAAGAAGAAGAAAAGTTAAGTTAAAATATAGCTCTATAAACCAGTACCTATAAAACAGAAATGTTGGGAAAGGAGTTTTTCGATGGGTTGGAAAATGTACTTTTATGTTCTAGCATTTATTTTGCTGAGCCCTGTGGCCAAACTGCAGGTTGCCTTAAATAACCGTGACAGCACTGGCGGTGACAAGCAGCATCCTCATCCTCCTGCCTTGCAAGGGTTAGCCGAAACCTCCGGCGAGAACCCAGCATCGAGGCCCCCCGGCAGCTCCTCATGGCCAGGTGTGCTCTGAAGGCTGGCGCGGGGTTTTATAACCTGTTTTATGGGAATCTGGGAAGCAGAGGCTCCCACCGGCAACCAGATCACGCGCATCCTCGGTCCGTGCTGCGCTTGGATTACTCCTTCTCCGCTTTCATCTGTGCTGCAGTTGAGGCTGAGCAGCAATAGGGGACATTACTAGATTTCCAATGAAGCACCGAATCATTAGGGACTTAAAGTGGGATTAAGCAACGCAGCTAATTAATTGTAACAGCTGACTTCAGCGCCGAATTTGGAAGACTGCGTTAGACTAATTCCCCAGCGCTGATATCCTGGGGGCATGCTCTCCCGAACACAGAAGGATACAAAGCCCCTCTCCGGGCAGCTGAGCATATCTTAAATAATCCAGCCGTGGACAAGGCAGGTAGGGAGAGCAGCAGGGACCGCCCGGGCATCAGCGGTGGTGTACCTGGCCAGACAGTAGGAACCATTGACCCAGGCAGAGGTGATGGAGATGGAGATGGCCGTGGTGGGTAGGTAGCAGTGCCATGAAGGGCATCGTGTTGCGCTCAAGTGGTTATATTGGGATAAACATCCTATTTCAGGCCACTTACATGCAAATATGACTGTGTGTCTAATTTGTGTGGGTGCTCCCGAGCATCCCTGAGCACGAGCGTGAGCAAAGGGGGAAAAGCTGCGCTGGAGGGTGTGTGATTCACCTGCTGGGGCCACAGAAAGGGCTACGTGCGTTTGGGTTTGAAATATGTGGAGGGTTTTGCTGACCCTAGAAGTCAGAGCTCCCCAGCGAGGGGGCTTTGCTGCTCTGTACCACACCGTGCTTCCCACATTTCCAGGGCTTTGGCATTTTGGCTGCTTTTCATTAAAAACCTAGCCCGCTTCAGAAATGAACATTTTATGACAAGTGAATACAGTCTGAAAGAAAATGTGGCTTTTAACTACCTCATGTTTTCAGGAATGTTTTTATTTGAACCATTCCTGACATTCTTCTCCTGTGTTTTTCTGCACTAAACATCGATTTTCACATGATGCTGGGGAGACGTTCAGAGTAGCTTTACCCGACCCATGAGGCTTCCCTCCAACCTCTGCAGCATGAGGATGGGCCGAGGACGTGGCTTTATCACTTGTCCCTGCCTCAATACCATGCCATGGAGGGCTGGGGGCAGAGCGCCAATGTTTTTTGCAAATAGAAATATATCCTAAGAGGAAGTTATTACTTGGGATCATTCAGGAAAATGGACTTTGATCATAAGGCAACAAAAAGATGCTTGGGTGTAATTGAATGCGGCTACAGTGAACGAGGGTAGGTAATAATTTGCACGGGTAATTCATTTTCAGATGTGACACGGTGCTAATTAATTCCTAGAAAGTGTCTGCTTTCTGTGGGGTGGGCAGAAGGAGGCTTTTTGAAAGGGTATTTTAAAGGTACAAGTAGCATGGGACGAGAAAAAGTATAAAATTAAGCGCTTGAGCAAAGCCAGCACAAAGAGGTCTACACACACGGCCTATTCTCGTCTGTGTTTTTAATGGGATTTATTCAATTTCTGGCAAATGCATTGCTTTTATGAAGAAACACATGGTATTTCTCACTTTTCATTAGCTGGAAAAGAATGACAGATTCAAACCTGGTACCACCTTAAAACCAGAAAAACCTCCATCCACCAACACATTTCACATTGTTTTGCTACCCAAAAAAAACCCCTGGAATGGGGCTTCAGCTTCCATTAGCTAAATCCTGCTGGAGCAAGCACGGTGTTACGTGAAGCTTCAGCAGCCGGCCAGGATGCTGCTGCAAAACAGCCGTTCTTCCTTGCCAAATTCAGAAACTTCCCTGTGTTTCTGTTAACTGTTTTCATCATGCAAAACTGCACCAAAGAAAACATCGAGCTTATAGAATCATAGAATCATTCGGGCTGGAAAAGACCTTTAAGATCATCGAGTCCAACTGTAAACCTAACACTACCAAGCCCACCACTACACCATGTCCCCAAGCACCTCAGCCAAACGTCTTTTAGATACCTCCAGGGATGGCGACTCAACCCCTTCCCTGGGCAGCCTGTTCCAGTGCTGGACAACCCTTTCAGGGAAGTAAAATTTCCTAATATCCAGTCTAAACCTCCCCTGGTGCAACTTGAGGCCATTTCCTCTCCTCCTATCCTTGTTACCTGGGAGAAGAGACCGACCCCACCTCTCTACCCCCTCCTGTCAGGCAGTTGTAGAGAGCGATGAGGTCTCCCCTCAGCCTCCTTTTCTCCAGGCTGAACAACCCCAGGTCCCTCAGCCACTCGCCATCAGCCTTGTGCTCCAGACCCTTCACGTGTGGTCCAAAGAAGGACGATCAAGGACCTCCTCCTGGTCAAGGACCTCCTCCTGGTCAAGGACCTCCTCCTGGTCTTACACAGCAGCGTCACAGGCACGTTGCAGAGACCCAAAAGGTGCAATACTCTGCAGATGCTCCTGGTGTTGCAATAGAGCAAAAATTGCATTGCTTAAAATGTCCTCATTCCTCCCAGGGGCTGTGGCGATGCGAGGGCAGCCCCGATGCCCCGTGGGAGCCAGGCAAGAAGATGCATGCCCCTTGCACAGGGGGCTGGCTTGCCCACCAGGGCTTTCACTTGCCCAGGGCAATGCTGGCTGCTCCTCAGCAATTTTTGAGCTGCGTTAAAATGTTGTGATTTGCTTTTGCAGCTCTGCGTGGGCAATACAAAGCAGTGTGAAGGACATGCCTAGCGCCAAGGCGAGGGGATGGGTCTGGGATTAGCAGGTATAAATCTGTTATGTGCACCCCATCAGCAAGTCTGCTTCAGAGAGACTTTTTTTTTTTTTTGCAGTGATGTTAAGCTGGGCCGGTGCATTAAATCCTATTTTGAGACCAGATCCAGGCAGGGAGAGCTGAGCAGCAGCAGGTCACCTGCTGGGAATTGCACTCGTCTCAGGAAGGCTGAGGAACACCACGGTGAAACCGCAGGGTTTGATACTGGGGGGACATAGGGAGGCTGTGGCGCAGCCAACAGTTCCATCACCCGTCCTTGTGCAAACCTTCTCAGGTCTCGCCTGACTTCATTGCCCGATGCAAAGCCCTGGGGCTGCATGGTGGGGCTTGCATCCATGTTCCTCAACAGCTTATCGCTAGCATTAATAGCCCATTACCTAATTAACCTCTGTCATCTGCTTTTTCAGGTGTAAACTCAGTGGTAGGGTGGTGTGGAGGTGGAGCAGGAATAGGGAGGGCAGTCCGTGCAGGAGGTACGGCTGTAGGGCCAGCGACCCTGCGGTGAGCCTCCTGGGGCTGCCGGCTGCCCGTCAGATGCATTACAGAGCTAAGATTTGTGTATCATAAATAAATAAATGAATAAATATTCTCACTAGCCTGCGCTCAGGGAAAATAAACAAACAGCAATCTCCTCCCAGCTGAGAATGAGCATTATCAGCTGTATGTTAATAATTTACCTCCAGCTTTTGCCAGCTTCTCTAGGTATTTATTGCTGTCCTTGTGGGTTCCCGCCGGCACCAGCAGAGCCTGGCCAGGGGAGCCCATTGCAGGCACCAGCTTCATTTTATACCAACCTGAGAACAATTCCCCTTAAAGACAATTACATGTGCAGGGACGCCAGGATGTTTGCCGCTAGCAAGTTATTTTAACCCTCCTTGGTGTGAATGCTGTAATTTCCTTTCCTGCTGGGTTTTTTCCAGCCTTTGGCCCGTAGACTATTGTTTGCCAAAGCCACCCAGGTGTGCCAAGACCCCCCCAAAGCCGCGCCGGAGCAGCTGCTGGGGCTGCGACTCCGAAGGCATGCTCGGCCGGCAGCGGGGCTGGGCCGGGATCGCGCTCACATCTGATTTCTCATTTTAGTGAGAAAAAGCAGAGGACATCTCCACTTTGCAAAGTGCATCCACAACCCTTGTGCATAACCCCATCCTCCTGCCCGCCTGGATACACGTGCTGGTTGCAGCAGGGCTGCGCTCCGCAGCGTTACGAGCTCGTGAGGAAATTTCTCATTAATTGCAGCAGGTTCTGGATAGCAGTTTCTCATCTGCAAACGTGACCCAGATGGAGATGCCGGGCGCTGAGCGTGCCCAGGCTGGGGACTCCCCCACCATGGCCCTGCCTGCGGGCACAGGGACAGGGGACGAGCGCCAGCGCTGCCTTGATACTTGATTCAACCATGCGACAATTTTTCCTTAAAAACACAAAAAAAACCCGAAAGAGAAGACCTTAGATAAGAACACAAATGTTTTTCTTCCCCCAGCTCCAAGCGAAGAACTGTTTTATAAATCATTTCAGATAAACAGAGACAATCAAATCTTTGTTTTCAATTCACGCTGGAGATACTGTGCAGGCACTGATAGCCTGGGATTGCTTCACTGCGCGCCAATAAATCTGCCATTTGCAATACAGGGTCTGCCAAGAAAATCCCCCTAGGCTTGGTCTGGTTTCAGCAGAGGATATATGAACAAGACTGTATAAATATTACAGTTTTAGGCCAGTTCCCTCTCTTGCAGCTTTTGCAAACCCAAGCAAGTTTCCTCTTGGCGATGTGCACACGAGTAGCGGTTGGTGTTTGCTTGTGCAGCCTGATTTTTAGATTTTTTTTTTTTTTTTCCTGTTAGTTCGTTGGTTTTTTAGGCACCGGTGGGAGTAGGGGTGCAAAGAGGATGGTGCCGCAGCCCTTCTCCTGGCCCTGGCCATTCCCAACCACTTTGCAGCTTTGGGACCAGGGGATGCTGGGGAGGCTGCACGCTCCTTGCTACTGCAGGGCATCCCAAACCGCTGCTGCTGTGGCTTCGATGCCGCAGGGTGTACCTGCAGATGGGGAACGGTGTCCTTGGAGGACCCTCGCAATATGCTGATACTCCAGGAGAGGGGTAGAAAAGGCTCTTTCTTCTCACGATAAAGTATTTCTAGCAAAATCAGAGCCTTGCAAATGCTAGCGTTGAGACAAAACCGAGGAACTATGCCATACAAGTCAGGTTGCTGGGCTGTTTTTATTGAAATATTAGAAATTACAGATATTCTAGAACATTTCATGTATTTTTTTACCCTCTCTTGTGCGTAAAGGCTGGACCACGCAAAGCAACATTGGTGGCAGGGCAGGCTCTGGGCCGTGCTGCTCCTGCCTCGGCCCCTGATGCCGAGCAGGGTCACCATTTATGTGGCATTTGAAAAGACATTTTTGTTTGCTTAGAACAGTTTATATATTTTATATTTATCAACATATAACAGTGTGATTTGGGTTTTTTGGGAAGCTGGGAAAATTCTGGCTTTCCCCTTGGTAGCAAGTTTTGTCTCAGTGTAGCGAATACAGTGATCTGGGGATAAGTCAAAAACACTTAAATACAAAGCTAAATGTATACTTTGATATATATTATATAAATGCATACCATATATTATATGTTATATTTTATATTTCATATGTTACATATGGTCAAGACACATAGGCCAGTGGAAGTCAAGGTGCGTCTGTGCCACATGTAGGAGCAGGAATAATTTGTTCTCATCTTAGACAGGGATTTGGCAATTTTGCTTTTAAAGGATGCAGCACTGGTGATGCCTGGTTCCCAGCACGGCGCTCTCCCATCAGGACGCTAGTTTGACCCTGTTTGTGGACTGCCAACACTCGGGACTGAAGGATCAGTACGTCCAGAGTTTGTAGTCTAATAACACATTTTATGGTTCAGGTAAAAGCATATTTTCTAGGTTTCAGGAGTGATGTGGGGGCAAATTCTACCATGTGGGATGTGACCAAAAGAGACAGCTATTCGCAAGCCTTGCGATGGCAATGGCCAGCTTGTCCCTCCAAAAAAATGCACTCAGGGCAGCAATCTGTAGGAGCTGGTACCATGCAGCAGCTCAGATAATTCAGTGCAAAAATGCAACTGGTAACGAACATCATTTGAAACCCCTGATCTCTCTCACCAGGGTTAAGGGCACCCAGTGGGTGATCCCCTTGCTCGGCTGGACCGTACCTCACTTTCTTACCACTTCACGCAGTAGCTTGTCTTGGATTTTATGTTCTAGAAACTGCTGCTGTAATTGTGAGTCTTATACTGGAGGCTGTGTTTGTATACTGTATTTTTGTACCACTTTTTGAGAAGTATTGGTGAAGAGTTTGCTTTTTTATATATATAAAAGCTTTTTATATATATAAAAATTTTTCGGGGGTTTTCGGGGGCTTTGGGGGTAATTATTTGCAGCACGATGCTGTATTCAAAAGGCAGAATTGCGCTTGTAAAGACCTGTCCGCGTGGGTGCTGAGCTTCTCTGTGTGGGTAACCTTGTGTGGGTGATGGGACGTGGTTCCTGGAGACAGCATCAGCCAGATGCGGAATGGGGACGCTACCAGGACCAGCTCCAGGACAGGCACACGGCTCTCACACCACGCCGGAGGAAGCAAGGCAGCCTGGATGCAGCCGGGGCACGATTCTCTGCGGCTCCTCTGCCAGAGGGTGATTGATTTTGGCCGAAGAGCTTCAGCCGAGAGTTTGGTGACCCGTCATGCCAGAAGTGCCCAAAACACACTGGCGTGATGCAGCAATGGCCAGGGACTGCAAATAATGACCCCAGAGCCATTTCTTTAAATGCTCGTCCTGCAACATGTGCGCTGGGTCCCGTCTCACATGGGGAAGCTTAAATTGCCTTTAATTGCTTCGGCAGTAGGAAGGAGTGGCTGCAGCGTGGGCTGCCTTTCCCGGCCCATGGGGTCTGAAACCCCTGAGGTGTTTGAGGGCAGTGGTAAGAGCAAACGCTGTCCATCCATCCCTGTGCTGTCCATCCCGGGGATGGGACCGCCCTGGGCATGGGGTGCCCAAAAGTCATCTGAGCACATTGATGGTCCATCTCTGGGCCTGGAGCGTGCTCGTGCTCCGGCTTTGACTGGAGGAGCAGAGCATCCTCCTTTACATCCACGGAGAAGCCATCAGGAAACCTGGCCTCAGCGGCTTCCTGGACAATGTGAGTGGGCTTATGTGAGGGGAACGCTGCGTGCTCCCACAGCCGTGTCTCACCGGTGGTGTTTGTTTTCTATTTTTCATGGGAACAAAACAACATTTTTTTCCCTTCAATTTAGGGAAACAAGCCATTCTTGCTGCAGCCGCCTGGGGAAAGCCACCCCAAGCAGACACCTGCCCTGGGAAACTGCCCCACAGCAGCTGAACTGGTGCTCCCCAGGACCCTCCGCCTTTCATGGGGGCTCCTGGGGCTCCTCGCCGCCCTGGTTTTGGGCAGAAATCAGGGATATGCAGTGTGGGGCTTTGCTGAGCAGCCCTGGAGGAATGTAAATCCAGGTGGTTCACAAAGAAGGAGAAGCTGAAGTTAGCCGAAACATTTCCCTTCGTGGCTCAGCCCCCATCACACCCCATATGCGGAGGCAAAGCTCGTGGGATGAAGTGCAGAGCGGTGCAATAAATCCTGCATCCATCCGGGCTCTGCCACCCTCCCTGCCTTTGCTCGCCTCCCCCTCCCATTCCTGATTTACGCCGTGGGGGAAGAGAAGCAAAGGCGAGCGTGCACCTTCACGCTTGGGAAGGGGGAAATCTGTGGCAAAGGCATCTGGACAAAAAATAGTTGGGGTACTTCAGATGGGATGGAGATGGGAAGTCAGCAGAGCCAGACCTGGGAAAATCCCAGTCCATTCCCATTTCCTCGGCAGAACGTGCCGATACGCCCGTGTCAATGTGTAATTCATCCTGCTTCCAACTGCTCTCCCCCAGATGATGGAGGTGAGCTGAACAGCCCCGTTAGGAGACACATTTGTCTTGAAACAAATCTGATTGCTGGTGCAATGCAGCAGAAATGAATTTTTACCCTTCAAGACCCTCTTTTGCTTGTTCTTGCAGATTTATGCCCCTGGCCCTCTCCCAGACCCCTGCACAAAAACATCGCTGGGGTCGGACTGTCCTTGTGCAACGTGGGGGCAAACACAGGCATGGACCAGACGGCTCGGACCCACTTGCATAAGTAGGGCTCCTTAACACATATAGCAGTCAGCCCCTGTTCTCTCAGATCATTTTTAATCTGAGCCGGCTTATAAACCAGCAGCATCCCAACCCATGCGCATGCAGCCCCTTGGAAAGGCAGGGGCTAGAGTCAGTGGGCTCCCAAAATACTTAAAACAGGTAGGAAAGAGAGGGGTGTAGGTCTCCCTCCTCTTGCAGGCTTTTATTTTCACTGTATTTCGACATCTTTCACTCCGTTGATTGTCCTGGGCTGGTAAAGTCTTCTAGGATTGAGAGGATAATATATTAATTTGTCTTTAATTAGAGCCTTCAGTTTTTAGTGTCCCTTTGGACAGATTGGCAGCTCTGAACTGCAGGGCCCAGGGGACCCGGAGAGCTGGCAGTGTGTTGCCCTTCCGTGCTCTCTGTTGAAGGATCTCTTAAAAACTGAGCAAAAAAAGTGCTCCAGCCCCAGTTTCTGATTTTGGTTAGGAATATCTCATACGAAAATAAAAGAAAAGCTGGCAAACAATATTGGAAAGAGGAGTTGTTCCTCCTGGGTGGCTGCCAGGAGTGGAGAAGCAGGGCTGCAGCCCTGAGGAGCGCCCAGCGAGGCTGGACAAGCCCCGCAGCCTCGCTGCAAGGTGCAAACCAAAGCTGTGCTGCAGCGTGTGCTGTTACAGCGAGGCGTGGGATTAGGGAAATGTATAATGTGCCATTATGTGCAATTTCCTTTTTAAGTTTCCTTTCTTAATAATTATTCCTATTATGTAGGTGGACAGTCTCTTAATATAGATAAAGACCTTTGCAGCTGCTCTATCGTCGGCCTCGTGTTTAATATGCACTTTATAATTAGCCTGGAAGGGAAGACCCACGGTTGCAGTCAGCCCCTGTTCTCTCAGATCATTTTTAATCTGAGCCGGGCTCAGCTGGGAAGGGCTGATAAGCACTTCTGTACATGACAAACAGGGCTTTAATCTCTTCTTTCCATTTCTAGTGCGCTCATTACACAAATTTGTCTCTGAACGACCCCAACACATTAAAAATTACCCATCCTGGATGCTGTATGCTTTCTTTTAAACTTTGTTAAAACCCTCAGTTTGACCCTGGGGTTCATAGAACGAGGGGAGGCGATCCCAGGGGGCTGCACGGCAAAGGTCACCAGTTCCCTCCCACAACCCGGTAAGCCCTTTACTTTTCTGTTGATTTTATTTGCCCGCTGCCAAGCCTCGAGAAAAGCCTTTGCTGGGTGAGAACCGTTATGGTCCCCGTCGGATGTAGGAGGGATGCTGCACATGGGGTTTCCTCCTGCGGAGGGTTGATAGCAGGAATAACAAAGTCCAACGGTTGGAGTTGGAAGCTGGGCACACTCCGGTTACCGGTGCCACATGTCTTGAGGGTAGTTGAGACCCTGGGTCAATTCTCTAGTGTTTTTGGCCAAGCCACGCCAGGTTTTGCTGTAGAAGAAACAAACCCAAAGCAACAAATGGGTTTGTATAGCCCAGACCGACATCGTAAGCACGATGCTAAATTTACCGGGCAAGGTTTTTCACTCTTTGCCTGGAAGAGGTCAGGCGAGAGGACCGCAACTTTCATCCCTCCCATCTCTCAGTAATCACATTAGCAAACCAGTTCTGGGTTTATCTGGGTGAGATAAAGCTGCTTTTGACCAACAAATGCTAAATATAACATTTTTTTTCTTTTTTCAAAAAATGCATTTTTGGTATTTCTACACATTTTTATCCCATGGATAGAGAAGCAGATGGCTCTCAGGGCTGCTCTTGCCTAGTTTTGCTCAGTTCCCCTTTGGCGGGGAGGAGGGCTCACAGACCCCCGAAAGATTTCCAATTGCAGTAGAGGTGAGTGGGCTCCTGATGGGGGTCAAGTGAAAGGCCACCCCAAGAAGATGACATGGTGGGACCTCCCGTGGCGCCAGCAGCTTCACGCCCAGCCACGGCAACGCCGACCACACCTCCCCAGATGTCTCTCCTGACTGCAGCTGGGACAAAGAGACAATAAAAGACGTAATCGTTAATCAGCCCTTAATTAGTTATAATAGGATAAGGAGTCCAAAAGGATATGGAAACGGATCTGAACTTTCTAACAGCATTAGAAAAATTGCTGTTTGCTCCTGGTGAGTTAGAAATGTGAGCGTGAGTAAAATGGGTGTCATGAGTCTAAGCCAAAATTTTACTAAATAGACCTTTTTTTTCCTTTAATAAACCATCTGAGCTGTACTAAGATGAACAAGAAAGAGACTTTGCAACAGCCCCAACTACAGCAAACTCACTCAGAGCTCTGGTGATTGTAGCTCAACTGCCTTTAATATAAAGTGGGGTGATAGCTAAATAATTTTCACATTAAAATTATCATACTTGGTCCTGATATTAATTTTCTGAGAGATGCAAACAATTATTTGCACTTTAGAGAGATACACAGAAGCATATTTAATCTGAACATGAAACATGCACAGTTCATCAGCCTTAAACACCTCGGAGACCGGTAGGAGCTAAAGATAGCGCGGATCTGGCACCGGGAAAGCCACTTCCCTTCCACTTCCAACAAGGTTTAACTCTGACCCACGATCTCCGTACCGGGAAGCACTAACACAAACACTGCCCTTCGCTTTTCCAGAGGAAAACCAGCACTTGTCTCCAGCTAAATCACAGGCGGGAGAAAACTGGTTTTTTTAATAGAAAACGACTCCTGGAGAACAGTGCAAAGTGCGACTGTAATCATGATATCGCAGTGTGCCACCAAAAGCCATCCCAAGCAATGCCACGATTTCCTGTGTTTCCAGCACACCGATTCCCACTTTGCTTTTATTAGTGTAAAGGGGTTTACATCCAATTGCACTAAATACCCCCCCTAATTATTTTTTTTTTCACAAGCGCATAAATGCATACAGTGGAGAGAGATGCTGCACCCACACATCATTTTCAGTACTTTTTTTAAACTAATTTTACTAATTCCTGCCATAGGGAGAAATAATCTGCATTTATATGTTTCTGGTACTTGCAGAAAAAGGAGGCCTGTATAAGATAAAGAAAAGGGATTTTTAAACTTGGCCTTTAAGTCTTAACGGAAAGAAATAACATGGAAATTAATAAAAAGAGGGTGATGCGTTCTTGTGTAATGTCAGCTTGTGGAGTTCAAGGTTAACTGGCCTTAACAGCAAATAATGTTGGTGTCTTTTAGCCAGAGAGTCCCAGAAGGCCGTGAGCAATGCCCACACTCCCGTAGCCCACACGGCCAGGAGAGCCGTAACATTAAAGCGGACGAATCAAATAATTTAAAACTTCAAAGAAGGCTTTAAATTACTTTCCCACTGCAGGATGGAGCATTGGCATGGAGGTGTGGAGGTGCACTGGGCACGAGAGGGACTGCGTCATCGTTGGCGTTCTGCCTTGGAGGACAGAAGATGGCTCCCCAAAAGCCCTCTCCCAACAGCGAAACACCAATGGGCAGGGTGCTGAGCTACAGGAACCCCACCAAATGTCCACCTGCAGCCCTCAGCCTGGTTCCCACCAAACGTCCATGTGCAATCCTCAGGCTGGTGTACCCACCAGTCGTCCATGTGCAACTCTCAGGCTGGTTCCCACCAAATGTCCACGTGCAACTGTCAGGCCATTTCTGGAAGAATTAGAGCAGCAAGTGTGTGCAGCATCCTCCTCGTTTTGCTGGTTTTTCTCATTGACCGCATATGACAGGTCTTACATGTCCTCAGACTCCAGTTTTGAACAACCGCAACAGCACGACGTTTCAGATGAAAGCTAAGTAAAAATGGCTGTCTTGACATCTCCTGCAGGAAAAAATGCATAACTATTAGGCTGGAACTGATATTTTCCCAAGAGAAATCTTTGCTTTTCATGAAACCATACATTTTGGAAGAACCCTCCACACACAGATTTTGACCTGTTCACCTCTCAGCGGAGATAAAGCCTTTGCAAGGCTACCCACCTCTGTTTGGTTTTAATTTATCAGGAATAAGGGTGTTTGATGCTCCTGAATCAATAGTAAATAGAGACGTATGTGTCATCGTGCACGAGGAGTTTACGAACGGGCACAGGCATTTCATTGCGTGGTGAGCAGCTCTTGTTTGCTTTGCTGCAGTCAGCTGAGCTTTCCAAACCCCCAAATTAATGTGATCTTATGAAGACTTGTTCAGCAGCACAAAGACTGCTATTCAGATAGTTTCAAGGAAACAATCCAAGAAAATGTTCCTTTCAAACATCTTCTGTGCGAGTACATTCAGACAGTTTCTTGAACTCACAACCAGCTACAACACTCATTTAATTCCGTATTTGTTTAGGAAGATTTATCTATTCATGTAAAACTGATAAAGGGAGACACTGGAGTGACACACTGGGGGTGCCTGGAGTGGCACAATGCAGCATGAGGTTATCAGCACCTCGTGTATAACCTGTTCCAATTTTAAATTTTGTCCTTAAAATCTCTTTTCTTGCATGTTTTCAGACGCAATTGGTTTTTAACAAGAAGATGACGACAGTTCTTTGCTTGCATTTAAAGATTTTGTCCTTGAGAAGAGGTGTAGGAATCACATGAATTGAAAGGAAAAAAAAAAAATAAAGCTCTTCACTCAGGCTTTCATGGCCTGGGTAGCATCAACATCTACATATCAATCCTCCCTGCTCTGCTAGCTGAAGAATATTTTTGCATTCTTCAGACTACCAGACCCCTGTCTGAAAACAAGACATCTCTGGAGATCTGTTTTCTTGAGCTCGAGGTCATGTGTAAACCAGAGGGTCTGCTGAAAAATGGAAATAATCCTTCTCTTTGGGAAGTCTTTTGAATAAATGATTCAATCTGTTTTCTGACCAAGTGCTTTGAAGACTCCAATTTGTGGTGATTTAACAACACTTGAGAGGAGAAGTCCAATAAAAAGCTCATTCAAGGTGGAAATCACAGCAGCAGTCGTGCATGCATATTTCAAACATCACAGTGAAATAAAATGGTATAGAGGAGTAACATGACATAGAAAACAAACACTTCCATTTGAAGGCAAAAATAGAATAAAAACATTTTACAGAAATAATACAGCTCTGCTTAACAAAAGCAGTGTTAGCTTACAATTGCTTTTATTACTGCATATACTATTCTTGGATGCACAAACCAAGAGCTACCGCAGTTCCACTCAGCAGCATCATAAATATTCCTGAAAATTCACTAAAGGTAATGAACAGGTTGAAACAATCTGACAAAAATAATTCCAGCCTTCCTGTGGGGATAATGTGCCCCGATAACACCACGCGCAGCCCCTGCAATTCTCCACAGCACTCAGCGGCCACAAATTTCTGCAGAGGAAAACTGAATTTATCCGCAATGATGGTTTCCTACGTGGTGTTCCCAAAAGTGCTCCGTGGGGCTGGGCTGCGGGTTTGGGGCAAGAACCCTGGTTTTTTGCATCATATCCCTGCCCTGAATTTCAATGAGAGTCCCAGCTGGCGATGGTTAAGCCAGAGGTTAAGTTTGGAAAAGTTGCTGCCAAAAAGATAATAATTTACCCAAGCGTGCATAGCAAAGGTTCATACATTTCTAATCAGTACATGGCAGGAGCTACCACACCGCAGGAATTTACGCCCAGCTGCTACAGTGTACGGCTTTTATTATTTTTATAGTGGTGGTGCATTGCTGGTGTGTATCTTATCATCTCCCCAGCTAGTGCTTTGTAGAGCATAACTCGTGCAGCTGAGCTCAGCTAAGCCAAACGTCTGCTGGAGTTTGCAACATAAAGCTCGTGGATGTGCATATGTACAGAGGGAAGATTTTCAGCATCCCATTTTGGTTATCTTAAAATAAAAATGGCCTGGGGAGTCAGACCACCCCGTAGGAAGCTGGAGGTAGGTGGCGGGGCTCAGGACCCCTTTTCCAGGGATGACTTTGTGTGTGCCACCTCTTGCACTTCTTTGGGCTCTCAGGGCTTGCCAAGGGCCACGTTTGCAGCCGTGCACCCACAACACGCTCAGCATCCCATTTCATCCCCTAAAATGCAAGCTAAACGCCATGCTCTCCAGCTTGATCGTTGCTAAATCTGACTTGTGGTGTCTTTTAAACACTATTTGTCAGCAAAGTGTGTGCGATTTGATCAGAGCACATAGTTAAACTTAATTTTCAATGGCCATTATAAACATATTAATTGTGAATTATATTTCTCAAGCCAATTTCTGGTGGCTACAGCTGTCCACGGCTGGAGGTGGGTTATCCTGGAAAAGTTTAGCAGAAGCTGTTCAATCACTGTCAGGTTATTTGGGGCAGAAAAAAAATCTATCCAAATGTTTCATTTTTGTCAGGCTTGGTTTGTTTTCATAATCTCATTGACAAGCAACAAGAGGGCTTCAAGAAATATGTTCCAGTGTTACAGTAATTCAGCTAATCCAGCTCGTACCTTGAGCGGGCACACCAATATCTTCACGCAGGTTTACGCAGACACAAAATACAGTATACAGCTTGCATAAATACATTTTAAATTACCTTAGCTAAGATTCACAGTTACTTGACAACTCTTATTAAGCACTCAAACTTCTTTTCTCTATTTTCCTTGTAAGATAGCTGTAAAAAAATCCAGCATCTCAATGTCTGAGTCACCACTGACTCACAGATAAAACCATCCACGCTTGTTTTGGATAAGCCAAGAGTACGAACACAGTCTGTGGCACGGCGAGATACCTTGGAGCATCTGTCTGCCCAAACAGAAATTAAACTTCTTTGCATGAAACACGCTGGCTCCTGCCAATCGATTTAATGAGCTGCATGCGGCTGCCAGAATATCATCCCCACTTCGCATCTACTCATCCTCTCACCCAACGCACTCCAAGGCGAATTCATTATGGCGGCAGCAGCATGTTTGGATATAATATCCACCAGTTTCTGGATTGAAAGATGTTTTCTCCTGTTTTTCAAGTCTGCAAAGCTTCCCGCTTCATTGGCCTCGCTGCAGAGGCAGCCCAGAGGTGTTGTCCTCCTTTGAGGAGCACCATTGGGATTTCTCACTGCCTTCAATGCACATCATCTGAAGGACCCAGAAGAGGAGAAAATAATCAGGCTAGCTTTGTGGGGAAGAATAATGGGAGGAAAGGGTTCTTCAAGGAACAGAAAAGTGGCGGCAGAGGCTGGCAGGAGTCCCCTCCATCCAGGCGATGTTCAAAGGGTTGGTTACAGGCTCAGCTGCTCATGCCGGGAGGAGCAAGCCAGCACATGCGGTCGGCCTGGGACCTTGACCCATGCATGGGACCCTCCAAACCCTCCAAGCCCTCCCTCCTCACAGCCCAGCCCAAATTCCCTGGCAGGACTATTTTCAGTGGAAAAGTGTGTCCCCGGAAGGCACATGCGTGCCGCCGCCCTGTTTACTTCTTGGTCTTTCACAAAGCAAATGTAGGTTCATGGTTCAACCATCATGGTTCAACAAGGCTCAGTGCCAGGTGCTGCACTTGGGTCACAGCAACCCCATGCAACGCTACAGGCTTGGGGAAGAGTGGCTGGAAAGCTGCCCGGCAGAGAAGGACCTGGGGGTGTTGGTCGACAGTCGGCTGAACATGAGCCAGCAGTGTGCCCAGGTGGCCAAGAAAGCCAATGGCATCCTGGCTTGTGTCAGGAATAGCGTGGCCAGCAGGAGCAGGGCAGTGATCGTCCCCTGTACTGGGCACTGGTGAGGCCGCACCTCGAATGCTGTGTTCAGTGTTGGGCCCCTCACTCCCAGAGAGACATGGAGGGGCTGGAGCGTGTCCAGAGAAGGGCAACGGAGCTGGGGAAGGGTCTGGAGCACAAGGCTGATGGGGAGCGGCTGAGGGACCTGGGGTTGTTCAGCCTGGAGAAAAGGAGGCTGAGGGGAGACCTCATCGCTCTCTACAACTGCCTGACAGGAGGCTGTAGAGAGGTGGGGTCGGTCTCTTCTCCCAGGTAACAAGTGATAGGACCAGAGGAAATGGCCTCAAGTTGTGCCAGGGGAGGTTTAGACTGGATATTAGGAAATTCTACTTCCCTGAAAGGGTTGTCCAGCACTGGAACAGGCTGCCCAGGGAAGTGGTGGAGTCCCCATCCCTGGAGGTATCTAAAAGCCGTTTGGATGAGGTGCTTAGGGACATGGTGTAGTGGTGGGCTTGGTAGTGTTAGGTTTACGGTCGGACTCAATGATCTCAAAAGTCTTTTCCAACCTGTGCGATTCTGTGATTCTGTGATCTCTGAGCAGCCCTGGATGCTGCGAGGCTGGATCCAGCCTCCAAGGCAGGACCACCCTTCTCCGGGCTGAGCTTTGCACCAGTGCACCCTGTGCTGCGTCTCTTCAGTTCAGGCTAGTTCCTTTTTTGATGTATTTTTTATTTTGCACAATATATTATTAAGTCTGTGAGTTGCTCCATGTCTTGCTCAAGGCCAAGTCACCCTTTTGCAGTGAACAGACACGCAAACGTGCCGGTGGTTCCCGGTTTGAGCATCACGCCCCTCTTCTGACTCGGTGGGACAGAGGCTCTCACGCAGTGCTGCCTGGATCCTGCACCGGCAAAGGGCAGAGGAGCCTTGAATACTGTGGTTTTGAATGTGAATTATGGTGGGATGAGGTCTTTTGGTGAAGAAAACCTCTGCCTGAGTTTTCCCGTAGCAGAATCGCTCTCTTTTAGCTAACGCCGAAATTGCCGGGTGCCTCCAGCCAGCACCGCTCCTACTGCTGAATTAAGCAAATCCTTTGCTGTGCAGCTGCCTGTCGGAGGGTATTTAATTTAAGGGTTACTTGTACATATTAATAGTTGTAAATTGGCCATTACCAGAGGGGATTGGAGCTGGAAAGGAGAGGAGACAAAGAAAGACGGCCTGATAATCTCCGTTAGCCATGTCTATGGGGTTTTGAACACCGAGCATTTGTTGTAAGGACTGCTCGAAGGATGCAAGCTGTGAATAGAAGCACCCAAGCAGTGGGAGCACGAGGACGTGCGTGGTAACACCATCATGCAAGTGCCCAGCAGAAAGCTGGAAAGAAAGCAGGTGGAAGAGCTGCCCGAGAAATGAGCTTTTCCTTTATTTAATCCCATTTACCAGTATTTGAACGTTAGGGTTAGGAATTGCTGTTCCCCACGGAAAGCCCCCCGAGGGTTTGAATAACCCAGTCTCCAACACCCCAGAAGACTCCCTGTGGGTTCAAGGCTGGGTTTGCTCCCGTGGCCCTAGCAGGACACATCCCGGGATGTCCTCGGGGCGGCCACAGACACAGCAAAGTGGAAATGGGATGATTCAGCTCGAGTCGGGGCTGACTTTTCTGTGCAAACAGCCAAAGTTCATGGTGAGTCACACGCAGCTCCTCCCAGCCCATTGCAGGAGCAGAGTTTTGCCCTTTGTGCATGGACGAGACTGGGAAACTGCAAAGCTCTTGAGCTTTTGCCCACCAGAGCATTGGTGTTCACAGCCGGAGAGGTTTCTTCTCATAGCAATGATGAAACCTTGGATTATATTGGCTTTTTATGCAAGACTGTCACAAGCTTTCTTGGAAGGAGAGCATTTAAAAAGCAGAGGAAAGGAGGATTTTCCTCCAAGGAGTGAAAATCAAGACCTAACAGGTCACCCGGTAGTCCATTACCTTGAGAAAGTGCAGGGTTTCTCCCTGTAACATTTCCACCAACATTTTGTCTAGTCTAGTTTTCAAAGTCTCAAGTGGAGAGATTTTACTCGAGGTCTGGCATTGCTCACTTGCGTCTCTGGTTAATGTTGAAGCATCCCTGCCAACGTGGCTTTAATCTCCATCTCTGCGAGGGATTATTATATTTAGGCAGAAGTTAAATAAAGAACGAAGACAAATAATCTACACTGAAAGGAAAACAGCAGCTCACCACTCTCTGCTCACTTCAAGTGAAACACATTTCGGTGGGATTTAGAGGCGTTGTGAGTCCCAGGGGTTTGTGCCTCCCTGGGATCCCACTGCCTGGAGGGACCGTATTTTGTGTGGTGTGGTCCCTGTGGATGGGGATTGCACCGGGGACAGGGGAGAGAACAGCCCCGGGGCCGACCTCGGGGCAGGTAGAGTCGGCACCATTGGCTGTTATCAGCCAGGGAACGTGGAAACTCGTAAGGAAGATGATTATAAATGTCTATTCTATTCCGTTCTATTTTTTTCCGCGTGATTATTGTTCGATGTAGTGATGGATGCCTGTCAGAGAGCAGGGAATGGGAGCGTGGCACTATCCCGCACCCGCTCCTCCCCGCTCTGCGTGGCCAGCCTTTGTTGGGCTGAAACCGGAGCAGCCTTCGGGAAAAACACGTAGCACGTCCCACCGAGCTGATAAACCTCTGTGCCGTTCGAGGCGAACACGATCTGTTTGTTTGTTTGCTTTTAAAATTAGATTAAAATATTGTAGGCAATTATTCCCAACCGTTTTCTGCGGAATGGCTTTGCAAACATCTTGCCTGGTGGGTAAATGCCATTTAGGTCATCTGATGGAAGGCAAGCCCCTCGTCTTTGACGCTGCCCTTGCTAGAAGATTTCTTGTTTCATTAGCACAGTATTAATGAGGCTGGATTTTAAAGCAGGTGTTAAGTGCAATCAGAGCAGCTTTATTAGGCTACAAATTGTCTGGAGCTGACAAAGGCAGTCGGATCGGTCCATGCTCAGTTAACCTTTGCCTGTGTGCATGACTTGGCTGATTAAACAGCGATTGATAACGACCTTCAGCCCGGGGAGCCTCTAAAGGTGATGCCGCATAGACTCCGCTGTACCGAGCGTAAATCTTTAGAGGATCATCACCTTTTCAATTTAGGAACCCATACAGTAATTTTAAAATTATGCAATAGCATGCTACAGCGAGGAGCTAATTTACTGGCACTAAACCGGTATTTTGAATGCAGACTGAGAGAGGGATGGTAACACGTTTGCATTTAACAGAAAGGAATATTGAAGGTTTGAGGCTACCAATATTTAAAACAATGTCTGGTGATTTGAGTACTATATATGTATATAAAAATGAAAGTCAGGGATTTTGTGGGAACCACCCCTTCTGGGCCCCGACCCCAGCTGCGTGAAGTCAAGCAAAGTATTTCCCTCTGTCCTAGCAGAGCTGGGCTTGGGGACCAGCGTTTCGGGAGGCAGCTGGTGCTGCGGCTCCCAAACCCGGTGGTTCCCCACGCTCACGTTGAGGCCAAGGGAGCAGGCGATGTGGGAGGTGGTCGTAGTTTTCCGTCCTGTTTCCTAAACAGAACACGTAGGGCACCACAAAGCTGCTCGGCCGTGGGGCGTTTCTGATGCCCGTAGGACAGCGGTGTCTGGCGTAAGAAACAGTGAATTATTTGAGTCCAACAGCCAAGACGCAATGGTTTAGCTAAAAATACCACATTAGTAATTCTCCTTTTCAGAAGATATTGTTGACTTGTTGTTAGATAACTTCACATTGAAAAAATAACATAGGCGCGTACGAGGAAAAGCTGCAGAAATGTGTTATGTAGGTGAGTCTGGGATGAAAATCTGGGCAGAAGAGGAGACGCTGGAAACGACCTAGGATGCACGACCCAGGGTGCACAGGGATAACTGGATTTGGCTAGTCCACATGAAAACGTGAGCATAAAACTTCAGAAATCCTGCTTTCATCTTTGCAGTTGTGAGAAAAAAGTACTTTTGGGAAAGAAACTATTAAGAGTGTGGATACAGCACAGAGGTGGGTGCTAACGATGTACAGGTGAAAGCAGAGAGAAGGGTTTTGTGGTTTCATAAGGGGTCAGGTCTTGAGCAGAAACATTCAGGCTTGCAACAGCCCCAAAAGAAGGTAAGTAGATGTGGCTGGTACCGGTGAGGGTTACAGGGTGGGACTGGTGCCAGCAACATGGGCTCACCGAGGATAACGCCCTTCGCCCCTCTCCGTGGGGATGGCTCTGCTCCCTGCCATCGTGCCGGGGTCCATCCGGGCCATGCCGGGGCTGACCGGTTGGAGAAGGATTTAAGGAACCCCCCGAAAGCCCCTCCGGCAGCACTGCCTCTCTGCTCTCCAGAGTTTATGTTTTATTACTCTCTTCCAGAGCTGTATATTTTGCTGCGAGAGTGCAATTTCTCGCGTGTCGCCACGCCTGACAGGGCAGATTTATGTTCCCCGGCGGCGAGAGCCCCCCACGGGCATCCCACCGGCCCTGGCCCCTTCGGAGAGCAGCAACCCACCGATCCCACTCCGGCGGAGCTGGGAGAAGCCGGAGCAACCCCAAAAACTGTCCCTCGGCTAGAGAAACGTGGGATTTGTTCATAGCACTTCATAAAGGCCAACGCCTCCTTCCCCGGGTGCACGGGGGGGAGTGGGGATGGGGGAGCGGGGATGAGGCAGCTGTGCAGAACCCCGCACCTCCGGGTCACCGGTTCAGAGCTATACCTGCTTCCAACATCCAAATACAGTTTTATTTCATGTCTTTCGATGGTTTACAGTGGGTCGTGAGTTTGCTGCACAGAGGGGTCAAGATGGCCACAAAGCACCAGCTCCCTCCTGTTTCTAACTGCTCGACTACATTTAAAAAAGCAGTTAAAATATAATTTATCGCAGGCTTTCCCATATCGAGCATTGACGCGCTCACTGGCATGGTGAGCTCTGGAAACCTGGGGGCTGGATGAGGCCAGGGGGGCCGTACTCCGCTCCCGGCAGCCGGAGCATCCTCACCACCAGACCACCACCACCCACCTCGGGGTCTGCCTCCCCGGAGGGGGTCCTCTCCTGAAGCATGGTGTAAGAAACTGATTTTTCTCCAATTAAAGAAGGAGATAAACGTCCAGTTGCACATTTCTGACCAGGATGGGAACAGTAAGGGGTGGGATCCCGGGAGGTGCGTGTTTTCCCTCCCCATGTCAATGCTTTCCAGGAGTACAGGCAGGGTGGGAATCTCCAAGAAAAGGTCCCTTTCCAAAAAAATGCTTTTAAAAATCCTGATGGTACTTCCTGAAGCACTCATGCACATAAACATTCGTGCCGGCCCTGCGCGGAGCGTGTCAGCGCAGATGCAGCAGGCGTTCGGAGGGTCCCTGGGTGACCCCCGCGCACTGGCTGTGCCACCTCTTGCGCCGTCCAGAAACTGCCCCATTTCGGGGCACGCAAACCTCGTCTTCATACTTGCAGATGTGCTCTAGCTTCAGAGCATCCCCCTGTTTTCGTGACCGCTGCGATTGCCCGCAGGGCCGGTGCTGCTGGGCTGCGGGGAGCTGCAGACAGAACGGACGATGCCCTCGAGCAGCCCCCGCACGCCCACTCGGGTGCGTATTTGTAAAGCGGCTCCGCAGACTGGGCAAACACCCAGGCGATCTGCGACGGGCAAACTGCTGGCAGCGCTTCCCGAGAGCAAGTCTGGCAGCTCCTTCTGCCCATGCACGGGTACAAACCCCCGCAGGCAGAGCTGCCGAGCTCTTGTTTCACTTCAACAGCGACGGCGTGAAGTCACAAGTTATTTTTTTTAGCAAAGCATCTTTTTTTTTTTTTTTTCCTTTTTCACCCCTCCCGGGCCAGCTGCTGCCCATTCATCAGTAGCTGCGACTCCCCCATGATGAATGAAGGCGATGGATGTGCCCCGGCTGCGGTCCCCACCGGTGTCATCCCGGCTCATGTGATGGGTGACAGCGCACCGTGAATTTGCTGGAAAGCCCCGTCCCCACGCTGGCCTGGCCTGGGGGGGCAAGAGGGGAGGCGGGGAGCGGAGAAGCAGGACCACGGCATGGGAGAGGCACGTTCTCCGCAAGCCTATTAAAGCTGGGTGTTTGCTGAGGTCCCAGCAGGAAGGAAGATGCAAAGCCATGGCAGAGCATCTGCTGGCCCTCTTCCCCAGGGCCACTGGAGACCTTTTCATGCATTCACCCCAGATCCAGGCTCTTGGCTTGCTTTTAGGCTGCAGAGCCAAGCCAAGCTCTAACTCAGCTCCGCGCTCATACCCGCTGCTTCGCCAAAGCCCGCCGCAAAGCCGGTCTCTAACAGACAAACGTCTATCTCATCTAATCCTGGCACACAAGATTATCTCGGCATAAAGGACGATAATGAAAGAGGAGAAAACCTGCGTTTGCTGCTAGAGAATTCGGCCGTGTCTGGCTGCAAGGCTGTTGTACAGTGCCGGGCGATGCTCCGGTTTTATTGCCCCGTCAGCCCAAGGAGGCTGATTTATCCCGGCTTCCCGCAGCAGCAAGGCGGGAGGGATGCTGCTGTGTGCTGCACAGCCTTAGTGCTGTGCAGGGCAGGAGCAGGCGGGGAAGAATGTCCTCCAGCGTCTCTAATGAAAGAGTTAGAAGTAAATTAAGTCAGGAGGCTGAAAGCCACAGCTTTTCTCCTTCCCGCGTCATCTGCTCACATCCCTGAAGGTTTGGGAATGACCGTGGGAGGCTGGCGGAAGGAGGGAGCCGGCTCCTCAAATGCACCAGCTGATTTATAGCAAGGCTGTGGCTGGCAAAGAAATGTTTCAAGAAATGCATTTATACGTAGGCAACGGTTTTCCCAAATGCACGCGGTCGCTGCTGCGGGGGGTACGGCCGCACGCAGCGGAGCCCCAGGGCCGTGAGTGGCAGAGGCATCCAGGCTGCCCCAGAAACACTGGTTTTCTTATGAACTACAAGTAAACGCGGAGATGAATATGATCTACCCTTCCTTTACGACTCTGCTCAGACCCACGTACATCCCTGTGAAATGCAGCTCAGCATTAAATACAGACCGGCGTGGGTTTGCTGGGGTGCTCTACGGAGAGTCCTGCTCGGAGCGGCTCTTTCCTACTTCTGCTCGGGAAAATAAGCAGAAAAATTGGCTGCAAACCTCATGTGAAGGAAAATCACGCACTGCCAAACGGAGCAGCATAAATCAGTTTTTAATTTCAGCTGTATTATTTGTTCATTAGTTCACTTATTAGTTCATTGATTGAACCCAATGGTACGTCGCTCCTCACCCTCCCATACATATAAATAGATACAACTGTTAAGAAGACTGCACTCCCCGGCTTAGCAAAGCTTGCTCTGCACTAATGTGGACATCACCTCTTGCAGCAGTGAGGAACGTGGCTTTTCCCTGCTATGGTGCTAAGGTAAATAAGGATTAATTCATTTTGCAGCTTCCAGAGGCCAGGTACCAGTCCTTCCCAGGCCTAACATCTGTCCATTAAAATAGCTGCAGAGATTCAGCTGCAAAGGTAATTCCGCATCCCAGCTCTAATTTAAAACACTCATTCAACAACTGACTTAGCAGCATCCAAACAGTTTAAGTAACATGGTTAATGTATGAAGATACACGACTCAAAAATAAACTCAAAACCCTTAGAGACTCCCCTTGCGACTTCATACGGCTGAATCAGGAAAAAACCCAAAGCAAGCAAGGAGCGAGGGGACGCCGGCCCAGAGGCTAAGCCTGGCTTAGAGCTCCTTTTCCCAGAAAAGACGCTGGCCACTGGAGAGCCTGGGGGCTGCCGTGTTTTGACCACCGTGTGCCTGCTTAGGAGATCTTGGCAGCGAGCGCCTGGAGATCCATTTATCTGAAGATGTTAGGACATGGGGGATTATAAAATCAGCGAGATGTGTTTCTACCATCAAACAGAAATCCCGGCGGTGTTCGGGTTTATTCCAAGTCATACGAAGCAATGACCTAATCCTGTTTGATGGTAAATGCTGGCCTTTGATCTGCGCAATCAAGCTCAGGTTGGGAGTAGCCGGCTGCGCTGTTGGCTCTGAAAGAGAATATAATATTGCTCACCTCTGAAGTTAGAGACACCTTTATAAATCCTCCTTATCTTCTGTACTCCAGGAAAAAACTGAATTGCTCAGTGTTATTTCCCGAGGCTCATCCAGGCAGTATCGGCACCCAGCTCTCCGTAAGCTTGAAGTCGGCGCTGGGCTCACGGGTCGTGGTTGGGGTACGGGGGGCCAGGGCGTCCCGCAGGAACCGGTGATGGAGGAGGCACACCACGGCTGGCAGCTGTGACTTTCGGATGCTTGTGGGTGGTTGCGTGACTTCTCGTTAGCCCGCAGGGCACAGGCAAACCTCGTTTGCCTCGGTCTTTAACACAGCCTATATCTAACCCGGCTTCGTGCCTCTGTTTACCTGCTGGGGAGCGCTTGCTGAGCAAAGGCTGCGGGACCAGAGCCTAAAGGACGGGAAACTCCCCAGCCTCGGCGCTGCTGCCCTGAAACCAGGCGGCACTGCAGCCGGACCAAACCCCCTTGCATGCAGTGCCATGCATTTATTTCCTATTTCAGTGCATTCTCCTATTTCAATGCGTTCTCCTGTTTCAACGCATTCTCCTATGTCAATGCATTTCTTTTCCTCCAGCTCAGTACCTATGCTTTTCTCCACCTCCGGGTATTCAGAGAGGCTTCCCCTCAAGACCCGGCTGCCCTGTGCATCCCCGACAAGAAGCACCAGGCAGCCGCCACCCTGCCTTTGCTCGTATTTGTCCCTGCATGGGGACCTCCCACCCACCAGCAGCCTCTCCCCGCATCTGCTCGTGTCGGAGCCGCCCGTCCCGGCGGCTGGTGTTTAATCTTTCAGAGGGTGACTCATGGGGAAATGCCAGCCTCATCCGTCGAGAATTTTAAACAGAGGTTTTTTTAAAAAGGAATTGAAGAAAGCAACCATCTGTCTACAGGGAAACGGGCTGTTTTCTTCTCTTTCTGCTGGAGAAGGGACAGAGGGAGGGAGGCAAAGCCGTGCCAGGCACTGGGTCTTACTCCCATCCCTGTGTGCTTCACCAAGTTTTGCCATCAAAGCCACTCCAGCTCTGGCTCGCTGCGTGCTGATGGCACAGGTTGCCATGACAATATCCCCTTAATAAAAAAATCCCGGGGAATTTATCGGGGATTAAACCGCCATGAGTCCATAGAGATGAGCCAAGTGCTCCGTGCCATGGGACTCGCTGGCACCCGCACGCAGGTTTCTTTTGCCATATCCCTCCATCACAAGGAGGATTTCTGGGGTTGTCCGGGGGCGGTTTGTGTCTCTCCCCCCATCCCAGAGCCTGGATGTATCTGTGCCCGCAGAGATCTGCTTGCCGCTGGGTTAGGCCGAGGATTTGCTGTCCCTTTTGCAGGAGGAGGGGTGAAGCCACGCGCCCCTGATGCTCAGCTTTCAGGGCTAAAGCCAGGCGTTGCTTTTCCTTTTTGCTCCTACACCAGAAATGTAAAATGGAAAGCGTTGCTGGAAAATTGCGAATGATTAATTGGAGAACTGCCGTTGCACAGAATCAGCTGTTATCTTATTGCTTGAAATTAGGGACTGAGGAAAAGGGCCATCTCAGCAGCTCCTAAAAACAGATTACGGAGAGCAGGGGAACGGGGTCTGATCCCCTCTGCAGAAGGGATCTGCCCAACCTGCCCTTCATCTGTTTGTCTCACAAGCATGGCTGACTTTAATCCGATGCTACAAAGCCACGAGGAAAATACCCAGGGCTGTAAATAAGTAATAAACAGAAAAGAAATCACAGGACCTCTGCAAAATGCTTGGAAAGAAAAAAATCCTTCCTTCGCCCGGTGCTGCTGGGGTGCGGGTGGCACGGATCCGGCCCTGGGGATGCAACAAGGAGCTTGAGAAATCACGGGCCGCTTCTAGGAGAGATGGGGAGAAGGAAGGAGCTCCTTTTGCAAGGGCTGTTTGAATTCCCAGCACACGTGCTGGATGGACCGAAGGGCTGAAATTATTCCAAGGGCTCCCTCGCGCCTTATATACATACAGCGCTGGCATCGGCGATGCTTTTAAGTTAACACACAGCCGGAGAGTTCTCAGTAACTGCAAATATTATCATCTGCGGCTCATCAGGGTGGCCATTGCAGAAAGCCACGCTCCCTCTCCCTTCTCACCCCAAGCCCCCGGCACCCCGAGCACACCCGGCGCAGGACCCCACATCACTCGGCTGGACGGATCGCACCAGCTTCGGTCGAAAATGCAACTGAAAAAGAGGTTTTCCAACAACGGCATCAAAATCTGTTCGGGACATGTTTGAGTGTCTCGTTTTAGGGTACGCCCATTCCTTTCTGCTAGTCTGGCTGGTGAAAATACCTCTCAGAGCACTTTTTGCAAGCTTTTGACAAAAGCCCTTTGGCCGGGAGGCAGCTCCCATGGGCGTGCTATCAAAGATAGTTGCTTTTTTTCCATCTGCAAAGTTAAAATTAAGAAAACTAAAAAAAAAAAAAAAAATCGATGAGAAGCCATGCTGGTGATGGGCAGCTCAGGCCAGCCGGACCCACTGTTCACCTCCTGGGACGAGGGAGCTTTTTGGAGGCATCTCAGCAAAGCTCAGGAGGGTCATTCCTGATGATGCTCAACGCAGGTGGCACCTCCGGAGACAAACGCAGTCAGTGGGGCCATTGCACCCACGGTGCAGGGCTGGCGCGGGAGGCACGGCAGATGCAGCAAGCACTCCTTCCTGTGCACAAGGCATCGATTTTCAGGACATACCGCTTTCTGCTGGGTGCACACGTACGGATCTGGCCCCGCTCCCTGTGCCCTTCACCCATGAACCTGCCGTAGGAGGGGTGTGGGCGCTTGAAGCCGCTCAGCAGTCACACCGACCGCTTTCAGTGCATTCATCACAGCTACATGCAAACCAGGAATTATTTATAGCAATTCTTTAACCTTTCAAATAACAAAATTGAAAAAAAAAATGGTAATCTGTTTTCAGATACTTCACGGAGGAGAAGACAAGGCCACATTCGTTAAGTGATGCAGTAATTGACCCCAGCTTCGGCGAGAAGGGATACGCCGGCATGCTCTGGGCAAAACGCTCTGGGGAAAATGATTTGGAAGAGACCGCTAAGGAGATGCCTTTGGGGGGGTGGGAGGAAGCGGGTCTCCTAGGCAGGGGTGAAATCTGGGGGAAAAAAAAAATACCCTGTGCAAGCAGAAAAGCTAGAGGTGGTGGAGGTGCAGGAGGGCTGTGTCCCCTGATGCAACGTCCCCTTCTGTCCCCATACGGGAGGTGCCTGCTCCGGAGCAGCAGAGCTGTCCCTACGGCAGCCGACCCCGCAGCGGGTGCAACCGCCCTTCGGCAGCGTTTCGCTGGTTTGGGCTGCTAACGTGAATTCAGCGCTTCTGCTCATAAGAAGGACTAGAAAAAATCCCGAGCTCAGTTTGTAAGGTTGATCTTTTGGGAGGCCTCACTTCCTTTTTTTTTCTTCTTCTTCTTTTCTCTTTTTTTCTCCCCAGAAAACCAGGAATTTCTGTGGCCTAATTCCTTCCAGAAACTTGTGGTCCAAGTCACTGTCACCTTCTGCCTTTGCCCTGCAGTAATTCGGCCGGTGACTCCGGGACCGTTCTCCGCTTCAGCCTGTGGGAGCAAAATGAAATGGAGAGGATGCTTAAAACCATAAAAAACTTCCAAAGCATCACGCAGCTCTTCCCATCTGTGCCAGAGCAGCAAGGGATGGCCTTTTATCTCACCGCTTCCGAAATTTTACAATTAGCTCGCTCCCTGCCTTTGAAAGTCTCTGCTGAAGCGCTCACCGGAGCTGCTGTGGGGCTGTTGGGATAATCAGGAGACGGACGGGCGCTCCTCTGTGCTCCGGGTGGTCCACCTGGAAACTCCCCGGCTTTCCCATCCCACTAACTGGAAAAGAGTCACGTAGCCCTTGGGAATCACCCCGGCATTTTGACAGACCTGAGTTATATCCCAGTTAAGCCTTTGCGTCCTTCGCTATACTGTACAGCCTTCTTGCTGGGAGACTTTGTCAGCGAACTAAGTCATTAAACCAAAACCTCCTCGGATTTATGCTCTGCTCCTTTTGCGGTGCGTCAGAGTACGGGGGATGTTTTTCCCTTGCACTCGTCCGATGGGTTCCAGAGGTGTAGGTCCCGGGATGGTCACCTTCCCGGGATGCTGCAAGGACTGCGTGCCTCGGGGCAGAGCAGCCCGAAACAGCTCGGGACGGTGCCGCTGTGCTGCAGGGAGAGGGAGCAGAACGGACCCCACTCCATGGGCCAACGGACCCATGTTATGACAGAGAAAATCATATGATAGAGAAAATCATATGAAATAGATAGAAAATCATATGAGATATGATAGAGTTACGATTAAAAGTGGGTATATCCTGCAAAGTGTATAATGCTCAAAAATACTAATGAACCCGGCAAATTTATTCTGAGATTTTCCTCTTCCGTTTCTGCCATTAAATATACTTGGAAGAAAAAAAGTTACTTTTAACATCCCCGAGTGCTGGAAACGTGAACATCTTGAAAACGCCTTGAAAAGACTGGAAACGATCCAGCCACAGAGCACGAAATCTCACGCTCAAACCTACAGCAAGGGTTTCAAAAAGCGACGGCTCAGAGCTGTAGTCATGGTGAAGGGTTTGATAAACCAAAATATATTGGGGGGCGGGGGGAAGATGGGAAAAGGGGATTAAGGGCAGCCTCAATGGGAATAGTGGGAGGCTGCCGTGGAAATCTGGCGGTGGCACAGGAGTAGGAACAAGTCATCGGCACAGAGGAGGATCGAAATACCGTGCGAGTGACCTGAGTAGCAGAAATAGGATAAAATTAATGGTGTAGGAATGTGCTGTGTGTGGGGATGAGTAACAGAGAGCCGTGATACACACGTCGCATCCCTGGGAAGCAGCGGGGCGCGAGGGAGAGGGCAGCTGCGGGGCGCAGGGGGCACGCTGCCTGAATTAAGCCCGATATTTCCATAGCGAAGTGGACCGGACTCAGCCAAGAGGAGGAAAAATACTCAGAGTTTGCCACCGGTTGAAAACGGTGAATTGGGACCTGGAGGGATTTGGAGGACGGAACAGAAAACGGTGTCCCGAGGGCGCTGGCGGAGCATTGTCCCCAGGCTGGCACAGAGGAGATGCCCGTCGGGTCCGGGAGGTGCCCGCTGCCGACAGCCAGCCCTTGCCTGAAAGGGAAAAATGTGGCACCGCAGGGAGTCGCTGGTATTTTCCCGAATATGCCATATGCAGGGAAATGGAAAAGGGGAGGGATAATGACCTTTAACACTAAGATTACAAAAAAAAAAAAAAAAAAAAGAAACCAACCCAAACCATTACCATGATCATTGTAGCATGAAACACAAAACCTTCCTCTCGGAGCCACACAAAGCCGTGTGGAGCACACCAGAGTAATTAATAAAATGAAAGCCCCGTTTCTTGCAGATGGAGATGTGGGGAATAAAGGAGCTACACTGCGCTGAGCTGTCATGCATCGCATGCTACATCTGTTATGGAAATCAGTGGTAGTGGGGCCTTTTGTTCGGGCTAAAGCCCTCCCAACAGGGATTTGGCTGAAGTAGATTTTCTTGTTATTAAACATGATTTCGAGCTAGTTGAGAGCAGATGCTCCTGCAGCATTTGGAACTAATAACCAACCTTCAAGTGTGCAGCATCCCTGAAAAGTCTGGGATCGCCTGCAAGAGCGATTCCAGCTCGGGGCTAATGCGCTGCCCTGGGTCCCTGCTTTGCACATGAATGCTGCTGACACCAGATGAGCCTTCTGGCCTCCCCGCTGCCAGTGCCCCCGCCGCCCCCTCCCAGCCTTTTCATCACCGGGGCTGCCGGGGAGCGGAGCGAGATGCGCACACGCATGCACACACACATGCACACACACATGCACACACGCACCTCAGCGCCCTCCCAGGAGCACAAAGCCCTCCTCGCTTTGGAAAGGCACCAAACCCCATGCGCTCTCCCCCGCAGCATCCCCTAATCTTAACGAAATCCCTCTGATGTCCCCCATCAATGCATGTTTGCTCAAGCCTCCCCTGCCCATGCACCACGTCGAGCGGGAGAGGACCAGAGCAACCCGGCACGGGGCCGCCTGCTTTGCCAGAGCCATCGCAATTACTGGTGGGAGCGCAGAAGGAAGGGACAAAGGGAGCAAGGCAACGAAAAGCCACCGGCGCATCCTTCGAGCAGCACACCGTCAGCATAGCACCCTGGGGTGATGTTTCGGGATGGTATTGCCTTTGTCAACACCGGAGAAAAGGGTCGTGGGGAAATGGGATGTGCAATATCTCGGCAGTTTTAGGTGTGCGTATGCAGAGAGAAGGATGCAGTTCAGCTGCGTTGCCCCGAATGTAGTTGTAGAAGCACATCCCTGTGTATTTGCACTCCCAAGCTTATTGGGGGTGGTTAAAGCTACAGAAGTGGTAGCAGAGAATGGGCATTTTGGAAGGAGAAGGGTTTCTCATAGCCGAGATACCCCATACGATGCTGCCCATCCATCTTGCCGGCTGCCCCTGCTCAGAAGTACCCGCAGCTCCCCGCTGTGAATCATGGCAAAGAAGCAGGATGAAGAGCAGCAGAAGGCCTCCAAAAGCAGACAAACACCAATAAAAATGTGATGCTGTGCCGGCAAGGAGAGGGTGAGATCGCATCCCTGGTGCCTTGCAGCGCTGCCGCGCAAAGGTTGCTGCCGTGCAAAGGTTAATGCTGCGCATCGCCAGCGTCACGGATGTTCTGCTTCCATCCAGTATTAGTCACGAGAGCCGGCAGCATCGAAGGGAAGATATTTCCCTAAACGCTAGACATGCTATAGAATAAATGACTCACTGTCTGGTTTAAGGAAAGTCTTGAATCTAATTTGCAGTTATTACAGTCAGGATGAGGTTAATGGCTCTGCTCTGAGTAACTTGAAAGTAGCAGAGCAACCTACAACTGAAAGTCCTTCCCTGACTTTGGGAGGTCCATTTTTGGGGGCAGAAAATGCCCTGCAGCCCCGTAAATTGCTTTTGTTCTCCCCTGCACACGTTGGCAAGGTTGTGCAGCTCGGTGCAATCGGCACATTCCCAAAGAGGGGAACACATCCCCACCACTCCGGACCAGGCGGTGGAGGTGCAGGGTGGTCCCTGCCCCTGCAGCCGGGGCGGTCGCAGGAAAAAGGCTGAGGATTGGTGTGCAGCTCCTTTGCTGTTACATCCCTAGATGCATTTATCCGAGCAACCTCCTTTTCCCTTGCTCAGTCCCTCCATGGTCGCCACCAGCTTGTCCTCAGCACTGGGGTCACCCACGGACCCACTGTAACTCCTCAAGCAGCAGCCGAAGGTGCTCCAGGGCATTACAGCCGATGTTCACCGCTTATTTGACATGGTGACAACCATGTAGAGCACTTGGTGCCAGCAGGTGATTCAGCATCCCCTGCCCTGTTACATCCCAGGACACCACTGGGACCACCGATGCCATTTGCTGGCCTGGCTGACCTGGACTCCAGCCATGGGTGGACACCTTAGAGCCATCCACAGTGTTTATTTATTCTTCTCCTCCTTCGAATCGGATGCTTGCTTAAGTCAAGGTTCCTTGTGCTGGGGACGAAGACTTTCCTTGGGCTTTCCCCAAAAAAGCCAGGTGACCCCAGCAGGGTCTGCAGCACAGCCCCTACACAGCCCCACCAGCCAGAGCCCTTCCCCTTCCTCTGCTGCCCATGCGTTACCGGGGACCATAACTTGACTTTCCACAAGTATATATTTAATAATATTAAATAATATGAGCATTATTTCATTGCACTGCCTATGCACTGAAAAACCACTTTATTTCATGAGTGCACAACATGGGCGCGCTGTAGCAGGTTATCGATACCTCCCCACGCCAATATTTTACATTTTCCTGCTAAAGCGACTGAAACAGCTACTTTCGTCTCCAAGTGGCACCGAGGATGCAGACCCAGCACCGCTCCCCCGGGGGGGCTGTTCCCACCCGCAGCCGGGGGCTGCGGGAAGCGGGACCCCAGGAATGTGATTTAACCAGGCGATGCCTCCGCTCGCTGGGCCAGGACACGCGGGATTCCCACGGCAGGTTCAACGCCGGCTGGGGGGGCCCTTGCTCAGCCCCCCCTTGCTCAGCACGGGTGGCCGTGGCAGAGCAGGGACATCCCCACACCGTGCAAGGCAGATCCGTCCCCTTTCACAGCCTTTCTGCAGCTTATATATAAGCAACCTCTTACTGACTTCAACAGCGAATTGCAAGAGAAAAAGATTTATCAGCTTTAGGAGGACTTTGCAGAATTTGTGCCATGGTGTATATACAACGGCACAGAGCTGGAGCTGAGTTGCCAGGCTTAGTGCTTCTGCGAAGCGCGTGAATCAGTGGGCTAGATAACCGTTTCCCATTTGACAGCTGTAGTAAAGCTTCCTTTTTCACAGATCCTTTTTAAAATTGGACAAGATCTTTTTTTTTCCTCAGATTGCTTCTCATCCCTAATCCTCCAAGCTAATTTAGGGACGATAAAAAAAGAGACACTTGGCAGAACATCCCTCCTCGATACTGAGCAACTTCCACCCTCACAGGGCTCTTGTGCTGGGAGCCCGGACCCCAGCATCATCTCACCGGGGCTCAGCACAGTCCAAGGGTTGTCTTGGGCATTTAAGGGCCTCCTGGGAAGCTGAAGGGGCTGCAGGAAAATATAGAAGTTGCTTCTGCATCCAATACATTATCACTTGAGCGTACGAACCAGCAACGGCCGCTGTTGCAGCCCTGGGGACTGCAGCTCTGCTGCAACTCCAGCATCTTGGTGGCTTTTGCAGCAAGGCTGGCAGTTAGAACGCGATCTGAATGAGATGGAAAGTCCCTGGGAAAAAAGGTTAATAAATCTTCTATTATAAGAAAGGAGTCTGGTAGGAAGGAGCCCAATGATCTGAGAATTACTAATCACTTACTTTTCAGCAAATAATCCCTCCCTTAGGAGAGCCAGCGCTGCTACGTGAGGATTAGGCAACGAAATGCCATATTGACAACATCAAGCTATTAATTAGCCAAGCTCTCCCCGTTTCTCTCTGCAGATCGGCTGTGAAAAACAGTCAGAGAGACGAGCTCAGTCTCTTCCTCCAGCTCTCCTCCCTGCCTGCGATCAGCCCCAGAGGCAGGCAGGTCCTGCCTGGGGGAGCCAGGGCCACCAGACCGGCCCGTCCACCAAGGAGCCAGCACCACCGAGCCCCGCACCCTCAAACCGAAATAACTGCTCTTGCCAGAGCTTTAAGCAGCTACCAAGATAGGTGGAAATACCCATAAATACCCATCAAATCGCATAGCTCAGGCATTTGGAAAGTTTTAGTGAGGAATGTGGGGTGGGTTTGCTTCTGTCGCCCACCTTCTCCCCCCTGTGCTGGCATCCTGCTGGCCGCTGCCTCCTCCCTCGGAAGGATCAGGCACCGAGGATGTGCTCATTACAAATGGTCTACGAGGTGCTGAATTGCACGTACTCGGCGCGATGAGGGTTTGCCATCCCGCTGAGATCGGGTGCCAGGTCTATTTCTGCACCGCAAACCAGCCCACCGTCTTTAGAAACACTGCTCTCCTGGGGATCCCCCGGGATTTTCTGCGAGGGATGAGTTTTAGTAAACCACCTCAATTACCGTAAGCGATTGCACAACCCAGTTTGTGCAATAAAAGAACAAAAACACTTGCAAAAGTTAAGTGCTTTTTGGAAGTGGACCGAGTCATGGCGATCTGCCAAATTTGTCTTCCAGGGATCAAATGGTGCTGAAGGGAAACATCTGACCAAGCCACAGCCCACAACTGAAAATACTTCCGATTCACCCCTTGCTCACTTCAGCAAGCAACTGGAGAGCCGACGGGGATGATCACCTTACCAACGCCAAAATCAAACCGTGCTTCCGCAGCTGCAGATGTCACCTCAGCCCAGGCTCTAGTTGTGGAAGGGTAAACCTCTGGTCCGTCCTCTCGCTCCGAGGTTTCAACCGCCACTGGCCAAGGCTAGCAAGAAATGTTTCATGTGAACAACAAAGTTGACAATTCTGGTCTAAAGGAAATGCTAAAACTAGGAGCAGTAAGAGAAAAAGAAAACACTGGCAAGGTTAGTGGCTTTAGACAGACCTACCAACTTTCTTTTTTAATGTTAAAAGAAAGATGTAGTTAAATCAAGACATCTCCATCTTCCATCCACTTACTTAGAGCAAAATAAAGGAGGACTGAGCTGGTGGCATTAAAGAAGGGTAGCGATCAGCTAGTGATCAACATTGTTTAATTGAAAACGGACCTTTAGCTCCTTTCTGTAGGAGTCTAAGGATGCTTTAAGAGTACCTTTAACAGTACCTTCCTAATCCACACGATTTGACTTGTGACCACACTTAGGTACACAGGAGCGATGTGAAACCAAGCCTGCGCACATTAAATGGGTCAAAAATTCCTTACAAGCTTTGATGGATCTCAAAAGTAAAACCGGAGTCACCAGGAAGGCATGTTTCTCGTGAGGCTTCAAAGAGGTTATTTCTTTGTCCTAACCTACTCCACAATCTTACCAAGACCCAGAAAACAGCAGATCAGAGGTTTGAAAAGAAATAGCAAGATCTACAAAACCCAGGAGAAGGTTTGTAGATCATGCAGAGCGTTCATGGCCATATTGCTCTACCAAGCGTGAGCAAAAACTGGCTGTGCTGTAGCCAGATGCCAGGAAGACCACCGAGCACTTGGTGGGGGGAACTGGTGATGGGGGGCCAGGAGGGTTCTGATGAAGCTTAGGATGAACACGAAAGCACTACTAGTAGAAAAGCTGTGTGGCCCAACTGCTCCTCCAGCATTTGTAGTTCTGATAGATGCCAAAACCCTAAAAGAGTGCTGAGAGGAACCACACAGTTGGTTAAATATGAATTGGGAAATACCCTTTATAGCAAGAGACTCAAAGTCATTGAAGGAGTCGAACTGTTTGGTTCTTGGTGTCTTAATTCTAGTGACCTAGAAGGTGTACTTCAATTCAGTAATCAAGAGCACGTCAATCTGACAGACGTATTAAGGAGACGGAAAGACCAAAGGCTGAAACAAGACAAGTTCAGACTACAAAGACAAGGCAGCTTTTTAGGCATAAGGATAATTAACCCCTGGCCGAACGCACCCCATGGCAGCAGCCTCACCAGAGGAGTTTCTACACCCCAGCTGCACGCTGCCAGAGGCCACCTCCAGCCCCAAGAGGAGCTGCTGCAGGGCTGGCGTTTCAAGGATGTGGGGGGGACAGGGGTCCCCAGGAACTCACAAGCTGCTGGAAGGGCATGGCAGCAGAGATCGACACCACCGACCCAGCCCAGCAGCCTCGCACCAGTACACGCTGCCTTCTCGCACGGCGAGGCATCCGCTCACAGAATTACAGCACCTACAGACCCAGGGAACGAAACCTGGTTTGTCATCAGAAACTGAAAAGGATGATCAGGTCAGCACAGGACAGTCACAAGCATTAGCGAGATAAGCAACTGCTGGGGCACCTGCCTGACTTTAGAGATGCAGAACACACACGTGTGCTTCAGTAGACCCAAAAGTGAGACACTTAGAAGCCCTCTTGCCTTGACTTTACAAGGGGAGAAAACCTTGTAAAGGCGGTGAGGACAACCACCCTGGCTACACTCCACATTGTGTCCTCTGTGTCCAAACAGGAGCCCGACACCTAGCAGAGCTAATGTGTTGGAACAGCTCTTCCAAGAGGAGCCACAGCAAACATGATGTCCCAACGGCGACAGCAAACAGGCACATCCTTTGCTTAGGAAAGTCTGTCTTTGCTGAACTCGCAGCGGGCAGAACAGTTCCTAGGAAGAACCTCAACAGTTCCTAGGAAGAACCTGACTATACGAAACCTTTGAAAAAGCAGCATTCAATGCTTCAGAGGCCAAGCAAACCAAACTTCACTTGTTTGCTTGCTCCAGCTTCCTCTGCCTCTGTCATTTTTGGGAAACACAACTCAGCTAAGTAACCCACAGTACATGCTTAGATATAATGCCAAAGAACCCAAAAGGCTGTTGCAAGGCTAAGATTGATTTCTGTTCAAATTACATCCCGATTCCCAGCTATGCCCGGCCTGTAGCTCAGTACGATTATGTCCAAAACGCACAAGTATGAATGAACTAAAACACAAAGGCCATTTCCACTACAAGTCAGTTACTTTTTTTTAATTCAAAGAAAAAATGGTATTTTAATAAATACTGCAGAAACATTAACCAAACATACAAAGTGACTTCAACAATTAAAAAAAGTAATGAATGTCCTGTTTTATAACAGTTATAACTTATTTTTTCCACAATATTTAAATACAGAAAGCACTTACCAGCTATTTTGTAATACTGCCCTAAGCGCACTGTTGCATCAGTCAAAAGCTTATTATGGTGGTAAAAACGTCTTTTTGTGGGAAATAATTGGAATGGGTGGGTTGTTTTTTTTTTTTTTTCCTTCTTTTATCAGATGAAACAAAGTGCCAGGAACACACAGAACTGAGTTTTAATTACAGTAACCCTTTACCTTTGCGCAAGTCAACGTGAACACAGCTTTAACACTTCAAAAATGAAGCATTACCCTTGGGAACAAAACGCTTGTCCTCCACAAGCGACAGCCACGCTGGTTAGAGCTTACAGTATCCTTCTTTTGAGAGAAGCTATGAAGTTAAGTCGGTCCGTAAGCAGTTGCAAACAATTTTAAAGGCTGATTTATTTAATGCAACAATAGTACTCAGTAAGCAAAAAGGAGTTTGACTTAATTGGTTCACCGATGTTTCATGATTGTTGTCTAGATACGTATATATTAATCTTAAAGACTAAGGGCAGTATCCAGTTTCCACTGGGGACCCCTTAAGGCGTCACAGTTCTTCAGACCCCACTTCCTCACCACAAGCAAATGCAGGCTGCAGCGAGAGACAGCTGCCCCAAAAAATAAGAGCATCACAAAAGACAACCAGGCTCTGCTGGCTCATTTGCAGATTCTTGGTTTTTTTGCAAAGATAATTGCAGTGAACCACATCACAGAATAGCACTTCTCTGTAGCGTTTACAGAGGGCTAAATCCTGGGATCCACCTGGCTCTCCCAACTCCTAGCAGAAGTGGAGGAGTCTTAGGGCTTCCCCAGATGGGCAGTAAGGCTTAACAAATTATCATGGTCATAAAACTAAGGATCATTTGTCATCATAGCTCTTAGCACCTTTCATTTGAACCTACAGCGACATACCCATACAGTACACCAGAACTGGAGATCATTTCCACTCTAAATTACAATCAGAAAGAGGAATGGAAAGTCAGAGTCCTGCAACAGGCAGGTAGTTTGCGCCCACACCCCAATTTGATCCGTTTAATTTCCACAGTGCGAGGGCACCTATAATACTGGGAAATCTCAAACGGTTGTCTTCATTACCAACGTGCTCAAACGTAGATTGCGCTGCTGTCTCGGGAAGGCAAAACTCCAGACTTCTCACATACAGTGTTTTCCTCTCGGTGACACACAGGCCTCAGTATACTCTCCATTTTAATGATGAGCTACTAAAAAATTAGATCATATCCTTTGGAAAACCAACTATAAGGTCACAGGGATAGTTCCTTAATGAGGAGGGCATATTAATAATGTCTTCTTTAAAAAAAACATTAAAGTATTATTTTATTGAAATCAAAGTGGTAGCATCCAGGAATAGAGCGTTAATAAAAGAAACAAGCACTGTCAATGACATCTCTCTTCTTTGCAGTGTTATTTTCCCATTCACCCTCTCTTTTCTCAGCACATTCACACATTTTCCCTTTTTTTTTTTTGGCATTTTCTTCAATGTATCATTTCCTGATGCCACCTTGTTTAGAGCCATTTCTTCTCGCTGCTCAGTTCCTAAGTACAGTCTCACACAACAGGTGAAGTCTCCATTAAAGCACTGGCATAAGCCCTCATTAAATACCATGTGGCTGTGTACTTCATTGAGCCTCCACCCCTCCCAGATGCTCTCTTCCTCCTTTTCCAGGAAATCAAGGTCCTTCACATCACCGTGCAACTCTTTGCTTTGTCCTTTCGCAAGTCCGTCGCCACTGTGGAAAGTTCTGGCCTGCCAGGCATGTGTGAAATTCGCTTTGTTGCCCTCTGCGATTTGTTTCGTTTAACATTTTTATTTGTTTTATTCACACACGCCAAGGTGGCAACATGAAAAATGTCTCTGACACTGTTTTCTGACTGTAAGGCTGAGCATTCAATATATGTAGCTGCTCCAATCTGTTTGGCCATATTTGCACCCTAAGGGAAAAAAGAACATGCAATCAATACCAAGTTTCCACAGAGAGCCAAAGCAAACCATACAATTACTTTTCAGCACTGTTTTCCGTACGCAGTGTTTTGTGAAAACCAAAGCTAAAGCTCCAGCACTACAGCCAGCAGCTAATTTTGCAAAATAAACAGAGCCTTGGTTCCAAGATGTATTAAACACATATCCAAGCATTATCTCCTATGCCGATAAATACAAACTGGAAGAGAGAAGATAAGCTTGGTGACCTGCAAACAACTGCAGAAAGCCAGAAGAGTATTAGTAGGACCTATTTAGCAATTTCACCCTTACACGTTAACTTGTATCTGTGAATCACGTGCTCACTGGGAAAGGTCTGGACCTGGCAGCTTCCAGATTTAAGCCTGCTATCTCCAAAGAGGAAAATTTATTCTGACTGCCTTAAGGGCTAGCCAGCATGCCGTTGACCTGGAGCGGGGCCCGTGTTACTCCACGAAGGGGGCAAAGTTCATAGGGAAATGCGCTGTGGGTTTCTGGATCGGGGATAGTTATATCAACTTGTAGCTAGGGAACAGGCAAAAAAAAAAAGAAAAAAGGACATTAGTGGTTATATGAGCCCTTCTTTTTTGATTTTAAGTGCATTAAAAGCCAAAGCAGGGATACTTGTTCCAGCAGCACAAGGAAAACAACAGGCGACTCTGGCAGATGACAATACCCTGGTATCCTGTTGTGGATTTTGTTACTGGAAGACAATACAGCATTGTGTGGAAAAACTGGAGCTGTTTCAATGGAATTTTACTTCTGAGGGATGAATCTTTTTCGGAAGTTACGAAATCCAACCACATCCTTGATGTGCCACTCCTCACATTCACAGGCCCGAGATACAGGCACAAGCCGGTCCAACCCCTCCTCTTTGCTCTAGTGCTGGGCTGATGGCACTAATCTATTTGGAGCCACGTCTTCCATATGCACTATTTACAGTGCTGTGATGCAGCCATCTTCTTATCAGTTGCAAGTGGGAGTGGCTGATAAGGAGTATTAGTTTGTAGGAGAAGCCCTCCCCATGGTTAAACATCTCAACTCCTACTAACCAAGCCTAGCCTATACCTTAACATCTCAGAAATGTTTGCTCAGGTGTAGCTGACTGGGAACTGGCTCGCATACTGGAGGCAGGGTGTCACCATCACTGGCTTTATCCTCCCAACGCTTCCTTATGAAGTTAAGAATGGGGAAAATCCCACTAAGCTCTTTTATGCCATGTCAACTTAGCAAGGCAAGGGAATTTAAAACTAAGCTGTGTATCTCGACCCCAGAGGACCCTTCCCTAGAACTAGCGCAGGAGAGCATTGGGTTGCTTTCTGCCACCAGGGATTTGGCAACCACAGGAGATACAACCACTGCTCAGTCTGAGCTTTTGCTTAAGTAGAGTACAGATGAAATTATGGCAGTTTGCTGAAGTATGGGCTTCCCTGTAACACGTACAATTTTCCCTTTGGCTGCCAAGTAATAGCTTCGGGCTGAGCCCTTTGTCTTCAGCTGCCTCCTGTTCCTAAGGGGTACAGGCTAAGCTGTGACACCAGAAGAGACGTGAATCTTCAACTCCAGGGGACAAATCCACCTGCCAGTAGATTTTTGATCGCTATCTATGGAAAGGGGTGAGACTTGATTTTACTGAAGTACTGTAAAAAAATGTAATATATGAACTTGTGTATGTAATAAGTGGCAGACAGTATTTCCTTTCAAGTTTAATATTCAAAGAAAAATAGCATGGAAAATTACAGCTCTGACACTGAACAACATGAATATGTACACATGCAACAGTGGTAGTTTGTAACCAAGATGACATCTTCCACAACAAGCACAATTTAAGGACACTTCTGAATTGTTTTACACTAAGGTAAAAAACTGGCATTTAATTTCATATAAAATTGTCTGAGACGGAGGGATGTTTACTAAGTGAAGTGTAGAAAAATGCCGTAACCAGCGTAAGCCATCACAGTACAACACTCCATGTTATATTTTAATCGAGATACTCAGTTTATGGTATCTTTGCATTTTCAAATTTAGACATGCTGTAGGAGGCTGCATTATTAGTAATCACATATTAGGAGCTGTTGGTTTGGAAACCCTGAGCTTGTGGATAAAACATCAAAACCTGTTTGATAGCATAGGATATACACACTAGCTAAAGTTACTTCTGGAGGTACCAGTCTCACTCTTACACCCTGCACCACTGTGACTCAGCTGCAATGCACGATACACATGTCTGAGTAATAAGGGGAAGTTTATCTCGGAGCTGTTTTCCCATTCTCTACCTCCTGCTCTCCCATGGCCTGATTCCTTTCCCTTTCACCTCGGTTTCTCTATCCCCTGATGCCTGGCTCTGAACTTCTCACTTCCCCAGCAGCAGAGAACTGCTGACAAGAATTAAGATGCTTTCTGGATTTGCTGCCACCTTCAGAAGGAGCTACAAGGTGTTTTCACAGAACATGTTTTCAGGAAATAGGATTTTTAAGGGGTCAGACTATATGCAATGCTTGTCATGATGCTGAAGTCAAATGTATGAGATTCAAATCTTAAGTTTGAACAAAAAATCTTACCAATTTATCAGTAAATACACAAGACATGTCACATCTCAGTTACTGTTTTGGCCTCTGTAGGCCGAGAAAAGCAGCAAGTTTATTTTCAATTCACTTAAAAGGCTCCTTGCAATCAAGAAGGCTACAATCTTACGATGCTTAAAGCATGTGTTGTGGGGCTGCATGATTTTCTGCTGCACCCAGTCTGTGGGTAGGCTTTGTTGTTACTCTTAATAGTTTTCAAATTCACCTCTGGCAACTACTAGAGCATGTGCATCTGACTTCTAGGATGCACTCGTGTCAACGGGGGGAGAAGTAGTTCATAAAGATGGCTACAGAGATAGGAAGGAGTCTTATCTACCACCCCTAAGTACAACGAAGGACATGGCACATACCTGATCATAGGACACGGGTGTCTGCCTGTGATTGGAAAGTTCCACTAGCGTGCTCACATCTGTGCGCAGATCCGACTTGCAACCAACCAAAAGCATTTTGGTGTTCGGACAAAACTCCTGGATTTCACCTTTCCACTGTAAAATTTTAGGTTGTTATTATACTCGAGTAGTTGAATGTTTAAATCCAAAGAAGCAATAGATACGAGATGAAGTTTAATAAGTCATGACATTTCATGTGGAAATACTCTTATGTAATAGTTGTATCTACCTTCAAGCTAATTTCTAAAGGCATTAGTTCCAGCAGAATCTGGTCAAGGATGAAATCTTACAATCTCATATAGTTACTAATTCCACTGACTTACTAATCAAGAGGGAATGAATTGAGACTGTTTACCTACATGAGTAAAGGTTTGCAGGCCCGCCGCTCCTCACAAGCGGTAAACACCCAGCCATAGCCATTTGCAGACAGGAACCAGTGAAACCTGGTGTCACCACAGTCCCTCAAGAAGGAGCTAAAGAAGCAGGTCTTGTACGACCACAAAATAAGCGTTGCTATATATTGGCTTATGGCTACATCCTCACACCTAAAACTACACAAATCTGTCAAGGGTTCAGCTGCTGTGAACCAGTAATAAGCCCTTCAAACAGAACTTGTGATCTATTCCTTGGGTTTCTTCCCCCTCCACATGGTTATTTTGAGAACACAAGCAAGCCAAAAATTTTGCAGCATGATCTGAACAGATCATACAATCCCTAAAACTGAAGGGTATCATTTGGGTTTAAAAGCATATTAAGAAAAATCTCTTACAGAATTAAGCAACAGTATAGTAACCAACATTATCAGGGACAGAAAAGGACAGTTCTAGATGCTTATTGGCACTGTTAGTAGCTGAGAGAATAGTCTTAAGTATTTTCTGTAGACTATTCAGAGCATTGTATGCCACTATTCCCAGTGACACAAGAATCACTGGCCCCAGCTACAGAAAAAAGGAACTTCGGGTCATTAAGCCTTAAAGACAACACTGCAAAGTTGAGTCATGCCTAGTGACCATGGAGAGAACCAGGACCACCTTGCAAACACAGAGTTTGATTATCAAAATTCAATGTTTTAACTCGGGGAAAGGCTGGCACTGAATCTCGATCACTGAACTTACAAAAAATTCTGAAGTTTGGTGCAGGATTGCATTTCTATGCCACTGATAGGTCTTCTGGTGGCTTCCAGAGGCATTTGTCACTGCTCCTTCTAACTTCAGGGTGAGAAATTATGTAAAGCCATGGCAAAAGTCCAAACACTTGGCAGGCACATTTTAACGGTCTTTGCAACATGGCAAAGTTCCTCAATCCTGTCTGTTATATGAATATAATGTGAGAGACAATTTCTTGCTGCACCCAGCCCGTCACCTCACACCACCCTAAACAACTCACTGCTGTCTAAGGGCTGAGGAATGAGAATTTACTTCATCCCTGAGCGTCCATTAGGGAGTTTTTGTTTTCAATTAACATTCATCCCTTTCAAACAAATGACCTCAAATTCTAGCAGCGCAGAGCACGGTCCTGTCATCTCTCCATTAACAGAAACAAACTGAAGTTTCCACTGTAGGAAACGGCACCACTCTTCAGAGATTTAAAGACGAGCTACTCAAACAGTTCTGTACTCAAATGTTTCTCGAACACTTGCCTTTTTTAGCACGCTGTCAAGAGTTTCTGGCCGACTGATGTCAAAGCAAATCAGGACAGCATCAGAATCTGGATAGGAGAGCGGGCGGACATTGTCATAATAAGGAGACCCTGCAGGGAAACAAACAACATTTTTATTAGTTTATATTTTTCACTTTCTGCAGTCATTCAAGCTTATTCAGAACGCTTAGAAAAGGTTTTCAGTGAAGCTCTTTAATAGCACCCAGCTACCATCTTTTCTTCAACAGTATTCCCAAAACACTCGTTGCAGTTGCTCATTTCCCCACTTTCCTTTTGTTTCTCACCTACAAAAGCAACAGTTTTCCCAAGTAATTAAGAGTGATGGCACCCCAGTGATCCATCTCCCACCAAAAGCTTTTGATGCCCCCAGTAACACAGAAAGGGAAATCAGGTCAGCCCAAGTTTAAGTCCCAGCATTAACCTGCAGGGATTTGACTTTGAGAACAAATCCTTAACCTCCAAAAGGCTTCTTCAAAGCAGACTGGTCACAGTTGTGCTTTCATGGAAAAAAATTCAGGAAGTTTTGAAATAAATCAGTTTTGATTCTTCCAACATTTAATTTAAACCAAATAGTTCCAAGTGCAAAAAGCATCTTTAGTTGTCATGGATATTAGCAATTTATAGAAGAAACTCTTGCTTCAAATTAAAGCATTTGCTGCAGTACTCCAGCAGGAAAGAATCCCAGTCCTGTAGGCAGGCACACAAGTTATCGGTCACAGAAAGCCTTGCCAATCTGTAAACCAATATATGCTTGCAATAAATGTTTATGGTTAGCCCATGAAACACATTTTTATCAACAAGATCAAAGCTAATCTAGTAACCTGATGCAACAGAAACAGGTCCAATATAGCCCTTTGTGCATGTTTTCCTTCCAGAGCTGTTAAGGGATATGCTGTTTTCTTTAAGAATTATAATGATGTGCAGTTACAAATATATCTCCAGAGTCAGAAATCTCATTTTTATCATCTGGTGAATCTAGTAACAGGTTTAGGGGAAAAAAAAAAAATCTTCCTTTTCTCTAGGAAGTTCCAGTCACTCAGACACCATTCGGTCTGGCCTTAACTCTGCTGAGGAGAATGCATTTCTGATTGAGAAGGGTACTTAAACAGTTAAGTGGTCCAACAGGATAACGGCTTGGGCTTTAAAATGCATGCCTGCAACTTAAAATGTGTTTTTCTTGGTCATATAGTCTTATTTCTGTATTTTTCTCTCATGAACCTAAAATATAGCATAGAACATATGCAACAAGAATACAGCTTTCAAGAGTTTTGGGGTTATCAGCTAATTATATCACCAGTTTTCCAACTATCTAGAACTAATTGGCGGTAAGGTCTCAGAGGCTGAGCAGACTATTAACTGGATTAGAGAAATTCCTCAAGTTTTTAACTGACAGACAGCTCATGCTGTTGCACAAAGCAGAACGGGGAATGGTGTGAACGTACTGCAGATGACTTCAGTTGAACAGCTTATACTGGAAGGAAGGAGTCAAGAATCCCAGGAATGTTGTTTTTGAAATGAAGAGTAACACATGGGGAATGAAGCATTACCAAACTAGGTAGCAGAAGGTAATTTGTTGAACAAGACTATTTTATTCAAATGCTCATCTTCATAAATGATGTCAATCTAACAAAGAGGCAGCTGTCAAAAACTGCTCTTCAAAAAACAGTTAGCTGTCTTCAGCGGTAAATGACACATTAGAAAGAAATCTAAGCGAGCTGAGCTGACCGGTAGTTAACTATTCATTTGAGCTCAGCTCTGCTTGCAGTGACTATCAATAAGCATTTTCTCCTACTAATTATTCCCCACCACTGCTATTACAGTGCCTCCATCCTGGCGCCCCGGGGCCAAATTATTTATCCTGGAGCTCTAGGGCCAAATTATTTATCCTGGAGCCCCCAGGGCCAAATTATTTGCCCTGGACAGACGACCTGCAGAGCAGCGTGCCGTTAACTAGCCACCTGCACCGCTCTGCAGCATTAAATGGGCCAAAGCACAGACTGCTGCTCGGCCACCAGCCTGCATGCTGGTGAGAGCCACGGCCTGGCTAGCACATCTCCCTGCCAGGCTCAGGCAAGTAAGGGCAGGATTGAAGATCATTAATGCTTGGCCAAATGGTTGCTGGCTAGAAAGGAGTCTCAAAAAAGCCTCACCCAGAAACTAATTCCTTAGACACATACCTATCTTCTCACTCACCAGTCTTCAGGGATACAACATACCATATATGTCCATCAGCATGTATTTATGTATACATACAGTCACCACCTCCAGCCCAGAGACTCCTTTCTACTGTGTCAGCTGTAGCTGTGTTTGTTTTGAGGGTTTTTCTTTTTAGGTTTTCCTCCTGCATCTCTCATGTTAAAGATGCTGAGCTAGAATAAGTGCACTTTTAGAGACAGTCCTTCTGCTCAGATGCAAGCTAGGAGGAGTATTTGACACCTCCTTTTCTTTGGGGTAGTGTGTGGCAGAACAAGTGGGAACCATTTAAAGTATTCGGGCTGCAGTATCAACAAAGGAAATTTCCTGGTCTCATTCAACAGCAATAACTGAACCTTTATTACTGCGCAAATAAAGAGGGGCTACGGCCCTCGCTGTGCGAGCCTATTCAATCTGGCATTTCGTTTCGCCCAGAGAAACTCTCAGAAGCCAGGAATCTCAGGAATGAGGCTCAAGTCTGAACAGACAACTTGAGCACAGCCCAGTAAGGCTGCTCACTCTTTTTCAAGTTAGTTTGCAGATTTGAAGCCATGCCAACCCTAGAAAACAGAAGGAGAATGTAGAGCTACAGCTTTGGTATTTGGGGGTGGGGGGTGGGGAAAAGCCTGTGTGTTTGTGATTCTGTTCCTATAAAACACTTTTGTCAAGGACAACACTGATGATTTTTCTGTTTTATCAAGGAATTACTGATAATGCTGCAGTTCATCTTACTTTGTCGTGGAAGTATATTCCAGCTGCAATCCCTCTTTTTTAACCTGTTTGGCAGCTTAAATAATTTAAGCCAAAATAATTTAAACATTAAGAATGATCTACTTCTAAAACCTTATGTTTCATGCAGAGTACGATATAAATTCAGCTTTTAAACTGAAATAAACCCCCTCACCAGCAATATGGTTGGCTTTGGTCTACAGAAGATATCAAAGCTTGGGTTCAAATGTTGCTATCTTAATAAATAACAGAATTGCATCATTACAAGTTAAAGCATACTGAATTTTTTGATGGCTTAATACTACTCTAAGATGCTAGATCATGGAGAGCTGATGCCCTAATTTGTCTGCAAGACCTAAAGCTGCCACCACCAGCAGTTCCAACCAGGAGGTTCAACCCCATGTCCCACCTACGGAGCTGAACCAGGGCAGCTCCTGCTCACCGAGCTGCTCAGCCTCTGCTTGCCCATGGGCCCTAAGGGAAGCGATGCTCAGTAACAGGCAAGACTTTACTATTTACACACCACCAAGCAGCCATCAGGCATTAGTCTTTGTAGCCTTTTGGACTCCAGTCAACTGAAAGAACAACAGTTGAACAGCAGCATTCTCAATCCCAAACCCTTGGGCTCACTAATTATCAGCTACATAGAAAACACATCAAATACTGCAGTGGCCGCTTTAAGTAGCTGACTCATTGCTGATGGCTTTCCTCCTTCCAAATCCACCTTGGCTGTTTTGGAGAAAATGCAGGTGATTTTGTATACTGAATATCATAGGATACATCATCTCCAAGCACATGAATATCACAATATTCATAGCACCTCAAACAGAAAACTGGACTTTGGTAGGTGACTTGGCATTCCCAGTTATCAATTCTAATTATTTCCCCTCTAAAGGGGAAAAAAAAAAACCTATAAAGACTAGTTACTGTTACTCTGCCATGAAAGAAAAAAAAGAAAAATCACATGGCTCAATACAGCCAACTTGCAAGTGAACTGGAAGGCAAAGACAGAAATTTGACATTTCCTCTACAATGCTTACTGCCAGAGAGCTCAGGAAAATAGTAACTTTAATTCATGTATATTTCAGATGTCTTTTTAAAGATTTCAGCAAAAAGCTTTATAATTAATATTATGTTTGTATATAGACACTGAATACATTGTGCACATTCAAATCACAGTAAAACTAACCTGATTTAAAGCTCTAAGGCCCTTCTGGATTTAATTATATGCTAATCCCCAGCACCGCATAAGTATTTCTGGCCCTGTTGAGAATTATTTTATTGGAGTATCCAGTACAGTTTCCACAGTTCAACCAATAAAAAAAGAAACTAAAATATGTTTTAGGGAGACACAGGTATGTAAACCTAATGAATAGTATGTGATTTCTGTGCCACAGCTGCTGCTGTACTAGCAAGAAACCTAAGTATCAAAGTAGTCACTTTTAATGGAAGAAGCCAAAACCTTGGTAAATGCACATTAAGACTATGCCTATGGTAGACAAAGGCGTCCAATACACACGTATTCTTCAGTGTCCATGAGACTACAAGATGAAGCTTCAGCCTGAAGAAACTTCTAATACTCTACCTAGCAAAATAAGCACACAGCTCCCAAACAGCTCAAGACTGCAGTACTATGTTACCACAGAGTAGAATAATTTATGGTGTAGTTAGATTGCAATCAGACATTCCTGCTTTGAAAGAAGGGTTGGTAGTCCAAAAACCAATTGAAATTCAAGTTGGCAAGTGCCTTCCTTAATGCTGCGGCTAATTTAAATCCTTATAATGACTTGCAGAACTAGACAGTACCAGAAAATATTTGAATAATGAATCTTCCCATTCCACTCTTACTTGTAAGAGTGTTTTGTCCCATATTTCTATGGGTATATCCAAGATATAACAAAAACTTTCCAATAAATTTACAGCTAGCTTTAAAATGTTTTATCAATTGTGTGACTCTCTACATTTTATACCTAAGAGTCCTCTAGGAAAAAGCACAGTATTATTATAGAAAGGATCGTAAACCAAAACCACAACAGCAGGGCCTGTTCTCACCCTAACGCAAGACTATTTTAACGAATGCCTACAGCTTTTCTCATTTTCTCAGCAAGCATAAAAATGCTCAAAGTGGCAGGACCTTCCTTCCAAAGGATTCAATGCAAAACCCGACATTTACTTTACCTCAAGTTAGAAACTAATTTGCAAGGCAGCCTGTTGCATGCTCCCAGTTAGAAAATAGTTAAAAAGGGTTAAAGGAGGATACTAAATACTGATCAAGTAATCTTGAAAGTATCTGCAGTATATTGCAATCAAACTCAGCTAAATAGGATCCTCCCCCCCCAAGAGATACTGAAGTACCTCAAATGTATCGAGCCATTATCTCCCCGTGTTGCAATGGACATTTATCTTCCATTAGTATTTGGCAGTTAATCAGTCATATTTTTAAGTTAACTAGATCTAGTCCTGCTTTAAAAATGTCATTAAGACATTTATTCTAATTCAGCAGAGGACTAGGACAAAGACTTGTAAAAAATAAATTACCAAGAATTTCAGATAATGCTAAAACACTATCTTATCTTCTGATGTCCCTTATCTGGTGATGTGATTTTGCATTGGGTTAATGGGTAGTGTTTCTTCTTGCAGTTGGTGAGAAGGGCTGTTTACGGAGAGACAATTCTTCACCCGCAGAGTCCCACAACCAGAGGATCCACTGTTCAGTAATACTTTAAGAGCAAGCATTGGATCTTTCAAACATTTCCTCTTCAGTTTCAGATTGCAGACAAATTAGCCACTTGATCTTAAGCTTCTGACTCAGTCAAATTTTCTATTAGTTCCAGGACAGGCCTGAGAGGATGAAATGCACATGCAAAGGCTGGCAGGTGTTTCTTCCACTGCTTTTGTCTTTTGAAGTGCTACGAAATGTGTCATTACATGGGTGTCTCCAGCCTTCGACATACAGATTCCAAACCTTCCCATGTCAAACAGCTTAAACCTGCGAGCGTGTTGTATTTTAATAGCTAAAGATAAAATTTTCCAAAAACGTCACTAACTATTAATTTTTAGTAAGCCCTTACTCCATAGAGTTTGTTGCAGCCAGCTTAGTAATCAGGATGAAAGCTCAAACCAGACACACTCTAGAAGCCTGCAAGTCTAACTTGGCATAAGATGAAGAAAAAAAATCAGTTCAGAGCTACGCTGATACCGGCTGTGGGCACAGAGACTGCCTTTTCCCAGTAATAGTGTTGCAAGAATTTGGAATCATTTCCTCAACAGCAAAAGGAAAGCCAACTCACTGCCTAAACTCCTTTAAAAAAAGGGATCAACATTTTTGATTCTGGTAAAAGGACTGCTTTCCTATTTAGAAGGAACTGCTGGGTCCAAATTCAACATTAACAAGCTATCTACACAACTTGCCTAAAGAAGAAAGGGCTTGCATACTCTGTCAAGTTCCTCCAGCTTTTTTCCAATCATTTCTGCAGAGTTAATGTTGATCCACACCTGCGTTAATGGTTCATGGTGTCATTCACCCCGAACACCTCTCCCCGTACCCTCGGTTACCGTGCGGCAGTGACTCACAGGCTGTCCACAGTTCTCTCCAGCACTGAGGTGGCAAGTTCAGGGGTGCATCCTCACCACCCTGGCAGTAAGCTTAGTCCAATTATCAATGACAGCAAGATCTAGAGGAGCTCCTGGCCGAACATGAGACCTAAGACAGCCAAGCACCAAGAAGCTCAACCTTTGAGGCATGCGAGCCAGGATTTTTGACATGGCCACTGAAGAAGAGCGGCCACAACTGAAAGAGTGGTAAGGACCCTAAGCACTGCTCGTGGTATGTGAGAAAGGATGGCTCCCCCTGCACCCTCAGAGGGCCAGAGATGCCTACCTCCCTAGTCTTTCCAAGCTTTGAAAGCTTCTCAAAAGCAGGGGAAAAAGTACTCTATTTTATTAAAAAAACCCAGGCATTAAGGAGGCCACAAGGAACTCAAATGTGAGCTGATGTAATTTACCATTAGCATATATAAACACCCCTTCACTCTTCTACTAGGTAAAGCAGGGTTTCACAGCAGCGGAGGAGCAAAGGTACCCCTGGAGCTCCTCAGATAAGCTCCTTCCAGTCAGGCAGGTGAGAACACATACCCCTGCCCTGCCTGCCTTCCCCTGCAATGCTGACAAATCACTTAATCATAGAATGCTTTGGATTGGAAGGGACCTTTACAGGTCATCTAGTCCAACCCCCCTGCAATGAGCAGGGACATCTTTAACTAGATCAGGTTGTTCAGAGCCCCGTCCAACCTGACCTTGGATGTTTCCAGGGATGGGGCTTCTGCTACCTCTCTGGGCAACCTGTGCCAGTGCATCACCACCCTCATTGTAAAAAATTTCTTAAATCCAGTCTAAATCTGCCCTCCCTTAGTTTAAAACCCTTGCTCCTTGCCCTGTCACAACAGGCCTTGCTAAAAAGTCTGGCCCCATCTTTCTTATCAGCCCCCTTTCAGTACCGGCAGGCTGCTATAAGGTCTCCCCGCAGCCTTCTCTTCTCCAGGCTGAAGAACCCCAGCTCTCTCAGCCTGTCCTCGCAGGAGAGGTGCTCCAGCCCTCACATCATTTTCGTGTCCCTCCTCTGGACCCGCTCCAACAGCTCCATGTCCTTCTTGTGCTGCGGGCTCCAGAGCTGGACGCGGTGCTCCAGGTGAGGTCTCACCAGAGCAGAGTAATGGAGGGTTGTCCACACCCTTTTCCTTCCCCAAAAGTCAAATAAATCGCTAACGTATACCTCAGACTTAAAGAAAAAACAAACCCAAAAGCAGCCGCCCGTCTCGCACAGCTGCCGCTCGCATCTGCAGACAGGCAGCCCCGCCGCGACGCGGCGGTGAGGGGCTGCGGGGCCGCTCTCCTGCTCCCGCCGGCTCCCCCGACCCACGGGGGCTGCCGCTCCTCACCGATTTACACGCACCCCCCTCCCCCGAACCCCGTCCCCGGGAGCCGCGGGGGAGCGCTCACCCGAGGTGTCCCAGAGGCTGAGCTCGATGCGCTGCGTGTCGATCTCGAAGCTGGCCGTGTAGTTCTCGAAGACGGTGGGGACGTAGCTCTGCGGGAGACAGCGCACAGTCAGCCCGCGCCCGCCGCCGCCGCCCCGGCCCGCCCCGCTCCCGGCCCCGGCCCACCTCGGGGAAGCAGTCCTTGGCGAAGACGTGGAGCAGCGCGGTCTTGCCGCACTGGCTGTCCCCCACCACCACGATCTTGCACTTCACGTTCTGGTTGGGATCCATCACCGCCTTGCTCGATAACTTCTGGCTCGCTCTTCTTTCCTTCATTGATCTCGGCTTAGTCCCTCGGCCGGCCACAATAAAAGGAAAAAAAAAAAAAAAACCACACACCACACACCCGGTTCCCTCAAAAAAAGATAAAAATAAATTAAAAAATAAAAAAGAAGAAGAAAAAAAAAAAAAAAACAACCCAGGTGGAGGTGGCAGAGCCGCGGGACGCGCCGCCGTCCCCACTCCGCCCGCCCGCCGGTCCCGCGCAGACTGCTTTGTCCCCCGCCGCCCGCCTCTATTTATAGCTTCGCATCCGCCAATCACCGCCCGCCGCTGGTGCGGGGCCCGCCCCCTCGCCGCGCGCTGCCGGCGGGCCGCCGGAGCAGCGCGCCCCCTAGGGGAGCTGCGCGGCGCCGCAGCCCCGGGCGGGGCGGTGGGGGGGGGGGGTCCCCGCTGCCGCCCCGCCGCCGCCCCGCGGGGAGCCCCTCCCGGCCGGCCGCCCGCCACGGCCCTCCCGGCTCCAGCGGGCCCGGGCCCATCCGCTCAGGGATGGGGTGAGCCCGTGCCGGCGGCAGAGCGGTGTCATCCCGTGAGGGAGAGGCCTGGTGAGGGGCCAGCGCCCTCAGGAGCGATGTGTGGAATAAAGGGTGTTTTTTGTGGTGTTTTTTTAAAGATTTTATACAGGCCGTCTTTAAATCTCAGTACTACGAAAGGGAACCGGTGGCATGCGGGGCTTTGTGGTCTCCAGAGGGGCAGCGAGGCTCGCCGGGCCGGCTGCTGCCCGGCGGGGTCCCTGAGGGAGGTGTCCCCCTCCAGGGCCACAGGCCGGGCTGAGGAGAGCGGCTCGGCTTCGGCCTTACCTGCTCCACAGACCTGGCTCAGCTGGGTGGTGGTGGTGATTGTAGGCAAAGAGGTTTTTCGCTCAAAACATGGTCACAAGGAGTGCGTCAGGATCTCAGAAAACATCCCCACCATTAACGTGCTCTTTTTTTTTTAGCGTCCCGGAGACAGAAACAAGCAAAACTGGATAACGGCTTACGTTCACCAGAGGACTGAACGCTGCTCGGACTGACAGAGCGATTCTGTAACAGTGCGGGGTAAATCTTTCCTGAAGCGATGGCCCCGAACAAGGGACGGTTTGTGAGCTGTTCATAGCACGCTTCTCCGTCAAGTGCCCCTCTCCTCTCCCGTATGGCTCCGCGTGGCAGACAGACAGACACCCTCGGAAAGGGGCTGCCAGCAGGCAGGAGGGCTGGAGCAGAGCCTGCCTGCCCTCCTTGCTCAGACCTCGCGTGCCAGCTTCGCCTAGCGCAGCCGAAGACAGGGGTGGCCTTCGTGAAGGTTTTGGCCTGATCTCTTGAGTGCGTCATCCAGGTCATGAACTAGCTCCGTGTCAGTTTGGGGCTGAAATGTGAGCAATTAATAAAGTTTTACAACATCCTGAAATGGAAAGCGCTACTATCTTGTGCATGTTTGACCATAGGGAGATACTCCAGTGATGCAGACAAGAGAATTCCAAGCATGACATTTCAAAATTCAGTGCTAATATTCTTGATTTTGTTCCGATGTGTCACATCTTCAGCTGGTCAAATTGCTCAGCTCTAATGAATTTTCCAAAGATTTTAAGCCTTGGTTTCTGCTTGGAAATCGTGAGCAAAACACTAACATTTGCAGTGGGTGCATTATTTGTAAGACCTTACTGAAAAGTTGGAGCAGACAACTTTCCATCTCTCTTTTTTTTTTTTAATTAAAAGCTGGTCGCAGCTACTTTGCAGTCTCCATCCATCCCTGCTGTCCACCAACACGGCTTCAGCTCTTTGGACAGATGATGGAATGGGAGAACAGTGAATAAGCAGTGAGGAAACTTATTGCTCACAGCAAGTTGGTTTTCTCTCTTTTGTTCAACTGTGTACATTTGAACAGGAGATAAGTCTGGAAAAATACAGTTGCGGAAACGCTCTCATGTCTTCTCCAGAGTGCAGAAAATCCTGTTTCTTCATTCCCCTCCACTCTACACTGGAACACGTGGCAGCCTCACAGGCAGATGCAGGTGGGATAGAGCTCTGGAGGTTCTGCTCTGGCTCTATATTCTTTGTGAGTCCAACATACCAACTGAGGCATATCTGTCAAATATAAGGAGAGAAGAAGATGGGGTTGAAAGAGCTCTTTGTTAATCCTGAATGGAAGCTGGGTATGAACATCTGCTCCCCATCAGTTCACCGGTCACCTCCATACAGATGGAGGCAAGATGCACCAAAGCCAGCGCTGATGCCACCCGTTCCTTGGTGGTGGCTCGGCTTGGCCGGGACCGAGGGTGCCCGGAGAAGGAATTGGTGCTCCCGGGCACCGCGCACCGGGGCTGGAGGAGACAGCTCCCTCGCACAGCTCACGTGGAAAATTTGCCTGCATCCAGCTATGTTAGGAATGGGGAAACTTTAACGCACGTGAAAACACTTACTCATCATGACCACAGAGCTTCCATCAGCACGCTTCCCAGTAATATCACGTTTACATGCTTTGTTCGCCTTTATGGTCCTGTCGTGGTTTAGCCCCAGACGGCAACTAAGCACCACGCAGCCGCTCACTCACTCCCCCCCACCCCCACGGTGGGATGGGGAAGAGAATCGGAAGAGTAAAAGTGAGAACACTCGTGGGTTGAGATAAGGACAGTTTAATAAGGAAAGCAAAAGCCGCGCGCGCGAGCAAAGTGAAGCAAGGAATTCCTTCACTACTTCCCATGGGCAGGCAGGTGTTCAGCCATCTCCAGGAAAGCAGGGCTCCAGCACACGTAATGGTTGCTTGGGAAGACAAACGCCATCATTCCAAATGTCCCCCCCTTCCTTCTTCTTCCCCAGCTTTATATCCTGAGCATGACGTCATGTGGTATGGAATAGCCCTTTGGGCAGTTTGGATCAACAATCCTGGCTGTGCCCCCTCCCAGCTTCTTGGGCACCCGGCAGAGCATGGGGAGCTGCAAAAAGTCCTTGACCAGTGTAAATACCGCTCAGCAACAGCCAAAACATCAGCGTGTTAGCAATATTATTCTCATACCAAAACCCAAACCACAGCACTACACCAGCCACCAGGAAGGAAATCAACTCTATCCCAGCCGAAACCAGGACAGGTCTGGAGGCTGCTGGCATCACCCAGCTAAACCCCTGGGCTTTTGGGGTGCCCTGCAGTGCTTTGGGCACTTGTGACAATCAATAAGCTACAAGACACCCCTGCCTGTTCCGAAACCGCCTGCTTGTTGCCATTCCTTGGGGAAGCTGTTCCAGATATGTTAATCCCCGTAAAACTATTATTCATGTCATACTCTTAAGTTTAATGCCTTTTCCCATATCTTGATAACTAGGGGGATAACGCAGTGGGGGTTAACATTTCCATTGGTATTTTTCACACGCAGTCTGGATTTTGATTTATAAGGCAGAGCTTCTTGCTTTGCTTAGTTCAGATTCCCCATTTTTCTTCAGACTTGATTCCTTTCTAGACTTTCACAGTTTCTCTGCTTTCCATCCAAGAAAGCATTATGCATATATTAATAACATATATACAATCTAGTGTTATCTGTGGTAATGACTACTGATCTAGTATAAGATTTTACGGGAATATCAAAAAACATTTTTCTCCTCTCACAAGTAATCTGCCTGGATGCTTTCTATGACTATAATAAAACAGCCGAGAACAAGTGCTTTTAGTATCAGAATGACTGCTTGATGATTTAAATCTAAAATTGCCATCAGAATCTCTCTCCCTGCAATACCAACTACCAAAGCACCTGTGGAAAGTATTAAACAATATACATAAAACATGAACCTTACACATCCCATTCCCTCCTTTCTGCGTGTGTGTGTAGCTAAATGGGACGTACGTTAAAAGAACATTGTTAAGGTTTAAGGTCAAACACTTGTGCATTAGGAAATGCGTATTTCCTGTGTGTCGGAAACGTGGGCTCCCTTGTGAGTACGCGGTGATAGTCATTAATTTCACGATCACGTATTATTTTTTTCTCGAGAACCTATTCAGCCCACAGAGCGATATTGTCACCTTAACGAGCAGCTATTCAGAAACATCTGTACTTCTCACAGGCCAGCGTGTAATCCGTGCCTCATTTAGGGACGCTATTCAAAACCTTCTTCTGAACACATACCCGTTTGTTATCTCTTCTATGGGACTTATCAATGTCGTATTTGAGTTCTTAACAGATGAAAAGAAATTATTTTGCGCCGCTGCCTTATGAGGTGACATGATCTGAGGAGGCCTGGTTGACAGACGAGAAGCAGTAAGGTCACAAGTACCCGCTAATTTTGGTCGAGCTTCGCTTCGTTCCCAACACTTAACATTATGCGGCACCGTAGATGTCTAAAGCAGAGCTCCTGCTACTTTCGTGTCTAGCCGTGAGGGGTTAGGACTTACAATCAGAAAGCACTGCCCCATGTTGTCTGCATAGGGAATAAAAAATTCTCACTTAGGGAAAAAATAGGGTTCAAGCGGCTCGACTGCCAAGTGCGGCTCAGACCACTGCTGAGGGACCGGAGCTTTGGCTGCCAAAACCAAAACCGAATTTTCTTCTGTTCCGATGAGGGTTTAAAATGGATGATGGTAGGATGAGAATGAGCATCTCCTGTTTCGTGATGTTGGTATAATAATATGCAGGCAATTGTGAAAATAAACGCTAATTACCTGTGAACTGAAAACAAAATGAAGCTTGACACTCTTATAATCTGTATTTTGGCATTTAGAAATCTGGCCGTAACTACACTACCGAGAAAGAATTACATAAATGTGTAAAATTAGTTCAAGACATCAGTGACTCTCCCTCACCTGGCTGACAGGTCGTTGAGTGCTAAGACTTGGCTGGGAAATAAAGCTCAGCTATTCCAAGTTTCAGGAGCTGAGGGCAATGCTTTAACAAAGTTGTAGGCGCTCTGAAATTATTTTAAAATCCCTTAATAGTTTAGGGAGGATTTTAAGACAGAGGGCAATGTATTTTAAAATACTGACCGTAGTGTCATTCTCCACAAGCAAGCAGGAATCCCGTATCTCCTGCAAGGCTGATGCTCTGTTCTGCAGCGCCTGCAGCTCCGCAGCACGTCTGCTCCTGGGCCCGATCCACAGGGGCTGTTTTAAGGCGTTTATTCACACAGCACCAGCGGGATGGCGGGTGTGTTGTTCTCTCCCATTGACGGAGGGGTAATACAGTGGTTAAATGGCTTCTCCAGGAACACACGTGGAGTCTACGGCAGCGCCAGTGAAATGAGGACATGCGGGAGGTGAGCATCCTTTTCCCGCGTTTGCTCTCTTCCCAACACACCGCCCCGCTAAGGAGGCTCTGTAGAAGCCACAACAATTATGTGGATTATTCACACACATGTCTTAATTCTGCCTCTGCAAAAGCTTGATGTTTTGAGAATAGGAAAATGGATCTATTAGGACCCAGAGAAACGGTATGTGGGGCCACTTCTTGCAAGGGGAAGGGGTCGGGGTTCGGCTATGCTCCTGCTGTGGCTTATGGCTGCTTGACCTTCTTATCCCACCAGCTGGGGAATTGCCTCAAATCAAAACTTCCCTGAAGCAGAACTTATTCCTCTTGGGCGAATACATCTAAACCAGGAAAACTCCTGGATAAACACAGTAAAAGTATCTCATGCAAATCCGATGTTAGCTGCTTTGCTGTTACATTATGTATGATTTGTTAGTGCTCGCAGTAAGAACAAATTGCACGTCGGGGGTGTTCTGCCATCCGTGAAATCACGTGCAGCTCAAGGACGTTTCCTGCTGTAGGATGGTATAGGGAACAGCCTTCAGTGAGCAAGAATGCATGGGAGAAGCCAAAAATCAGCATTCAGAGCCCACAGCTTTAACTTTGGTATTTTGTCTAAATTCCTAATGCTGTTGTGCATTCCTCACTCGTACAAAATCAGCACAAACATCTTATGAAGTACTTCTATCCGCAGACATCAAAGAGTACGAGTCCTTAATCTGGATGACAATAGAGGATTCAATTTCAACAGAAAAGAAGAATTGTTTTGAGCTTTATTTTTTTCAAAGCCCCATCCAAATTTGAAGAATCATCCCAAGTTGTATTAAATTGATCTGGATCTGAACTCTGATCTGAACCGGGCTGATCTGAAGATCCATTGAAATTTGTGGAGAAAATCCTATTGAGTTTGTTGGGCTTTGGCTCAGAGTGAAATGATTTCTAGCCCTTGTTTGAGAATACCCTGCAGACAAAAAGATTTCATTTTCAGTTCCTGGAGGTTAATTACGGAAATTCGTTATAGAGGATCAGCAATCCCAGTTGCTGGGGAGACAGTAAAACTATTTGGTATGAAATTCTAGCCTAGAGCTGGATAAAAATTTTCTGACAGAATGGTTTTCCATCAGAAATATTCATATGCTGAAGGTAAAATGTTTTGCAGAACTGCTTCAATTTCAGTGAAATTTTGTATTAGAAACTTTCTGGTATGAAGCGCTCTGGTTGCACCGTTCTGATTTAGCCGTTTTTTGATGAGACATTGCATTCCAAGATTTTCTTATAATATATATTTTTGGAAGTAGATAAGAAACGTGTAAACTTGAACATTTTGACTTTAGTCAAAGGAGGGATTTCATTTCACAGGGAATTTTTAAATCCTTTTTCATTAATCCCATTTTGGGGTGGAAAAAGCAAGTGAACTTGTGTAATCCCCAGTTCTCACCCAGCTCTGGCCGATCCCAGCGGGTGCTGGGGGCCAAAGGCAGAAGCTGGGAACAGCTTCCAGGGCAGAGTGAAGTGGATGAGGTCAGTACTGCATGTCCTTACCCATTCCTGTGAACGCTGCACTTCACAGGGATTCCCTGAAGGCAAAGCGGCTTTAAATTATCGCTGAAGAGCAGAAAGAACTCGGCAAATAATAAATGCTTTTTTTTTTTTGGCTGCAGTACCACCAAGGCAGTTTAATTGTCCCGAGGAAGTTAAAACTGTTTCTCCTCTCCTCGAACTGCTGCCGGCTGGAGCCAGGCTCCCCACCCCTTCATACCACACCAAGCCTCAAATATTCGGTGAACCAAAGCTTTCCTGGCTGCACAGACATACTTGTAATTCTTGCCCATGTGAATGAATAACAGCAGCGTCCGGGGCAGCAACACAGACCCTCGGAAACATAGCAAGCATTTTTTCGGTGCCATTTGAAACTCTTAACACGCTTCGGCGTTGATTTTTATTGTTATTTTCTGTCCCATAGGCATGCCCTTTCCCACCATAAAGTCGCGGGGCCGAGTTCTGTGCTGAATTTCTCCGCTTATTAGGCTTGTGAAGCTGGTGGCTATAGCCTTGCGGGCGAGCAGTGCCAGGCTGTGATTAATCTGGCTCCGATCTGCAGAAAAACCTCAGGAATTTCGGGGGGGGGAAGCAGTAGGGTTCGGCAGGATGGCCACGGGCACCCACGCGGCCAAACCACCCACCAGCTTGCCCTGAGCAGTGACAACCTGCAAGTGGTGGGGTTTGCATGCACAGAGCCCAGCGCTTCTGTAATGCAAATAGCAGAGAGAAGAAATCCTCTGCGAGAAGCAGCGAGCGGCGCGTTTTGCAGTGACTCATGGAGATTTGGGAGGTGCAAGGGCATCCATGGGAACCGGGCATCTAAATCTCTGGCCCAAAATAAGAATAGCGAATGTTCGACCTTATTAAATTTCCTCCTAGCCAATCACTGACAAAGCAAAAGCTGCTAGCGCAAATCCTTGCCCCGGAATTTCTAATTAACTAAAAGCCGTTCACTTTTGAGGCAGCTCCTGCATGGCCACGGCTGTCGGCACCGAGGGATTACTGCTTCAGGAGGAGCCGCTGTCCAGGGCTGCTTGAGTGAGGCTGCGGGCTGGAGCTGCAACGCAAAAATGAGATTTAAACCAAGCCGCCGGGTCAAACAGGACATTTCTGGGTCATGGTGACCCTGGCCTCAATTTTCACCCACGCTGCCTGCAGCCGGGAAGATGAAATGCAGAGTTTTGCTCCGTTTTTTTCCTTGCTTCGAGATGCTGTAGTGGTGCATGGAGGGATGCGACACGCCAAGCCCCAACGCCTGGGCTCGCTCTTCAGCTTTTCCAGGACCTGGAGCTCAGAAAGCACCAGCATAGGTGGATGGATGGATGGATGGATGGATGGATGGATGGATGGTGGTGGGCAGTGGGCAGCGGGCTGGGGCTCCCACAGGCTGCAAGAGCCTGTCCCACCTCGGCAGCTCCTAAACCAGATTAGGCTGAAAAAGTGTGAACATCCGAGGGTCGCGCACGCTTTCACTCCCTTCAGAGAGAGGCAAATGCGAGGCTAATTAGGCAAGTGTTGGTTGCAGCACGTTTCACACACTTTCCGCCCTGAGATTTCCATAGACAGGGAAAGTTAGTCTTTCTAATTAAATGACTCAGAAGAGACTAACTGGTCTTCTAACGCGTTTTGTATTTGGTTTTGTAGTTGGGTGTTTGCGAATTAATGATTTAAAATTTTAAATCTCTTCTTCCTACGCTGCTGTTTACTAAATAACATGAGTTTTATAGGAAGCTTACGGAAAGCAAGGGCTTCTGGGGCGGCTTCACTTTATTTGCAGCTTGGGTTGGAAGAAGGGTTTATTTGCAGAAGGGTTGGAGGGAACTTGCAAGACGTTGCTGCTCCATCCCTTCACCTCCAAACCCCACAAAGCAGCGTGTGGGCTCCATGATGGCAAGACAAGGAGTCCGGGGCTTTCCAAGCCTCTGGAAAGTGCCGCTGGGTTTGCCTGCATTGCTCTGGGCTCCGTGCGGTGGAGCGGAGGGAATCGCTGGGAGAGCGGGGCTTGGTGCAGGGCTCGGGCACTGCTGCAAGATTCCCCTTTGCTTCTCCAGGCGCAGGAGCAGAGTGGCAGCAGTAGCGGGAGGCAGCGGAAATCACTCCAAAACTCTCCCTGCCTATATTGGATGCATTAAAAATTAATTACTTAGATTAGTTATATCATATTGAAGGCAAGACTGAGCAATAAGAACCAAATCCTGTCCTTAGATAAAACCATTACATCAGCCTGTGTGGAGCGGTCTGGGAGCCTTTAGGAGCCTAGAGCTGTGCTTTCCCTTTTGCATAAGCCCGTGCTCAGCACATCCAGGTGAGCGGCTGCACATGCTCGGCTGGGTATTAAAGCACAGGTTGGATTTCAGCTGGAACATGTATTTGCAAAGTCAAAGGAAAGCCTCATTTTTTCACCATAAAAGGTAAGGAGCAAAATTCCAGAGCTGAATTTACATGTCCTGCTGCTCCTCAACGTGGGAAAAGAATGCTGCGTCCTCCCACGTATCTGCTTCCCATCCCAGGTCTTCCTCCCTCCCTCCGACTTGTCTGTGCAAGTCAAACCTTTTCTGCCGTGAGCCAACAATTAATTATAAGTATATAATAACCTCTCACAAAGAAAGATGCATACAGAAGCCGGGTCTGGTTCCCTTGATGCTCACACAGTTTTTCTCCCGCTGTATTTTCCGAATTAATTGGAGCGGCCCATAGTTTTCACAGGTCTGGGGGGGCACATCTGCCACAGAAATCTCTTCTGACCTCCTGCCTAATAAATAATGATGGGGACAGAGGATTATCCAGCAGCCAAGCTTGTTCATGCCATGGCGTGGGGGTTTGAGGGGATATTCCTGGTGGGAATGGAATGCCTGTGCGGGGTCAGCATCCTTGCAAAGGTGCTCGGGGCCAGAGTCACAGTACTGCTCCGCAATTTCATCCCTGTGCAAATCAGCAGGGGACGGACGGTAAATCTCCTCCAAAAAGAAGGGAATTTGGAATGGAGCTTTGGAAGTATGTTACATGGGGAATAAAAAGGATGGTCTTGCAACAGTTTTCTCCTACTGAAATGAGCATGACAGAGAGGGCGATGTGCTGACAATAATTAAAAGCTAATTTTAGACACTACAATGGGTAAATTCTAAGGTTTCTGGAATCTTCTGGACCAAGTACAAAAGAGATTTACTCTGTTCCTGGTTCTCCTGCCAGTTCTCCAGCAGGACCTGGGGCAAGCCAGTTCACGTCTCCGTGCCTCTTTCCTTATCTGAGGCCAACCTAACTCCCAGACTCGCAAGGGCACCGGGAGGGCGAACCCATTGCCACCACCTCCGAAAGAGCTCTGATGCCGCCTGGGAGCCTGGGGTTTGGCTGGCAAATGTGGTGGGTGCCTCTGTGGCCTCCCTGCCAGGTCCTGGGGTGCTGCCGGCAGGACCCCGCGCTGCCCAGGGCTGCTTCCCCCAGCCCCGCTGCCCTCTTGCTGCCTGGCGGGTTCAACCCAACCGTGTTGGTTTGAAATGTCAGAAGCACCTCAAGGAACCATGCTTCAACCCCAAAAAGCTTAAAGGCGATGATCTAACGGCCTTCAGCCCAAGGGGCTGGGTCCTGATGAGCCAGAGACATGAACAAAAGCAGGCGGCTTTTTGCCCTTAGGTGGAGGCTGCGGCCAGGCAGGTTGTGTTGAAAGGAAGATGGGGCTTTGTCAAGCGACGCTGGGTTTAATCATTAGCCAATAACAAGAGAAGAATACTTACAAGGTCCTTAGCCGGACGGTGCATAGGAGCGTGCAAAGCCACACCAAGTCCAACAGGAGTGGTGACCACCCCCGGGATCCTGACGCACCAAGGAGCCCATCCAGGCGGTGGTTCACTGTTTGTCCCCGAGACAAGGAGACACGAAACCCAAGTGAGCTGGCCCCCGGCACCGGGGAGCAGATCTTTTTAGCAGGGAGCACCCGGGGAGCAAAGCCTGGGCCAGAGGGCCGTGGTGCAAACCCACGGTGCTCCAGGAAAACCGGGTGCAGGCTCAGCTGCTTTTATAGAAAGGATGGCAGCTCGGAAAGGGCAAGATTTGCACTGGCCAGAAGGTCGAGCTAACGTACTGGTGAGCACAGCCGGTCCCCTGGGCTTGGGTGAGGAGGGAGATGGCATTTGTCACACTGGCATCCTTTCCCCAGTGCCAGTTTAACCACACCTGGAGCTTGCGGTTGCAGCAGACAAGCTGGCTCACGTCCCTGGCAGTGTGAAAGCCGCAGTGAATCAAGCCCAGAGAATTCCCTGTTTCCTCGACGGAGGATTTATTGGTTGTGTTAATTTTGGGGACACCAACACCCGGCTGCCATGGAGGGCGAGGAACTGCATCTTATGGGGGTGACAGCTCCCAGACCGACACCGGGGATGTCCCCCCGCGGTGGCAGTGCCACCAGCACGGCTGGGTCGGGAGCATGGTCTGTCCAAGGGCAACCCCAGGTTATTCCCTCCCGTGCCAGAGCTTTTGAGCAATGCGGCGCCAGCTCCTGATGAAGAAGCCTTTTGGCATTGAGTAACACTGTAATTATGGGAAAACCAGGGGGGATTTTTCTCGTGTTAAATCCCACCCGTGCCTAGGTCCGAGCGGATGTGAGGGGGCTGCACAGGGCGATAACGGCCGTCAGGAGACGGTGGGGCTGCCCCCGCGCTGTAGTTGAGTGCATTTGTTCTCGGCAGGACCATAGGTGGAGAAATCGGCTTTGCTTATTGTGAAACCCTGTTCAAAGTGTTTGCAGAGGCGCGGGGTTGCTTCATTGCTGGGGTTAAGGCCAAGCGCCCTCTCTGCCCTGGCAGCGTGGGGCCGGCCGGGCCGATGGGAGCCCTCCAGTACTGCCCGTCCCTTCCCAGGACAGAGCATGCATCTCCCGTGCCGTCTCTGGGAGCCGCTGATGGAGCCGGGTTAATCTGTTGGCTCCTCTGGATCCCTTCGTAGGAGAAGCTCGGTCGCTGGTTTTAGCGATGCCCCTGCAGTGCCAAAAATGGAGGAGCATCTCCTGGGGACCACTGTACTCTGGAGACCATTCAGCCTAAAGGGACTCATGCTCCCTGACTCCTTAATCTTACTCAGCTTTGCAAAATTATCTTGAATTTTCAAGAGGGGATGAGAGGGGTGATTAATAGGGATGCGGAAACAAAGTCGAGCAACTCCCAACGTCTCAAACTCTGGTGGGTATAAGCCAGCCCAAGCATTTCATGGGGAAGACAGAAATCCCCAGGATTCCAGAAAGGAACACCAAGAACCTGGGGCACACGGCATCCCCCCGTGCTGCTCGCAGGGCGTGCAAGCCCAAGGGCTCGGGGACAAGCCATGGACAAGAGGGGTTTGATTTTGCTAGGAAAGCCCAAGCCTTTGGTCACGACCGAGATGCCGCAATGAGCTGCGGGGAGAGGGACGTTCCCCCTGCGCCGGCGGGACGCCAGCCCTCGCGTATGAAGCAGGGCTTCTATTTATTTAAGAGACTCTCCCCCAAGTGCAACATAAGCAAGGAAAGTGGCCTGGGCTAAGAGCCAGGGGGCTGGGGGGGGGATCCCTATGGCTTCCCCTCCTTCCTCTCCGGCAGGTGGGAATCCCCCTCCCAGCCCTCAAGCCCTTGGGCTGTGATGCAGCTGGTGACATCAGCCGCGCTGGGATGTGATCGCACGTTCCCAGCAGCGCTCCCGTGGGCACCCTGTTAGCTTTGCGCTGAGTCACACTTCAGCAAACAAGAAAGATAAGAAAATAAATGGCAGCGGTCCAACCAGCCCAGATGCTGGTTTATTTTGAACTACAGAAATGATTTATGCGCTACAGGAGGGATACCAGCATCTTCTCCTCCCAAAAGTCCCTTCTTAAAGTCCCCTATTTCTCCCTCTTTCTCACCGTTTTCCTGCGGCAATCCCCTACCATGTGAAGTACCTTCACTATACGTACCCTAAAAACAAGGAAGGGCCAAAGCAAATATTTTGGTGAGAACTGAACAGAGCCAAAGCTCCAGAGGGATGCGAAGAGGTTTAGTTTTATCAGAAAAGCAAACATCATCTTCACAAGCAAAATGCTATTTTCCCTCTTGAAACTGCATTATGAAAATGAGGCCAATGCAGTTTTCATTTGCAACACTAATTCGATGAACTCCAGTGGGTTAATGATATTGCCGTATTTAATTAAAGCAGTCGTTAGTCTAGCTGAGTCTCTCTTCCCTAACAAGGGCCTGGTGCTTCGCAAGCGCTGCCAACCTCTGGCCCCAGAGCCCAGCCTCTGGCCAGAAGTGTGGGACAGGATGGTTTTATGGGCTGTACCACCCCGTCCCCTTCTTTTGGTATCCACGGCTGATCTCTGAGTGCCGCCAAACCCTGACGGGCGCTGGGGCTGTTGAAGCTGGGGTTTCTTAGCCCCTGAGAACTGAGAGAGCCAACGACCGCAGCCAAGATGTAGGTGCACAGCCCCAAATCCCTATTTCAGCCCCGTCCTTTGCCAGGTCAGTGTTTGTGCCAGCCTGAGTCCAAAGCAGGGACCTGATTACCCACAGTGTTTTCTCAGGCACGCGGTGCTGTCGAGCTCGGGTTGGGAAACCGGAGGTGAAGGTTTTGCATTCGGTGCTCGTGATGCTGGCGAGACATCGCCAGCACGTGCCTGCAATTTCTGCTCAGCTCTTCCCAAAACTTACTGACGCCAAAGAGGAGCCTGAGAGCTTTGGAAATCAGATCGAATGATAAAAGCCCTGGCAAGCCCTGAGCAGCCGTTCCAGCTGTAGTCCTGATTTCTCTCCAGCCTTAAAATGAGCCAAATATAGTGCTGGTTGTTGCTTTTCCTGGTAAGCGTTTCCTGCAGAAAGATCCCGAGCGTGACATAGCTGCAAAGCGTGAGTCACTTCTTGGTCACCTGGCATGGCGTGTGTGTTCTCTGTCTCCATATTTACATTGCAAACCTCATTTCTGACCTGGCTGTCATCTAAGTGTCTTGTTGATATCTTTGTGCTAAATGATACCTTCCAGCCCGCGGGTGCCCTCTCAGCCATGCTTCTGCGCTGGGCAGGGAAGCAGTGGTGGGAATGCTGACTGATGGAAAGTCGGAAGAGACCAGAAAATGTGCCTCTCTCAAACCTGCAAACGATGGCTCTGGCTTTCTTCTACGTCCTGAAAACCCTAGGCTTGCTGTGCAGGCTCACCCTGGCCCCTGCGTGGGTTTATGGGCAGGAATATTGCGCCATCCCCAGCTCTTGCAAACAGGGAGGATGCTCCAGCTCAGGGTGATTAGTTTTCCACTCCGAAGCTACATCCCTGCTTGCAGATCAAAGTCTTTACCAAAAGGTTGCTTCTTTGCTTGGAAAATGCACGTGCTCTCTTTTCTCATTTGAGTTCTCTGTGTTAATTAAAGTAGGAAAATAATAATAATGTGCTACAAATCAGTATGATATCCACCCAGGTTCGCCATCTCGTGTCATGCTAGATGCTGCGATGCTAATCCGCCAGTGGGATGCCTGCCAGGAAGCCTTGGGGGTGAGTAACCTTCCCGGGTAACCCGGACACAGGCACCTTTCCTCAGGGACATTCTGCAAGAGCAGTGCTTTAATTCTCATCCCTAAGTTTTCTTTTCCTGCCATTAAGCTAATAACCACATTGTTATGTTAAGTGCATCTTCATTTTTGTAGGCACAGTACACAAAGCATTTAACTTGGTGGAAGATAATAACAACGTATTTTAGTCAGGGGTGAACCCTTGTCTGTCTGACGGAACACCACGTCAGATCAGGACAGGTGACATAGAAAAGGGATGAGTTGTTCAAGTACATGCAAGCTTTTTTAGGAATAAAAGCATTTTTGAAAGGGTTCAACCCAGACAACTTCGTAGCTGCTATTATGTCTTTGATAATTTAGATTTATGCACACACCCTCAGTATAAATGTGCCTTCATTTGGCTCAGCAGTCCCGGACACAGGGCACCAGAGGATGACACCCATCTGTGGTGGCATCCCGGCTGCCAGCAACGGGGCAACACGGCTCGGTGGATCCCACCTGATTGTCCCACTGCACCCTCCAGGGATTTTCCCTTCCAGCCCCTCCAAGTGCATGCAGAAGAAGAGTTTCCCTTGTCACAGCCCAAGTCTGCAATATACATTCATGCATTTAAAGCATATACAGTCTTGTAATTAAATTCCGGAATATTTTAAGCGCTTCTTGTAGTGACTTGAAGGTCTCGTAATTCAGCGCAGCATATGTTGCTTTTATAGTAAGCTCGTTTTCTGACAGCTGCCTGCGTGGGTTTCCCGTATTATCTCCATCCTCCCGTCAATGAGCCGCACAGCAGGCACCAGAGGGAGGGGGGGAGCAGCAGGGACAGGTATCATTCACGGACCAGAGAAAAGCATGTTCCCTTCTCTGCCCAGGCACCAAATCCTGATGTTTTACCAGCGGCAATGCTAAGGTGAGACTCGGAAAGATGTGAAGACTACATAGCGCTGCATCAAGCAGTTTAATCAGAAAATGGATGGGGGCTGGCATGAATTATGCCGTCTCACAGGCTAGCGTAGGCTCCTTTGCCATGGTTACATGAGCCAGGAAGGGAAAATGAAAGGTGATGGATACTCAAGTGCCATTTCTTCTCTTTTAAGCCCAGATGGTTAACGAACCCAGTTTCCAAAGCCATGGCAGGAATGCTAATGGGCAGGCAGCGCTCATGACCGTGCGAGTACCTGACCGGAGCCGGTACACACCCCTCAGCTTCTTCCTTTTTTTCCCTGGAAGAATCTCATCCTTGCCTACCATCTGGTAAACATCGCTACTTCTTCCTGTTCGTTAGTGAGTCTGCAAAGCTAACAGCTTCATCTGGGCTCCTCCTCAGGGTTTATGCTCGGAAGAGAGCTCTCCTGGGAGCACCTGCGAGGGCAGGGATGCTCCTCTGGGACTGGGGACAGAATCACAGAATCACAGAATCGTATAGGTTGGAAAAGACCTTTGAGATCATCGAGTCCAACCGTAAACCTAACACTACCAAGCCCACCACTACACCATGTCCCCAAGCACCTCATCCAAACGGCTTTTAGATACCTCCAGGGATGGGGACTCAACCCCTTCCCTGGGCAGCCTGTTCCAATGCTGGACAACCCTTTCAGTGAAGTAGAATTTCCTAATATCCAGTCTAAACCTCCCCTGGCGCAACTTGAGGCCATTTCCTCTGGTCCTATCCCTTGTTACCTGGGAGAAGAGACCGACCCCACCTCTCTACAGCCTCCTGTCAGGCAGTTGTAGAGAGCGATGAGGTCTCCCCTCAGCCTCCTTTTCTCCAGGGTGCCATGGAAGCGCATCGCTCAAGCCCATCGTTGCCAGTGGTGGTTGCCAGAGCACAGCAGCAAGGGGCAGAGCTGCGGGTCCTTACTGCAATTCCCAACCCATCCGTCATCAAGGTGTGATAGCGTGTGAGGGTGTTTGGCAGGGCTACAATTCAGAATAATCCTCCTGAAGAAATACAAAGCTTTTTCTTAATAATAAATAACAAAAATAAATGACCTACCCAGGAACACGGCGGATTGTGTGGCTATTTGGGTACCGGAGGGCGATGCCCTCTTGCATCCGACCATCCTCCCACAGCCCAGGGAACAGCCTCTCCCACAAGGACACGGAGAAACTCCCTGATCTTAGCGCACACTTTAAATTATTGTGAAAGTGCCCAGAGCCATGGGTGAGTGCTTTAAATATAACTCAAAATAACATGTAAAAATAAGCGACACTCCCTGGTGTCATCCCAAAGAGCTACACCAGGACCTGGGAACCTGCCTGGAGTCAGCCCGAGCATTCGTCACGCTCCCAGTTAAGCATCCTTCAGACTTCAGGGGTTTAATGACCATGGGGGAGACCCCGAATCTTTTGCGAAGGCCGTGCTGCTCTCGCCCTCGTAGTTGGGAAAAAATCCTTGTGTTCTCATTTCTCCTCGGCGGCAGCTGGCTCAGCCCCGCGGTATTCAGGGCTGTCGGTCGTGGTGTCTTGTTTCAGACGTTGTAATGTGATGGGCAGCGCAGCCCCGAGCTGCAGCCGACTGTTTCCCAACGCGCTCGGTGTGAAATTTTCCCATAGTTTGTCAGGAAACTCTTCCTAGCCACTTTTTCTTGGAACGGACCATTAACGCGGAACGGAAATCTGCAGGCTCCGAGCCAGGTTTCGTAACGCCTCCAGAAGCAACGCAGGGACAGTAGTATTGCATTTAAAAATCAAAAGTCGAACAAGAATGATAACCTTTGCGCTCCCCCGTTGTATAAACATCGCCTTTCTTTTGTTCTGCACGCAACAAAAATGCTACGAAGAAACCACGTGGACGCAAATAACTTCTTTCACTAAATATCTACCACATGGGATTACTGGCTGCATGGAAATTACTGCTCTGGAGGGCTGGGGAAATCTCTGGAAACATGAAATGCTGGACATGCTGTAGCCCTCCCTATGTACTTCTCCGGCTCCGGGCTCCCACGCGTCTAGGCTTTCCCCAGGAGCACATCCATCTGCTAAGAAGCAGGAAGGAGGAAAAAAAGGGCAAAAATTTTAGCACATTTGGGGAAATAATGTGGAAAAAAACTTTTAGCTGTCAGAGTTACAGTGCTAAAAAAGTTTTAGTGCTGTATTCGTGCTCTGGTGTAAATCCACAGAGGAGAGCCGTGGTAGGAGGAAGACCTGGGGCTCTCAGGAGCGGCAGGACTTGCTGCCCGTGCCCAAGGCACGAAGATCTGCGAGGAAGAAATGCCAACGTGCATGGTGTGAGGATAACATGGTGTGTCGACAACTCACCCATGGCTTCCAGAAGCTGCTTTTTGTTGTTTGCCTCTGCGGCCCTCGCCTTTATATCCAAATTCAGTGGTGGCCAAAACAATAGTTGGGGGTTTTTTCCTGGTCAGGAACCACTCCTGCATGCTGCCATTTAAAAATACGTGTCTTGTTACCCTGAGGAGTTCTTGTTCTGTGTGTGTGTGTCTGAGGAAGAGAAAAGCTGTGGGGAGTGGGGAAGGCTGGGGATATATTTAGACACGCATGTGTTTGTCTGCAGATACGTGTCCCAGAAGAATTTTCGGTTTGTACCCGCCTCGGCATGTTGCCTAGGGACTGAATCAGCCCTTGTTTGGGTGAGATGCAGAGGAAGAAGATATGAATGTTACCAGCCCAAGTAATAGATTTATAAGCGGAATAAGCCAAGCAAAAAAATATTCCAGTCTGGCCTGAAAATCCTTGAAACCAGAGCTCAGGCTGGGGGGATGAAGCGCAGTCGTTGGGTCAGCATCGGCCAGGGCTGGGCTGCGGGAGGGTGATGGTCCCTCCTGGCTCCCACGGGCTGGTCCTGGCAGCACGCTGTGCCTGCACGGAGCAGCGGCCGAGGACGAGCCTTTGCAAGGGCAAAGCATCTGTAAGGCACGCTACACATACGTATTTACGTATATCCATACAGCTTCCATCAATATGAGCATTTTCTTCATCCACTTCATGAAATACCCTGCTATCATGTGTGTTAGGCTAGGTTTACGGTTGGACTTGATGATCTTAAAGGTCTTTTCCAACCTGTGTGATTCTGTGACCATATTTCTTTTGCTGCCCTATCATTTAGGAGTATAATATCAGAGGAGCCTGTGCTCAGTGCTGGCTGGCGTTCAGGTTTGCCTGCCCTCCTGCCCGCTTGGGAGCCATATACGTGCCCTCCTGCCTGCTGGGGATCTGTATGCCTGCCCTCCTGCCTGCTGGGGATCTGTATGCCTGCTCTCCTGCCTGCTGGGGATCTGTATGCTGCCCTCCTGCCTGCTGGGGATCTGTATGCCTGCTCTCCTGCCTGCTGGGGATCTGTATGCTGCCCTCCTGCCTGCTGGGGATCTGTATGCCTGCCCTCCTGCCTGCTGGGGATCTGTATGCTGCCCTCCTGCCTGCTGGGGATCTGTATGCTGCTCTCCTGCCTGCTGGGGATCTGTATGCCTGCCCTCCTGCCTGCTGGGGATCTGTATGCTGCCCTCCTGCCTGCTGGGGATCTGTATGCCTGCCCTCCTGCCTGCTGGGGATCTGTATGCCTGCTCTCCTGCCTGCTGGGGATCTGTATGCTGCCCTCCTGCCTGCTGGGCAGCCAGCGCTGCAATGACCCAGCTCCTGCATCCCCAAAGCCACCGCAGCTCCTCGGTACCCAGCGATCCTCGGTACCCAGCGCTCATCACCATCGCTGCCCCGGGCAGCAGAAGTGCGCTGCTTCCTGACTAAGACATTTCGGTGGGGTAGCAAATGCTTTGGCTGTTTTATTTCCTACCTGCTTGCTTCTCCCAGGGAGTGCCTTGCAGAACTGGCTGAGTTTGACCTGTATTGCTCCACGGGCCATTGGCTGACTTTTGTCGGTCTTTGAGCTGAGGCTTGTTTTAAACTGCATCTAATGTGCGTGAAACGTGTATTTGAGTGCTCTGCCCTGAGTCCCTTCTTTAAATAACAAGCTGCTGAAACAAGAGACGGAGAAGGAAAATGCGTTTCCAATTCTCTGCCGTTCCCTTTCACTGCAGCCCATTGTGTATTTTGTATCCACCGCCAAATTATTCATGCGTTAGGTATCTTCACCACATCAGCTTTATGATGAACTCATAAAACATAAATATTCTGCACTCCAGAGGGATTTTTATTGTGTGGTTTCAGGGTACTTAGCAAGCACTTAATCTGGCCCAAGCTGTGGCTTTCTCGGCAGAGCGGAGCTCCCCGGGAAGGGGGGGACACGGGGGACGAGGACCGGCAGAGCCCATGCAAGGGGTGGCATCGCCCGTTGTGGGGTCCCTGTCCTGCAGCATTGCCATCGGAGCGGCCCCTGCCCTGCGGCAGCTGGGTCAATAAACCCATAGGTTTGCCTTTTTATTAATGTACTTAACGCCTCTTTTTTGTAGGTAGTTTTAATAGCCACAAAGTTTAATGAGGAGCTGTTAAAGAGTAATTGCAGGACATTCAGAGGGCATCTCTGGCTTGGGCTGGGCAGCGAGTGCCGAAGGAGCTGTGAGATGGCCCTGGCCAGGACAGCAGCACATGGGGCGAGGGAAAATGCCTGGGAAGAAAATATGGGCAGAAAATGAGAACTGGTGATTTAAGGCAGGGCGTATTCATTAAACGCAATGGAGGAAATGCTGACAAAGCTTTTTTTCATTGGAAACTAAGTTAAATGAGATGTAAGTATTTTACAAAAAATACATATATATACATACATTTGTTGTTTGGATGTAAAATACTCCAAGAATTGCGAGGGCAGGGAAGGCAGGACGGGGTGGGTCAGGCACTCCTGGGGGGCTCAAGCTCCCTTGGGATGGGGAGGGAGGGTTGGTGGGGATAACGGAGGCAGGGACCACGCTTCGGGCTCATTCAGGCTGCAGCAGACCAAGCCACAGGCTTCATGAATGCTCCGTGCAGGTGGGGATATGGGGTGGTGGTTTTACTCCAGCACTAGGGAGCAGAGCCAGCCTCCTGCCGCGGCAGCAGAAGACACGCTTGAAGCCTCCTATTGCCGGTAAAGGCTTCTGTCAATGACAAAGTGCAAAAGCATTTCAACAATGTTCTTCAAACCACCTCAAAATGTTTTTCTGAGTCTTGTCAGGCTGGAACAAAGCTGGCCAGGCTGCCATAAATGCCTCTGAGGTGGGAAGCTGCCCTTGTGCTGGGTACGCTGCCGAGCAAACCTGCTTCCTTTGCTGTCCCAGCAAATTCCTACTCTGAAAATAAAGGTGATGTTCCTATATTAAATTGAGAGGCATCATCCTGCTCCCCTGACGCTAAGTGGAATGTAGCATTTTATTACAATTTTATTTTAGATTTAGTAATTTCCGTGGCCACTTAGCCTCCCCGCAGCAGGCCACCCACCGGGTCCCCATGGATGCAAAGACCTTTTGTCATTTATCATGTGTGTCTTCAGAACCCAGGGTGCGGGACACAATCTGCTGTTTCTGGGCACAGTCTACTGAAGCCTCCGACATGTTCCTTGTGCTGGGCGCGTGTACTGGGTACACCTAGGCACATACTATGGAGCTACAGAAAACCATTTCTCCTCTTGCTTCCACAGCATCGTCCTCCCAGAGCTGCCACCGCACTGGTCACGGGGAGGAAGAACTAAGGATGCTTTCAGGGATTGCTTCAAAACCTGGTTGGCTCCGTCCTGGTCTCCCTCCCAACCACAGCAGCAGCAAAGCTCCTGGGTTTGGAGCCCCACGAGCCCCGAATCACTCCCAGGATGGGGTGCGGGGTCCCCTGGTGCTGCCGCTGCAGGTGTGATGCTTGGGGCCATGCATGGTCCTACCAGCACTGCCTGTGCCATCCTGTTTGGCTTGCCCCAAATTGGCCCAAATTCATACCGACACGAACACCACCGAGATGCGGAGTTCAGGAAGGGAGACAGCTGCGGGGTGGCACTGATGAAGGTAAGTGTCGGCATTGTTCACTGCATCAGAGGTTTTTTGCTTATAGATAAAAAATCCAGCTTCCTTCCGACTTTTGTACATCTCCACTTCTGTGAACCTGAATTCTACTTTTTAAAATAACTGTTACACATTTACAGTGTCCTAAAATATACACCTAACCTACTTTCATCAAGTTCTCTACCAAAGATGTCAACTTGCAGCCTAAGGAGTGGGGTCTGTGTAGCAGGACATCGCTGGGGGTTGATCTGCTCCTGGAGCAACCTGCTGAGAAGCAGCAGGGCTGCAGAAGGTGAAACAACGATTATTTTTTTTTCCTAAGGATCAAAGCAGTAATCGGAGCTTGTCATGAAATTCAGCATTTGGTTTTGGTTTTGGGACACACACAAAGGCATTCGGGGACTTGTCCAAACCACAGAAGTATGCAAACTCTGCTTGTTAATCCCCCGGGAATGGCCTGCCATGACATTTCTGGGCTTTCTGCCTCCCGTCCAGCAGCGATCACTGGCAGTATCCCATCGCTGGTACTGCCGCCTGTCCGGGCTCCGGAAAGGGTGACAACGAAAAACAAACTGAAAGAAGAAAAAAATATAATTCATAATCTTCAAAGCAAGGTGCTAAGCGTTGGAGAACGTGTTGAATGTCTCTTTAGAAATACGCAGCGGCTCTTGTGGGATTTTTTGTTTCCTCCATCCTGCTCTAATGCTGGAGGTCTCCTCCAAATGCCAGCCAAAGCGGTCATCCCGGGACCCGACTTTCAGAGCCCCTCTGTGTCACACAGCTGGTGGGAGGCAGATGTCCTCCTAAAAGCTATCTCGCTCCCCAAAATGGAGGTGCGACGTGCCCCAAGTCCAGCTGCAGCGGGTTGCGGCGTGGGGAGGCGAGCGTGACGGAGTTTAATGGTCCTGCATGAGGTTTCAGTGCCAGGTACGTGGCCTGGGACATCTGCCTGCCGTCACCTCCCTGGACATCTCTCAAGGCTACAGGAAGCTGGTGCGGCTCCTGGTGAATCTGATACGTCCCGCGCAGAGCCTCGGTGCTCTGTCCCCATGCCCCGACCAGCAGCACCACCCCGGGGTTCGGTTACGAAGTGGAGCCATGGGCGTGAGGTTGCAATGAGTACATCTCATTTTTACTTCCTGCATTTGAACTTGGATTTCCAGAGGTGAAAACACTCATTTCTGAGTATTTTAAGGCCCTGTTGAAGAGGTTTATGAAACATTTTCACCCAGGCTGCGGAGAAGAAATGCAGCACTGTGAAGAGGAACAAAGAAGTTCAATCTCCAAGGATTGATGAGCATATCCAGAACATGATGGGTTTATCCAGGTCACCTTTTTCATTCGCGCCCAGTAAGGAAATTAATGAAGTTCCCGGAGTTATTACCTCTAATTCATGACCTATTAATGGCAATAAAGCTTTAAGAAAGCACAAGAGATATTATGCTGAAGGGCAAAGGAAACACCGGTGCGTGGTTCTTAGTGGTTTATCTTAGTGATTTGGACTCCCATTTGGGAGAGAGGAATTACGGGGTTTGATCCCTGCTCCAAGGACTGCTCTGCATTTTATTGGGGAATAGCATATGTAACACCGACACTTAAGAAAAATGGTGATTGGGTAATTAAAGGCTGACTAATCTAACTTTATTTAAAAAAATGGATGAAGGAAGGAACCGTTACTGTTACAGAGGTAAATGGAAAATTATATAAAACTGGAGCAAAGGTGAAACAAAGGTTAATTGAGCCTGACTTTGCTAAGATAATGGATCTCTTAGACAAAGGAAATGTGGGAGATGATTGCATCTAGCTGGACTTCAGTAAAAGCAGGTTGCGGTGGCACGGGGAGGAGGTGGGACAAGGAGAGGGTTTCAAAGGGAGGTAAGAAACTGGGCAAGGGCAGGTGACAACCGGAGGAGTGGAGCCACTTTCTTCAAGATCCACATGGAAAGCAACGTTGTTTGATATTTTCATTAATGACCATAACAAGGAAAAAAAGGGGGGTGTTGTTGCTGATGAAATCTGCTGATGGCACAAATTCAAGGGGAAACATCAATACCTAGAGGGACTTGAGGGCTGAAATAAAGGAGAGAAGAGGAAATTCAATAGTGTAAAATGCACTCGGGATCTCACAACAAAGACTTGAGCCCTATGATAAGAGTGCATCAGTTTAAAATGATTAAGGAGAAGAGTTCTGCCCGGTCATGGGGGATGAAGACCTCCCAGGAGATGCGCAAGGATCTCACTAGACCTCATCCGAGATGTTGTACACAACTCTGATCAGGCATGTTCAAAAAAAATGAGCTCTCTGGGTGCAAGATAGACTACAGGAACTTGATGCATTTAATCTACCAAAATCTCAGCAAAGTAAAGCATGGGAAGATCTGACTGCTCTCTGTGAAGACATTTAAGGTATTAGGCAGAGGCAAGAAGTTTTTCAAGTCATGGACAAGTGGTAGAACACAATGGGAACTGGAGGAACCCTTTCAGATCTGAAATAAAACCATTAGAGCTGTGAGGTTTCAAAGACTGAGACAATGTTTTGGTGGCCAGTTGTGAAAGCTAAGAAGCCAGCTCCACTCAAGACAGTGGATGAGTACTTTCTTAGCTGCAGAAGTATTTGATGTGGTGCCTGCAATAGCAGGGGACTACATGATAAACCTGAGGATCCATCAAGTCAGACCGGAAAAACCTGAGATCCTGCCACCCACCTTCGTAGTTGATCTGATCACTGTGTGTGATAACTAACACGCAGAAGGAGGGGGAGTGCACAGAAGGGCTTGATGTTGTCGAGGATTTTTCGTTCCCACGGTCAGCTGGATGGAGGTGAGATCACCACCAAGAAATTTGAATAATTGTCTTTCTGAGCCTCCTGTAGCAGGGCACAGCCTTCCTCCTCCTCCTGTACCAGCATCCTAAGGATTGAGTTTTAGATGCCATGGGTCTCAATAACGGCATGATTTTTGAGATCGAGAACAAATTGAAGAAGTTATTGGTGATAAAACTACTAGCGATCACTTGTTATTTTCCATGTTTTCCACAGCAGCAAATAGGATCAGAGGAACAGGATTTTGAAGTATTAATTACTTTGAGCAATCAAAGATTTCATTGCAACGTGAGGATAGTCTTCAGTGTAGACAAAATGCCAAGAGCCCAGTCCTGGGAGCGGGGAGGGGGTAGCAGAGAGGTGTGAGGCTTGGAGCCTGAGGCTTGGGAGATGCTGATGATCAAAAACTATAAACCAAACCTATCTCCTACCTCCACTCACTGGTTATTTGAAATCAGCTTAAATGCTTGAGTTAATAAGGTTGAGTCCTGCTGCTTTGGTCCATTCAATGTTTGTCTTGTCCCATTCAATGTGAAAATAGACCCGATCGATTTGCTAATAAAAAAGCCAGTGAGTGGTTGATGACAGTGCTTGAGGAGGCATACAGCTACCTTAGGATGGCAAGGGAAAGGCGGAAGGGTGTCCCGTTTAATTGCACGGCTCCTTGCCCCATGAAAAGCAGCGCGGTACGCATCACCGAGCCAAGGGGCGTCCCGCAGTCCAGCACCTCATTTTCCCTTTTCAGGGAGGAACAGAAACTCCTTATCTCTCCAAAAGTAAAATTACATGCTTAACAGTGGCCAGTACTTTGATCTTGGTAGAAGTTTAAAATCAATAGAAGCATTTTTAAAACTTCAGTGGAATGAGTGGTTTTCAATATATAAGCATTCAGTATTGGATTTAAATATCTAATATGGTGGTACTCAAAAATTGGGCTGCCAGGCTGGCTATGCACAGGAGCACATCTCTTCCCATATCCCCCCGAGGGACCACAAAGATGACACGCACAAATAGTGGTATATTTCTTGGGTCTTTAGATTCTCTTTATTTTCCCAGTAGTAGAAACAACGTGGATGTTTGTGGTTTCCTGCACCCTCTGGCAACGCTCGCTGGGGACGTTCAGTGCCCGCGGTGCGATGAAAATCACAGAATGACAGAATCGTATAGGTTGGAAAAGACCTTTAAGATCATCGAGTCCAACCGTAAACCTAACACTACCAAGCCCACCACTACACCATGTCCCCAAGCACCTCACCCAAACGGCTTTTAGATACCTCCAGGGATGGCGACTCAACCCCTTCCCTGGGCAGCCTGTTCCAGTGCTGGACAACCCTTTCAGTGAAGTAAAATTTCCTAATATCCAGTCTAAACCTCCCCTGGTGCAACTTGAGGCCATTTCCTCTCGTCCTATCCCTTGTTACCTGGGAGAAGAGACCGACCCCACCTCTCTACCCCCTCCTGTCAGGCAGTTGTAGAGAGCGATAAATGCTCGGATGCTGCTTTGCTTCTCCTGAGCAGATGCGGCCAAGCTCCCCAGGTACCTGTGGCCTCTTCCCTTTGCAAAATGCACTGTTGCTGCGTAACTTGGCACACCTCCCAAAAACGCTTTGCTGGGTGACAGCCGACCGGACCAGCAAAGCAGTATTTTCCCTCAGACACACCGTACATCAAAGCGCTCAATGGCCGGGGGCGTGTTTCACCACAACCCCCTTTCTCTCCCCGTGCGGGCTGGGGTGGAAAAATAAACACCAGCCGCTGTATTAAAATGCAAAGTCAAATGAAATCCTCTGCTTCTTTTAGCTTCATTAAGAGGGCCTTCCATTTGGCAAATTAAGATGAGCCAATCAAAACCGCATTTGCAAAACACACATTAACAAATCAGTAACTGTAAAAACAGCCATCAAAATAGCTTTTAATGTTTCCAAATTGACTGCAGTGAATGCAGATCATATGGTGCTCAATTGAGTTTAGGAATAAGCTATAATTTCTGCATATTTATATACCAACAGCTGAATTGCATCTTTCAATTTTTAAGCCTGTGGCTTGCAAGCCACAATAATCCCAGCTCTGGAAACTCTTTGATTCAGCCCAAAACAACGGTGGGCAAAGCATCGGGCGAGGAGGAATCTCAGCCGTGACTTTTTTCCCGATAAATTGAAATCGCTGTGGCGATGGAAGAGATCAGAGGGCAGAAAGCAGCGGGCAGCAGAGAAGGGTTCGTCAGCGGGCACAGGGGTGCTAGGTGCCAACTCTCCTGGCTCGGCTTGCCTCTCCCTCGCAGGGGCTCGTCCTCTGGAGACGGGCAAGCCGAGCAGTTTGGTCATGGCTAGGGAGTTGAAGGGATGACACGGCGAGACGGCGCTGGTTGCTGGCAGCCAGGGATCCGCCTTGGCTGGGGGACGAAAGAGTCCCGGGCCAAACCCTTGAATCTAAACACCCCAGCAGGCTCGGGAGACACAGCGGCAAGGCCAAGAGCTGCGATCCGCGCCCACCTCTGCTCCGGAGGATGCTCCCGCGCCAGCCCGTGCCCCTAAATCCTCCCAAAGGCTGTGGGAATGCAGAGCTGGGGGGGTCGGTTGGCATTTGGCGATGCGTTTGCTAAATGAGCAAAACAAATCTTTGCCCACTTGCCGTAGCCTGGAGCCGAGGCTGCTCCCGGCGAGAGGAGGGGGATGGAGAGGAGGGAAGCGCCGTGCCAGCGACGGGAAGAGACCTCATTTGTGCAGTGGGGATGTACCAGGGCTCTGCAGCCATCGTATGGTCCGAGCCCATGCTTAGATCAAAGATCATCTGAGCCCAGCCACACGCATACCTAAGGAGTGGATTCCTGCATATATTTTAAGACTAAAATAAATGCCTAAATAAAAAAACCACCTGGATGTAATGTTTCTCCACAGGAGAAACACACTGACTATTCCCCAAAGTGTTATTCTGCTTCCTTGTACAGTCTGACCTAGAATAATAACCGTATCGATGATTTTAAATTAAGATACGTACGCTGTCACGCTCGATTAGCAGAGTGCACAGAGTATCCTTTAATTTGGAATAAGATAATCCAAATAGAGGAATGCTAACAGACCTCCACGAGGAAAGGACTACCACAAAAGCAAAGAAATGGCCAAACTAGCACAGCAAGGCAGCAAGGCACGGCCTGGCAGAAGCCCAGGGCAAAATTATTTGGGGTGGCTGGGAGACGGACCACGAGGCTGCGGTCTTGGCCAGCAGCTTGTCCGTGATGGGCAGAGCTTGTCCGCACAGCTGCACAACTCCCGGTGGCTTCCTTCATTATAAACTCTCCCGGTTTTTGTTATAAATAATATATATTTAATAATATGGTGAAATTCTTAACCGTAACTCTTCGTAAAGGTTCTGTGCCTGTAGGTACCTGCACTGAGTGCAGCCCAATATAGCTATAAAACCTGCATTTCCCTGGGCTACAGAAGCCCTTTCTGCAACAGGAATGCATTTATATTTAAAATACAGACAACGGCAGCCGTGCCCGGCCGAGGTGCCGTACGCTCTCGGTTCCTCTGCTCAATGCAACTGCACTCAGCGAGGCAGAAGAAGTCGCGGGCTGGAGGAGGTTCAGCCCTTTGCAGGATATACCGGCAGGATCTGTTATTTCTGCTAATTTATTTCCAACCGGCTCTGCCCAAGAGGGATTTCTGCCTGCAGAAGGGCTGGGAACACAACCCAAAGCTTCTATCTGGCCACGGGATATCAGATTGCAGCAGATTTTTCTAGTTAGGGGGAAAAAGCCGACTCAGTAGCTCTGTGCCGGATGGCCGGGAAAGGGGAATTCCACCTCCAAAGGCTTCCTATCAAAACTTGGGGTTTTAAACTCTCCAGCCCCAAAAGGAAAATATAGTATTTTGATTAAACTTCTGTGTCATCCAAATGAAAAACTTGAGGCACTTTTCTTTGTATCTCATTCCCCAGCTGCTTATTTTCCTTAGCGAAAAAGAGCCCAAATGTCATCAAATTGCATTAAATATGTAAGGAAATGTTATCAATATTAATTTGGTGAGAAACCGTGATAAAAAGGAGATGATAACTGTGATTATGCGCCTTTTCCTCTCTCCTGTTTGCTGGATCAGGCCTCCAAGCAGAAGTCCCATTACTGAAGGACCTTCCTCAAAGACAAGCAAAACTTTTTGCTCGCGCACCGAGAAACGTGCTATTTCGGAAGTGTGTCTGTCTTTCCATATGTCAGTTAACACCCCTCCGTAGTTACCATAAGTTATCCCAGATGGAGGGAAAACTGGAATTCCCCGGGACCAGCGCGGCAGCGTTTGGGCAATGCATATGCCTGCACCGGCATTAGTGCAGGGGTACGGTTTTGCACCGGCTGAAACACGGCCTTCTGCATGCAAAATGCAAAATTAAAAATATAAGCCAGCAGAAAATGTTTCCATAAAGAGGAATTTCATGTGGCTGTTCCTTGGCTGGCGGCAGAGCTGGGGGTAACCGAATGTGGAAGGCTGCTGGGAGCTGGGGAGAAGCAACCGAGAGCAAAGCTAGTTCGGTTCGCCTGCTCTCAACAGGCAGCACATTTATTTATATTATTTATGAGTCGCAAGGTTGAACTGTGGAACAACATGTAGTGTCAGACACTAAAGGAAAACCCGAGGTACGAAGTCGTTTTGAAGGTATGACCTACACCATGCAAAAAGGACATTATCCTGTTTCCTTAGCGTAGGTAGCACAGCTTTCTTAAAAACTGCCTTGAATATTTTCTGTAATTTTAAAACAGCATCTTGAATTCAGTTTGGGCTTGTGGTTTTTGCTTTCATTGCTGAGAAAAAAATAGGAAATTTGTAGCTGGGGATTGCTGGGGTCAGCCAGCGCCGGCGTGGGGTTTGCAGAGGAGGAGAGGTGGCAGGTCGCTGGCTCCAGGCTGGGGATGCTGCAGGACTGCCTGGCACGTCGCTGGCTCCAGGCTGGGGATGGACTGCCTGGCACCTCCGGACATCCCATGAAACTGAGACAAAACCCTGCTCTCGGCAGCATTTCTAGGAATGTGGATTAAATCTGAGCTTGCAAAGGAAGCCTTTAATTCAGGCCAGCAGAGCTGCCCTGGCCACCACAGACCAGATCTCAGTCTGCTCTCTTCTATTCCCACCAACTCACCATCAAGTCATCAAGAGTTTGTATGTCTGTCCCCGGCTTTGGCAGCAGCGTGTCCCGTACTTGGAGCACTGCTAATTAACCCAGGGATTCATTTACCTCCAGTAAGATCAGTTTTTACAGCAGGCCTATTTCGGGAGCAATGAAAAGGTGTCCTCACTAATGTCATCTCTAACTGGCAGGGGAGAGACGCAGCAGTGGGGGGTGAAGGCTGAATCTGGAGCATTCGGCTGAATTCAGGAGATATTTTAAGCGTGCCCCCCCAACACCTCCTGTTTTGCAGAATTATCTGAATCTTTGCTGCAAAAATCCTATTTAGCGAACCGATCTACCATCACAGTGGAGCTACCCCACAGCTGAATCCCATCTGCTATGAAAATACTTATTTATTTTAAAAAAAGGATATTAATATTAATGTCCACATTCACGTGTGCTCTTGGATACAATCAACAATCCTGACCGTACTGTCACCCAAGAGATCTTTTGCAATTAGGAGGAATATGGCCAGGACAGCCTATTCCTGCCCCTGGGCATACATTGCCTGGGAGAGGGGCTCAGGTATTACACTTCATATTCTTGCAGAGCATCTCCCAGCTGACTGAGGAGCTCTCGAGATGATTTTTTGCCCCGTTCCAATTCATGAATAATGTAGTGACGGGCAGAGCGTCTGACGAGAGGTGACAAACGAGCGTCCTCAAACACGGCGCGAGCAGACAGGATCCCATCAGCTTTCCACCCGCACGCCCCACTCCTGATCACCCCTTCAACAGCTTGGGGCTGGCTGTTTGTCTGCGAAGGACGGGAAAACATAAACTCGGAGAAGCATCCTTGAATATAAAAATCAACATTATCTCCTTTCAGGAGCTTTTGCCAAGAAGCAATGGCATTGAAATTATTTTTCATTTCCCATTTTACCCCAGCCCGCGGTTCAGATTTCTCTCTATGAAACCAACAATGCATTTACCGAGGTTTGGGGCATTTCTCCCTGTTTTACGGCATCATAAAAGAAAACAGGCCTGCTCTTCAGCTGGTATTAATCAACGCAGCACTGCTCAATGACCCACTGCTGATTTACACCCGGGGAGAGCCTGGTCCGACACACTCCCCCGTTGCATCGCCTTTCCCACCCCTGCCCGCGTGGCCTGATCCGAGGAGACCAGAACGAGTGCGACCTGCTGGTGCCAGGACACCCGGCCCCTTTACACCTTGTACTCCTTTTTCTAAACTTTGCATTTCTGTTCACCGTCACACCCGTTGGGCTAGAGAGAGGACTTTGGGGCTGTCACTGTGCTATCTTGTTTGCTTTCCTTATTTTTAAGCTGCTTGTCCAGCTTATAGGTGCAAGATGGGTTGCACCGACCTCGGCGTTGCTCATCGACACCGGGGAGGGGCTGGAGCTTCCCGGCAGCAGGACACAGCACTGCTGCAAGGGGGGATGCTGGCATGAAAACCTCCCATGAGAGCAGCGGAAACCATCAAAGAAATCCTCCGGAGAGGATAATTTTCCAGAAGGACCATCCCACGCACATTCACGGCTGTGTGGAGCTGATGCAGTTGTTGGCACACAACCACACCTTGTCTCAGATGCATTTTTCCTGTCTGTTCATTGCCACATAAATATTGACACATACCAGGAGCCTGGCAGCAGATATGACCTAGAAATACACTTTTTTAAATTTTCCAAGCTCTAAGGACAGGAAAGTACATTTGCATTTTCCAAAGGGGAACTTGGGTTTTTTAAAATGCATCTGGTCACACCATTGTATCTGCTCTCCTAAAACGATCAAAACTCAGCAGGTTTCTATATGAGCGAATCCAGGTTTTCGTTAACGCCTAAAGAACGCACCTTTTCCATTCATTCAGCACGTTGCTGAAGTGCCTAAGGATGGCTTGTGTGGTGCCTTGCAGTAAACTCCCTTGTTTCCCTGCTCTAAAATTGTATGGCCCTCCTGCAATGGTCGCGGGTACAACATGGAGCTGTAGCTCCTGGGTGGGTGATGTGGCAGAGGGAGCCGTGTCCGGGCAGAGGGAACCTCCCGAAGCCCTCCTGCCTCCCGAAAGCTGGTGCCCATTCCATTACCCAGCTCCACATCTCACGGGCAAAAGCAGAATTAACACCAGAGTTGTGAGCAGGGAAAAAAATCCCCGGTGGGTTAGTTGTCTCTGAAGAGGAGTTGCTGCTGTAGGTGATGAGCAGCAAATCCGAAGCTCTCCTCTAGCAGGGGCAATGTGGCAGGCAGCTGTGCTCTCGTGACACTGCTGTAAGGTTTTATTGCTCCAAATTACACACCATTACTTATCTGCATTTAGAAATGCCTGCAGTTACTCTGGCAAGGCCTCTGCCAGATTTCATTGATGGTTTTGGGGAGGGGAAGAGCATCTGACAGGACTCGCTGTCTGACATCGCTCTGTGCCACAATTGTGGTTCACACCATCTGCATCCACTAATGCAGTAATGGGATGACTTCATTTTCCCCGTGACATTTCAGATTAAATTAGTCTTGCACTATGGGCCTGTGTACCTCAAAACCAGACCGATTTTTTCTTTATCCTAGGATGGCCTTACTTCTGCAAACCAGGGACAAATCAGCCAGTCCATTCAGATTTATGTTTTTTTTTAACCCAACTATACTCATTGCAGTTGTTGTCTGCTCCCTGCAGTCTGATGACCGGCACAGTTCAGCCCTGACCTGGGTGACAGATCTCCGATCCCAGCTAAGGGATGAAATGCCTGGATGTCACGCTTGCTTCCAGAGATGGCCCGTTTTCCACCTTTCCCACCGATAGCCACCCAAGAGGCAAAGCAAGGTGGGGTGCACCAGTGGTGTCCCCATGGGTGGTGGCTCTTGCCTGGACCTCGATGGCAGCAGCAGGGCCAGCAGCCCTAAGGAGAGAGGAGCTGCTCAAAATCATCTTGTATTCCTCAAACAGTGATGTCCCGTTCTTAGCAGGAAAAGTTTTCCACGACTATTCAAGGCAGGTGCCCCAGCACTGAGGGACTGATACGTTTGGGATGGAGGTCCCGGGAGCTGGCGTGGTTTGTGCACCGGTGTCACCCCCAGTGCTGCTCACGAGCCAGGGAGATGCACGGCCCAAGCTTAGCTGAGGATGGCTAAAACGTTTTTCCAAAGCTGGAGCGCCTTGACCCCTTTCTCCAAGTAAAGGGCATTGCAGCACGCAGCTGCTTTATTTAATTTCTCAGATGAGCGGGTCAATGTGGTGAGTTAAGGGGAAGATCTTCAGGCTGCTTTTAGATGCTTGACGATGTGAGCAACCAAGATCTGAAGGGAAAGCCAGAGCAGCCCAGCAAACAGCAGAGGATGAGCCTATTGAACATCTCAAGGAAAAAAGGGGAATGGTGGGCAGCCCCAGACCCCGCTGCTGAGTTCCCGATGAGTAAATCCAGTTGAAGGTGAGCTGGTGAGCACCAGCTTCTCCATCAGCAATGGGCGGGTGGCTCACTCCAGGGACCAGAGCTGCGGAGGGATGCAGGAACAGCTTTGGGGGAGATGCCCTACAGCCAGACAGAGAACTGCCTCTGCTCTTTAGTCCGAGGAGATGGATTAACTGACCGTGTCTAAGATACCTTAGCACTGGACCACATTCTAGGCACAGGTTTTTTTTAAATAGAAAGGACAACTTAAAAAGCCTTAGGGCCATCACTAGTCATGGTGAAATAAATGTTCTCATTTTCTTTCCTTCACTGTTACATGTGTTACGGATCTAGCACTACAGTAGGAGGTGTGCCTTTCAGGTACATTAGGCCAAAATGCCCGATTTTTGCTTGCGTTAAGACCTTTTCTTGCCATGGGGCTCTAAGTGGCCCATTTAAATTCACTTAAAGGGTATTTCGCACGCTTAGAGATTTGCAAAATGGCCATTTTTGAAATGAGAATCAAATCTGCAGCTCAAAGAATTTACAGACCCAACTGCACACCATTAAAATAATTGGTTCTAGACTTCAGTGGGTGAAAACTGGATATTTCTCTAATAAGAAAGATAATCCCAAATATCCAAGATGGGATCACTCGAGACAGACAGCTGTAGGTGGGCAGCGCGGGTACCGGCAGGGCTGGTGTGGTTGAATTCCTGGCTGAACCAGCCACCTGGGTGAATGTGTCCTTGCCTTCACCGAAGACACGCACCTTCAGATGAGAAGGAATTTGCCACGGTCCCTGCACAGCAAAGGCCACGGTCTCAGCTGGTAACTCCTGCCTCAAGCCCCATCCATCGTGGTGGATGTCACAGATATATTTTGGGAAAATATCCAGTCTTTGATTTGATGTTTCTTTTCCTGCTCTCTGGCTGATGTAATCCAGGGCAAACTGCACTAAATGAGATTCTGAGATGCAGGCTATTAGATTACAGGATATTATATTAAATTATTATTGAAATATTATTGCATTATTGACATAGGAGCTGAAAGGTGTAATGAAGGCATCAAACAAATGTAGGCTGGCCAGAGAGGGGCCTGACTGTGCCCGAAGCTAGGCAACTGCACTAATTAAAACCATTACAATGTGGAGTAATCAGCGTTCGGTACGGATTGATTTTGTTCACCACGCATCAGTTGCAAGATCTGGTGGGAACAGCCCTCGTGCTTCAGCCCAGGCATGGCTCTCATCAGCCACCCTGGCGAGCTACCTGGTAAGCAGATGAATTCGAATAACGATGCGCTATAACTGCATTTCCATTAGAAAGCTAATTTACTATCTGCAAATAGCCAGGATAATTACTGTAGTAAATGACAGTGGTAAATATTTAGAGGGAGCAGGGGCACCCTTTGAGGCATTTGAGCTGCCCACCACCTCTTGTGCCACTGCGTGGGCGTGTATATATGTCAAACCCCATGGAAATCAATAGCAATAATCTGTTTTAATGATGCAGGATCTGTTCTTTTGAATTGCAAATCCTTTGTGTTGCACCTGGGCTGCTATTTTTTTTCCTTTGCGAGAATTGCTCCCATCACCTCGTTTGACCGCACTTGTGGTTCCCACGTGCAGCTCCCACTGGGCCCTGCTGAAGCCACACCGGGAAGAGCAGCCTTGGTAATTCATTGCTGCCGCATCCGCAGTGACAGCCAGCTCCTTAAACTGATGTATCGAAGCTCTAAAACGAGCCGTAAAACCCCGAGCATCCCCAGCGATGGCCTCAGCGGGGACACCACTGACTGCGCTGCGGGCAGGCACGTACAGAGACATGGCCCCACTTGAGTCATGGATGCTCTTCGTCAAGGGAGAATATTTTGGCAAAACCAAACCAGCCCATGCAGATGTTTTAGAGCAGATTTAAGCCGGTCAAGAGCCTGTATGTCCTGCCTGCTTTCTGCAGGGATGGATGAAAGCAGTGCCGCACAATCTCTGGCTGGCCTCTCCCAGCATTTCCCCACGCCGGTGGAGATCGTGGGGGAAAAATCCTCCTCCCAGGGTCTTGTCAGGAGCCCAAGAAAAAATATCCCTGAGGTTCCATCACAATCACAGCCCATTGCTGCAGCTCTTGATGAGAAAAGGGGCTTACAATATTAGATGTCAAGCTTTACAAGCGAGAAAAAAAACCCCCTCCCATCCATGCTGTCACACAGATTTTGGAGAGCATGATGAGGAGCGAAGTCAAAATATTAGGAGTTTTGCATTATGTGACCTACTCATGCTGACAGACTTGTGAGATGGATGTGATAAACAGCGTGTCTGCCCGTGCAGATTAATGAGGTTAATAGCAATGCGTTCCCGTGGAACTGAGGCACTAGGCATCGGGAACAGAGGCGTTCATCTCTGCAGGTCTCCCATAACCCCCCGCAGATGGTGAAGGGTCCCATGACATGAAAAGTCTGTAATGGGACAGGGAGCAAGCCTTAGACTTTATGACCTTTCAGGTTACCTTGGCCTGAGCTGCTCGGCAGTTTGGGGGACAGTTTGCTGGCGGCACACGGGTGGCGATGCTGCAGTGATGGGCAGAAAGCTCCCGCGTGTCAAACCAGCAGGTCGAGCACCAAGTGAGCTGGTAGTGGTGGGGTTGTGATGACCACCGGTAGCTCTGGGCACACACGCAGCCCGCGTGGGGAATGAGTGGGGCAGAAAGGACGCACCATCTCCAGCCTTGGAGGAGGTCAACACCCAACCGGCTAAAGCAGCGTGGTCCAGCCCCGTAGCTGACCCTGCTTGGGGCAGGAGGTCCCCTCCAACCGGAATTACCCTATCATCCCCTCAAAGGGCTGGGGACTCCTGAGTCTTGCTGAACGCCTCATGCACCTCTTCCCATCAGGTTGCCCATAACCTCTGCACCACACTTTTGAAACGGTCAACATCGGTATTTCTCCACCTCCATCCGACATCAAAATGCTCTTCAGAGCTCTCCCCCTCCCTCCCTCCACCAGCTCCCTTGAAGTGGGTCAGCTTTCGTGCAGCTGGAAGGGGCGGAGGGCAGCCGCAGAGCCACCTGCCTTTCCCTCACCCCCTTGCTCTCGAGGTCCTTGCCCACCTTGGGTCATTCGGGTTCAGACCCTTCGTACAAGCAAAACCCTTTCGGGGAGGGGAGGAGGCTGTCGGGAGGAGCGAAGCACAGGACTGTTTTTTCTGCGGATTTTAATCACGAAGGCTTGTTGTGTTAGAGAGATTATTAATGTTTTTATTAATACCTCAACTACTTCACTGGCCAGAGCCCGTGAAGCAAACAATAATATTAACATTTCTAGCTGTTTCTCCTAAAACTTTCCAGTTACTTTAGATAACTAAATATTGTTTCCTCTGCACTTGCTTGAAGAGCAAAGCACATACTGAGAAACATTATATTGCAAAGTAATAGGAAACAAGAAAGAATGAAGAAAAACCCTCTCTGGAGATCTTTCCTGCAGATACCGCTGTGTAAGAAACCACGTATGGAGCTGGGTGGATATTTGAGGAGACAGCAAGTCTTGCTCTTTGGCAGGCAAAAGCCTTGTCCGCTCTCCCCGGTTCATGGCCAAGGCACCCGCACCCACCCATGCACAGCGTCTCCGAGGGTGCACACCCACGCTGCTTCCCTGTTAAACATGTATCCTGAGGCTCCGGGCCGCTTAGCACAGCAGGCTGATCATTAAGGCCTAATGATGCTCAAAACATCCCTTCCACGGAGCCAGGACGGACGCTCTGGAGCGCAGGCAGGTACACCCGGCAGCGCCTGCCCTTTGGAAATGTGTTTCTTAAATAGCTCGTTGCATCAGTCATCTCTTTGTAGCGCGGCGTTGACATCTTTCCTTCCCCAAATCCCTCCCAGTGGGTAAAACATGTACTGGGTTACAGACTAATGGCAATTAAAACGTCTCGCTTATAATTTATAATGCTCCCATAATGGAAATAGCAGAAGTCACTGGGGCACTGGAACCCCCCTGGTACCCACGGCGAGCTCTGCTAGTGACATCAGGGGAAACGGGCAAAACAGATGAAGCGGTCCTGTGCTTGGCCGACTCCGAAGAAAAAGAAAATTGTAATAAACTTCAAGGTTAGCCCAGAAGAATACATCTGGGGAAGCAAAGGAGGAAAACTTTTGCCTTTTCCCTCTCCTCGCCAAAATGGACAGGGTGTTCATCCGGACTTGGAGGGGATCTGCTCGGATACAAACGAAGGACGGTGCCAGCAAGGAGGAAATAATCACCTGCTAATCACTAATCACAGAGACCTGGGCTGAGACTGACTCTCCCTGTTACCGAGACAAAAGCAGGGGATTATGAAAGCATCGGTTTACTCATCAGAAATCCCTTTTATCCAAATAATAACTGAAGGACAAGAAAAGAGACACAAAGGTAGCTGGGAACCCAGCAATTGCAGCGCAGAGACTGCGATTTCAGGAGGGGAAATTTCTGTGCTCTGATGGAGTTAAAGCTCAGCCTTTTATTTCAGCCTCTCGTGCTAAAACCACCGCCTGGGCTGCTGAGACCTGCCAAGCTTGTGGCAACGGGCTGTGGAGTAAGACCAGGACAAGAGGCGCTTCCCTGGTGACCCCCCTTTCTTACCATTCAGCCTCAAGGTTTTGCTAATTTTGCATGTTTTAACTGAGATAGCACCGGCACGATGCCTGCAGACTGCCCTGCGTGCTCGCAGCTCTCCAAGTACTTATAGACGGGCTCTGGTTCAGCCGTGGGCAGAAACAGCGGCACGGGGAAACTGTCCCTTGGGAGAGGGGACTTGGTCAAACGTGGGGCTTGGTGTGCTCTGGTACCCTAAAAACCAAAGGCAGATTCAAGTCGTGGCTTGCTCCTGCTTTCTGACCTGGAATTGCTCTTTGCTCACTCAAGACGAAAGGGAAACATTTCAAAACTCAGTAGTATATTTTTCTGATAATACCAAAAAAATTACACCCAATCAAATTAGTATCCATTTCACTGGGACAGAGTCCAAAAGCTGCCTTCGGTTAGACCAGAGTGAGCAATTACCCCGTTACCAATTAGCCGTTGTCCCGGGGGGGCTCCGGTTTCCCCCCGTTTGTGGCTGGGATGAGAGCAGGAGCCCCCGCATCCCCGAGCCAGCTGGCACCCCCGAGCCTCGACTCCAAAACTATGGGAAGGGAGTTTTCTGAGTTGTCACTATTCATCACCTTGCTGGGATAGATCGCTTTAAGTTGGTTTTACTTGTATTTTAACGAGTCCACAGAGAAGAAAAAATAGCAGAGGAAAACCAGAAAAAATGAGGGTAATGTAATCAGATCCCCTGTCTGATTATATTATCTCTAAGTATTGGCACAGCATCTTGTTCAGCTGTGACATTTTTCTGCGCAAATATAGAGGTGGAGGCAACACTGCCCTTGGCCGCAGTGTTAAATATTTGCTTATCGGTAATGGGAACAAGAAGGGTGTAAAAGCCGGCTTTTTGTGGCAAAACAGTCTCCAGCCAGAGAGTTGATTTTATTTGCTGCCAATTAATAGAAGCTTCTCAGCACGGCTTCAGGTATTGGGGAAAAGAAGGATATGGGCAATATCCCTTCTATTATAGGTTTTGCCTGTAATAATTTGCCTCTAATAAAGGTTTTGCCATGGGGAATGCTGCCCAGGTCCCAAGGGCTGTGGTGGGGTGGCCATCGGTGCCTTGTGAGCGTCCCTCGCCAGCTCATGGACTTTGGGTCAGAAGGGGGGAAAAAAAGGCCGTAAATGTGTATATTGCTGGGGATGGAGCCAAGCCCTGCTCGGGGACGTGTTGGGCGGCAGCCGTGGGGATGTGAGGGGGTGACCTTAGGTGCTTCCCCCCAGCAAGCTGAGCTGGGGCCTCTTCTGAGAGCAGGAGGGAAGGATGGATTTCAGGATCCCAATTCAGTGATCTGTAGCTGGCGGCAAGTCAGATAACCCGGCACGCTAACGTCTATGTTTACATGTCCTAAATCCGTACTTAATTACCAACTCAAGTGCCAGAAGCTTCCATCAATACGTCTTTCTAATGTCTTTCCTTTCAATTTTTTTTTCTTTCCTGGGCACTTTGAAGAACGGATCCCAGCTGCCAGCCTTCCTGCAGCTTGAAAGGGAAGAGGAAGGTCTGCTAGCAGTGCCGGCTGGAAAGTGAGTCAGCGCAGAAGCATCTTCTCTGCTGGCGTTGGTAGGAATCAGGCTGGGAGGGAGAAGCTTTGCCTCCGCCGGACCTCTCCTCCAACTCCAGCTTCTATAAGAATGATTGTATCAATCAGAGATGGGTGTTTACTTCTTTATCCTATATCCGTGATGATAAAGCAAAATTAATACACGCCCCTATTAATTTTCCTTTATTATCACAGAGCTGGGTGCGCTTGTGCAGCAGGTAGAGGAACCCTGAGGGATATCTATAAGGGTACGTATGGTGTGCATTATTTCCTGGTATTGATCAGAAACAGTCTGCTATGGACACCAGCCTTTTAAAGCAGACCGGTTTGCCTTATTTCCCAAGTGGCCGGCCCGCTGAAGTCAATAGGAATGCTTTCGTGGATTTAAATGGGATTTTGATCAAGCCCGAAAGCGCTTCCCGGATTTACAGCCCTTCTTCTGAACAGCAGGTGAAAAAAAACCCCAGTATCTCTGACCAGAAGGAAACACCAACGCCAAGAGGAGCCTCCGACAGCACCAGGAGACACACGCGTGCTCCCAATGGCGCCCGAGGTGTCCCTTCCACCGGTGCTTGTGGGAAAGCCACCGGTGACTTTAGCCCTCTCCTGTTCCCTGTGACACACGGCCTTGGGAAGTGCTGAAAGTAGCTGGATTTAGGTTAATGGGAAAGCTTGTGTTGCAACTTTTTAATTGAAAAATGCCCCCTTTTTTTTAAGCTTGAAAGACAAAAGATTTCCATGTGCGTTCTCTGAGAAAATGATTACATAATGACTGCCCCCTAATATCATATGATAATGTAAAATAACAGACAAAGTATCAAATCCCAGTCTTCAAATGATATGTAAAATTTTTGCCCAAAGCAGTGTTTTCTGAGAGTTTCAGCTAGGGGAATTTCCCCTGCAGAGGGGGAAAAACCTTCAGGTTTTTCCTCCATTTCCTTGGTACGACTGAGAAGGTGTTTAGATCAACACTTCGGTTTAGGGCTTTATCTACAAGTCTGCAATATTTAGTGTTTCAAGAGGCAGGGCTCTGAATGCTGCCCACCCTCCCCGGGGTGGTACACCGAAATACGCTTTTGCATCTGTATTGCTTTTTGCCTCCGCGGTGTGTTTATATTTCAGTGCTTAAAGCAGTGTAAAATTCAGAGTAATACCTAGAGGTGTAAGAACACGGATGAGGATGAGGAATATGCCATGGGATGGAGAGACAGACTGTCCTGCATGCCGCTCCCCTGGGCTGAAGGGAACGAGGAGTGGGCAAGGGGAGGGGGAAGGCAGGAGAAAAAGAAATAAAATAAAGAAAAAAGTAAAGAAGAAAAAAAAAACCAACCCAAACAAACATACAGAGTGCCCATGGAGCGATAAGACTGAACCTCAGGGAGGCATAGGTGACAGCTTCTGGCTATTTACGGCTCTTCCGTTGTATGACTTTACACCATCTTAACCCACGGGTGATGGACCTGAAGCAATGGAGAACAAGCCTGAACCTCCACCTGAACCGGTGGAGAAGCCTTACAAGAAGCAGTGCAAGTGCAGCAGAGACCTGACCTGAGCTGGCTTTGGTGCCCAGTAACTCCACGCAACCCACCACCTCTCCTGTCCTGAGTGACCACCATAACAGAGGGAGCCCAAAGTCGTAAATGAACTCAGTGGACATTTTGTGGACATTTATGGACATTTTACAGACATTTCCCAGGGGTGGGCCATAGACTAAGGGAATGATGTCTGTGTATTATATCAAAGGATGGGAAGGGTGACGGTGGGTAATGAGAATGTATTGGATAGTGTGAGACCTGAGCGTGACGTAAATGGTATAGAATAAGGGGTGGAGAACGTGCTGGTTTCAGCTGAGATAGCGTTAATTTTCTTCATAGTGGCTGGTATGGGGCTGTTTTGGATTTGTGCTGAAAACAGCGTTGATAACACAGAGACGTTTTAGTTGTTGCTGCACTGGTCAAGGGCTTCTCAGCTCCCCGTGCTCTGCCAGGGGCAGAAGAAGCTGGAGGGGGCACAGCCAGGACAGTTGATCCAAACTGCCCAAAGGGACATTCCACGCCATACGGCGTCATGCTCAATGTATAAAGCTGGGGAAGAAGAAGGAAGGGGGACGTTCGGAGCGATGGCGTTCGTCTTCCCAAGTCACCGTTACGCGTGCTGGAGCCCTGCTGTCCTGGAGATGGCTGAGCACCTGCCTGCCCGTGGGAAGCAGTGAAGGAATTCCTTGCTTTGCTTTGCTTGTGTGCACGGCTTTTGCTTTCCCCATTAAACTGTCTTTATCTCAACCCACGAGTTTTCTCACTTTTGCTCTTCCAATTCTCTCCCCATCCCACCGGGGGGGAGTGGGCGAGCGGCTGGGTGGGGCTGGGTTGCCGGCTGGGGTTAAACCACAACACCCGATCAGCATATCTAATTGACATCAGGTCTTTCTGATGAAGCCTTCAGTGATAGCAGGCCCCAGCTCCCCACTCCATGACTTTAAGAGGCTGCTGCTTGCGGGTGCTTAGCCCCTGCTCACGCTCAATCTGCTGCCTGCCTGCACCTATCCTGCCTGCAGCGGTGGCACCAACACGCTGTGTTAAATGGGCTACGATACAGCCTGTTCTCTGAGGAATTACAATTAAAATGGGTTGCATTTCTCTGCTGTATCCCAAACAAGTGCTGGGCTGGCTCCACGCGTGCTGCGGTGCTGGAGCTCCTGAGCCCTCGGGTTGCAAACAGCCAGCCTGGTTCTAGGGGCTCCCCGAGGTACCGGGGAGACTTGCAGTGAGTGTTTTCTAACATCTGAAGCTGAATTTTCAATCAATTTGTGCTGGACCTGTCTCCTAGGCAGATCTGAGGGGAGAGACATCCCTTTCCCAGTGTGGTTCAGAGCACAAGGCACATTCTGAATGAGGAAATTTGGGGGGACGAGGTGAGCTGGGGTAGTCAGGACAGTACCACGCTGCGAGAGGTGCTGACAAACACTTGCAGCTGTTCCTTTTCAAGAAAGAAGGAAATTGGTGTTTAAAAATCAACTCCTTATGGCCACGGTCAGGCTGTATGCGTTGATGCGTTTGTTTGCTCAAATCTATTCAGCTCACTTGGATCTCCTGGTGTTTACAAAGCTTTTCGAGGCAGCTTGGAGAGGTCTGGCAGCTGGGGGGGGGCTGTCCGGCTGCTGACGGAGCGTCTCGCTGGCCTGCCCTGCGGCTGACTGATGCTCTGAGCCTTCTCGGGCCAAACCGAAGAGCTGGCAGCGCTCGGATCCGACCTGGCCCCCTGCTTGGGTGCCATCCAGATACATGGGGAGAGGCAGGCAAGTTCTGCATTTACATCCCAAAGTTCGACCTTGCATACAGTGAGCCCTAAGAATCTTGATTATGTAAAAAATGTTGCAGAAAAACAATTTAAACTGACTCCGATAGAGCTACTTAATTAGTATGGTAAGAAGTCAAGCTGAGGGAATTAGCATTAGCTTTGGGATAAAACTTCAAAAGTGCTAGCGCACTGATAAAGCTTAAATTTCCTATAGTAATAAAAAAAATAAATCAATTGCTTTCTCAGTGGTGATGAGAAAGAGAACAAGTCTGATGAGGAGCAGCTGAGGGACCTGGGGTTGTTCAGCCTGGAGAAAAGGAGGCTGAGGGGAGACCTCATCGCTCTCTACAACTGCCTGACAGGAGGCTGGAGAGAGGTGGGGTCGGTCTCTTCTCCCAGGTAACAAGTGATGGGACAAGAGGAAATGGCCTCAAGTTGTGCCAGGGGAGGTTTAGACTGGATATTAGGAAATTTTACTTCACTGAAAGGGTTGTCCAGCACTGGAACAGGCTGCCCAGGGAAGGGGTTGAGTCCCCATCCCTGGAGGTATCTAAAAGACATTTGGCTGAGGTGCTTGGGGACATGGTGTAGTGGTGGGCTTGGCAGTGTTAGGTTTACGGTTGGACTCGATGATCTTAAAGGTCTTTTCCAACCTATACAATTCTGTGATTCTGTGATGGATGTGATGCTGCAGCCTCGTTCTTCTGCAGCACGCTGGCTCTGAGCATGGAAATGCCCATGCTGCAGGAGCCCCCCCATTGCCACCTTCCAGTGCCTGTGTGCAAGGAGGTCGTGAGCAGCGTTTGCCTGGTGGGGCACGTGCTGCCTTCCCTTGGCACAGGACAAGTTACTGCCCCGGCCTGGCGCTGCTCTCTTGGACCCGGGATGCTGCAGGAGGAACCTGGGTCCATTGCGAACTGTAGGCAGTGGGAAATAGAGCCCTAAATCACTCTTGACCTGGCTATAGGATTTCAGCTTCTGAGTCGCTTAGGCGCACTTGAAAATTTTATCACTGAGAATATTTCACAGAATTCACCGTTTAAAAGCCCAAAGGACACTGCTAGCATCAGATCCTGTGGATGGCTGCAGAGAGCTGGCAAGGGTTTAGGTAAAAAGTGGAGATGCTTGTTTTTCCCAAAGCTAGCCTAATGCGTTGGATAATATATAGCTTAATGGTACTGACAAGAGGCAGGGGAAATAGATACAGCCTGCATTAATTTCCGTTGCTCTTTAATTATCCACTACACAACCTCAATTACGTATTCCTTTCTCTTCTCAGCTTCTGTTGCCTCCTAGACTGACTGCTGAACATGACAACTGATGTAATTCATTTGGCTCATAGTATTTTTATGAGGGTGGTTCTGTAGTTTTTTGAGCTTTTTGTGATAAAGACTCTTGCATGATGTCAGGATGTGTTTTTGTGATAAAGACTCTTGCATGATGTCAATACAGGTTGTCCTGATGGTGTGGATGCTGGCCACAGCATGCTGAGCAGCTTGAGGGTTAATATCCCATTCCCACCATGCTACAGGTATGATGTTGATCAACAGGTTTGTGTCAGTTCCTGAATTATTTGGGCTTTGTCTTATACGGAAAAATATCGCATTAAACTGGAACTCTGTGGTTTTGATGCTATCTGCTGTGGTTGGGAAGCACCTTGAGTCACCAAGGACTGTGTGGTCTGCGCTTGGCTCCAGCTGAAGCTGGTGACATTCCAACCTTGGGACATCCTTGGCAGACGCTGCGTTCATGCCAATGCACCAAATCCATATAAAATAAAAGGAATGAACTCTTGGGGAACGGTAGGTGAGCATGCAAGTTCAGTGTCCGCGTGGCATTTTGCAGCGGTGGAGGAGCGAGTGGGTGGTGGAGGGCAGTGGGAGACTGGCGGGGTGGCACCTTGCTGGGGAGAGACATGACTGTGTGCTGGCCATGTGTTTGAGCAGCCCCGGTAACAGATTATGTATCGCTCACCAGTGTGGTCTGAAAATAGATGGTTTCCATACTTCAGGGGTGTCCCATGAAAGAGAAGGTGAAGCAGTAAGAGCCACACCATCGCTATCTGCTTGAGCATATGGTCCCCTCCATAAATATACATATACATAAATAAATAAAGGCAGTGGGAGACAGCAAAGCAGGGAAATATGCCGATACAAACAGGACGTGAAGCGTGGTCTCAGCAGGTCTCGGTTGTACCAGTATGGGAACATGTCGTTGCCCCCCTTGTCAGGAAAGCCTCCCGAAACTGCAGCTGGGGCTGGGGTCAAGGGGGAGCTCTGGGCTGAGGTCAGTGGAAACAGGAATTCCAGGCTTCACCCCAGAGTGTTTCATAGACAGTGGTCACAGGCACGAACCCCAGTTACAACTTGAAGTTGGCCAAAGACAAACTCCAGTAAGCCCACCTCAGGTTTTCCCAACAGCAGCTCTCTCCGCAGCGAGGCAGAGCCCGGCTTTGCCATTTGCTTGAGCCCTCCCGCAGCCAGGTTTTCCAGCTGTGTGTTTTGAGCAGCTCCTTGCGGGCTGTTGTTTGCAGAAAATAACCAAACAAGATGCTACGTGCAGCGAGCAAAGAGGGGTTTGACTTTTGCGTGCCAGTCCTGGCTGGGGCTCGGCGTTACGTTACATCCAAGACCATCGGTGTGAAGCTGAATGCTCCTGGGACAGCAAAGCATCGAGCAGCCTCTGCTGCTGGGGGTAAAGCCGGGGGATGCAAAGACCTTAGCAAGGCATCAGATGTGGCATCGGACCCCGAAAGCTCAGACAAATGGATTTTTGAATCCAACCACTTCCCAGGACTGAGCTGCTTCTCCATCCCCCAGGTGAATTGCAGGGATCTGTTTGGTTTTTAAAAACAAGTTTCATCTGCCGGCTTTGGCTTGACTCACACAGCTTCAGGCCTTCCCAGAGCATCACAGAGCGCTTACCGAATTCAGAGCCTTGTGGGTATGAATTTGCACTAAAATTCTCACACGAGCCCAACCCAAAAGCCATTTTCGTGGTCCACAGAGGCCACCAGAGTATTTTCCAGTAAGAAGCTGGGGTGCTGTAATTTTTTTGTACCACATTTCATCTCACCTCTGCTCTGCATGCCACATATTTCCTTAATTTTTCCCATTTGTTCTTGAACTATCGGTGGGTGTATTTGCTTTTTGCTCTGCCTCTAATCATTCGTATTGCTAACGGACTGACTCGTGTATGCTAATTAACATCCTGTAGCATCAATGTATATTTTTACACGTGTTCATAAAATGATACATGCTGTTTAACACGTTCCGTGCAAGGATATCCCCGGAAAGCAGATGTGGGGCATGTGGTGTAGGCAAATGTGAGATGCCAGCCTGAACTGCATGTGGGAACGGGTCGGAGATGATTTATATCTCCCTCAATTGCTAAATGACCTTGCTGATAGCAACCATTAGTTTTACAGCGTTAAATTGCAGTAGACAATACGTTCAACGCCCGTACGACAGGACGTATTTCATATGCTGTGCTAAACACATGTTAAAAAAACAACTACAAGAAACTGAGACAATTTTTCAATTAATATATATAATGCATGCCTAGTGACTGAGAATGTAGCATGTAAAAGGCTGCCATGGCAGAAAGCAAATGTTGGATACTCAGGAAAAATTTTTGCAATTTCTAATCCACTGCAGTTTTAATTTCCATAAGCATTTCGTGGATCTAAGTTTGCACACCCTCGGGGATGAATCAAAGCCGCTCTTCCCCAAGTTTATCTTGGCTGCACAAATGTTTCTCAGCAACTTGGGCTTTGAATTTCTAACGGGAAAGCTGTGGCGATGGTACGGAGGTATTTATGGGGTGAGGTGGTGCTGCTTAGCACGCTGCGGTCGGCCCTCGTCCCCGCCGCGGGACCTTCGCAAGTCTCCCAGCATCAGATTTTTAAGGTCAGTTCAGAAGCAAAAGCCAGGGGAGGAGGCAAGCAACGTTTTGAAGATGCTTTGGGGTTTTAGCTGTGAAAACATCTAAAATTCGACCTTGAGTTTCTGCGTGACACATCCCCTCAGGGGTTAGATTGGGCTAATAATATTCCTGGGCCTTATGAAGAAGATAGGTGGGAGATCCAGAGCTGCGCAGGTGCTGTGGCCACGGTGCAGATGGCACCGACCTGGCCTCTAGATCCGCTCCCCGATTCCCTCGGCTTGTCACTTGTCACTCCCAATATCCAGGTTTCTCCATGCGATCTGGTATCCAAAGCTCTTCCTGAAACTCCTGATATTTAAAGCAGCTTTTTCTATACCTTCGCCTTGCTAGCTCTCCCATCTAATTTTAAATTTAATCCATAATAGTATCTTTTCTCTGCTTCCTCCGTGTGTTACCACGTGCCTTTTTCTCACTATTTTTTTCATTTAACACTGACTCCTATTTACATATGTGTTTTGAGTAGACGTGAAGTGAAACTTATGTCCAAACCAAAAATATTCTATAGAATGCAATACGTAGATGCCTTTCAGTGTACATCCTAGTGTGGAGAGTCACCCAAGAAAAAGCTTTAACAAAAAAAAGGCAGAATAAGTGTCCTCAAAGAGCTGGGTGCTGCTCATATGCATGAGCACACTGGTTGTTTTGGCAGGGCTGGCTAAATTATCTGACAGTGAGCAACTGAGAAAATAAATTACTCTTGTCTATTTAATTTAAAAATAAATACAATTTTTTTAAAAAAAACAACCAACCAAAAAAAAAACCCCACAGACCATGAACACTGTGATAAAATAACATTTCCAAAGCTTGTCTGAAAAGTGGCACGTAAGGAAAATGTTGCACAACGAGCATCTTCCTCTCGGTGTTGCAATCCGGTCCCCACCCAGGGCTGGGGGGGAGCGGGCACCCAGCCAGCCCCTGCGGGCTGGCCCCACTTCTTTTTCAGCAAATAAAAGGAGTTAGCTTGGTTTTGACCTTAACTCACTTTTTTTTTTTTTTTTTTTAATAGGAAGTCATTATAATCGTACAACTGGCAGGTCGGAGAAACATCCCCCAGCTGGAGGCTGGCTTGACAGAATTATGAATTACAGATGTTGCCTGTGCAAGGAGTTGGGTTTCTGAGCGGGGTGAGGAGTCCCTGGGGTGGGCTCCGGAGCAGTGCCTGCTGTTTTGGCGAGCCTACAGGGATAGCTTTTTTATTTTCCACTCTAAATGAACTTTTAACCATTTGGGTTTTACCCTGTGTATTAAAGACAAGTAACATAAGACAGGCAAGGACGAAGCAGAAGAGCCAGATCCTTGAGTAGGGCAACTGCTTTGCTGTTTCCCTCTCTTCTTAATGCACACATGGGAAGTCCTACAGAAACGTGGCTTCAGGGCTTGGACATCTCCCCAGCAGCGGTAGCACCTCAGACTTTATTGTCAACAGAAGCTGTTAGCCATCAAGGACTGGAGAAAGCAGCAGGCTGAAAATTATTTAATTTGTAGTTATTAAAGTTAAAAGCATTGCAGCTATAAGAATAAAAAGGGCGGTGTAAAATACCGACTTTCGGTCAAATTTTACTGAGGCCAATTTGAAAGCACAGTGATAATTACTCCTTAAATCAGCTCCAGCAGTCCCAGGCTGCTGGAGGTCCAGCCTTTGGGCTAAGCTTAGCTAAGCTAAGCTCCATGGCTTTTTCCACTCCGAATGTATAGTTTATGCTCTGGAGAGCAGAGGTGCTGTCATCTCCATGGCCTCGTCCATAATTCAGTGTGGGTGACTAGACCTTGCTGCCATCTATATCCCACTCAGTTTTTAGAAGGATATGCTATATTTGGTTTGGGGTTTGGGTTTCTTTCTATTGTTTTCATGCACAAATACTACTTATTATTCTCTTCACTTTATCCCCAGAAACCAACGTCAACCTCTGGAGATAAGTTTGCTGTTGGGAAAGGATGCAAGTACCTCCATGGATGTACTCTGCTGGATGTATTCACTTCTCTTATGCCTTCCAGTGACTCCCCTTAATTTTTGTTGAGGCTCCTGATCCCTGGTTTACCTGATGTCATTTGTAAAACATGAGAATTCATTAATAAATTTTGGCAGATCGTTAGCACGCATTAGACTTGGCGCACACAACATACACGGGGACCTGGGTTTGCTTGGCCTGAAGAAGAGAAGGTCAAGAGGGGATGAGGAGTCTCCTGCTGTCCCCGGCTGATGGGACGTGGTGGAGGTGGGTTACCTGTACCTGATCAGCCTGGCAGGAGCACAGGGCTGGTGAGGATGACTCTGGAAATTGCTTTCAGCTGTCTTCAGACGTTTCCACGCATGGTCATCTGCGGGGTGCATGGGTGAGCCCCACTGCTCCCGGTGACCCCAGGTCTGCGAGGAAGTTGGGACCATCGTGTGTCTCACGTGCCTCTCTCTTGGCAGTCCGATGGGAACACGAGACACATCTGCTTCTTGCCGTGAAGCCTCACCGTTGGCAGAGCCAGGTACGGGTGCGTGGTGTGCAGGATGACAAGTGGGCGGTGAGTGTCCCAGGCACCTTTCTTCTGCGGGGCTGGACGGGAGAGCCGCGGGGCTGGATGTGCCTTTTATTTCTCTCCAGCCTCCTTCCCAAGAACTCACATCCACTTCCCCTATTGCCAAACAGCCAACAGAAGACCCAAAGTTTACATTTTTTCAAGGGAACACTAAAAGCAACAATTTCCTGTGCTCTTATTACCCAGAGACCCCGGCCAGCGAGGCAGGCAGATTTATGGGTCGGAGCAGGCTGCCCGTTCCTGCCTGCGTCGTGGGGAGCCCCAGCCTGCGTGGGCTGGGGACCAGGGATAATGAGGTCTTCACACTTTAACAAAGCAAGGAGGAGAGGCGTTAGATCCCTCTTCAGCAGCTGGGATGAAATGCGGGTGTGAAGGGAACATTAAAGGCTCCGAATGGAAAACAATAACAAACAGAAAAGGGGGAAAAAAACCACCTCGGTTCAAAAAAAAAAAAGAAAAAGGGGAAGAAAAAGAAGAAAGGGGTGGGTGTGCAGGCACCGTCTGATGCTGAACTCAAAGGCTCTCGCTGCCTCCTGCATCCTCCAGACATGTCAGAGACTGCTGCGTCTCTCAGGCACGTGAGGAGGAGGGGAGCAGAGGGCACGGCCAGCGTTGTCTCGGGAAGCCGATGCTGACAACTGTTCCCCAGCAAGCCCCCTTTCAGGAGGGTTATTATGAGCTGCTCACCTCGAGGGAGTGTTTCCCTCGGCTTTGTTTTGCAAGCCGGTTTGGAAACGAAGCCTCCCACAGCCAGGCAGCTCAAAGGCGTGTAAATGAATAACACAGAAAACTTGTCAGGACCCTGTGAAGGCTCTTTAGTATTTTTTTTAAGAGGTTTATTTGAAACCCACTTTGCAAGAGATGGGTGAGAAAGGCTGCTGCCAAAAGGTGATGCTGAGAGCAGCCTCCGGGCATCGAGTCCAAGCGATGCCCCACCAGATGCTGGGGGGATCAGCTGCCACTGCCTGCCCCTTCCCCAAAGGACGTGAGACAGCACGGGGTGGCTTGTGACCCACGGGACATGCCGGCCAGGGGCTGTGGTGGGGCAGGGAGCCGCTGCAGGGGTCACGGCTCATCCCCAAACCAAAGAGCGGAGGCATGAGATGCCACATGCCCTCGGTTGATTCCAAACGCACCGGTAACACCCTTCTGCTGGCGATGTGGCAATTGCTTTCCACTTAGGGAGCAAAGAAAAGCCATCCCGCTCAAAACACCCACTGCACGTCTCTCTGGAAGTTGGTTCTTGTTTCTTACAAAACTCCTGCAGGAGTGAAAATGAGCAAAAAAGCATTGCGAGGTGTGAGGCGTGGTGCAGTTAGAGCAGCTTTGGAGTGGAGAACCTGGGTTCCTCCAGCTGAACAAAGTCTTTGCACTTTGCTTTACCCAAACTGGTATTGTCCCAGAATTTCACTGCTATTTGGAGCAAGCAATGCAAGGCATCTATTATAGAGTGTCCCTGCAAGCTACCTGGGCCTGAGGGGGCCCTCATACAGCACTGGGGAAGCCAAAAGGAGAGCAGAGGGATGTATGCAATATTTCCAGCAGCCCCTTTCCTCTTCATTTCTCTAGTCTGTCTTCACTTGTTTGTCCATTTTTCTGTACTTTTTTTTCTCATACTTGCCACCTCCACGGTCCCTCCTAACTGGGCTGCAATGCCATAGACCTTAGGCGTTGCCTAGACATAGACACGAGACATAGCCCTTGGGTTATCGGAGAGGAACGGGCAGGACCCCCCTGCCTGGACGCGAGCTCCTGATACTGGGCTGAGCCGGCTGCGGCTCATGCCTGGGGCAGAGGAGCTCGGGAACTGGGGAGGGAAGGTGCAGCAGGACTGTGGAGGGCAGCTTAGGGAAAAGAAAAACACTTATTAAGAAATATTATAACAGTAAATGACCCAGACACAGACAAGGGATGTGTTTTTTTGGTTTCCCTTTAACTTCCCTCCAGTTGGCCCAGAGACCCCTGGCAGCAGCTGGAAACCAAAAAGGATTTGAGACTGAGAGGCACATGAGCCCCAGACAGTTTGATTGCTCAACCATTTCTCAAAGATTAGCTTTGTCAAGGCAAGCACCAGGGAGGATAAATCACATGGATTGAGCTTAGCTTCATCCAGACTGTTCCAGAAAATAACTGACTCAAAAGCAGGATGGAGATGGCAATTAGCTGAAGCTGCAATATCACACGTGAAGGCGTCCCACGTAGATGAGGAACATTTCTTCTGTGAGGTTAAAATACAGTCATGCACTTGCCGCATCCAAAAAATCACTGGCTGAAAGGCGTCGTAGAGATGAGCCAGATGTTCCTCTGGTTTCAAAAGGTCATTAAACAACTATTTTTACCCCCCCAAAAAAAGCAGCTTCAAGAAGCCATCCGTTTTGTCAGAGCTGTTTGCAGAACCCAGGGTTTAAAGTTAAGAGAAAAAAGCAGTATGACGGTGATCTTGAGTATATCTGACCGTGCATGTTTTTTCATCTCATTTATTTTTAAATCCTGGAGCTTTGAGCAGGAGGAAGGTCCCTAGTTTGCTTCAGAAGAGCTGCTGCTTGTGCCTAGAGCCTGCTTGGGGGCTTGGGTCCTCGTGTCCTCCTGCAGCCCATGCTCCAGAGGACAAGCACCGGGCTGGCCGCATCCCGCAGAGGGATTCCCTGCAGGATGAGCATTGCACGCTCCTCGCAAACTGCTCCTTACGAGGAGGGCTGTGACAAACTCCTCTTTCAGATGAGCATCAGGAGGAAAGCATCCTTCGGCTGGGGAGGGCGGCCGGGTGTTAAGCATCCCTCACCTAGGGTTCGCCTTTACGAGCAATTTCCAACACCCCTGTTGTTTTTTATGCGTTTCAGTCTTATTAAACACAGTATAAATACAGCACAGCTCTTCCTTTGCTTCTTCAGACTCAGCCTGTGAGGTTTTTTTACACAGCCACGTGTAATAGCGATCTGGTTTGCCTTCCCTTTATTTATAGCTGCTGTTTGCAACTGTCTGTGTCCGAGCCCCAAGAAGGGCCCTTCGGCTGCAAGCAGCCCTCGCCACCGCTGCAACGCTGTGCCGGGTCAGAAACAGGAATCGGCCTTGGGGAAGGGAACAGAACACGGGGGGTGTGGGGCTTTAACCCTGGTGTTCCCCACCCAGCAGGGTAAGAGGCAGAGGATGGATCCTGATGGCTTTCGGCATGGGTGCAGAGCGTGCTGTGCGACACCGATGCCGCATATTTGCAGGTTCGTTTGCTGCCCGCAACCTCACCAAAGGTGCAAATGTTTCTAATTTGTCCTAATTTTTCTAATTTTCCCAGGTGGGGAGCGCTGGTACAGATAAATGGGTCTATAAGGTTTCATCCGGGATAGAGCAACCTGGGGTTTTGTGCAGATGACTTTTAAAAGATCTTTACACATCTTCCATGCACACATTTCTTTAAAACCAGTTTCAATACAAATATTCATTGGTACCTTTGAAGGAAAGATCAGTGATCCCCGGTGCACAAGTGAGATAAAAAGTCTGGAGGCTGAAGAAATGATTGTTTACACAGAAATTATAAATACTTTTGTTTTGACATGAAAGAAGATACCTGATTTGCCCAAAATCTAGGTCTTCGAGAACCTTGTGGTGAGCGTGTTTACAGTCGAGTTCAAGATGACCTGTACAAGAATTTAGTGCTGTTTCATTGATCTGGTCAATAAATAGCCACCAGCGGCTCCTTTCATCCTACAGCAATGCCAGCCGCAGGCAGATGTGCTGCAGAGAGGAAGAGGAAGAGGAAGAGGAAGAGGAAGAGGAAGAGGAAGAGGAAGAGGAAGAGGAAGGGGAAGGGGAAGGGGAAGGGGAAGGGGAAGGGGAAGGGGAAGGGGAAGGGGAAGGGGAAGGGGAAGGGGAAGGGAAAGAGGAAGAGGAAGAGGCTCTTCTTCCCCTGGCCAGAGGTTTGATGCCCACGGGATGTCCAGGCAACCGTTCCCTCACTCTCACCCAAAACTGGCCCCTGCGCTGCCCCATGTCCTTGGTGCGTCTGCTGGCTTTGGCTCCCTGATGTGATGAACTTATGGAGTAACACCAAAAAAACCCCAGATACCTACTGGGACATAATTTGCTGAGTGATTACATAAATAGCTGCATTACATCACCACGCATTCCAGCTTAGCTAGAGATAACTGCACAAAATGAAGCTAAATAGCTTAAAGACGGGAAGGAGGTGCCAATAACCTTCCAGTGTTAGCACTAACCCGGCAGTTTCTAGCGTTCGCGTGCAGCCTCACTTCGGTAGGTACGCTGAGCTGTAGGGGCACGCTGTCCCGTTCATAGGGATGCTAAAATATTGTTGGTTTATGTGGGGAAAGGTGGAGAAGAGAGGAGGGTTCTGGCAGCACAAAACCTTTACGCTTCCTGGGGTGGGATGTTAGGAAGAGCTGCGTTGCTGGCGTGGGAGTAGCCTAACGGGGCGCAGGACATGCTAATGGCTCCTGTATGAGATCGCTGTGGCAGAAGAGATACAAAAGGGAAGGACAGCATTTGGGGAGGAAAATATCCAATAAAAAAGAGGTTATGAGTACTTGAACTGCGAGATGCAGAAGATAAAAATGATCTTCTGCCCTGAGGACACTCCATTTGCAAAGTGAATAACTGTCCCACCGTCCTGAAACATGGGGCAGCCTGAACTCCCCGGGAAACGCGGGAGCATCACTTTGCAGGTCCTGCATCCTGGCACAGAGGTGCAGCTATGTGCAAGTTTAGCCAGGAAACCCTTTCTGATGTTTAGATGCAACGATGCTGCAATGATCAGTGCTTTTACGAGTGCTTGGGCAGAAACCTGACAGAACTAACTTAAAGGCAACGTCTGTCATTTTTAATATGGTGTTTAGGCACCAAAGATGACCTGAATAGGAAAAGCGAAGAAGATCTGTATATGGGACAGACATATTTTCAAGGACAGGCTGGGATTCACAGCGCTTGCCCCTGGGAGAAGCTCCATTTAATTCAGCAGGACTCCTCCTGGGCCTTACTCACTCGTCATTCCCACATTGGTTCTGCAAAGATCTTTTCATCGAATATGAAAAGAGAGCAAAGAGCTCTATATTTACGAAGGGTTGTACTGAAATGTAAGAAATTAGTAGTTTCAGACCAGCTGCTGCCGAGACCTACATTTCTACAGGGAGGACATGCACGAACGAGGAGAGCCCAGAAACACGTGCTCTGGCAGGGTTAATTTTAACATCCTCGTGAGACCCATCCTCAAACCACTGCTGAAATCCAACTGCAGCGTCTCCTTGGGGAAAGAGCAGCAAAGACTGGTCACAGCCGCCCACCACCATGGCCTCGATGGTGGCTGGGGGAGAAACACCGGCCGTAACACAGACACTTGCTTAAAATCTCAGCAAAAGAGGCCCAAGGGCCAAAGGCGAACACACACAGACACACACATACACCTATGTATATATATGGGAAAATCTCATCTGTGCATATGGGAAAATCTCGTCTGTGAGGCACTGGTCTTTAACGAGGTGGTTCATTCCTTCTGGGAACTAAATCCAGATTATTTTATTTGCTTAGTCTTATCTGTTATGCTTAGTGCTTGGCAAATCGCAGAAGACCAGTCTCATGGCATTAGCAGGCAAATAACAAAAGATGCTTTAATGATGATACAGCCAAGCGTGAGGCAGGGAGCAATGGAGATGCAGCAGGGGGAATTGCTATTATTTGTGTAAGGAAGATTCTGAATGGTCTCATGTTGGAAAATAGTTGGAGGTATCTCAATGTGAGGAATACGTAACTGGGATTTGTCTCTTTGCTTGGCAGAACCTCTCCCAAATAATTCATCATTGCTGTATATAGACTATGATTCACATTGGAGGAAATGATGAATTTCAGACCACGCTGCGCATTTCCCTCAGTCCTTTTTATATCGTTTGGTCAAATGGTTATTCCATATTCTTTGTTTCAGCTGTGATGAGAAAATAATAGGTGATTGAATCATTTCCCCTTATCTTCAAGTTATCACAATAAATGTGTGCCCAACTGTCTCAGAAATGACTTACTGCATCCAGTTATTGTATTAAAGGAGGCACGGTAGGCTGTGGGTGGCTATTTCAGTACATACATTTTTTTCACTGTAATTCTCCATTTCAAACATTTTACAAGCGCTGCAGACTGGGGAGGTTCCCAGCCTCCCACTGACTTCGCTAACAGCCCAGCGAGAGCGATAGGATTTCTATTTGCAGGGACTCCGATAATACTCGATTTGAAGAAGTACATGACTGCCTCATTTTGCAGAAGATGACAAAAATTGACGGAGAAAAGGAGAATAATGTAAAAGGTGGGAAGAGCTCGCTCATGTTGTACGGGCAGTCAAAGGTGTTTCATAGTTGTCAGAAAATTGCTTCCTGACCCTTGTCTTTAACCCCAGGGAGGAGGAGAACATCACGTGTGGCATCAGAGGAGAGCAAACTCTGCTTTCCTTCCTCTTTGATTCTTCTCGTCTTCCTTTCCAGTACATTTCTGAAGCGCTGGAGCATTCTTCCTGCAAAGTGACTCTTTGCAAGGACTACATCACGTTGCCCCAGGAACCCCACCGACACTCTGCAATGGGCGTCATTTATGGCTCTGGTTAGGGAGCACATAAGAAAAATAAGAGATTGAGATATCCCTCTGGAGCAGCTAGTTTGTGCTCTTCTTCGTTAGCTCCTCTTAAAATCTAGGGTTTTTTGGGGGGTTGCCATACCCTTTATTTTTTTCCTCCTTCCTCAGGAGAGCTTGTTTTCTCCAGCACTCTTCCCAGCTAATTTATCCCACACGTTTGCCACCCTGTGTACCAAACCCTTCTGCCAATGCGCCTCATAGGCACTTCCTAATCTTTGCAATTATATCCCTACAATTTTTTAATCCTTCCCGTGCACCTTTGCAAACAACTCGTCTGTGCAGCCACTTTCCTCCTTACCTGAAGCTTTCCCACGGCAATCCTGCCAGCGCTGCAGCTCCTGTCCCCCCTCTGCTGAAAAAACCCATTATCATTTCTGCCTTTGTTACTGCAGCTGGGCATTAAGCTAATAGCTTAAATTATTTTTCCACAATAACGGCCTAATCCTTTCTCTTATCAGGACAGCAGATTAATTTCCCCAAGCATGGTTAGTACCTTGTCCTCTCCCTAATTATATGGAGACAAATTTTGCTCCCAGATGAACGCGGCCTCAGAATTACGAGCTGGCAAAGCCCCAGAGCAAACCCCTGACTTCGAGAGCATCTTCCTCCTATCCCGCCTGGCTAAGACAAGGCAGACGCAGAGCATATTGCGCATCAACCAGAAATACACTCCAGTCTCTCCAGCTGTGATTTAGTGAACGCTTCCCCATCATTTGCTGATAGCGAAGGACTATATTAACCGGAGCAAGTCAGTGTGAACGCCTTCCTTCAACCAAGGGTGAAACTGCTTGGCCGTGAATGTTTCCGAGGTGGGATGAGCAGAAATAACTTCCCAAATTAATTACAGCGGAGCACAAGAGCTGACATATTTCTGCCTGGCAGTTGCACAGTTGGATTCGGAGCTTGCAGCGTCTTCGCAGCTTAATTACAAGCAAAAGATGCTGTTTGTTACAGTGGCGCAGAGCACAGTTGTCCTTATGGTTCTTTCTCTAATTTATCTTAATAGCTGCTATTTTCATTAGCCGGTAAATGGTTCATTACGCTCCTCCAGCCCCAGCCCCAGCGGATGGGACCAGCAGACCCAGGGCTGAGGCTGTGCCGAGGTAAACTTTGTGCCAAGCCAGCCCTAGGACCTCTGAGTACATTACAAAGCAAACCCACCCCTTGTATTTCACTGGGTTAATATCCCATAAACACTGAAAGATTATTCCGTGGGTCTTTAAGGCACTTACTTTAAAGCATCATTCACCTGAAAGACCAGACCGGTCCCTCCAGACTTGTTCTATTTTACCGAGCCTGTAACAGGAATTTCATTTAATTTGTAAGTGCCTGCCTTTGTACGAGACCCGAAACTATTCCAAGGTCCCTGGTAAATATTTACCAGCATCCTCCTGTGTAAAAACGAAGCATCTTAGAGGCTCTGCCGGCCAAATTCGCTCTTAGTTTATCCATGAGTGCACAGAGCGGCCCTGGCGCGGGCAGCTGCTGCGTTACAAGAGCCAGGCGCCGATGCCGGCTGCCTTTAGAAAGTTCTCGGCTTATGTTTGCACTCTCTGCTTCCCCATGGGATCTGGTTGGGATCAGAGGAACGATTTCATGTTGTGGAGGAGTTCATCTGCTGGGAGAATGTCTGGGTTTCTCTGGGTGACCGGTGACCACTCGGTGCGGTGAGCTAGCCAGGCGCATCGTACAACGCGTGTGGGAAAATACCCCCACCAATTAAAATCCCAATTAGCACTGCCCTTATTTTTAATGAGTGCTCAAGGTGCAAGAAATCCATATTTATTTTTTTTTCACTGTAAAATGACCCTATGGATCGTCCATCATGCACCAGTACACATGGTGCATCATGCAACTGCGACCGGCTAAGCCCATACTGACGCGGAGAAATGGATATACTAATCTCATACAGATTTTTAAATGCTAACTTAAGCTGCTGAGAATCTGAGAAAGGATGATGCTCTCGGAAACCAATCACCATTTTTCTTTAACTAACTGTTAGAGTAGGATAAATATCGCTAGTGGCGGGGCGGGGAAATCAATGTTTCATTACTAAAAGGCCTTACTGCCATGAGAATATTTTTTGGCTCCTGACACCTCATTAAGCTTATTTAACAACAGCACAATTCATTTGCCTGCCCAGTGCCCAGAGAAATTCTTAAAATTAAGTAGAGAGGGGGAAAACAAAAAAAGCAGGCATTTAACATCAGCCTCCCAGCAGGAGAAGACACACCATGAAATGCGAAATATGGAATAACATAGAGGCTACAACACAGAGCACCATTTCATACCAAAGCTGTATGTAAATTCCACAGTGTGTAAGTATACAATTAACCTGCTGGGCACAGAATTAACGTGATGGGCACAGAAAGTGTACTATGCCCCCGTCTGTCTTCTGCAAACTTTTTTTCAATAAAATACCATTTTTTAATATTTTAGCTTGTGCAGGTGACAGACGTCAGCTTTCTTTAGTATGAAAAATGTCTCTGTAATAAGCTCACCCTGAACACTTCTCGTTCTGCGGAAAATAAAAATGACGGGAGGAAAAAACTTAATTACTTAAACTTTTAACTTCCAGTGGAAACGGTAGCAGTTTTCAGAAGCACACAACTTCATGGCAAATCTACAAACATTGATCCACCGAAGGCACAGGAATCACACTCACATACCTTGTGTTTGTCGGACGATATATCTGATTTGTACAAGTCCTTGTGATTCGCTTTTCATTTCTTTTCATTCTGGGTCTCACCTGAATCTGGATCCTCCATGGCACTTCATTCCCCACAGAAACTGCAGAGTAATGGTGGTGTTGAAGCCACTGGTAACTCTTAGCTCTTATCACAAAATAATTGAATTTATAACCTCTGGGTTTGAAGGCATTTGTGCTTCTACCCATACCCTGGGGACTCTTTAGCCTCTACATCCTTCCTCGTCTGCCTGTGGGTCTCCCCGCTGCTGCCAGGACGCATGAAGGGACCCATCTGTGTGTCCATCCCCAGGATGGATGGGAATTTCTTGGCTTACCCATTAGAAACCTTGCTGGTTTTCCAAGAACAAATGATGAAACATCCCTAAGTTTTGCATTGCTGGCCAATGCTTGAAGCAAAAAAGGTCTTTGCTGTAACTGCTGATGGTGGTTTGTTTCCGGGGATGCCATCTCCTGCACCGCTGCTCTACCACCACGGTCCATCACCAGCCAGCCCGGGTGCCCCTGCCAACCTCGTGGGGTCCCCCCTACCCATCCCCAGCCTTGCATCATCCCCAGCCGTCCCCGCAGAGCTGCTTGGCATGAAACACAGGCAAGATCTGGGTGGCCAATGCATAACCTATGTCCACGCCCAAACTGCAAACAGGAAAAAACCTCTCAAAACCAAAAAACCCATAACTTCTATCGGCACCAAATGTCAGGAGCTGCCCCTCCGCCTCCATACGTGTGATGATAAACGGCTCAAACTACCCACCAAATTCCTATTTATTATTCACTTTTATTGCATGGAAATGGGGTTCACGCTAAATAAAATGTTCCATTTGAAATGTTCGATATGCCAAAAGGCGAAGTGGCAGATGTGACTTCGTTCTGGGTAGCGCTGGGCCCCATACCGAGCCCCTGCGCCGGCGCAGCAGTGGAACGCAGGACAAGAGCCATTAGCCTGCAATTTCTGTGCAGGTAATAAAAGAGTTTTATAGGTAAGGGTCTGCGCAGTGCAAAGCCAAATTATTGCTGGGCAGCCTTGGAGCCTGATAAGATTCTTTCTGAAAACAAACCGTTCACATATGCACAATTAGGCGGGCTGTATTGTTATGCCACAAGCAAAATGCAACCCCTTCTTGAAATATATAACAGCCTTTTAGTTCAAGAAAGCTAGCAGGGAAAAATGTGTTAGCATTAAAGAACTGGGGGTTTTTTATCACATCTAAAAATAACATTTATATAACCACCTACCCTGACATTTCACATCAGCAAGTGGCCAGAACCGCCTCGCTCAGCTGTATTAAATATGCAAACACAATGGGATTTTAGCAGATTTTGTTTCTGGAAAACGAATTGCATAATTCAACCTTTAGAGGCAATAGAAAAGCGAAAGTGGTTTTCTACTCTGGTTAAAATATACCGTATGCAATGCATCCTTCAGCTGTTCAGTTATATCCATTGCTTATGATAATTAAATATATTACCTCTGTATGTCCAGTGTTACGTGTGCAGCACATAGTGAGGCAATAGTGACTAACTTCTGGCAAAATGAGAAACCACTTAAAGGCAGCAAACTGTGTCGGCTGTTGTCTGCTTTTGGCCTCTCCACACACGCAGCAGGTGTCTATGGAAAAGTATGTTTGTCGTGGTTTAACTCCAGTTGGCAACTAAGGACCACCCAGCCGCTCGCTCACCCTCCCTCTGCCCCCCCAGGGGATGGGGGAGAGAATTGGGGGAAAAAAAAGTAAACCCCATGGGTTGAGATAAAGACAGTTTAAGAGGATAGAAAAGAAAGAGAAAGTAATAATAATAGTGATAAAAGAATGTACAAAATAAGCGATGCACAATGCAATTGCTCACCACCCACCGACCGATGCCCAGCCCGTCCCCGAGCAGCGATCGCTGCCCCCGGCCAACTCCCCCAGTTTCTATACTGAGCGTGACGCCGTATGGTATGGAATAGCCCTTTGGGCAGTGGGGGGCAGCTGTCCCGGCTGTGCCCCCTCCCAGCTCCTCGTGCGCCCGGCAGAGCAGGGGAAGCTGAGAAGTCCTTGACCAGTGTCAGCACTGCTCAGCAACAGCTAAACATCAGTGTGGTATCACATTATCCTCACGCTAAATCCAACACACAGCACTACCCCAGCGACTAGGAAGAAAATGAACTCTATCCCAGCTGAAACCAGGACATTATTCTCTTCTTCTTCTTTCTAACGCCGCTCCCTTACAGACTCGACGCCTCTCTCAGAAATGTTTGGATCCTAATGAGAAACACCTTTAGTCTAGGCACAGTTAACACAATACAACACTGATACCACAGGCAATAGCTGACAAGTTTAAAAACAAGACCGTATTATTTATTCCAAAGATAACCCTGGTGTTGGGGTGCAAAGATACTTCATTATCTGTGGCACACGCCTTGTCCTGTTTGCAGGTAAATGATCTCATGGTTGCACCATGGTGGATAAGGTCCATCTTCTGCGGCTGTGTGCTCTTACGGGAAGAGAATTGTCCTTTTGCTCTTTCTCTCTGGGCCTTTGGCATCGACATCTAAATTCTCTTCCCTGTCTGCATGCAGAGTGCTGCTATCTGCAGGGCTGTCGGCACATCTTCTCCAAATTACCTGTTTGATTGTCCAGCCACCTGTATATACAGAACCACGATGTTTTGGTAAATTGCTGGGTGCTCCCAGGAAAAAAAAGAAAACCATGTATTTGGGGATCTGCGAGGAACACTTCAGAGCAGATGGTGAATGAAGGCCAGGTTCCAGTGTCCAGACATTGTACCATGGTAGGACAACGCAGCTGAATTTTGGACAGGGATGTACTTCTGGTCCCAGCCTTGGTCTTTCTGCTGCAGCTAAGAAAGTGCAGGATGTTCTTCTCCGAGAACATCTACAGATGTTCTTCTCTGAGAACAGATGTTCTCCTCCAAGAACGTTTACGTACAGGAAAACTGAAATGGGAATTCAGTGGTGTTTAAGAAATACTCAGAAACCCAGTTCCCATTTCAGTTTTCCTGTATGTAGATGTTCTGGGAGAAGCAGCTGAGCTGGGTTTGTTCAATTACATTGAGTTCAGACAGCGGGGAGAAGCCCCATCTCCAGGCATAAGGGGTAGCACGTGGCAGGTGGACCTCCAAACTTCAGTGCATTGCTTGAAGGCCCTCTTGGTACAATGCTGCTGCCTCCGAGGAGCGTTTCTTCTGCATCCAGCCTCTGCCGGCTTTCTACAAATCATGTGTTACCAAGATTGATATTACAGTTATGTAAACATACATTATTTATCTGTTATGGCCCTTTGAACTGGGTGAGTGCTCCTGGCTTTCCATTATTCCATGTCTAAATTAATCATGGACCATAAAATCAGTCACCATTTATGCAATATGAAAAAAAAAGATGTAAAAATAGCACTCACGGTGTAAAGATTTCATGCCGTGTTCCCTGGATAGTAACTATTCAGGCATCATGCTTCTTCCTCCAGGCCTGTGAAATATTTATTGCTTTTTTAAAAAGGAAAAAACATCTCTTAAAATTATCTGTCTCCTCAGGAGAAAGTTGTTCCCTGATCCAGTCATCTACTCCCCGGCCCCAGGGAGCGCAGCGCTGGGTCCCTTTGCAGCATCCTTTGCCGACTCCACGTCACGACCCTCTGAGCGCATCAGTGCTGGTTTCTGGGTTCAAAACCAGTGTATTGGCCCCCAGACCCTCTACGAAGACAGGAGGGCTCTGAGTTTTTAATAAATGATGTGATATAATGAACACCTCTTCTGACACCTCTCCTGCATGCGACATCTCGTTAGGTGGGTGCCCGTGAACCCCTTTCGTGGCAGTTTCCATCTCCAAGACCCTACGCCGAAGACCGCTGCCTTCAACAGCATTTTTGAACAGTTGAGTAGCTTAACAGGAAAACTTATAAAAAGGCTATTTGGGCTAAAGATAGGTGATCTGGTTTAAGCGTCGGAAAGCTAACTTTGCCATAAAATATTAGCTCAGGGGTTTCACTGACGCAGTTGGAGGTGGGGGCAGACTGATGGCAAATTCCCACCTGGGAATTGCAGCTTCTAAACAAATCAATGGAAAAGTGAAGGTTTTGGGTAAGACTGTCGAGAGGAGGAGGAGGAGGTGCCAGCCTTCATCTCTAGTGCTTGGGGGTGTGTAACACCTACAAGTACCTGGGGGTAGGTAACACCTACCAGCTTCAGTGGTGGGTTGGTTTGCATCACATGGCAGGTTGGGGACAGCGATCTCTTGCTGGGTACAGCCAGGAGCCTCCGCGACCCTGTACATCTTCTGGGGACGCTTGCACAGGACTGACACCAGTGTCCCCACTGGGAGTGCAAAGGGCTAACAGGGAACCGCGACCTGGGGAGCTCCAGGAGGGCTGTGACACCCTCATCCATGAAACGAAGGACGTAGCATCTCCCTTCTTCTTTTCAACATGAATTGTACACTTCTTCAGACCCAAATGGTCCATGCGCCTGTCCCCAAGGCAGCTGCCCATGGGGGGACAGCAGGACCCTCCAGCCAGTGGTACCTTGCACTCGCCGCTGCTTCCTCCTGCTTGATGTACCTCAGAAGAATTAGTTGTCTCTGCTTTGGCTGTGTACAGTGGCTGGAGTTTAGTGCTGGAGGTACGTCAACCCTCTTCTCCCATCCTGGGAGCAGCACGTGCCAGGGCTGGGCTTCTTGCACTTTTGCTGTCAACCGAAACCGTGGTGGGAGAGGAGCTCAGGGAGCTGGTTCTGTGCTGGATGCTTCTATTCAGTCCAACTCAGGGCATCCCCGGGGCGTTTCAAAGCCTGCCTAGCCTTCTGTCCTGGTTTCGGCTGGGATAGAGTTAATTTTCTTCCTAGTAGCTGGTATAGTGCAGTGCTTTGGATTTTAGTATGAGAATGATATTGATAACACGCTGATGTTTTGGCTGTCGCTAAGCGGTATTTACATTGGTCAAGGACCTTTTTTTTTTTTTTTTTTTTTTTTTCCCCAGCTCCCCATGCTCTGCCAGGCGCCCAAGAAATGGGAGGGGGCACATCCAGGATAGTTGATCCAAACTGACCAAAGGGCTATTCCATACCATATGATGTCATGCCCAGTATATAAACTGGGGGAGTTGGCCGGGGGGTTGCGATCGCCGCTCGGGGACTGGCTGGGCGTCGGTCGGCGGGTGGTGAGCGGTTGTATTATTTTATTTTTTTTTTTCCCTTTCCCTTTTCTTTCCCTCCCTTGGGTTTTGTTCCTCTTTCTCTCTCATTGTATTCCTTCGCATTATAATTCATTATTATTATTATTATTATTATTATTATTATTATTATTATTATTTTGTTCCAATTATTAAACTGTTCTTGTCTCAACCCACGAGTTTTCTTACTTTTGCTCTTCCGATTCTCTCCCCCATCCCACCGGGGGGGAGTGAGAGAGCGGCTGTGTGGTGCTTAGTTGCCAGCTGGGGCTAAACCATGACACCTTCACACACCTATGTGCTTGCTTGAGGCAGCCCCAAACCCCAATCAGCCCAGCATGCGATGCATCATCAATAATCCCAAGAGCTGCTCTGATCCAGCATCACGATTCGAGAGAGACGCTGCACCTTGCTAACCTATAAGATGAAGGCAGGGAGGGCTAAGAAAAGGAGATATTTGAAAAAATTCTTTCATTACACTCCTTTTTCAGAGTTGGTAGGATCCATCCCATCAGTTAATGATGTGCAATCAGCAGAGTTAATAAAGATACCACTCAGAAGCCCCAGTTAACAATGTCATGGAAATAATTATCTGCCCACAGGACACTGCTATTAGGGATGGAGTTTTCTGAGGCAGTCAGAAAAGGCTGCCAAGTTACCAGACCCTCCATAAGATTTTTTTTTCTTATTGATGATGCTCCCCATGCTGCAGCAACACCTGTACGACTTGACCCGAGCCTGGGCCACAGCAGATGCCAAAGCCACCCGTCACCTCCACGACGCTGGCTCAGAGCCTCCTTGAGCTCACCTAAGTGAAGGAGCAGCCGCTCTTGCAGGAATATCTCGGCGATATCCTGCGATATCCCAGCTCTCTTGACTCCAGCTAATAATAACTGGCCTCGCAGCGACTCCTTCCCTTGCCGTCTGCAGGCTGCTTCCCCTCAAGCGAGCGGTGCGGCTGAAAGGAGGAACTTCTCGGAGCTTTAAATAACCTCCTGGATTCCGCCCCCCTGGGCTTCTGCTCCAGCTGGGAGCAGCTTTCCTGTTTGTTTGTTTGTTTGTTCCTTTTTCCTTGCCATGATTTCACGGAGGAAGGAATCTGGCTTCTATCTCCCCGAAGAGCTCAAAAGAGAACGGCCTGGGCTAGGAGTGCAATTACTTAGCACTGCAGGCTTTAGTTGAGAATTAAAGGTCAGGGCGCTTTTACTGGTGTTTTTTTATTCTGGGCTGCTACGGGGTAGTGGCTGGTGATAAGCACATGCTAAAATCCACATTTTCGAAAAGAGTTCACAGTCCCGAACAGAATGTGGCCATGAGAAAGTCAGGGCATGAAAACCCAAGAAAAGCATTATTAATCCTCTCTTTTCTCCTGATTTTATTCTCCTTTTAGGAACCTGGGCTGACATTTAACCTGCTCGGCTTCACGTTGTGTCATGGGTGTGTTGTGGTTCAACCCGGCAGGCAGCTCAACAGCACCCAGCCGTTGGCTCGCTCCCCCGCAGTGGGACGGGGGAGAGAATCGGAAAAAAGGTAAACCCCGTGGGCTGAGATAAAGACAGTTTAATAGGGCAGAAAAGAAAGAGAAAGTAATAATAATGATAAAAGAATGTATAAAACAAGCGATGCACAATGCAATTGCTCACCACCCGCTGACCGATGCCCAGCCCGTCCCCGAGCAGCGATCGCTGCCCCCGGCCAACTCCCCCAGTTTCTATACTGAGCGTGACGCCGTATGGTATGGAATAGCCCTTTGGGCAGTGGGGGGCAGCTGTCCTGGCTGTGCCCCCTCCCAGTTTGTGCATCTCCTCACTGGCAGAGGATGGGAAGCTGAAAAGTCTTTGACTTAGCGTAAGCACTGCTCAGCAACAACTAAAACATCAGCGTGTTATCAATGTTATTCTCATCCTAAATCCAAAACACAGCACTATACCAGCTACTGGGAAGAAAATTAACTCTATCCCAGCCAAAACCAGGACAGGGTGACTGCTGCTTCTCCAGTGAGCAGCAGAGCAGCTGGACCCTGGACCGTTCCATGCCTAGGAGAGCATCGCTGGCAGGGCCGAGGCGGGAGGATGCTCTGATCAAAAGCTGGGAGTTACTAATGCAAGGCATTTCAGAGGGGCTGGGGGCTTTGAAGTGCTTCAAATATTGACCTCCTTTGGGTGAAAGGCTGTGAGCAGCAATCAGGCACCACCATCTCATGTTGGAGATCAAAGAGGCATGGGGGTTTTAATGGCCAGAAGCTGCCGTAGAGACTCAGGGTCCCTATTCTCCAGCGCTGTGCTCCCCGTGTCGCTGAAGCTTTGTGTAACTTCTGAAAACATAGGATCACTTAGAAAAAAAAATCCAAATTAATTTATTTCCAGGAAAAAATTTAAATGACACTGAAAGAATGAAATCCCTCTGTAAAATGTCTTTTCTTCCAGTAGCCGACTCTTCATGAAGACCCTCATTATCCTGCAGCTCTCCGGGCTGCGCACATCTTGGCTGCAGCAGGTAACAGTCTAAAAAATGATGTTTATGCCATGACCGCTCTCCCCGCTGCGGGAATCGCGGTGCTCAGCGCTGTGCTTACGGACCAAAAAGTCTTTGGACCCAAATTCATTCAACAAGGCGGGTGGAGGGGGGTGGTGGTGGTGGGACCTCTGCATCAGCAAGCTCTTCCTCAGAAGCTTTTGGGTTTTTTAACAAAAAATACCCTGGGTCACCTCTCTCCTGGAGGTGGTGGCTCCTTCCCTGTCCAAGTCAGTGCTCTGGGGGATTCAATGTGTTTGTCAGATGTTTCCGAAAAGCAGCTCCGTCATTAACTTGGCACGGGTTGGAAATGTGGAGGCCGAAGCCTCCAGCTGGAAAGATGGTTTTCATAAATAATCGGCCGACAATTAGCCCAGGGGGTGGGACTGCCTGCCCTCCCCGGCCGTCCTGGGGCATCAGCTGCTTGCGGGCGGGTTCCCATCTGTCCTGTCCAACGTCCCCCGCATCCCCTGCTGCTCTCCACCCCGTGCCCGAGGTCAGCTGAGGTTTTCCTTTCTACCGCACGCCGAAATCTTACTGGGGGTGAAATTCCTGGCTTCGTGGTGCTGGAAATGAGCTGTTGCAGGCAGGGGTGGCAGGCAGCAGCCCCCTCACAGGCAGCCCCTGCCTCTCCTGGCCCCACGGTGCTGCGCTTCCAGCGCTGATGGATGGTCTCGCCTGAAAAAGCCCTGCCCTGAGCTTCACCAGATGCGAGATTAATTTATTGCACCTGTCCAAACAGAATGCATTTCTATTTTATCTGCATTACTGCCTGTCCTGCAGCGTGATGGAGAGGTTTGGGTGTGCCCGTGCTCAGATGACCTTGGCCCAGCCTGTGGGTCTGTCCCCCCCGGAGGTGGGGGGACATACGGACACCAAGCATCGCTGTGTTAGGGATGCAGTAGAAAATCCAGTTCCTTGGACTGGGAGGCTGATCCAGGGGCATGCAGGGGAAAGGATCCGACCCTCTGCTTCAGCTGAATGGGGAGCACCATCAGAACAGCTCCCGTTTTTATTAATAAGGAAATAATTTGGCGTGGAGTATCTTAATGCGACTGATTAGACACTGCGGCGCTTGGAGGGGATGCATCCTTCAGCGCGAGAGCAGCGCGACGGTCCTTCCAGGAGCAAACGAGAGGGGAGGAGGGATCTATATCCACCAGAAAGCACAGCTTTCCCTTCCTTCCCAGTTTATGGGCCAAAGCTGAGAACCAGCAGGTTTTTGCTCAAGCAAAATTCCCAGCGAGTTCAGTGGGATTTTTGCTTGATTAAAGCTTGAGCCACAATCCAGGAATTTCTGCCTCTGCTGCGATCCAGCTAGGCTTTGCGCAGGAGCTTGTAATCAATCTGTTACCCTTAATGGAGGCTTTTTTTGGAGATAATTCAAGTTTATTCCATTAGAAAGGGGTTTAGTCTTCCCTTTTCGTGGTGGTGGGAAAGAAAAACTACTCGGCTCCCCTGAGCTGGGACGCAGGCTCTGATCTCACTTGATTTTAACCTTCTCTCTTGAAGAGGGAAGTTACTGAAGGACTTTGGAAATGATCGTTCCAGCTAACAAGGGCCAAAGGAGCTCTGGAAAGTGAAATAAGATCATAATTAGGTGAGCGCCTTCCTTTCGCTAGGTCAAGAAATAAGAAATTTCAGCTGGAATTTCAAAGGGAGGAGCAATTAGAGGAAGACGAACTTCTGACCCCGTAATTATAAATAACAGCTCTGCAGAAGTATAAATGTGCTCCTCTGAGCCAGACAACCAGGTGTGCGGTACTCTGCCCTAAATGACATGAGAAAAACAATAATTAGAAGGGCTAGCATCTACAAAACATAGCCTGAAATAGTTTAGTCTTGAGGAATTAAAAAGAAAAAAAAGAAGAATTTCCTTTGGGGAGATGGGGACGATCATAAGGCGAAGCAAAAGCCACCTGCAAAGAGAAGGGGAATAAAAACTTCATGATGCCTGGGATGCGGCTCCTCTTCAACACAAAAATCCTCCCGTTGCATCCTGAGCCTATTTTAACACGTAGATATTGCAAACGCTGCTTCAGCCCAGGATGTGATAACTCCAAATATGAGTTTGGCAAGCCAGAATAATTTTACATATATTAGAAAGGATCGACTGCGGCTTTGCAAATTGCATAGAAGCAGGTTGTTTTCAGGGTTTTTAAGCAAAGCCTGCTGAGCTCTTGGGAGGGGAACGAGAGGAGATCCACAGCATCCCCCTTGTTGGAAAATGACAGCAAATATGATGTCTCAAAGATATCTGCTCGCTGGTTTTCGTGTCGGGGACAGGGCAGGACAGAGCTGGGCTTGGGTGATGCTGTGCAGGTACCCGCAAGGGACCTCCATCCCCAGGGACATGGGGACATCCCACCTCCCTGTCCCCATCGGCTGCTTTTGCAGCAGAGCGTGTCCAAGGAAAACCCAAAGCTGGAAGGAAGAAATCATCTCAGACCGAAAAAATGAAGCTGCCCCAGCAGGGAGGGCTCTGAGAGGACCTGCCTTCGCCATCGCGATGGAGCAAATCTCTTCTTGCACAAAGCTTACTTTATTTTCTGTTCAGCATTCAGGTCTTTAACTAAAGAAAATACAGCACTACAGAAAAACATGACATTCAGAGACATTTTTTTCTTTGGTTTGTTTATCAGCAAGATTAAGATTCCTGGCTGTGGAATAAAGGAATATCTCGCATTTATTTGTTTTGGGGCATGTGGAGTGCATTTGTTTCCTAGGATGCAAATTCGTTGTTCATGCTCTGAATAAAAATCCCAGTGCCAGAAGACTGCCGTCAGATTCAGATCTCTTGGCATCCTTTTTGCTATAACTTCTTGCATAGAGCGGGGATTTGATTTTTCCCAATATTCTGCTGCTATGTTTTGTCTCCGAGAAGCTTTCCCAATTTCTTTCTTAAACTTTGTGTCAGCTAATTTCCTTGTTTCTAAATTACCGCCGGCGACTGTGAGGCTACAGGGCCAGCTTTTGGGATGTAGGTCTCGCCACCATCCCTCCTGCGATGCACGCCGGCTCCTGCCTGATCCCCGGCCAAACCCAGGCAGCTGCAGGAGCCGCGCGCCCCTTTCTGCGCTCGCTGGCCGGTGCCGACCGGGGGTCGTGGGTCCCTCGCTGCCAAAGCCTGCGGGAAAGGAGGGAGAGGGGCACGTTTGGAGCTGGCGCTGGATGCATGCTGGCTCCCGCACCCCTCTCAGCCCAAAGCAGGCAAAATTGGGCATTAAAATGCAATTGGCTGTGGTTTCTAATTTTATTTATCTATCTATCTATTGTTTTCATTTATATTTATGCATGCACACACACATACACACGTCTCAAAGCTCAGCTACAGCTGTGCAAGGGCTCAAAATTGCACATGTTCCAGGAAAGCTGCTGTGTCCAGAGGGCACGTCTGGGCTGTCTTCATCTCCAGCCCTTCTCCGTAAGCACCGCAGGCACGAACCCCCCTCCGAAGGCTCGACAGCGGCCAAGCTCCCCGTTCATCCCCAGGGCAGGCAGGGCCCGCTCCCCCAGCCTGGCGCAGGGGATGCCACCTTGCATTAGCTGCATCTGGGTACGGCGTGTTGTGACATGACTGTGCCTGACATGACATGTCACCTTGGGAGATAATGAGTTGGAAATTTGTGCTAATAATTGTTTTGACTGTTCCCCAGGAACAAGTGGGGGGTTTTTTCAGCAGAATGTCTTGCACCTAAAGTGATTTTATTCGGGAATTATTATTATTTTTTTAGATAAGACAAATATCCGTCGTGCCACCTGGAGGTTGGGCGTTGGTACCCGGCATCCCTGCAGCCCCTCGCGATGGCCCTGGATGCCCCGCGGTGCTCTGGGGAGGCTTTCTCCCACATCCCAGCTCCTCCTCTCCAAAACCCACCGCCCCAGCCACCACCATCTTCCCCACAACCAGGACCCTGTTGCCATTGCCACTAAGCAAAGGACTCGTATCGCTGTCCGCAAGCATCCACGGATGGGCGCAGGGTTGCACCCCATCTCAAGGCATACGGATGCCGCACGGAGCAAACCTCTGGGTACTGGGTGCTTGCAGGGGGCGGGGGGCATACGGGGGTTTATCACCACTGAATCACAGCGTTTCACTTTGCATCGCAAGGCGCTTGAATCCTTAATTGGCACCGAGCACATTTCCTTTCTCTCTACCTGCTGCAGAAACCCTGGAGATTTTTCTAACGAGCAAAGCAAGCTACTGCTGGTGGATTTTTCAAGTTCTCGTAGCTTTACAAATTACATTTGCTCTAGGCAGCCATTCATAATAATCGACTGGAAACCACTGCTAGCACAAAAAAAATCTTTGCGTTGTCAGCAATACACCTCTTAAATATCATACCGCCATCCGTCACAGCTCGCCGTAACTTGTAATTTGATTAAACGCGCTCCAAAATGCGGGGTTGGAAGTGCACTTGTCCACAGTAAGTGGATTTGTGTTCCCCTCTATTAGAAGGCTGTGTGAAGTAACTTAATGATGGAAAACACTCATTAGAGCAGACACTTGTCAAACACACTGCATCGGGGGAGTCTATTTTTGCTCAGCGCCCTTGTAAAAATGCAGTTTCTCTTCATTTGGCTCAGACGGACGGACTCCCACCAGCCAAGCTGCTTCGCGCCTTCCCTCCCCAAAGCTCCTTCTCGCAAAGGAACGCCGCTATTTTGGCAGCCTTAGCCCCATATAGATTTGGGGGTAGGTTTTCAGAGAAGAGCAGCACAAGGCAGAGCAACCTCTCCCCGGCACCAGGTAGGACTCAGGGCTGGGCTGGAAGGAAGATGCTCGCAGCAGCTGGGGAAAAGGTAAAAACAGTTTTTCAGCATCGCCAACTTGGGAAATACAGGGGCTAGCTGTTGTGTTCCCAAATATATTGAGCAAGAAGGTGCCATTTTTATAGTCAAAATATTTTAATGCATTTTCTGCAGCTCCCCTGACCTAAGCTGAGCTTCTGGCCTGAGTCCTGCTCGGGGCCTGAGAACCCATCCCGTCCTCCAGCACTTCTGCTCCCAGGGGCTGTGGAGGAGTCTCCAGCCGTCTGGACCACCTCACATGGGCAGTCCCCCTCCCCAAAACCCAGCAGATCTGGTCACGTCCCAGTTTGGCCAGGGTCTCCCAGCAAGGCAGGCAATCTTTCCCCAGGTCTAGAAACAGGTCCCTCCAGTAGCAGCCACAACCATCAATATTAAGACACTTATTCATTCCCTCCTATGCATTTACAGTTTTATTCCTTCCATAGGCGCTGGGCAGCTTTGCCCACGGAGGTGGTGCCGAGCTCACCTTTGCCATCCCATTGCCAGCAGCTGGTTTTGAAAAACATGAAATTCCCCCCCACACTGAATTCCCCGTGGCTTTCCCCGGCACAGCCCTGTGCCGTCACCTATGGGATACTTGAAAAATCCTTTTTTCCTCAAAATTTCCCGAGAGGGAAAGAGAGATATCAAGTAAAATGAATATAAGATTATGGGAGGGATTGTTTTAGAGACCGTAAAAGAACTTTAATGAGGTCTGAGCTATATAAAAAAGGCTCTCATTATGACAGAGGCCCGTCTAGAAGGCTGGCAGGAGCCCGCTGTTAACAAAACACCAGTGTATATTAAACCTGCCACTTTCACGTGGCTATTCTGGCTGGAGCACATGAAAAGCAGTGCTGAAATGTAAATCAAATATTTAAGGGGCCCTAGAAGTGGGCTGATGCTCACGAGGTTCGTGCTTCGGAGCAGGGGTATTCTCAGCAGGGCTGGGTGGGTGGCAGGTCCCATTTCATACGCCTTTTCCGAAGCCTTTTCAGCAACTCCAATATTATTTTGTAATAATATTTAGCCTCGCAGCAGAAAATCAGGCTGTATTTGTGCAGAGGGTATATGAAATACAGCATGTGGCGTCTCACAGATTTCCCGCTCCTTGAGAAATCAGGGTGTTTGATCCAGAGTGGAATAAAAATGTGAGACAACAGCCCGTGTAGGCAAAGGGAACTCCCACCCTCCAGCTGGCGGGGTGGATTTGGGGTATCCAGGGCTTTTCTCAGGTAGGGTCAACAGCGTGGATCACGGGATGTTGTCCCCATTGTCACCATCACCCAGAGCCATTGGTTGCTGGGTAGAAGCCCCAAGCACCAAGGAGCATCTCCTACCTCGGGAAAAGGTCACTTTTTCTCCAACACAGAATTTAATGCAAATCCAAGGGTAATGCAGGTTGAAAACCATTTAAAAAACTATTATAAATGAACAGGATATGCCACAACTTCCAGGAAAGCCCAGGTTGCCACAGCTTCACTGAAGCGGCAGCTCCATCACGGGGGATGAGGCTCAGCAGGGCCCCTGTTGGCAAGGAAACTATTTCTGCTTTTTAAGATGCCACCGGAGAAGTCACTACTGAAACAAAATGGGATTTTTTTCCACAGGATGGTTTTGAACTTAAAATTTTGCCCATGGCACAGGGAAGAGGACATGAGTTTTCTGCTATCTTTAGCATCATCAGCTATTGAGTGCATTAGTAGCTAATTAAATATGACACCCAAGGGCCATTACTAAGGGTCCCGAGCCCTGGGCTCAGCAAGGGGCTCCAGAAGCTCGGTCTGGCCCCAGGTTTGCACGACACTGGGTGGGCAAGTGCGGACGTTGAGGCAATTTCATGACGCCAGCGTGGCTCGGGATACAGACAGCCGCCCACGATGTGCCGAGGGAGCTTACAGCGGCACCTCCAGCAAAAGGCCATCTGTTTATGGGACAAACAAGAGATATGAAGCATCACAAGAAGGGCTCCCATCTACCGAGTACAGCTTGCCATCTCTCCAGCACAGCTTGCTTGCTGAGCCCTACGGCTCCGGAGGCAGCAAGGACGATGTACTCCCTTCGTCATCTCCCCTGCACCTCCACGGGGGGCTTTTACAGGTGTTAGGCTCATGAATGCTAAATAAAACACTAGGAGAAGCAAGAAAATAACAGACAGAGGACAGGCAGCATTTTTTCAACAGAAGAACAGAGCAATGGTGGCATTGTAAGAAGCTTATTTATCCCTTCTGGGTGCTGCACATCTCTTACCAGGAGCTCTAGACCCTTGCCGCATCCAATCCATGCAGCCTTCCCACCACCAACACACGTGGCTTTGGGTTCGGGAGGGGAAAAAAACCCCAAACAATTCCAATTACTTGGAAAAGGTTGCAGCAAAAGCAAGCCAGAAAGTTAAACAGTTTGGTTTTCCTCTTCAGACAAAACCTGGGACCGAACTTCTGACCACACACGCCCTGGCAGAGCCACGTTAGCTCCTAAATATCCAGAGGTTGCTGCTGCCAGGGTGACGCAGGGTTGCCCCTCCCCGGGGGACCATGCTCCAGAGCTGCATGGTCAGGTTTTCCTGGGAAAATTGATCCTCCCCTCCCAAAAAACCTCAGGGAAAAATCAGTTTACGACAGTGAAATATGTTATTTTTGCAACGTTGAAGCCCATTTCAGCTTGGCTTCTGAATTTACTTTTGTATAGGCTCTTATATTGTTAAGTACAGTGCCTATGCCTTAATTAAATAAACTATAGCTCTTGCAGTAATATTTTATCAGGGAAACCCAAGCAATTTGTTCTGCCATCATTTAACTACTTCTTCTTTCTTTCGCTTTTCCTTGTCAAAATATTCGTCCAAACTGGCACATTCTCACCGAGTATTTAGATTTTTGCAGACATTTTTACAACCTGTTTGCATTTTTATGGAAAACTCTTCCATCTGTTTATTTCCTTTTGCAACCGGCTGGGATGACTCGCAGCAGAGAGATCAGCAAAAGCCTGACGGCACCGGAAAAAAGCCCGGCCGACGGCAACGTGGCTTTCCCTGGGCTCACGCCTCATGCTTTCCCCTCAAAGCTATTTTCTTATCTGCTCAGAGATCCCGCCTGTGAAAATAAATCATCCAAGACGTTCGTTCTCTGCAGGCTTCAGCAACTAAAACTTGGCAAATTATTTGCAAAGCTCAAAACAAAACCCTCGCTGACAAAGGCGCTTTCAAAACCTGAGCTACAGATGCAGCCCAATATAAACCACACATTTTTCAGGAACATTGTGAATACTTTCATATAATCTGGGTCACTTTGACAAGCAGAGCCACCTTTTTCCCTTTTAATATGTATAAAATAGTATATTTTCGGGGGGGGGAATAAAAGCAGGGCTTCAGCATCCTGGTCCCCGCCTGCGCCTTGTCCAGGCTCTGCGCCTGTTGCTAATTTCTTAGAGAAGATAAATTTCTTGAGGCTATTTCTGCCCTTTTCTGTACGTTTATGTAATGCCAAGCAGGGAGTAATTCAACCTCCATAGCGTGGCCGGTGTTACTTTAATGCATAGATACTATAGTGATCTATGCCCCACTGTATTATTTGCAGAATAAGAGCTGAGGAAGGGGACGTATCCCCAAACAAGGTTTATCTCCCTGGGACGTCGATGTTTACGACGTCTTCCAATGGTGTGAACTTTTACACCCCATTGCACAGTAAAATGCATTTTTAGAAGCAGCGTGTGATAAATTCCTTCTCTGGCCAAATGAAGTATTTGCTGAAATTGCTGCTCACTGCCAGTGTTTCACAGCCCAGCTCTCGGGTTTCACTTTGGAAAGATGGCTTATCCTCAGAACCAGGAAAATCTACAATGGTTAATGCGAATAATATGTAAAAAAAAACCATCATTTAGTTTAAGAGGTAGAATACAATCAACATGGGTAGATTACAACCAATGGGCCAAATGATGTGAAACACAGCAGCGATGAAACCCCATGCAAAGCTCCAGCACCCGCCCGGTTCCCTCCAGTGGGCACAGCGGTTTTTGTATTGGTTTGGGTGGCAGCAGCATCCAGCCGGGTGCTGCCGGGTGCGGGCTTTGTGCCCACAAGTGCCCAAACACCCCTGGCTCAAACTGGCCCCCGCCTCGGGTGTCACAGAATCACAGAATCGTATAGGTTGGAAAAGACCTTTGAGATCATCGAGTCCAACCGTAAACCTAACACTACCAAGCCCGCCACTACACCATGTCCCCAAGCACCTCAGCCAAACGGCTTTTAGATACCTCCAGGGATGGGGACTCCACCACTTCCCTGGGCAGCCTATTCCAGTGCTGGACAACCCTTTCGGTGAAGTAAAATTTCCTAATATCCAGTCTAAGCCTCCCCTGGCGCAACTTGAGGCCATTTCCTCTGGTCCTATCACTTGTTACCTGGGAGAGGAGACCGACCCCACCTCTCTACCCCCTCCTGTCAGGCAGTTGTAGAGAGCGATGAGGTCTCCCCTCAGCCTCCTTTTCTCCAGGCTGAACACCCCCAGGTCCCTCAGCCGCTCCCCATCAGCCTTGTGCTCCAGACCCTTCCCCAGCTCCGTTGCCCTTCTCTGGACACGCTCCAGCCCCTCCATGTCTCTGTGTGCACCTCAATGTGTCCGTGTGCTCCCAGGAAGGAAATCAGATCACTTGAACCGAGGCAGAGAGAGGTGAGAAAATAATTCGTGTGAGGCTTGCTGCGTGCATGTGGAAGATGCTGAGAGCGGGGCCGGGCAGGGGTCCCCCCCCGGTCCCCATTTCCCCCAGCATCGGGCTGCGGTGCCAGCAAAGCCCCCGGGGAGCGCAGACTTCCTCCGCGCTGACGTGTGCCTGCAGGGCAATTGCGAGTTAATAATCTTTTCCTGAAACCACTTTATACTTAACATTTATTTTTTTCCTCTGGCATTGTTCCTTCTTTCCCAAAGGAAATGTCCTAGCCCTTATTGCTCTCGCATATGGAAAGAGGTCAGCACGAACGATGCTCTCCCATGGTGGGGTTCTCAGCCCTAACTAACTGCAGATGAAAGGAGCAACGCCACATCTGTGCAGTTAAACGTCTATATCTGCATCGAAATTACATGCGAGGCAGAGTCAAATAGAAGTCCTGAATAGTCACTTGCAAGAGCTAATCCAGAAAAAAAGCACGTAAATACGTTGTTAGGTACGTCTTTCTTCTCTGGGCTTTGCAGAACAGCTTGGACAAACACAAGCATCATGCTGGAGACCCACCATAGCGTGGCCCAGACCTGCTGTTGACCTGGGAGATGGTTATTTACAAACTCGTTTTCTTCATCTGGGAGTTTTCTGGGAGGTACTTCATCTGGGAGGTACTCTATTGCAGTAAAAAGCTAAAGTTTATACATTAAGAGATTAAATAAATCCAGCAGAGTAAATAAGTCCATAGTTTGTTTACAGTTATCTTTTTACAGCAGGCATTTCTATATCCATTTGCTCACCCCTCCAGCCCAGTAGCATCTGCGGAACGAGAGGTGCTGCTGGCCCACCACAATTCATTTTTTGGGTATTCAGAGCTGATACAACCACAGGTTTTCACCTTTGTCTCACGGAGAGGCTGGCGTGCCCGGCTGAGTCCCCCCAGGGACATCTCGGTGTCCCACACACGGCCATCAGCCATCACCAGCTTGCAGCCAGCCCCAGCTCGGTTTTAAACGTGGCGATTTTGACTTCATGGCTGCTTCCCGGCCACGACTGAGCACCGGGGAACCCCAGCCCAGGGGGTTTGCACCCAAACGTGAGCTGCCACACGGCATCAGAGCAAAAGCCCATCAGGGCCACCAGCAGTCTCCGATGCCGATGCTACAAGAAGGGTAGAGACGGCCCCTGCGCCATCCCCACGGCTCGGGCGGCTCCGAGGAGGGCTGTGGGCATTGCCAGGCACGCGCGTCCCCAGTGCCACCCTGAGCTGTGCTCATGCCTCTGCCCCCACGGCGCGGAGGGGACAGCTTGGCAGCCTGCGTCCCCTCTGCGCAGGACGTCCCGTGCCCAGGAAGCCTCCGCGGGGTCAGCGGGAAATGGCTCAGCCACGAATAGCCCTTAGCACTGCTGCACTCCCAGCATCCTTTAACACATAGGCTTCATGCAACCAGATGCTGACAGGGCATTTAATGACATTCCTTTACAGGAAGAAAATCACCTTTGCAATATATTTGAGGTCTGGGCTTTGCTTGGAGCTAGACCACGAGACTGGGCTGTGGTCCGTGCCCACACACCGAACCTGCCAGGCAGGGGCTCACCCCACGTGCGATGCAGGATGTGCTCCCTGGACACACTGGATGTGGACATCCCTGGACACACTGGATGTCCAGATATCACTGGAGCCGCAAGTGATATTTGGTGGAAAGACTCGGGCTTACGAGCACAGATCAGAGCTATCAAAATGCCTCCATTCTCATGGATGCAGCCCCTCCGGCTGAGCTGCACGGCTGCAATGCACTGACAGCCGTTTCCCGCTGCTCTTGGTTTGGCTCCCTTGCACAGCCAGGTATTCTCCTACATGCTGAAATAACCTGAAAGAGCCTCAAGTACTTTTTCATTTCCACTTGTAACCATTTGCATGATGACAGTCGTCAGATAATAAAGACCACGGCCCGAACTCTGCTCTCAGAAAAGGCATGGCAGCTCCCGCTGAGAGTAATTCAAACCGCAGGTTTGTCTTCATGCGAGCCCAGGCAACTGAGAGTCATTTGGAAAAGATAATAAAAAATCATCGTATAAAATCATGGATGTAATTTGTAGGAAAGAATCCGTTTTGGCTTACCCATAATTTCACATGATCAGGCAAAAGTAGACATACATCCTATTTACGGCTTCTAGGAAATTTCTACTTGCCCAATTCATGTTAAACATATGGACTTCATTTTCTCTCACACCTGGCCATATATATTTGTTATGAAAGGTTCATGACTCTCCGGGTTATGCGACCTATTCCCAAGATGATTAGAGTTAAATGTGTTTCCTGCTCTCCCAAATTCCATATAAACCGAATAAACCAATCCATAGATCCCCAGTGTAATATCCTGAGCCTACAAATACACACACACAATAAGTCAGGGAGGAGGGAAAATCATATCGCTGCTCGCCATTAACTAGCAGCTGCGAGGGGAAGGTAATGAGAAAAAACAAAACCCTGGTGATTCAGGGAACGATACAGACCGATATTTGAATTTTGTCTCACGTAGCTGCACTCAATGAAAGCACTAAAATGTATTTATGCATCTTTCCCTGTTACACAGGTATCGCCCGGTTTGTCCTCGCGCTCGGAGCAAGCTCTGCTGTGCCAGCTGGACGGACAGCCAGGGATATCTGCTGGGACGGACACCTTCAGATCAATGCCGATGTCACTCCCCAGCGACGCCTGGGCTCTGGCCGTGAAAGGTCACGCTCAGGCCCTAAAACTGGCTGTCACGCCCGGGGGGGACACTTCTCTGAACTCAGAGCTCATGCGATTGCGCAGTGCGGGAAAGGGAGACGCTTTTAGAGCGCCAGCAATCGGCGACGATGCTCTCGAGCACACCAAAATGCGTCGGGATGTCCAGGCATAACTTCGTTGCATGCATGTTAATATATGTGATGGTGATGGTGATGGTGATGGTGATGATGATGATGATGATGGAAGAAGAAATAATTTTATGTATATATACACACAGCTATAGTGGCCCATAGCCCAATGGCATAAAGGGCCCAAGCAGGGCTGGTGGCCCCGATCGCTGCCGCTCCTGGGCCGTACAGTGACAGCAGTGATGCTGGAAGCAACAGAGCTGCACCAATTCCTTCTCCCCTCAAGACCTCTTTGGCTCAGGACATGACCCGAGAGTGATTTTTTTGGTCCACAACACCATATTTATGCAATTGCTGACATTTTTTAAATTGAGGGCATTGAGATCTCTCTGTTCTTACGTATCCCGTGTGGAGAAGAAAATGAAGCATTGTTGGCCTGGGGATGTGGTGGTCTGTGCAGGTCCCACTCACGGTCATCTGCAGAGAGGGCTTCGTGGTGGCCACCTCTGCCCTGGGGTGAGCCCATGGCCGTGGCCCCGGCACAGCGCTGAGCAGAAACCCGGTTGGGGCTAACAAAACTTCTTTGCTTGGCCAGATCTTGCTATGCATGTTTGAAACAGCTTATTCATCTGCACATGCAATGCTTGGGAATGACTTTGGGGGTTTGGAAATCAAATAAAAACTCTTGGTGAGGTTGCGTCAGCGTGGGACGTCACCCTGCGTGCAGCCCCGTGCAAAGGGCGTCCATCGGAGGACCTTGGGGCGGACCCCTGCGGCAGAAATCCCCCAGTCGAGGTTATTATCGCAGTGGTACCGCAGGCTCAGAGGGCATCGGGAAGGGATGGAGCGCTGCCTGATGCTGTGGATAACTGCACGCCCCGTGCTGCCTGCACCCTGCGGTTCCAGAGACGAGACGGTCTGTGCAGCAGCGCACGGCCACGCGCTGCATCCCGACGGCCCTGACCTTTCCAGGGGCTGGGAAGCAAAGTCGGCTCCTCTTGCAAGAAGCAGCTGGCATTTACGGCTGTGGTCTATACGGCCCATAAATACAGCGCTCTGCTTTTCATCCCAGCTGCTATCCCCAGCCCTCCACGCCCCGATCTCCTTAGAGCACTCTGCCCCTAGTCTGCTGATTCCAAGTCATATGGGGACAAAAATCAACCTGAATAAAGAAAACGTGGCCTTAGGGAGGGAGGAAAGAACAGGGATCAGCCCAGCACTGTAAAACCCACCCCTCCTTTCCCTTGAGAGATTTTTCCCTTCGAGGAACTGGAGCGAGAGCCGGAGGTTGTGCAACAACTCAGTGCTGATGTAGCAGTAAAAAATACCAAGTGAATCGCTTCCAAAAGAGTTTAGTTGGATGTCATTATTTCCTGTTGGTAGACAGAAGGAGAGTGGGAAAAACTCCTGTTTCGGGAGCCAAGCGCTGCAGAGAAGAGCGATTAGCAGATGGCATGGAAATTAGCTCATTATTATTAATTTGCCAGGCCTTTACCAGTTCATGAATTGCCCTTTGAAAGTTGAAAAGCAGCGTGCGCATATGTACAAAAGAGGGCTTCTTTTGGCAAATCATCTAATTAATAGCTGTGCCACCCACCGCATGAATGGAAGCCGTCCCCACCTGCCTCGGCAGGGCCCTGCGCCCGGATTTGGGGGCAAGCCGGCGCCGGCCCCAGCTGGGATAATGCAGCCCCTATTGCAGGATGCTGCTCAATGGGAAACCTCCACGACTGGGGCTTATTAATGTGCTCATGTTTTGTTTGAAGAAGTTAATGCTAAAAAAGGTCGTCTTTTTTTTTTCCAGGGGGTTTCTGTGAAGGCGGTTGAACAGACTGTTTAACAGTATTGCATGTATATATCTATTGAAAAATTAATTTAAGGCAAACCATACTTCAGTACACTAAAAACTCTTCTCCATCCTCTTTAAAAGTGGATTTAGTTTTGCCTAGACTGTGCTTCCCAACGGGATGTCCACATCCTTTTATTTCTTTCCAGAGCATCGCTGCCCTGTGGAGCCGAGAGAACTTGGGCTGGTGAAGAAAAGTCTGAACATTTAAATTTCTAGTGAATACATTACCTCGAGCTGGAGCTGCAATTTGACTTTTCTCCCAGCTCCTCTGTATAAAATCTGCTGTAAATCACAGGGATGATAATAATAATAATAATGTTTCCAAAATAATTGATAACACAAATAATAGATTAGTAGGTTTTAAAGGGACATCAAATGGTTGGTTGGTTTCTGCATGGGACCAGGTCATGTAAAAAACCGTCCCCCTGCAGCTCTGCAAGCGGAGGCAGCGAGGCCGCAGAATTCGGTCCATTTTTCCATCCTTACCAGGAGCCTTAACAGTAAGACAACACCATTTGAAAATTAACCCCCCCGGCCATGCACACCACGTACACAGGCCTGATTGCTGCCGATTAAAGCCGTCCGTGGAGGAGATCCCACATATGGCTGCTTTCCAGCGGGAGGAAAGCAATAGTTGTCATCAGCAAGAGTGGCAGCGCTGGAAGCCACTGGGAGGGCTGTAAGTGACACAGTCACTGTCATTGTCACGTTAAAACCGCAGCCTCATCGCTAGAGACAGGGCTAATTGCCTGAGCACATCGCCGCATGTCAAAACTCCTAATTGATTTCCTCCTCATTAACACTGCGATGCTGCTCCGGGGCTGTATTTCAGCACGCGCGCGCGCACGCCACGCTCCAGCTCTGCCCGGGGTAAAACGCTCGAAAGTCTGTGCATGTAAACCCAGCGAAATGAGTCATGGAAAGCCAATTAGAAAGCTCACGTAAATATACTGTCGAAGCATAACACGCCTTGGAGTTCAACTCATCGGTTAGCGGGGGTGCTGCAGTAGGTTTAGTTAATGCTGCTCTGGGCAATGATCTTGCCTTCGTTTGGGGGTCAGACGCCACTCCATGGAGTTATGACCACATGCCCATTTTTGCTGCTGGAGCATCTTGGATACGGACCAGCGTCACTCCTCCGCAGCTCACCAGGGAGCAGAGAAATTTTTGGTCCAGGTCACAGCAGAGGGCATGCCCGCTTCGGTGCCCGGCGGAGGAGGATGCAAGGGAAAAGTCTCCGGTTTTAAGGATTTATGGATGAAGGAACTAGCATCCTCTGTTAGCGTGGCCATTTGGTACCCTCCAATTTATCCAACGTGGACTTTGATCACTTTGATTTGGAAATGTGCGTGGAGTCCTTAGAAAAAGCTGCCGATCAGAGAAGTATCGCCGCAGCCTGACGGGGACGAGGGGCTGAACGGTTACATGTCATTCTCCAGACGGAAATCCTCAGAGAAGCTACAATGCGCTTTGTAATTAGAGTTAATTAACACTTTTGCAAATTGGTCTTTATTTAAGACCAGCTGCTGAGGAAAAAAAGTCTATAAGCCCATAAAATATTAATTAGCACAAGTGTCTCGTCTGCCACCACCGGTTTCTGCGTGGATGGGTGTTTGGCGAAGACAGCTTTGTCTCCCTGGATGAAGAGCTAAAGAGCAAGACCTCGAAATAAATAAAGGCCAGATTTCAACCCTTCATCGCAGAGGCCCTGCACGCACATGTCGCAGGTACAGGGGAAAAGCCTTGCGCCCTGCAAATGTAACCCAGCACTTTGGAAAAGCAGTAGAATAAACTGGTAAGTACTAGAGATGGTACATTGGTAGGGATAAAAGGCAAGGTTTAATGCACAGACGTTAACCCATGCTGTGGGAGAGCGCAGTGTCAAATGATGCTGACTCTGGTCCCATTCCTGGGGATTTTTTTCCTTTCGGCTTTCCCAAAAGGTGTGACTTCCATGGGACCCTGGATGTTGAGGAGGAAGGGTAAATTATAGACTGTGAGGCAGCCTTTTTGTTGAGGTGTCCTGTCTATGCACCGTGGGAAAGCTGGAGGATACCTAGCTTAGATATTCCTTTTCTCCGTCTATAAATTCAGGTTATTCACAAATTTGTAGAATAATGCAACGCAGCAATGATGGAGATTTCTGCAGCAAAGCCCCCCTTTCCCTGCAGCAACCCCCTTGCGCTGGGAGTTTCCTTACTTGTTTCTCTCTGTTGTGTTGATTCTACAAACTTACCTGAGAACTTCATGGCAAATATTATTGAAAACAAGGATTTTTGCCCAAACTCTCCGCTTTCATGCTTGTGGGATTTTGTGCTGAGGCCACAGCGGGACCGGTTCCTGTGCGGCTCCGCTCTGCTCTGACTGAATGAGGTCATGGGCTTCTCCAGCCTATAATGATCTTAAAATTATGTGACAGAAACAAATAGGAAAGATTTAAAGTTAAGGCTCTGCAAGTACTTTTATGCAACACAGAGATAGGATCGCTTGGAGTTTATATCTGCTTGCTAAAAATCCCTTTAAGAAGCTTGGCTACGGATAAGAAAACCTGCAAAAACTGGGTTTTTTTTCTCCCTTTCGCGTGGAGTCTGTATCTGGTGCACACCCACTGCTGCTGCGCTCAGAAAACGTTGTTCAGAAGAAGGTACAAAACCAGCCTGGAGTGTGCAGAACTAAAAAGAAATGCAGAAACAAATAGCTGCGGGGAAAGTGAAATGAAATGGGAAAAATTCCACGATTTCAATGGAAATTTTTGAACAGGCTTTACAGTGAATTCCCTTGAAAATATGTCAACTCCTTAACTGCGTGGAGGCCATTAACCATTCCTGTTGGGTTCAGTGAATAGCTTCAGCAAGGAAACAATTTATTTGTAAAAGGAAAGGCATTTAATTCCAGGATGGTTTAAAGGATGGAGGTTGCTTGCGTTGTAGTTATATTTGCTTTTTAGCGTAAATTCAGAAAAGGTTTTAGAGGATTAAAACCATGCTAAGCTGAAAGAAACCATTCCACATCAACATCAACAGGGTTTTTTTTCTTTTCTTTTTTTCTTGCCTGATAGTTTCACAAACACTGAGCCATTTTCTTTCATTCTGCCCCAAACAACTGACTATGAAGTATGGAAATGCAAAATATGAAATATGAAATGTGAGACGTGGAATATGAGATGTTCAGTTGTTTGCAGTGATGTTAACCCACGGGTCTGCCATCTCTTGGCATCGCTGTGCTGGGGGTCTGCTTTCCAGCACGAGCGGCTCAACTAAGACCTCTGTGTCCCACACTCCTAATTTACCATCCCATTACAAATTAGCTTTCTGCAGAATATTTAGTTTCAGGATCCCATGGTGGTTTTCAGCAGAAGACGGGACTGGAGACAGTCTGGGGCAAGTGGGGACCCCCTGGACACCTGTGTGAAGTTGGATGCACCCACGTGTCAATGGAAAACGAAGAGTAGAGGCTGCCGAATGTTGCAATCACCCTCCTTGAGGATGATAATTCATCACCTTGAGAAAGCAAATGAAGCCCAAGGAGTTTAGGGCATGCGCCGGCATATTTGGGAATGTGCTTGAAAGTGGTAAATGGGAGAATGTGGTGTCTCATGGACCAGGAAACCTCTCGTGGTTGGCGGTGACCAGAGTCACCAGCTGCAATGTGCTTCAAGCACCTTCAGGAGCCCAGACCCCCTAAGGAGCTGTCTGGTCCCAGGAGGAAGAGATCCAGGTCTTCCCAGGACACGGCTCTGCCATCCCTGGCAGAGCGAACCTCCCCGGTGACTCTCACAAGCATCGCGTTCACCTCAGCAGATGACGTGATCCGAAGTGACGGCTGTAGTAACGCGCGCTCGACCGGTGAGGTTCGCGCCAGGTGAGACAGAAGAGGAGACGCCGGCGCGTACCCCAGGAAGGTGCTGGACGAGGCAGGGACGGCGCTTGCGTTTCTACAAGGCACAGCAGAATGTCAGAACGGCTCCCACACAAATTAATGTGATGGGAAAAGTGCATTACAGGTCCATTACCGCTACCCACAAAAGAGAAAACATGGGATGCACTGAATGACAGCACCGGGAATATCTGCGTTTATCCCAGTAACGCCAATATCTGCGTTTTCAGAGGGTGAAATTCAAGCCTGAGCTATGGCAGTACCCCATCGAGACAGAAACGGCGTGTGTCCCATTCCCGTTTGTATGGGCAGGGGGCTGGCTCTATAATCTCAAGGAAAAAAAGACTTCCGAAGATTTAAAGAGGCTTCGGATCAGGCTTTGAATGCCTTTTCATTTTACTCTATTCATATATCAAATAGAGCGCTCTCGTCTGAATAATTGCATTTTACCTGCTGAAAACATGGTTTGAAAACATAGCAATACTTTATTTCTTCTGATGGCACATAAAGCATAAACATTAGGTTTTCTAAAAATAAAAAAAATAAGCCTCATTTTTCTCTTTAAATATAATTTACAATAGGAAACATTAACTCATAAATCATAGGCTCAAATTCAGATAGAATTGAAACACCGCACTCAGCAGCAGGCAAATTACACCCAGACCACTCCATCACCAAGTGCTCCTTCCAAGGGCATTATTGGAAATATGTTCCTCATAAGGTGAGTTAATAAAAAAAAAAAACCACAAAGCAAAGAAAGAGCCCGAGAGCCGTGTGGAAGGAGACCCCCAGCACCCCAGCAAAATCAGGCGAAGTCCCTGCAGTGAAGGTAGGGCTGGATTCAGCTTGCGCCTCCTTGCCTGGCCTCTTTGCCGTGGGACGGTGGTCCAAGTGCACGAGGTCAGGTAGCAAATCCCCCGCTCCCCTGGCTGCCATCACAGCTGCTCACCCCACTTCTCTCCCCAGCTTTGCTTGAAAGCCATTGGCATCATTAGTGGTCATGAACACTAATTTAATAAATTCTTATTAATTCCTTCACACCTCTGAAGTCACTAGCTCTTCAAACACCGTAATCACAGAATCACAGAATCACAGAATCGTATAGGTTAGAAAAGACCTTTAAGATCATCGAGTCCAACCGTAAACCTAACACCGCCAAGCCCACCACTACACCATGTCCCCAAGCACCTCACCCAAACGTCTTTTAGATACCTCCAGGGATGGCGACTCAACCCCTTCCCTGGGCAGCCTGTTCCAGTGCTGGACAACCCTTTCGGTGAAGTAAAATTTCCTAATATCCAGTCTAAACCTCCCCTGGTGCAACTTGAGGCCATTTGCTCTCGTCCTATCCCTTGTTACCTGGGAGAAGAGACCGACCCCACCTCTCTACCCCCTCCTGTCAGGCAGTTGTAGAGAGCGAGGAGGTCTCCCCTCAGCCTCCTTTTCTCCAGGCTGAACAACCCCAGGTCCCTCAGCCGCTCCCCATCAGCCTTGTGCTCCAGACCCTTCCCCAGCTCCGTTGCCCTTCTCTGGACACGCTCCAGCCCCTCCATGTCTCTCTGGGAGTGAGGGGCCCAACACTGAACACAGCATTCGAGGTGCGGCCTCACCAGTGCCCAGTACAGGGGACGATCACTGCCCTGCTCCTGCTGGCCACGCTATTCCTGACACAAGCCAGGATGCCATTGAATTTCTTGGCCACCTGGGCACACTGCTGGCTCACGTTCAGCCGACTGTCGACCAACACCCCCAGGTCCTTCTCTGCCGGGCAGCTTTCCAGCCGCTCTTCCCCAAGCCTGTAGCGTTGCATGGGGCTGTTGTGGCCCAAGTGCAGGACCTGGCACTGAGCCTTGTTGAACCAAATCCCTTGGGTAGGCGTCTGCCCTGCTCTCCACCTGCACCTCATGTGACGGGGCCTTGGACCCCCTCAGGGACACGGGTGGCCCTGCAATCCTCCAAGGGATCCATTCCAGCTGCACCCATCTGTCACGCGCCGAGCTGCTTGGTATCTCAGTGCAAAACCAGTGACAAACTATACATATACAATTAAATATGTATTTTCCTTCTTATTCAGCCGTTTGTGTGAGGGCCTTCAAAACATGGTTTTGAGGAGAAGAAAGAGGAAAGCATCAATATTTAGCACCTCTAAAGTAGCTATTGGCACTTATTAGACATGCAGACCTTGTCCCATGCAGCACAGTGCTGCACGGACGTGGCAGCAGCTCTGCAGTTGCAGCCTCCGGCTCTCCTTCGGTTCAGGAAAGGAGCCTCAGAAATAAGGATTTAACAGCTTTACTAAGTACCTGCTTCCTCTCAAATGTAATATTTCCCTTTAGATCCTCATCTCCCAGCAAGTATTTAATAGCTGGTCTTTATCAGGTGGAGCATCTCTGGCTCACACTCCAACCATCCAGCTCCTTTCTGCTCAAAAACTACTGGTTTCAGATACAGAATAATTACGTGCATGAGGGGTTTTTTCCCTTTAAATCTTGCAATGTGACTAATCCAGCAAAGAAGGATGTATCTCAGAGGATGTGTCAGCTGCGGAAACAAAAAACAGATGTGGTTCAAAGGGAGTGAAGGGGAACCTTGAAATACTTTCTGCTTGTTCAACACCCAGCTGCACCCTGCTGCCCAACCCCACCACCCAAGGCTGTGGGCGGGAGAAAGTTGACAGGTTTGGGGAATATCTTTACAGCCCAAAGACTGGTAAATACCTCATAGCTGGAGGTGTGAGATACCCGAGGTTTTGCCAAACAAGACATATAAAGTGCATTGCCTATTCCCCATTTCCTTTTCTTTGCATTTTCTGCAGTATTTAGGGCCTCCGGAGCAGGGATTCCCCTTCCCAGTATAGGCGGTGGTTCTGCACTGGGGAAGGAAGATGTTTCTGGTTATTTGTAGTTTCTGTATGCTTGTGTTGCTAGGATGGATGGCGTTGCTGGTGCGGGATGTGAGGAGCTGGGCATCCCTCACCCAGCCTGGCGCAGGGAAAAGGCTGCTGCAACACCCAGCCCTGGCACAGCCTCGCGGCTCACAAATGGCATAAAAAAGCCTCATTAAAGCCATGAAAAGCTCCGAGCACAGAAAGGAGGAATGTCCCCATCGCGCTAACGATGTTTTCCTTCTGGCGGGCAGCAGACATGGGCTGCGTTTACTTTGGGGCTGTAAAACACTGCTTGCCGTGGCCGTCGGGGAGGGGGGATTTACAGCACGAGTGCCCTTCCCCTCCACACTTACAGCAAATAACAACCACATGGATTATTTTTTTTTAATGCCCTGCTCTGTTACACCCACACACAGGCATGAATAATGCAGCTGTGTAATGCGTGCAGCACACGCTCCCAGATACTATAGATTGCTTACGGGCCAGATACTGTAGATTGTTTATACACCAGCCGTGGTTATTTTTGAACCCTACCTAGATGATTAAATGAGGGTGTTTCCGAGGGCTGAGCACCCAGCACTCAAGTGGGCTTGGAAACATCAGCTCATTGCTGCCACTTTTGCAAACTATAAGAAGTCTGATGTGTATGACACAATGTGTGCAGAGATTAGGGGTTTTTTTCCCCAAAATAAAGGTGCAATGAGGTTTTTAGGTGAAGAGAGTGTAAGTGTACACTGGTGCTGAATTGGGATCATGGAGAGCAAAGCCACATAAAGCCTGTCGGAAAAGAAATGCTGCAAAACAACAGAAAGTTACTTTGGTTTTACACCAAGAAACCCCGTGCAAACACACTGAGATGTGAATAGTGGGGATAAAAAAATACCGGGATGGGTGCATGGCTCACGAGATCTCAGCCAAATCTGGTGGTTTTGTATGAGTGCTTGACAATATCCTAACCAGGGAGGGTTTAAATGGGAATTTCATCAAAGGTAGGGCTACGAGGGAGCAAGCAGCCACGGGTGGTACGGCAGTAGGTGCGCTCAGTGTGACAAACTCAGTCCATTTGCCCATGCCACAGGGAAAGCCAATTCCCTGAATTTGAGAAAGCAGCAGACAAGTGAAGGGGAGAAGAAATGAGATGGTGGGAGCGATGGACGAATGAGTGAGCAACCTCTGCTCAGGAGACGCTCCAAGCCGATGACCGAAGCCACTGGCGAGATGTTCATTGGCACTACAAGACCTTGGATCTGCTTCACCGTCATGGTTTTAGTCTGGTTTTAGTCACTCTACATGCAGAGGTCCAAAGCGTGCAATAACTTCAGCTTGGCCACGTGCGGAGCCATCCCCATCCCCTGGAGGTTCATGAGAGGTTGGTCCCCTTGTCGGGATCCTGCAAGGAGCCAGCGGGCAGTCCCTGGGCACATTTATTAGACCCGAGACAAAACCTGCTCGTCCCATTTCTGCTGCAATGATTGATGATAATGGGGGTAAAACTGTCACCCGACAATAAAAACAACTCCTGAGGCAAACAGAGTCTAGCAAGGCTGTGCACATCTTGAGGATCAGCCAAAATCGCATTATAACATTAAACATTGCATTAGATGAGCTGAATTAGATCAGACGAAACAAAAAAGATCTTAGGAGAGTTTCTCCTCCAGGTCTTCCAGCACAGCTTGTTTCCTGCCTGATGGTGTTTTAGGTCCCAATCCTTTACACTTGTGCATGAAGCTAGACTTTGAACACCCGTTGCAAGGACATGCCACAGTAATGAAATAATCCAGCGTATTTTTAATGCCAAGACTGAAGTATTTCACAAACCTTCGCTTCAGTGCTCAGCATGAACTTTTGCAGAAGCCTGGGGGGCATTGCATTACGGTGGTGACGATGAAATCGTCACCACCCCTGCAACAGCAGCCGTCATTTGTGCTTGCAGCTAATAGCTTCAAATCCTCCCTCTCAAACGTTGATGACTTTGTCTCTCCCTTACTTAGCAAAATTACCAGTAACGGGCACTGCAATTATTCATTGTGCAGCTGCAAAAACTGGCTCGTGGGCTCGATAACAAGCAAAAGGGCTGAACCGTTTGCTGTTGCACTGGGCAGAAGAGGCGGCACTGCAGGAATAAGCCGTATTTGCATCGGTTTCTCTCCCCAAAGCCACACACCGATCTGTATTTGGCGCAGCGCCTGGGGTTGCCATCTTCGCCATCACCACCATCTGTCCGAACCTGATTAATCGCATTTTCCTAATGCTGCTGGGCTGAGGCTCACACAGGACGGACCCTGCAACAAGGGGTGAGGACGGGGAGCTCGGGGTGGCTCTTTTCCTCCCATCCCGTCCTGCTCGCTCACGTCCCCGCCATGCGATGCTCCAAAAGCAGCAGCAGAAGGTGTGAAAAATAACATTACAGAAAGCCATGATGGTATCTAACCCTTGCTCACCTCATTCTCCACCAGCTCCTCTCCTGGGCCTCACCTCCCTAACTTAACAGATTTCCGCTCCTCGTCTATATTTTAGCAAACATTAAAAATACCAAGGATATCTTCAGAGGGAGGAAAGGGAACATGAACTGGTGTTTCCTGCAACATGGGGAAGTTTGCTGACCATCACACCGCTGCTTTGCAGGAGCCTTCTCTGCCCCACGAACATCACTTCTTTCTCGCCGCTGTCGTCTGTTGTCCCCAAAAAGGAAACATCAAGGTTGCTATGGGACAAATGCAGTATTGCATTCAGAATGGCCTACCAAAACGCAGCTCTCCAAGTGAGAAATAACCCACCAGGCCTCTTCCGAAGAGCGTACGACACTTTTGCACCCCTCAAAAGCTCTTTGTGGCTGAAAACCAAACCAGAAAACTGAACCAGAACCAGCCTGTGCCGTTTGCTGGGCTGATGAGCACAGGCACATCGTTCCTCCTGCCGGGCTGGGCCTGCCCCGCCATCCGCTTGTCCACACCGTTTGTCATTTGATTGAAATAAATGTGTTAATGATAAATGCTCGTGCTTTTCCAGCAGCTAACTTCCAGCCAGGCTGTGGTCCTCCCTGCATCCTTCATGCGACACGGGGCTTCGGCGTGTTGGGAGCAGGCATTGCCCTGGGAGTAAAAGGCATTTCTTTTCCCTCCGCTCGTCCCTTCGGTGCCTTCGCCCTCGTGCTCTCGTTGCTCTCCACCAGCCCTTCCCTCTCCCTCCCCTTCTCCGACTTCTCCTCCTGCCGCCGGAGCCTGCCACAATCCTGCAGCTTAACGTGTGCGGAGCAGAGCTGCTGCTGGTGGGTGGGTGGGAAATTGGTCCTGCTGTTGCCTAAAAACCATCTCTGTAGCATCACTTCTCCCCCCTCCTTGGTTGTAACAAAAAAAACCCAGAATCCCCAAATCCTCGTGAGCCAACGCTTCCAGCCATGTTTTGCTCAGCCCACGTGGACATTGCGTCTCAAGAGGCACAGATATTTTGATTTAAACTTTAACCTTTCTGTGTGCAGACTGCAGCGGACGAGACACCTCAAAACACTGCAGTTTTCACCGATGCCTCTAACCACCGAGGACCGCGAGGACTGACTGATAAATGCAGACCAGTCACATTTTGATAAATGCAATTCTGGCCCAGGGCGGTGGCAGCTAGCCGGGAACAAGGGGGAATTCCCCTGGGCGGACAGCCATGCACACGTGTCTGCCACGTGGACGTTGGCCCTTCTTTGGCAGGATGCAGCCCGGGCTGCGGCAGAGGACAGGCTGGTGGAGTAGGTGGTCTGGAGTTTGTACGAGCCTTGCGCAAACTTTTTAATCCTCGTGTCTTTATAGCGAACAACAGACCTCTCTCGGCGGTAATTGCATACATTTCCGGAATTTATCTCTATCGGATTGCCTTTGGCATCTAGTCCCATAAAAATTGCCTATTCGGTGAATGGATGTCATACGTCTTGAGGCGCTGGAGGGGTTAATGTAATGTGTAACCAATGTAAGATATATTTAATGATCTCTGAAATTGCTTCTGTGAAGCATCCACATAACTGCCACAACTCGATTTACTACAGATCCTGCAAATAACAAATGTAATTACTTTGGAATCAACATAATATTAGGTCAGACGGGCTTATATTCCCCCAGTTTGCTGGAAACTTAATATAAATCTGAACCGAGTGTCTATCTCCAGTCATATTCCCTGGCTGTGCTCTCAGAAACAACATCCAACATTAATTCTCTGGAAAAATGCTTAAAAGACAGAACACTGTAATATTCATTTTTGCCTTATTATGGGCCCATTGCTAAGCCAGGAGACTGCACATTTGCATCATCGGGTTAAAGCCTTAAACTGTCAGTGCTGGTTTCGCCGTGTTAGTCACATTTAGCAGCACAGTCAAAGGCTGTTTTGTTGTTCCCAGTCCTTGACATCCCTCGCTGTGCCTCCTGAAGGACAGTGAGATGAAGGAGATAAAAAATACCGTATGATGGGAACGCTGGTCCCCACAGCATCTCAGTCGGCTCCGGCGCTCCGCGCAAAGGCGCGTTCATGTTGGTTTGACTCCTGTTTAATTCAAGCAAGGTTTGGGTCATCAGTGATCGTCGTGGCCACAGAGTTGGCTGGGGAAGCCTGGATTTTGGGGGCATCTCTCCTTCCCATTTCTCTTGGCAATCCAAGGTTTGAATACTTTCCCAACTCAGAGGCTGGCGGTGCCGGTCTGTTTAACCGGGGACGGTCACCTCCTGTGTGCCGCTGGTGATGGCAGCAGATGGGCCCTGGAGGGAGAAGATCCTCTGAACACTGGAAAGCTGGATCTGTTTGGTGGCTAGAGGGATAATTGTTGGATAACATACGTATCTTAAATCTTCTTGAGAAGATTCACCTTGCCATTAGGCAGAGCATTTCTGCTAGCCGGGTGTTCCCGTGCGCTTGGCTGGCTCGCAGGTCGCACATCGGCCTCCTTTTGAAGGTCATGCAGGAAAAACTCACTTGAAATATCTAGGGAGAGAAAAGAGCTCCATTCCTGTATGCTGAGCTGCTTCATACACCCGGGTTGCCTCTGAGACCTGTGATTTTATGATAAGCACCACGTGCACGGCAGTAGGTGATGCCTGCGTCCCGGTGCTACCGGCGCTGGATATGGTCCCTCCCAGCACGTTTCCCTGCACCAACTGAGCTTCAGCGTGGATTTGCCTGCACCTGGAGAGACGTCTTCACCCCACATGTGACACCACGGTCCCACGGTGGCCAGCGAGGACATCCCTGCTGCCAGCATCACCCCCATCTTCCTCTATCAACAGTAGTTCCCTAAAGTCACTCCTCTCCCAGGCAAACGTGCACAACCGATGCCTTCTAATTTTCAGCTAGGAACAAAGGTTTTATGCCTAAATGATAAACCTTCCAAAATAAAGGCACACGACCCAGAGCCGCACACGCAGCGGCACGGTGACAAGCGAGATAAAGCAGACAAAGGTGCAGGGAAGCACTCGTGTTGCAGTGCTAATAAATAAGGCTCTCCACAGTCTCTCAAGTGGAGAAACATGCTGGTTGGTTCAATAAAACAGGCTATAACAAGAGATTTATATAGAATATATTGGATTTATTCATTGAGGATTGTGTATCTCTCTGCACGGCGACATTTTTTCTGCACCAGGTCCTTCCCCACCAGCAGCTGCTTATCGCTTGGTGCATTCGTGTAGTAGACGGGGGCTCAGGCGTTCAGATCATGCTCACAGCCATATTGATTGCAGGCACATCACAGGCATACAGATGTGTGTGGCTTTTCTGCCTCCAGCAATGTAGCTCCGCAATCCACAAACCGGATAGTCTTCAAATACGTTGAAAAATAAGTGGCAAAATAGCAATTCTTGGCAGTAAACACTCAGCTGAATGCAGCAGGCAGTTCCTCCTGCCCCGGCCACCACTTCCAGGGGCCCCTTTCGCTCAGGAGCCACGCCAAAATATTTCTATAGTAGGCAAAAATGCGGATTTAAATTGCTCAGAATACAATTTAGACTAAAGGTGGCTTAAAATATAATTTGAGGACGCTTGCTGCAGCCCTATAACCTGAACGCGGGTTATTTGTAGCTCATTCGGTCGTACAGAGTCCACGTGCAGACGTGAACAGCCCTCACACAACGGCTGACACACACATATAGGTATGGCTATGTAGGTATATAATGTGTGTATGTATATACGCCAGCGGCTCCCTGGGTTAGGGCAGATGCCCCTGGCACCTCTCCCACAGCCCCAGTGAGGCCACGGGGGCCAATGGGGCCAGTCCCGTCCCCTCTCTCTGCCTGCCAGCCCCATGCAGCGTGCCCTAATAATGAGTCAAATTAGTCTAAATTCTCTAATCTATCTAAATTAGTTGTGTTCTCATTATAGACCTGGAAAGCTATTTGTTTTCTTTTCTTCTATAACGGGCAAGCAAATGGTTTGCAAGTGTTGTGGTCATTACAGCCCCAAATTTCTTTTTGTAATATAACTTTCCAAATTATTGTTATTTACTCAAAATAATTTGGCCAGAACACCAAGCCGGTACCCAGTGAATGCCTCACTGCCTGTGTCAAAGGCATGGGTTTAGGAATAATCCACTTCAACCAAAGGCGCTTTTCACAGTAATCCAGTAACCATATGTCAAAGGAGTAGTTATCAGTGAAATTTGGCTTTGCTTGGTTTCTTCTCCTCTTTATCATCAGATTACATTTAGTGACACCCTAAAAGATTTGAAAAGACCAAAATCTCATAAAGAAAGAGGAGATTGGGTCAGCAGGGCAAAGGGACAGTATTTGTATATCATGCAAGGACTCGGAAAAGGAGATGTAGCGCCGGATCACTCTGCATAAATAGAAGGATGCAGCGGCATCGTAATGTAAAATGCATTAAGCTGTCAAAATGAAGATCCTGTCTTCAATCACGCCAAGTCCCCCAGGCCTCCATGTTAAATATTGCATCAAGACATTTCCTGTCTGGCATTAAAAAAAAAAAAAAAAAGGAAGAAACAAAAAGAAAAAAGGTGCTTTTGCCCTCAGAGGGCAGGGCTGTCCCCAGCTTGAGCATCACCTCCCAGGGTGACCCAGGGCTTGTTTTTTGAAAGATTTCTCTCATTTTTCTCCCATAAATGCAGTCGGTCAGTTAGAAATCTTCCCAGGCAAACCCGCTGTTCTGCTCCAGGTGGGTTTTGGCTTTGTTGAGGCCCCTCATGCCTGCAGGCAGCCCCTGCTTTGCATCTAACTAGCCACCCAAGCCTCTCACCTCAAATAAGCCCATTGCTGAAAGGCTTCCGCCTTCCTTCCTTCGAGCTTGCCTACCTGGGGATGCTCGGAGAACTTAATCTGAATTAATTGCTCAAGTGGATTAGTTAAACCTCATTAAAGCCCTGTGTAGACAGCCTTTTTCAGAATTAAGGTGGCCTTAATTTAATTTACTCAGGAGCTTAATTTACTTCCATCAGCTCCTCGCGCACCGTGCAGGGACAGCCCCAAGCAGCCTCGGTGAGAAAGGCAGCACCGAGCCGTAAGCTCCCCGTAGGCAGGGTGCTCAGGGACGGCCACCCTGGCCCCAGCCCCGCACCCCGCTCCTCCCCATAGCACTGCGGCCGTCCCAGCCCAAAAAGGGGGCAAGGCACCACAGAAAGCGTTTGAGCACTAAGTGCTTGAAAGTTTTCCGCAAAGGGCTTTGCCTTCCTTCAGCCTGCAGCCCCCGCCCGAGCCCGGGTGATGAGAGTGAGAACCACAAACCCCATTTTCTACCAAGCTGCTAGCAAGCAGCAGGAATAACTTAACCACCCCTTTTTTAAAAATGTTACAGCTTCCTTCATGAAAAATACCAATACATTCTGCTGAAGAAGCAGTTTCGAATTATGGATTGCAGTCTTTCCTCTTCTGCTTTGATGGCTGCCTATGAAATCATGTTTTATCATCTCCAGCCCGGCCGGTTTGGTGCAATAGAGCCTCAAATCTCGTGCATACTACCCTGTACGGCAGCGTCTGAGCACGCCAGCACTTCTCTTTAACTCCTGCTCGCTCACATGCACCGATGCGATGGTTGCAGTGAATAACGTAGAAACCAGGACTGCCAAGGACCCCAGCAGTGATCTCGGTTTTCAGGTGTTTCAGAAAGCAGGAGAGAAGTCCCTCCGACCCACGAGTGGATGTCACATCAACGATGTAAATAAATTTGGCTCCTACAATAAACCTGGCTTCTATGTTTGGGAGGATATGCTCATCTCGGACGTCTACCAGGAAAGGAGCCGAGGTCACACACAAAAATTAAATTCTACCTAATTTACCCCGCGCGCGCTGGGCTACGCGTCGCTGGCAGCAGCTGCAGGAGGAGAGCTGCCTGTGCCCCGGCCCAGCCCAGCCGATCAATGATATTTCTGAAGCCAGGGCAGCACCTAAACGTCTCCCAGCAGCAGCAGCTCTGCACAGTTTATTTCCCTGGGACTGGCACCCTCTGCAGCGAAAAGCTCTGTTTTGGGGTTGTTGCTTTGCTGGCCCTGGTTAAGCGTGATCCGAACTTTGCATGGGCAGAGCCAGCCGGCACCGCGTACGTCGGATCTGGCCATCCCTTTGGGAAGAGATCTGATCCTCTCAAGCTGACAGCCATCCTCAGCAAGGTGCCAACCCGTGACAGGGAAAATAGGGGCACAAGCATTAAAGAAATCCTACCTGAATATGCTTTCTAGAAAGCAGTAAAAAATGTCGCACCCCTCTCCTCAAGGCCATAATTTCATTTAGCAGCAAAAGCTGGAAGAAAGACAGATGCTTCTCACAAATCCTGACCATCAACAACCCCTTCTCTCCTGATACAATATTTGTATTAAGTTGTAAAGCCCCTGATTAAGGTATCCAGGAGCTGTGACACCACCAGAGATGCTGCACTAAGCAGCTCGTACAGAAAGAGCGTGGAAAAGCAATTACAGGGAAATGCCCGAGCAGCAGAGATTAGCAGCAGCATTTTGAGCAGCTTTACCTCGCTGTCACTGGGTTCGTTTTTAATGAAAGCTGGAGCCACGCAGATTAAAGAATAATGTCACAGAAGGGGCTGATAAAATTGAAAAGATCCATCAGATTAATTACCAGGCTTAAAGGAGCTTGTCCATTTATTAGAAACAAAAGCCTTGGGCCACTTGCTATTGAAATTATGATATCTTCCCTTCTCCAATTTTTCCACTTGATCTTGCAAAACCAATCCACGGGGACGGTATAAAGTCAAACAGAAGTTTGCGTGGAGCCCTTCCCCGCTGCCCGCTGGGGATGCTCGATGGATGCTCGCCAGCCCGCGCTTTCAGAGCCCTGGCAAGCTCGTTAGCATCAGCTTTCGTCTTCATCCTTTGTAGTGCGCTCGTTGCTTTTCATTGAAGTCTTGCAAGCCAGTCCTGTTGCTTTCCAGTGCTCGCAGAGACCTGCCTGTTCACGTCCTATTTGAAATACTGCATCAATATTTATGATAACTTTTGAGGATAAGGAATATTTTAATCTTGAAACACCTATCTTGGTGGGGCAAGATTAAATAAATGCATAAATAAAAGATCTAGGCAGTGAACCGGTTAACTCCACAGCAGCATCGATTCAGTAGAGGTGAAGGAAGGAAGGCAGCATCGAGGCTCCAGACCCTAAACCAGTGATTCTGAATTAAAATCAGCTGTCAGCTCACCCAAAGCTTTTGAATTCACACATTGCAATTTCCTTTTTGTCCATAATAATGAGCATAATGTTAATAACGTAGGCTAAGCTTTGTCATCTCATCCCCTAAGCTTCCCCACGAACCAAAGGGGTTCAACCCCCAGCGTCCCCAGAGCATTTTGCATGGTCCAGCTGACTCCCGCGGGGAGCAGGACAGTGTGTCCCTGCAGGCAATGGGCAGCCTGCAATGGGTCCCTGGAAATAAGGCACATCCTAGAGCAGCCTCCGGGTTGCTCTAAGTTATCCCTGACCTGGAGAAGGCCCCGAAAGCTCTGGGCTGTCGCAGCAAGGGGAGTGAAAGCTCCCTGCTGCCTAAACCCAGCAGAGAGGGACTGAGATTTGGTGGGAGAGGTGGCACGAGTGATGCACCGCAGCCAACCCACTTGAAACACAAAGGTTTGAAACACACCAGCTGCAAGGAACACCGACCCCCCAGCCAAAAAAAATACATTTTTAATAACGATATACAGATATCATTTCTGCAGTGGTATTTTATTCACGCTCGTCAGAAGGGTGGCATTAACTGAGGGTGGTATATAAATACCCACAGCAATGGTAACATCCATGGGCGATGAAGAAGAGCACCTTGCAAGCACGGTTTTCAGCCGGGGCCAAGCTCCCCCACAGCATCACCCCACCTGATGTTGCTCTGCAACTCCAGCCAGTTATAAATCGTGGAAGCAATCAATGAACCTCAAGCTCTTACCTCAACCTGCGGCCATGGTGGACTATAGATACCCATACGTGCTCTTTGCTGTACAGGGCATTTCTATCTTTATATTTAGTGCTTAACACTGGCAGAACTGATTCGCTGTGTATTACTGCAGGGGCATGGAGGAGCAGGGGGCTCTGCCTCGCACCATTCCCCAGCCCAGCCCGCATGCAGGCTTGGGCGTTTCTCCTCGGTAGGAGGGAATTTGCTGTCGGCATTTGGGGTTCATGTAGCTCAGGGAATGAAAAGAGACTCTGGGTTTCTTGCGGCTCTCCTGGCTGAGCACAAAGCAAGCGCAGTGATAGCGGGCTTGCCAATGCTCAAACCCAGGCACCTCCGGCTTTTTATTGGAGTCCTCCCAAGAAATTCATAGCTTCATTTTTATTACTTATAGGTTTCTCAGCGCCCAGAGTCTGAAAATGAATTTAGCCAGGCGGTGCCCCAGGAGCGTGAGCCACATGAGGGAGGAGATTGATAAAGCCATCGACAAGATGCGGCGGCTTGTTTGCAGGAGCAACAATTCACCTGCCTCAACATGGCTTTTGTTCAGCTTCATCCCTGAGTTTTAACTCCTGCTGACATTGAACCAACCCAGTCTGGATGCTGCCAGCGGGGACAGCACCCCTGTCCCCATGCCCGGCGTCCGTGAACCAGCCCGCGGCAGTCTCGGGACAGCGTGCCGGGCAAAGGGACTCCGCTTTTCTCATTTCCTCCCGTCTCTGGCCCTTTTACAATACAGCAATTGTTTCAGCGGTATTGATAAAATGACATCTTATGGTTTAAAAAATGGAGTAATTAGAAACTGATAGAGCTAATATGTCCACAGGAGTACGTTTTCTTAAATTTCCTGTAAAACGACCATTCCTCTCTCTGCAGCCGAAACCCAGGGACCTGTGTCTGCGCCGCTCGCTCCCTAACGAGCTCGTCATCCAGAGCAGTGCTTAGAATCAATTACCACCGTGTATGCAGGAGATGCTCTGAAACTCTACCCTTTTCTCCATTACATGTCCTTCAAGCTAATTATTTCTTACTGTAGATCATGGGTCAGGGAAAACAACATTATTTTATTGGGAATAAAGTGTTTCCCCTTGCAGACAGTATAAATGTGATTTAGAACATCAGTAAGCTTTCAGCACGCTCTACCTATGCAAGATTTCAGTGTAGACCAATTACAGGGTTTGTAATTGCTTCGGGTTTCACGCCTCAGTGAAATGATCTGCAAAACACAGTGCACCAATGAGCCTGGATGGGTGCTTTACCTGCGGCTCCCAGCCCCTGCTTGAACTCAGCAGCCACAAATTTGGCTGCTCCACATCTTGCTGCTCCCCAGCGTCTTCCAAACCCAGAGCCAGTAGCCCCTCCGGCGTGCAGCGGTGCAAAGGGGGGGTCCTGAACCCCTGCACCCAGATTATTTCCCTAAAGGCTGAGCATGGTTGGGGCTCCCAGCTGCAAAAAATAACGTAGATGCGTTTCTCAGGACCCTTCATGCTTACATCGATGCAAGTAGTAATCATAGTTTTAAGCTTCCCCTAAGCAAACCTTCCATATAATTTGCTAAATTTATACCAAACACAATAGCGTGTGTATAAAGGGGGATCTAAGTATGGAAGTCCCTGTTTTAATATAATTGGCCTTTTAGATTAAAAGGCTCTTGTAATAACCTTTTTCGAAGAAGCAGAAAAAGTCATAATTACAGAGCAGTCGCACATGACAGATAATGTTCCAAATTTAGAAAATTAACTCTTCCCTGTGTTTCCAGTGGAGCTGTCCTTGCCTGGCTGCAGAGCCAGGATCAGGCACCGATATTGAAAAAAAAAAAAAAAAAAGCTCTATGAAGAACAAAACAGACCAGGGGCTCCTTTCCCCTGCCCGGTCCTGTGCATCTCCTACGCCCAAATCCAGCTTCAGAGGGGCATCGGAGCAGGCCCGGAGGCTGGGCAGCAGCGCCTGTCCGTGATGGCATCCCAGCAAACCCAGCTGCTCCCAAAGTGGGCTTACTGGTCTTTGGCATCATTTGGTAGACCTCCTATTGCTAATTCAAATTCACCCAGGGAAATGAGTGAGAAAACATGGCACAACTTTAAAGCCAGTCTTTTCACGAATACTTTTTAAATCATTAAGGAGGTACTCATCTTCTAGGTATAAAGGGAAGATTTTCATAGCTCCAGGGTAGGGATGTATCGCCTATCAAAGCCAAGCTCGTAATTAGCTGTAGCACAAACAAAATCAAGAGCCTGAACACTCCAGTGCCAGTGAAGTTGATTTACCTTTAAAATACGTTAAGTGACCCTTTGGTGGTGGTTTCCCCTCGAATACTGAGGTGCTGCACAGTCACCCTGAAAATCATGCAATCCTAAGCTTAAGGGACTAATTTCAGGGGAAGGCAAGGGACAAAACCCCTCACTAGCCTACAGCTCATTTTTAGTAACTTAGGTTTCCTCCCCCCCCTTTGCCTTGGAAATCAATACCTTTTTTTTCTGTTGGATTAAGTAGAATATCAACCTGGCCTGGCAGTGTAAGCATTTATTTTTAATATCCTGCCTATTGCAATACATATATTATACGTGGCAGTAATCACCGTGCTCTAAAGGTGAAACCAGCTCAGTGAAGCTCTGAGCTTCACTGGCAGAGCCGGGACAGGGCAGACCCGGGCCGCTGCTTCCCATGCCTCGTGCACTGCCCCACGCCGCGTCCCACGGCAGCTGACCATGGCGGGAAGATGTACAGCACACGGCAAGGAACATAACGGGCTACCGCAAAGGAAATGCTGCAGGGAGAGGTATTCCTCGCTGCTCTCCCGCTGTGGTTTTTATTGTAAAACTAATGTCACGAGATTTCATCGTAATGACTTAAGGTGCTGAGCGGAGACAGAAACATGTGCTAGTGCTTTAAGAGAGATCAGGATGAAAAGCTGGTGAGGCAGCGAGATTCGGGGTTTAATTATCCTCGTGTGATAGCGGGTGTCACACCAGACAGGTAGCCAGCACAGGGCAGGTGCCGGCCCCGCAGCCAGCCGTGAATTTGCACCCTGGGAGCCCTGGGCTGCACCGGCAAAGCAGCACCCGTCTCCCGCCAGCGTGTCCTCAGCTCAGGTTGTTTGCAAGGACCTACAGGCCGGCTTCTGCTGTCACCGCTGTTTCCTCACCCAGATAAATACCCCAAAGGCGCATCCTTTGCCCTCGGTCCTTTGTCTTTTGTCCGTCACTGAAATGCCCGGGATGACTTTCCTGACTTCCTGGTCACCGATGCTGTGCCAGATGCTGTCACTCCACTGTGGTCTTAGAGCTGTTTTTTCACCATGGCCTCAAACCGTTTCTGGCCAGTTAGGGAGAGAATTTTAACACGAGTTGACTGGCTCACATCAGTGAATCCCATCCCTCAAACATTTAACACCGAGCTTGTTCACATCAGATGGGCACCGCTCACACTTCTGCTCACCGTCGCGCAGAAATGAATCAGAAAGTTAATATTTAAAATTTATCCATCACAATATCATTTTTTTCTGCTTAGCCGTATGATGAAGGCATTTGAGATAACCATTTCCTCTACACCCCCTTTAATTTTTTTATATCAGTTTCAGCATTAGAAAAATGGAACTAGTAAATCAGTCAATTAATCATTTCAGTCTAGGAAAGGTCCAGTAAATCACCCAAGTTTTATATCTCTATTTTTCTGAATTTATCCCCAAGAGCCTAGAGATTGAGTCCATGTGCTATTAATTTGAAAATAGGCAGTTCACATACTTGTGTAATGACCTCAGCAGCAATCTCAGCCATGCAGACCCAGGTGCGCCGGGTAAAGAGCTAAAGCCACGACTGTGCCGCTCAGACACACGAGGAGATGATGTGTCAAAACAAATGTCAAGATTTGGGATTCATTCCGCCTGGCCCCAGCAGTGCCCGGGTTTGGTTTATCAGCAGCTCGCTGCAGTGCGTGCTCGCGTAATCTGCAGGAGACTAAACCAAGGGCAGAGCTTCCATGTGTTTATTTTATATTTCTACTAATTAAAGTGAGAAAACACCTTGTCACGCATCCATAGCATCGGTGTTACTGGTATCTCTGGTTTTCTGTATACAGCGTGCGTGGGACCCGGTACCCTGCCGGGTGCTGACCACCCGCCTTAGGGTGACGGTTTAGGGGATGGAGCCGGTGTGGCACAGGTGACATTAAAGCAGGACAAGCCAAAGCCGTGCCTGCCGTCAGCAGCGTAACCATTGACTCCAGCTGAGCCCCGTTTTGCCCTTTTCTCCCCTCCTGTTTAACGATCCACGCAGAGAAAATCTAATGAGAGAGGGGATGGAGACGAGCGATTGCCGGGGAACCGGCTCCAGCCTCTTCCCCACGCTGACCTCTTAAGGCCCTGGGATAATAAAGCACTCATTTCCAGCCTCACCTCGCCCCGGCGTGCCATCGATCGCAGCCTGCTGCAGCGCTGCCCAGACCCGGAGAGCGTGGAAACCTGCATCCTCGGGCCGAAGCGTCGGCTGGCAGGAGCCAGAAGATGCTCATTTGAGCCCACGTGGCCTCTTCACCTTTCCGAGCCGTTGCCAGCAACTGGGAACGGCTGCGGGACCGGGGTGCCAGGTCACCGTGTAAAATCCACATGGCTTCGGCTTCACCTGAAATCCCCAAATAGCATTTGAAGGACTAAAAACAATCAATGGTTAGGGCTTTGCCCTTGTCCTAGCCCCCTTGTTTGTGCATCCCATTTCTCCAACGCAGCTAACTGTGCTTCTGTATTTGGGCTTCTATATTTAAAAACCCTCTCCTGTATTAAAGCATCCTTTTCACCCTATTTTGTCCTCGGATAAAAAATATGGTGCATCGTTAAGGAATGGCTTTGGCTCTCGTGTTTTAAAGGTAACTTCTGCTCCTCTCCTCTGGAGGGTCGTGGGGCTTGGGCAAGTCCTGGGGGATGCTCACTGGCCGGTCTGCAGCACAGCGGCGCGAACCTCCAGCTGCCATCGGATCGGCCACGGCCTCGGGAGATGTCAGGCAGACTCCTGCCTGAAAATCGCATCTGGCAGCAGAGCTAAAATTGGAGACGCTGGCAGCACCTCGCAGCTGAGACACCGGTGCCATCTGCGGCACGGCTGGGTGGTCAGGGATGCCTCTACCAAAATCACCACCGCCGCTGCACCGCGCTGCCCAGCAAGGACTAAACCTCCTGGTGGCACAAAGGACCTCAAGGAAAAATTTAGGGAGTCTGAAGACTGCATTAGTCGTAGGCAGACAGATGCCAGGACCTCGAATGAGGTAGTCCACAGAAAGGAGACTTGTCCAAACGTTTGGAGGGTCTCCGTCCCCGTCACCCCGTCAGCCTCCGTCCCCAGGTCCCCCCCACCAGCTGCTCTGGTTGGACTCGATGATCTTAAAGGTCTTTTCCAACCTATACAATTCTGTGATTCTGTGTGATTCTGACAAGAGGGAGTGTGGTCTCCAGCCCAGAGGGATGAGGCTGAATCCCGGGTTCCTGCCGGACTGAGGCAGGGAAAACCTGCAGCGCTGGTGCGTCCTGGCAGGGCAAAGCACCAGCGCTGCGGGCGGACGCACACCCAGCACCCTTCGCAGGGCTTTTTGGAGCCTCCTTTCAAAGCCCCCCCAGCCCACAGGCTCAGGGACCAGCCGGCACAACAGGCATGGATCTCGGAAGATCATTAGTTTTTATTCTCTGCTATAGATTTTCATTGTTTCCTCAGCGCGATTTTCGTGCAAAACAAGGGGGATATACAGAACTGAAGATAAAAGAGATATAAATTGTCTGGGTTTATTTTAAAAATACTATTTTTCCTATTATTCCACAAGGGGTTTTCAAAGATGCATCTTGGGAGATTTTCTAAAGAGGAAAGAACAAATTATTTATCACATATATGCACGTTGCACATTGCCATGCCAGCTGGGTCGGGCTTGGGTCAGCAGATAAAGGCCCCCGTCTGTTGACCCGCAAACAAGCCGGCACCACCACAAGGCATAAACCCAATTTGCTCTTGCACAGCTACAAAACAAGGACTCTCAGCCCTTTTCTCCCCCTGAGCCGAGCGTCTTCAGTACGGGATGAATGATAAATTGAGGCTGAAACTCAGGAGGAATGCTCTGGCAAATAGTCCACACATCAGCAGAGAGACCCTCGCTGCTGAATAGCACCAAAGCAAACCAACAAAAAAAAATCAGGCGCCTGCAGCTGCATGCGGCAGCTTCATTTCGGCAGCGGAAAGTAGGTTACCCAGGGATTACACCCAATTATGCGGCCGGGATGGGAATGATTGGGTTTGAAAAGGAAGCCTTAAAAACGAAGCAACAGTCACAGCTCTGCAAATCAGGTAATTGAAACCAACGTGCTGGGAAGCGGTGTTGAGCGGGTCGATGGGCACGTCCCGGGGCTGGAGACGGCGGGGCAGGCGGAGGGCACCGGCAGGCAAGGCTGCCTGCAGCAAGGCGGCTGGTCAGCCCGGCTGTAATTCATTTCTGGCATAAAAACGCCTTTTGCTAGCTGAATTTTAAGCTGCATTCAGGGGTGGTGAGGGAAACGGTTTGCTTTGCAGCAACAGGCGGGCGAGGACTGCTCCCAAAGCCTGGCAGTGAGCAGGAGCAATGGAGTCAAGCAGCCCCCGGGAAACCGCATGCTGAGCAAAACATTGAGAAATAAATTCTTCCCATCCCAGCCCAAGGCTGAAGCACTGGTTTACAGCCAAGGCAGCAACCAGCAAAGCCAGGCGTTGGGTGTTTTCCTGATTCCCCGTGCAATGGTGCCCTGCACGCCGGATGAAGGCTTCTCCCCCGAGGGCATGGGCTGACACCAGGACCCCAGACCTGGGTGCTGTGCACCCCTTTCTCTGGCTGAGACACTGGGAAGGCCCCCAGCACCCTGGGGCAGTTCCATGGGTGCCCCAGCCCTCGCAGAGGAGTCCCCACTGCATCTCCCCCGGGGACACCGAGGCCCCAGCTGCAGGAGGAGAAACGGCAAGCGAAAACCTGCACGGAAAGAGCCCGGCAATTGTAGCACATGGCGAAGACCTGCGCGGTGCTGTGCTTTCCCCTTCGCCTGCTCGATGTCATCTTTGACAACACGCTCTTGATCACCCGCTCACGCCGAGTTTCCCAGACACAGCTCAGGAACGTGAAACGGCATGTAAAATCCAGTCTGCGTTTTGAACTCTCTTGCAAAGCTCCAGGGACGTAATATAGGAAAAGGTGTATCCAAAGCTGTAAAAAGGGAGCAGGCTCTTGTGCTGGGGAGCTAACAGCTATTACGAGTATGAGCTGGGGTTGAAAAAGCCAAGATGACAGTAATTCTGCTCTGCCTATACGCTTCTCTCCATGGCAGAGGTAATTGCCATTAAAAAACCTGACATTTACTTGCCAGGCTTTTGCAGCAGGAGGAGTTGGAGGACAATTTGTTAGGAGAGAGGCTGAGCATCGTGCCTGGTGTGTCCAGGGCTGGCACCGCACGCAGGATCCGGCCACGGTCAGGGTGGGCACCTGCCACCTCCAGAGCGGCTGGTTGAATATTGCTGTAATATGCAGCCAAGGCAGGATTTGGAGGCTTATGCAGACAGAGCTTTAATGTGCTGTGCTGCAGCAGTGAGAGCCCAGTGCTGTCCACGGGGAGCTGAGGGCTTCAGCCAGAAGTGCCATTCACGGGTGGAAACCTGGGCTGCCTCCAGGCTGCAAAGCCGGCAGCTCCACCATAAGCTCCTGATGCTGGCTTGCAAAACATGTCATGGTGTTAAAAAAAGCCCCACGTTTCACCCATGCAGAGAGCTGAAGCGCCCTTGTTGCTGGGTGTTAGCAGGGCAGGGGGTCTAAGGGCTGCCTGCAGCACTGGGGGACCCTCGGCGGGCTGGGCCGGCAGTGCAGAGCTGAAGCTGTGCATGGGGACAGCTCTGCTATCCCTGTTACACCCTGACCTAGGCCTGGGTGATGCACAGGGTCCAGGACGGCATCCCAAAGCCAGGCTTGTGTTATCTGGAGAGCCTGTGGAGTCCCAGCCAGGCTCCGGGAGATGGCATTTATGCACCGGCACTGCAGGAGCTGCTCCATCTCTGAAAAGTTAAATACACTCAGAGCAGCTCAGAACACAGAGCAGATCGGTTTGGAGATGTAAATTATTTATTTACCCAGCAGCCGTCAATGGGAAGCACAAACGGGCCAGGCCAGTGCATGTAGGAAACCTCCTCTCGAAGCATTTACCCACTCAACACGAAGCCTGTGCTCCATGGGGATTATTGCCACCATTACCACGCTTATGTTATTAATGTTATTTTTCTCTTAAAAACCTAAGGAAGGGCCAGGTCCTGATCTGCAGGGTAGTTCTGATTTCTGCAGCCAGCCATTGCCACTGTTGCCTGCAAATGGACCGGGGACCTTCCCACGCACTGGCCTGACCCCACTTGGGTCTCACTCGGTGGCTGCTCCATCCCTGAGAAGTTTCTTCTTCTCCAGGTTCAAAGCCAGGTCTCCGGGATGTGTCTGCTCCTGAAAGGATGAGTTTACAGGACTTGACAGAGTTGGCTTTTCTCCCTGCAAAGGAAGGAAGTTACTTTAAGCTCAAAAAAGCAGAGCCATCTGGCAGTGCACAGCTGTGGAAATATTATACGTCTAATTATTTATAGAGGTACCTGCGCAGGGACGAGTTCAGTTCTTCAGCAGTCCATAACTACGTCAGGAAAAAAGCTCATTTGATATAAAAACAACTCTGCAGTTCTTCACAAAAATATGCACGTTGAGGGCTTGGGGTGGGGGAGGCGGCATCGTTTCCTTTGGTATTTGCAACCTCAAAGCAGTGACAAGTTTGTTTTCTGCTGGTGGTCTCTGTATGGGGCATGGGTTTATAATAAGACCTCTGGCATCTGAAAGCCATTAAAGTGTACAGTCACAACAGCCCCAGCCATTAGCAGAGACAAAACAAAGCTAAGCACAGCCACAGATAATTAACCAACTCTTGTTTCTCCTTAAATCAATACCAAGAACATTACAGGAACAAACAGCCCGGCGTGTCCCCGGGGATGTGGCTTTGCCAGCCGGCCACCCCCAAGAGCTGATTTCCAATGGAAATTACGCTGTCAGGTCCTGGGCTTTAAGATCAGATTTCCCTTACTGGCTTCTTGGAGCTATTTTAATCCATGGGGAAGACCTCAAACGGAGCTAGCTGTGGTTTGGAACTGCTGGCTCCGAAATTTGGGGATGGGGAGGGATGGCTGAGCACTGTGGGGTCTGGTCGGGGCTTCCCCGTGCTGAGGGCAAGCGCCGTGCACAGCAGTGAGAGAGGAAACCTCCGAGTCTTTGATGGAGAGAAGGTAGGCAATTTCTGCAGAAATCCTACTGGAGCATAAAAGCATCCTTTTCTTTGGGGACACCATTGGTGAGGGAGAATTTTCTATTAGCGCTGAATATCGCATCCAAAAAAGTGAGCGTAAACAACAACTTCAACCCCACGTAGCTCGGCACGTAGCTGGAAGAGGTGCTGGTGTTCTTCCCCTCTGACAGCCCAGCAGCCCCGCTCCCCACGCCTTACAGCTGCAGAACTCCTCCCGCATCCTGCTTCGGGGGCTGACCGCCATGCCCCCGTCCCCTCGGCCGCGGCATCCGTCCCCAGAGCTCGCTGGCACAGGGCATCGCACGAAGGTTCAAAGGAGGTTGAACGAAGTCGGGGAGGGCAGACGAAGCGATGCGGCACCGCTCAGCCACCACGAAGCAGCAATGAGGGGCTGAGCCAGAGCCCCCGCACCCCTGCGGCACTGCTCTGCCCTGGGGAAACCCCTACCACGGGGCCAAATTTCTCCGTTACCCAAAGACACGAAACTAGACAGGAGGAGAGACCTCAGGGAGGGGCCGTAAATTTAGTAAAAGCTTCATAAATGCTCCCACTATCTTAATTATCCCAGGAGCAGTGATTTAGTGCCTAGGAGGGAAGTGTCTGTTTCTGGGGTTTGGCAATAAGTGCTTCTGCATCCCAAATTACCCATTATAAATTAATAAAGGAGATGGAAGTTAAAGTATAATCATCCCTGATATGTATCTTTTCTTCCTGATAAGAAAAAAATATTAGTAGGAAAATATATGTGTATATATGTATATACACACAGTATATATATATGCAGTAACAAATTTTCAGAGGGTTCCCCTACCAGCACCACCTCAACTGCATTTTCTTGCAACGCCTGAGATTTCAGCACGGGGTTAGCATGGGTCTGAGGACCAGGCTGAGAATTCTGGGGGCTCGGCAGCCCTGGGGACGAAAGACGTGTTACTGCCATACCCGTCCATGCTCCCCCTCTCCAGAGCCCGGCCGAGAGGGCAGGGACGGCGGCGCCGGTGGCACGCGCAGCGCAGGGGCTCTTTGGTGCAGCCTTGCAGAGAGCTTTATCGGTAACCCCCCATTTCAAACCAGCATTTGCAAATTATGGGAGTGCGGAGAGGATGAATTCATCAGCTGAACCAAGGCAGGAAGAAATGTTCCTGTGTTTTACAGGAAAATGTCTCAGAAATGAAAACAGTCACTTTTACCCCTTTTCCTTTCTCATTTTGTCTGAAGAAGTCTTACAGACTTACAGCCGAGCATATTTCCTAAGAATAAATGTTATCTCTTGCTTTTTAAATTAGAAATTAAAGTCTTGTCAGCCCTGGAAGACTGGGAAGGAAAGTTATATTATAATATCACAGGAGACTGAACGCTGGGAAAAGAAGTGGGTTTAGTCAGATGGTTTAAAAATGCCGTTTTAAGTAACGACAGTCTCTTACGAACACCGGGCGAATATGACGTCTCATAAAAACTCAGCATCACAGTTTGTCAGGCTAATGCATCACAGCCAGCCGCATGGATGTATTAGATCCCAACCAGTCTTTTGGCAAAATGAGGAAAAACCAGAAAAGACACTTCTGTTTCCTTTCAAACACCCAAGTTTATTTGATTCCATGACACCAGGACACAGAAGAGAGCTCAGCCACAAAACAGCCCTTTTATTATTACTTGTGACCCAGTCCTGCTACTTGACGTAGTTCTCTCTTGATTTCTGTGGACCACGACCCGCAGCCTTCGCCCTTTTAATACAGTCAGGCCCCAGAAATGTTCTGCAGTCCCTAATTTCATGCCTGCGCTATCGCCTCTGCGTCAGCATCGCCTTGCTGTGAAGGTATGCGCGCAGCAGATGGAGGTTGCTGCTCCGACGCCGCGTCCTACCTGTCACCAGTCCAACAGCTTAAAGGCATTAAATTACCCCATCTGTTCTTGCAGCTTGCGCCGAGCCTGTGCTTTATAAGCTAACAGGGATTATTTTTTTTAATAAATGACTGAAAAGTTGCTTTGTAAATTCGAGGCCAGAGCTGACTCATAATCTCTGCTGACAAATTTCTGTCAATATTTGCTGACATATCCAGAGATCTGTAATGTTTAAAGTATCAGTTTTTATGAGAAAGCTGCTTTCAGGAAGCGTCTGGAAAAGTGTAACGCACTTTCTCACATGCTCTCATTCATTTCTGCCTTATCCCGACAATATAAATGTGGAACGTATATGCTAGTAAAAGGGAGAAGTAAGAGGTGCTTGAGTTTCAGCTATGAAAAATCTTTCTATGTCTGTAAACGCAGAAGTAGGGCAATTTGTAAGGGGGCGATTCCGGCGAACCTTTTCTGCTGCAAAATGCATCTTTTCTTAATGCTGTAAAACAGGAACCCTTTTTTTTCCGTAGGTCTCCTTGGCACCACACCTTTCCGCTTGGTAACCCACATTTCCCTTGGCAAGCCCATAAAAACCATCATTTGCAGTGAGGTTTCCACCCGCCCTCCGCGGTTCGCGAGCAGAAGTGAGGTACGGGATGCAAATGTGCAAGATTTCCCTGGATTTATTGCTGTCAAATACACCAGAATTTAGCATACATTAACAGCATGGGCTTTAAATCAAAGGAGCATTTCTTAATACATTATTTATAATGAATCAATTATTAATAGAGATAGCTTTTTTCTCCCCTAATAAATTATTATAAACTCTGCTATAACACGCTGTACCAATATGTACTATATAAATAATGTTACGTGTTCCAGTTTATGAGGACTTTTAAGCAGCTCGCTAAGACATTATCTATCACAGATTTTGAAGCGTTGCATTCACTTCAAGCCCAAGCAATCAAACCTCCTTACTGCAGGTACTTTATCTGGCGACAGACAGGTACTTCAATAAATCACTTGAGAAATATCTGTATCATTTACACCGGAATGTGAATAAATATATTTTTTGTATTACTGGAAATATGAAACCTTTTTCTTTACACTTTTTCTGCTTTCTCTTCTCCAATGCCAAATTTTCTCCTTCTCATTTCTTTGTAATTCTGGGTATATCTTATGTTTTAATTTTTCTCTCTATTTTTAGATCCAGCACAGTGGGCCTGACTTGCCTCTCGTTTGCCCTAATGCAACCTTGTGGCTGCTCCTCGCTGAGTGACGGTGGCTTCCCTGTGGCTCTGGTTTTGGGGTCCTCCCCAAAGACCTGCAGTAACTGGGGGTCTCCTTGTGAGGAACAGAACGATCTCCAGAGCAGGAGGATAAATCTCCAATGCAGGAGGATAAACAAATACCCGAGCTGCCGTGGAGACACGCGAGGTCTGGGGGCTCCTCTCCCCTTGCTCCTTCTCCCTTTGCTTCCCACCAAAGTCATATTCCTTTTCCAAGGTTCTTCCGCTCTGTTTAAAAGGAGGCAGGCATGCTTGGTTTACTGGTAGTGATGTGTTGCGTGGGTCCTGCAAAATCATGCCTGCTCCCCAAAATTTCCTTAAGCTACTGGGAAAGTCCAAATTACAGCGCCGGTGCTGGCCGGCGTGCGCTCACGCCATCTCCATCGGACCTCTTGGCAAAGCAGACTTTCAGCTTCAGCCTTTCAGCCACCCCCAATTTCCCTCCTTGCCCCCATGCCCAGCGCACCCAGCTCTCTGCCAGCCGGGCTGGCCCGTGAATTAGCTCCAGGCTTCACCTTTTCTTTCTTTTCTTCATTTAGGACTTTGAGTCCTCGGAGAACATCCTCTTTCCTGCTGAGTTCTCGGGCTAACCAAATCATAATCATACACAAACGCCCACAAAACACGCAGCGATTCCCCGGTGGGGTCTGCCACCACCTCTAGTTCAGCACCCGAGGGCAGAGATTGCTTTCTTTTCCTGCCGTCTATTACTTTACACTGCTTAACTCTCTAAAAGCCCTTTTCCTGGGATGGAGATTTTAGGACTGATGACAGATGAAAATATACTATCCCATATTTCATTATTTTCCACTTATGTTCCCCTTGGCCAGCAGATGTTGTAAAACATATGTCTTTATTTGAAGGAGAGCCTCTTCTTGCAAAATCTAGCACTAGCAGCTGCCTTTCCCAAAAACTTCAGTGCCGGTTAGCACCAGGATATAAGAACAGGGTTTCTAATATCCAGCACTGAAACTCGGAGGCGGCTATCCTTGAACACATCAGTCTTAAAGCCGCTGTGCTTCTGCAAAAGGAGCGAGGGTGGCTGCATCCCTGCCGCGGCCGCCCAAGCAGTGCTGTGACACCCCGAATGCCAGGGGAAAACCCACTGGAAGCCTCCCCGAGCGGGTCTGCAGGGTGTACCATTTACCCTCTCAAACATGCTCATTAATTTTCCTGCACAAACATAAAGGCCCAATCTCTGTTTAGCCTAAATCCACACAGTCCCAGCGTGCTACGGAGCTGTACCAAAGGCTCCAAAATCCCCAATGTTTCTCTGTGTCGGTGGTGATTACCACCGGGATACAAGAACCGCAATCAAAATTCAGCTTGTATCATCATCATATCAAAGCAAATTTGAGAGACTTCATTTCCATTTTAATGCCTCTCTGTCCTTACTTTTAGTCACTTTTGGTTTTAATAGCACCATCTGCATTTTAAATGACAAGTGAGTTCCCTGCTTTCAGCTTTCCTCCTGCATGAACCTGAGTAACTCGATGTGCCGCTGTGTTGTGGTTTAACCCCAGCCAGCAACCCAGCCCCACCCAGCCGCTCGCCCACTCCCCCCCGGTGGGATGGGGAGAGAATTGGAAGGGTAAAAGTGAGAAAACTCGGGGTTGAGATAAGGACAGTTTAATGGGGAAAGCAAAAGCCGTGCGCACAAGCAAAGCAAAGCAAGGAATTCCTTCACTGCTTCCCATGGGCAGGCAGGTGCTCAGCCATCTCCAGGAAAGCAGGGCTCCAGCACGCGTAACCGTGACTTGGGAAGACAAACGCCATCGCTCCGAACGTCCCCCTTCCTTCTTCTTCCCCAGCTTTATACACTGAGCATGACGCCGTATGGCGTGGAATGTCCCTTTGGGCAGTTTGGATCAACTGTCCTGGCTGTGCCCCCCCCCAGCTTCTTCTGCCCCTGGCAGAGCACGGGGAGCTGAGAAGCCCTTGGCCAGTGCAGCAACAACTAAAACATCTCTGTGTTATCAACGCTGTTTTCAGCACAAATCCAAAACAGCCCCATACCGGCCACTATGAAGAAAATTAACGCTATCTCAGCTGAAACCAGGACACGTTGTGATCTGCGGTGTGCATTATACACCTCTATCCCTACAGCTCCTCGAGAGAGCTGTGATTGCAGGGTCTCTATGACAACGATGCACGAGCCCGGGGCTGGCTGATGTTTGTATCTCCTCCGTGCGCAACGCAGCATATCACATCAGAGAGGAATATTGCCCCTCGACTAATTTATAAATCCATCTCTCCCCGGTGCAAACGCGCGTGACCTGGAACTTGTGACTTCCGCAAGCGCGGCGGGCGAGTCGAAGCAAAGCCTCGTCTTTTCCCAGCAATAACAACCCCACGGCTGGCGAGCTGCACAGGGCTGTGCACGATGCAGGAGCTGACTCTGCAGCTGCGTGGGTGACGGCGATGGTTTTGGCAGGCAGAGGTGGCACGGCTGTCCCCAGCGCGTGCCGGCAGTGCCCTGCGGCCGGACACACGCCGTGGCACATAACCAGCCCTCTGATGGGGTCACCAACCATCACCCTGCCCAGATGATGGGTGTTTTTGCTTCTCAGCCTTATTTTTAACCAAAATGAGTGGCTTTAGGAGACCTCCAAGCCTTTCTTCCCTGGACTCGCTTCCCCAGCCCATTAACACCCCAGCACCCTGCACAGGCGATGGTTTGAAGACCTGACACCATGCCGAGGGAGACCAGACCAGTGCTGCGCCAAGAACAGCAGCCTTCTGGGCTTTTGACAAAGCTGCATTCATCAATTTAACCCATATAGATTTTGCAACGTAGTCCTACGTTTCCTTGATGTATGCCCACCGTGACCTTCCGTGCTGGCTACGGCACTCCCCGTGCAGTTACACACCGCATTATTCCTCGTTCGTACATGCTGCACTCGCTTTCAGCTTTCATCTTTTACATTTCTCTGTGTGGTTGCTTTGCCACAATATGGGATTCAGAGTCAAGGAAACGGGAAATTTCTCAGGAGCTTCTGTGGACAACTCCAGGTTATTCCCCCTGAGTGTGTAAGCCACGCATTTGCCAAGACCACTGTTTCCAGCCAGTCGTATAACAAAATCTACCAGGATGACACAAAAAACATCGTGCAGTGAGAAACTTTCTACTTTGTTTTCAACGGGAATTACTCTGAAGTGCTTTTTCCATAGCCAGGATCCCCCGGATACGGTAGGTAGAAGGCAACGTCCACCAGCCATGGCGGAAATCGTTAAATTGGAGTCGTTTCAGAGGAGAGCCATGGGGACGATGGAGGAGCTTGCCTGATAATGAAAGACTGGGAACTCAAGTTGTTTTCCTTAACGAAAAGAAGGTTAAGAGAGGATTTGCTCGCAGCCTCTAATTACTTCTGGAATTTAAATGTGATAATAGAGGGCTCCCCGGTCAGGCAGATGAAAGTACATGCAACCCGCTGCCTGCAAGATTCAAATTCAGGTTTGAATTAAAAGCACATTTTTAGTGGTGTAGGTTATTAACCACTGAAACAACCGTTGAAAAATCTTCTGATTTGAAGAGGTATTTTTTTCTTTCTAAATCTAAAGCTTTAGTTCAAATAGAAAAGTCCCCAGGCATGTTTTACACAGGAGTTCAAACTAGATAATCATTATGGCTTTTTCTAACCTTATAAAGCATTGATATGCCATCACCCTTCTGCCCTCCTTTTATACTCTGCTCATCAACTAATAATTTTTTTCAGTAAACACACAGAATTTCTTGAACATGGTGTCACGTGGGAGGTTATTAGCGATAACGAGTTGAGGACTGTGTCTGTACAACACCCTGGCTGAACGTGGTAGGAACCATCTGCGGCCGAGAGTGACTGTCCACTGCCGCTGCGTATTGTCAACAAATCCCTGCCGACACCGGAGTTATTTTTCCACCTGGATATTGAAAGGAGATGCTATCGTCAGCATGCCAGCTTGCTGGGACAGCGAGGGGTCGGTGGACCTTGGTGCTCCTCGCTCTGCCGGGGACGGGCTCGGCCGGAGCCATGAGCAAGAGCCGGAGGAGCTGCCGGGAGGACTGACTGCTCGTCAGAGTTGCAGGAAAGGAAAGGCTAGAGAAAATCACATTTATAGCCTTTTCAGCATTAAGCCTGAACTGCCCGCATCCGAAACAGTAAACCCACAGGGAACGCTGTCATTTGTCATGCTCTGCATTTATTTTTACAGAACTGCTGCATGCTATAGCGGTGCAAGTTTAGATTTGGTGCATGGGATCGACTCCTGACCCGTTCCGGTTTGATGCCAGAATTCCACGTTACATCCTCCAAAATCCCTGGGATTTATATCAGCGTTTCACACCACTGCCTGTATGGTGCTGGAAGCAACCCAGGCAGACGTGCATTTTCCTCGTCCTGCCCTGATGCGGGTTGTTCGGCGTGGCCGAGGCGTGATTAGAGCAGGCAGGGCAGGCTCTGCCCGTGCCCTCTGCACCTCCCAGCTGAGAGGTTGCTGGTCCCACCAGCCAGAAACTAATGACATTTCTGCTCCTGGCCTCATGGGGAAAAAACTGAACACGATGAGCAGGTTTTCTGTGTTTGGATTTTCCAAATATACACCCAAAGTGTGACCCTGGCTGCACAGGCAAATTCTGTCCGGGATTTTAACTGAGTGCATTTTTTTGTCTTGTTTCCTCATAGTTGTTTTATTGTAGTGCTCAAAAGTGATAAAACACGGATGACGTGTTAGCATGGTATTTGTTGCTGCAGGTTCTCAAGGCTGTTGCGAGAGACATGACACCACTGACACGTGCAGCAGAAAGCATTACCAAAGCTTGCCCTTCGGAGCAGCAAAAAATATAAATAAAAAAATCCCATAATGCTACAGGAGAGGTGAAATAAATTTCAGTTATGGATGTTGTACGTTTCCTGCCTCCGGTCAGGAAAAGTACACGGCCTCTGAAACGTGCCCCTCTGTGCTGCTTAATTCAGCAGTTGAAAACACCTCTCTCCTTCTCTTGAGCATGGTGCACTGGAAAGACGGCACTTGCTTTTATCTGCTCCAGTGTGATCCATTCCACTGAAGCATCAGATGATTGAAATCCGTAATACAGAGCCAATTCCACCCAAACTCACCCAGAAAACACCACTGGAGCATCTGATCTGTGGGTGCATCACCTCCAGCGAGGCCAGAGCCTTACTGGGAGGACTGGGAGAGCCCAGCCAGTCTCCGAGCTGCGAGCCCCGAGTCACTGCTGCCCGGGCAGGACACCCTGCAGGTGGGTCAGACAGAGGGGCCGGAGATCTCCCACCTCTTCCATGAGAATGAATTCAAGTAGGCAAGCAATCCCCGCTGCTAGATTGATTTCACGTGGTTATTTCTAGGGTATTAAGCTGCAGCTTTCTCATAATATCCAGACAATGAGCCGGCCTATCATCGAGGTGGTTTTCAACCCTTTGCCCTGCGTTGTAAGCTATATGGGTCTTCCCGATAGCTTACGCTCACATGATTTAGCAGCTCGTTTTAAGCCCACAGGATGAATAATACAGGAACAGCACATTTGTGGAAGATACTTGGACATCCAGTGATATATAGATATACACACATAGATACATAGGGATATAGGTATCTATATGCTGAAGCACGGAGAGTGCTATCCATCTTCAGCTGCTTACCAATGTACATGATACTCCAGTTATTCACGAGTGCCAGCTGAACACTTCATCTTCATAACTTCAGATGGCATGTTATTCCTCAGGTTACTAGATTTTACTCCAAAGAAAACTCCTTTTTCTGCCCATTTTAATTACTTCGTGTCCCAGTTCACCTAATTCTCTCTCATTCTAGCACATGAAAAAAGAAAAAAGAAGTGTAGATATTCCTTATCTGTTTTATCCCTTCCTGATATCTAAAATACCACACTTTATCAAACATGTGAAATAAAACTAGCCCCATCTAGTTCAAATGCGTATCATAAATCAATTCCTTTAACAAGGTGACAGCAAAAATACCCCAAAGCATGTTTCTCACTTTGTCTTCCCCTTCCCCAAATGTCTTGGGACAGAAACATTACAGCAATCTCTGAAAATCAAGTTGACATCCTCTGTGTTATTCATTGTTTTATGTATTTTTTACATGCACACTTTATTTTGTCTCTTGTCCTTACCTCCTAGTTGTACTTGTTCCCTCGAGGCCATCACAGGCAGTATAAGCAGAGAAATAATTTTCAGGTTGAATAAATTCTTTTAAAAGTAAAACCCATGTGTGAGAAGCTAAACTCAGAGCAACTTTTGTATCTGAAAGTGTCTTCCTCCCAGCCTTACCTAGCTTTACACTGGTAAGCGTTTGCATTAATGGCTTTGCCTTTGCCCACATTGCTTGGTGAGGCTGTGCCACCACCATGCAAGGTGCTACCACGACGGAAAGTTCTACAACCATGGAAGGTGCCACCACGATGGAACGTGCCACCACCATGCAAGGTGCTACCACGATGGAAGGTTCTACAACCATGGAAGGTGCCACAAGGATGGAAGGTGCCACCACGACAGAACGTGCCACCACCATGCAAGGTGCTACCACGATGGAAGGTTCTACAACCATGGAAGGTGCCACAAGGATGGAAGGTGCCACCACCATGCAAGGTGCTACCATGACACAAGCTGCTTGGTGAGCAGCTCCGGCAGTGGTGGGAGAGCAGCACCTGAGGACTGCTGTCACTCAGAGGAACAGATCAACATCACCGCCAGTCTCAGCAAGAGCTCGTGCTGCCTTCAAGCCTTTATCCCCCCGGGTGCTTGCCTCGATTTCTGCGCGGGGACTGCAACGCGGGGCCGGCAATAGGTTTGGCTCTGTTATAACAACTCCTCTCTCATACACCTGCAGTCCTGGCTCTGAAGCGTGCTCTTTCTGAGCAGAACGCTGTTCCCATATGGCTATTTTAAAAATACATACGTAGAACGTAAATCAACTGCAATTTCAAGAACTCTGGTTGTGTTTTATATTTTTCACACAATGCAGCAGGCGGGATGGAGTGGCAGGGGTGCTCAGAGGCCGTATCCCCGTCGGTACACACCATTTACCAGAGGTTTAATGATTTTCACCAGTGAAGGATGTGGCCGAGGAACTCTTCTGCCTGTGAAGGAATTACATAAAAATGACACCTCTGTGCACAGACCCATTCCTCTCTCCAATAAAATGCTGCTACTCCTTTTCATACCCAGCAGTCATCAGAGGAAATACAGCTACACGAATCCAAAAAGCAGATCTGGTTCATCCTCCCACAGACAAGTGATGGGAAAGTTTATTTTTCTACCCTGCTGATGCACGAAATCATCACTCACGTTTCCATGTATCAGTTGGTTTGGATCCGGGTTGTGCAGCATTTACACCAGTGGCATCTACCTGTATTACCAAAAGTAGTGGAAATAGCACTGTGGTTAGGACCAATCTTACCCAAAGCTACCTACCAGTGAAGTTTCTCCAAGCCCTGCTTAGCTGGGACTAGCCTGGGAGGATGAAGAAGACTTAAAAGCTTATTAAACATCAGGATGGTCTAGCTAAAAATGTGCTGTGAAGAGCAATCCACCCTGACAAACAGATCGCTGCACTGTCGGCAGTTTCTGCTAGCCGTAATTCACATTTTTCCTTTCTAGAGTTCGACTTCATTCATTTATTTTCTACACACTTCTTGTGCCTTTTATGTACATTTAATTACAATATTAATCAAAGAACTCAAAAGAAGTTCCTATGCAAATGAAGTTATGAATTTGCGATTTGGGAAAATTTTAAAACCTATTCATTCTATTTCTATTGAAATATTTTTATGTATTTTTAATGCCTTGGCCCTGACAAAATGCATTTTCATTCAAGCAAATAATATATTGAGCAAATATTATTCTCCCACATTTATTTCTTTGTCAAATAATTGATTTTTTTGAAAAACTTCTACGTTATAGATAACATTACAGAAATTGCAGAGGGCAGATTTGTTCAGTTAACAGGCATTTTTCACAAAAGCCCCATCGTTGCTATAAGCCCCATTTCCACGAAGCGTGTTTCTGCTGCCACTTCATTTCTTCGATGCTCTTTTCAGAGGATTTACCGTCAATCCATGTCCCCGCATTCTCTTTACTGGAGCAGCACTATCTGCAATGAGGCCAAAACTCTGGCGGCGCTTGGTGCCCTGCGCCTGCACGAGAAAAATCCTTCCCTCACCTCTCCTGGCACATTAACAGCCTCAGCCCAGTGAATGCGCAGGCAGGACACGTTGCAGATATTTTACCGGATACAGTGTAAGTACTACCCAAGGATCAATGCTGCTGCGTACTAATGGGAACGCTTAGGAGCTCAGGAAAATGTTCTGCATTGCTTAGAGAGGGCCATGCAGGTTAAGCACGAGGTACTTGCAGAGCAGCTATTAACCTTCTTAGAAGTAATAGTGGAGGTTGGGGACTGCTATTTTTATCCCAAGCAAAGACTGCAGGCATGTATAGAAACATTGCTAAATCATGTTGAAAATGCCCTCTCACTGTTTCTGGCTAATTACTGCCTGCTCCAAAGAAAAATCTCTGTTACTATGCAAAAAAAGCAAAGCACAATTACCCCCGTAACTTATTCCTGAATGGCCACACGCAGGGCCAGAGCTTGTCAAACACAGAAAAATAAATCTTTAAAAAGAACAAGAAGAATGTGTGTGTGGACAGCAGCTTACCAGTACTAGGTCTGAGTCTAGGCTCAAGCAGAAGATGAAATGGTGAAAGCCTTCTATGCATGCACTCCATGTCGGTTTGGGGAAGTGCTGCACGCTGAGGAGTAAAGTGACCAGCACATCTCCAGCCAAGCCCTGCAAACGAGCTGGTTTTCATCTCGGGAAAGGGACCTGCACCGAACAAGCCCCGTTCTCAGAAGATGTGACTTCAGTGATAGGAACAACAACAAATGGGTTGTGAGAAAGGGGTTGGGACGGAGCTGGGAATGATGGCAGGGACCTTCTGGTGGTCTTGGTGCACCCACAGGCAGGATCAGGGTGAGGCGAATTCATGGAGAGTAACTGGTCCAAGGGCTGGTCTAGGTACAACTCATGGCAAAACTCTCGCTGCTGGAAGCTGGGAGAGATTGCAAAGGAAAGGAGCATTGATTTTCTGCCCCAACCAACAGCAACCTGAGCGAGTGCCCTTGGTGTGTCCCAGTCCCGCTCCTCCGACCCTGCCTCTCTATGCAGTTTCACAGCTGAGTTAGCTAAAAATACTCCTTTGTCTTGTACTTTCTAACTTCCTGTGCAGTTTCTCTTTAGACAAAAGTGGAGATCGCTGCCAGAATCAGATACTCAGGGAACTCTATTACTTGTAAAATCAACTGTTACCACGTGACAGCTGCAAACATCTGGAATCCATCTCTCCCTGGTACTCTCTCGCTCCATGTGGGACTCGAGCATGCTCAAATATCAGCCTCGAGCAGAGTTTATGCAGCTTTCTCAAAAGCGAAACAACTCCTGCAGAAAGTGTTTTGCAGATAATTCAATTTTCAGAACAAAACTGAAAAAATTTAACACTGTCAAAACACACAAGGAACATAAAGATTTGTAAATGCTTTAATGATATTTCTTTTAATCTAAGGAAAGCATTTTCCTTCCTTTTCCCTCAAAGTCAGATGCGAAGTGTTTCTCATCTGTGCATTTGAACCAAAACACTGCTCCCCAGGCACACCGTGAGTTAACCCACGCTTAGAGCTGCTCCCCTGGGCCGAGCACAAGCTGAGCAGGAAGCCCTCTCGGCAGGATATCTTGTGTCTTGGTGTTGGTGGCTGGAGCGGGGAGCCGGTGCGAGCACACCTGGGTCCCAGCGAGGTGCACGGCCACGTCTCTCCTCGAGCAGCATCGGGAGGAGAGGTCCTCGGGGCAGGACAGGCACCGGCATGCGCCTGAGCTGGGGGACACGGGGCCTGTGCATCATCCTCGTAGCTACCCAGGTCTCAGACCTCAAAGGGACGCTGGTTCCTGCTGAAGTGTGGGTTTTGGACCGATGGTGACCTTGGACGGTGATAATATGGGGTGCTGAGCCAAACTGCAGAGAGCTGGTGTAGGTGGGATGGGAAATGCCTTTGCAGTGGTGCACAGGCTCTTCTGGTCGGCAGCGCTGTCCCACTCAGGCAGTGCTCATAATCTATGGGTGGACATACTGATATTCAGTATAGGCCATGCCCCTTTTCTGAGGGAAATACCAACATGTAATGCACACATCACTGTCAGATTAATACGTTGTTTTCATTCAGTATTATGGAGGGTGGAACTTTCTCCCCTACCACACACTCACAGAGCATCACCCGGAGAGATTAGTCCTAAAAAATCCTTATACAATTTTATTGTGCAACACACTGGAGTGGGACCCATCCAGGGGAATTAACAAGGATCCTCTGCTTTGATGAAAAGGGTGTAAGGAACACTTTTACTGCTGGGAGCAAACCTTCATGCCCAGCATTCAGATTACACTGGCGGGCAGCGCGCTCCCTGTCACTCCTGTTGCACTGATCCCAGCTCCTAAAATGTCTGTTCCTGGGATTAGTCCGCTGTGGTCAGAAAGAGCAGAATTCCACAATTATTGGTGTGCAGTCTCTCTCTCTGACTAGCAAAAATGTAATAAATTTATATGGAGGAACAACTCTACTACATGCAACTATGATGCTTCTCTTTTCCCTATGCTGTGCTCACCAAGAGCATCCCCAGGGCACAGCTCTGAGTGCTCATCCCTCTGCAGAGCCGTCAAGAACCAAACACGACTTTGGAGCAAGGTTTTCCCTTTCCCTAACTTTGGAGTTTTCCTTTATGCTCAGGCACATCTCCCGCAGACCTCCCAGCTGACTACGCACAGCTGAATCACTCTGAAATACTCAGCGAGTCGGAGGAGGAAAGCACAGGAACAGCCAAGCAACCTCATGAGAGAGGCATGGGAAGAGAGAGGAGGAAGACACCTGCACTGCCAGCTGTATCCCAATTAATATTTAAACATTTTATACAGAGCTGGGACCTTGTTAGCAAAGTGCTTTGGAAAAACTCAGTGGTGTTTTAATTCGGAGCCTCCCAAGCTCCCCACGCAGGTTTTACGTGCGCAAAGGCTTGTGCCCAGCTCTGCTCCCCTCCCCTGGCACAGCAACGAGTTCCTCCTCTTCCAATTATTCTCATACTAATTAGACTATGGTAAATTAAGAGAAGGATCAATGTGCAGCCCCAGCCTGAGATGTTTGCAGCCACTTAAGCTGGCAGGAGAAACAGCCCAGAAGGACACGTAGTTCCCAGGACGCCACACGTATGAGGTTTGCAGGGGCTGGGCATTGGGCGCATTTGCAAGCTGCATGCGGCACAAGAGCAATTTCAAAATTGTAACCATTAACTTCATAGAAACGGCAGGTTTTATCCACATGCAAATTGCACTGAAAACCACATGAGAATTATGGGTTTCTTTTTTCCAAAGTCTTCCACCTGTAGATGACAAATGTCTGCTGATACGATAGCTGCCTGCTCTGCTGGCAGAGCACACTTTTCTGCATTCAAGCCCATTAAGATGGGCTACAACTTCACGGCTTTTTTCCTTCCTCCATATGCTCTGTGCTCCTCAAGCAATTCTTGCACCTGGAGCTGCATGGCTTTGGAGACATCGCCCCATCCAAGAGGCACTGCGGTGCTTCCCAGGGACACTGCCAGCCATGATAGGTCACTGCTCTGACTTACTGCTTGCTATGGCATCTCCTCCTCATAAATTAAACCAGCGATGCTAAAAAAAGAAACCCGAACCATTGCCACAATGTACAGCCACCTTGCACTTGCTGTCCCAGGAGGAGCTCAGGCTCAGGGCTGCACCTAAAATAAGACCCCGCACCACCTCATTTGCAGATCCCCAGATCTTTAACCCCAAACACAGCAAAACCAGTGCCCATGCAAACAGCACTCCCAAATATAGAGAGATAGCTCATATTCCTATAGCACAAAAGCATTAATATTTTTTTTGTATGGCGGTTTGTATCATCTTTCTTCTTGTCATATCATGTAACTTGTCACTGGAGGGGAATCGCTCTTCTCATTGTATCGTGTTCACAGGGAGCAGCACCCTTGCAGCAGGCCATGCTCTCAGCAGTCAAAAGCTTCAGTTTCGCTCTGGTTTATATCCCCAAAAGCTATTTAATAGCTTGCACATTCCTTCCCATAAAGTTTACCCTTTCAGTAATTTACGGCTTGGCTGGACCAAGGGCATTCAAAGATCCGGAGCTGAACTCGTCACCGAGCAGAGCAGCAGATAGGAGCACGCACCGACCTCCTTACCTGCGTGGCATGTGCACGCACGGCGGGTGCCGCCGGCCGCACGGACAACGTCATTGCTTCTTCTTGGGAATAGGAAATGAGGACCTAATCCCCATTCAAGGGGCATCATCCCAGAAGGAATTGGGAAGACCATGGTGTGAGAGACTGAAAGAGTTAATGTCTCAAACATCGTGGCGAGGCGAGGCGCTATTTGCATGGTGACAGCAGGTCGGCGAGCATGGGGTGGGGGAGAGCGAGAGCGGGACTGCGGGACGTGGAGAGCGCGTCGGAGGACGCGCGGTTCCGGGTTCCGACGGACCTGACCATCTATGGCCAGAGGCCACAGAGTTGATCTGAGGAAGGGGCTTGCAACCACCCGAGAGACCCCTCGCGACCAACCCCCCCCGCCCCAGCACCTGCGCAGAAGATTGAGAACTTTCTAGAACAAGAACCATCTAAGTCCCGAAGGGGCGTACCTGGAGGCGGGGATTAGCTTATAAAAGACATGCCCCCCCCAGGGAACCGCACGCACGCCCACCGCTGGAGGATTGCCACGTCTGTCATCGTCATCGTGGGATCCAAGGGTGGTGATACTTTTTCTTTCTCCTTCCTCCTCTCTTCTCCTTTCCTTTGCTCGCTTATCTCTTCCTCCACTCTTCCAATATATGCAAGTTTGGGATAAATTGTGACGGGTTGCCCGGAAAATAGCTCCATTGCCAAATCGCCTCTGTTCGTTCGTTGAGCTCACCAGTTCGTTAAGTTTTTCCGTTTGTGGAAGTCGCCAGTTAATAAAATTGCTGGCCAGCCTGTTCCTCTGAGTCATTGTTGTGACTCTACCGACCACGCGGCTCTGCCGAGCAGAGATCGGCTTTTGTCGGTACACAAACCGTCGGGGAATCGAAAAGATTCACCCATCTCACAACCCACCGAGTGCGATGAGACATTAATTTGGTGTCAGAAGTGGGACAGACTGTTCCTCTGAGTCATTGTCGTGACTCTACCGACCACATGGCTCTGCCAAGCAGAGATCAGCCTTTGTCGGTACACAAACCGTCGGGGAATCGAAAAGATTCACCCATCTCACAAGCCACCGAGTGGGACGAGACACATGGTCAAGCCCTGGGTTGGACTCCCCAACCTCCATCTGTCCTACAACCTCCTGCCATACTTATTGTGCAGCAGGGCAGTCGATTATCTGCCTTTCCAAAGCCGTCTCCGTTTCACACAAATCGTAGATTATGTGCCAAAATTGTGCTGTAGGGACCGTGCCTGGTTGCTCGGCAACTGCATTTGTACTGAACAGAGCTTGGGGTGACGGGCAGCTGCCTGCAAATGCCTGCCGGAAAGGGAACAAGGTCAAGATTTGGAGAAAGCTATTTAAATGGAAGAGCAAGCACTGCTTACCAAGACTAGGTAAACTCCAGTTTATTTTCGTTAATAAAAATCAGCAGTAAAGTGTTGCAGGAGGAGGAAAATACACTGAAGATTGCCAGCAGCAAAGCTTTGGGTGGAAAAGTGTTGTTCTGGTTTCCCTGTTCTTCATTGCTCCACTTAGTTGCGAAAGAGAGGGGAATAAATAGCATGGGACATACCCGGACTGCTGCGGCAGCGCAAGTGGCTGTCGCACGAGTGCTTGGCCCATGCCAGCCAGGGAAGCATGAAACGTGGCCCAGTCCGTGCTTCCCCCCGAGAGCTGCTGACACTGCGAGCAGATATTCTGCCTCATCCTACAAGTAAGAGTGGCATGTTCGGGAGAGAAAAACCGCTTTTGCAGACTCAGGAATTCAGCTTTATTTTGCATGTTAAATAAATAAAAAGGCCTTTGAGTGCGGGAAGAGCCTGGCCAGACTTTGCTGTTGTTTTGCTTTCCCCTTGCAAGCCTTGCTGCTGGTGGCCCCACATCTCCTGCTCACCAAGCTTACCCCTCCAGGTTTACCGCTCTGGAAGCAGCAATTAGGCTGATCCTGGCATCACTTTACAGTTTACAGAATGTTCCTCTTAATTATTAAATACAATATTTACAGCCCATCACTCCAGATTCCCTTCAAAGCTGTTGCTGAGCTCTGATCCCCTTCTGCGGCTGCCTGATCCCAGTCCGACCTCCTGCCACCTCCATCTGCAGAGCAGTTCCCGCTGACCAACGCCTGCAGGAACGTGCTCTGTGCATCCATCAGATTACAGCTAAATTCTTGTCTTTCCCACCTGTTCTCAGCTTTCCAACCCAACCCTGGCCATTTCATGGTTCCCATTTCTTGCTTTTAAGTAGAAATTACGTGCAGTGAGTGCTGCTATTTGTTACGTAGTGATGGATGTGCAAAAACATGAAGGAAGCACTCCTGATACTGTGGGATTTTTACTCTTAAAATGTACTTTTTGAAGTCATAATATTTCAAAGCACATTTATAATATGTTTGCAATATGGGTAAAAAGATTACTTTAGTCTCCTGGAAAATGTAATTTTCCGGTAATTGGTGTTCTCCTACAGTATCTCATACCCATGCACTAATCCCTCTGCTCCAGCCTTGCGCATATTTTTATCCCATGTTATCCTAAAGTAGGCTGCTGAACTTCCCCAGTAGCTCTGATTTTTAAAATCCCAGTAACTCCTTGTAAAATCAGATTTCCACAAGGGCAGAGAGTTTCTAATTATCTATTACATGCTCTGAGATTCGATTCTATGCCCATAGCACAATTCTCAGCTTTTCTATGATTTGCAAAACTGCCAGCTCCCCACTCCTCAGTTGCAGCAGATTATCTGAAAACAAGCCAATATTTTCCTAAAAGGTTTCACCTTTGGGATAACGATGGTTTTGGCAGTATTACGTGCATATTCTTGAAAGTGAATTGATTTGTACTGTAATCGCTATACATCTATTATCTGCAAGGGCAGAAAATCAGAGTCATGTTGTACGACCTGATGAGACTTCGCTTGTACTTACAGTGTGGACACTTGCGACTAATGCATCTCCGCCGACTCCGCACTGAGGAAGAGGCCTTTCTTCTGCTCCTTGGGCAAACAGATGTGGTTTTGGTGGGTTTTGTGCAATTCCCTGTTCAAACTTCAGTCCTGCCCAGGCCTTTTTCTCCCAGTCTTGCCTGTTCCAAGTCTGTGGCAGGAAATGGTAAGTATCTGCTGAAAATTTAATCGGTTTATCAAAACTTTTTGGGTATTGTATTAATAATTAATTTGACATGAGTCAACGTAACTCAACGTAGTCATGTTTCATGGAATAATAAAATACAGAGATGGTAAAAATCTATTAGTATACCTATATCCTCCTGCTGTCTGTGCAGGATTGCTTCATACAGGGTATCTTTTTCTCCGCTGCATGTTTAATACTCATTTGCCAGTACAATGGCTGATGATCATTCTTTGGATGCTATTTTTTATGTAAATGAGCAGTTTAATTTCTCTTGCATAAACAAATCTCGGACCTCCTGTATTGTAATATCCATATTTTCCCCAGTAGTAAAAACTGTAACATTAAGCTGAGTTTATTCTCCTCTCAGCACGGAGCCGGCACACAGCACCCTCACCTCCATGGTACCTGGCAGTAAGTACTGCGAGATGTTAACATGCTCTGGCAAGAAACTTGAGGATGAAAGAAAAAAAAAAAGGAAACAAGACAACCGAAGGAAATTAGAAGGTTCTGCATCCTATCATGATGGAAAACCATGTCAGAAAATATTCCAAAACTCACTGGTGCATCTTCACCCATAGATGAGCTGCCCATCCACCTCAATACTTTAATTTCATACACCACCAGTTTCTAGGCGAACAAATACGAGGATGTTCTGGAGTCCAAACATCCAAGTATATTTTCTTCTACTTGCTTCACCCCAACATCACTATAATATACTGCTGTGCTAAGAGTTAGGGCTGAAAGAATTTGCTTTTGTTTAAAAGAAACTTTAACTCATCCCTGCTCCTCGCTGCCTGCTGCCCCTCCGGGGGTGCCGGAAGCCAGCGGAGGTGGGGGAATCCCATCCTTACCCATCACGCAGCTACTGCTCCAAAGCAAAGTCTTCAAAGGCAATTATCTTCTGCTTTAACCTCCAGCAACCTCAGTTCAAAGGTCAGTGCCCAATAAATGAGATTTCTGCTCAATTGTCTAATCACCGTTAATCTTGTTAGAGTGATCCTCAGCTCCACCTGTTCTCCGACGTCTCTTACTTGCACTTCTCCCATTCCTTCCATTTCTTCCTCCTTTTCATTTCCTAGGACTTCTCCAAGCACATTTACATACCTTTTCCTTTTGCTATATTTGGAATTCTCAACTTTTTTTTTCTTTCTTTTTTTGGAATAAAACCACATTTCAAATGCTTCCAATTTCTGAATCTCTCTTATTTAAGGTCCAAAAAAATTGTATTGAAAATGCTATTTCTTTTCAAGTTGACTTCCTATATGTCCTAAATCTCTGCTAAATTTTCAAGAATTATTTTTTCCTGTGTCCTTTGAATAACCCATTCTTAAGCTCTAACTCAACAGAGCCTAGATACAGAAACTCCTTCACCTTGTCAAGACCTTTCCTCTCCATTACATTTCCCTCTCCATTAAGTTTTTCTTTTGTTTTGGCCACTGTTTCAATCTTAGATATACAGAGAGTCTCTATTCATGCTCTTTTTTTTTTTTTTTTACCTCTCCTGATTTTATGCTGGCATAAGTGTTTATGAACTTCTCCTTAACAAAAATAAGAAACTGTTCTCAAAAAAAAAAAAAAAAATTTAAAAAACCACAGCAGAATTACGCTGTGCGCGCTCTTTCGGTTTCAACGGTATTGATTCAATCATCTACTGGGATCGTCTCAACTGCAGGAGAAAAAGATGCTTAAAAGGTAAAAAAAGAAACCTTTAAACCTGTGTGTAGAACAAAACTGGAAGTTTTGAATCCTCAGATATGTCATTTTTGTGTCAAATCGTAAAAATCCCAGGCATTATCCATCTGACAGTATACCTGCATATGTTTCTATATTTAGCAGCTAGGAGATGAGCTTAATAGCTAGCTTGCATTTGCCATCAATAGGTCACGTGGCAGGCGTACGCATGGGACAATGCTCTGCTTCTCCACCATGAACTTCTGTTCCCTACTTCATTTGTTTTAAAAAAGAAAAGACAATCATAACGCAGATCTTAACTCATTTCTTTGAATGCCTATCCTGCAAGTGTTCAAATTAAAGATATTTGGGTTTTCCTGCTGGCAGCTTTAGGGTTATTCTGTAGGAGGGAGGTGGGAGAAACAGTCTTAGTTACCCTGAAACGACGTATAAAATATTAACAACTAGCAATATCCTTCTATCACAAAGACACTGGTACCCAGTTGTCTTCTTATTACATCCCGTTCAAAGGATTGCTGGTGAGATCAAAATTGAAATCCCTGTAATGCCTTTTTCCCCTGCCCCTGCTTTTCATGCGGGCAGGAGCGGGAGCCTTGGTCCCTGCGTGTGGGCCTCTCCCCTCGAGGTCAGACCTTTCCGAGCAGCTCTTCCACTACCTGCTCCATCGCTCACTGTGGAGCCTCCGTTAGATATGGGGAGTCATAAAGCAAGATCCTAGAAACATTTCCCTTCCCAACCCTTTCCTTCCCTCTTTTTTCTTGCTTGAATACTTATTTTCCTCAAAATTTTAAAGATATGTTATTTGTATCTTTCTAATCTTCTTACATAATGATTTTCTTGGGGGGAAAAAGAAAATATTAGTGAAGCCTCAGCTGCACTCTCCTGAGACGTGCTGATCTGACTTCCAGGCAAAGAGCACACGTACACTTTCTGCACTCTTTCGTTTCTCACCCAGGCTGCCCGTACGATGCAATGATTAGATGTGCCATCGAGCCGGGCAGGCTTGGGCAGTGGTTGGCTCAATAGTGTCCTGGGAAGATGAGAAGTGCTCTACAGAGGCTCTACAGAGGGACCTGGACAGGCTGGATCCATGGGCCGAGGTCAATTGTATGAGGTTCAACAGGGCCAAGTGCAAGGTCCTGCACTTGGGTCACAGCAACCCCATGCAACGCTGCAGGCTTGGGGAAGAGTGGCTGGAAAGCTGCCCGGCAGAGAAGGACCTGGGCGTGTTGGTCGACAGTCGGCTGAACATGAGCCAGCAGTGTGCCCAGGTGGCCAAGAAAGCCAATGGCATCCTGGCTTGTGTCAGGAATAGTGTGGCCAGCAGGAGCAGGGCAGTGATCGTCCCCTGTACTGGGCACTGGTGAGGCCGCACCTCGAATGCTGTGTTCAGCGTTGGGCCCCTCACTCCCAGAGAGACATGGAGGGGCTGGAGCGTGTCCAGAGAAGGGCAACGGAGCTGGGGAAGGGTCTGGAGCACAAGGCTGATGGGGAGCGGCTGAGGGACCTGGGGTTGTTCAGCCTGGAGAAAAGGAGGCTGAGGGGAGACCTCATCGCTCTCTACAACTGCCTGACAGGAGGGGGTAGAGAGGTGGGGTCGGTCTCTTCTCCCAGGTGACAAGCGACAGGACGAGAGGAAATGGCCTCAAGTTGTGCCAGGGGAGGTTTAGACTGGATATTAGGAAATTTTACTTCACGGAAAGGGTTGTCCAGCATTGGCACAGGCTGCCCAGGGAAGTGGTGGAGTCCCCATCCCTGGAGGTATCTAAAAGACGTTTGGATGAGGTGCTTGGGGACATGGTGTAGTGGTGGGCTTGGTAGTGTTAGGTTTACGGTTGGACTCGATGATCTTAAAGGTCTTTTCCAACCTATACAATTCTGTGATTCTGTGATTCTGTGAAGTGGGTTTTGCTGCTTAAAGCCCTCGCTTGCAAAGAGCTGAGCAGGAGCTGTGGGACTGGAGTACCCGCGAGGGCTCAGAGATGAGGGGCCAGATCGCTTCTCGGCAGGGAGGAGGCATGACCTGTATGTTAACAGAAACCTGAAGAGTGCTAAAACCCTGTCTTTTGGTTTTGTGCAAGCAGAATACCAACCACAACCAGATAAAAGCCCTGGGGAGACGCTGAGGCTGCTGCATACATCAGCCCCGACCTGCATCCACATCAGGGTTTACGCACGCAGGGACAGGAGACTGCTCTGCTGTCCGTCTTTCTTCCATCCTATTTCCCCTTTTCCGATCCTTGTTACAGAGAGAAGAAAAGCTGCTAACATCCGTGTTATCAAAATAGCATTGCATCCTCCAGATATGCTGCTCTGCCCTGCACAGATGTGCTGGCTGGCTCATCGCTCTCATTAGGAAGAGCACATCGTTAATGCTCCTAGAGCTGGCAGGGACAGGATTTCACCCGTAACGCTGCTTGTGTTGAATTCAAGCCATTCAGCACTGACATATACTACCATGCGATACAAATTCCTTTTCATTAACTAGGAAGTGGAAGACAGCCATAATTAGGATATCAAATATCAGGAAAATGCAGTAGAGGCCGTTCAGCCTTGAGGTTTGGGTCTCCAAGCCTGAGGGGGTTTTGGCCCAAACGCTGACAGCACAAAGCCGATGTGCCAGGCGTCACACGCTGTGGATGGCAGACACGGCGGGCCGTGACTGTCACATCCTTTACGAGCTGAAAGGCAATTACAGAGGGGTCTTTGGGCGATCAGCTGTAGGCCAGAGGCTGCCTTCCCCCAGGAGGTGTAAGACAGCTGAACAAAATAAAGCACCAAGGTCATAAAAAAAAGAAGCGTGAAATATTGGCCTAGCACTGGCTGACTGGTCCCCGAGTACTGGTTTCTGACGTTGGAGGACAGTGGGTTTCACTGGCATCGGGTGTGGCATCCAGTTCATCTAAACAGGAAAAAAAATTCTTTGAAAATCCCCGAAGATGTTTCTATCATTATTTCAATGAGAAACATTTAAGCCGGTTTTTTTCAGTCAGATACTCCAGAAAGGGTAAACAGTGTCTGAATGGGCACAGAGAAGGGAAGGCTGAGCCACTGTGGGTTCCACCACTGGACCTGCCATGGGATCTGCAGATGTGTTATCCCACAAGTGTGAGGTTGTTTACCCAGTGTGCAAGACGCCAATATACACCCAGGGCAGAGGTATTTTATTCCATGTCTGCACAGAGATGGGTGCTAGGTGGTAGCTCCACAAAGCTAGCACAAAGTTTGGTCATACAGTGTCATGGTTTAACCCCAGTTGGCAACCCAGCCCCACCCAGCCGCTCACTCCCCCCCCCGGTGGGATGGGGAGAGAATCAGAAGGGTAAACGTGAGAAAACTCGTGGGTTGAGATAAAGGCAGTTTAATGGGGAAAGCAAAAGCTGCGCACAAGCAAAGCAAAGCAAGGAATTCCTTCACTGCTTCCCATGGGCAGGCAGGTGCTCAGCCATCTCCAGGACAGCAGGGCTCCAGCACGCGTAACGGTGACTTGGGAAGACAAACGCCATCGCTCCCAACGTCCCCCTTCCTTCTTCTTCCCCAGCTTTATACACTGAGCATGACGCCGTATGGTGTGGAATGTCCCTTTGGTCAGTTGGGGTCAGCTGTCCCAGCCGTGTCCCCTCCCAGCTCCTTGTGCCCCCCAGCCCACTCACTGGTGGGGTGGGGTGAGGAGCAGCAAAGGCCTTGACTGTGTGCAAGCACTGCTCAGCAACAGCTAAAACATCCCTGTGTTATCAACGCTGTTTCCAGCACAAATCCCAAACACAGCCCCGTACCAGCGACTATGAAGAAAATTAACTCTACCCCAGCCAAAACCAGTACAGAGGCCCAGACAAAGTAGAGGCCAAAAAGCTGTGGGAGGCCCAAAGGTGGAGGCCAAATAGGTGTGGGAGGCCCAGTCAAAGTAGAGGTTGAAAAGGTGTGGGAGGCCCAGACAAAGGTGGAGGCGAAAAAAAAGAGGGGGCAGACAAAGGTAGAAGCCAAAAAAGCGTGGGAGGCCAAACAGATTACAGAGGCCCTGCCAGAGGTGGAGGCTGAAAAGGTGTGGGAGTCCCAGACAGAGGGGTGGGCGGCTAGTCTGAGGTCAAGGTGTAAAGGTGTGGGAGGCCCAAGAATTGTGGGAAGCCCACAATTAGGGCAATCAGCCCACCATTAGGAAGTTAGTCAGGAATTGCAAAATAGTATGAAAGGCACAGAAAGTGGTACACAAGAGTAGAGGCCCAGAAGGACCTCTCGTGGGTCACTGCTGTGGAACCCGCCATACAATCTGACATGGGACCAGCAGTAGGAAGCCCAGAGAATGTTGCTCTAAATAGTGGAAGCCCAGAGAAAGATGGAGACCAAAAAGCGTTGAAGGCTGAGAGGGGGACTGAGAGGGGGGTGAGCACAGATTTTGCCAGGCCCAGAGAACTTCAGAGGCCAAAATTTTTGGCAGTTCCATTGAGAGGGAGAGGTCCATGGAGATATGGTGGCCCAGAGGGAGTGAGAGGCACACAGAACACACAAGGCCAAGACATGGGAGGCCTAGACCAGGCCCACCATCCAAAACTTACCCTGTTTCTTCCCAAAAATCTCATGTTTTCTCACTTTCCTTCAGGGAGGAACAGCAAGGCCCCAGGCCCTCACAACCTGCCCACAGGTCCCCTCCTGACCTGTCCCCAGAGACCACAGAAGCCCACAAGTGCTTCTCTGTCCCAGAGCACATCCACAGCCGAACCTCACCCATCTTCTCATCTTTGTGATGAGAAAGTCATAGATTTCATTGGACAAGCAGGGTTGTAAAAAGGAAGTAATCTTAGTTCAGCAGTCTTGGTTGGCTCTTTGGAAATCAAACTGTAGCCGAAGTGGAGCAGGTTACAGTCTTGGTCTTCTACAACTTCTTACTATGTGCAAGGAAGCCAATAGCGATGAAGAACAGAAGGGACAGCAAGGCAGAAGATAAACATCATGGGAGAACGACCTTCACTGCACAGCCGAGATGGCTGTATAACACAATCACCGGGAGAGCCGGGCGGACACTGCCCTGGGCGCACGCCCAGCGGGCAATGGCCGCCCCTTAGGAGGGCATGTGCCCAACGAGTCCTTGTTGTGATGGTTGGAGGGAAGAGCTTGCCCTTGGCAGAAAGGCTTCCACGCAATTTTTCTGTCTCCTGCAAATGCTGGATTTAACAAAACCTTATCAAACATACCTCTGCTTTTTTTGTGAAGTCCGTTTGTGAAGTCCGAAGAAAACCAAGGGAAAAAAAAAAAAAAATCTATCTGTGAGACCATGTGGGTACCTTGTGTGCTTAGAGCTGGAAGCACACCCGAGCCCTCAGATGGCAGAAGATAAGGACAGCCGGGGTCAGTGAGAAAAGCCAGGCTGGCACACCTTGGTACGGTTATGTGCTCCTTGGACCAAGCCATACAGGAAAATGCTGCTTGCTGTGATTAAGTTTTTTTCTCTTTTTTCCTTTGTCTCCAAACTGTAGGTCAGAGTCGTACTTTCTGGCTCCCAGTGGTGCATAAAACATTGTATTTTGAGAGTTTTCTGCTTTACCCTTTTTGTTCAGGGGCCTCATAAAGGGAACAAGGTGCAGCATTGGGGTAGAACCTTTCCTGCAATGGGGACAAAGGCCTGGGTTTGTGCTTTTTTCTTGCTTTTAAAGTGCATTCCACTAATGTTTACAACTATTTAGAGAAAAATACTCCATTTGCCCTAAGAGCTGGTTATGGGCTTGTAATGATGAAATAAAAAGCAGAATGATTTCATCTGGCTATTGGTGATGGGCTCAGCCAGGCAGTAAAAAGGTCCCCGAGATGCACGTGGGTTGTGCTGAGCTGCAAGCCCACAGCGTGTCTGCTGCAGGAGCGGAGGCAACGGTTAAGGCAGCCCTGGAAGAGAAAAGGGCCATTTAAATAAGGGAAAAATGCAGAAGCTTTTGGCGAAGGAGATGACAGTCCCTCCTCCAGACCCTGTCTCAGGTCAAGGGTTTAGAAACCGCGGCTGAAATCTGGGCCTGAGCAGAGGAGCAGCACGCGAGCGCTCTCCCATGCGGCTGAGAAAGGACAGTTCCCATTGCTGCCAGTCCTATTGCAAGGGGAAGGAGCAGGGCAGGGAAAATGAGATATAATCCAATGAAAGATGTGATTACATAGATTGCCGAGTTCCCTGACAAACTGGGAAAACCACATGGCCTGATTACTGTTTGGAAAAAAAAAAAAAAGGATGAACGTGAGCATCAATGCTTTGGAAGGAATTAGAAGATGAGCGTGGATGAGTGTATTATCAAATCTTAAGTGGATACTTTGCCATCAGAGCAATACATCTATGTCACAACTGAGCTGGAATACAAGTTCTTGGGACACGTCGCCACAGAAGCCTTCAATGACAGCCAAGTAGAGGGATCAGCCGGCTCTGGAACGCTGCAGAGCGCAAAGCGGTCTGCAAAGATGCTGTGTTCTGAGCTCTCTTGGGCTACACCCTGCCCTAAATGTGCCAGCCCTCGAAGGAGTGGCTGCCCCTTCTCCCTACGGCTCCCTCACGGACAACACGTGCATTATTTACCCGTTAAACCCATGGCCTTCGGATACCCCGTGTCACACTGCGGGGTGGTTTCTCACAGCATGCAAAGACACTGACACCCTGGGAAGGGGGCCTGGGGCACGTGCATCACCCCGAGCACAAATGCAGGGGCCACCTTGTGCTGCCAAGCCAGTGCTGAGGAGAGGAGGGAGCCTTGCCCCAAACCTCCTGCAAGGTTTTGGGGTTCAAGAGCTGTCCCTGGCCCCTCCTGCCTCGCCGTCCCCAGCAGTGTGCCAGCCCTCCCCGATGCTCACCTCCAGCCCCCAGATTCCTGTCCCCTCCAAGCCTTTGAGACAGGGCAGTCCAAACGCAGGTTCCCTGGAGCCAAAATTACTCCAAAAAAAAAAGTTTCACCCCATCTGTTCTTTAAAACGGTGAGACAAACATTTGGAAATGATGAAGCATCTATTATCGTGTTTGAAATGAAATTTGGGCCTCAGAGGGACCCTTGCAGAGCCTGCAACATTCAACGGTGGACTTTAAAAGCCCATCACCTTCTCAAAACGCCACACCCGTTCAAAAGAAAGGCCTTTTGAAGGCCACAATGGCAGCCCAATGGCTCTCAGATTGGCTCATCATCTGGTTTAAAAGTCAATACTGATAAGGCCCCAATCCAGCAGAGTACTTAAGCAAAGTACTTCGGGTTAAGCGTCTGTTTTGTGAGGGCTGAGCGAGCATTACAGACTCAACTGCAGCCTGTTAACATGGAAATGACATTTTTCTGTTATCCTAAACTGCGCACTAATAACTTTTTCCCATGCCTGACTCTGCAAGCCATAATAATGAAGAGCTGAAAGCACTGAAATACTGTGGGTTTTGGTTTTTCTTCTTTTCTTCTGGAGATGCAAAAGGATTCAGCCCTTCTTCCACAACACCCCATGGCAAACCTGAGCGGGTTCGAGGGATTACAGCACAGGTCCCACTGATCACTCATTTGCCTTCAAAAGGCAGCTCCAGGCCACCCATCTGGGACCATTTCAGGCAAGGATTTCAGCTCCTTGCCGTCACACCTCTGCAGGGAAAAAATAAAATCTAGTATTTAACAGAATTTACCCCTTTGGGCACGCCCCAGGTGGCCTCAGCCCCACATGTTCAGACCTGGATATCAGTCTTAAATCTACCCCAGTCTGAAGCGGGGGGACCATCTCCAGCAGCGTCCTGCCAAGGACGGCCCGAGAAATACCTTCTCAGCAAAACGTCAAGCTTCACCTCTCTCCGATAATACCTGCATACAAAGAAATTACATCAGAAATTACTTCCCTCAATCTCAGTAAAAGCACATTAGGAAAAACTTCCATTTCTAGGAAAAAGACTTGACAGCTGTGTTGAAATTACCTCTGGTAATTTTAACTGAGTGGAAGCTTTTATATTCGATTGCAGCAAAAATGTAAAGCATGTCACTTATTAGGCTTTTATGTCTGACATTCAGTCTGGTACCTGACGACATCTTTCTAGCAATCTGGAGATCATGCAGCTAATGTACTTGGAAATGGTAGAATTAGGTATGGTGGAAAGTCATTAAATTTGAAATTAAATGGGCTCTCTTGGTTCTTGAAGGTAATCTTAAAAAAAATGTTCCTCTGCAGAAGTCAGAAAACATCTCCCATATTAGCTGTCTGAGCTTTCCTGTTCTGCCTTTAATAGCGACAATTACTTGACTTGAGTATCACACCCGCTTCGCTGTGACTAAGGGGGGGAACACGCAGGCTCCCACAAAAATGAAGCGTCAAGTCCTCCTCGCCGTTGGCACCAGCCAGAGCCCCGTCTTAGTCTGAGCTTTTTTAACCCAATTTCGAAGGTTAAAAAAAATGCCAAGCAAGTGGTCTGACGCTCTGGCAAACCAAGCTATTTTCCACCCAAGGCTTTTTAGCGAGACACATCTAACAGTACATCATAAGGCTGCCTTAAGGGGCAATTGCAGGGAGGGACAAAGTCTCACTTAGACTAGTCTATTAAAATCCACATAAATATAAATATACAAAAATAGCTGAAGGAAAAATGCCTGTAAAATGTTTAGGCCAAATTAAACAGCCTAGAAATGCTTAAAACAGTGTTACCATGGTTTCGTACACCCACAGGATGCGATGCCATCTTTACTCTGCGATTCTTGCCCTGGATCTGGGAATCCCAGCCCCATACAGGAGATCAGCGTAACACGGCGGGGCTGCTCCTCACTCCTCTGACGCATCCGGGCATGTTTCTGCAGGAGTCTGATGGGTGACCATTCGGTGTTATAGGTGTAGGTGCCACAAGCTAAAACCCCTCAGATGCCTCCACTCGCCATGTACTTTGGGATCAGCTATGCCCTGGCATTAGCAAGCGGCACCGGTGACTTGTAGAGCTCTTTGGAAAATCCTGGTTCCCACCTTACGGCTGAGCTGAGGCTGTGCTTACCCGAGCATACGCGTCCTGCAATTCATTAATGCGGTAACGATCTCTGGGTGAACATTAATGGTCTTTGTGTGAGTATAAAACGATGCATCGCTGCCAAATATCTGGCTGCGGTTAACAGCTTCAACTCTAAAGGTAAGCACCGCAGAGGAAAATATAAATGCGTTATTAAAAAAAACCCTCTCAAAATAAACCTTAAAGGACAATAAAAACAAAACAGTTACAACATAAACACACCCTTTTGTGCCTCTCCGTTGCAGCACATACCGCAGAACATATGGCGTATAAGATCACCCACGGACCAGCGCTTCCTGTACGGGCTAACGGTAACCTGAGATGGGGAATAGCAAGACGTGCTTTCCTTTACTGCTGCTACCAAGGAACCCTTCTGCGCTTCGCGTGGCTCTCGCCCCAAGAGGATGGCTCTTGCAAACCACTAACCGCTCTCGTTAGCGGTGCGGGCAATCCGAACAGGCACATCCTGACAAATAGAGGAAAAACAGGTGAGTTGGTTGTACCTGAGCATAACCACGGGACCCGCTGGAAACCCCACTCCTGAAGTTATTCAGCTGAAGCGCATATTCACAGGCACAAAGTCTGCGGTCCCGTTCCCTGTGCCAGCCCTGTTGTCTGCAGGGTACCCGCGGCGCCTCGGCAGGGACACGCCGCACGCTCATTCGGGTGAAGTGCAGCTGACGGGATGAAGGCAGTCTCATAAAATCTGCTTTGATTTGTTTAATGAGCTGCTTATTGCCAAAGATGAAAGAAAAGAGCTAACAAACCTGGGAAGTGCTATTAATGGTGTTTTCTAGCACTTCTTGATGGAACAAAAAGATGGTTTTTGGCTTTATACAGGAGCTCACTATCACGAGGCTCTGTACTGCGTTACAGACTCTGTAAAGGTGTATTAGGGGGTCCCAAAGCCTTGGGATATTTCGGGAAGGGTACCAGGAATGATACCCAGAGGACACGGTGTCCCAGGGGTATCTATCCATCCTCCTGCCTCCCACCCGCAGAGTCCTGTAACACCACCATCCCCGGCGGGGATGGGGCCAAGAGCCAGAGCCTATGGGTTACATCATTAGCTGCCATCTAATCAATCAAAAGAGTAGTTTTAAAAATGACATTATAGAGCTGAGATGGGCCATCCCAGATTTCCCCACTATTGCTCCAGACCCTACAGTGCAGTTCAAACATAAATATCCAGACAAATGTACAACCCCCCCCCCCCCCCCGCCAACGGCAGGTCCCCTTTATAACCTCATAACCTCCATGTCCCATTCACAAGGCGAGCAACAGCTGAAATCCAGACTTAAAAAAGGGCCCCGTACCAGAGTTGTGATGCTCCGGGACCCTGGGCCTCCGGCCGCTCACACCGAAATGCCACGGGCTCCCATTAGCACCCGGGCCAGCCCTTTTCTGCGCTGTCTGGAAGATGAACAAATGCCCCGGATTCAGTGGTACGAGAGGCCGATGTAATGAGCTCTGCGCAGCTTCCACGGGCACGAGGCACTGCGAAACTGCTGATGGCTACAGAGGTAACTTAAATGATGTATGTTTGAAGTGTAGTTCACATTAAGTACCAGTGGGTAGTAAAATACTTTTAATTATTCCCATGTCCCTAAGTTTTCACACCTCCTTTTTTTTCTACTGCATTCCCCTGTTTTCTTTTTTGGAGTTAATTCTTTTTTTCAGGCAAAGAAGAGCACAAATATGGTTCGTTACACTGAATAAACTGTCACGCTCTGTGATTTGGCTACAAAATATGCAGGTTTTGTGAATGGCACACACAGCATGCTGCATAAAACCACATTTTCACAAGGGACCATGTCAGACAGAGCAGTTCCTTTCCCTAAATAAAAACAAGTCTTGTTTGCCAAGTCAGTTTTAATTCTTTGGCTAGGAAGAAGTTTTCAAAATTCTTCATTTCTTTTCAATTTATATAATTTTCACAAAGTATTTTCCAGCTCTGTGAACTGCCCAAAGCAGAGGCTGCAAGCACAGAGCTGAGTGTGGGCAGAGCACTGGGGAACACTCACGATCAGGAAAAGTCTGAATGTGAACATGCAAATTCAGCATTTGGTGAATTTGTCCCCAAATGGCCCTGCTCAGCTGTCCCTGCTCACGCTCAGCCAGCTTCGACACCAGCATAACGCAGCTTTCTGGCTCTCACAACATTCTCGTGAGCCACAATATATCCTCTACTCTTTTTCTTAAGGCACCAACTTCAATTCCTGCAAATACCCGAGATTCTCAGCAGTCGTTATTTTCATAGTTTTCAATTATTTTCGTTTTCAGGCTCTTTAATCTGCTTTTCTGTTAAAGGGCTGGAAATATGCCCCTTCAAAAGGCAGAGGGCTCAACGTGGAGGGCTTTAGGATTATAAACATGGTGTGGGGGTCTTGCGTCCCATGCTTCCTGGATGCTTAAGGCTGACAAAGTGTTAATATTTCTCTGGCCTGAGCTTAGTGTGTTATCGTCAATTTTTATTCTGCTATTGAATGCGTGGCCTCAGGCAAGTGTTTGTCCTCTTTGCCTCAATTTTTCAATCCATAAAATAACAAAGAAATTACAATACTTTGACAGTTATGAAAACACATGACATTTTACTCATTTTACATAACGCTTACTTTTCAAAAAATGGATGCATTGCCTCAAATTTCATGTTAATGCGCTGGACTATCATGGAAAATATCTCCAGAGGCAAACAGAAATAGTATAAAGTTCGTGGCAGGTGGGACCAAAACTTCACAGCGTGAGGCTGTGGCAAAGCCCTTGCATCTGAGGAAAACCAAATCATATTATAGCAGGAGCCCAAATGAACCGAAGAACATTATCACTTCATCTATTCAAAATTTCCTAAGCCTAAGGTGCCACAAACACATTTATATGAATGATTTTAGACTAGATAGATGTCTTAATATTGAAGATGTCAGGTGGAGTAATATGTAAGTAATTATGTTTTGCCTTTCATTCAGTCTTTGTCTGGGGTACAGACTGATGGCCCTGGAGATTGAAGGCTTCTGTCTAGATAGTGAAAATACTCATTTTTAACACAATGAGCACAAGCTTTCTCTGCCACGCTTTCCCAAAGCAGCCAAAAGCGGGACTGATCTACCCAGCTGTGCCTGAATCTTGTCCAGAAGAAAAGAGTCTTCCCTTTGGTAGTCTGCGGAAATACATTACTATATGGAGCACGTACAGCTGGTTTCCCGAGCGGCAGTGAACTGGTGCTGGTATGGAGCACAGCCTTGGTGCGTGCCTTTGAGTGCCGCCCATACTAAGAATAGTTAATATAAAAACTGCCATCACTTAGTGCCTCTGCCTTTGCAAATCGACCACAAACAGGCAGTCTGGGGTCACATCTCCACCCAGCTGGGGACATGCAGGGCAGCAAGACTCAGCCTCTCCCAGACTGCCTCTAGGCAGGAGATTTGCTTGAGCCGAGGGGGTTTGGCTCCTCCAGTGTGAAAGGCAGTGGGAAACTACTGATAAATGGATCAAGAAACAGAGGTGACAAAGATGATTTTGAGAGAAGTCTCCCAGGGGAGTGAGGGAGGTACTGGTGGAGGTGCTGAGTCAATCCACATTGGAGAAAAATGAAAGCAGAAGAGTTTTCCTGCTTGCTTGAACATGCCCAAGCCCTGGCTATTCACATAAGACCACCTTGGGAAGCCATCTGCATCCATGACGATCTGCACTCTCCTGGGAGACTCACTCCACCATCGCACAGCCTGGACTGGCACAAGCCAGCAGCAAGCCACTGGCCCACGAGACAGGGAGACCTTTTTCAAATCGATCTGCCAGTTTTCCCTGTGTTTGATAGAGCCCTGCATGGCCTCATGTGCTGCCGTGCGTGCCCACCAAAAGCCACGCATCCCAAGACAGGGGATGAAGTCCCAGCTCCTTTCAAGGTGATGGGAAACTCAGGCTGGCCTCAGCAGCAGCCTAGAGTCAGGAAGGAGGGACTTCTGCTCCTAATCTGCTGCTGTTACCATGCTCCAGCCATGCCTGTATTTATTGCCTATTCATACAACAGCACAAATTCAAGTATAAATTCAGTGCAGAACACAATTCATCAACTAGCCGTTAGCAGCGTTACATATGGACGTGCAAACCAGGTTTCCATAGCCCAACAACAGGACTACTAATATCTACTCACCAACGCAACCATTAAGATGAATGAACATCACAGTTTTATCTGTTCACTTTTAGCTGTTGCCAGTCTCGTACAGTTGTGAAGAGCCTGCAAAAGGCCACTTAGCAGCAATATTTGACAATTCTGCTTTATTTTACCCAGCTTCCCTATTAAAGAACGCCAGTTATTTGCAAAGTAATTCATGAAAATATGGATATGCCACACAAAGGGAATGAAACCATTTCTTGAACTCCCATGCCCACTCCAGACCTGCAAAAGTTAATTCATCCTGTGAAAAAAAAATACGTTTCATTGCACTGCATGACATAAAAACATGTTTCTTCCAGAAAATTAGAAACACACTGCCCTGGGCTTTTCCCTTCCCTGCTTTGGTTAATTTGCGCTGTCCTGACAGAGCCCATTCCATGGGTCAACTGTTACCTGACTGAATTAGCAACAGCCCATGGTAAATATTTAAAAGGAAAACCTCCACAGCATGATCAGCAGACTTTGGCAAGTTGGCATAATAACAGTAAGAGAAACAAAAACCTCTAAGAAAGACCAGTAAGAATTATCAAAGGGTCTTTGGGTCTCACATGCCAGAGCTGCAGCCATAACTGCGCGCAGGCATCACATTTTGCTGATCTTGAGGCTCATTAATGGCAACACAGCTGTTTTCTCCAGGAAATTGTCAGCCTCTTGATGTAATACTGACTTGGTGGGGGGAAGCTGTTTTAATTACCACCTGGAAATAGACACCAAGTGTTTACAAGTTGCAATAGGCTCTCCCCTGGGGAAGAATACAGAGGTTTAACTCTCCAGTGCTGTGACCCAGGTATTTATTTACTTCTGTTTGTATTTGCACCAAGCCTGGGAGTGGTGATGAATGTGCCTTCAGACTGGCTGATACAGAAGCAGCAGCATAACTGTCAGATGACATGAAGACAAGAACTCAAGAGTTGATCAGCTCAGGCCGAGGTGCCAAGCGAACCAAGCGCAGCTCACACGCAAGGCCTCTGGCATGCCCATTTTTAACACTTTAGCTTGGTGGCACTCTCGGCATGCAGTATTCGTCACTGAGCAAAACAGGTCAGGAGCACAAACACCTGATTGGGAAGGTCTGTACCAGATACCAGGGCAATTGCAGGCTCCCAGACACCTGAAATGCTCAGGAAACTAAATCATGCCTCACCTACGGTTGTGCATCTGGGATACTTGTCCAAGTGCTGAAAGAGATCTGCTAGATGTGCAAGGGTTTTGCTTTAAGTACTGGGAAACTTGGGTAATGCTAAGCAAACACACATGTTAACCTGTCCGCAATCCCAGCAAACACACTGTATGGAAACTGGAAACACAAGGATGGTTTTACACGCTAACCTCAGTGACACCAGGTGCATGTCACAAGCAAGGCTGAGCAAGGGCTTTTGCAGGAGAGGCACCGCCAACCCTTTGGTGCCTTCCTCCACATTCCCAACTGGACAGCAAAGCGGGCAGGTAAGTAGAGGCAAAAGACTTAGCTAAAGATAAGTAGGAAGAATCCAGACCTATCTAAGATTTGTCATCTATACTGTTCATCTAGACAGCCCATACAGTAAGGAAGGCTGTGGCTGCTATCTGTAGAGAGCACTGCATATCACCTGTTCCAAAGTGGAATAAGTTGTCCTTAATAAATCCTAAATATCCTTAATAAATAATCCTAAAATTATATAGTTAGTTCAGGCAACTCACTTACTACTGGGCATCTAAGTTCTGGTAAGATAAATATCATTCTTGAGGATCTCTTATTTGATTAGGTATTCAACATGGGATTCCTATAGCAGTACTGCAAGTCTGGAGGCTCTTCAAGGTTACCCACATTAAAAAACTGAGAACATAACACAAAAAGCTAAAAATGTAACACAGGCCCCAAATCAGCAAGACTTTAAGTACCTTCTGTGGCTCTGAGGCTGATGGCATCGCACACTGAGTTCACCACTGTGAACGTCTGGTACCCAAGCAGCTCCAGCCCACGAAGAGGAGGGGTGGTGTAAAAGCTGGCCTTGTTTCCACAGCATCACTGCTGTGCACTCAAGAAAGCCAAGCACAGCTCTGGGGCGGCGCGTGTGCTTTAATAGGAATGCAAAGTGGTGTGGGAAGAAGGAGAGGCAGCCAAGCAGCTGGCTTCAATTAATCATCAGCTCTCTTGGAGGCTGGGAGGATGACTCTGGGGTGGTGAAGACCAGACTTCATTGGCTGTGGAGAGGGTCCGAGGGGAGGTGGGAGGTGGGAGGTGTGGGCAGGCTGCGATGCGGCGGAGCAACCTGGGAGCATGTTGGTTAGGTGCACTGGGGAGCAGTGATGGGGGGGCAGGAGGATAGCTCTGCAAATAGCATTGAGCCAACTAGATAAATACGGTTATTTTGGTTTTGACTTCAGGAGAGTTTGGGGGGAGGGTTGATAACTGTAGTTGTTATAAATACTGTTATTTTGTGGGTTTTCTTAATCTTTCCATCTTCAGGTTCTCTTTTCTGTTTCTTTCCTTTGTAGCTAATTCACCTTCATTCGCTCCCGGGGGCTCTGCTAGCTGTGGGATAGTTGATGTAGCTGAACTTTAACAGCTCCACGTGTGGCAAAAATACTCAGGCTGCTACCAAGAACAGCATTTATGACCGTGTTTTAAGTGTGTTTTTGGAAGCATAGGTAAAACCATATCTGTGTAAGACTCTGCTCCCACTTCCTGTCCCTTTTGCATCTAAATAAGACCCCACTCCTGAAGGAACATCTCTCCTCTATGTAAATAACACCGCTCTTCCCTAAAGGCCTGTCTCTACCCTATGTAAATAAAATCGCAGCCCCTCCAGGCCTGTCAGTGCTAGGTATTAATGAGCCTGCAAAATCGTTTCTTCTCTCATTTGGTTTGGCAGTGCAGATGCTTAAGTCTCTCAATGTGTTATTCAGAAAGTTTGGAAAATGTAAAGTATGCCTGAGAGAAATGCCAAATCCCTTAACTCGTGGGGGAAGTGTTCATATAACTTAGAGGGGAAAAAAGCACTCTCAGTGGTGTTTACTGTGTGCATTAAAACTTTCCAGTTGTTAAGAACTGGCTGTATCCGCACAAGAGCTATCTGCTAATAAACAGAAGCACCCAGACAATGGGAAAAATGGCGAGTTTCTGCAAATTCTGCCCCATGTGCAGGCCAGGCAGGGCACGTCTATTTGCAACACCAAGGAGAGATGTTGCTTTTATTATAATATGAGGAAAGACTTGTGAGAATCCATGCCAAAATGGAAGAGTCGGGGGGGGGTTGTTTTGTTTTGTTTTCTTTTTAAAGTGTGTCTTAACTGGAAGTCAAAACCACGGATATGTACCAGCACTGCCCACTGGCTTCAGCGCCAGCCGCGCCAAGAGGAGACGGGTTATTCTTACGTGCAGGAAGGGTTAAATTCCTGAATGCAGCGGTGGCCTCGAGCTGGTGGTGTCTCCTCCAAAGCCCTTGTACTTGGTGGGATCTGGAGGAGACGAGGAGCCCGAGAGCAGCGCAGGTAAGCTGGGATCCAAGCACGGCTTTCCACGGCAGGTCCTCACCTCCGAGGGATGGGGGTTAGCGGGGAGCATCACCCCCAGAGAGTAGAACTGCTGGCTTCCGCCGGCTCTTCCTTCTGGTAACTCCCTCCTGTCTCGACACAGGGGTAACGGGGTGGTCATTCCCCACAGCTCCCGCGCGCACCGAGGTGATCTGCCCTGCATGGTGCCACGTTGTGCTCGCCTGGTTCAGGCCTCTGTGGGCTGAAGTAACCATGTTTAACAAGGGATTAGCTACAGCAGCGCTCGGGCTTCTGGTCATCTCAGCCAGCCGTAATTTCAGTGTGAAATCAGTAAGTGCTCAATTTCCTTACCTGTTTTTAGATAACCTTGAAAGAAGGTGACGTAAGAGCACCTTGTGAGCGATGAAAAGCTGGAAGGGACCACTCCCAACATCTGCTCCAGGCAAACTTGACCTGAGCTCCGCTTCCACCAGCTAAGGGACAGAGCAGGACCTGCTTCTGGCGTCTCCTCCTTCCGCCGGGTCCAGCCGGGCAGGACCCCAACGGAGACTTTGGGATTTCAGCTCCAAAGCATCTGGCTCCCTCTTGTGCTCCTCATGTTTATGGCAGGAGAAGTCGGATGGGACAAAGTCCGGCTGGTGCAGCCCGCTGGGGGAGGTGGCCCCTGCTCATCTCCTGGTGTCCAGCCCGAGGAGCAGGTCACATCAGGAGCTGTTAGTCAAGACCTGACCTGATAAGGACCATCTCCTTATTCTGGTACCCTTGAGCTTGCCAGGAAATATCAAGCTGTTCCTGGAGCACAGCTAGGGAATAGGGTGTGCAGCTCCATATGCGCTACGTGCGGCCTGCCGCTTATAGCTTGATCGAGGATGCATTGTGACTGTCAGCCACGGCTTCTACCTTGGAGAAAATCCACCCTTCTTCTGCGCGATGCAGTCCAAGCGACAGCACCGCCATCTGTACATACCGCACTCAGCATGCGATGCGTCTCCTCCTCCGCAATGTCAGAAATTTAAGGAGTATGAAACGATTTCACCTGTACAGATAACAGAACTTTGTTTTTCCAGTATTTTAGACAGCTTTTTTTTGGTAAAGTACTCTGTGTCGCTGGTCCTGATCCATACTGCTCCTGCGACAAAGGTAGTAGCAGTAACGAGTGGGGAAATCCACCCAAAGGATGGCTTTAATGCAATGCTCCAGCAGCAGTGGCTGCTGCCATCAGAGGTAGTATTTCTTCTCAACTGAGTTACTTTTAGGAGATTTCCTTACAGGTCATTAATGAGTGTCAGGAGACAAAGGAAAGCTGTGTTAGGCGAAACAGAAGAAGGGACTTGTCTTCCAGCAGATGTTCTGCAACTGTCTATAGCTAAGGAAAAAGTAAGTACAACCAGACCGGGCTCTGTCAATTCTGAATTGTTGTGCAGTTTTGACTCGATTTTCCTGTTGTGGGGGGTTTTTTGAAATCATAAGTAAAATTAATCATTAATTCTTTTTTTCCTCTTAGCCCAGTTGTCTGTTTATCTTCAGGCAGAACTCAGGGAAGACTCCCATCCTCTAATGGTAGGTGAAAAAGGTTAAATATCTACATGTGATTTCACTGTGCTCTTAGTTTAAAAGAGAGGGACGGAAAAAGTCCTTTCATCAGTAACTGCGGCAGATTGAAGGGTAGAAGCCCAAAGGACAAGAAATGAGTTATTTTGGATTAAATTGGATAGAAGCCACGTATCCTCTAAACACCCACCAGCCACACTAAATGCGAGGGAAGGAGTCACCACAGAAATGTTGTGCAATGGAGAAGGAATTTCCCCAGCATTGGCCTGGTCCTGCTTTACAGCTGCTTTTCTCCTGCACAAGATGTGCAACAGAACAGGAACGTGTGTGTTTGTTTATGGGAGCCTCCCGAGAGCCGAACCGGAGCCAAGCGAGAGCCTCAGCTCCTCCGGATACACAGACTGCTAAGTTCATCTCCTCTCTCCTGGTGGGAGTACGTCCCCATCCGACCCCAGTGGGCTGCAGGTACTGACTCACCGACCACCCTGAGCTCACCCTCGGCTGATGACTATTGTCTGTTTTCATCTGGGTTTTAGGCTTCTGAGTCTCCAGTGTGGCCAGATGAAGATGTAAGCCTAAAAGTTCTCTTAAAGACTGACTTATTTGCTAGCAACGCTATTTATTTTTCCTACACATTTTTTTTAATTTTTTTAAAGTAAGACACATGGCTCCAAAAAGTAGCAAGTACTTCTTCCTTAAGGAAATGTCACTCGGGCATTGCAATCTTTCGGGAGACGTGACAGGTCTTTTGTAGTATGTGCTTTTTTAACAAATGCGCAGAGAAAGTTTCAATGCAACTCGAAGGTGGCAGAGGCAGTTTTGATGACAACAATTAAACCTGCAGGAAGGGCTTTTTTCCTAATGGAACAACCTCCTGCCTGCAGGAACTGAATACATCTTTTACACCGCACAATTAGATGCACAGGTACCATGGGGAGTAAAGGAGGTTTTGTCCTCCTTTTGCCACGCCAGAGCAGCGCCTTGTGCCAGTGATGGCGAAAGGACTCCAGTAAATCCTTCTTCCTCCGTCCACCTCCCCCATCCCCTCCAGTCAACAAGGAGATTGCTTTTGCCTCCAAAATGTATAATATTTTCCTGCTAAGGGATGTCAAGTTGTCTCTCGAATCCTCAGGTTTTCAGGCGACAGAAAATGGTGTTTACGCCACTGAGCGTAGCGGGGTGCTGCCAGGAACTGGGCTCAGATGCTGCTGCTATTTGTGACCTTTTTTTAAATTTTTTATTTTTTAGGCTTTGTTAGTAGGAATTGTGCCTTAAGTCAAAATTAGGCTTTGTATTTTTACAAAGTGAACTGTTACGTATTCCCTTCTGGTGGAGGGCAGCAAGCGTCAGCACAGCAATAAGGACAAATATTTTGTTGAGGTCCCGTGAGCAAATTCTCTATTCAAATTAAAAGTGCAAACCTGATGCAGAGAATACTGAGTCAGCACCACTGGTTTAGGTCTAGGCCTAACATCTGATATGGTTTCCCAGATAATTTCCAATATACACAAATACTAAATGCCTTTGTCAAGTGGAGTTTAATAGATACAGCAGTGCTTTGCTTGCCATAAAAATAACTGAGAATGAGAGATGGCAAGTCTCTTACCGAATCTAATACTGACTTGTTTTGTTGTATTTGTTTAAGCATTCATGGTAATGACAAAATCGGACTTTCTTTTTTTGCTAAACATCTATTGTTTTCCATGGCATCTGCATCGTGAAGGAAGGAACAAATACATGTTTCACTTATGACGTTATTCTCCTGAAATGCTGTTTACATTTTACAACAAACACTAGTCTATCGCAGCTTTTTTTCCTGCTACAGAAAGCAGGTTCCCCTGTGGGGTTAAATCTTAAGAGTAGCTCAGTCAGTCACAGGCCATACATGCCACAGCCTCTCCACTATCACTAGTAAAGACCCCGTGCTGCCCGGCCCTTGCACAGCTACAAGGAACCATGACAGGTGACAAAGGTGGGGTGTTCCTGGCCAATGCTGCTGCAAATCCAACGTGAAAAACTAGCCCCAGAAAGCCTGGAGCGGAACAATAGCTACTATTCACTAATCTACCCCGGATCCAGATCCCTATTTACTAGGCACTCCATAAACACAAAACAAGCAAGGCAAAGCTCTTTTTGTCTAAAGAAATGACATCCTCGGTATGAGACCAGAGACAGCAGATGGGAGAGCACCAGGAAACAATGAGACAATGCTGGCTGGCGGGTGAGAAACAGCCCCAGCACTCGGCAGCCAAGCACCGCCAAGGACGTGGTGGCAAAGGGGCATCTGCCGAGCAAATCTGAAGAGGAGCTGTTACAATTGAACCAGGATTCAACAATAAAATTTTATTCAACTGTGATGTTTTCAAGATTTTCAGGTTTTGACTGAAAATCGTTCAGTAAAAATGACTTGCTTGCCAGGCAACAAGACCTGAATGACACCTGTACCAGTGCTGCAAACTGTTCTGTTGTCAAACTTGACTCAAAAAGCAACGCTCAGCCAGTAGTAACCAGTCGGGATTCAAACTGACACCAGTGCCACTGGTTTACCAGCCTAGCCCTAAACATTTATTGAAGTGAATAGGAAATACTAATGCTACGAATCAGAAAAAACTGAGGCTCTTCAGAAAAGAGAAGGGAAGACCAATCCGGACACGAGTAAAGAGCTCTAATTTCATTAAAGGATTATCCTTCATAGAGGATTTTCTCTTTTACAGGGTTGAAAAACTCCCCATCTTTGCTTAAGCTCTATGGGGAGTACCCAAAAGAGCCCAGCGCTGGAGGGCTGCCTGCACTCCGTGGGGAGCAGAAGAGGGGCTCTTCCAGGGCCTGACTCTGGGCACCCATGTCCAGCCCCATCTCCGACCCCCTCGGTGAACCTACTGGCTACAGGGCAACCTGGAAGAGATTAAGCCTTTAAATACTACTCCCCCCCCACCCTTCCAATTCAGCAAAGTACTTAAGCTCATCATCTTCCCACTTTGACAGTATATTTTAACACACAGCATTGGCACTAGTTTAACAAACAACTTTATCTTTCATTGGCATAATTGCAGTGGATAATCAGTCATGACAAGAAAATGCCTAAAGCATTTCTTAGGCTTTAGGTTTGGGCTTCCAACCAAGAGTCTGGGGGTTGGTTAAAAGAACATGGACACAGTATTTTATATAACTAATTTCTTTAATGGCATAAAAACTTGAAATTTTTCTTGTACATAAGACAAAAGAGCTGGTGCTCTGTATGTTTTGACAAAGTATGCTGAACACACTGATATCACAAAATAAAAGTTATTTTCTAAACTGGTTTTATAAAAAGCCTAAATTAGGATGGGTGTTTGGATCCTTGTAATGGATGTAGACACGGATTTGCATAAACAGAATCTGATTCAAAAGTCTAAAAGCCCCTAGATTTTCACATCAAAACTCTGGATATACTTTCATGTCTAAATAACATGCTGTCAAGGGATGCTACAGATGCCGTTACAGCTGGGGAAAAAAAAAACAACAAACGTTATTGCTCCTATGAAAACAAACTGGCTTATTTTCTACTGTCAAGAACTTCCAATGCGATCTCATAAGGTCTTCCTCAGGACATGACAAGCCTGTAAATTTAGTAAGCATTCCACCCCCTCAAGGGTCAAAGCTCTACCTTCTTCTTGCACCTCAATGACGAGAACTTCCTTCTGCAGATAAAGGCAACGGAAAAAGGCCACCATTCCTGGTTTCAGTGGTCATCTCCTTGCACAAAGAAACATAACTTCCAACGCAGTATTTCCTATCAGGTTGGCTCACCCGGCTTTGTCAGTCTGACTTCTTATGCTAATGAGAACTCTTTAAATAAATCCTCTTTTCTCATCACATGCTCCCTGACAGCAAGACAGAATGAGTGTGCATGTGACAAAAGGCAGCTAACAAAAGGAAAAAGGTGGCTGTATCTGGACAGAAGAGGCCTAACTTCTTCAGTCTCTAAGCTCATGAGAGATACAGAGATCATTTGTTTCCTGTTCTGAACTTAATTTGGTATTTGGGGGGAACGGGCTTGTTCACCCTCATGGGCAGACTTCCCAGCCTGTGAGTGGGAGGCACGTGACAGATCTGCAGTGACACAGAGGTGCACAGGTTGCACCAGTGCAGCCTGTATGAGAAGCACAACGTGTAAAAAACATGAACACTAACTTTCTACCTGGTTTGAAACAGGCTCTGAGTCTTATTGCTCACCTCCTTTGTAAATTCAAAAACCTCAGAAGAATTTCCTATAACATCAATGTGGGTATCATAAGGAATGATCAAAACATAAGGGTAATCAGGTTTTAGACTTTCACACGCCCATTTATATCTCCTCTTCTCATCTCTGGTGTGCTCCTTATAGTAGATCCTTTCTTTACGTAAAGCCTTATGGAGTTCTACAGACTGATTTTCAATTTTCTCTTTCACTCTTAATAGCTGTCCAGCAGCAGACCTACTTCCAGCATTCTCAATATACACTGTAGTTATATCACCATCAGTGATGTCAGAAATCACAACATCATCATTGACTAGGAACGTCGTGGAAAAAAAGTTCTTCATGTAGTGATATATATCTGTGTCAAGAACAACCACTTGTTTTTCCCCATCTGCATCATGAACGAAATTACTCGTCTCCGTGGTAAGTCTGTGTTGCTGTAGCCTCCTCTTTGGTCTCTGATGGGACTTACTTTCTTCTTTTTTGTCCTTCTTTGAAAGGGATTTTGCTTTTAGTAAGAGAAAGTCTCTTAGCAATTTGATTGCTGGAAATGACCCTTGAACAGAAATATGCCCATTGGATTGCAAAGGACCAAAGCTCAAAGCTGTGCTCTTCTTTTTAAATTCTTCTATCAGATCTTCTAAAACAAATTGATCTTTGAAAATAGACATATTGAGGACAGATGTGACAGAGCTGAAGACCTAGAATTTTGAATTAGAGAAGTTAAGTAATGGTTAACAGAGCAATGGAAGTACAACCACATAAATTATGAATGAGCTTACGTTTTCACAGTAACGGGTTACTTTCAGCGGATAGTATCTGGACAACCTCCTGTCTTCTAGTCGATGTTCATCCTTCTTTAGAACACTCTCTACAACTAAAGAGAAAGCCAGATTCATTTGTTGCGCAGTAAGATAATGCACCATTGCCGGTCTGATGGTGGAACACTTCACCTGTGATTTTTCTCTTGATGCTTTCCCTAACAATTTCCCATACATACACACAGGTGATTCAATATTCTTGCCTAATATTTTATGTATTAGTCAAATTGTTCAGTGAGAGACAGAAGCCTCTCTTCTTAGAACATTAATTGGCAGAGATTTATTCTCAAAGGCCTGACTACAAAAATCATATCTGTTATGCACGGTATAAATTTATTCCTAAAAACAAACATAACAAATGCTTTGCAGAAAGCCTGTTCAGAGTCATGTCTTCACTGAACAGAAATAAAATTCTAAAACTTTGACTGACTAAAAGAGAGGTGTTAGTCTCCCAGTTCTATAAAATCCTAGTACCAGTAAACAATTTAAAATCATTTGTTTTAGGGTTGACATTCTAGGGCTAATTCTTTGGGGAACGGCTGTATTCAGTACATTAATCTAAATACCTTCTTGATCTTCAAAAGTTACATATGCAACTCCTTTTTTCATTGTTGGATACTTTACTTCTTCCACATCTCCCCCGTTATTCTTCGACATTTGGAAATGAATCATCAGTATGTCGGTCATGACATCATTGTGCAGAAGGCCATCTGGAACACCAGTGATGACAACTGTCCTTGCTGATTTAGCAGCTTGTCCTGTTGCCTGCGCACAGAGACACGGCATGCTCAGTAAAGGCAAGGAGTACCGGTGACCTCCCGTAGAGGTTACCCAGATTCACCCTGATGGGTGAAGTGACTCCCCTTCCTTTTGCACAGACAACGTGCACATTTAGTAGCTAATTAAGAAGACTGCTGAATCAGATTTCAGAGCACGCCAGGCTCCCTCAGGCAGCTTTACAATATTGTGCAGTAAAAAATGGCCTGACTCTTTAAGCGTAATTTACACCCTCTCAATATCTTCTTTCCTTAGAGCAGTAAAAATTAGATCCAAATTTAACAGCTTCTCAAATGAAAGGTCCAGTGTCACACTGAGAAGGTTGTTTGCTCCGATTCTAATATTCAAAACTTGAAGAGAATGAAAAATTTTAATTGCATGTACTGTTCAGTAAGGATTGTCTTTTCAGAGTGGAACGGTCAGATTCAGACTGTCCTTGTTAAATTCATGAGAGCTGGGATCTAGGGTTGTGCTCTGACTCATCTCTCCACTTATTAAATGGATAACCTTGTTAAATTGGAAGAACATAATCCCAGTCATCTGAGACTCGCAGTGCGCAAAACAACTAACTACACACATGATTTTCATCAGAGCCAAACCTCCCAATGCTGCAAACATGAAACCCATCCTAAACAGGATTGTTAGACATTGTCCATGTCTTGTTAAGAAAAGCGTATTTTCTTTCCATTCTTATTACACAGACATAAACAGTAATATTTCACTGGGACTATCATGGCAAAAATTACTGTAAATGGTAGAACACTGAGTAAATTTTGTAACAGTTCATTTTGGGAAGAAAGAAAATAATACAGTGAATGCTGCATGGCAGTGTTCATGGGAACGAACTGCCAATAACTTCAGAGCGACTGTACTTGAGGTCTGTCACTCCATCTAAATTCTTTAGACTTCTCTTACAAAGTTTCTCCTGGACCTGGGCTGCATAAAACATTAGGGCCAGCACAGCAGTTACAAAGCCTGCAGAAAACGTGCCGCCGGGGGTGAATGCTTCGTTGACGTGCGCCCAAAGCCTTGTGGACCACCACCGCAGTGTTTCTGAAGGGAGTGAGGAGACAGATTCAATGAGACTGTGCAACCATGCAAGCTTTTAATTCATGAAGACGTGAGGCCTTTTTTTATCACCCATCAAATTTAAAGAGCCAGGAGCTTTAATTATATTAGGCAATTATTTTGGTGGTAACGTTCATGTGAAAGCAAGTTTCTGCACTAATGAGACAACATGAAGAGAATATAAACAGAGTGCTTCCAAGATTGACGGAGTTTTATGCAGGATTTTCTCACGCTTCACACAGCCGATGCAGCCGCGCAGGAGCGGGAGCACTCAGCTGCCAGACAGCATCTCGCACCTTGCCAGCTGGTATTTTGGAGCAACACTCGTGCCTACTATTGGGGTTAGAAAAAAAACCCCCGTGAATATACAGTTCATTTGTGCTGAATCACTTCTAAGACAAGTCTGCGTTCAGTGGCTGCTGCTAGACAGAAATGCAGAGCTGCAGAAGGTGCCGCAGTGACAGGGGCGGGCGGATGAGGAGCGCTGCAACGCTGGCCACTGGTGACCGCAGGGTCCTGCGCACGGCCAGGCCGTGCATTCGCCGTTTCTTGGCAAATCTGCCACACGCATCAACGCTGACAAGAGATCGGATATGAAGACTTACCCATTGACCTCATCGGTTCTCACTGTTATTAAAAAACCTGAAATATTAGTAATAGTGAGAGGGAAACCAGACCTGTTGTTACCACTAACTGGAGGGCCAGGACAGCAGGCCGTGGCAAACGCTGCTGCTGTCTGAGCACCGAGTATTTCTTCAGGGCGGGAACCAAGCGAGGGACAGACACGATTCACTCGTTTCCTTCACGTCGCCGACACTTTTAACCCTCTGAGGCTGTTAACAAGCGGTGCAGGAGGAGGCCGCTCTTTCCACCCCGGCTGGCGCGACCAACCCGCAGGCCCGGGGAGCGCCGCTGTGAGAGGCCTCCGGCGGCGGGAGCGGGCCCGCGGGAAGGCCCGCCTCTGCCGCGGCCTCAGCGCCCCCGCCCTTCCCCGAAACCTCCGGGCGGGAACCGACCCTTCCCCTCGGAGGGCCGCTGCCCCCCGCGGCCCCGGCCCCACACCGGACGCGACGCTCCCCTCACGTCCCGCCCGCCGCGGGGACTTGCCATGGCCGCCGCTCCGCCGAGGTGGGGCTTCCGCCGGCGTCCGGGAGAGCGGGCGGAGGGCGGCTGCCTTCCCAGCACCGCCCGTCCCGGCGCCTCCGCCGCGGGGGCACTCGGCGAGGAGCGGGAGGGCTCGGCCTGCCCCGGCCCGGCGGTGAAACTGAAAGAGAAACGGCGGGCTCTGCGTTCCGGGAGCCCGGCGGCGGGGGGACCCTGCTCCGCGCCGCCTCCCGCCGGCCGCGCCGCGGGGAAGCCGGAGAAGCAGCAATACCCTGGTTTTCACAAGAAGCGGCAGGAGCTCCCCGGTCTCCAGCGACGCTGCCTCGCAAGGCAAGGTACCCTGGCTGGCGTGTCTAGATGGTCTTGCTCGCCCTTATCCCACCTCCCCATACTCCCTCCCCGTGTCCCCTCAGTGGAGGGCTGTACGAGCCAGCTCCCCGCATGGCAAGGCACGGACACGGACACGGACACGGACACGGACACGGCAACCCAAAGGCTGTACCCAACTTGTACAGCTGCCGTGGCACCCAAAGGGTCCCAGGCCAGGGCTGTCTGACTGACTCGACGTTGAGGTTTGGCCCATGGTGGAAGCTGCAGCTATGAAAATGTAAAGTACCTGCATGTAGTACGGGTATAAAAAAGTCACAGCTCTTCTTCAAACTGCCAGTCAAAGATACATTTACTCCAGTAGGTAGAAGAAAGGATATTGCCATTTATAGAAACATCACCGAAATGCTGTATTCTTGTTTTTCATCATTAAAACAGTTTTCCAGCCTTTACGTGACACCACTATTGCTTTAAAATTTAAACAGTATAATCAATTCATCAGAGAGAAAACAGAGACATTTACAAATACTGTCTTAAAATGTTACTTAAAATCTCATTTTGATTTTTCGTACTTAAAACCTGTAGCTTCTCCCTACTCCTACACATTGTGATACCTTATGAGAATTTTAAACTTTTTCCTTTTTTTTTTTTAAGGATTTACTTCTCAACATTTGTCAGTGAGGTACGGTTAAAATTAATGACATTTTTTACCTTCATCAAGTTTTTCCCCCCTTTCTTTTTAAGGCATCTGATCTTATCAACATTTTAAGGCTGTTACATGCAAAAGTACGCAATCTCCATAAATACTCCAGCACTACTACTTTTTTATTATTATTTCATACTTGTCAGGTACTCAATCCATGCCTTTGCATGCACTAAACAGTAAGAGGTGCTACAGTCACATGTATCTCACCCAACAGTAAATTAAAAATCAACTGTGGTGCTAGCAGCCTTTTAGTTTCCCATATTCAACTGTATCTATTGCCTACTAACAGCTTCTCTAGAATAATAATACCTGAGGTATATTTGTAGTGCTCTTGCACTACTGTGGTGCATTGTCCTTTCTCTGCATACTAAAACGTCAAATACTAGGGAAATAAGTTCTTTTCAACATTAGATCCGTGCTACTTTGAAGTTAAGATTACTGTTGCCAAACCATTTCAGCCCCCAAGGCTAGCAAAAAAAAAGGATGATAGCAGAAAAGTGTAGCGAATAAAAGGGACGACAGCAGAAAGGGAAAAACATTCCTCCTTGGAAAATAAATCCTTCTCTGACCTTGCACTTCCATTTTATTTCAAAGATCTTTTAGAATGAGAACTGGAAGGATGAACTGGAAACAAAAGGGTGACTTTACACGCTGAAGAATTAATTTGCCCTAAACTCTATCTGCCTTTTTCCAACTGACCCCTCTCTCCATACCCTCCCAGAGCCAGCAGCCTGGCCAGTCACACACAACAAAACAGATACCTCAGACACAGCGTTCACCATCAGACTGTTTCCCCAGTATTGTTACACAGCAATCTGGTTTAGATAAAGAATCATCTCAATTCTTAACTGTAATATTTTAAAGTAAGCAAAATAATGAACAAAAACGAGGAAAAATGTAATTGTAGAAAAAAATATTAAAACCAAACAATAAACCAGGCTATTAACTTAGCAGAAGCTCCGCAGAATTTGCATGCGATCCTAGAAGTAACAGCTTTTCGACAGGTAAACGCAGTATTACTGCTATGGCATTTCTTATAAGGTGCAATTTCTTGAGTAAATCTGTGGTGTTTTTGCACTCTCCCTTTCCCTTTTTCTATTTTATCACTAATTTGATAATGTGGGTTTTATGAAATTACAGGATAACTACTTTCAGGTATTTGAGTTACGGTGGCACACAGCAACCTCAGCAGGACTGGAGTTCTGTCAGAGCTACCTTCTGAAGCTATGGCACTGTAAAAACACACATCTGTGAAGATGCTTTTGACTGGGATTACATATGGCTTTTGTAACCAAAATGTAAGAAGGAATAGATTTATCCCATTTTGGAGTATGTGACTTGTCTAAAATTCGCAAGACACAAAATCTGAATTTACAGAAAGCAATCTTAGATTCAGTTTCAAGTGCTGGTAAAGGCTTTTTCTATTACTTCAATCAGGAACCTCTGGAACACCAAGCAGTGATTTCTACTGAATTTCTATGCAAAGTCTGTGCCATTACACAAATCAGAAAGACAGGTAGTTCCTCCTTTTCAAGTATAAATTTCAGAACATTAAAGCATAATGTCTGCATAACTTCCTATGCCTCTGATGAAGCAAAAACTCAGAACTTCATGAGTTCAATCTACAATTTCCTATATGGCATTCTAAGTATCCTCCTCAAAACAAACGTATGTTACTCCTTTTGATACATATTTGATATTCTCTATTTCCCCACCACTATTACTAGGCTTTTGAAAATGAATTTCGATCATGTCTTGTACACTTTCCTCATCATCTTCCATCTCTTGAATTCCTTTCAACAGAATGGTCTTCTTAGAAATCCCACAATAGAGCTATTGAGGAAAGAAAAACAAACTTGTATTACACATCAGCTGTTGCACGTACATCTAAAGGAACTGCCAGATACTGGAAATAAACATATCCTTGAACAGATATGGCTAGGACTTTGATGACATTTTAAGACTTTGGACAGTGCGGTGTATTTCTGTCACTGAAAATAGCAGGAGTTCTGAGCTCTATCACACACTACCGAGTTCCAGAGGCAATGCACCTAGCCTCCTTAACCGGTGTGTCCTACACTCCTTAATGCACACACACACTGGATTTGGGGATCTCTGATGACTCTAGACTGCATCACTCCCCAAAAATCCATGCCAATACATGATACGCACCTGCAAAGAACGCTGGTGTATCTCATAAACGCACACACTCTAGTCCATGCTTTAATTACAAAGGCCTGATTATATACACAATACTGACTTGATTACAATCTATCCATACGAAGTAAAAGACAATTTCAGTGAGAATATGATGAGCAAGCAGCCTAGTGTTACAGGAAAAGAAGTCATGATCTGGGTTGAATTAATGAATGAAAAAAATGAATGAGCAAATGTTTCATAGAACAACAAGGGTCTCTGCTGAGACTACCAACAAGGCCTCTCATTAGGGATGAATATGACAGTGCTTTGTGACTCCGAAAAACGTTGTTGTGTCTACTATTAACCTACTTCACAAACAATTCAATATCTGCCTCCTGTCTAGCACAGACATTATGCTAAGTAATGTTACAATTTGATCAAGGAAAGACATGCACACCCTTTTAAAATAAATTATAGCTTTCACACTGCAAAACATATGATTATCAGCAGAGCAGCATATTGCACTCACGCTTGCTATTAAGTTTCACAAAGTGCATGCAAAAGCTTCTGCAGTCCTCAGAACTGAAAATTCTGCCCATATCTCATATTTCCCACGTATTTGTTCTATTTAGGGGTTAGCCTGGACTAGATTCTTTTACCTGAAACTTTTCCAAGTGTACGTTGGTGTTTGGGGACACAGAAAGCCTATACCACCTTCCGTTGAAAAAGAAAGGATATTTATTACATCTCACAAAGCCGTTAGCTGCTGTAATGGAGAATGAGAAAAAGAGGAGTGAGAGTAATGTAATCCAAAATGCATTTTGTAAGCACATCAAAGAACAGACTAATCTTTCTTATATGGATTTAGAAACTAATATATGATAGCACACTTGTAGATTCTTCATATGTATTTTGAAAAAAGTTTATTTGGCATTTCCAAAAAAGCAAAATCATTAAATACCCACAAAAGCTTCTGAAATAAATCTAAAGCAGCTGCTCTAAATGGATGTGGCTCCACTGATCTTCACAGAATTTCATACAGTTGGGCAATCTGAGTGCCTGTCTAACTTCATTGTCATGAAACAAGAGCTAAAATCAAACACATTTTCCTAATTTTCTTTTTGCAATGTAAGTGCCTACCAATGCAAAGAAAAAAATAAAGCTCACGAACTGTGTATCAGGTCATGTTTGATCAAAAAGGAATATGATGAAATACTGCTTTATTTACAGATGTGTGGGTGAACCCACATCTTTTCCTGATCTGCTTAACTCTCCGTGGGAAGAATTTGCTACATTCAGTGGTTAAGTTAACACAGAATGTAATATGGAATGGAATGTAACGCAGAATGGACAATATGGCCTGTACATCTAGCTAACAAAATATTACATACTATACCTCCAGGTCTGAGGAACGTAATAACAGCTGTTCTAGACTGCTTGTCATAGTTCACATTTTCTACTTCTCCTCCTCCTCCCTGTTCAGATTTGTAGAAATTCAGCTCTAATTTGTCTCTCATCCAGTCTTCAGGAATGGATAGCTCAGGTACTTCTGAAATGTTGATCTTCTTTCCAGAAATAGTGACATGGAGCTAAAAAAATAAATATTTTGTGCACTTTGTGACTGAAAACACCCAAAAAACTGAACCTAAAGCTTTTTAAGTACTGCAAGTTCATATCTTCATAGTTTCATATTTCAGTTGATTACCTCAAATTTGATTCCCATTTCAAGCGTAAAAGGCTTCACTCTCACATCTGCTATTTTGTTGTCCAGGTTCACAGTATGCTTATCCATTTTTATCAGTCTCTGGGCAACTAAGGAAAATCACAAGTTTTCAGATATGAAAAGCCTTGTTTAATCATTATAAAACCAAAACTATTCCCCAGCCTCTTAAGCAAAATCTCCTTTTGCATCAATAAAGGAGAAATAAATAATGGTTAGGCAACCACATCCCACTATCCATGTCTTCAGGCATGTCTATTTCCATAAAATCTCACTGCTTATAGGCAACAGGTAAAATATTATACTATCTTTAGAATAGTGTAGAATACTAGAATCTTTATGCTGTCAAAAGATGCTCTCACTGTATCAAATATTGATCCTAGACTTCTCGTATTTCATTTAAAATATCCTTGGATGAAAACCATATCGCTACCAGGTGCGGGGGATGCCTATTAGCAATGTTAGATTTTAACTGAAAGAAATGAACTGGACACTGGACAGTATCTGCAATATCCTCGCGTACCTGAGTTACCCACCGAGCAGGCCCAGCCAGGCTGCCTGCAGGCTCCTTGCAGGCAGGCACCAGGCTGTCCAAACAGCAAGCGTCTCAGTGGGAAGCAGGCAAGTTACAGACTGCACCATCCCTCCGTCGTCTCAGATCTACCCATCATCTGATGTGTACACTTAACCAACACAACTGCTGTCAGAATAAGGTACTGCCCAGAGTAAAGCAAATAATCAAATTCTGCTGTCAAAACATTTTGAATCATTCTTGACAATACTCTGCGAGGTAGAAACATACTCCCAATTTCAAACACCAAGTATTGTTTGTATTAGCTGAGAGCAGAAATCTGGTAATCCAACTAAAACATGCAGAGTCCTTGGAAGAATTTTGTTCTACTGATTGGTATCATAATAGTGAAAGGTTCTCCATGTATTCTTTCTTTGGCTGTTGTTGATTTTTTTATCCCATAATGTTTATGTAAATCTTTTCCCTTTGGCAATTAAATACATCAGAGACATTAATTTTATACTTCAAATATGCATCATACCTTCTTCATCTTCAAAAGTAATCAGTGCCTGGTTTTGATTCAGTCTGAATGGAATTTTTGTAGTTACACCAAAAACACAGTGAGTATTCATATCTGGATAATCATCCTTCATGTCTTCCATGTGAGTGAACTTCATTTTCATTTCTGCTACCTTTTTTTTAATCTTTTAGAATCAAGATAGGAAAAAAAAATAATTTCTGTAATTTATCGCAGAACAGAAAAATGAACAGTAGTCTTTCCTTGAAGTGCTACATATATTTTGGTTTTTTTGAAGTTTAACAGTCAAGCAGATTGAAGTCATGGCTGGTAAAACAAGTATAACTCTTCTAACTAAACTGACTAGTTGTACTTGTCTATTCCTGGGATTTTTGTCAATGAGGTGGTTTGGGTTTTTTTTTCCCCTTGATTAACTTTGAACTTAAACTTGACCTTATACAGTAAAAATTCAATTAAGGTCCACAGGGATTTCCACCTGCAGAAGTAGAATACTTTTGGTATCTAAAATTTGCAAAATGCAAGTATCAGAGTCATTTGTGTTGCCATTTATTTTTGCCTAATTGCATCACTGCTCTACAGCAATGGGAAGTCTGCTAATAAACAGCCTTGTATGTTGCCATCTTAGTAAAATAGATAAGAATATCCAAGTATTTTATAACTAGGATAGTTTAAAACTGTTCATGAAAAAGTTGGTTAGGAAAAGATGCTTTCATAGACTTGAGGGAGTTTCAGATAACTCTTTTTTTTCCCCTTTACATAACTATTTCAAAATAAAACCCTGTGTAGAAGAAAAATACTGTTTGTGTCAAGGTAAAATAACCAGAGTAATTAAAGCATTCCTGCCACCTATCTTCAAAACTGGCATCTTATCTATGAGCCTGCTTTCCTTCCATTCCCTCTACTGCCAATGGAAAGAGAGACGCTCTTCCTAAAGATAATTCAGACACTGGGTGTAGGCCCCTGTTCACACTGAAACTCCTCCTAGAGGAGCCTTGCCTGTCCAATGACTGCATAGGAAGCTGGACTTAAGTGACATCTCCTAAACTTAGCAATGTCATTTAGAAAGCTAAAGCTAATATTGTAATATTGTTAACATTAAACAAGGTAACACTTGGATAGAGTTTCAATCTCTGTATAAACAAAAAATGATCACAGTTTTCATTTTACTGTAAATTCCACAAAATATTTGGGTTTGTTCCAATTTGGAATGGAAATGGGTTTTTAAAAGCTGAAATTTCCACAAGGGAAGTTCCAATTTCTGAACACCTCAGAATCTGCAGCAGTTTCACCAAAAGACACTTTGGATTCTGAGTTTAAATTTAGTTAGTATCACTAATATTTATCTGGCTGCAAACTGAGTTATTTCTGATTTGCCATACAATGGACGTATTCCCTTTCTTCCATCCTCTTACCCAAGAAATATACAATGAGAGTACTTGAAAAGTACTAATGCTATGTGTAGTTTTTTATTCCAGTGTCTTCCATTTAATAATTTTCTGCTTTTCTTCATTCCTCTCATGTTTTCAGTATCTTACATACTTGTATTTGTTTCCATATCCTTAGCCTTCCTCACATTATCTTGCCAGATAAAATAACAAAATGAAACTTCAAGCTATATTTTACATTGAAATCAATAGAGGTTCAGATGCTGAACTGGCCCCAATGGTCTAGAATTGACAAAATAAAAATGTGCCCTTCAAAAGACAAACTGCAAAATATTTCAAACTTTACCTGACCATCCCGTGAAAGCACTGAACTACATTCTGCAAGGTCTTCTTTGAGCTTTTTAATATCTCTCTTCAGCTCAGTGTTTTCTTGGTTTAGTAGATAGAGTTCTCTCTACAGCCCAAAAAGTATTAAATGCAAAATTAAACACGTAGAAGACAAAAATATGTTTCAGCAAAATCTGTAGACATTAGAAACTGTTTCAACTTTTAATTATTCTACACGACAGACATGCACAATACATTTTTTGCATAGCTTTAACTATCCGTAAGGCAAATTCAGTCACTGAGGAGCAGTTTCAGTCAAAGTAAATCACAGTAAGAGGGTTTCTGAATGAGGCATTAGTGTTTCCAAGCACATACAGTGTACCACAAATTGCACAGCACTTTCCATAGTTATGTCAGTTCCTTATACATGCAAGGTCAGAGCCTATGTCAACACACAAACATTTTATTTTTTGTACCACGTGTGATCTTACTGACTGTTACTCCCTTTTCTGAAAAGTTTACCAGGTGAGGACAGTTTCTGACATGCTGCTACTCTTCCCTCTTTATACTTCTTCAGCAAGGAAGAGGGAACACCTCTTCTACCTCCTATCTGCTACATACTTCCTCCACACCAATGAATCCGAAATGGGCATAAAGCCCATGTGACTAAATCTGGTATTTCCTGGACAGGGAACACAACAGAATGAGAAGGAAACACAGCAGATGTAGTCACCTCCAGCCATCCACAAGTAGAAGAGGGCTCCTTTAAAGTCATTAACCACTTGAGAAATTTAGACCAGTTCCCATCAGCTAAAGAGAATGTAAAACAAAAGTCATGTGATGATAATGACCTCTTCTGGCTATAAAATCCAAACATTTATGATTGGAGAATGAAAACCAACTTTCAGAAAATCTCACGCCAACCTGAATCTATTTAATCTATTAATTATATTTTAATAGCTTGTAATATTGAAGCCATAATTTCTCATCAATGACTTACAGGCCAAACCAAACTTCACTGAAACCACCTCCTTGACAGCCCATAGAAACTTATCCTATTACTGTACCAATGACTGCACGTGGCACACTGAGGTGATGAACCAATTAGTTCTAGAACCAATTAGTTCTAGAAAGAAGAGGCCTCTTCAAACAGGTTCTGGCTCTTGCCCAGCTCTTTGTGACTTAAGAAATGCTAATCCCTTGGGTGCTGTAACGTCTTATAAGACGGGCTGGGAGTTGACAAGCAGTGGAATCAACCCATTGGATTTTATCTGCATCACACAAAACTGAAACTCATCTGTTAGTGGGGAATCTTGGAAGAGGAAGACTGGTTTTGTTAGTCTTCATCTTCTATACAAAACAGTTCTCTGTTTTGCCTTCGCTCTTCCAACATTACCATAAGACTTATTTTATTGCACTGGTTCTTAATCTGCCACTGAAAAACTATGTGTAGAACATTCTAGTCCCAGAGTCTGCAAACCAGTAAAGCCATTTAAACCAAGAAGGAAATATTACTCTTATTTTCTCTAATCGACACCTCCTTCACAACTCCCCAAATACTAACAGCTATGAGTAAGCCTTCTCCATACCTCATGGGTGTCCCTAGACATAATAATGTCCTTATGCTGTTTCTCTTGAAAGTCCTTTAGCTTTATCAGCTCCTGCTCTGCTTTAACACACTCTTCATCGGCGCTTAATTTACAGAGAAGAAGGTCAGCTTTTACTTTTTCAGCTTTTTCAACTCTTTCCTGTACAGTAAAAAGAAGAAGATTTTCACATTTTTTTTCTTCCTCAGGAACAAATAAAACCTTATATAAGCCCTTTATATTTATTTATTTTTAACAGTTTGGATAAATATTTCTCTTAGACGTACAAGCGTAGTTACCACTGAGATCAACACAAGCATGTACCGTTGAAGAACAGAGAACAAGTTAGACAACCATGTTATAACTGGGGGAGAATTGATTTGGTTTTAGAAGGATGGACTAAAGGTCTTCCAAGTATCTTTCAGCTAATTTCCACAATTCTATGTGCTTTATAGAACTTGCCTTCCACTTCATCAGTTCTTCTTTAAGTCTTTCCATCTCATCTGTTGATATGCCAAAAGGGTCAGGGGTTGCCATACTCTGGAGAGAAAAGAAGAGGCACACACAGGTTTTCCCTTCCATTAGGCAATAAGTGAGACATGCCAAAAAATTCAAATGAGTCTTCAAAATAAAAAAAAAAACCAACCCTCTGCAGTTGGATGAAGCATTTTGCCATGGAAGTTTTCAATGTATGTCCATTAATGAAAGTCCAATGTATTTTGCCTGTGTGCCCATTCGCTGCTTTTCTCCAATTATGCAGGCAAGATATGTGGCGAGTCAAACATTTTGAGAGACCGATTGTATTTCATAATCAAATCTTCCTAGAATCTGCATGCCAGAGGATAGCATATGCCACATAATTTTTTAAAAATGCAGTCAGACACTTAGGCCAAATCATTGAAATATTTTAATGCCTGGACAGGACAAAAACCTAAGAAAATGGATCCTGGTCAGTAATCATTATTTGCTAACTATCCAACTGAAAATATTCACAGGCTAATATTTTGATAAATAATAAAAGCAAGTTGTCTCTATGTTCTTTCACAGGGAACTAAGCCCCTCAAACCCACAAATGTTTATCTATATGCTTTCTCAGCAGTTCCTCTAGGAGAATGTCTAGAGAATATACAGGCCTAATGAGAAGAAAAATTCAAAATGGGATGCTTCCAAGCTCAGGGAGATTGGACAACATAAGGTAACATCAAGCAGGAGGAAGATGATAAAAGAAGCATTTCTGAATTTAAGTGCTTCAGGGCAGAAATTCACAAGCACAGGAAAACTACAACTGGAAAAAGCCCAAGAAGAGAGAAAATCTTCTCTGTTCTGTTTTGTTTCTATGGCTGCAATATTCTGCAGGAAAGGAAAAAAAAATCCGAAGAGACTTGCTGAAGCAATCCCTCCCTTTTACTTAAGATTACATAAAACTTGAATGTGAACCATGAAATTTAGGCAGGGAAGAGGTCTAAATTAGATAATCTTGTCAATTCTCTTGGTAATGCTGGGTATTTCCTAAAAACAATAAAATATAAAATAATTTTTTCCACTATTTTGTCCAGTTTCAAATGCCTATTAAGCAACAGGGAAATCCCCATCTGCATATAACTTAAAACCGGAAAAAAATTCCTTTGCTCAAGGGACTGAGTGCAGGAAAGCAGAAGGATGCACGTGCCACAGCTGGAAGCTGATAAGAAAGAATGCCTGTTTTTTACTGAAAAATGGTCTAAGACAACAGTTTTCAACCTGAAAGAAAGAAAAAAATAACACGGAAAACACAAGAAATCCCAGGGAAAGTCCCATCCAAACTACTTGCTGCACTGCAAGAACTGAATCAAGGGAGGAGCCAGGAAAAAGGAAATTCCCCTAAGAAACCTCTGGAGAGACAGATGGGCAAGCAAGGTAGGACTGGAAAATTCTAACAGAATCTGTAATGCAGACACTTTGGAATGGGACTCTCCCTAAGGAAACAGGAGGCAGGAATGAGGAATGTCCAAAGTATTAAAGGATAGAAGAAGGTGAGACAAGAAGTTTCAGAAGCCCTGTCCTAGCAGTCCAAGCACAAACCTTCATTCAGAGATACTATTGTTAAATACAGATTTTTCCGGGTAGCACATCAGGAAATACTTACAAAACCATTATCTTTTAAAGATAGCGGGGGACTTGTAAAATCCATTGAAACCTGAGGGAACTGGAAAAAAAAATACAACATTGTGTTTATTAGGTTTTCTTTGCAGCAGAATAGAATACCAGAATGGAATACCAGAAGCTGTGTTGGGCTAAAAGAATTTTTAAATGTAAATGTATCTTTTTATAAGCAAAAGTGATATATATTGGATATCTGAAGCCTCCTTCCTTACTAAGCATAAAAGCCAGAGACGTATGTGAAGAATTCTACATTGCACGACTTCATTTTTTAGTCCTGAAACTTATATACTTACTTTTACGTTATTTTTGTACCGTTACACACATACTTAACATCCTGTATGCTCTGTGGTTAAGAGATAGAACCCTTAAACCTGCTTAACACAAATGAAAACACATCCTTTACACAGCAGATAATGTAAAACCCAGAATCAGCTGCCACAACATTTAGTGGAGACGGATAAAAAGGAATTTAGACAAGTTCATGGGCCGCTGATCCACAAACGGATGCTAAGGTGCACAGGTTCCCAAGCAAATCTAGCCTGTGGGTGCCAGGGCAGCACAAGGGCTTCACACCGCGGGTCAGACGCTCTCTAAGCAGTGTCGTCTAACAACTGTCAAGACCCGGGTAGCAGGCAGGCCAGCATCCTGACCCGGCTGGACATTTCTGATGCTCTCACCTGGAAATTCTGAGCTTGGTTTTTACCCAACACCACCATACCTGCTGCATTCAACAAGGAGGCTTGAAATGGAGGCCATCTTTGGTTAATGATCCAGGAATCCCTTTCTGGTTTGCGTCAAGTAACCAAAATTTACTGACTCATGTACCGATTCCTGACTTAGGAAAGTGAAAGTAGCGTAACTTAAAAACATCTTCACTTGGCTTCTCCACAGGATAGCCCAGCCAGCAGCTAAGAGGCCCATCCCGTCCGTGCCGCCATGCTTTCTCTTGTGGTCCAGGGGACCAAAAAGACGGCTCGTGGCCGCACTCGAAGCTCTAGCAGCCCCACCGCCTGCGCTAGCCCCTCGCCTCCCCGGCTAAGGCCAGGCAGCGCGTCCCAGCCGCCCTCTCCTGTGCGGGGAGGCCGCTCCCGGCCCGGGGGCTGCGGGGAAGGCCGCACCAGCCCGAGCGCCGCGAAGAGCCCGAGGCGGGCTGCCCCGCGAGGGCGAGCACCCACAGACACCGGGCGGGAGAGAGGCGGCTTCCCCGGGACTGAGGACGCAAGCCGGGGCTCACACAACTTACAGCCGGAAAAAGCTGCGGACCGGAGGCGTTTCTGGGGTCGCAGCCGCGGGTCCCTGCGGAGGCAGCCGGCCGCGCTGCGACGCGCACTCCCCGCACGGCCACAGGTCCCGCGCAGCGCCGCGGCCCGCAGCTCGGAGCGGGGCTCTCCACAAGCCCTCCGCTCCCCGCCGAGACACCTCCCCGCCGCGGCCGAGGCCGCCCGCTTTCGCTTTCGCTCCTCGCTGGCGGAGGAGGGGCCGGCGGGCCCCCCCGCCCTGTCGCACTGACGGGACGGAGGCGGCGGGGTGCCCGGTGCCCGGTCCCCGCGGGCGACGCCGCTCCTCTTCCTCGAAATCACGTGGAGGAAGGTGGCGCCGTCCTCCGCCGCCTCCTCAGCGGAGGGCAGCGCGGCCCGACCTGCCGGCGGCGGCCAGGCGCCCTCCCGCGCTCCCTTCACCGCCGGAGGGCATGAGCGGGGCGGCGGGGTCGCGCGTCCCACCGCCCCTCAGCTCACGGGGCCTCGGCTGCGGAGCCCCGAGGCATCCCTGGTGAACAGCCCGTGGGCAGCACCCGCATGTAGCGTCCTACAGAAAATGGGAAAATCCCAGGAAAGGTAGGGAGCGGGTGGGCTGGGAAAGGCCGCTGGTTGCTGCGCCTTCAGGGAGGGCACGAAGGCTTCAAGTCGGCTGTCACCTCCCATTTCACCTCTTTTTCACCCATCTCTTAACGGCTGGAAGCCTCTGGTTTGGCCTCTGGATTTTTCTGTGAGGTAAAGTGACTAAGCCTTGGCATCCTCAAGCTAATTCTGGTGAACTTGTTTGTTTTAAACCACATTCTCTGAGATTAGGTGTTTGTATTATAAGGAATAGGTCTTCCTTCTTTGCTGGGCTGTGGCAAAAGGCATAAACCATTCAGTGACAGAAAGACCCTTTACTGATGGAGATGCCGCATTCAAAAAAATAATTTCTGATAAAACTCTGGAAAACCAAGTGGCAGGCAATGACCACGCGGCCCTTTCCCTGGGACAGCAGCAGCCCACCATCTTGCAGGGAGCCCACCATCTTGGGTCAGGGGGATGAGGTGTGGCCCTGGGGCAGGGACTGGCAGCCGTCTCTCATCAAGCCAAGGGCTTCTTCCTCCTTCCAAGAGGCACATGGCTGATTTATAAACCCTTAGGTATATAGATTCATAAAAAAGATCCATGGCAGACGCACCTAGAATTGGGCAACAAAGTCATGGATGAGTAGTCTATAGGCAGTGCCAACTTCATTCTGCGGTGAAGTGTTTAAGGTCTCTGAGTTTTTTTCAAGTCCTGTGGCTGGCCACAGTGTGCGCTTGGTGAGTTGTATTGGAGCACCGATCTGACAACTACCTCCTATCCCACCCCTCACAAAAAAGCCCCGTCTTTGGCCAGATCAGCTCCCAGATCTGTGACCACAACTGCTACTCCCAGCACAGGGAAAGAAGGGGAGGAGAGCTTCGGCATGTGTGTAAGTTAGCTTAGAGAAGTAATGAAATGTGGACTGGTGTGAGGTGGCTTATGGTTGCAAACATTCGCTGTGTTAGCCAGTGGGCACTCATTTTCTAAAGAGATTTCAGGGGAGAGCTTCTTTGGGGAAAGAAAAGCTTAGATTTCCATGATGATCAGTTTGAAGAAGAGAAAGCACTGGCTCGTCCTTGGAGGGGAGGCTAAAAGGCTTTAGTTACTGAATGATCCTTCTTCATGTAGGTAACTAAAGGAAAGAGTCTCTTACGGATCCTGAGAGAGCTGGTATGACTCAATTTGTTGTGCAGATTATGTTGCTTCTGTCCATGATTATGGACTTCTCGTGATGGGAGCTGTCAGGTGGCAGGTACAAAGTGTGTGTGCTTAAGCATGGGTGGGTGAAAGAGAAGTACCACAGATACCTTTCAATAATAGCTCTTGGATTCAGGAGCAGACAATGCATCCAAGATTGTAGCCAAGCAATCAGACATAGCTGACTGAATTAAAGACTTACTATCTATTTAGATACTTATAATATATGCATTGCAGTCATGAACAAAATTTGGGCAATGTCTACGTCCTAGGCCAAGAAAAAAAGAAAGCATATTGCTTTCAGGTTTCCTTTAAAACTAAGCGAACTAATCTTTTAAATGTTACCTTCAAAATTGCAAACAGACTTGTACTCATTGGCCAAAGTATTTTGTATGGTTAGCAGTCAATCAGCACTGACTGCTAAAGAAATTAATCCTCAAAAATTCAAAATATGCTAAATAGTTGGAGAAAGAGTAGAAGCTGACTTTGTCACTTAGCAGACGTGGACTTCTGCTTTCAGAGAAAAGCAGGAGGAGCTATACAGCAGCGAAGCATTGCAGTGAAATTGGTTAGGCTCTGCGTGCACGCTTGAGGAGGCCTGCGCAAGAGCAGCCAGATTGAGGTTTTCAGAACTTTTGCTTTCATCGGCTATTCAAAGGGAATCTTGGATTGCACCATGCTTGGACAGCCACCACCTTGTGCCACTGAATTCAGTGGGAGTTTTACTCATGGGGCAATTATTATGGCAGTTTCAAATGTCCGTATCTGTTTTTAAGATAAGTGGATGAAACTATGACCCTGTATTCGACATTTTTTTTTAATTGTTTTCTGCCTTGACAATGGATAACTATGTTTACTATTGCTTTATAAACACAAAGTTGGTTACTAATGAGATGAGTAAAAGGGAGAGGTTTAGCTGGAATAGCCAGGGAGGAGGAGGTGATTATGTTATGACCTAAGCACATCAGATTTCAGATTTAAATGTCAGAGTGGCAGGCTGTTCTCCAGTAACCGTGGTCACGTTGGGAAGTCACTCCTGATCTGAAAGAGCCTTATTTCTCTAAACTCCAGGGAATGCAGCAACGCCAATCTGTTTACATGGCCTGCTTTGGGATTTGAGCTGAACAGTGTGTTTGTGCTTGTTTGGTGAAGGACATTTATTGGAGATACTGAACTGGGCCAAGTTCCTTAACTGAAATGGAGTTGACTTGGAGTTGATATGTTAATTGATTTCTGTGTGTTGTGAATTTATAGTGTTAACCACATATGAATCAGAGTAAAGGGAAAAGTATTGATTTCATAACTCTGAAGAGTCTAGCTAAAGGGGAAAATCAAGGAGTAAAATATAGCATAGAGTACAAGAAACGTTAAAACTCTCAGGATTTCTCTGAGCAGTCTGCATTGATACCAAACTTGTTCTTCAGGATTCTGGAAAACTCAGATTCTGGAAACTGATGAGCCTAGAAATCTGAACTGGAAACTTCAAAAGAACACCATGGACCTTCTGGCCACCTAGGATTAGGACTCATCTACAGCAGGAAATACTCTGATTAAGCTGGAAGAAGGTTTACAGCCATAAGCTTACCTTTTATTGGTACCAAAACAATTTGACCATACCTCAGCTTCTGGACAGTAACTGTTAAGAATCTCATGGCATCACCTTCAGAGGGAGAGTATTTTGGTTCTTTTAAAGTTAGAACAGATCCAAAGAAGGCAGTAAATGGAATTTAGGTGCTTAGATCATAACTGTCGTAATGAAAACCCTGCTCAGTGCCCATCTGATCCTTGAGGTACCCCAGCTGCAAAAGAGCCTTGTTCTCCAGACAGGTCTAGTAGCATCTTAATGTTGGCAGTTCCAAGTGCTTTAGCTTGATAATGCTTAGAAGCTACATTCAACCACTGAGGTGTTCTGATGGCACGTATGGTATTTTCACACTCCGATAGAATCGTGTTCCACACCTATCCAGTTTATTTTGTGCTTTCTTTCAAAACTTGGCCAACAGAGGCATAGTGATGCCTTCCCTGCTTATCTTCAAGATTTGCAGAGTCTGGAAAATGGTGCATGCTTTTGTAGACTAGTAGTGCCTGGGAAAAAGGAAATCAAATTTCAGTTTCTTCTTTAAGGACCTGCTCATGCATTCTGTCCACACATTATCACACAAATACATGCCTTAGTAAGCAGGGTACAATCACGATCCCTGTTTGTCAGTGGGTTTTTTTCTGTGTTCTTTGAGAAGTTTTCACATGTTCCAAAAGAGAGAACGGAGACCCCATGTTCCAGAGCAACCAGTATTGTGTGGTCAGACCACTGTTCCAGAAACTGGGAGAAATGGGTTTGACCCCTCTTCAGTGAACCTAGGTGTCCCAATCCTTTGCACTTTGTCCAGCAGCTAGCCTGCCCAAAGGGAATTATGATTGCTGTACCACCTCCCATCCTTAGAGATCTCTACTCAGTTATTGGAAAAAAAATGCTACAAACCCTGGGCAAACAGAAATTTTTCCTTTCTGTCCTTGGTGCAATGCCAGGCCCTGGAGAGGAGCAGATCCAAATCTTACATTTATTGTATTCTTAGTAACTGTAGGTGATATCTTATGCAGTGCGCAGACTTCTAAGCAGCATTGAAAATCACCGTGATGGTAGCTCTGGATCTCACTGCTGAGATACCAAAGTCTGTAGCTCATCAAACTTTGATGTCAAAGAGACACCAAGAACACATGGATGGTGGTGTCTCTAAAGAAGCTGTCCCAGTTACCCTTCATTCCCCTATTTCTCCCGTATCCTGAGTATTCATGCAGCCACATGGCAATCTAGACTGGGAAATGAACCAGCTTAAAAACTAACCCTCAACAAAGTTGGTTTTAGCGGGCTCATTTCTCCAATCCAGTTCATCCCGTGGTCAAAAACCAGTGTGCCATCCCAGGAGGGGGTGGCATGCAGCAGGGTCAGTAGGCTCAGCGGGGGTGAGTAACAACTTAGTTCAGTGGTGCTGCCAGCGTAACATGGCTTAAGGCACTCGTCAAAATACAGCCTCATTGTCTGATGGGTATAGGGTGCTTCAGTGCCACAGGGGAGGTTCCAGATTTTGTTTCAAGGGCCCTACATTTTAGGCATCACAAAACATAGTCCTTTTTTCAGTCCTTTTTTCTAGAAAGGCCAGAGAGAAAAATATACCTGGCAATGAACATCCAGCACCTTTAGATGTCAAATATCTGCCTCTTATAAATGTCCAAGTCCATTTCCAACACAGGCAGAATTATGAAATAAATACTCTATACCAATCGACATTCTTTACAGGAAGGATTCTGAAATGTGTCCAGCAAGACTTGGGAACGTTTCAGCTTCCCTAAGATGTGTGTCCCAGAACACAGTACTATGAGGCAATGCAGTGGTTTGGTAAATAGTCCCAGCACGACCGCTAGAAAGCAAACAATGAAGCAGAAATCATCTAAGATGCATGTTGTTAGGCTTGAATCACATTCCAGTTCTTTGGCTATAAATCACTGCATGTTAATGAAATACTTCTTTCAAATAACATTGTTAGTGTTTCAGGGAGGATTATTGGTTCATATAGGCAGAATAAATTCTAGCATGCAGGCCATTTTACACTGAGAAGACATAAAAGAGAAGGGAGAGTAGGAGAGGGGGTAGAGGAGATGTGCCTGTCCATCGTATTAGTCTATGCTTTTATTTTATTTGAAGTGAATAGAATTTGATTGTTTATATTCCTTAGGAATAAAAAATGTTGCCTCTGAAAATCCCAGGTGTGTCCCAGACTAACCACTGGCCATAGCATGGACTGTAACAGGGCAAAATGTTTCTTTGGTCTATCTCTGGCCTGAATGACAGATTCTGAAATTGTCCATATGAAAAAAAGATCTTTTCTGTTTCTTGCCAAACTTTGTAGTCAGCAGGATTTCTGAAAGAGTACTCTATTGAGGTGATCTTTTGGGGAAAGTTTAAATAAGTGCCTTAGTCTCTGGAAATGCTTCTTGGAAGAGATTGTGAGGTTTCCCCCTTTTTTTAATTTCCAAAAATTATTTAATACATACCGCGCTTCAGGAAAGAAACACTTATTGAGTGTAAAGCAAATAAGGTCCTGTCTTAAATAGACAGCCATGGTACAGCTGAGATAAATTAAAAAGTAAATACGTGTAAGTTAAAACATGAGAATTGCTTATGTAGAGGATATCTCTGGGAAGTAAAGTACTCCCAGTATTATATAGCTTTGGCGTTGACATACTACTGGAAAAACTCAGAACTCTACATGGTGAAGGAAGGTCACTTTGCCTGAAAAACTGTTAATGAGAATTTAATGTATTAGGTTTAGTTTATTAACACCACCGTTTTGGTCTGTTCATCTCAATCCCCAATTCAGACAAACCCTAGGATTTAATAAATTATATACTAATATTCCAAGTCTTATCTTCTATAAGCTTTAACAAACCTAACGTAACTGGGAAAATTAAGTAAGTAAAACTGAAAAGCTCACATTTTTAGAGAATGCAGCTTCTCTTTGTAACTTCTGCCTCCATCCTTAAGTCTTTTGGCAGAGTCCAGGTTGCGGAACATTGAATAGACTGCCTGCAGACATTTGCGTGTAATTCATTTTCTTTTACCCTTTTTTTATTGAAAGGCACAATGTGAAGCTGAGGATTGGCTAATGGCTGTCCCTTATTCTTCTGTGGAAATCCCACTTCCTGCTCCAGAGATACCTCCACAGACAGGCCCTCCAGGGTGTATAGATAAGATTTCATGGGTTGGGTTTTTTTTCTTTTTCTTCTTTTTCCTTTTCTTTTTCTTTTTCTTTTTCTTTTTCTTTTTCTTTTTCTTTTTCTTTTTCTTTTTCTTTTTCTTTTTCTTTTTCTTTTTCTTTTTCTTTTTCTTTTTCTTTTTCTTTTTCTTTTTCTTTTTCTTTTTTCTTTTTTCTTTTTCTTTTCCTTTTTTCTTTTCCTTTTTCTTTCTCTATCTCTTTCTCTTTTTTTTTCTTTCTCTTTTTCTTTCCCTTTCCCTTTTCCTTTTCCTTTTCCTTTTCCTTTTCCTTTTCCTTTTCCTTTTCCTTTTCCTTTTCCTATTTTTCTTTTTCTTTTTTCTTTTTCTTTTTTTTTCAAAATAACCCAGGGTTTAATTGTTTTGGATGAACTTGTATTTCAATTTCTTCCTGTGCTTGTGCACATAAAGCACTCTTTTGAAGATAAAGACACAACAGCTGTTAGCCCAGCTCATTTCCAAATGAAGTGTTACTAACTCTTAAGAGCTCTGTTTAGTTTTTGCAGGTTTTTTTTTAAAAACACTGGGTTTTGTGCCACTGATTCTGGTGTGTCCAGCTCTTAAATAAGTGGCTTATATTACCTGATACTCTGTTTTAGATTGGACAAGTCATCATGGTTACATGTTAAATCAACATTAAAAATGTCTGGTGTGATGTTATTCACAGCTGAAGACAGCCTTAGAATTCAGTGTATGAATTGTATTTTTATTATTTCACCACAGAAAACTCACTAACACTTTTAGGGAGGAGAAAACTGTTAATAAATTTGGGTAAAAAACTGTTGTGGCAAGAAAGAAAAGATACTGAAGGAGCTCAAATATTTGTTTCAACACATTCAAAATAAAACCATTTGATTTTTCATTTCAGACATTTTGGAAAATAGCCATATTTCATAATTAAATTTTTCATAAACCTGAAATGAAAATTAGGTACTTTAAATCAAATAAAATAAAAAGCTTGTCTCAAAATCAGTCTGTTTCACTAACAGATCACTTTCTGTTTTGAAATAAGAGATAATTTTATTCCTTTCTATCTTTTCTTCTTTGTGTTTGGCCAGCAAATAGAAAATTCATGGGTTTTATTTTTTTACTTGGATCTCTGCACAAATGTTTCTCAGTAATTACCTTTCCCAGTATGAGTGTGCAGGCAATAACAGTCTTGCATCAAAGCGCAGGATATTCAACATGCGACGAAGTTTCGGTAAGATTTGTATCATCCTAGCTTTTGGGGAAAGATGATTCATTCAGCTCTACAACTTCATTACAGTGCTCTAAATTTGGGATATTGATTTTTTACTTGATGCAGCTGTTAATATTCAGAGAGGACAGAGCAAGCATTCTGGAAAAACAGCCAGCAGTCCTTCTACTTACACTGCCTGCTTGACAGCTTTTACAATACTCTGCTAACGTTGGGCTGGGATTCCTATAAGATACCCAGAGCTGTTCTGCAAACAACTGAGTATCAAAACCCACACATATTCCACCTGTATGGAAGCACATATATGAAAAAAATGAGGAAAGCCTGAGTAACAAAGAAGCAACCAAAAATGAGCCTAATTTTCATTAGGATAATCCATTGAGGCAATGCTAGCAAGGACAGCCTTTGTTTTTTTTTTTCTGCAGGCTGAATTTGTATACTTAAAGATACTGAATTATGGACTGAAGATTCATTTTGCTTTTGGCTGAGACGCAGATCACAGTTTTGTCACTTGAATCAGCTACACTGGGTTTGTGATAGTGCAAAGTTTTTCTAAAACTGTACAGTCATGTATATACATCTTTAAGTGCAGAAATTCATATGCCAGTAAGGCAATTTCTGAAGTACTATATAAAGACTCCTTACACTGAGAAAAGAAATCTTTCTGACTTATTTGTTCATTAGATCTGCAAGAATTCCCTTTGTACCTTTTCATCTTCAAGTGGCAAGAAATTCTAATTTTCCATTTATATTCCCGTTTTGATATTTTTTCTGCAGTGCCTGGAGTGGTATTTAGTAATATTTACTGTTGGTTCTTTCTTATCAAGATAAATATCAAATGAATATCAATCAATTATATTGTAAACAACAGGGAAACACAGCAGCAGCTATAATGCTGCTGAAGCCTCAGAATGACTAAGAATGTTTAACAGCAATTAGCTGGGTTCTTTTTATATATTTTTGACACATTGTATATGATGTTGGTTTAAAAGAACTGTAGTTCATAGACGTATTTGTACAATTGACTTAATCTCTCCTGAAAGGGATTGCTTTGCCTATTCAAATTGTTATTTAGGAGTGAAGTATTCTAATGGCATGCTAGATGGCCCAAAACTGGGAGCTGGCAGAGTAAGAGAAGCACAGTCAGAGCATGAAAAACAAGGACAAATAAATACTATAAAAATAAAATTTGGTAAGTCACAATCTGCCAAGTATGTGAACAGAGCAAAAGGGCACTTTCATAAACACGTAAAGAGGAGGAGGTTGAGACCACAATCATGTAAAAATGACTTAATGGAGAGATGGTACAGTGGGATAGGATAGTACATTTTCCTTCATAATGAGAAAGATGACAAAGAAAATATACCTTAAAAAAAGAAGTAAGACAAGGAGAATACCAACTCCATAAAACAAGGAGAATACCAACTCCATAAAAACACACATACATCACAATAATCTGGGAAGGAGACAGTGGCTCACAGCCATGGGAAATGAATAAATATATAAACCACAGAATGATTATAAGATGAAAGTGTGATGTTATCCACAGCAAATAACTTACTTGGTAGTATTGTACGTCAGACTGCAAAAGCTGGGGATTGCCTCTTTTATAGGTCTGGACTGCTAGCAGGTCATTCCTTTAATGAAGATGCTGCTGGTGATTGTCAGTGACTACCTAGAGGAAAGACTCCAAGCGCTGACATTTTGGAAGCAGTAGGAATAATCCATAGCGTTATAGCACCATTTCCAGCCAACTTGTGCAACTGGGCATTTCCAGGATTATGACACAATGCCAAGAATATTAGTTAGCACCATACCAAATGCTGTAATCATGGTATTGCATGCATAAGGCAATGATCAGAGACACCAGCTTGTTTCTCTTGAGCTCACAGGATGTGAACTATGCCCACACACATAAGCAAATCCATAGCCTCACTCTTCACAGAGGGTTAGAAAATGGGTGAAAGAGATTAATACATCACACTAAACGAAAGAAAAGAAAACACCAAAAAGCTGGTAAAATACTGAATCACCATGGCATTAGGAAAAGACAGAAAATTTATTTCCTCAGAAGTTGAAGCAGACAGCAGGAGGGAGGAGAGAAAATGAATGTGCAGCAGGGTAGGAAATGAGTGTTGCAGACATAAAGGGACATCTTAAGCAATGGCTGCTGAGACTAATCCACCAAGTATGTTATCACCATATTCATCTATTGGGGTTTCAGAAAGGAATTTAGCATAATGCTGCAAAGCAGATTAATGTGTGTGGTTAGCTTTTATGGGACTGGAGGTACTGCCCTTGAGCTGACAAGGCAACTGTAAGACCAAGGACAGATTCTGCCACTACCATGCCAGTGTCTAGGATGGTAAGCTAACATTTGGTTTACCAAAGGACATCCCTGTGGAAGATCCCTGTATTCAATTACAAAATCTGACATACCACACAAAATGAGGAGTGAGATAATAAGAAAGCAAATGAAAAGTAATAGAGGGAGAAATCAAGAGAAGGAGTAAGTAATGGCTTATGGCTTTTGAGAACAGAAAAGTGCAGAATGCTGAAGCTGTCCAGATGAGCAATGAGGTTTGACTCCAGAGCATGTCTGAGGGGAGCGCTAGTGCCTGGTGAAGCTGGTGAGGGCCTTCCTGGGAACCCTGGGACACAGCACGGGGAGAGGTTTGTCCTAAACCGTCAACATCCTTTTCCAGATCTAGGGCATTGGTCTGCAGTTCTAAGCAGGTGACCTCTGTCCACTCGGGATTCACTGTGTGGGTGGACACCTTGCCACAGAGTGGGCACGGGTGTGCGCGCTTCTGAAGAGGAAAGCGGACCTTAGCCTGTTTTTGCGAAATGAGCTGCTGGCGGTGTAGTAATGCTGCAACCCAGGGCAGCAAGAAGGCATGAGACTCAAGGAGCCTGGAGGAAATAGTGGAAGAAAGAGCCTGAACAGGTAGCCCCCAGTGATTTAGGGATTTTCCCTTTGTGCTGGACTGTAAGGCTTCTCCCAGCCTCTGTGCGTTTTACATAGCTGTATTTCTGTAGCCACTGGATATAACGCATGACGAGTTCAGTGGCCTCCAGGTTTCCAAAGTGCTGAGTTTAGGGAAGAGTGATGCAATGCGGGGATATCCACTTCACTTCCACCCTGGGTCTAGTAAATTCCTTTTTTAATCTATCTACCAGGAATATCGATCAGAAACAATGCATTAAGAACAGAGAGCAGGAGACATTTTGATGACCACTTATAAGGACAATTTTTCCAAAGTATTTAGGTACCTGGCAAGATTTTTGAAAGTATTTGTGCACAAACTCTTGGGACTATTTTGCTTCTGAAAATTCACTGCCTGCCTATGTATATCTTTGGAAATGAAAAGAATTTTTAAAATCTAAGATGTTATGAGATGGACAAATGAGTGGGATTTAAAGTAAAACAGGTGAAAAAGAGTGGTCAGATGATATTCAACATTTATATGCTCTGAATGCCCCTTGGAGGCTCACTTAACGGAAAGGCTCTTAATTCACACACTTGAATTAGATGCTTAGAATTATGTGTGAATACCTGTGCTATGTTGTATGCCAATGAAATAATTATAAACACAGGAGATTAAAACAAGCCCTTATGAATGCTTAGTTACTTTAATTATAAAGAAAAAATAATTAAAATAGTGAAGATAAGTGTTTACTTTGTAGTCAATACTGTCAATTTTGCAACAACTTATGCAATATCTCACTGAAAATGTGAGTAATATGAATTTTTCCTGTGCTCTTTGATTTAGCTATTAGTTCATTCTGTCCACTTGGTGTATTTTAACTGTCACCAGGACAGGGATCGTTCTCACAGTGCCAGAAAACTGAGTAGTCACATAATTAGTGTAGATACATAAACCGTCAGAGAGGAAAATAATTTTTTCCTTTCTGCCGAAGTAATTATTCACTGCAGCTTATTAACTGTCCTTTGTAGGCATAAATAATTATCTCTACTATTTCACACATGGGAGGATTTCTCAGAATTACCCATTTTTTAAAGCATATACGCTTACAGGAATGTTTATTTCCCCAAACTGTTTGAACACAAAGCCTTTCTTGCAAAAATTGTCTCCATGTGGTTGAGTGGGCACCAGTGATTTGGCTTTAATCTTGCTTTCACCAATGTAAAAATAGTTAATATACAATGTTTTTAAGAAGTATTGTAGTATAAATACTAGATGTTTCATATAAGTTTGCCAGACACTAATATTTTTATGGACATGTTTACTAAAAAGAAGCACATCCTCTTTTAAAACTCTGATTATTAGGTCTTTTAAGTGCATATTACAGGCATGTATGTATCCTTAAAATCTTCTTAATGTCTGAGCACATCCTGGTGCTCAGCACAGCATAAATGTTTAGTCGATTGCATAAAACAGCATTTTGGTAGGCAGGTTTTCTTCTGGGATCCAAACTGTTTGTCTCTAAGGTCAGATGTGACTTCAGCGTTACCAGCTGCAGGCACACAGAGGAAGAGGTCTCTGGCTGTACCTGTGGTTCACACCGTGAACCCTCCCTAGGATCTTCCTCGGAGCACTGAAGCAAGTTGAGTTTCCCAGCAGACAGGAAAGCTTTTCTGTAATGGCACCGCTGGATAACAGCTTCCGAAACATAGCTTCAATGTTTTCATCTACTTGAGGGTATTTGAACTGACGTAGCTTAGCCACAAAGGGCATGTGCCAGTCAGCAGTCCGTAGATATTTTGGGGTAACCCTCTCTTAGTGTTTCCCTTTAAAGCTGCTCCGCTTTGGCTAGAAGACAAAATACTCCTTGAATCTAAGAGGATGAGAAAAGCATTGTTCTAAGACTGCTGGAAGAACAAGGCCTGGGTAATGTTTTTTACTACATTGGCTGTTTGGTATCTAGTATTCAGTGGACAAACCTCAAGTGTCTTAACTATGGTCCTAAGGGACTAAATTCTGTACATCTCACTTTGAATACATTAATTTTGCAATTGAATATTAATATTTTCACATACACACACACATGCACCCCAAAAATTGTTGCAGCTTGCTTTGCAATGGCTGGAGTTGCAAGTTCTTTTTTCTTTTAGGAGTTTCTTGGCAATCTTTGGAGTCTGTTTGTCTTGGCATCCCCCTACCATATTACCCACTCTTCAGTATCATATTCTAAAAACTATGTTTACAACATTTTGTGATTTTTTAAATATATTTATGTAGTTTAAAAATGTAAACATAGAAGGACATCCATGAGACACTTGTAAATTTTATATCTGTATATATTTTTAATTTTGATAGGTTCAACTATTTTATTTAGAATTACTGTCACTATAGGACTTCAACTGACAAATATTTTAACTTGGCAAATGTTCAGATTTTTTATAAGTGAATCCATTATACTCTCCTAACATCTGCTCTTAATAATCCCAAATGTTTTTGGTTTGTTCTACTTTCACATGAACATTTTTGTTTGCTTTTTTTTAACTAAGGCACCATTACACAGAATGGTTGATTCTTATCTCATTGATGTTGCTGATAAAAATGGGCACTGATTTCAATGAGAATTAGGCTATAAGACAAAGGAGAGTAAGTTTTAAAATATTTAGTTATAAGACAAAATACTCTCTGAAAGATTAACTTAATCCTGTGGCAATAAATAGTAAAATCATTGGCCAAATAAGTTCTCATGTTATAAAATTCTTCTAAAATTGCATCGTCTGAAGCATATAGGGAACAGAAAAAGTTAGGAAATTTTATCAGAAATTCCTTCTGTCTTTCCTTTAAGTACAATAAATGTGACAATTTAGAAAACCTGTTTTGTAACTTCATTGGGAAGTGAGTTTCTCACTAGTCCAAAACAGAAATGTAAGAGTTTCATCAGCTCTTTTCTGTACCATTTCTGTAACACTTTTCAGCCTTCACTGAAACAGAAAGCATACAAGAAAAGAGAGATTGGAAAAGCAAGTTAATATACTCAGGTAGGCCTACCAAATCTCATTGGTTTCTTTCATTTTGGATGCATTTTCATACTTAAATCATTTCTTGTCAAAGGCGTTTTAAATGAAATAGGTATTTTAAAAACCTGTCTTGTTATTTTAAAAGTAAATCTCACTAAGAGCAAATGTCAAACTAGGATTTTGTATAAACCGAAATGTCATCTGGAAAATACATGATGCAAACTCTGCGCTATCTGACACTTCAGACTCTTTTGTTGGAGTACTGTGTTTAGTTCTGGCATGACACTTCAAGAAGGATGCAGGCCACCTGGAAAGAGTGCAGGGGAGAGGAACAAGAATGATCAAGAATCTAGCAAATATGACCTACAGGAAAGATGAAAAGAACAGCCTGTTTATTTTTAAGGAGAGACCTGAAGCAAGATACAGTTGTAACATAACTTTCCTGCTACAAAGAGGCGGTAAAGAATCTGTTACTTTAATCTGCTGAAGCAAAAAGAAGAAATAGGCTAAAGTTGCAGCAGGAAAGCTTTTAATTAATACAAGATATTTTGGTTAAGGAAGGTATTTAAGGTGTTAGGAAGAGTTAAGCACTAGAAGGCTGTGGAATTGCCACCACTGCAGGTTCATAAAAACGGGCTACACAAGTATCTGCCAGGAGTAATTCAGGTGTAATTATTTCTGCCATGTAGCATATGGTTGGGATCTGATGGTTCTTAAGGTCTTCATGGAGGTCCTGGAGTGTGGGACAGTCCTTCAACTTGTACCTTGACAGCTCAGTTCATGAAAAAAAAGAGAAGTTTAAAATAAGATAAAATTTGTTTAAAATGAGATAAAAATAAGATAGCACTGGAAGTGGCCTTCTTTCAAAGAACATCAAATCCAAGCTCCTCCTCAAACTTCATCTCAAAATGAGTTAGGTGTTCTGTTTATTTGGCTGTTCTAAAACTTCTCTGGTCTTATGGTTTGAAATTGTCTTCTGCTTTTCAGCCTAAATTTAACTCTGGGTGGAATGGGATGGGATGGTATTGCTGTTGGGCTAACTTTTTCCTTTCTTTAGCTCTTCTGTTCTCAGGTTTCCCACAATGTAAATTCAGTCAGTGTTGTCATATTCCCCCCTTTCACATCAGTTGTTTTAGTTTTTTCTTGTAAGAAAAACTTAGCTGTAGTTGTTTCACTATCTTTTTCCCTGCGCTCCTTTTTCCTACACTTTCCACCAAGTAATTTTTTCTGAATGAGAGTACAGTTTCTTGCAAAAAAAACTCCCAAGGAAAGGCCTGTCACTGCATGCTTTTCCATTTAAATACATCATTTTTGGTATCATTCTCAAAGCTATAAACAATATAATTGTAATACATTCTATATCACCAACAGGAATGTACGCATCTTAGAATACAAAAGCTATAAATACTTTCACTGTTTTCATTCATTTATAAATAGAAGAAAAATGAACAGTGTAGGTGCTTAATATTTAAATTAATGCAAAAGAGATTCGTGACCCACATACACTACTGTTATTTTTTAAAAATTCCTTCATCCTCAGTGGTTCATTCGTTAAGCTACTGGATTGTTTTTTCTCTCTGTCATTGCAATTAGTTTTATATCACTGTGGGCTTCACACCACAGTTTGAGAACTACCAAGTTAGGTGTTCACTTTGAATGCTCATCAAAACCACAGAATAACTCTCAAACAGTATTTCTTAACATATGTATGTATGTAAAGAGTTAAGGAAAGCCCCCCCCCCCCCATTTTATAGAAGATTTGTCTGGGATATATTTAAATGTGGAAAACTTGGAAGAAAACTTAAGAAAATACTGTCAGATAAATGTCTCAAAGTGCCCACGTGCAGCTGTGGAATATCTTCTTGTTGGTGAGACATTCTGCTAGGATTTGCAGATGAAAACTTTCCTTTCCAGCTTACTTGGGAGACAGATGTCTAGGACTGAATGTGTTATTTTATTGACACTGCAAGTTGCACAGACTTATGCCTCGGCTGAATCTGGAGCATACATCTAATCTTAACGCAACACAGTAGCAAACATGAGGTTGTTTCCTTAGGTATCAAAATATTCACCATACCCGATGACTCTTCACTATAAAACAGGTACTGAACCCTGTAGAGCTTTTGCTACCGTCCAACAAAGATGAAGTTTATTCATTTGAGGTATTGTTCAGAGGATATTATGATGGACATCTGAATCCTGCCTTCAAGACTGGATGACCTCTCATGATCCCTTACAGCCTCAGTTATTCTGTGACTCTATGAGTCATACGCCATTGTATTTCTTTGGACTTACAGTTCCTCCGTATTGAATGAATATATTCATTCAGACATTGGACCTTGTATAAATCAAGAGAGATGCTGTCAGATACTGTCATTATTAGAACTGTTTGTTACTTTATGTCCTTTATTTATTAAGTTGCTTTTTCTAACTGAGGCCTTTCACCATTAACAGTTAACTTCAGTAAAAAGTATTTTTTTATTCATTATTGCATGAGTCTCTCTCAAGAACTTCAGCATGGTAGTCTATTACAAATCTTCTCCAAGTTGGTATGCACTGCTTGCTTTTATGAGTTAGTCACTATTAATACATTTTTGTGATCTTGTGGGATTGGCACCCGCCTGCCACAGAACAGAACAATTCCCTGTGGTGTAGGCATCTGGCTCTGATAGAAGATCATTAAGCTATCAACTCATGTTGCAGTATCATCCAGGAGAACTTGCATGGAATGGCAGAGAGAAAAGGTGTCCTGTGCAGAGAAAGACATCCACATCATACTTCTTTCAGAAGGAGAAATCTTACCGTCAGTCTGAGAGGATTCTCTTCATCTGAACCAGTAATTTGTCTTTTTAGATTACCAGTGAATGATACTGCTGTTGAATTTTCACATTCCTTTGGTTTCCATGCCTTCCCTCATGCCTCTTCATTGTTTCTAGGTTCCCAAAAGATACCATGAATATGTCACAACTCACAGCCAGCAAAGGCTAAGTGCCGGTCTCCTTCAGCTAATGAGAAATGAATGCTCCAGAGCAATGCACTCAGCGCTGTCTCTTCCATTCACCACCACCCCAAAAGTTTATACTGCCATCTTCACAACTCATGTTCCAGGTAACCTCAGATACATGTCTTGGATTTTAATGTTTAGAAAGCAACAAACTTCACCAATCTGCTTTCACAGAATATTGTTGAATTAGGTCTCATTCAAAAGCTTGGACTCTTATCTATTGGGCATTAAAGTAGAAAACAAGTACAAATAAAGCACCAATCCTCAAATCTAGAAAGAAGAAACAGAGTAGGGCTCGTACCTCTATGCAATGAGACAAGACTCTAGAGTGCTTTCTTGTTTTGCTGACAGAGGAGCTGTAAAGTGTGGTGGGACAAGCAGTGTGGTGGGACGATCAGTGTGGTAGAGACTGGTGAACAAACTGGCAGGCAACATCCCTGGTCCCAGCATCCCGCTCTGTGGTAGCTCACTAGCATGGCAGGAAAGAGGACAATAAGCCACTGAGCCCTGAATGTCCCAGGCTGGTCAGAGGGAGGCAGTGGGCTGTCATCATCTTTCTGGGATACCTGAGTGGAAAATCCCAGTGCCAGGCCTTGACATTGGAGTGCAGGTGAGCTTTGTCAGGAGCGAGAAGACATATATGCATTGTACACCTACTGCTGCACACCGAAGGTTCAAACTCGGATGGGTAAGGCATGGGTGTGCACAACAGGAATGTACACGTAGGTGAACTTTATCGGAAGAACGGGTTTGCTCTCATCAGTGAGTGCTGAAGAGTGACAGGTCAAGCCATTGGTGTTTTGGTGGAAGGTGCCTTGCTGCTCTGATGCAGGGGAAAGGCGCGCTCTCAACTCCATTTCCCCACAGCTCTCCCCTTCAGTATCTGTCTGAGTCGTAGGTGGGAGGAATACATGTGTGTGTCTGTGTATACAATGTAGCTAGGCATTCAGCACTATATGTTAAGACTGGAGTGATGAAGAATATCTTCCTCATTGGTACAACAGTCATCAATGTAAAATATTTTTGAGTAGGCACAGAGTCCTCCACCCTTTCCTTTTCATTTATTTTGATTGTGTTCATGGTCATGAGCACATCTTTTTCTATAGCTCCTGACTCAGAAGTTATGAATGTTATCAGAACTGGAGAGCAGAGTCTTCCAATGGCTGCTCAGGAGTGTGGAGCACCAGACCATTTTCCATACTCTCATCTTTCCCTCTTTCTGCTCTCCCACTCATCCACAAGGAGCAGCTGCAGTATTCATTTTCAACCAGAAGGGAAGACAAGCAGACAGCTGTCACACTATGAATCAGATTTTAAACTGTGGTTTGGAGGGGAAGATTTTAGCTTTATTTCCCACTTGCAGAACAAAGAGCATCTGTTTTTGACACTTGCAGTTTTATGCTGATCTGGGAGTTTGACTTGCAATTACAGATTCCGTGTAGGGAAACTGAATTAAAATAGCCAATGCAAAATAGTCTCCTTACATTTTTTCATTGATTAGGTCACCGTGAAATTAAATCCAAATTATATGCAAAAGAACAGAATGTTTAAATGAGAATGAGAGGTAGTATGTGTGATTCTCTTCGGTCCTGTAAATGATGTGACTAGCAACACTATAAGCAGATAGACTGGTTATTAGTTTTATTGTTTTGTGGAATTTGAAGACAGCGAGTGCTGAAGAATGAACAGACTTTGGCTTGAAAAGTGTTCATGTGTGCTGCAGTAGTGAGGGATAGAATGGTTTCTTGGACACACTGGGAATCAAGAGAGCCAAAAGTGAGTCACATGGACGACTGCAGACATCACATTTAATTGTGTAATAATACTACGGCAAGCACAATTGGAGCAGGCTTGCTGACCTCACAGCTGAAAGCACTATTTAAGATCTGGCTAGCAGATGTTCCAATAGGATCTAGCCAGCTGCTAGCAGAGGTTACCCTGAGTGTTTTAACAGGGAATATTTACAGCCTAATAGTTTGAAAGAGATGATTGCACTAATTTTCTTTTCTGCCCTGCTGTGGAACAAGGCTCAAGCATGGGGATTCAAGGACGGAGTGCTGCATAACTCTATTTGGTTAGGTAAGAAATAATTTAATCATTAATGTTTTGCTGCAAAAGTCACTGTGTTTGTCTAACAGTATAACGACGAGCACCTAGCCATACAAAATTGAGCCATGCATTAATATTAGCAAAATCCTGCATTGAAATTGGTGATCATTTTATCTGAGTAGTGACTGTAAGTTTTGTCCTTGTGAGCTTACTGTTTTTACTGTTTCTCTGAAGTGCAGGAAAAAGTAGTTACAGAATATTTCATCTGAATGTATTGTCCTACAGCATGAGGTAAAGTGAAAACAGCGTTAAATAACAGTTGCTTCTAATGAAGGAAAACGAGTATGAAAAGAAACATTTGCCAAAGGAATGAATTACTTTCTGCATGAACATACTTCAAATGCCTGGGGTCCTGCATAGGAAACTAAATGATCTGGAAATAATAGCAATAATATTTCCTAGGTTTCTAGGAAAGTACAGAAATGTATATGTTTTGGCTGTTGGTTTGTTCACATCATTAAACAGTGGAGAGAAGATTTCAAAAGATAAAAAATGCTATGGGAATAGTTTCTTATGCCTCAAGTGGGTTTAAATAGCTCTTAGAGTTCTTTTATAGATCTTTATAATTATCCAATACAACAGGAAAACATACTTAGAATATAGTCACATCAAGGATGCCAAAACAAAAATATGCACCGAGTGCTCCATTTTATGGACAAATACTTACAAGCTCCTTTAGCCTCTCTAGAATGTTGTGTATTTCTTTAAGGATTTTAAAGAATTCCTGTAGCAGGTACACGTTTGTGTTGTGCTCAGACGTTTCATGAGGGATTGGGCCAGGCTCTATTAGCTGGTGCAGCAACCACGTGACTCCAGTCCCTTCTCAGAGGACCGTGTAAACTAACAGGAACATAAATGGGAAGGAGAAGCAATCTATATTGTTTTCCATTTGACTGCACATTTTTAATGAATTCTCTTTCCTTCTAAACTTGGAACATGCCTGCTGTGTCCCATAGTTGCTGAAGGTGCTCAGGTGGGGGAGAGCTCCAAGGGAGGACAGCTTGGCAGCTTCATGCACCACCTCAAGTGGCTGCTGTTCAAAAAAAAGGATGTCAGAGAAGAGGTTTGTGTGAGAAACAAGCAAAGCTTGTATTCTTGGCTGGAATAACAGTAAGGAGACACAGAAGACAAGTCGGACCGAGGCTGTGTTAAGCCCCGATAGTAGGGGCAGAGAAGTCGAGTTTGATACAGGCTGTGATGGGTACTCTCTTATGGAAGGGATGTGGTCAGAGCAAAGAGCAAAGCGGCTTGCTGGGTCAGGCCCCTTGTTTATCTGTAGCCCGTACAGGCTATCCCTGCACCAGTGAGCAGCACATGGCCGTGCACAGGTCCTGTCTGGGGTTTGACCATTCTCGTGTTCCCTGGCACGGTTTTGCTCTCAGCCAGCCAGTGGTCTTCTAAAGAGTACTGGAGTGCAGTGCCAGGGAGAGCCGGGCCACGGACTATCCCTGGATGAGACCGCCCTGATGACGGGGAAGAGAGCTCAGGCACGCACCATGCCACTTGCACTCATGGACAGAGAATGGGTCCTGGGTGTTTTATTTGCAAATATTAGTATATCCACATGACTGCTGCAACCAGCCACCCTGGATGTAGCCTTTAGGGGGGCTTCTGCAACATAAATGTGAATTTGTGGTAACAGTGATCATTTAAGCAGTTTTACGAATTGAAGTCAATTTGAAGAAAAAAATTTCTAATTTTTAAAATGAAGAAACAGAGTGTTAACTGGAATGCATAATGAAATTATGTCTTGCTACACCTTTAGTATTTACTGTGAGAGTAAATAAAAATAAACCATAGGGTAAAAACTGATGACTTGTTCTAAATAAACAAACACACACAAAATCTGGAAGCACAGTGTGCAACTTTGAAATAACCACTCTGCTTTCTTATCTCCAGGACTCTGTTGAAGCTCCTTTAGAAATGCACCATCTAGTGTAACTACAGCAAGAAAATTATTGAAACAAACCTCAAAACGCAGTTAATTGAATTACCAATGGAATTCAGTGACATTATCTATAAAGGAAGAAAAATTTGGCAAAATCACAGGCATCCAATTTATGCATCTTTGCATTTAAAAAAAAAAGTGTAACTTGAACAGTAAAACGAGTAACCCTGACCTCATACTCGCTGTGCAGGAGCATTAAAGCAAGACCCCCTCCCCTGAATAAAACCTAGGAATGCGCAGTGACATCTGAGCTTTGCTTATCTCCTCTTCTTCTGATAAAGCACTATCAAGACCAAATTGAAAATGAAGGGAGCTTTCCCTTTTACCTTTCTTCCTCAACAAATCGTTAGCACAAATATAAAATCTTCAGTTAATGCCAGTCTAGAAATGCTCATGTCTTTTACCTTTTTTCTTGTTACAAAACATCTTTTGTTTTCTCAGTAAGCATGCAGTCCTGCTGCAGCTGACTGTATCACCTTCCTGTTAATGTCTTTCTTGTGTGAATGCAATCTTATTGTTGCTCATTTTTGACACAAGCACATTATAGCCAAAGGTTTATTGTAAACTGATGAGAGGATTGCAGCAGTCTTGCCCAAATGTGCTCATACGCTTATTTGAGTGCCAGTTCTTAGTGCCACAAAGTAGGTTTCCCAGGACGTCTGCTGCACTCTTTGTGTTCAGAATTTCATCCCCGCTTGCACACCGTGTGTCAGGGCGCTTTAGGGACCATACCTACCCCATTTGGTGGAGTACCCAGAGTATGACTGTGCGCGTTAGCAGAGGCCTGTGCCAGTAACTCTACATAGCCGTACTCTGCTTAAAAGTTAAATGTTTATTTTTATTTAGCATTTAGTATTTGTCTCATGCATATTGAGGGTCCTTTATTAGGCCATATTTCATGCTTGTTGTGTTTGTGCAGAAGAGATTGGCTACATTTTACCATCTCCTGCTGCTGTGGGTGAGTAGAGGGTCACTGTCCTTGCAGGATCCTGCTGCCCCTGGACTTCAAGGAGAGATTTTAAGAAATGTGAGTTGGAAGAAACATGTCCTGTCAGCCATGTAACCCATGGCCTTTTGAGTAAGAACCAAAGAAAAGTGGGTGGAGAAATCCCTGGGGGAACAGTCCCAATATGCAGGTTTTCAGGCAAAGAAAGAACGAACTTTGCAGAAAGTTCTCGCTGTTGTCCAGGAAGAGGAGATTTCAGGCAGGTCAGATAAAGAGAGCAGCCTTCAGGCAGAATCCCCCATCAGAGAAGATGCCCAGCTGAGGCTGGGACAGGAGGTACTCTGGAGTGCCGGCCCCATGGTATATGAACGGTCCGCATTTACAGTGGTAGGCATGCGCTTGTGCTTGCAAGTAAAAACAAAATTTCATGCAGGTTTATCTACACGGCCATGACTAATAGTAATTTGTGCGTGTTTGTGTTCATGCATGACTTTGAATATGTGTATATATGTATATACATATACATACATATGTAAATGTATATTAATAGTTAATAAGTACAATGCTTTGACCTAGGTCTGTTTTTGCCGATGCAGTTTATCTTTCCGTACAGCTCCTAATGTAATTAAGAGGGAGGGGAAAAAATGCCAGTGAAAGATCTGACCAGTTAATTAGGATATACTGTTAGGGAATACTGCATCCTTAAACTGTGACACACCCAGCCAGCATCAAATCTCAAAGCTTGGTGGAGTACCTGTGTGTGCTCTATCTTTCCAAAGGCTACCTTTGTCATGTTACAAAGGAGTAACAGATGCAGATGGGTGATTGCTCTCGGCAGGATAACACCACCCTCCAAGGCGTTGCACCAAGAGTCAGTGGTGCTGCTGTTGGTAGAGCAGCCCTTGCAGAAACTGTGAAGAGCGGATCTTTCCAGCAATATTCTGCAAAACATGATGCCTGTCCATAGTGACATTTTAGCATCAATAAGTGGGGATAGATACCTTTTGAGGGATAAGATTTGAAAACAATATAAGATTTGAAAACAAACAGGTGAAAAAGTCAGGAAACCAACTAAAAATGGTAAGTTTTTATTGCCAGCTCCAAGCGTGATGAGTCTGAGCAGTGGCGATTCCCCCTGAATCCCTGGTGGTACATCCAGCAGCAGTTCCAGGGAAGGAACAGGGTGGGTCTTGCAAAGGTGGCTGCCAGAGCGATGGGGGCTTTCACCAGCAAACATCATTGACAATAGTATGCTTTAAGACTGCTCTTGCTTTGGCTGTGACTGGTCGCCTTTGCAAAGGTGACAAACCTTAGAATTCAGCTGCCCCTTGCTCTTTGACTCGGTCTAGGTGGGGCAGCTCAGCTAATCCCAAGGACTACAGTCTGTGTTTTTCAAGTCACCTTTCAGTTCACTTCCCCATGAGCTGCAGCGATCAATAATGTCAATTCCAGGTTGTCCCCTGAGTGTGCAGTGAGGCTAAATGGTGCGCTATTTTCTGTAGTACTCAGATTTTCAATTCATGCGTACTGAATCCAATGCAATCATACTGTAGAGAAGCAGTGGGCGGATTTATCAGGTTAGACATGATAGACTATTGAGTGAATGAAAAGTAATACTTCCTGTTAATAAATTTGTAATTAAAATAGTTTTGGGGTTTTTTTAGTATAGCTTACCATTATTCCACAGCTGTTAGTTGTTGTGATTCTTCTTTGCAATGGAACTGCCTTCTTCGGAAAGATTTTTCCACGGAATATATGCTATCCTATGCCCATGCCAGTGACATTCCCAGTGATGTTACAGGAAGCAGCTCTCAGTCTTCTGAGCCTACTGTCAGCAAAATCATTTACTTCACTGGGCGCAAGGCCAGTGACTGTGGGTCCAAAAACTACATTGGCAAACATCATTCTGTATCTAATAAGGGTTCTCACCATTGCTAACCACAATTCAGTGCTGACCATGGGTTTTTTTAAAAAATACCCTAACCTAGCCAAAACTACTGACTCTAAGTATGTCCCTAGAAAAGACATTCTTTTTTTCCCATGGTACAAATAACCACTGTAAAAAATGCTTCCTGTTTTGTGTCATTTTTCAGTCATGTTGACCAGTGATAGCTACAGACAGCCATTTCTCTCAGATTATACTAAATATAAGAAAGATCTAAACAAAAACGCTGTTCAGATTAGATATGCAGATTGGTTCTGAGACAGATTTCTATACATATGGCATCAGACAAGTGCAACATGAAATGATTATAAAACTTGTACTGACAGTTTCTAGGTTTCCCTGGGAAGCCACTTCATCTTGTACTTACAACAGCAAAGAAAAAAATAATGAAGAAAGTGTATTAATTTTCTGTGCAGCAAAAATGTCAGCCAGCGATTGTTCTGGTCCTGCCCTTTATGACACAAGCTCAGATATTTTTATTTCACATTTTTATTCCCTTTAATTTCTGCCTCTCCTCTGTCCAAGTAGCTCTGATTTAACTTCTCTGGAGAGTCAAAACAAAGCTCTGATTCATCCTACAAAGGCACTTACAGTTAGATCCAAAAGTATGCTGTGATAGCAATCCAGAAGGAGCTTCCCCTGAGCCAGATAGGATACACGGAACTAGTGATGCTGACACCAGCCGATCGTTCCCATAACTACAGCCTTCTGAGTAGTCCTAGGGGAGTCCTTCCCTGTGTTTGTTGGTTTTCTGTTGTTCAAAAACTCACCAAGCTCTGACTAGCCCTGTTGTTCAAAACTTCTCCCAAACAAAAACATACCTTCGGGTTGCAAAAACATGCCTTTGGGTTGGGAGTGACATATTTTCCTGACACTTTCCAAGTGGCACAGCTCCTAGCTGAACATTTTGTTTCTCTTCTCACCTGGTCAGTAGCCCAAAGTGCAGGTCTTGGGGAAACTGCTGGAGGCGGTGAGAGCACCCTGGAAGGTGGGCCACCTGAGATACAATACTGAAATCATTTATCGCTTTGGTCCCACAGAACGAGCAGCTGGAGTGTATCACAGGGAGTCACGCTCTGGGAAGTACCAGCTCACCTATGCAGAAGCGAAAGCAGTCTGTGAATACGAGGGAGGACATCTAGCCACGTATCAGCAGCTGGAGGCGGCAAGAAAAATAGGTTTGAAAAAAATCATGGCTGTTTGCTTTTTACATCGCTCATTCCTAATGTTGCCAGTCTTGTATTTTCATGAATGTTATGAACTCTGGGACTGCGAGACTTGTAAACTCCCTGGATTTTTGCCCAAGTTGCATCGATTTCCCCCCTCAGTAACAGAGCGTGACCGCGCTACCTACAGAGCTGTCAGGGATAACATCTGCACACAGCGCTACGCATCCCCCTGAGCTCTGGGTGCAGCACGGTCCCGCAACCAGCAACACCCAGTGGAAAGCCATCTGGCTGAGCTGGGGAGCAGCGGCTCCTCCCCAGCTACAGCACCTGGGTGCTGCTGGGGGCTGCAGAGGAAGGCGTTTATCCCAAGGGAGCTTCTATAGTAAATGTGCATTGCTAGTTTTCATATCATCCATCAAGACGTTTTCATAATGTTTATTCCAGCCATATTTGCTCTGAGAGAGAGCGAGTGGTGTGCTTGGAGTGAAAAGCAGAGCTGAGCAAGCGCTCTACTGTATTTCTATTTGATTCCTAATAATAAATTATTAATTCATTCAGAGCGTTAGGAAAACAATGGAAGATATCTCTAGAAATTTGCAGGCTATGCTGTTGAGTCAGAAGCTGGCTCTCAGCACCAGCACACATGTAAAAAGGGTACTTTTGTCTCTTCTGAGTAGCTCACAGTCCTAGGACGCCACAAATATGTTCCAGTTCGTCTTGCTGAAAACATTGAATTGGTCTCTACCAGACAGTGAATAACATTGCATTCTTTGGCTATTGTTTTTAAGTTCTCAGCCACAAAATGCATTAACAGGATCTTTTTGTTTGGCAAGAAATACTTGAGGCATTTCAGGTATTTAAATTTAAATTGAAAGTATTTTAAGTAAATACTTTGCTTTCTTAGCTGTCTTTTGTATGTAGTATTTTATTCATTCTCAGAACTTAATGCTGCAAACTCTTGAGGTAGGATTGAGTAAATTTGTATGACTTCAAAAGGGAAACAAAGAACACACTTATGTAACTCATCCAATATGTAAGTTAATTACAAATGCTGGTACAGCACTTAAAACTCACTACCCAGGAAACTATATAGTCCATCTGCATTTGGTTTTTGTTTTCAAATGAAGAACCAATAATCATATTGTGGAGAACACAATTCAATTTTATATTCTGTATTTAAAATTATCCTCTCAAAGTACTGTTCTTTCTTGTAGTTCAATTTCTGTTAAGCCAATTACACCCAAGTCATTGATCAGCTTGAGTAAGACTTTACTTACTTGAATAAAAAGCCAGGTTTCTTGCCTAGGATTGATTTATGACATCCATGTCTCATTTTCTCCCCGTTGCAGGTTTCCATGTGTGTGCTGCTGGCTGGATGGCAAAAGGCAGAGTTGGTTATCCCATAGTAAAAGCTGGCGCCAACTGTGGCTTTGGAAAAACTGGTATTGTTGATTATGGGATTCGCCTCAACAGAAGTGAGAGATGGGATGCCTACTGCTACAACCCTAACGGTGTGTATAAAAACTACCCGTTGCTCTTCGGGTCTAAGATGATGACTACACACCACGCTATCTGGCTGTGCAAAGGCACCCAGGCTCTGAACGAGTTAGCTTCAATACCCTAAATATGCTGTCTGAGAAGGGGGGCGTAGGGGGCATATTGATACAAATTTATTTGTAGCCTTGCACCAATCCCCCTCTGCTGTTACCTATAGCTGATGTGGCTTGCTCGGAGCTCAGTGTCTCTGCACTGCACTGTACTGTATATAACTGGCCCTAAGCAAAGTCCTTTCAGATACTAAAAATGTAACTATATGCTGTTGTTGATGACAAAGTTAAGTAATATTTCCAATATGATGTGTGAATGTTGTTTTGTATCAGAGTATTTACATTTAGCCTACAATTCCATTTAAGTAACTAATCTCAGGTGTCTAGCGTGGGAACCACTTTCCAGGTATTTTGCCTGTGAACAGGCTAAATTTAGTCTTAACCCTTATTCCTTCTTTCTTGTGCCTGAGATAGAACAACTTTTGCAAATGCATGCCATGTCTGGGACTGAAACACCTGACAGATCCAGCTTCCAGCAGAGCTTGTGTGTGTGTCTGCGTGCATGTGTAACTAGATGGAGACAAGTGGATCTCCAAAGCAGATCTGGAGACACGGTTCAAACACGACAGACAAGACTTCGCCAGATGCGGGACATCTCTCTATTCCCCGCTATTCACTGCACTGCAGATGACTGAAATATTGACATGGCCGCTCTTTCAGTTTAGCTTGATATCACTTCATGTAGCAGGGAAGACAGAAAAAGTAGGCACCAATAAGAAAAGCAAAGCTTAACTTTCTGCACTGCTTGGCTCTCCTACGACTCCAAGTGTACTACCCTGCCTGGCAGAGCCAAAAGTTGGAGTTGTCCGTGACGTCTGTACAGCTGTGCACATTTTGTTTGCGCTCACAGGGCTTGAGCTTGTTTATGTTAGCTGGACAGTTGTTAATCGAATAGCTCTGTGGGGTGGGGGACATTCACAGATGTTCAGCATACAACGGGAACTGCAAGAGAGACTACTGCATGCATTATTACTGCATGTAAACTGTCAGCCCGACTTTGTCAGCCTTCTCCTCTGGGCTGAGAGGTAGTTACTTTCCAAATGCACTGTTTGGTTCGAGGACAAAAGGAAACCAGAACTGCCAACACCCAGCAGACACTTGAGTCTCTCCCATTAAAAGGGTATGTATTCACGCTTGATGGAATGGACAGTCTGCTAGAAAGCCTGGCAAGAGCTGCCTGTTTGCAGGTGGGAGACAAGTAGCCTGGGGGAACAAAGACAAATCTCTGATTGAACTGAGCCTATGGTCTTCTCTAGGATGCTGAAGACGTCAAGAGGAACTTGTGGAACTGTTTGCATGTTTGAAATGTACATCCAACCTAGCAATGATCTGGAGCTGAAAAGTATGGGACTCATGGACAATGTACAGACTAAGAGAGTTAATCACACTATCCAGCTTAAGGCTCCTAACTCACGTGCCCTGAATCACCCTTAGAAAGTACCTCCTGTCCCCCAGGTCTGAGCTTGGGGAACTCTGACAAATCCTAAAGTCAGGCAGTGTGAAATCCCCAGATTGGTTGGTCCCACTGTCAGGGGAGCTGGTAAAGTTCAAATGGCCACCGAATCAAACCGGAATGAGTGTTTTTCGTCCCAAAGGAGACATTCCAAAGGGAATGAAGACCTGCAGCAATACAAGGAGTACAACACAATGTACGTGATCACTAGCCTTTATAAGTTTTTTTGTAGAAGACACACTTTCAAGGGGTTTTTGAAGAAGAAAGGATGAAACTGAATGCCAGGCTGACGTGCAAGTACAGCTGTAAAGCTTGCAGTTTGACATTGCCAGAAATCCCAAATGCCTTTTACATAAAACACCCTAGCTCCGTCCCAAAGTCCACTGAATTCAATGAAAGCTTTTCCTCTGAATTCAGTGAGTTTTGTATCATGCCTCTTGTTTCCAAAATATCTGCTCCCAAAAGCTAGGAATGACTGACATTTCTTGTGAATACTGAGTGCTTAAATATGTGAAAAGTGCTATCATGCTGGGTGTTCCTATGTGATTTTCTACAGATCTGCTGGGTCAAAGTGCACAAAGTTTTCAACCATAGCCATATCCAGAATGAATACTTAAACTCTGATGTTTTTATTTCTCTCTTAGGAAAAGAATGTGGTGGAGTCTTCACAGATTCAAAACATGTTTTTAAGTCACCAGGCTACCCAAATGAGTATGAAAATGAGCAGATTTGCTACTGGCATATTAGAGTAAAGTATGGACAACGTATTCATCTACAGTTTCTGGAGTTTGATGTTGAAGACGACATTGCTTGCATGGCTGATTTCTTGGAAATCTATGATAGCTATGATGATATCAATGGCTTTGTGGGCAGGTAAAGCAATTCCAGCTTTAATATGCAAATAAGCAAATGATTTAATTTTTTTCCCCAGAACGTTACTTCAGAAGAACACTGTATTACCTTATCCAATTAGCACCTCTGATATGCCCATAATACTTGTAGCAATAGTACCTGACTTATCTTTCCTGGCAATTTACGTTACTGTCATTAACACAGGCCTGTAAAGAGCTTCAGAGAATTGCGCTTTGCCCTTTTCTGCTTTGTTAAATTACATGAAAGAAAGCTGCAAGACTTTTTAGTTAGCTGCTTATCTTAATTCTCTATCATTTTACAGGAAGAACTCTGAGCAATCTCAAATGGTATTTTGTATTTGCTTTAATTGAAAGGAAGGAGGTGGGGCATTAAACTGTTAGCAAAAATGTATTTAAGTTACTATTTGCTACAGAAGTAAAATGTTTTCTAACAAAATCAGAACAGAACAAGTGTTACGTATCATCTCTCTTACTAGATTTAGTTTCCCTCTTTGCTTAATTCTCACTTTCTTTTCTTCGATGTCATATTTTTGCTTGTCCTTTAGCAGTCATATTTTAGTATGAAGTACCTCAATTTTCCAGAACAAAAAATAAACCAGAAAAAGTGATAAAAAACACTTCCCAATTCTTGCCACTTTTCACATCCTCTCTACAAATCATGTGTAGCAAAGCAAGGATGTAGTCCATTTGTTTTGCCTTTACAGATAATTTCAGATGTTTTCCTTCACAATGTTCTTCCTTTCTTAGCCTTGGGCCATTGTTCTTTTCCTTAATGCCATGTTAAATTGCTCTTTTTCTTGTTTTGCACCATTTACTTCCTGCATATATTAAAAAATGTTTCCTGCATTTTTCCCTTCCCCTAAACCTTACTGTAAGATAATGACAAAAACCCTTTAGGCAAATGCTTTAACATATAGAGGGGAATTACATACACTGAATACCTATAACCAGTTTAGCCCCATGAGCCACAGCTCCAAAGGAGAGTACAGCCGGAGAGCCACCGTTCAGTGTAGGTCCCCATATAGCAGGGGTATGGCATATTTGTATGGCATTTGTCATTTAGTCATGACCATTCATATTTTTTTTCCAGGTTTTGTGGAGATGAGCTGCCAGACGATATTATTAGCACAGGTAATGTATTTGCACTCTTTATGGTAAAAAAAAAAAAAAAAAAAAATCAACCAAAATCACCTTTTGTCCCTACTTCCTAATAATATATGGTAAAGATGTCCAAAGACACAATCGCTGCTTCATGGCCGGCATGTCATAAACGGCTACTCAAAACCGCCAGCGTGCTCTTTCATCAATGCGGTTACTTCTAAATAAAGGTAAAAGAAAGAAAGTCTGGTTAGAAGATAACCAGAGTGCATCCTGCTGGCCTTACAGAGGCAGTACACCTACGCACGTGAAGGAGTTTTCACACAGGCGTCTTTATACAGCAGATCTGCAATCGGTAACCCAGCCCTACCTTTGCGCACAACCTTCACACCCCAGTTTTTCCCATTTCAAGAGGAAGGACTCCAAGAACAGTTCCAAAGCTGGTTATAGACATTATTCTGTGTGTGCGTTTAAACAGCAGCTCAAGGTCTGATTACATGTCCATCAAAGCCACTTTTACCTCTCTTTGCTCAAGCATCGCAATGCTGCTGTAGCACAGATGTCACGCGGGCTACCTGTGCGAGGAAGCAGCCGTGTTCCCTGGGATAGCCTATGGATATCTATTCCCTGGGATGCCTATGTGCAGAAACTCACGCTACCACACGCCAGCCCACAGCTGTAATCAGCAGAAAGAGAACAAAAAAGTTGAATTGTGCCATCCCTCATCTCCCAGTTTACACGGGCCTGGTGGAGATGAGCAGACGACACTCACGGGAGAGTGATGTAGCAACCTCACCCCTGTGTCACCTAGAGATCCACGAGGCTCTGTGTCAGATGTGTCTCACACGTGAAGCATGACATTTCACAGGTAGAGTGAAGCAGAGCAGCATTTTAAAGAAGCAGAAATGCTTTGCAGAAAGCACTGGGTACAGCAAAACTTTATCAACCTCTGGGCTCTGCAGACAAAGAAAACTGATGAAAATCTACCTGTTTTTCCGTGGGGCTAATGGAACTATAACCCTCCCAGGCCACAGCTCGGAAGTAGACAGACCAGGTGGATTGCTCTAAAGATCTCAGAAGCAAGCAAGAAAGAGCACTTTTTAAAAATAACTCTGAAATATCACATTTTTATGCCACCCGAAAACGTAACCTTTGTTTTTCTTTTTCTTGTCCCAGGCAACGTTATGACCTTGAAGTTTTTGACAGATGCCTCAGTGACTGCTGGTGGTTTTCAAATTAGATATATTACTATGGACATGCCTTCAAAGTCAAGTGATGGAAAGAATACAACATCCCCAGGAAAACCAAATTTCTTATCTGGAAAATTTGGTATTATGTGAGCAGAGTAATGAGATACACTCATTAAGGAACATGTTTTAGAAGCCAATTTGGATATCTGTTTCTTCAGATAAGACATTTTCTTCATAACTTTCTGACTTTTTGTTTTCTGCTTTTATATAAGTTTTGTTAATAAAGTATACTAGGAAATAAATTATAAAATATACTTACATGAGTAATAGAAGACTATTTTTAGGTTACAAGTACTGTAAAAATCTGAAGAATTCATTGTTACCAAAGATTTAAAGATTATTTTTCTATATAAACTGCTCCTTCTCCTCACTTCTTGCACCATTTGAACAAACTTTTTGTGTGACCGTTCCAATTCTTTTTAAATTTAATATGCTGTTCTATCCTTATTTTCCTTTAGAGTAAACTTATTTTTAAGATACATAAATTCATCTTGTGGATGGCCTAGCAGCCAGCCATGTAGTTGTCTGAAGTCAAAAGACTGGGAAGCAGCATGAACAGCACAGAGTCAATTATATTATCGTCCTAATTTTGTTGTCAGATGTCAGAAACTGCTCAATGAATTTTGTCAGGGAGATGACATCATCCAGAGAAGAGATGTTCAAGTTCTTTTACTTCTCTGATTTCACTTAGTAAAGAATAAAATCAACAACTTGGTAATGGTAATAAAACTGATGAGATGAAGCATCAGAAGAAATTGCTAACCAAGTACCAGCAAATCCGTTCAGAAGATACTGTTGAGATGCTGTATGTTGTTTACACGGGTTTTAAGAAGACTGTACTATTTTGAAGTGATGAACATAAATCATTCTCCATATGTTTTTAACTTCAGTTTAAATTCCTCAGTCTGAAGCAGCATTAAAGCTACCTCTGTTTTAATCATGTCCTGAGTTTCCAATGAATTATTTTTATTTCTTGAGAACTTTGAGGACTTTGAAACCTTTTTCTTTATTTCAAGCAGTAAATAAGTTTGAAGAATTTCTTTCTTTTGCTCTGAATGTTTTCCTGACCCCAGATCTGCTGAAGTCTAATGCCCACTGAGAATCTTCCTGTCAATTATTTTGGTTTGGCGAATTGTGCATTCCTCAGAAAGAGTTTTGCACAAGAGGAGGAGAATCTTAAGCTAATCAGACCCATCTTTGCTTTATTTATTCTAATTCTCAGTTCTTTAAATTTATTTCATCTTTGAGCTTTTATTGTTGTAATTTCACTGGGAATATAATCCTGCTTCCTGGCTGCACTGGAGAACAATGTTGCAGCTAGCACTGCAGCTTCTCTCCCTGTCATTTCCAACATTTTATTCATGCTTCACGTGAGCACCAGAAAATAAAGTTCGTATCACTGGGGTTAATGGGATCAAGCTGCACCTAAAATCTACTGGGGCTTTTTAATCCTGCCAGCTAGTGGACTGAATACACCTGTTCAATCCTCCTGTTGCAAAATGTCATTCCAGTTCTCAAAGATCAGCAAAAGTGTTTGTTAATAAGGAAAACCCACAAAGAGAACTGTTAACATTTTGTTTATGACCCAGGGTGATTTTTTGTTGGTTTGGTTTTTTTTTTTGTCGTTTCTTTAATTGAGAAGCAACAGGTCTTGCACTGATACAGATCAGAACCAAGGGGTGTACAGGAAATATCTGCCTGTCTGGAAGCCCCCATGGAGCCAGAAGGGTGACGCTGTTTGGGGAAGAGTTTTTTTCCAGAACAGGCACTCCTGCTAAGCATCTCTGACGCCACTATGAAGCCCTGCGGGTGACTAAGAAAAGACTCAGCCATTATCATTACTGCTCAGGCCTATCTCTGTCCCTGAGGAAATGGGTTTCTCCACACTTCAGATTTGCTGCCTCTGCCACTATTTCATATTACACCCACAAACACTCTAAATTCACACATCCATCACTTGTCCCCTCTCAGTGGCTTTACCACGAGGTGGGATATACCGTGCACAGCTAAGTGCTAACGTCTCCCACCCGGAGACAATGGCGGTGGATGTTGGGCAGCACTTGCTGCTGCAGCCATGGCGGGGAGTGAAGACTCCAGGCACTTTCTGTTGCACTCACTTTTCGCCGCCATTCGGAAACCCCACACCTACTCAGGGACCCCCCATAAATGGCCATCAAAAAAACCAACTGCAAACGCCTGCGGGGCTACACGTTTCATAGTGCTGACCCACATATCCGGTCTTAAGGAATTTCAGGTTTCTGCAGGTAGGTTTCTGGAGCTCAACTGTAACAGCTGAGCAGCTCTAGGAGGTCTAGAGATCATTTTCCAGTCACAAATGAATGATTTGTAGACTGAAGGGGCTTCTGGGAGGGCCGAACGCGCACAGCCCAGGTGCGGCCAAGGCAGCGACCACCTGAGGTGACAGAGCAGAGACGACAGCCCCTCGCGGTTCCCCGCCCCCGGGGCGCCCGCCGCCAATCGGCGGCGAGGGGCGGCGCCCGCCGCGGGACGGTGCCGGCAAGGCGCGGGAAGTGATCCATCGCTCCGCGCTCCGCAGCGCGCGGAGAAACCGCGTGGCGCCGCTCGATGTCCTCCGGCTCGGCCGCCGGCCCCGCCTCCCCGCGCTCCCATTGGCTGGGCCGGCGCAGCCCGGGCCCGCGCGCCGCCAGTCCCGCGCGCCGCCATCTTAGCCCGGGAGACGGCGCGGGGCCGACGGCGGCTGGGCTCGGGGCTGCGGCACTGGGCTGCCCGCCCGCCCGCTCGCTCGCCCGCGCAGGACGCTCGGCCCCCGCCCCGCCGCACCATGAGCGCTCCCGCCGCCTGCTCCAGCCTGCAGCCCCTGCTGGAGACCCTGGAGGACCCAGCCGCCCCGCCGGGGGAGCTCACCGACGCGCACCTCACTATCGTCAAGTGAGTGCGGGCCGCGGCCGTCTCCTCACGGCCGCGGGGGTAGCGTGAGGGGAGCGGGGAGGCCGGCGCCGCCTGAGGGGGCGGCGGCCGCCCTGGGCCTGCGTGGCTCCCCGCCAGCGCTGTGGGGGCGGCGGTGCCGTCCGGGGGCAGGGGGGCGGTGTGCAGGCCCGGCCCGGCCGGGGGCAGGGGGAGCGAGCCCCGGGTAGCCGCTGCTGCCGCGGCGGAGCAGGGAGGGAAGCCTCTGCCCGGCCCGCAGTTCGGGCGGCTGGGGAGAGCTGCAAGGCTTGGGGCTGCGTGGCCGCCGGCTGGGGATCGCGGGAAAGCCTGCGGGCCTGGAGGAGGGAAGGCGGGAGGGAGGGCGTCTGCTGGGGTCTGCTCATCCAAGAGCCTCTCCTTTCACATTTCCTGGGGAAGCTGCGGAGGTGGGTGAAGGAATGTTGGGAAATAAAACTTTTTTCCTACTGAAAGAAGACTTGCGCCTCAACTGTATGATTAGAAAGGTTGGGGTTTGGGGTGGTTTTCGGGTTTTGGAATGATCCTGCCTTAGTTGCATTTCTTTATGGAATGTGCTTCTTAATCTTAAAAGTGCTGCTTTTACCTGGATCTTTCGAATTTGTTAGCATATGCAAAGGCATTATCTCTTTCCATCAGTATCTCCCTTGAGTTCCTGTCTTTCAGTTCTGTAGTAACTTCTAAAGCTGTAACTGCTCCGGTGTCAGTGATAGGGATCACGCTATAAGATTATGCAGGTTTCTAGTAAAAACTGACAAAAAACCCCGTCCTAACTTAAAGATAGTATTAAGCAACAACAGATCTCTCAAGTTGCCTTCTGGATGATTGCACGTAATATGGTTGGTTTTTTGCTATGTGAAAACAGTTGTTAACGTTTTATAGGGTAAGTATAGCTTTTCTGTATGGGTGTTCTTCACATATGTGCAGTCATCGCTGCTAGTTGTCAAACCTAGATTTTCCTGGAGTGGGGAGCCTGCATTCTAGAATTACTTTTGAGGAATGTGCTTTTTAAGCTCTTATATTTCTGTGGAAAGTTTATTTAATTTTCAGCAGCCATTTAAAGTTGGCATATTAACTTTTAATGTTTTTGTAAAAGTTGACAAAAAATGAAAGCCCTTACTGTGTTTTTTATGCTCCATAAGCACAAAATGGGTCATTAGTCACTTGACTTTTTCCAGTGTACTGGGATGTGTGTACTGTATAATACACTATTTTACTGATATGTCAGACTAACTGTGTGGTGACTGGCATTTTTGCTCTTTAATTTCTCAGTGTTGTGTTTTAGCTTTCTAAGGAAAGAAATGGTTCCATATTAGCTAATGAATTGTGTATTAGAAGTTTAAAGTTATGTCAATTTTAACATGTTTAACCTCTGAATATTGCTTGTTTTCCCTTCTGCTCCCTAAAGTCGCTTGACGGGTGAGGAAGGCAAAGAATTCACTGCAGATGTCAGAAGACGCTTTCCTCAGCTTTGCAAAGTGTTTAAGGTATGTCTTTTCCATTCAATTTTCTACACTTCAGTGAACAAAGATATGTTTAGGTGGTCAAGGTCAGTGGCCATTGTAAAACTTGAAGTTGAGTTCAGTTAATAAGAATTCAAGCTAGTGACATAGCAGTAAGGGTTTGTTGGCAAAATACAACGTTACTAGAAATTGCTGCAGAAAAAATAAAATACAGGGTCTTGGGTGTGTTCAGGCAGTGTTATGCAGTCAAAGCTGATCTTCCAGCCAGAAGAGATACGGTGTGTTCTGTCTGCCTTTAGAAACGCTTCAGGGAATTGGAATATGCAGTAAATGTCAAACTTTTTTGGAAGATTAATGTAAAGACTGTTCTTAGCCATCTTTTTTTCCCTTCTGTTTTAGATATTTAAAAACAATTGGAGAGTCAAGTGATAGTACATAACAAGCGAAGAAGTAAAGAACTTTGGATGTTTAGAACTTACTTCAGAAAAGATGTCTAAATTACAGAGAACAAAACTGTCTTCAGAACCTCAAATTGTTTTATTGGTTTGGAGTGTATGTAATCAGGAAGGCTTTCCTACATGGGTGTATTTTGCATCAAGTGTTTGCTTTTTGACAGCGCTCTCTTCTTTGAGCAGAAGCTTTGGTCTTAAGACAGTACTTCACAGCTACTTCTGTAACTGAGACTTTATGTATATGGTTTTTTTCAGGCACACATTTCTAGTCAAAACTCAGAGCTAAGTAATGCAGCATTACAGGCATTAGGATTCTGCGTTTTTAATCCAAAGATTACATCTGAATTATCTGGTAAGCAAACAGACTTCAGTGTGGGTGCTGGTAATTGTGTGTGTGTGTGTATATAGCAGAGTTTGTTCTTTGTTTCTTTGTTAGCGTACACTTTAATTTTGACAAAGTTTACAGTTTCCAAGTGGTGCAGTGGTTTTGGCTCTAGTATGAGCGGTGTGATCAGTTCACTAATTCCATCTTGTACAAAAAAGCTTGTAATGTGTTTTTCATGCTGTTATGCTAATGCTGTTTTACTAACTTCTAGTTTCATTAATTGCTTTGGTAGCAGTTAGGTACTGTAATTAGTTTTGTGGAATTAGTAATGAAAAAAGATGTCCAGGTGGAAAAAGAATGAAGAATGGCTTTTTTTGCTTGTGGAATTTGGGTATGCGTAGTAGTGCTTTTCAGTGTTTTCCAGCCTTTACCTGGTGATTCCTGGTTGTTACATTAAATCATAGACTCACAGAATGGTTTGGGTTGGAAGGGGCCTTTAAAGGTCATCTAGTCCAACCCCAAATATTGTGCTGGTAAATATTTCAAATTAAACTAATTTAAAGTAATCCAAAACCTGATGACCTGCATTCCTAGAAAGTGCTAAATCCCTTTGACAGAAGGTCTTGGTGCTGAGATCTTGAGGTTGTGCATCAAGGTAAAAACACTGGGTGTTGTTACTAGGGGAGAGCTAATGTCCAAGTTGGCTGGTCCTTGCAAGGTGCCTGTTACTTGTTGCAGGGGTCAGGTGTATCCAGCTGCAGTAATGTGATCAGAAGCTGCTCAGTGTCAGCTGTCTGTCTGTGTGTCAGAGAGACAGGTTGTGTGGTGGTGGAAAGTGGTTAAGCCTTTTGTGGGCACAGAAGGAAACGTATAATCATTTGGCTGTTGTGTGGCCTTGATGGTGCCAGAGTCTATAGTGACTCTTCAAATGGTAATAACAAATGGCATACTGTCAATTATTATTCTTTCTTTTTCTTCTTCTGAGAAGCGTTAAATAATCTTGGACAAATGTTCTGGAATGACCTTTATTGGACAGAAACTTAACTTCAGGCAAGACTGAACAAAATCATATGTGTGGATGGATGTGCAGAGAGCATTTTTTCATGTTACTCTGACATTCTGTTTATTGAAATTGATTCTTTCTCTCAGTTCTTCTACTCATTTTCTGGTGTGTCCTGCTTTCCTGTTACTCAGACTTTAGCCTGTGAGAATGAGGCATCTATAATAATGTCTATGTGGTCCCTTTCCTTTCCTTTCCCCCATAACTTTTTTTTTAACCAGTTGATATATTACAGTCAATTTTGTTAGAGAATGTCAGACTTCAGAAATAATTAAGTCCTGAAAACACTGGAGAGTTAGGGAGGGAGGACAAAAAGCTTATGTACCCTTAATTGAGGAAGGGAGTGTATGTGAGTTTAAGTTTGTCTGATAGCGAGATCACTTACCCACAAAGCCCAGATTTGTAACAAGTCAGGCTTCAGTAGTTTTGAGTTTTAAAGGACTACATGACTTCTCCATCTGTCTTCCTGGTTGCATGCAAGCCCTATGTTAGCCTTATTCTTTTTTGTGTAATGAGCTCGCTGTTACCTCTGTTACAACTTTACTGTGCTCTTTAATAATAAAGCTTCTTGTTGACCCTAAAATGAATGTATACATGTCAGTATAGCAGTGAAGTTGACCAGACAAAGTGCTGCTAAATTCACTTGAAATCCAGGAAGTCTTGAATAATTAAATATTTAGTCTTTAGCTGTAGTGTTTTTAGGTAAATTTGTCTTCTAACTTCATGGTATTCTGGTGTCTTATAAAGGTAATGTAGATATACATTAATAGTATCTGTATATTAATACATTTTGAGCTTTTTTGCCAGTTTATTTTGAGAGAAATTTCAAAAAATTGCCAAAAAGTAACGTTGAAGACATTAAATCACATCCATTGGGACTTCTAGTTGAATGGATCTGTAGTAATGTTAACTGAGCAAAATGATCTGAAACTTGCTAAGAAGCTGCTTAGAACCGCGTGAACAAAATTTGAGTGCTGTGCATTCTGCTTTCAGCAACTGAAATACAAGACTTGCTTTCGATGGTGAACAGTGTTGCTGTAAAAACTTCAGACAAAAACACTCGCACTCGGGCGCTTTGGGTGATCTCTAAGCAAGCGTTTCCTTCTGAAATTGTTAAAAAGGAGGTAAGTTTCTTCACTTTTCTTTTTGTGTGGCCTGACTTCCTAGGGAGATGAGGCTTGTGCAGTCTCTTGGTCACTCTCCACTCAGTAGCTTTTGAATCTGAAGGTCGTTTTCCATCAAATTTGACAGCCAAGCATAGGGCCTAAGTTCTTGGAAAAATTGTAAGGGCAGCTACAGAGGGAAAAGAGCCAACAAATTATTGCTTCTCTTGAGGGAGAAGCTGCAGTGTGAGCAATTCTATTAGATGCCAGTGCAGTAGCATAGGGGAGAAATGTTGTGAATACTCCAGTTTGGTCAGAGCTCTAACCTTAAAACTAGACCCAGCATAATCCAAACACAAGGCACAGTCCTGGGGAAACAAAATTTCATAATGCCAGCTCCTCATGGAAATATTTATTTTTAGGTGCTCACTCTAATGTTCTCTTCCTTCCTCAGGTATCCAGTATTATTTCTACCCTGGAAACAATACTTACTAAAGGAGATGTACAGTCTATGGTGGTTGAATATGAAGCACTAAATGTTATTATACGGTACGTGCACTGCAATATTACATTGTTAAAATAGATTCTTAGTTTTTTGGAAAAAACTTGAAACAAATTTTTTTGAATGCTCTTTGAATTGTTCTGTATGTTCAAGACTGTTTCCTCAGTGTTTTGTATTACAGTCGGTAGAACAGAGTGAAATTGTGTGTTTCTGTTCTCCAGTGGTTCTCCTGAACTGCTTCATTTGCAAAATATTCCATTAATGATAATATGACAACCAGTTCTGACACAGAACGTAGTCAATATTCCAGATAAACTTTCATTGCTTTCATTTTTAATGGCCTATTAGGAATTATTTCCAAAGTCTCCTGTGCGCTTCACAAGTTATGTTCTTCATTCTCGTTTTCAGAACCTACCTGGCTGAGAAATTCTCAGCCGTTAGATGGGTTTATATTTAAAAATGTCTCCTTGGTGCTTTACTAATGTTATTCCATGTGTCTCATAACACTGTTGAGGGCACTGTTCAATTCCAAAGGCGACTTTTTAGGACCTACACCGAGTGTGTGTTGTTTTGGTCAGCAGCACTAGAATAGTCAAATTTTATCTTTACTTAGTATTAATTTAATTTTTTTATTAGTAAATATGTTGAGCTTGTATCTTTACTATTATTTAAGTATTCTCTTAAACTTTTTGCATCTGGTTTGAACTGCAAATCCATTTTAAAGTGAAATAGTTAAAGCAGTAATTATTTGCTTATTTTATCTCTATTTTAATACATCAGTTTTCTGTAGCAGAGAAGTTGAATATTATAATTTATTTAGTATTTAGCAGCTTCTTGCATTTCGCTAATTGTACGCTAATTCCTCTCTTGCAAAACTGAGATTCAGTAGACAACTGTTTCTGGAGACATTTTATTAAATGTTTTATTTTAATTATTTTTTAAAATCTATATACATATATTATAATTGTATATTAAAAAGAATGTAGTTCTCCTTTAGAGCAAGAGTTGTACCTGAAAATAAACAGATACTGGGTCTCAGGCTGACTGACAGCAGTGGTAAGACAGTGCTCTTGTTCAGAAGTCAGACTGCTGACAGCTGTAATGGAAAACCGTTCTCTTAAGCTGTGCTTGTCCTCTGGCTTTCATAAAATTGTTTGAAAGGCAGCAGTTTTCCTTAGTACAGCAAATCCTTCGTAGGCTATAGCGTTGGGGATTTGACATACCTGTGCCAAAGAGGATGCTAGCAAAATTCCATGAGTTAGAGACAAGCTGGTTCCTACAGGCTGGTTTGAATATATGCCGGGTACTCCCATGTCTGAAAGGCTCCTTGGCTTCTGTGTGGGATGGTGTAAACATATGGAATTGTTTGTCATACTCTGCTCTAACAGCTCAGTAATAGAGGGATAAAATAAGAACATTTGACTAGGCTAATGTACATTGAGTCTGTGCAAACCTCTGCTGTTTTAGGGTTTGAGTTGTTTTTCAAAAGCAGGCATATATTCTTTTCAGCACACATGGCCTGTTGGAGCTGGTCTGGACTGCTAGGAGCACACAAGGGATGGTTAATATGCAAACTTTGTACTTGGTCGCTGATAAGGAAGCGATCGTATATTCCTTTCAGGCTCTCAATTCAGGTATTTTGCCCAAAAAATTGTGATAGAATGGAAAGGACAACTGTAAATGTCAGTCTGTTCTGCTTTTGGAGAGGCTTATCTGAAATAACGCTTCAGCATCACAGTTTTAAGTGAACTGTCAAAATACAATTCTTTAGAAAAATAAAAAAATTGTTTAGAATGGTTTCCTGTAAATCATATGTTGAATTAGAGCATTTATTGATGATACTAAGGTTATCTTTGAGTGTCTAAGCAGTGTGTCTGTTGGAGATTTGTAATGCCTATATTTGTTTTTTTGGCTCTAGCTTAATGGAGCAAACTCCAGCCCAGATGGGAGAAGAGGCAGTGAGGTGGGCAAAACTGATCATTCCTCTGGTCGTCCATTCAGCTCATAAGGTGCAGTTACGAGGTGCCACTGCTCTGGAGATGGGCATGCCGCTGCTCCTCCAGAAACAGCAGGAGGTGGCGGCTGTCACTGAGCACCTGATGACCACAGTAAGTGGAAATGCTGTGCCTTTTTTCTAGAGATGACTAGGAATAGTAACTGGGGGGTGGGTTGGTTGGTTGGGGCTTTTTAAATTTTATTTACAGTCTAGACAGTGGCAGCAGACAGCTGCTGTGCATTGACAGCAACTTCTTGATGACAGAAAAGTTAATGTAACAGCAATGTAGATACTGGAACACTAGAAAAAAAAAACTCTGACAAGAATCATTCATCAGGAAAATAACTTGCCGTTTTTAAATGACCTTTAAGCACCTATCTTGATAGCATTACCTCATAAATATAACTAAACTTATTGTCTCTTAAAGAGAATTTGCTTACTGAACTAGAATCAGCAGAACTTGGTGTGGCAGTAACTCACATCATCTGGCTTAGATTCCCACTCAAAACAGGGCTGGCCTCAAAGTTAAGGCCAGATTTCTCAGGGCCTTGTCCAGTTGAGGTTTGAATACGTTAAAGGATGGAAATTCAGCCTGTCTGGGCAGCTTGTTCCAGTGTTTAACCACTCGCGTGGTAAAAATAGGATTTGCCTTGTTGAAACCTGTGTCTGTTGCCTCCAGTCCTTTCTTTCGGTACTTTTCTGAAGCATCTAGCTTCTTCCTTATAATCCAGCTATAAGAAGTGGAAGACTGCAATTATATTGCCTCCCACCCCAAGCTAAACAAGCCTAGCTCTTCTTTCATGAACTCTGTCCCTCACCATCTTAGTGGTGACCCTCTGCTGGAATCACTTCAGTTTGCCAGTAGCTCTGGTACTTCAGTGCCCAAAGTTTGGTGCAGTATTCCAGAGACGATCTGATGAGTACCAAGTAGAGGGGTCAGTTCTCTTGACTTGTTTCTTGTGCTTTTGCTAGTGCAGTCCAGTATGCAGGAGCATGTTCCTGACTTAACATTAAAGTTCTTGTCCCCCACCTCTTTTTCTGCAGAGGTGTTAGATAGCACGTGAGTCCTCAGTGGGTACTGGTACAGGGGGTTCATCTATCCCAGGTATAGCACTTGGCCTTTGAATTCTGTGAGGTTTCTGTCAGTCCATTTTTCAAGCTTGTAACGATCCCTGTGAATGGTGTAGCCCCGTCCTCCAGCATATCAACTGATGCTTCCCCCCCATCATCGATTGTGTTAAATTGTATTGGCCCTTGTCGACCCTTCATAAATTGCACACTTAACTTGGGCTCTGAACTGCTAACTGCCAACCTTTGAGCCTAATGGTCCAGCCACACACCTTGTAATCTGACTAACTAGTTTGTATCTCCCCGGTTGGGCTATGAGGACAGTAGAGGAGACTGTGTCAAAAGCCTTGCTAAAGTTGGAGTGGAGAACATCTGCTGCACTCCCTGCATTTGCAAAACCAGGCATTTCCTCATAGAAGTCAGTCAGATTGGAAAAGCAGGTTTTGCCCGTGATAAAACTCTGCTGGCTGTTCGTGAGGACCTTGTTGTTCTTCCATGTGCCTAGAAATGGCTTCCACAGGAATTTGCTCCATAATTTTCCCACAGGAGTGGAAATCCACAGGAGTTTCCACAGGCACAGGAGTGAGATTGGCTAGCTGTAATTCCCCAGATCCTCTCTTTTGCGGGTTTGGGTTTTTCGGGGTTTTTTGTTTGTTTGTTTTTTTTTCCTTTGGAAATTGATCTAAAATTTGTCTTGCCCTACCCCATCATTGGGCATCTCTACCAGTTGCAGTGACCTCTCAAGAAACAATAATGTGGCCTCGTTGTGTCATTGGCCGCCTTCTCTCATCTTTGGCTACACCCTGTAGAGTTTGTAGGATTTTTATATGTCAAGTTCACTTAAGTAGTCCCCAACTCAGTTCTTCTCTACCATGGGTAGTACCTATGTGCCCAGCAACAAAGGTGATGGGAGGCAGATGTTGGATGCCTGAGAGTAAAGACGGAGGCAAGAAAAGCATTGAGTACCTCAGCATTTTCCATGTCCATCAAAAACTTCCCCACCCTGTGTTTTCCTTGGTTGTTTTGATGAAGCTTTTCATGTTCCCCTTCACTTCCAGAACTGTAGGCTTATTTATTTTGCCTTATTCACTGCTGAAGTTAAGTATGTTTACCAAAAATCCCAAACAAACAAGGTGGTTTTTAGGGTCACAGTGTGTTTTGACTGGAGAGTTAGAGAGACTACAAGTATTTAAGGAAATGATTTCTTGGTTGCCACTATCAGAATAATTGAAACCAACCATAAACTTCAACTAAGAAGGTAGCAACGTTCAGCTGATTTACCAGCGAATGCTATGCTGTACAGAATTAGATCCTTCTGATCTAGAAATAGCACAACCATAGGCTGGTTGTGTCTCCAGACATTGGTATGAGTATGTAGATTTTAGAATACTTTGAATATATATCTTGTAGAAATTATGTTTCTTTCTGTCTGCAGAAATTAATTTCGGAACTTCAGAAATTGTTTTCTACAAAAAATGAGACTTACGTGTTAAAGTTATGGCCGCTGTTTGTCAAATTACTTGGAAAGGTAAGCAGAAAAGCAGTGAGTTTTACAATCGGATCTTTAGGGAAGGAATTTTTGACAACGTAAATATCTTAATTCTGAACTTCTTTATCTTCAGACTCTGCATCGTAGTGGCAGTTTTATCAACTCATTGCTGCAGCTGGAGGAACTTGGATTTCGTAGTGGCTCACCAGTGGTAAAGAAAATAGCCTTCATTGCATGGAAGAGTCTAATAGATAACTTTGCTCTAAATCCAGGTAGATTAAAAAAAGTTAACCTGAATTGTTTTGACTACTCTCACTTTATGTAACTGAAGAGAATATTCTGTCTAATAGTGGTCAACACTATGGTGCATACCACTGGATATAGACATAGTATATCTGTGGTAATACACAGTGGTGTGTATAGTGGTATATACTGTGTATATACGTAAGTAAAATTCAAGTTGGTGGTTTGGGTTTTTTTGAAGGAAAAGTGACAGTTTGATCAGTAGTTCTATCTTAATATTCCTGCTAGGAGAAATGAATAGAATAAAATTAACAAACCTTTGTTTTGTAATGCTTTAATTGATCCAAACAGCAATGAAGTAGATGATAAACCATTCTGTAGATCTTATTTCAGACTGTGGATTAATTGGAGAAGAGCAATGCTTCAGGATTCTGGAGGTGTTAAAAAAAGTTGTTTTAAAGGTATAACTGAGACCTGAACAAGTCTTTTGAGTCAAGCCTGTGTCAAAACGCACAATATTTATTTTCTACCTTGATCATGCTTCTCCTTACTGTGTGTCCTGAAGAGAAAGCTGAATGTGGACATTTCTTAGTTTAGCTGAATTTAACTTAAATTGTCATTTTAATTTGTTTCTTATCTGGTCGTTTCTTCTGATCATTGTTTCCCATAAATTACTTAACAAAGGATTTGATTGTATCAGAAGATAAAATCCCTGGCACAATTGGCGTTCGTTGTGCATGTTCCAGCACAGCTAATAAGGATTGTGTACTGCAAAAGCAGCCTCTGTCAGCAGTTCCTTATGAATTGTGGGTGGGCAGGTTCCGATGCTGCTGAGCTGGCTAGAAGTCTTTCTCTTCTTCGAACACTTGCATAGGCTTGAGCAAACTTCTGTCCAGACATGCTATGCTACTTCTACTTCAGTGGTAAACGATCCTTTGCGGCCTCAGAATACTGTATTTAAGATCATTCATTCTCATCCAGTGGTAATGGATGTAGATGTTAAGAGTTTGGTTTTTCTTTTACTGTGGCAGATAGGAGACTCTAACATAGCAAGCAAGAGTGAATTTCCTTCTGTTTATGTTGGTATTCAGTAGATTTCATTTCAGTCTTGGTATCGGAAAGAAATACTTGCTGTTTCCAGGGTCGTTCTAGACAACAATTAGAGCAGTAAAAGTCTGAAAGGTTGATGCATTTACTATGTATTTTAGTTTTGCAAATTATCATTAATTGAATTTTAAGCTAAAATATATTAGGAAAAAACCTAATGGTTTAAAAATTTTCCTTTTTTTGTTGTTCTGTGATGTAATTATTTAATAGTGTTCCTTAAAAATATGCTTTTTTGGTCTTCAAGATATATTGTGCAGTGCTAAAAGGCTGAAATTGCTAATGCAGCCACTGAGCTCGATCCATGTGAGAACAGAGGCTTTGGCACTGACGAAACTGGAGGTCTGGTGGTATTTACTCATGAGGCTGGGACCTCAGCTACCTGCCAACTTTGAACAGGTAACACCGCTGAAAATAGTCGTAGCATAATCACTTAGCCTGTGTTGAGTGTGTGAAGCGAAGTCCCCTCTCTGTTACCACACCTTATTCTGTACCTGCTTTGTCCTTCTCTCGTTTATTATTAAAATAAAGCTGTTTTAAGGAACCAAATGTGACTTGTGTATTTGTGTGCTGTGCATGTGTGTGTGTTACATATAGCAGGAGCGCTTGGGACTATAGGTGCAATCTTTTTAAAGTTCCAAAAGAATTGAGAGCATATCTGCATGTCATGTGAGCATCTCAGTGAAAATCTCCAGTGAGTGCAAAGCAACAGTAGACGTAAGCACGTTGCATAAGGACTGTGTTGTCCTTTCACTGTACAAGTGTATGCTTTGGCAAGTCTGCCATAGGAAAACATTCTGAAAAGAGCACAAAATATTTAAAGATGCATAGAGAGAAGAATGATCCAGGTGTTTCATTACTACTCGCATTATAACTGGAATGAACATAATGTTTCTATTAGGCTTCTGAATGTTGTTAAATTAAACTTCAGGACTAAAGAAAACATATAGCTTTTTGGATATGGTACAGTTGGATCATTCTGACATGAGTTGTTTAATCTAGTCATCTCTAATTCATGTATCAGTATGCATATTTTATACAGCATCTTAAAAGTATTGTTATAAGTACCCAGAAACTCTGAAACGCTGATGCTGTGAACAACAGTACAGTCTATGTGCTATTTGAAACATATGGTTCTTTGTGGCTTACGGCTTGTATGTGTCATGCTTATTTTCACTGAGGTTTGATATCTTTGCAGGTTTGTGTGCCATTAATCCAAAGTACTTTAAGTCTGGATTCTTCCGCTGCATTGCAAGGAACTCCCTCACGTGCACCAGCCAACCAAAGTTTAGCCTTGGCAACTCCTGCACAGAAATCAGGTATTAAAGCACAAGCCTGTTTCCAACTGTATTCTAGATGCAGCGAGTAATCTGTTCTATTTAACATCTTTCTGCGTTTTTATTTGCAATGTATTATTATTGAAAACAGTAATTTATCCGCATGTTTGTTGGAGAGCTCAGAGGTAGTGATTTACATTGGTTAAAAGTAGGCTGTTGTAGTCGGTATTTCAAGTATACAAAATTCTGCTAATCAAATCATGTTGAGGACCAGTTTTAACGTCCTGAATTGTGTTCTCTTTTGCAAGGGAGCTTTGGTTTGAAACTTAGTTTTTCATTGATTCATATATGTGCTATTTATATATGCCACTCTCATTACTGTAGCATTTTTAGTTTCTGACTGAATAGCAACCCAGTGATCATAGTACATCAATGATTTTGGTACTTTAAGTACATGTGAAATCACACCTACTTGAGCTTGGCATCTGAATGCCTGAGACAAGGAACTGCCTCTTTTTCATCTCTGTGTGGAAAGCCTAGCGTTCACAGCTTGTGTAATTCTAGACTGCTGTAGTTAGAAGGCTCAGATATGTTGTGGAAGTGTCCTAGATGTGTAGAGCTTCCTTTGTTCCCTTTTAAAAAAACCCAAAGTTAATCTTAGTTCTGTGAGATCATAACTGAGGTTGGTCAAAATGCTTTGCACGTGAGACCTCTTAAACTTGGGTTCTGTGTAAAAGCTTCTAATGGAAACTCTTTTGTAGCAGAAAAGTTACTGTATAACTAGTATATTGTGTAGGATGTAACTTGATCTATAACCACAACTTCCATGGAGACTTTTGTTGCCGAAATAAAGTTTGGCGTCCGAGACTTTGCAATCTGTGGAAGATATTTATATTTTCAGAATACAGGGTTATAACTGTGATGTTAAACCCTACTTAATAGTGTGGGCGAGATATCTGGCTGTTAAAGGTCCCTTTTAGCCACCGCTGTTCTAAGATTTGTTCTTTTCATGTTAACATTGGGATTTTGGTCTACTGTATCTTTCCTTTCACTTGATTGCAGGTGAAGTATGAGACGATGTAATTTTTCTCCCCTCACTTAGGTCCTTACGCATTTGCAAATCCAGTCACGCCAAGGATGAACTTGAATTCTAGTACAGCAGGAGTCGTGGTGATTCCTTCCATTCAGCTTTTGGGAATTGAAATGCTGCTTCACTTCTTGATGGGACCAGAAGTTTTAGATTTTGCTAAGCAAAACAAACTTGTACTTAGTTTAGGTATGTGGCTTATTTTCTTTTTAAGTACTTTTGCGTAATCTGAAATGGCCAATTTTGTTGGATTTTAAGATGTCTGTTAGCATGAAATGTTTTAAATGTTTAAAACTGTTAGTTGTCATCTTTAGGATTAGAAGTTGTTTTTATGTTAAATGCTGTAAGTACACATATATACTTGCTTATTTTTAAGGCTTATCTTACCAGTAGACTGCAAAATAACAGATTTACAGAACATGTTTTTTTGTTCTCCTAGAGCCTCTCCAGTACCCACTGATCAGTAGCCCTTCTTTTTTTTGTAAGCATGCCAGCACACTTATAAATGCAGTTCAGGATGGCTTTATCGCAATTGGAAAAGAAGTTCCTGGTAAGAATTTAGTGGTGAAATTTGATTTATTTTCTGGAAAATAAAGTGGGGGAGGGAAACCGAAGAAAAAATGACCACTTTCTGTAATATTCCAGTGTTGAGATTAAATAGAACCAGTCTGACTTGGTTTGAAAGCTTACGTTAGTTTTGGCTTGCATCCAAGTCTGTTGTTTAACACAGTTTGTATTTTAACTGCTGTTTTGTTTAATATTTTTATATTTTTATTACAAACTGAATAAAAATATTATGCTTTCTTGTAGATTGTATGCTGAATGTTATATGGAAGGACATAAATGGATATGTAAAAACAGCTATTGAATCAGGTAAAAAGTGTTTTTTCGTTTTTTGTTTGTTTGTCATTGCTGACCAGCTGGGGGGAGGGGGGGGTTAAGACTAGACCTTAATCAGTGTTTGCTTCATTGCTGGTAAAACTTGGCTTTAGGCATCATCAGTGGTTGTTTTTGAAGCAGCAACCGAAAGAGTTGTCAAGCGCTGGAACAGGCTGCCCAGGGAAGTGGTGGAGCCACCACTTGTGACTAAAAGACGTGTAGCTGTGGTGCTTAGGGACATGGTTAGTGGTGGACTTGGCAGTGCTAGGTTAACGGTTGGACTTGATGATTTTAAGGATCTTTTCCAACCTAAACGATTCTATGATTCTGTTTTTCATGACGCCTACGTCTTTGTGTGACAAATACAAGATCATATGGATCTGATCCAGTGAGGCTTATTAGGGAAGGCACAGCAGCATACGACTGCAGGTGTATGGCATGTAGCAGTAAGACAAAAGCACTTTAACTGCCTTTCTTGCTGAAGAAATCTTTCCATTTCCAAAAAAAATAACCCCACCCCAATTCTTTGGTATTGAGAAATCAAGACATGCAGTGTATTACTCAAATTAGTGTAAACTCTTTGTTATGTGACTATGGCTACCTTTTTTTCTTTTAATTAAGTTTTATTTCATAGTAAAGTATAGTGTCTTCACAGATATATAGAAGTAAGTTGCTTCCTATTTTAAAAAAAGTTTTCATTACTCTGTAAAGGCTTTGAAAGTCCAGAATATTCTTAGTAATGAAATATTCTGTATTGAAAGATCTAACTGAAAAGCATAAGAGAAATGAAGTGCATTGCTTGGATGAATGCAAAATTTCACAACTTTTTTTAGCATGTCAAAGTTAAGGTTGTTAATGATACGAAGGTGTTTCCATTTTACTAGTAGAACTTGGGGGGGGGGTTATTTAAACTTTTCAGTTTCAGCTACGCTGCTCTTCAGAGTAGACTTGGTGTCCAAATCTATTAAGTATTTGGTATATGTTTATAAATATACACGGAAATTTTTTGATCTTGCAGTATATTATATTAAAGTTTTAAATGATGGTCAGAGTGACCGTTACTTTGTCCTGCTCTAACTGTAAATATGCTTTATTCTAGGAAATAAGAAAGAAAAGCAAGGGTCGGAAATACTGACTATGTTGCTCCAGGCCTTAAAAAACACTGTTCGATCAAATTCCCTTCCTGTGCAGAAAATACTGGTAAGTTGGGTTGCTTTGTCTATTTTGTAAATCTAATTTCTTTTTGATGGTCTAGATTGTGATTGGTAGCAACCTTTGGCATCTAAGTTATCAGAATGGTCTCTTTAAGAGAGACAGCTTTTTTTTGGTGTAAACTGTAAGTTATGCAGTTCTCATCAGATGGCATAGTGTTGCTTAAGGGTTTCTTTCTTTAAAAGCAGTTTTCAGGTTTATCAGCAATGTTCACAGAACTGGGTATGTGGTTCTCCTGCCAGAATCTTCTGCTTCAAAAGACAGTTACTTTCATGATGGATTTTTTCTTTTTACTAAGGGGAAGCAATTGTTACAATTTTGTTTTTATTTGTGGTGTTACTTAAAATATTTGAGCCCTTAGGAGAAAAATATTTACGTATGTTTTCTTCTTTTCGCCTGTGTAGTCCCTCATCGATATTACTGTTAAGGAATTGCCTCCAAAAGTATTGGGATCACCAGCTTATCAGGTTGCTGATATGGATCTTTTAAATGTAAGTCTGACTTCATTCCAGAATTTTGTCTTTATTTTACGCTGAAATGTATTGGGATGTTATATTGGCACAAACGGACAGAGCACTTCGCAAGTCGTTAGATCCAGATCTTTCAGGAAACCATATTATTCTGTGTTCCAGAATGCAGACTGTTTCCAGCCTTCACTTCTGATGAGTAATTTAACCGCCTATAGCTAAAAAGGGCTATGCTGAAAGTGCTGTAATAATGAAAGAGGATTTCTCATGTTCAGGTCATGATTTAAAATACAGGTTGCAGATAGTTCGCAAGGAGACTGCGTAGTCACACTCTGTAGGACTACTTACATAGTGAAAACTGATGTGAGGGGGAAATGTTCTGAAGTCAACAGAGTGAAGCACTTGGGTAGAAAGTGTTATTCTTCAGGAAAAATTAAATGATAGAACCATAGAATGGCTTGGGTTGGAAGGGACCTTGAAGATCATCTAGTCTAACCCCCTGTTGTGGGCAAGGACACCTTCCACCAGACCAGGTTGCTCAAAGCCCCATCCAGCCTGGCCTTGGACACTTCCAGGGATGGGGCATCCACAGCTTCTCTGGGCAACCTGTTCCCAGTGCCTCACCACCCTCAGAGTGAAGAATTTCTTCCTTAGATCTAATCTAAATCTCCCCTCTTCCAGTTTAAAGCAGTACCCCTTGTCCTATCAGTTACATGCTCTTGTAAATGCACAGAAGCAGAGAAGAGAATATCATGCTAGACAGCATTATTTCAGAAAAAGTTCAGAAGTCATAGTGAACTAAAGCCTGAACTTAGTGGCCATAGTCTGCTGCAGAAAAAGTGGTGGTATTCATTAGCAGTGAGAACTACTCTGTTCTACTTTGGTCCTAACGAGCCCTAACTGGAGTGCGGTACTGTTCTGTGTACTAAATTGGAAGGGAGAAAGAGATTATGGCAATCGAGAGAACCACAAAAAATAACCTGTGAGAAAAGGCTGAAATGACACTTGTGTGGGGGGGTGGGTTTTTTTTGTTTGGGGTGGAGCAGGCTGAGTAGGAGCATGCTACCAGTTAGATTTATTAAAAATTTAAAAGGTTGTTTAGAGACTTAAAATTGGATGATGATCAGCTCTTCTCCTACATCCACCTGTAGCTAGGGGGCAACTTGTTCATTTTGCGGCAGTGGAGACAGAGCTTTCTAGCCTATGAAAGTAGCTAAACATTTCCGTTGTTAGCCAGGGAGTGCATAGAATTCATTTGGAGGCTTTTAAAAGCAGACAGATATCTGAGAGAAGACCAAAGCGTAGCAGAGTAAGCAAATACTTCAACTCAACTGAGTAGTGTAAAATTTTGTCTACCAGAATTGGCTTAAGAGCTCAACTCTCGAAATTCCTCCCAGCTTTTTTCCTGGGTGTTTTGTTTACATTTGGAGGCTTTTTCTGAGTTAGGTACAAGAGTCAGAACATTATTAAGGTGTTTGAAGCTTTAATTGGCAGGTATTAAATGCATTTTGTTAAATGCTTTAATGTTAGCAAACCTGAAATATTTGTGATCGATTTTAACAGAGGTTGTCCAAAAGGTATCTTGCTGAAACCTTGAAATAAGCAAATCTCAGGTTGCTCCATCATGTTCCAGGTATCATCATACACCCTGATTGTGTTATGTACACCTACCTTATTGTGTTGCCTGTAATGTTAAGGCAGTAATAATTAAGTACTATAAAACTCGCAGCCTTTTATACAGAAGTTTTTTGCTTCAACTATAGTATAATTGGTATTCCACTGAAGCACCGGGGTCTAGCAGAAGTTGAGCTTTCCAGCTTTACCTCTCACTTTTATTCTGAAGTGTTAGAATTGACAATTTTTGACAACTTCTAATAATTGCAAATTTCTGGCTTGGAGTTAAATACACTATATAGATACACATGTGAGGCAGCCGTTTCATTTGATCGATGTACATGTTGTTCTGACCTCTTAAATTTCTCTTCCAAGGGAACACCAGCTTTGTTCTTAATTCAGCTGCCTTTCCATAATAACCTCTTGGAATGCTGTGTAACAGATGAGAGGTATGTGGTGGTTTATAACAAGCTTCCCGTAGTTTAAGACTTTATAGAAACTTTTTTCAGCTGAAGTTGGGAAAAACATGTTAGCTATTTAACTTTCTTCCCTAGATTCTTTGTAATTCTAGCAACGCTCGTGGGTTATGTTTTGTCTGGGCCTACATCTCCGCTGGCTTTCAGTGAGTCTGTGATCTGCATTATTAATCAGAGTGCAAAGCAAGTGGAAAATAAGGAGCATCTCTGGAGAATGTGGAATATTGTTGTTAATCCGCTAACCGAATGGATTAATCAGGTATAGTGTCTTTTTTCTTCCCCATTTCCCACCTCCCAAGAAAAACCACAGGAAAACTTTGTGCTGATTTTTTATCTTAAAGTATTTTTTAGGAATTACACGTCTTGAAGGGATGGTAAAATGACATAAGCCTTGGTAGTGCTTGTGGAACTGGAGTGTGTGCAGCATTTTTTTTTTTAAGTACCTAACCAGAGTATGAGCATTTGCAGTGAAGTAGGATGAAGGACAGCAGTGGAGTAGTCATCCAAAGTGTGGCTTAAAGTGATTCCAGTCAATAAGAATGATCGTTCTTAGGTACAGTGCCCAGTATAGTGTTGGGAATGGCTTTCTCCCTTTTTAGGATTATAAACATGTTTATAGATGTGCTTCAAGCCTTCGCTCCTCAGCATAGTCTTGCTGCTACAAAGGGTGGAAACTTGCCCTTCAGGACCTCGTAACTTTTACATGCAGAGAGGCTTGTTTGCTTTACATGAAAATATAATAAATACTGAGTTGTGATGTTTAGGATGTAATTAGAACAGTGTTTCTTACTAATGTTAGACTTCTTGACTGGAAGCCCTCATGAAAGCCATATAAAGTGTAATATTCAACAGGTTCTGCAGGTTACTTGCTAGTCGTACATTGCCTGAGATGTAGGAGTTGTCAAACTAATCCTCAGGTAGTTGTCATACCTAAAAATCTTAGGTTTTATGAAGAAAGTTTTAGGTGCTTTAAGTAGGTTGCTGTCATCACTTATTGCAACTGAAATAAGTAAAAAAATACATAAGACATTTTCTAATTGATCGTTTTGATTCTTGGAATTAAGTTATTTTGGAATTAAGAAACGGTGCTCTTTATCTCTCTAAATCGCAGGATCAGCTTGAACTCTTGAAAGACCGAGAATAGCTAATTTCAAAATGCCACTGGCAATTTAGCTTGCAGATTTTATGTCCCAAATAAATGTATTTAGAACAGCCTTTTTGTCATCTAAATTTTGCAGCTTCCTTAACCAGAAAATTGTTTTCTCATTGCAGACTAACGAAGTGAATCAGGGTGATGCACTGGAACACAACTTCAATGCTGTTTATAGTGCATTGTTGCTACCAGTATCACATATCTTCCCCGTTCAGGAATTTCCACAGGTAACAGCAAGTGTATAATGTCCATTAGAAACCATGCGGGGTTTATAAAAACTATAAAGTACTATCTGATAATCTCAGAGTAGAGTTAATTACCAGTGTGTATCTACGTTGCACCACTGCTCCAGGGTTGGAATTCTTGCGTTACATAGGTTTTGACAGAAGAAGAAAACTTAAAGCAAGTTTTTATCTCTATGCACAGACATTGATATTTATAAACTTTTTCTTTCTGTTGTTAAAGCCAACTATGAAATCCTTGTTGCGCACTTGGTCAGACCTGTATAGAGCATTTGCTCGCTGTGCTGCTTTAGTTGCAACAGCAGAAGAAAACCTATGCTGTGAAGAACTTTGTGCCAAAATAATATCTGGGCTAGAAGGTGAAACTCCAGTAGTGAGTATAAACCAGTGATATTGAACTATATAAATACTTTAGCAGATATATTTTAAATTAGATGTAAGAACCTATTGTAAACTCTAATGTAGTACTTTCTATGACTTAAAGTGTTTTGGGTGAGACTTAGATAAAGCCGTAACCAAATTTTTTTTACTAACAGGAGCTGGAGTTAATCTAGAAATGGATTGAAAAAAAAGAGTAAAAATAATTATAAGCTTAAATATAAAATAGGAGTTAAGCAGTCTTTGGATTTGTTTTCTAACTATTTAAGTAATACTGGTTTAGTAAAAATAAAGGGTAAATATGATTGGGCCAGTTGAAGTGTGCGTGTATATATATAAAGTAACTACAGGTTGAATTAACAAATACCACAGACCCAGGCATTTTGATTAGGAGGGAGGGGAGAGTAGCACTGTAGTGTTCAGAGGGCATAACTTGCTCTGTTCCTGGTACCATCAACCTTGTACGCTAAAATTTAAAGACTTGACTTCAGAGTTTTATGAGAGAGAGAGGTTTTGAAAGAGGAAGCCTTTACATTATCTGTCTTGCCTGTTTGCAAGCCCACGTCATATGGGGAGGTAGAGTGTCTGTAGGTGTCAGTGAACGGTAGCTTTGAAGCACAAAAGATTTTATGTTCCGAAGTTGACTCTCTTTTGAAAACATACCATGGAAAGAATAAATAAGAAACAGATGAGAGAAAAATGGAATTTGAAAACATGGAATTTGGGCGTTTACATCATTATAACTTCCTTTGGATGCTGCTGCATCCTAATGATAAACTTCAGTTTTCAAAAATTAATAATTATTAAGCAAGCCAAACTTAAACAATTTAGAGCTTCAGTTTATAAGTTACATTGAAACTAAACTGTTTTTTTGGCCCACAATATCAATGTACCTTCTTTTAAAAGCAAGGGGTTTTTTTTTATTTGGAAGAATTTGTGATTAACTGGGGGGCGGGGGGGGAGCTTGACCCATCTTTTTGTATGTACTAGAAATCAATCGTGCTTCCTGAATGTTAATGACAGCCTTCTTGTTATGCCTGCAGTGACTTTTCTGAAAACCAGGCTTTGTACAGTAACTGAACTTAGGCACACACTGGCATTTGGTAACATGTTTTGCTAGACAGCTCATACCTTGAGCCTCAATACTTTTGATGCATCTTAAATCTAACACCTTCTTACAGCTGTCTGTTGCTGTTTTGCCTCTTTAAATTTTATATGTGCTTATGTCTTACTTGTATAGAATGGGAAAACTTCAGCTTGTGTAAATGTGTGTATTTTAAAATGTAATCTTATTTGAGTCTTACCTGATAATGCAGACAAATTTCATCCACTTGTAAATTTAAAAGCTGTTTGTATTGCTGTCCTGAATGGCCGACGCTTTTTTTTTCTGTCAGTTGCTCTTTTGGGCTTTGCTGATGACTTCTGTTTCCTCCTCAGATGTTTTCAATGATGGATGGTCTCACCCATATTTTATCAGTTATGGTTGACTGCATCAACTTTGCACCATATGGTACTAAATATCAGCCAAAAAACAGATGTAAGAAAATACTTGAATATCGGGATTTTCTGTGTCTTTCTTCCAGAGTTGGTTTAAAATTGGAGTTGTTGTAGATGCAGAAGTGGTGACATCGAAGCACTGAAGGGGTTGGCAAACAAAATAATAAAAAGGAACTCAAAATACCATCCAATGTGCATATTTGAGTATCGGATCTTTTCTCTTTGTGGAGCGGTTGAGTAGTTACTGCATAGCCTGACAAAATACATCTGAAATTGATGTGAACGTTGAGGCCACTTTACTTTTCAGTTCGCTGTAAAACACTGCTTGTTTCTGAAGTTGTAGGTGATGTTTTGGCTATGAGTTTATTTTTGCATGTGAAATCTGCTGCTTTTGCTTTGTTCAGACATAATCTGAAGCAACTAAGCTTGATCATAATCCACAGTCTAGTTATAATACCTGCCTAAAACTGATGATAAACTGTTAACGTAACATTTGAAAGTCTACTGCTCCTGAAGCTGCTTTGCATAAAATAGCCAAGAGGAGGTTTAACAGAACACAAAAGGTCATTGGATGTGAAATGCTCTTTGTTCTGTTTCCTACGCTGAGGAAATTACTTAGAAAATGAAGTTTTTTGTAATTTCTCTGTCCCATATGAATTTGTTAAAAAGTAGTAAGACATTGTGTTGGACTGCTGAAGGAATTAAATGCTTTAATTGGAAATGTTGATGAGGAAAAACATGATGGAAACTTCACTTACAAATAAATAAATGAACTAATAAAACTTGATATTTCCCCTTCCCTCCTCCTCGCCTGTTCCAGAATTTATGCATATCAGCTAGTATCTCTAGAGCGGTTGCTGTTCTTCTGGAAGTAGGCATTAAAGATACTTAAAAGCATAGTTGTTCGTGTGACCAACCATACATACAAATAAGAGGAATAGGAATCACATCTGTAGCAGTATGATAAAATTATGCATTAAAAACGTATGTCCTTTCTTAGGTCCGGTTTAAACTATTTGTATGTAGATATAGTTTGGGAATCAAAGTTTTGTTTCTCAAAGTTCAGATGTGTTTTGTTGTAATGCATGTTGGTTACATAGGGAAAAAATTAACTTCTTTTTTTTATGTTAGCTCCACAGACACCTACAGATTGGTCTAAGAAGAAAAAGGAGCCCCTTGGAAAGCTTGCCTCTCTATTTAAACTCCTGGTGATGTTACTAAACTCTTTCCATGTGTTCAGTTCCAAAGAAATCTGTTCAGAAACGTTGGTCTCTGTTGGTCCTTCAATTATTGCTATTCTTCACAACATCATCAGCCACGTTTCATTGCCTTCAGTGATTGGGACTATGTTTGCAATTTTTTCAAAACCCCTGGCAGTGTTTTATGAAAAAACAAAGTGAGTATTTTAAGAATGGTTGGAAAACTGGATTCATTGTATTGCTGCATATTGGTGAAATTGTGTGTGGTCTGTAGCAAGCAGTGTATTTAAATATAGCTCGGGGGTTTTCAAAGCTTTGGCACTAATGCGCTAAGAATTTCCAACTTCTGCCAAGTCTCTCACCTTTGCGAGCACCGTGCATTTTACTAGGGTCAGCCTAGCTAGTAGGTACCAGTTTTGTAGTGCACTCAGATGCTGCAGAAGGAATGGGTCTGTAAGGTAGTTGCTGAGAACTTGCTGTTTTCTACAATTGCTGCACGTGAACCAGAGTGCCCGGACTGGGCAGGTGGGGTGTACCCTGGGGTGGGGTGTACCCAGGGTGGTGGCTGGTGGGAACCACCGCATGGCAGGCATGTTACTGGAGGGCCTGCGGCGCAGCCCTGCCCTCCAGTGACCTTCGGTGGGATTCAGAAAAGCACACGTGTGAGTAGCTGCCTCTGATGTAATGCTTTTCTTTAGAAATAAAACCAAACCTATGTAGTCATACGTGAAAGGAAACCTGTAGGGCTTCTGAAAGGTTGGTATTTACAATTGCTGTCTCTCTAGAGCAAATGTCTTGTCACCTCGGCAAGACTAAAGTGCTTAGTTTCCACCTGCTGTTTGTTTTCACTGCAGTGAAGATACTTATTAACAGTAATTTGTTTTCTAGTGGGCAGGAACTGCGTACATTTTTGTAGGGAACAGAGAAATTATAAGAAGTTGAAGTGCGCTAAAATCCTGTCAGTTTTTAAGCAGAGGGAAGTATTGAGAAATACTTGTTTGTTGCTACATGCTTTTTTCCGTCATGTGGCTTTGCTTTTTCATTTTTAAATTGTTGTAGGCTTCTCTTCCCAGGATGTGATGGAATTATTAGGGGCTTGGTGGGAGGGGGCTGGCAGAGGCTTGTCCCCGATTTGTTGATGGTACAAGAGATGTACACTTTGCTCAGGATAAGGAGAAGAAATGGAGTGCAGCTTTGAGTGTTTGGGGAGGAGGGAGGATAGGATAGGATGCTGCCAGTCAGCCCTTCAGTGTTTTCTTGAAGCTTTTACTGAAACTTGAAGCAAGACTGCTCCCACTAATCTAAAATTCATTGGGAGTCCCTGTGTCGGAGGCAAGAATCCACTTGTTCCTGTGCAAGGTTGAGTTGAACACCACCTCTCTCCATCTCCCATCTCATCTGCCTTTGTTTGAGCATTGTCTTTCTCAGAATTATTTATTAAAAGGGAGAAGTGAGCGTTGGATTTATCTTTTCGAAGGAAGGCATGTGCAAGCAAATACAAGTTTGGGAACCTCTTCAGGTTGGAGGTCACAGGCTTGTAAAATGAATTATTAAATTATAAAATAAAACAGTTTTCTCATGTTTTTTAGGATGGTGTACCTAGGGATGTATTTACATGAAATTACTCAGTTTAGGTGGTACTTCAGCTTTTTAATGCAGATACTTACGGGGCCTGGGAAATCTGTTTGGGGAGAGGGCTAAGAGCGACACAAAGAAGGCAGTTAGAAGTTACTTCATAAGAAAACCTTTAATTTTAAGTTTGTACTAATTACTGCTGATCTTTCCATTAGTTTCTCTCAAAGTTAGCGTATAAGTATCACTGGGGTTAAAGGATAGGCTTACGGGAAACTTTACATCAGGAAATTTTTTAGTGGGAGGCTTGTTTTGCAACATTATTTCATCAGGTTGTATACTAAAGCTAGTGTGCAGTGCTTGAGTGCATTATGTGTTTAATTCTTATGCTTGGGATAAATGAGTTGGCAAAATATAACTTTTTTGTTTGTTTTGGCAGGCTTGCTGATGTATCTAAAGTATACAGTAATCTTAACAACAAGGTAAATTTGCTAGAGAAATAGCTGGGGTTGGGGAAAATGTGTGCGTGCCACTGGAGTTTTGCTGTTCATCCTGTATTCTAACAAAAAAAAAAAGAAAAATAATGAAGGTAGAGATTTAATTTTTAAACGATTTATTTTTTACTAAAAAGGTAGCTGAGGGGAGGACACTAAGCTTAGCTGCTAGACTTTTCATGTGGTGTGGTGTTTAAACTTGTTTATTCAGGCCATACTATTCTATGGGATAATGTTTTAAACTTAAATAGTGAATACGTGCAGTATTTGAATTAAATAAAAACCGTGTTGTTTCTCCTCTCCCTCAGCTTGAAAAACTCCTGGCCGAGATTATCCTGTGTTTACAGTCTCACTGCACTGGCTCTTACGATAGTGAACTGCTGGAGCAGCTTTCTCCCTTGCTCTGTGCGGTATTTCAGCATAAGAGCAAACAGATCCGCAACCAGTGTGCCCACTTCTGGAATGTGACATTTGCTAAGACTACGTCATTAACGTATCCTGAAGAGTTAAAGTAAGATACGCACATTTTTGTATTTATATATTTAGCATGGCCAGCAGGAGCAGGGCAGTGATCGTCCCCTGTACTGGGCACTGGTGAGGCCGCACCTCGAATGCTGTGTTCAGTGTTGGGCCCCTCACTCCCAGAGAGACATGGAGGGGCTGGAGCGTGTCCAGAGAAGGGCAACGGAGCTGGGGAAGGGTCTGGAGCACAAGGCTGATGGGGAGCGGCTGAGGGACCTGGGGTTGTTCAGCCTGGAGAAAAGGAGGCTGAGGGGAGACCTCCTCGCTCTCTACAACTGCCTGACAGGAGGCTGTAGAGAGGTGGGGTCGGTCTCTTCTCCCAGGTAACAAGGGATAGGACGAGAGGAAATGGCCTCAAGTTGCACTGGGGGAGGTTTAGACTGGATATTAGGAAATTTTACTTCCCTGAAAGGGTTGTCCAGCACTGGAACAGGCTGCCCAGGGAAGGGGTTGAGTCGCCATCCCTGGAGGTATCTAAAAGCCGTTTGGGTGAGGTGCTTGGGGACATGGTGTAGTGGTGGGCTTGGTAGTGTTAGGTTTACGGTTGGACTCGATGATCTTAAAGGTCTTTTCCAACCTATACGATTCTGTGATTTTTAAAGGAAGAGATGTCAGGTTCTGTACAAATGAATTGGTGGTGTTCTGGTTACCACTTATATTCTGCTTTTTGTGCAAGCTGGGATATCTGCTGGTCTTGTTGTGTACCCTCCCCCAAAGTTTAAAATTCTTTTTTGTTGAGCAGATCTGTGTTAAACCAAGCCAAAAAGAAAATTCCACTCTTGCTGCCTGGTTTTGAAAGCGTTGAGATAGCCGAAGAATACAGTGGCCCATTTTCTGATGCAGTAAGTGTTTTGTTGACCCCAGCGGGTGCTTCATTGTGTGTAACTTGTGTATAACATAGTGCTTCACGTGTGTAACTTCATGGGAATTGTTCAGAAGGTAGCGGCAAGGTCAGTTTTGATTTTTACTGTGACTGGCCTGCGCTTCCTTCATCTTTGGAATGATAAACTATGCTGGGTAAGCACTGTCAAAAGGCTGAGCTGGTTCTTCACAGTTTATGCATTTTAAATTTGGGGCTCTACTAGCTCGTGTGAAATAATTAATTTTTTAAGTTGTCCTCTACGTAATTTAGAGGAAAATGGGAGTGTGGGACAGTTTAGTTGTAGAAATTAATATATCTCAGAATGGGCTTGTGAGCTTGGAGTTTCTTCATACAATGCATTCAGTGTATTTTTATTTGAATAGATGGAAAATTCGCAGCTGGATGCAAAGATAAGTGGAATGGAAGTAAAGTTGGGTCAAAAACGAGACTCTATATTGGCACAGACGAATGAACTAAAAAACGAAGTAAAAGACAAGTCCAGTAATGTGCAAGTAACATCTGCAAAGGTAAGGTGTTTCCAGATAGGTGCGGTAGAATCAAATCTATTATATTCTGCAGCAGAACATCTAGTGTGTTGCTGTAAATTCTCTAAAAATTAACGCATTTTGTGATGCTGCAATAGTTTCTTTCAAATGTACACCGTATAGCACACTGTAATTAAATTTGCCTGTTAAAATTTTCTGAGTTTACAGATTGCTGAGTTTTAAGGAGGGATCAGGGAAGGCTGCTTGGTGGATGGGGGAGTGGCAACCAGATACAAAACTCACACCTCGGTCTGGTTGCAGGTTGTGACGCATTCAGGTGTTGAGGTGGATCTCTGTTTTGGTCGACCTGTGCTGCGTGCTCCGATCTGTCACTTGCGCTAGGGAGAGAAGGGTGGTGTATTCCTAAGGAATCGCTGATTTAGTAAACGGCAGTAAATACTCCTCCTCATGAGTATTGAGGTACCTTTGCCTGTGACAGGCTTTGAACCTCAAGACACTAAAGGATGTGCAGAACCTTACTGAAGGGCAGGGAGGAGGGGCTGCAGAATCTCCCCTAGGCGGTAGTGCTGGGGGAAAGAACCAGTCATGAAGAAACTCGGCACCTACGGAGGGATTTGTGGCGATTAATACGCTGAAAGAACTGCGGTTATTTGAGAACTGTTCCATTTAGGATGGCTGTACCTGAACTATGAAAACACTTTCAATTCCTTTATTTTGTTTCTAATCCAGGTGGGTTTTTTTCCTTTCTGTAGTTGAAACTAGAATTTTCATCTTCGAAGACCAAAAGTGAGAGACTTTTGGAAGAGGAGGAATCTGTTGATTTTGTCTTCATTCCTCCCGAAACAAAACCAAGAATATTGACGGAACATCAAAAAGAAGTGCTTAGGTCAAAGAGGTCTGTAATTTATTCTGTTTTAAACTTGATGTGAAATGTCATCACATTGAGTATGTACATTGACATAACTTCAATTCCTGTATCTCAGACTACTATAGGTAATTAAGTCTTACTCTTTCGTACAAGTTATAAAGCTTAAAGCTAACAAAGTTCCTTGCTTTACTATTTTAAAGCAACCAAATTATTCTCTGATCTGCATTTCCTGTTTGGATTAACTATCTTCTCTGTTACCTGTTTGGAGTTTGGTAATTTGGAGTTTACATTTTTACTTCATGACTCGCACTTGCAGTGTGAAATGGAAGATGTCATTTTTCTTAAATCATTGAAATGAAAGAGGTTTGGTTTTTTTATCTGATCTGAAGGAAAGACTTCCAAATTTGAAGAGAAGTCTTACGTCAGCAGTGTATCAGAAATTAGGATATTCACAAGACTCATCTTAATTGCAAGGGAATCTTTAGAATTATCCTCTTTTAATGCGAGAAAACAATACTAGAGTGTTTTCTGTACGCAGGCAGCAAAAACGCAGTGTAAGCAAAATTTGTGTACAGTGATGCTTGACATGAACTCAGTTGGATTATATTGTTAGCGTGTGGTGATGAATTCTTTGCGGAGTGGGATCCCAGTCACAGCTTTTTTCCCCAAAAGCATGTTTCAAATTAAAAAAGACTTCATGCAACTGAAAACAGTGGTCTTGAAATAAGGAGATAAATCATCAGTTGGAGCGTGAGGTTGCAGCAGCCAGTTGCAATATTGTGTGTTTTCTGCCCAGAACAGGGAGTGGAGTGTGCAGTCACGCAGTCTCCTGATACTCCGTAGCCGCTGCCCTGCTTTGGTGCAGCAGTCCCTGCCTGGATGCGTGTTGCAGTTTGAGTAGTCTTGAGAGTTTGGAAGTTCAGTCCACTTCATACAAGTATCTGCTCGCTTGCAATTAATGCATTACACTACCCTCTCCTTCTTGTATTTTTTTAAAAAAAGAATCTGACTTACCATTTCTGGGTTTGTTTCAGAGTTGGTATTCCTGCTATGTACAACAATTTGGACACATCGCAAGATACTACCTTGTTTTCACAGTATACTCAAAGCCAGGAAGATTCTTTGTAAGTAAAGGTGGCCAGTATGTACATTAAAGGTGTCCCCTTTTCTGCTACGCTTCTAATTTAAGTAACTTCTATTTTAGGGAAAAATCATCTTTAATAGAAAATGCAAAAGAAGATACTAAAAACAAGCCTCAGGTAATTTCTTATTGTCTAAGGGTAATTAAGAGATCAGAATTATAACCATACCAGTGATGTTTTCTTCATATTAGTAGCTCTGGTAATTAATGGCAAAACTCCTTGATTACTGCTTATGATACCGTTTTAAGTTTGACTTGGAAACTCTTCAAGCAAAAAAAATGTACCCCCAAATGTATTAGTTCACAGGAATAATTTCCTTAACCTGCAAGACTCTTGAGAATATACTTTTCTTGGGCTTCCTCTGTTTTTTCCACGTCCGAATAATACGGACACAGGCTCCGTGACTACGGAATACACTGACAGCTGCTGTGGTTTGTATTTCGCTCTCATCGCCAGGCTGGAGTTCCATACCGTTGCCGTGTTTTGTGCTGTGTTCTGCTTTGTCTTTTCCACCAGAAAGGGCCAATCATTAAGCATTTTTACTTGATTTCTAAATGGGAGGATTTATACAATTAGTTTTAGTGTGGATGTGTTTAAGTTTTGTTACACAGCTGCAGGTATTAGAGGGACTTATGGATCGGTCGTGTATATGCTACCACTGACTAATATTTTATTGGGGTTAAAGTAGCCAAAAGCTGTAGCCCTGACTTCCTGTGACTCGCTATGGCGCTGCTCTAAGAATTGTTTAATTGGCTTGCTTCACATTAGGAATCTTACCACTGATTTCTCTTCCATAACACTTTTTTTTCCCTAGCAGATGCATTTGGTATGCATCATCCTTTTGTGGAACTATTTTTACTTTTAAAAGTGACATGGTTTTTTTAATGTTGCTTTCTATATTACTCTAGTGGGTCATGCTCTTGAACAGCTTAGCCATGTTGCCACATTCCAAACTGTTGTTGGATGAAGCTGTAAGGGCTTGAGGGGGATTAAATAGTAGGGGGGGGGGGGGCAGAATTGTAAATCATAACTATAGATCTCTTCACTTTTGGAGAGGAGTTGGCTAAACAGCTAGCTTGAGCAACTGTAGGGCCAAAGAGACAGTAGGTAAAACACAGCAGATTTTTCGTAAAAACTGTTTTAGTAGTAGGTTTGTTAATATCTCTTGCAAAACTTAAATAAAACATTTTTACAGGTCTTCATGTTTTGAGATTAAATGGCTTTAAGAAGGCAAAAATTTTTGTCTCTTATAACTACAGAAGGACAGATGATAAAATAATTTGAAGGAAGGGTGGTTTGAAAAACCTTGTGGGTGTGTTGTACCAGAGCTGGCTTTTTTATATTATATTCATAGAAAACTACAATACTTAGCTGTTCATGTTTTTGGGACAGGAAGAAAATGCAAAGAGTGAAGGATGCACCAACAAATCGGATGAAATCAGAGAGGACTGCAAATCGGATAATCCTCTTGAGAATGCTGCCTGTGTGAAAAAGTCACCTGTCACTCACATAGAGGAGAGCTCAACTTTAAACTGCGAGGGAGAGTCAAAAAGGGATGCAGCTGGAAAGATTCCGGAGGAGCCATCGGTTGGAAAGGGGTTAGAAACAAGTACTGTGGAAACAGCTTCGAAGGAGCCCTTAGTAGGGAATGAAAACACTTCAAATGTCAGCAACAGTTCAACTTCAAGTGACATCATTTCTGGAACACCGCAGCCTGCAAGCCGACGGCAGTCTTTTATTACTTTGGAGAAATTTGGTAGTTCAGAGAACAGACCCTTTAGCCTTTCAGCATTAAACGGTTTATCGGAGATGTCTGGAAGCGCTTCTGTGGCAGGTAAACAGGAAAATACAAATGTATGCAAGACTGGTGCTAAACCAGAAAAATCTGGAGAAGAAAATAAAAAGCCTTCAAAATCTGAGTCTGAACAAATATTTACTGCAATACGAAGGCTAACGCGCAGGCAGAGTAAAATGGAGCACCAAGGCAATAAGCAATCCAAGTTGTTACTTGGGTCAGAACAAGAGAAAAGCACACAAGAGTCTTTCACTTCCAACAGTATGGAAAATAGTCCTGGACCTCCTTCTAGAATAGAAGACATGGAAGACATGGAACACATCCTCCTTGCTCAGTCCCAAGCTCTCCATTCTACAGAAGTAGAAATTAGAAAAGTCGAAGATACGATAGCAGAAATGGAAGAGGCCCAGGCGGCAGATATGGATTCTAAAGAAAATACACCCCCAGAGACAACGGTGTCATCTGACCAGGTAACAGGTGACGACAGTCAGGTTCCACATGTGTCTCCTAATCAGAAAATACTAAGACGTTCTTCAAGACGACGGTCAGAAACTGTAGAAAGTACAGCAGGTAGTCAAGATAAGGAAGATGGCCACCAAAAGAGAGACAGACGTAAAGAAGATGAAAAATCTGGGCAAAAGAAGGGGCCGCAGACTAAAGATGATGTATCCCAAAAGCAGAAAGTCTCTGGGAAAACTGCAGAAAATACAAATAAAAAAGAAAGCAACCTACCCGAGAGAACTGCTGCAGAGGACTTAAGCTCAAAGGAGTCTCCTGCTTCAAGGGGCCTCGATGAGGAAGAGAACAAAAGTGTGAGGAGGTTGGAAGATAACTTGAAGACTGACACGGAAGGTCAGGACTGTAGCTCAAGTACAGTAGGTCAGAAGAAGATTGAACGCCCACGATACCACACAAGAAGAGCTTCACAAGGATTGCTTTCCAGCATAGAAAATTCAGAGGCTGATGGCTCGGAGGCCAAGGAAGAAAGCACAAGGAAGAAAAGATCTGCCAAAGTGAAAAATAGGAGTGATTCTCTTGAAGGTAAATTGAAAGATCTACAGCCAGGAAGCCATAGCCATGAGGTGTCTTCCCAAGGAAACGAAGCTAAGGATCTGTTGGAAGCAAATAAAGGTGAACTAAGCCATGAGGTCAGCACAGATACTGCATTGACATCTGAACAGTGTGACCCGAAACACCAAGGAATTCCTACAGATGCTAGCAAAGCTGCGGGATCTGCCAGCTCAAAGAATCCACCTGATGCACAGAACACGGATGTGGAACAAAGCAAGAGCAATACATCGATGGAATCATTCACCAACCCAGGTGTATTTGATCAAGATTTGAAAGCAGCAGAGGAAAATAAACACGTTGAGAAGCAAACAAACATAGAAAACACTTGGTCACCTGTTCTGCCTGAATATGTGCCAGGAGCAAATGCTTCAGGAGGTGATCCTTCCTCTTTGCAAGTACCTGAGTGTCAGCACAAAAGAAGCAAAAGGCCAAAAAGACTAAGGAACTGTGATTGCTGTTCTAAAAAGTCAAAGCAGCGAGTAATGTCAGCCACTGAATCAAGAAGTGAGACCACTCATGAACTGAGCGGGCCCCAAACCACCCCAGTTCAGCCGTCTGTAAATACATCAGAGATGTCCAGTAATTCCAATTTTGATGAGAGCTTGTCCATGGCACCTTGTGCAATGAGCACTCCATTGCATCCTCCTAAGGAATCCAGTGCATTTAATGTGGAAAGAGAGAGAACATCTGAAGATAATCTGCAAGGAAATAGTGGTGTAGTGGAGGAGGATCTAGATAATCCAGAGGGTATAGCAGGTGAAATCGGTGACTCCATAGCGGAAATAAAAGAACTGGCTGAACCGAGTGACCAAACTGAACAGTGTCCGTTGGAGCGTGTTTCAGATGAGCCTGGTGACAGCTGTCTGGCTGCAGGGAATCAAAGCAAAGAACCAGCAGCTACAGAAAAGGAAGAAGTCAGACAGAATGGACAGCTGGAGGAGATACCTGAGGCACTGATTGCTGTTAGCAAACCTGAGAAAAAACAGATGAATGAGCTAGAAAGCAATTGGGATGATAAAGCAGCAGCTGAGAACGCTGTAGGAGAAAGTTGCATTATTCAAGATAAAGAGGTGAAGGAGGAATTACTGGAGACTGAAATTGCGGTGCTTGAAAGCAAAGAAGATGCAGTAGAACATAACAATGTGGATTCACCTCGAAAGCTGGAAGATCAGGATTCTTTAGTGTTAGTTAATGAAAGCCCAAATGGTATGCAGGCACGCTGCATGTGGTCTCCTTCAGCTTCTCCGTCCACTAGTATTTTAAAGAGAGGTGTAAAAAGAAATCAAGATGATGATTCCCTGTCACCTGCTAATAAGGTATCGTGATGTGATTCATTCTGTGATACTCACAAGTCACTCGGGTCATAACTGGGATATGTAACAGTGTCTGTAGTGTATTGAGTTCCAAATATGTTGAATTATTGACCATTTTTTTCATTGTAAGTGATCTTATGCTGAAGCTGAAGACTTACAGATTTCTTTTTGTAATGTACAAGCACTGGCGGGCTTGCGTTATGGGGGCTTAGGGTGGGGAGTTTTATTTTTGAAACAGAGCGCCCAAGTCCAATCTGCTGCCTGGGTTGCAGAGCAACAAATGTTACTGCAGAACCTCTGTATACGTAGTCAGGGTCTTACTTGGGGTTTTGAGCAGCTTTGTACAAAATGCACTTAATGTTTCCTTTAGTACTAAGGCAGACGCAGTTTCTGTCCTCGGGTGAAACATCATCCGTGTCATTGGAGAACTTGCATGACTTGATTTCAAACTGTCTCCTCAGACTTACTTCACCAGCGTGTGGTGGTTTGAGTTCACACTATAAAAACTACTTCTCTCTAAAAACAGATTCGTCGAGTCTCTTTTGCAGATCCAATTTATCAAGAAGGACTGGCAGATGACATAGATAGGAGAAGTCCTGTTATCAGGTCCCATTCTTCTTCGCCATCTTCCCGAAGTCTTAAAATTTTATCTAACATTCAGGCTAAGGTAAATTCCGTTAGCGTGTATTCTGTATGTCATAAGTACTCGCGTTTCTCATTTATCTTGGGTAACGGTGCTGTAGTGCATGTTCATAGTCACTTGCAAACAATTGTAAGAGCAGAGAATCAGTGAGTGTAAGAAATAGTTGTCAATGGTTTAGCCTGACTTGTTCTGTTACTCTCTGAAGACAAATGCGCTCTGAGATGTAGGTAGCTAGAATCTTACGATTAACTGAATTCCTGCGATCCTGAGAGATATTTTTTCCTCTTTTTCTATCCAGCATATTACCACTCCAACCAAAGGATTTCTGTCCCCAGGATCTCGTAACCCTAAATTTAAGAGCTCAAAGAAGTGTTTAGTAAGAAGTGCTTTGGTTCATGTATCTCTTCTATTTTCTCCTGTATTGTTGTGTGATGGTTAATTTAATAACTTTTCTGTATTATTCAAGATTACAGAGATGGCTAAGGAATCGCTGCCTTGCCCTACAGAATGCGTGTATCCTGCCTTAGTTGGCTGCAAAGCACCAGTTGATGTGATTCTACCCCAGATTACATCAAACATATGGTAAGTGGATTGTTGCTTTTGAAGATCACACTTTAATAGAAGCAGAATTCTTACTGAACCTACAAAACCAAATTTTCTGATGCAAAACGCGATGACTTAGAGACATCTTTTGCCAAGTATTTTTAACAGGAGGGAGGTTGGTTTGGTGGGGGAGAGACTTAACTATTTTGGAATTATTCAAGTTGTCTTTCTTGTCAGACTATGAAAAGCTTGCACCCAGGAGCACAGGGAGCTTTCGCCATTTCACATGGCAGAGCAGATTGATCTTAACGATCTGTGACAAAGCAGTTGGAGCTTTCTGTGTACTGAAGTGGAATTTCCAAAACAAACAAACAAAATCTACATTTCAAATGTACAAAGGCCAGGTGCTCGGCTAACATGGTTTCCGATCTGAATTTTGATAACTTGTCACAACAAACTATAGACGTGGGGCGGGAACTGCTCAGAATGCCCTTTTCTAGTGCGTTCGGCTCCTTATCCTTCCACTCGTTACATGGGAGTGGGCTTTAGAACCCCGTTCTCGGATGGATGTAGGATAAACCACAAAAAGGTGTGCTTCTGCAGACAGAGGAATGTCATTTGCATTTTGCTTTTCCTTCACTTACGTGCATGTGAATTGGCATTCATGTAAGATTTTTCTGCTCCACTCTGCCAGGCAGGACAGACATGAATTCTAGCACACTAAACCATTTCACTTTCTCCCCTGCTTCAGCGCCAGAGGCTTGGGGCAGCTCATTCGAGCAAAGAACATCAAGACAGTGGGTGATCTGAGTACTTTGACACCATCAGAAATCAAAACTCTTCCCATCCGCTCTCCAAAAGTTTCCAATGTTAAAAAAGCTCTTAAAGGATATCATGAGCAACAGGTAAAGTTTGATTTTTTAGTAGCCAAAAAGCCAATATTAGCCTAATGAACTGCTAACATCCATCATGAGGAATGATGGGGTTTTTCCCCCCCATTAGAAATGGCACTTTACAATGTAATCTCTGCCTCTCAAAGTAACGTGGGAATGCAAGGTATAGATGACTTGGTGACAATATTATTAAGGGGAATAATAATTCTATTTATTATGAGGTTAAAACATGTTCCACCACGTAATCTTTTTTTTTTCCCACTGAAAATACATCTCTTGTTCTCTCGCAAAAAATCTTCAGGTAAAATCTCGAGGATTTGAGGAGATAGCAGCACTCGAAGATGCAGAAAAGCCCGTGAATAATGTAGAGGATAAATCTCTTTCTGTAGATGAAGAAAAACTTGCAACAGGTACCTATTGCCGGCTTTTTGCTTAGGGTTTGGATGTTTCTGCTCTATTGCTGCTTTCATTCTCGCCCAATGGGAACACTTGAGCTTTTTTTTGAGAGGGAGAGTGTTAATAGCTAATCTTAGCACATTAGATGGGTGTTTGCGTTAGCCACTTTATGAAGCCCTGTAGCAATGGCTTTTTAAAACTTCTTATGTATTTTGAGGGAAAGATGCTGATTTTCCCTAAACGAGCTTGCATAAGCACATGAAGAACAGATTAGGCAGGGCTTGAAGTACTTAATTTTCTGAGTCTCAGCCAGGTACGTCTCCTGAGCTGTTTAATACCGTAGTAACTGCTGTGGTTCTGGGCGTGCGCAGAAACAAGCAAGATGAAGCAGAGATAGTTAGGCCATCCCGAGGGGGGTGGGAGAGGAGGGGGACGATTCCCTGGATGCCCATTTTGGGTTTGGGTGCCTAGATTTGAATTCTCCTGTGGGTTTAGGGAGTTTGGCCTGATAGCTCAAACAGAGGAATCCATGTTTGTTCTTCCTCCAAGATACTTGAAGCATTAGGTTAACTGGAGTAACTTCTCACTGTCCAGTTTAAAAGTTGGACTTTGGGATAACGGGTCTCGAAGGACACTGGCAGTATCGGATATGATCGAATACTTACATTTCTGTCCTTAGTTTTATTGTACAATCATGATCAAATGTAACGAAAGTCACCATAAAGAAGGGTAGCGTGGGGTTCTGAGGGGTGCCTTTGTCAGCAGCTCTCATATTGTGTGGAACAAATACTTTGTAGACTGCTTGAATGTGTTATTTTGTACGAAAGAAGCTGTAACATTCCGCTACAACATAATTCTGCTTAGATTCAAACACAAACAACAGACTGCACTGCTCTACTTTCCTTCCTTTCCAGATTTGATTGAACCAGTTGTTCTGAATACAAATGACCAGCCCACAGCAGATCTTCTGAGCCAAATCGATGCACTTGCTGCTCAGCTGACCTCTGAAGATCTTCATGGCTATTCAGGAAGTCAGCTTTTTGAGATGCAAGAAAAACTTGTTGGCATGACAAACTGTATCATGAAAAACCTGCAGTCCCGCTGGAAATCGCCACCCCATGAAAGTTCTGATTAGTTGCTTATCATTTCTAAGCAAAGAGGATTTTGTTACAACAATTTTCCCAAAACCCTGCTTTTCTTACTGGTGAATTATTCCTTAAACTGTGCATTTTGTACTATAGAAGATTTTTTAACACCTATATGAGCAAAATGTATCATGGTTGGGTTTTTTTCTTGGGGTTTTTTGTTTGGTTTTTTTTTGTGGGATTGCTTATTCCCTACTAGAGGTATTTGTATTGTATTGCTATGCATATTTCTTTCAGGTAGTGAAAGAAAAGGTGATAAAGTTGTGCAATAGCAAAGACTGTGAAGCCAAACCAACAGAGCAGTTAAATTATTTTTTTCAAACCCAAAGTGTTCTTACCGCTGCAAACTCGGGTTGTTTGGTAAGAGATCGATCTCACAGCTCTGCCCATCTGCTGCCCCTGTTTGGTTCCTTTTAGGTTGCTGAAACTCTGACAGACAGTGGCTCTCTTCAGCACCGTTTTACACTGAGATAAGCTGTGCTTAATTCCTTACAGCAGCAACTGTCCAGGAACCTGGTATTTGACAACTGGATGACATCTATTTTCGCATGTATTTTTGTAAGAATCGCACTAAGCAGCTGGTAATGCAGTGTCCCCTAACAGGTGAAAGACTTCCTTGGGCTTTTTCCCACATTCTTTGTTTGCAGCAGTTCTCCTTCTGTGGAGAAGACTCTTCCCTTGAGGAAATGAATGGATTTGACAAGAGCTCTTTGTATATTATGTACAGACTTAGGATGGCAAATGTTGGTTAATAATTTATGAGTTTTAATTGCATGGAATGCATTGCTGCTTCTCGGAGACCTTCAGAGAGAGTTCTCGGGTTTTACTCTGGAAATCTAATTTGTATATATTGTACTGTAGCTATCAAAGTGGACATTTATTGAAAGGAATTGCTGCAGGTGGTTTTAGAACTTAAACGTGGGCAAATAAAACAGCACATAGTTCCTAAATTTGTTAACGTTGTTGTGGTTTGGTGGTTTGGGGCTTTGTTTAGTTTTATTTTCCCCTTTGGATCTGTTCAGCCTTCCCTCAGCATTGCTTTGGATTCACAAGGTTGGGAGGGACCTTGGCAGGTCATCGCTGCTGCCTGAAGGTAGGAGCAGGTCCTCAGGGACACGGTAGTATCTTGTCAGCAAGACTCTAAATATTCTTTGCCCTGTTCATGCATCTCATGAAGAAAACGAACAGGACAAAGAGGTGTCTTGGAGCTATAATGTGAACAGCGCTAGTGATGAGTTATCTGTAGGTTTTGTTGGTTTGGTGCCAAATCTGCCTCCTCGGTTTATTAATCTCTTGTATCCAGTGACCTGTACAGGTGAGGATGTTCCTAATGCATCTCGAAAGGGCGTTAACATCTTTGTTTAACTAACACCCTTCAGTGCTGGCAGACCTGAATCCCCCTTTGAGGAAGGACATTTCCCTTTCAAGCTGGTGTGTACACCATGACATGCTGTGAATTCCCGTTGAACAAAGGCCCTGAGGGTTAATGTTGCAACTCCTCCTACTGTTCACTTTTTTTTTCATCTTTAGTCTGTCTTGGACACAGTATACAGTGATTTCTTACTTCCTTCTTTCTTGGAGGCTGGCTGGTACCAGATGCTTCAGTAGATGAAGCAAATAACCACCGTGTTCAGGTATGAAATAACTTGTCCAGTTCAGTCACAGCCCCTCACTTTGACTTCTGTTGTGGCTGTTGCATCCTCCGTCACCTTCTGGGTTCTTTCCCTTTCTCAGTACAGTTTTCTGAACAAAGCCAGTTTGTTGTGAGATTGATTCCCGCCCTTCAGCATGAGTGAATACATCAAACATACTGCAGAAACATTAGCTTTATTTAGTCACTAATTTACAAGTAATAACAGCTTTTGACCCCAGAACAGTTGCATGAAAAACACATGCATAAGAGCTCAGCAAGCAGAAGGAGAGGCTTTTAGTTTTGGGGTTGTTTGGGTTTCCCCCCACTCCCCAGCTAAATGTTGGTTTGAGCTACTAAGTTTTAAGTGTTGCTTATATGGAAAAGAAGTGAATACATTAAAACATTTTAGAATAGCCCAGAAAAATACTCTCTTGATGGGAGAATGAATAAAGTAATACTTGGTAGTCTTAGTCTTAAGTGCACATGTAGAATTTCAGAGATAGTGAACTGGCTTCCAGTTCCAGCCGAGTTAAACATGGTGATGGTATGCAATATTGAAATGTTTGAAAGCCCAGGCAATGTTTAAAAAACCTTTTTTTTTTTGACATTGGAAGAAATACAGTTCTCATGAGCATGTTTTATGTTTTGAAAGGATGTTTCACAATGTTTCACAAGTATTTTGCTCTGCAGTTACTTTTCTTTTTTTTTTTTTACGTCACAGTTCATAAGGCACTATCAACATGGAAGACAATAAGGCACTTCGGAGAAAGTGTTACAAACCCTTTTCTAAGGCTTACATTTTGAGGAGTGCCGGCATGTCTGTGCCATGCAGATAACGCTTTATGGAAAGACGCGTTTTGGTTTAGACAGCTTCTACGTAGTTGGCTGGCAGCATGCCAGTCTTGCCGGTTCTCTGGACGGTCCCATACATCCAGCCTTCATCAATTGCTTGTACGTTTACAATTGTGTCACCGTCTTTGAAGGAAACCTCGTCAGCATCAGCTGCCATATAGTCATACATGGCCCGGTAGGTCTTCTGTTAGTTTTAAGAAAGGGGTGTGGGGAGGGGAGCAAAAAAAACCCAAGAGACACATTTATACCTCTGCTGTCAGCACTGACAGCCATAGCTGGGGGGAGAATCAACGTGTAAGAGGCAGGCTCAGGGCAAGTTACATTTTGACTCACTTCAGTGCTCTAAAAGGACTGCTGAGGGCAGTATCTGGCTGGTCTTTTAAACCTGGTTTCAGATCACAAAATGTTTCTTCTCAGTACCCGAGTGCCACACTACCTTAGTTAGAGCCTGTGTGTTCTAGTGACGCTGAAGCTGAACAAAATGTTTTCAGAGTGTATGTGAGCAGTATCAGCTGCAACTTCAAGGTGTTGCCTCCCAGCAGATCATGGGGGCAGGTGATGCCATACCCATTGTCATGTATCTACTCTAAGACTCAACCTCAGGAGGAGGAGGAGGAAGGGTTAATTTAAAGTTTTCCAGAACAGGTGAGGGTCTGTCCCACTTCAATGAATCTGTTACACCTTCACCTGGTTGTGTACCAAGCCTCAGCCCAGTGGGTAGGCATGTTACTGACTCGATCCTGGATCAACATCATCTGTAGCATGGTGGAGCACGCACCATCAGCTGTGAGGGACCTCCAGGGCTGTGCGCCTTTGGTAGGTATCAGAGGGACTCCTGCAGCTAGCTTGGGATTGTGTCAATACAACTGATCAATGCTACTTACACCAGCAGTAGATGGGTGGGAAGGAACCGACGATACCGTTGTTTGCTGGGTGGCAACGGACGATGACCGTTGTTGTGGTAACTCTATGGTTTTAGCATGTTTGTAGCCCACTACAAAAGAAAAATACATTTGGTATTGTTTGTTACAGAATTGGCAACAGGGTTAGAGTTGCTGTGAATAAAGATCATGGGATAGGTCATCAGGTGGGTCAAATCTGCCTTTTACCCACTGAAGTACAGCTCTACATCTGTGGGTTTTGTCCATAACTCAGCATTTTGCAGGTGTACTTCTGTGCCTTTTCCTGGCAAAAGGAATTGCTGAACATGAGCCCATGGCCAGTACTGCCTTCCCCGATGGCCTGGATACCGTTTGTCCTCATATGTGAATAAATGGCACGTTTGTTCTCCTCGTACCTGTTGCAGTTGTGGTGAAGAAGCCCCCGTTGCTGTAGTAGGACAAATGTTGATCCATGCCGTCTGAGGGTTCGGATTTTTCATCCCCACCACTGAGGCTCAAGGCACTGGCAGAGCGGGAGTGCTCCCGGCTGCGGCGCTGGGCTTGGACTGCAAGCAGAAAGCAGTGGAAACCAATGTCTGTCTTTGTTTTGTAAGGAGATGCACACAAAAATATATGTGTATATACATATATGTGTATATACACACATATATAGGTTGCTTTATGCATATATATACACACACACACCTATGTGTGTGCATACATATTCTGTAAAAATACCCAAAGCGCTCTACCATTGTTACCCAATCTGTAGCAGTTGTGCTTATACTGAGTAGAAAACTGACACAGGCCACGCACATGCCAAGCAGAATTGGTTACTGTGTTTTACAAAATTAATGGAAAAAAGCATGTGAATTAATCACAGTCTGTTTTTATGGTTACTCAATAGTATCTGTCAGGGCTTTTTAAACACATTCTGTGGACACCATGCTGAAGTTCTACTCAAAAAGGCACAGTTGTTATATCCCTGTTATTTTTAACACAGTGGCTGAAGTCAGCACATAAGGCTACACTTGCGTTCGTGCATAGGTAGAGTGCCAAGCTGCGCTTTAGTATCCCCAAGCCATCAGTTTTACTGATTGGATTTGCACAAGTATAAAACCTATTTTGCACAAACAGTACAGCCTGTGGAACAAACCAGAGATCATATGTAAGCTTCTGGACTGGATATTGTCTTCTGCTGGGTCGTAGTCAAAGACTGACCCGGGATTAGTGCGCCACACACGAAGACCTGTAAGAGAAATAGCGTTTTCTGAGGAGAAGCTGTAGCTCAAGCAACTCTTTGAGAGCTTGAGCAGCGTGTGTTTGCTCTGAATAGGAGTAAAAGTATTTCATAAACTTGTGTTTCTCAAATCTATAGCACAGATAAGACTTTTTTTAATACAAATTTATCTACAGCAAGTGAGCTGAAGTATTTCTCTAATATGCACAGAGCTGAAGTTAAAAATATAAGTAAGAAATCACAATCTAGCATTACATTATGAAGTTGGGCAGAATGGGAGAGGCAAGCCACAGATGAGTTACAGCTGCTACAAGAGAATATTTTCAAAATGGACTTTGATGAAAACATAATCTCCAAGTAACGATAAATTTGAATTGATAAGGCTGAACTTAAATAAAACAATTCATCCAGGTCAGCTTGTGTTTTGTGTAAATGAAGTACGCAAGTCTTTTTAAAACCTAGGTTCTGCTTACCTGTGAGAGTCTCTTGATCCTGGTCCACACGCTTTCGCTCCATTTGTACTACTCGCCTTTGAATGCCCCTGTAGCTAATGTCACTGAAGTCCTGCATGTTCTTTTTCACGCGTTCTGTAATGGGGTCGGTAACTACAGGTGTGAAACTACCTTTGTTTTTCTCAAAATCTTCATGGTATTTCACCTGCAATTTAAAATGAAATGTCTGTTCTCTGTAGCTTAGATGAATCATTTGTATTCCTGCTTACCTCAGGTGAATTTCTAGCAGACAGGTGCACTGCTGTGCTGAACTTTTGCTTTCTCCAATCTAAGGAACAATGAGAGAGCCTAATTTCCTGCAGTCACTCTTGCCTTTGGCATTTAAGAATCTGGGTAACCAAACTTGGTATATGTACCTTGTCCTTGAGCTGCCAACCCCGGCATATCTCAGGAACAAGGTTATGTTTTTATTTAAATCACTTGCCAAGTTAAAAATACATCTATAAATGCTCTTACTGTAGAGATATGTTTCTGGGTCTCTCGTACACGCCGCATCTCAGGTGTATCCAGTACATATGCAGCTTTGCCTTGTACTTGTTTTCGGAAACTATCTGAATAAAGAACCTGCCAGATGAGAAAAAGGAAGTGAGCACAGGGCACAAAACTACTTCTGCATCATGAGGAATGAGCTGAACAGAAGCAACCTGGCAAAGAAGGGGCGGGGAGGGGGGAAAGCAGTGGCAGCTGCGTGGGTGAGTAACATTAGAATGCAAAGCAAAGTTCTTTCTTGTAATTATACGAGACATGGACAGCTCTGGACTTGATCCCAAACATTCCTTTTCTTAATTAAAAGATCCTTACCTTTTTTAACCTTGTAACAACAGGTAGAGGTAATGCAGGCATAAAGTTCTAAGTAATATTTTCATGTATTTGACATGCACCTCACTGACTTCAGTGGAGTTATCAGTGGGAAACAGCCAGCATAATTAGACCTGTAATTGTCATTGAAATACTACCATTTTTGCTGGGTTTGTAGGGTTTCTTTTTTGAGTGGTAACAGTTGCATCGTGCTTCTGTAAACATTTGTTTGCAGATGTTGTATTACTGGATTTATCAAGCAAGCCGTGACATCTGTTATGTACATAAACCTTTACAGGATGGGGTATGTCAAGATTTACCTCTGGAGCAACAGGTTAGCAAAGAAGGGCCTAAAGGAGGCCATTTCCCGATTCGTCATGGTTTTATATAGAATGTCAGAAATCTAACAAAATGTACTGTCACTGAAGAACGCTCATTTTATATCTCATACAGTATAAGCCCAGTAAAACCAGAAGACATTTACAAGAGACCTGAAGGCAACCTATGTTATTCGAAATTCAACTGTTGTTTTAAAAAAACCCCAAACTAATCACACAAGTACTCCATTGCAGCAAAAAGTAAAAAGCCAGTATTAAAGGATTTGATTTTAGTATGGTTACTTCATACTTCCAAACTAGGTAGCTAGGTAGTTATGTTAACATCCGCACTGTTAATTTGAGTAAGGATTTCAGGGATTGAAATATGACTTTTTAATGCATTTTCATTTATTGGCTGAATAGAACATACCGAGCTGATGTTTTCTTGATTGCGTTTAGCTCTCTCCATCTCTGGAGTCATTGGTGTTGGAGTTCCTTTTGCCAGATGTTCCTTGTACAAAACCTACAGTATACAAAAAGGTGTCCATAAATCAGAGTGAAATAATTCATAGCTCATTCTGTAAATGGTGTTATTGTTTAAGCATACTCATCACTGCAGGGGTAGAAAAGATCTTGGGAAATAAAGCATCTAGAAAGTTATTTGCTAGAGCAAAAGGTAAAAATCAAAGGGAAAAATAGGCAAGAATAAGGAAAACTGAGAAAATAAGGCTAAATTAGAAGTGGAGGTTTGGTTCACAATGGTCATTTTTAATATAAGGTGGTTGTCTGTCTTCTTTCAGTACCGAGCTAATGTGTTCTTGATTGCGTTTGACTCTCTCCATCTCTGGAGTGACCGGTGTGGGGGTTGCCTTCCCTAAGCCTTCTTTGTACACAACCTACAGATCACAAAGTAACTCAAAGTCACAAATGTACAAATTAAAAACTGTAATGTTACTGGTTTTAGAGTAAACACCATCCATTATGAAAGAAAACAAAAAGGTCAGAGGAAAAATAGTATTAAAAAGTTAATTGACAAAATATCTTTTAAAATTATAGTACTTAAGAGATGACTTTCTAAGTTTGAGGGGAAAAAAATTAGAGGGTTAAATAAAACCAGGCAGACTTAAGTTATTAAAAAAAAAAGTGCTCTATCATATCCCCTTTAGTTCTTCCAGACAATACCGAGCTAATGTGTTCTTGATTGCGTTTGACTCTCTCCATCTCTGGAGTGATTGGTGTGGGGGTCGCTCGCCCCAAGTTTTCTTTGTACAACACCTGTAGGATACAGAAGACGTATCCGGTATCTTAAAACCCCCCCAAAATCAAAAGGATTTGAACACAAATTATTACTTGGTTATCAAATTTCAAAAAAGTCACAACTGATTATGGTATGCAGCACTGCACAAAAGCCAAACATCTACTGCTGTAAGGAAGGGTAAGAAAAATAAACTGTAAAAGAGAAGCTGGTTATTTTTTTGGTTAACAAAGCAGGGCTCTATCCAGCTACAACTATGATGTTGGCTCCACAGGCTCAGGGAAGCTGCCTGTGGCCCTAGAGAACTATTTAAGAAATGTTTTATCTGCTGTTTTATCTGTATTTGAAGCAATCCATGACCTTTTTGGGAGGGAGGAGGGAGTTTTGTTACCATACTGACACTGGGCAGCCAAATAAAGAAGGCTGTCGAGGATGGGTGTCTGGTATCACTGCACCATGACACCGACACATCTCCCCAGCCCAGGAGGCCCCCTAAAAGCTATCGCTGGTACAGCATCCAGAACAGGAGCAGCCTCGTTCCTTCTGTGTCATTCTGTTTAAGGCATCCTATGTCACCTGTCACGGCAATACAATCTCACGTGGGTCAGAGAGGTGGGATTTTTGGGGTGGGGTGGTTGGGTTTCTTGTTTGTTTGTTTTTCGCTGAAGTCAAATACCCCTGAAAGCCAATGAAAGCTTAAATGCTAAGCATAGAGAGATAAACCTGAGTATCTTCACCAAAAGACGCTAAGCTCTTAATATTGTCTGGATAGAGCCCGCAGGTACACAAACTGAGTTGTGGAAAAGGCCTAAATTCCTGGATCAGACTGTTAACACTAAAGTAATTTTATTTTAGAAGAGGAGCGATTAATTTGCAGAAACAAATATATCTATTTTTTAAATTAAAATAAACTTTCAGTAGGTAGTTAGAATGTTACTTTATTAAGATATTAGCACAAAGGAAAAAATAAATATATCTATTTTAAGGTACCGAGCTAATGATTTCTTGATTGCGTTTGACTCTCTCCATCTCTGGAGTGATTGGTGTTGGGGTCACTTTCCCCACGTTTTCTTTGTACAAAACCTACAGGATACAAGGGAGTATCCAAACATCATTAAAAAGGCACCACCAACAAAAACAACCCCAAAACCAAAACAACATACAATATAGCTTTTGAACTGTTACACTTAGAAAGGGTTAGATTTGGGGCACAATGCTGTGCCCCAAAAGAAGCAACGGGAGCTTTGCCATTAATCTACTAGGATGCAGAAATGGACCCTGTGTGGAATCAACTCTGCACGAAAGCACGCTTGTAGTAAGAAAGGGTTAAAAAATTTGCAGAGAAACAATGTCCATCCAAAAAAGGTCAAACCTAGTAAAATCCTGCTTCAGACACTGTTAAATAGAAGATACTACAATTTGTTCATAAGCACAGATATTAGGAGGTTTATGCTACATGGCAGATCCATTTTATGAAGTTAGAAAGCATGGATTACTAAACTGCTACAGTTATGTTTAACACTTCATTCAGAACTTTAGGAACCAGTTTCCTGTTAAAAATACCGAGCTAATGATTTCTTGATTGCGCTTGACTCTTTCCATCTCAGGAGTGACAGGTGTTGGGGTTGCTTTCCCTATGTTTTCTTTATACAACACCTACGAGACATAAGAAAGGAGCCAAAGAAAGCAACAATAAATGAAAAGCTATCCGTAGACAATCATCAAGCCTAGGGCCTTTTTTTCTTGTATTTATTTTCTCAGGGCCTAGGTATTATATATATTTTTCAAGAAGGCACTTAGCAATATTTTACTAGAGAAGTAGGGTTTGGTATACTGGCTTTTTAACTGCAGGATCACTCGTAATAAATAGTGTAAGTACCACATAAATGAGACCACAAAAATACCATAGTGAGGGGCTGAGGAGGTTATGAATATGTAAAATATAATTAAAAAAAAAAAAAAGTCAGCATTGCAGAGAAAATGAGTGGAGTTTGTTAAGTGTTTTTAGGATTAGAATAGGGCATTAAAATCACTCTTAAAAACCAATAAAAACTGTAACAAGTTAAAGTCACCACTGGAAACCACAGTAAGACATGAGTAAGAAGTTGTCACTTATGTAAGCTGCTTTAGAGCTAGGGTCGGCATTATTTTGGAACAAGTGTTACAACGTCCAGTTATTAAAACTGTTAAAATGTTCTTTAAACACAGTTAAAGGGAACTTTTTTTCTTAGCAAAGTACCGAGCTACAGATTTCTTGATTGCGTTTGACCCTCTCCATCTCTGGAGTGATAGGAGTGGGGGTTCCAGTCCCCACGCTCTCTTTGTACAACACCTGTGTAGTAACAAGAAGCATCCAAAAACACAATCACAACTCAATAATAATTACGTGAAGTCAAATATTTGAGTCTGCTGGAGCTCAGTCTTCTCTAATGTGCCCTAAAAGCTACCCCTGGAAGCAATGAAGGCTGGATTGCACCCGTGAGACTCTGAAGGCAGAGAGGTCTATGGTTTTATCTTAGTAGGAGTGACAAATCCAACACAGAAGCCTCTGACGTCAAATACATTTTCATGGTGGAGGAGAGCTTTTAGACTACCACTGAAGCCTGCTAGAAAGTCACACCCTCCCTCTTCTATGATAACAGCATTAAAACATGAAACCAATAGGATTTAAAAAAACCACACATATAAAAGAAAAAGGAAGTTGGAACAGGGAGCAAAATGGTTAAAATTATTTAGGATAATGTAAATAATTACATATATGAAGAAGTGGTAGGTCAGTAACATGGGAAAAATATAGTACAGTGAAGAAGAAAGGGTGTTTTTATAAGTTGATTACATGGAAGTAAGGAGCAGAATTGTTCATTTTTAATAAAGGTTAAAAAGTTCTGTTTAAGTGGAGTTAAAGGGAATACTTCTTTTCCTCCACAAAATACCGAGCTAATGTGTTCTTGATTGCGTTTGACTCTCTCAACCTCAGGAGTGACAGGTATTGGGGTTCCTGTCCCCAGATCCTCTTTGTACAACACCTGTGGGGTAACATGGCTATATTAAAAAAAGAAAAAAGGAACAAGCAAACAACAGTAACACGCAGCTTGCTGAGAGAATGAATGTTTTTCAAAGGCGCTCCGAGCCAAAGCTTGGAATAAAAGAGAAAAATTAAAACGTTCCTCAAAACTATACAGCTCACTACTCCTCTGCAATGCCTTTTGGCAGAAAGCTAGAATACCTTCTCTATTTGCTTCTCAGGAGCTACATAGAAAAACTGTCTGTGCAACAGTAGACCATTAAAGACTTCCTAAAGGCAGAAAGTATCAAATACAACACAAAAGGAACAAAATCAACTCTGTTTCATTTACCCATTCCATAAACATCACAGCAGGTTACACTGGCATGTATTAGAGCACTGTTATATTGAGGTCATAGCCACAGGTTTGTATCAGGCGCTGAAGAGTTTAGTTCTCATATACAAAGTAAGTAAAATCAGGAAAAAAAACCCAACAGCACACAAAACAAAACTAAGGATTTTTGTGACTAAGAAAAGGAAAACAGGGTGTTTTTTAAGAAAAAAAAATTAAAAAGATAATCAGATTCAAAGGAAAGGTGGAATTAAAAGTTGTTATTATTAGGATGAGGTAATAAAAAAGAGGAACAAGAACGATGTAAGTATCAATTATGGAGGAAAAAAATCTCAGTGGGACCAGGATATTACTTTTTGTGTAAGTTGATTATAGAGGAACAAGAATTTTTTTTGTGTGTGTTAAAAGTATTCTAAAATAGATTAAAAGGGAATTTTCTGCTTTTCAAATTAAAAAATACCGAGCTAAAGTTTTCTTGATTGCGTTTAACTCTTTCAATCTCAGGAGTGACAGGTGTTGGGGTTCCTGTCCCCAGCTCCTCTTTGTACAACACCTGTGGGGTAACATGGCTGTATTAAAAAAAGAAAAAGGAACAAGCAAACAACAGCAACACGCAGCTTGCTGAGAGAACACGCAGAACACGAGAGATGTTTTTTCTGAGATGCCCTGAATAAACATAGGGATTTAAAAAATCCATAAAAATAAAACACTAATTTAAACTCTGAAGATAGAGTTAAACACTAATACAACGGTATGACTTCTACCAGAATGCTAGAACACCTTCCTGACTTGCTTAAGTGCTTCTCAAGGTAGACATTTAAAACTGGCAAGTATTTAGAAGATTAAAGTCTTATATAAATTATAATGGAGTATATTATTGTCTTTTCACCAGCAGTGAGGTAAACTTTTTCCTGCCTGTACTTGAGTCATTGGAGGGCCAGGTCCTGATGCGCCTGTTCCTGGAAGTTTTTCTGTGTACACACACCTCAAGGAAGAGTCGCCCATTCCCTGAGTGAAACACCTCATTGTCCAGAGTTCATCATCAAAGAACCTAGCTTGCTTCTTACAGGAAGGACACAGAGACATGATCATAATAAAGGCATATGTCTGAAAATGGTACCAGAGAAATTATAATTACTAGTGCTCTCCTATCTCACATGACACTTTCCTCACCCCAAGAAACTTCCTAATGCTACTAATTTTTTTACCCTGCAAACCTGTGCTACCAACGCAGCTAGAGCAGTTTACACCAGCTAGAGATTTGGGCCACTGTCTGTGTGTAACAATATTAAGACATCCTAAAGGAAGAAGGCATCAAATATAACGCAGAAGGAATAAAAAAATCAATCCTGTTTCATTTACCCATTCCATAAACATCACAGCAGGTTACACGGGCATGTATCAGAGCACTGTTACGCTGCACTCATTTCCACAGATTTGTACCAGGCAATAAATAGTTTAGTTTTTATATGTGGCAAAACCAGGCAAAAAACCAACAACCAAGGACTGATGTGATTAACAAAAGGAAAAGCAGATATTAAAGAAGAAAAAAATATGTTCAGAGTCAAAAGAAACATGGAAACATGGAATCCAAAAGTTATCATTAGTAAGATGATCTAATCAAAACAACGTAAGTAACAATTACGGAGGAAAAAATGTCAAAACACGGGGAACAGGATATTCTTTTTTGTGTAAATTGATTACAGGGAAATACAAGAGTATGGGTTTTTTTGGTGTTAGGATTATTTTAACATAGATCAAAAGGGAAATTGCTGCTTTTCAAATTAAAAAAAATACCGAGCTAAAGTTTTCTTGATTGCGTTTGACTCTTTCAATCTCAGGAGTGACAGGTGTTGGGGTTCCTGCCCCAAGATCCTCTTTGTACAACACCTATACAGTAACATGGGAGTTTAAAAAAAGTTAAGAACAAAAAAAAAAAATATACTGCATTTGATGGAGGTAACACGTAATTTTTATGCCCACTAAATATACTAGAAAGCAGGAAAAATTAGGAAGTATAAAACAGTTAACAATTGTGATAAATTCAGAGGAAGTCTTCTAATTCCTAGAAATACTGCATCCTAATTCTTAGATATGCTTCAACAGAATAATAAAGCATTAGAGGAATGGAATGAAGCAAATAAAAAAAACAGCGTTTTTTTAAAAAATGCAAAATACCTTAAGCTTCACAAAAAAAGCTTTAAAAATTAAAGGACACGAAGCCTCAAGTGTTATGATTATTAAAAAAATCTTTTAAAAAATAAGTACATAAAATGTAACTAACAATGACTAAAAATTTTAATAGCAGAAAAGGGATGTTTCTATGTTTATAAGTTAATTAGAGAGAGTAGAAAATTTACAAGTGTTAAATAGTTATAGGGAACTTGTTTTCTCAAATTACAAAAAAAATACCGAGCTAAAGTTTTCTTGATTGCGTTTGACCCTCTCCATCTCAGGAGTTACAGGTACTGGGGTTCCAATCCCCAGCCCCTCTTTGTACACCACCTGTGTGGCAACAGGGAAGTATTAAAAAAACAAAAAGAAAGGAAAGGAAAGGAAAGGAAAGAGGAGGACAGGGAGGAGAGAGAGAGAAGACAAGTAATTTAATGTAGTGAAACTTCAAAGCATGAGAAATAGAGTTTTGTCAGCCTTGTTCAAAGGCTAGCAAAAAAAAAAAAAGATCAATGAAAATAATCAGGTAATGTTACTACGAGGTTTGCTGTCATCTCACCTGGGTGCATATAAAAAATGCCAGCAAGAACTGCAGGAGTGTTTTGTGCAAAGCATAGCTTGAGCCACGTTACCTGAAAACTCTTTGCATTTATATCTTTTTGCCCAAAGGAGTTTCCTCACTCAAACAAAAGATCTTGAATGAGCAGCTTTGCCTCTAAGATTTCTAAATAGGCTCATCAGCATAAGAGAGAGCTGTGATGACCTCAGAGACAATTAAATGTAGCAAAATGTTTAACAACAGTGGCTTCTCTGAACTGTCCTATTAATCTCAAGTCAGGACTGAATTCCATATCAGTCATGTCTGAACTGGGTCAGAGTGAGTCAAAATTAGTCCTAAGCTGCTCTAATTAAAAGAGAAATAGAGAACAAAATTATGACATAATGGTCATTTAACTGGAATGTGGTAGGAGTAGAAACAATCTGGATAGAAATGCATTACTACAGTAATTTTTCCTTATATGTGCAATTTTCATCATTTTTTCATATTGCAGTCATATGGAGATGCCACCCAAGTTTTCTTACAAAGACCTGTAGGATATAAGAAAGCATCCAACACAGCAAAAACAGGAAAAGAGATAACACACGCTAGTTGCATTAGATTGCTTTGCTTCAGGAAGTGTTAAGAGTTCATTTTTCATTTGCAGTGCAACCAGGGTGGTGAGTCTGAAGACTGTTAGAAGGATCGACTTTGTTATTGAGGAGGAGAGTGACATCACTCAGACTACTACTGTTTCATTGGGAAGGAAAATAAGGTACTGCTTAACTGCTTTAAGTAAAGGAGGTTAAAATCTCACAGCTGGAACAATTTAATGACAATTAAGTTAGACTGAGTGAAAAAATTAAAATACAAGGATACTGACAGGGTTTTAGTGATTTGATTAAGAAAGGGTTGTTTCAAAGTTCAACAAAGAACTGAAAGAAAAATTTAATATGGAGGAGTTAAAGGGATTTGATTTGCATTTGAAATGGTAGTTTTTGTTTTATTTAGCAATACCGAGCTAATGTTCTCTTGATTGCGTTTGACTCTCTCCATCTCTGGAGTAACCGGTGTTGGGGTGCCAGTCCCTAAGCCCTCTTTGTATAACACCTGTGAGGTACAAGAGAGTTTGCACAAAAAAAGCACTCAACACAGGCAAAATCATGAAATCTGACTATTTTGTGAGTTACGTTTAGCGTTAGGATCACTTTTTAATTAATTTCACACTTGTTCTAGAGGCAGATATTAAGGAAGGGGCTGACGGTTGATTATTCTGTAAATACATAACTACAGATACTAGAAGATAAAGTATTAAGATAAAGCAAACATGGAGAGAAACACCACGTTAATGTCAGAGCTTACTTCCAGTTTTGGTTCTTAAAAGAAATGCATGTAAAGTTGTAAATCACCAAAAAAAGTTAAAGCACAAATAAGTGGAATATAAATGAGTTAAAAATATTGCCAGGGAAAAGACAGGAGCAGGGTGAGATTCTGAACCCATTGAAGAAAAACAGATTATATGTTAGGATGTTATACAAAAAAAAGTTGTTATAATTTTTTTTTAAATACCGAGCTAATGTGTTCTTGATTGCGTTTGACTCTCTCTATTTCTGGAGTGACAGGTGTTGGGATACCTGTCCCTAGGTCCTCTTTGTACAACACCTGCAGAACACAAGCACCCAGCAAGGTGAGAAGATCATATTCCTTCACAACTACAGTACATTTGGACAGATAATTTACCTGGCTTATAGGTAAATATAATCTGGGATTACATGTAAATATGTGCACAATTTATTTTACTCAGTGTGCATCTTTTTAACTACAGTCATCAGCTCAGCAAAGTACTTAATGTCTGTGTTGAGGTGCTTGAACACATTAAATCAATGGAATACTTCATCACAGTAGGGCACAAATTTAAATATTCTGCTGACCTGGCATGAAAGGTAGGTATGTTCTGCTTTTCATCTTAGTTTAGGAAATGGAATAGTATTATTCTTCAGGCAGTCAACATTTCTGGAAGGTTTTCTTATGGCTGTTAACAGCCAAACCTCTTATAGACATGTTTAATAGGAAAATACTTAGTTGTGGGCTCCATTTCATTTTGACCTCTGTGACTATTTGTTCAGAACACCACTATTTTACTTTGTTTTAAGTCTCCAGTAAGAAAAACAATTGTTTTTTAGCTCTCATATTATTAGATTTAACTTAACCTGTAATTGTTTGATTTACAAAATTGCATTTTTCATGAAAGGAGTTGCATAGGAGATGCCTGGGTTGGTTTAAAACCTAGTCATGTAGAAATACATTACAAATGCACTAATGGTTCTTCTTGCATCTCATAAAATACTTGCAACAAAAAGAGCTAACAAAACCAAAATTCACTGCTTGATGTCATTGAAACAATGAAAAAATACCAAAATAAAGCACTCGCAGCAAGGGAAAACAAATTATGGAAAAGAAAAAATGAAGAATCATTTGAAAAAACAACTCGATTGTGCAAAAATGAGCTGTAAAAAACATTAGTATCATAAACAGCTCAAAAGGGAAACAGTACTTATAAAATCAGGAATGAAAAATTGTAAGATACTCATATCGGTGTCACTGCTCCTCAGCATTGTATAGCAAACATCTGAGGTACCAATAATCACAAGATCATATCCTGCCTCAGTTCTTTATGCAGAGATCAAAGTAAAGCGGTAGTGGCTCCAAATCCAGAGAGCATGTTGTGGTTATTAAAATCTGTACTTAACCAGATATGGGAAAAGCCAGGTACTGTTTCCACTTATAATTGTCACTAGGCTTTATGACTACAAAAAAGGCTCCAATTATTTTTTTCCACAAAGTTCTCTCTAGCTGATCCATTTTTTTTCAGACCAATTGTAAGACATCATCTGGGTATTTTTTGTTTCTACTTCTGTGTTTAGAAAAGATCACAGAAGTAACACAGGGAAGCGGCTGACTGTAACGATCACTGCAAAATTCAGATATTTGAACTTCCTGCTGCTGAATATAGGGATCTAAGAGATCTGTTCTCTTTTCAGCAAAAAATACCCACAAACACTACCAAAGTCTGGAGCTTGAGCTCTGCATGAGTATACAGGTAAGTAGAAAATATTGGCCATTACCGAACTGATGTGCTTCTGTGTCTCCTTGACGCGCTTCACTTCTGGGAGATCAGGAATCGGAGTTCCTTTTCCAATACTCTCCTTGTACTTAATCTACAAAGATGCAGACATCAGAAAAAAGTAAAAGGTCTTGCATTAAAGCACAGCTGACGCAAGTATGTGTAAGAAGTTACATGAATAAAGAAGCATAGGTCCTTTACAAACTCATTCAAATCTCAGGTACTAAATGTATTCTGCTAGAAGGAAATCATCAAGGAACCTTCTGTTAGACTTATCTGATAGCTAACTAACTCTGCCACTCTTCTACAAAGCAGTTTAACAATAACTCAGCTCAGGGTAAAAAAGCAGTCTTGTTTGAGTGAGAATTTTTCAATTGAAGCTTAAAATTTGGGTATCTAACATCTCCCAGGAGCTTAATTTCAGCAAGAACAACCCCCCTGATTTATAACAACTGAACCACTTCAAGGTTTCCTACCCTGAGTTCCAAAAAATTGTGATATTAAAAATCTAAAATAATTTCTAAAAATCTTAGCCTCATGTGAAATAGGCACCAAGATTCATACATGGATACATAAAGAGCATTATCCTGATCTTGGGGAGACTGAAAATTTAAAAGATCTCATTGGCTTTAACATGAGCAGAGAGCTGCTGTTAAAATATTCCCATCATCTTTACAAGCAATCTGTTAAGAAGGTAACTTCAGCTGCTGCTGAGATGTCACTGTGAATGTAAAAGGGTTTTCTGTAAAAGGGTTTTCTAAAAACAAGTGTAAATACCTTTGAACCTGATACCATTTGGTCTTTCTACCAATGAAAGAAGAATTTTTGATTTGTAAGAATCTATCATATTCAACAAAGGTGGGAGTCATCATACAACATTTTAACAATTACAGTGCTATCTGCATTTCTACTTTAGCATAACAAAAAAAAAAAAAAAAGAATAGCATTTCACAAAACATCCTATGCATGAAACGAATTGGCTGAAATGTTAGTATCTGTTAGACTAAAAAGATGTCAGCATTCAAAAAAGCATGAAAAGGATTTACAAGTTTCGAAAGAAAAAGTAATACATACAATTATTCCAATTTTAGAGTGTTACAATTTTTTATATTATACAAAAGCTTTACGAGACATGCTTTAGTAAGGCTTTTGACACTGTTTGCCCTGGCATCCTCATAGACAAGCTAACAAAGTATGGGTTAGGTAAGTGCACAGTGATGTGGACTGAAAACGGGCTAAACGGCCAGGCCCAGAGCATTTGGATCAGTGGCACAAAGGCCAGTTGGAGGCAAGCCAGCAGTGGGGAACCCCAGGGGTCAATACTGTTTAACATCCTCACTAGTGACCTGGATGCTGGGACAGAGTGTGCCCTCAGCACATTTGCACATGACACAAAACTGGGAGGACTGGCTGATACACCCAAGGGTTGTGCTCCCACCCAGAGGGACCTCGACAGGCTGGAGAAATGGGCTGAGAGGTATCTCCTGAAGGTCAACAGGGAGAAATGCAAAGTCCTGCACCTGGGGAGGAATAACCCCAGGCACCAGTACATGCTGGGGGTTAACTGTCTGGGAAGCAGCTTTGCAGAGAAGGACCCTGGGGACCTGGTGGACAACAAGCTGACCATGAACCAGCAATGCACCCTCATGACAAAGAATTCCAACAACATCCTCGTCTGCATTAAGAAGGGCATTGCCAGCAGGTCAAGGGAGGTGATCCTTCCCCTCTACTCAGCACTGCAGAGACCACATCTGGAGTTCTGTGTCCAGTTCTGGGCTTGCCAGTACAAGAAAGATATGGACTTACTGGAGCAAGTCCAGTGCAGAGCCACAAAGATGAGTAAGAGACAGGAGCATCTTTGATATGAGAAGAGGCTTAGAGAGCTGGGACTCTTCAGCCTGGAGGCTCAGGGGAACTTATCAGTGTGTATAAACACCCAGTGAGAAGGAATGAAGAGGAGGGAGTTACTCTTCTCAGTAGTGCTCAGTGACAGGACAAGCGGTAATGGCCACGAATTAAAAAACCAGAAAATGCAATCTGAACACAAGAAAACTCTTTTTTACTGTGAGGGTGGTCAGACACTGGAACAGGCTGCCCAGAGAGGTTGCAGAGTCTCCGTCCTTCAAGATATTCAAAACTGGACTGGACACGGTCCTAGGCAACCTGCTCTAGCCAATCCTGCTTGAGCAACGGGGTTGGAGTAGATGATCTCAAAAGGACCCTTCCAACCTAAACGATTCTTTGATTCTGTGCTAAATAAACTGTGTTTGGGATGAGATTAAAAATAATGGCAAGAGCTTTCATGTTTTAGAAATGGATTGTAAATAACAAATTGAATGTTAGTCATTAGAAAGATTACTGTTCAAGCAATAAGAACAGGCAAAAACTTTTGGAAAGTAACCCTTAGCTGGATTGTTGCCAAGCCACTGTTAGCAACATTTAAAGAAATAAGAGGGGGAAAAAAATATTATTTCAAGTTGAATTAGCATTGGTAGAGTATTAAAAATCAATTCTTTTGTACCGAGCTAATTGCATCCTGGGTTCGTTTAACTCTCTGCATCTCTGGTGTCTTTTCAATAGTAGTTCCAGTTCCAATATCTTCTTTATATAAAATCTTAACATTTAGAATGAAGACAACAAGGTTAAGCATACAAAACACAACATTCTTTCTTCTAGAGAGTGAATACAGGCTCATGACACTGATTTGTACACAACAGTGCAGGCTGAAAGACAACTCGGAGGATTATCTCTAGTCTCTGCCTTATTGCCTATGTCCTACTACAAGTGCCATTTGTGCAAAAAAGGGGCTGATCATTTATATTTGTAGTAATGCATTTTAAGTAGAATGTCAAAACATTTGTAGGCTAATTTTAGGATTGAAGACTAGTATTTTTTCTAATTTGTTCCTTTTGTTCTAATTTGTTTTACCATGTTTTACACACGTCTTCCACTTACTAGGCTAATGGTGCTAGTGGCAAAATGATACAGAAGACTTTAGGCACTTCATGGTAACACATGAAATGTGAAACCAATCAGGCAGGCAGTTTCACTCTTCACTGAAAGAAGACAGTTGCAACACAACAAGAATACCCTACTTACATGGTAACAGGACAAAAGAAAGGTGGATGCTAGTAATACCAATTTAAGTACAGGATTGATTGTTTAACTATATCACAGCTATGTATATGTGAGAGTGCAATCACGGCACTCCACAAAACACAGTAGATAAAAGGGGTAGCAAAACCCAGCTAAATCTATGTAGAATAAAATTAGTTTTGTTTGAAAAAGTTCTTATACACATGCTTAAAAGCAGATCAAGAACATAAGTACCTGTAAGGTAAGAGCCAAAAATAGACATTTTATTAACGATATTAAACTGTATTTTTTGGAGGGAGAACTGAAAACAGAAAATAACTATACCGAGCTGAAATTCTTCTGGTTTTCTTTCACACGCAGCATTTCTGGTGTGTCTTGTACAACAGTAACTTTTCCTTTACTGTTCTGTAGGTCCCACTGATACTGAAGCTGTTGAAAAAGTTAAAGTAAAATGTCAAATGTTGACTCTATGCCATAAAAATTTACTCACAGAGTTTTCTTTGAAGACAAGAAAAAAAAATATTTTCAAGTACACCTTATAAGGAGGTCATTTTAACACCACCGTTAGTGATATAAAGATGTACCACAGATACAAGTATTCTCATTTAAATTAGCAATAGGAGATCCTTAACTAGATTCACTGAAAAATCTTGAAAGGTGACAGATTGTATCTAAAACAATTAAGTCTCGGCAATGAAAGTTAATGATTTCAAGTCCGATTGTGGCGTTCTGTTACTGACCATACAGTCTTGCAGGTAGTCTCACTGATGACAACAGACAACTTCTGTAAGTATAATTCTCTATTACTTGCAAAGGAATTGTCAAAGCACTGCAGCACAAAGTTTTTTTCAAGAAAATTACAGAATCATCTTGGTTCCCTGTGTAATGCAAACTGGGCTGCTGCATACATAGCGGACCCTCTAACTGAAGATCCCTGAGAATATGAAGGCAGCCTAGCTGGGATTAGAGTGTGATATTGGGACCTTATTAAATGAAAAAAGCCTGAACATTTTTTATTAGTTGACAGTAACAGTAATTATTATTTATATACATACTGTGCTAAAGTTCTTTTGATTCTCACGGACTCTCTGCATTTCTGGCGTGTCTGCTACAGGCACATAGTATGGCATGGTCCTTTCTGCATCTTCCTTATACTTTTTCTGACAGAAAATACAAAATATATTCCATTAATACAAAAGCAATAAAAAACAATCATCTGGCATTACTTATTGTTGCATATTTCCCATCTTTATGGAAATGTGAGTACTTCTGTGTGTGATATAAATTCAGATTATGCCTCTGTGTAAGATTTATTTTAAACATTAGGTTATTATGGAGTAGGAAAATTAAGCTGAATCTACTTTGTACAAAATTAGTTTTGGTATTGCAAAAGCAATAGAAGTTATTGTTTCATTTTATACAGTATTAAAATAAATTAATTTCAATATTGAAATGGAATTTCAGAGTAAGAGATGCCACATCACAGCTCTAGAGAAATTTGTTTTTCTGGTTTATCTCCCGAATGTTGTGACAGGTCGTTATTTAGGTGCTCCAAATTAGTATCCACTCGAGGTTCCCACATGAACAACAATTAAATTGCTTCACTCAAGATACCTGGCTCGAAAGGTTCTTGACCTGCTGGGCATGAATAATGTCTGGAGTATCGACAACACTGGTGTAGTTGGCTTTCTCCATTTCTGCCAATTGTTTGTATTTGATCTGTTGGGGAAAGCTCACATTTAGGTGCCTTAATCATATCTTGACAACAAATTTCATTTGGTTTAATCAGAAAAAACTTAAAAATGTTAATAAATTTTCCTTTAAAGAAGATATCAGATGTGATACATGAGGTATTCACACAGACCTGGCTGGCAATGTCAGTGGCATTCTTTGCTCTCACAAAATCTGGTGTCTCCAAAGCCAGTTCTGTCAGACCTTTTCCTCTGATTTCTAATTCCAAGGCTTTTTTGTACTCTTTCTGCAGATGAAGACAGCAAATAGATACTTTGTCAACGTGAATGCAATACCTTTAGCAACTTCAGATAGTTTCATGACCACACCACAAAATAGGAATACTACTAATATAAACTCACAATTAAACACACAAATGATGTCATGAAAGTGTGTACTTTATGACTTAAATCTTGAGAACAAACAGCCCTTCTCCAGCAGTAAATGGAGCATGCTAGAGGCCAGATGTATTAAGGCCACTCTTCCTTCTCACACCAGTAATCTCAAAGTGTAAGTTCCTTTAGGTGATCAGTGATTGTTGCAAAACAGTAACTTGTACAGTAGAGAAGCAACAGAGAGCGAGCAGTTATATGAAACACATGTGGTAGTAAAGAGTGGTCACAGATGTTTCACACTGAGCATGTCCAAAAAATGCAAGGTGTCAGGATTCTCTGTGACATTTTGGGCCCTTTGGAATCAACGCCCTCCCTAAAAACTCAGTGCTGCAGCAGCCACTCTTCCCAAAGAGACCTTCCACTAAAGTCTAAAAGATTATTTTGTATAGATTGGTATAATTCATATCTCTCTGTGCCAACTCTGCTGAACTTAGCTGAATATGTCTGTAATATTCTGGTAATAAAATATAGGCTCTTTGAATAAATCAAAAACTCTGCACTGCTAAGTACAAAATGCCGTTGTCAGTAAGGATGCTTATCTTAAGAGTATTTTTTTAGGAAGCAAAATCATAAGTAACACTAAAAAGATACTTTTTTCAGCTTTCAGCCTGCTGATGTTAAGGCTCTTAAAATATGAGCTAATCTTATCCTATGAAAACAACCACTACGAAATATTTATTATATAGGTCCACCATGGAAATAAAGGTTTGCATCCTGACTGTCTGCTGGCCACCTCTCTCCATCAAAGTGGGGAAGACTGCCTCGGCCGTCACTCCTGCAGCTGCCAACTGGGCATCAGTCCTGGGCAGGGGGAACTGTTCATGAGCATGGCTGGTGTTTCCGACTCACCCATCAAGCATAAAGCATTCAAAAAGAGCTCTTTGCTGCACAGCCCACCTCCCAAAGCAGAAGTATGCCAGTCTGGTTCCCTCATTGTAGTCCCTTTCTGATATCTCACTTGGCTTCTTGTTTCCTCAGCCTTGGTCCTTAGTTCCTAATCCTTGGTAACTGCTCCTGACCCAAGATGCCTAGTTTACAAAACTGACACCTCTGATTCCTATGCTTAGCTTTGCTGCATCGCAGTGCTGGTTTAGTCTATCCCTTGACTGATCTGAATATTGATCACAGCACCTGTTTCCCACCTATATCCCTGACAGTAACTGCAAAGCCAGAAAAGAGCTCACTTAAAAGTTCAGGCTCCCAGTTTTATCCTTAGTCACCCCTACGCATTCTTTTTTTTCTCTCTACTCAAGAGTTTCTAGGAAATGACAAAGTTCATACTAGTGTTATACAGCCATAAGCATTTGTCAGTTGGAAGCTGTTACATCCATTCAGGTATTTTCCAAATAGCTTTTGACATACCTCGTTCAGGATTTGAGTTGCATTCTTTGCTCTTAACATGTCTGGAGTCTCCTCTAAAGCTGTTAGTCCTTTACCTTTGACACTTTCCTCCAGATCCTTCCTGTACTCTTTCTGCAGAAGAACAAAAACAAAAACTGCAAAGCCAGACTAAAGAGAGTTCTACACTCCGCGACTTTGTTGCAAAAATTAAAAAAAAAAAGAAAAAAGAAAAAAATTCCAAAAGCTCCAAAAGAAAAAAGAATTTTTTAAAACAACAAAGAATATTGTATAGGGTTATATAAGAACTAATGCAACAGAATAGAGTCTAGTAATTATTGTTCAAGACAAATTGCAAAGGCACACACATATACACCCCACTATGGAACAGACAGGCTGATGAACGTCAGAAAGGGACACAGTAAATATGAATACAGTTAACAAACAATGAAATAAATGTCCACGACAAATTAGATCACAACACAAAATACAGGTAAACATGCTTCATGTGAATGGTTAGGAAAAACAAAGCGGTGAATAAGAAATGCTGCTGAGAATACGTAGTGGAATTATTTAACTTGACAGAGAAAATAAGCACAGAATAACTGCTACCTCGCTTGCTATTTTGGTTGCATATTTGACATGTAATAAGGATGGTGTAATCTCCAAGCCAGTAAGGTTTCTGCCCTTAATGGACTCTTCAAAGTCCTTCTTATATTCTTTCTAATGAAAGTAAGAAGAAAAAAAAGCAACATAGCAAATATTTATTACATTATTTTTAATTACGTGAAAAACTACTGGGAGGATGGAGCAGTGGTTTGGTATTAATGTCATAATGACAATCTGCTACAGTCAATGCCGTGGGCACCTAAAGCAATAAATCCTGCTTCTACTAAAGCCCATGAACAGCTCATTACTTTCAACGGAAACATGACCTGACCCTGCCTTTTTGTTTTTTTTTTCCCCCTACTTATTTGTATATGCAGAGAAAACATTCAATGGAGTCACTCAAACATAATGACTAATGGCCTTATACAACTGTTTTTCAGCATGTATAAGCCTTCATCTGTGACAGAACAAGATTATACTTGAAACAAACAGAAAAGAACTGCTTGAGGAAATAGAACGACAGGTCAGTGAAGAACACTATGACAGTAGAGACAGACAGGAAATAAATGGGTTTCTCAAAAATAGAGTTCTGAGGTGAAAAGAATAACCAGGTACTTTCTGTGGACTATGATAACCGACCCACAGACTATACTTATGTTGCAAAAGTTTAAGCGAAATGTAATTCATACTACGTTTCTTCTAAAGACTCGAAGACTTGCCTAAGCTTCATTTATTGATAGCTTCCTGATGAAAAATTACAGATAATACACACTTCATCATGACACAGGAAAGCTTCATGGATTTTAAATGTAGTATTTCATAACCTATATAAAGAAATGTAATATAGCTGTAACTTTTCAGTCTATCAGCATGCGCAAGATGCAAGTATAATTGCCTGCCTAAATCACTGTGAAAGTTTAACTATAAAAAATAAATTTAAAAAGTTTTTTAGTCTATCAGAATTCGTTTTAACCGTACCTCACTCTGCATGAGCTGAGACTCCTTTGCAGTAAGGTATGTTGGAGTTTCAAAGTCCAACATAGGTTTTCCTTTTTCCTTCTCATACTTTTCTCTGTATTTCACCTGAGAAGAAAACAAAAAAAAGTTACCCTCCGAAATAATCAAAGAACCAATTCATGGACTAGTATGTGCCTACTTTGGTCAACCGATCTGTGGTAAAAAATGAATGTCTAATACTGTTTACCTTCCTGAAATCCATATTATTGACCATAAAATGTAAAATCAAAGGTCAGGCTTGCAGCAAAATGCGTGTGGCCTAAAATTCTACTGATTTATTTCCTCTTGCAGGGAGTAAGCAGTGTCAGCTCAGATTTCAAGAACTTACTGATCACAAGAAGGAAGACAGGTAGCTGTAAAAATCTAACTTGAAGGCACTCAGACTGCTTATGACCTTGGCTGAGTTCAGCCAGTTACATGTTAATGGATTGCTGGAGTGTTAGCGGCAGGGCTTGAAATGATGCAGTTTAGTGACTTGCTAACTAATTCTGTGCATCAGCGTCCAGGAAGTAAAATGTCCACAAGGATGAAGATATTCTTGCTTCAAGTTATAGTATCCAGCCTTTAGGGCACCAATTTTCAGACTGCTGCATGAGGTAATGCTATGTCTTTGGCTGAGACAGATCCTGATCTCAAACTGGAGCAGCAAGTAGTGACTTAAACTTTAACTACAAACTGATTAACAACCATTTTCTTATAGTCCTTTGCTATGTAACCTTTTTGCTCTTCCATGCCATGCAGCACAATAACTATGGCCCTTTGTGTTCTAGTAGTATTTTTTCTCTTGCTTTACAGCCAATAAATACCTGGAATAGAAACTGGAATAGAGAGGATTAGAGACCAAATCAGAGTATGAATTTCTCTGGAATGAGTCACCATTTGCTGTATTCCAGAGGGAAAAAGTGTCAGACACATTTAATAGCAGGAGTAGGTGTTGTTTTGGTTAAAGCAATTTTGGATGCAGAAAAAGAATGGCAGAGCTCTCTTTTGTATCGCTTGAGGCTAGAATGGATAAAGCAGTTGAAAATATACTGTCAGCAACAACCCTACTTCTTTCAATTTCCAGTTTCTGATTACCGGGTCCTTTTTTCTATAGATGAAATCCCTCTGATAAATGTATCAGAGTGTGTAAAAAGATCCACATACAACAGACATAAGTAACTTTGAGATCTACTCTAGAATGAAGAAATCATATAGATATTTTATATGTGTTCTAAACCTGCAAATGTGCACATATTTCTCATTGACTTGTTTACTCAGGTGTGCAGTGTTTATAAAGCAGATAGGCACGGAGATTGTTATATGCTGGAGAATTTACTAGGATGACTTCAGTGAGGGAGACTGGTACTCAGTGAGTGGGGTTAATGAGAAACACATGACCAACTTACGTGGCTCTGTAGTTCTGATGCCTCCCTTAGATGAACCTGCTCAAGATTATCTGGCACCACATGGTAGTGACCCTTACTCTTCTCATATTGCTTCTTGTACTGGTACTGAAGGGAAGGTGTCAAAAATCATCTCAATAAAAAAAAAATCCCTCAGCAAATTTACTTCTTAGGTCCAATCAAAGCCACACTTCAATGGAACATCACAGAGAAATTAGAAATACAAAAAGCAAAATGAAAACAAGAAGTTTAACTCCCAGTATCAGATATCACTTCTAAAGATGTGGGCGAACAGTTATCTTTTTTTGACCATTTTGATTGCAACAAAGATTTTTTCAAAACCAGGATTAAAAAAAAGAAAAAGAAAAAGAAAAAAGAAAACACAGTGGATACATGAAAAGGCTGTACCAGGCAATAATGACTTTTGTCTTTTCTCAGTAAAATTATCAAGTATTTTGTTAGGCATAATTCTGTACATCTACAACAGAGGGATGTTAAACATAAACATGAAATGAAAAAAACAGACAAAAATAAAAATTTTAAATATAGTAAGCAGTAAAGAAAAAAGTTAAAAAAGAAGAAAATAGTATTTGTTAGTGTGATGCAATCAGTTAAAATGTAATAAAGAATCAATCCACTAAAAATTATTAGAGGATTTAAAATATTAGCAGTTCTACAGCTAATAAAGATTTCACTTCCCAGGGGACAAATGTGGCAAGGTTGCTAGTTAACTAGGAAATAATCATTAGAAAGTAGAGGAAGAGATCACTACCAGGTGATGTTCCATGACCAATAACAGAGGGAGTAATTGTTACAGAAATAGTTAGCAGAGATCAATTCAGAATGGAATCAATAGTAATGGAAAAATCAAATGGATCTGGGATTAGTTAATGAGCTTACAGCACTGGCGAGCTGGCTTGTACTCAGGACGTGGTTCATGATCAGCGATTCAGACATGTCTGTGACAGGCTTATGAAGTTTCTTTAAATCCGCCTTGTATTTCACCTGCAGGTAAGAAAGGACAAACAACATCAGAAAAGGAGACTGCTAATAAAACCTGTGATATTGAATGTATTAATAACATAAAGGTCTTTGTTAAAGAAATTTGAAACTTTTAATTTCCCTAAAGGAAAAGCATAAGTACACATACCTCACTAGCCATGTTGTGAGCATCTTTCATGGTCTTGTAGATTTTAGCCTCCTTTAAATCATACTTTGGTTTTTTACCCATCTCTTTGGAAAAATTCTCCTTGTATTTCACCTAAATTAAAAAACAACCAAGTATTACAACTGTTCTTGACAACTCACTTGTTTGGCTGCAGAAGGCAAAGAGACCCTACTTCAGCGCTGATGGTAAGCAGAAGAATGAAAATGTGGTAACTTGAAGGCATCCACTGGAATAAAGGCTATTTTAAAGATGACCTGACATAGAAAGAAAATCTACATCTGTATTCACAAAATACCACTTGCAATTTTTCTTTCAGTGCACAGGTTACATCTCCTCAGTGTAAAAACAGCAAGAGAAGTATGTTGACAAAATACAGCTAAATTCTGGCCCTCAGAGATGAAGAATTTTTCACTTGATGGGAACTGTGCATAGATAAAAGATACCCTATTTCACAAAGAGACGAAAACTGACGCAGGTATAAAGAGTATTTAAAAGAATTTTTTACGTACTTCTTGGAGAAATATGAGCTTTAAAAACTACCTCAAGACATATGAGCACTGAAGATGGCAATATATCAAATACTTTTATATCTACTGTTATACACATATTGTGTTCTGTATAAATCAGAGATGAAGAAGGATGTTAATGATCACAAACAGAATAGTGATACAATTAATTACTAGGAATTACATTATGCAATCTAGGCTTAGTAACACTTCCAAACCACATTAGCGTCAGCAAGGTAAACCATAGCGATGTAAGCCATAATTTTCCAGCAGACCCAGGCTGAAGGTACAGAAATGTTGATAGGAATGAGAGTTTTGCTAATGACTTAAATGAGGGCAAGTCCTTCATCCATCATGACTTGTCCCATCCCACTGCTGCAGGTGCAGCTAAAGGCTAATTCCTCACTATTTCTTGTAAACCTACAAAAGGGATGGTTCCATTAGGAATATTTTGGTTTTATTACTTTTTTTGCTATCAGAGGTGCATAAAATTGTTTCAGAAGAGTTACTAAAGAGTGCAAGAAGAACTCGAAGTATTAAAGATTAAGTTCTGGCTTATCTAAATGGATCCCATAGTTAGTATGCATGCTCATCACCATTAGAGTAACCATAAGTAGAAAAATTCTGAGGATTTGTCATGTCTTCCTGTAGTAGTATTCTGCCTGGTCTGGAAACAAGTGAGGCAACATTTCTTCCTGTTTACCAATCCATATTTCCTTGGAGACACGTTATACTAAATAAGCCAGCAACCCCCATCCCTGGTCTAAAGAACAAGAACTGAACAACTGTCATTAGTCTTTCTGAAAGAATTTGATCTTGTTCAGGACCAAGATAATACTTATAAAAAGCATGCAGAAAATATAAGACTGTGGCTGATGAGGAAAAAGGATTAATGGTTCTTCAGAAAAAAACCTGATCTCCCAAGCAATAGTTATGTGAAAATTGAAATGAAAGAAATAAAATACTGAAGAACTGGTAACTAAGTTAAGGAACAGCTGACTCATGCTAGAGGTTTTTTTATGACAGTTACAGAAATGTAAACAGATAATTTTGTATTAGTAAAGAAAGATGATTGGATGCAGAATTAAAACACATTCCACAATCACATTTTACACTTTGAATTCACTGTCATATTCTTGTTCATACAGCACCATATGGTTCATGCTGGATATCACTGTTGCTCTTTTGCTTTGCAAAATATGTCAACATTCAGATAAAACACACAGTGAAAAAGGCAAATTCACAAATTAGTTGCTGTAAAAAACCAAAGCATATTAACATTTTTGACATAAAAGGAATCAGTATTCATTCTGACCTCACAAAAATTAAAATCAAGCAGAAGTATACTAGAATCTGTTAAGTTTTTCAAGCTATGCAACATATAATCCAGATCAGACCATCATGCCAAAGAGTTCACTTTTTTTAAGCCCAGAAGAAATGTTACTGGAAGATCTATGCAAAATTAAAAGCAAGCATGCCAGACAGGCAGATGAAATCCAACTAAAAAAAAGCAAGTGGATAAACAAACTGGACATCGTGCTTTACAAAGAAGAAGTTTATGAGAACAAATGTCGACGAGAACAAAAAAGTTAAAGATTATGCCAATTATTCTTTGCTCCCTTACTGCCTCTACAATAGTTAATTTTCTTTCAGGACCAAAATAATCTCATCAAAGCATGTTTATAAGACTAAGAGGAGAACTGTCTAGCACTGGAGCAAAAGATGGAAAAGGAGGATCTCATCACTGTACAGCAATAAACATAATTTCTTCTTTTTCTTGTAGTTCAATTGTTCAGTTTAAGAATCCTCGGTTCTATTGAAAAGATTCTTGTTTTTCCTGACAAACACAGTGACTCCTGACAAACACATTCAAACATGCGACAGTTACGTGCAGCAGTCACAGCTAGACATGGAAAAACCATAATCCCCCTTTTGTTCATTTGGAAATACATGTGCAAAACTGAAATGGCACACATCTGTCTGCTGCCCCTTCAAAAACTGCTATATAGCCAAAGGTTTCTATTTTCCAAAGGTTTTGAGATGGCAAGAAATATAAGAAACTATGTGCCCTCAAATCACTACAGGGTTACACTTCTCAGAGGCTCTGGAGCCGATTCAGTCATACACAATGCTTCTGTTATGCCATTTCAGCACAACGTAAACAGAATAGTTTAAAGGAAGTTTAAATAGAAGTTTGAATAGTTAAAATTAAGTTCTAGTGTGAATGTTATGCATACGGTATGACTGTTCACTGAAAATTACCAGCACCATTGTTCGGGTTTGTCATACACACATATTTCCATTTTTTGCACAGTTTCAGGAAAACCAGCTCAAGCTTCTATGTCTGTTTTTCGGGTTTTTTTGGGTGAAAAAGGTGAGTTTTCACATTGCATGAGTGTATTGGAAACTTCCATTAAAAACACTGGAAGTTCCAAAACTATTATGAAGGGCATAATAACGTTTCAAGCTTCATGTGGTGTTTCTGAAACAGACAAATTCCCCACCCACAGAATTCCCATGCACTGTCTTTCCAGAGGAAAAAAAGAAGGTCACATCTAATTGAGCAGTCTCACAAGTTTTGCTACATTCAACACCTTAGACACAAAAAGATCCAGTGCAACTGGTGCATCATAAACCCTTTAAGAGCTTGGAATTGTAAGATAATATGCAAGCAAGAGACAGATGCATAAAAATGGCATTCCCAGATGTGTCACTTAAAATTATCTTACATGACTACTTAGCATATTAGCTTTCTTAAAGGTTCTCATCCATGGGGTATCATAAGATGCAGCTCCATGCCCTCTCATATGTCGTTTGAGGTATTCTGCCTATAATGCGTAGCAAGAAAGCAAGATCAGAAATGCAAACAATTACAGGATTAAAGCATGAAGTGGTGAGAAAGAACCAAGTCGAACTGAGGTCCTGGTGGAAAAAATTGTCACAGAAAATAGCAAGCATGTGCTTCAGACTGATTGGAGCACATGACCATTGTATAAAAGTAAGCAAGCTTCTATTAATATAACATATTAACTTCAAAACAGAAGATTCTTTTAAAGGCACAAAGTAGAAAGAAAGTGGCTGAAAGAAACTAAATGTCCATCTCAGAAAGGAGGGATAATAAGAGTTAGGTAAAAGGCTGCTTCTTTTAAAGCCAAGACCCAGAAAAGCTAAAAAAAGAGAACATGGCTAACACTTCAGCCTTAGTATTTAGAAGATCTTGTCATGGCATCATTTTAAGGAGATCATTTTAAGGAAATGACATTTAGTAAGTCAGTAGAAAAGTTTATTTAACAAATAAATACCTTGCATTGGGGTTTAATTTTTACTTTAACATGTTCCCTTTAACGTATTCCCTTACCCCCTAATCTAGAAATAATTTCAGTTATAATATTAGTATTACTCCATAAGTTAATATCATGTGTCCTTTCTCCCATTGCTTCAAAGTTTCACTGACTTTTTATTCTTACCTGGCTAGTTAGCTTGGACACCTCCTTTGCCAGTTCAATATCTGGACGTCCCAGCATGGTTACACCAATGCCAGCTTCTCCACGCTTTTTATATTCAATCTAACAAAGAAAAAAAAAGTATAGTTTAGTAGTGATGACATTCCTTTTTAATTATTTTACTGACACTGTTTTTAATAGTAAAATTACTGCTAAAGAATTATACAGAAGACTTAAAAAACACTTACATCACTAATTAACTTGGCAGCCTGAGTTGCTTTCTTAATATCTGGTCGATCTGCTATAGGTGTATAGTGGAGCTTTGACTTGGCATCTTTCTTGTATTCAATCTAATCCGTGAAGACAGAGAGAGTAAAGAAAATTACTGAGGTTTGTTCATGAGGAATATACCTAATAAGGACACAGCAGTGTTGCTGAGAAAGTGCGTGGGGTTTTTTTTTAAATAATTTCACAAGGAATGGATTTGGGAATCTGTTTTTGCAAGTTGTCTACAAATGCAGAAATAAGCATGTGCAATTCTGTCTGTATTTGAAGGAATGAAAAAAATTATTACATGTGATTTGCACTGATTACTTTAAATCCTACCATGTGATTAAGTAGAAATACGATTTTCAGAGAAATCCTTTATTTCAGCGCAATTTTACATTTGTAAATATTTGCACCTTTACCTTTCAGAATCACACCTGAATATGGAGGCTAGGAGGAAATCCAGAAGTATGAGAACTTTTGTTTTTGCCAGCTGACTTTTTGATTGAATTTGCTTACACAAGCTACTTAATTCATGAAAAGACAAGACAAACTTACCGTACTCTGTTTTTTAGCAACTTCCATGGCATGTTTCACTTCGGGAGGCTCCAGCATGACAGAATAATTAGACCTGCCTTTCTCCTTCACAAACTTCTTTTTATAGTTTGTCTGTTAAGAGCAAAAAGAGCCATGTGTGATTTTTTTAATTTCACATGGAGGTAAATGCTACTGAAACTTGGAAATAAGCTCGCTGAAACTGTTAAGACAGATAAAATGCAGTCTCCTCAGTCTCAAAATGTATGGTCCCCAGCTTGTTTGTCATAATTTGCACCTTAGATTACAAAAGCTTGCTATTTGGAGATAATGATTTATGTTTAAACTATGTTCTGTGAAAAATAAAATCTGAATTAAGGGCACCCGTTAGCACTCCAGCCCATCACATTTTTCCAGAGTATTTCAACAGATTCCCAATAAAATGTGTTCAGCTCTTTGTTAAAGTCTCATTCTGGTAGGAATTAATCTTTTCTGACTCCTTGGGCATTTTACAATGAGACTTTAAATGTGTTGCATGTATACTAAAATTTGCAACAGTCTAATCAATTATAGGCAGCAGGCAATAATCTCACCATAAATTGTTATCACACTAGTTACTTACCTCACTGACATTCTTGGTCACCTCTTTCACATGAGCAGTGTCTCGTGTCTCTGGCAGGGTTGTATAAGACCCATGCGGAAGCTGCTTCTTGCTATGTTCTTTGTATTTGTTCTGAAAGCACAGAATAAAAATAGGTAAAAAACAGCAATGCAAGCCCCGCCCCTCCCCCCATAGTAAAAGGATGTACTTAAAAGGAACAAATAACTCTCCGATGTTTTACCTCAGATACAAGAGAGCTGACATTCTTAGCCAGGAGGATCTGAGGTGTATCTGGAACAACATGGTACGTTCCTCGAGCTTTGTTGTGCTTCTCTTTGTATTTTATCTAGCAGGAAGAAAAGATACCATTTTAAGCAATGTGTATCTTGTCTTGTGGCAATTTTAAAAGAAATTACTATAGTTGTGCCTGCTTGTTAGTGCAAAAGTTTGTAGAAAATCCCATATTTAGATGTTTTCCAAGATAAATTCATTCCAGTCTATATATTCCTATAGCTCTCATTTGGAATTTTATTAATATATGGAATATTGAATATTAATATATTGTTAGTAATTATTAAAGATACTTTGTGCTATGCACAAGTTGTACCTGCAGCTTTTTTTGTTGTTTTCTCCAGATAATACTTTCATTTCGATAACAGGAATGCAGAGATATACCAAAGGTCTAGGGTGTTCAGGCAATATTAACTTTGAATATTTATTTAATCCATGAACCACGCCAGTGACATTTACAAGACCAAATTTATTCAGATTTTTCCAATTTGTTAATGAAATAAACAAGTCAACTCAAATAATGAAGTGAGACTGAGAACAACTTTTCAAAGCTTCATTCTTAATCCAATCGTATTTCCAATAAAGTAGTTTAGGTAGTAAATAAAGTCCTAGTAGAACAAAAAAGTCAGTGTCCAAGTACTTACATCACTTGCCAAGATGGCATTATTTAAGGCCAATACTGTGTTTTTATCATCTGTGACAGAGAGTTTGCATCCCTTTAGGAATTCCCGGTCCAGTTTGTATTCATACTGCAGGAAGAAAAAAAAAAAAGAGAGTTTCAAATCTTCTACAGTTTTTTTTTTTTTTAATTATTCTGAACATGAGAGTTGTGGGGAAAGGGAGTATTCAGTTTGTTCTGATTTTCTTACATCACTCTGTTGCAGAGACGACTTGGCCGCTTGAACAAAGTCAGGCCTATCAGCAATCCAGTGCCAATGAGCCTTGGCTGCTTCATATTTCTTCTTATAATCCAGCTGTTTATAGTGAAACAACAACCAAAAAAAAGAAGTTAACTGGAAGTTGTGTACTTCACACATGACATTCATACAGATGCAAATTCTCTTTCAGTCTGTATCAATTAAAGAGAGAAGAGGTAAAAAAGTACATCTACATCAGACTAGGGCTTTCCTCTGAATCATGTACAACCCAGTGGGACTCCATTTACTCTAGTTTTTCCACTGCTAGGTGGGGAAAGGAATATGAATGACTGAAAAGATGTCATGACTTTGAAGAAGGTGAGTGCTTTCAGTTCCTTGCCTATTGAAGTGGATGTTGGGCCACCAATAATAGAAAACACAGGAAAGCTTCCCATGAAGTGCTTACTTTATCTACAAGAACATCATCACAGAGAATTTCTGGGACAATTATGTCTCTGTCAGGAAAACAGAGGGGGACTAGAAGAACAGTAGATGTGTGACATAGAAGGACCTCAAGTGACCTCAAGGACAACTTGCAAGAGTGAGCACTTTAGTATGAAATAAATTAAAATATATTTTATTCAAGCAGCATAAGAACTAGAAGCAATGTCCAAGCTCAAAAAATTTCAATGGAACTGAAAATAATTTCTTGTGGTCTCCATTGCTAGTCCCAAACACTATCCATAATAAAATTAAAGTATTAATAAAAGTCAACTCACATTGCTGTTTAGCTTGTAAGCATGCCTTGGAGTCTTAATATGAACAGAATCTGCTATGACATTGCAGTGAGATTTATTCCTCTCATACACTTCTTTGTATTTCAGCTAAAGAAAAACAAACATAAAAAATGTTTACAAAGATATCGTCAACAAGAAAAGCATCAAAATTTGAAAAACATAATATTAAAAATTGCTGCTGTCAAGATAAAACCTTAACAGAAGAAAAAGAAATTATATCAACACAACTTGGTATCAACCGTCTGCCTGAAAGAAGGGTCCTCTTCAGCAGCAGTTCTCTTTAAATGGAAAATGCAGCAGGTCTAAGTCACCATGAAGCACAGACTAAGATTTAACAAAATCTCCACATGAACAGTAATTCTGCCTGTTTCTAGTTTTTTGCACCTAACAGAAATGCTTTAAAGAAACTTATCTTTTGATAGGCACATTCAACGCTTTCTGAAAATTCCTTTATAGAATCTCAAACTCAGCACTCAGTTTGGAACCAAAAAAATGTACTTCAATTCACAGATCACTTTTGAACATCTTTGTCTCTTAATGATCCATGTCAGTATCTCATGACGGTGTGCTTCCCCTGCCGCCGACCTTTATCTCCTGTAACCCTGCTCAGGTGATAACTACCAGCGATGGCTGTAATGGATGCATCTGGTCATGATGGCTGCATCCTGCTCAAAGTGGATTCGGGAGACAGATAACAACACAATAGCCAAGGACTATTGTGCAATGCACCCACCTAACCACAGCGAAGAAACTAAAATCTGTGGTTGGTAGGCAAATATGACTATGAGTCAATCATTTTACCCCCATAAATAGTGAGCAGCCCAAGAGCCCTTTGAGCTCTCCTGCACGGCAGTGGGCTGGACACCAGGATCTCCCCTTGAGCAGGGACGCCTCTCAAGGTTACTCCTCGAGGCTGAGAGATTCCTTGCTGCAACAGATCCTCAGTAAGTGACTAATAGCATGCTAAACTTCGAAACTTTAGCTAAGTGATATAAAGGCTTGATTGCGCAAATATAATCCTTTAGACATAAACCGTTGACCAAGTCTGGGACTAGGATTGGATCTAGCTGCACCTAGACTCCTTTCTGAGAAGGAGTTTAGAAAGCAAGGGGGTCCTTTTCTGAATCTCAAGACTCAACGGGAGCGTCTCCCTGACAGTTTTGTCTGACCCTGTGTCCTCTATGCAGTAAATAATCAAGTGTACCTTGCCATTGAATCTTGTTAAACCACTGTCGCATTGAAGTTTGTTAACTCCCTGTTCTATATCAATAAAGTATATTTTTGCTTCTCTCTTACAAGCGAAGTGCACTCTCACTCCATCCGTGACATATCTGGATAATATGGTTATTTTTTCCTTCCAGGTTTACTCATTATATAGATAATCCATGTAGCATCTGAATGCCTTTCACGCTAATGATTCTCACAGTACTATACTGAGTTATGGAAGTGCTAGTATCCTCATTTTATTTATGGATATCTAAGGAACAACAATACAAAGGTCAGAGAGAAAGCCTAGGGCAGGAGGAGGAATTAGGACCAGGACTCCCAAATCCTATGATATTATTCTATCCCCCTCACCTTCCTTTCTGTCTCTTCTGTTTAGCCTTCTATTGCCCCATAATCAACATACATATTTATTTTAGATCAGAATATTTACCTTACATATTCACAATATCCATAGAAGAAATGAATAAACACAGTAATGTATTAAGTACCTTATTCAAGGCTCCACAAAAACCACTAGCCAATAGAGGAAGAAAACCCAGAAACAAACTCCCCACATCCATGCTTTAATTAGATACCAGTTCCAGCTCACAGCTTTTATTACCAGTGAGGGCTGCTCTACCCCAGCAAAAATGTTCCAAGAGCTACAGAAGAACATTACACGAAAAAAATTCCTGAATATTTTCATACTCTACTGTGTCTTTTGAAAAAGCACTAAGTACATATGGAGTTTTACATGCAAACAAAACCAATACACTCTAACAGGAAGCTATTTTTTAATGACAGTGTTACATATGAGTTAAAAGTACTGCATATCAAAGTAAAAAGTTAATTATGTGTCTTTTTGATACCACAGACAAGGGTAATTTACTTACATCGCTTATTCTGTCCTTGACCTTGCGCACATGCAATAACATAGGTGTATCATGGATTGTAGTGTAGCCTTTAGGCTTTGCTTTGTTATATTCCAACTTGTAAATAATCTGAAGATAAAAATTATAGATTATATTATTCCTTGACATTATTGGTGTCAATTTTAAAAAATCAAGATGAGAAACATTGTATAATGGACTACTGAAAATGCTATATTCTTAATTATCACACTTCAAAGGTCAGAATTCAGAGAAGGAGGTATGCTTGAAAGGGATGGACCACGCTTACATCACTAATCTGTTTGTTGACTTTTGTAGTCCTTAAGTGTTCTGGAGTATCCACAACCATAGTATACTTGTCTTTCTTCTTTTCATAGTCCTTTTTGTATTCAACCTGGTGATTGGGAAAGAGTGTATGTTAACCACACAAACCAAGACAAAACATCTTCAGGAGATATGTTTATATTCACACATAAAGTTGCAAAATCCTTCCACCAGAGCCAATGAAAGTTGAACATGCACAACAAGCTAAACTTTGCAAACCCCTTATTTGCCTAAGAGGCTGCCTATCTATTTGTGTGATTAATTTTACATTTATTTCACTAAGTGTAAAAGATTCACTTCTATCCTAAATCTCCAAGATTGAGCTAAAAAAGCAATCTTGGCAGATCAGTGACTTTTAAAATTCATAACTGGACAATATGTCATTTTTAAATATTCATCAAATGAAGAGAAACGTAAAACATCTTACACAGTGGAAGATAAAAACATCCACTGAAAATATCGTAATGCCAGGCTATTTTAAAGGCTTTGATAGCAGAATCTGTATCTTGATAATTTCTTTCTTAAAGATCATCTTGCCCTACTCAGGACTCTAAACCTGTTTTCACAGAATTCAGTGAGAACAGACTACACCAAGAATGAGAATTCATTGTAGACAGCCTGAGGGCAGGTGGAAGAGGTTAGAAAACATTTGTAAAAAAGGAAATGAACCCATGCTTTTGAAACAGGACTACGACAGACAAAATATAAAAAATTATATACAAACAACAAATCATAACATGAAGTCAACCCAGATGAACATGCAGGTCAGGCAGAGTGCTATTTTTTTTTCTTCAAACAAACATACTCAAACTTACCTGCAAGGAGTTTTTAATGAGATATAGAAATCCACATATAAATTGAACAAAAATGTCTAGTAAAGACCTTCAGTACCTTATCACTGACGAATTTTATTAACTGTGCTAATAGTAACAAAGAAGAACACCCCCCTCCCTCTCATGTAATTGTTTTCTACTGTTGCATTTCCAGTTTATAATTTCAATGTTATATGCCGGTTTGACCTGGCCCAGTCAGGAATCACTTTTGCCATTTAAAAGAGTAAGGTGATTTCAGAGCAGAAATAAATATGTATCAGTTATTAATAAGCCACATCTTCATCCAGCTGGTACAACCAAAATATATATGCTGTAATCCAGATCAAATGAAGGTAGAATATGGAAAATTAATTCTTCACTATAATATCAGAGTCATTACAGGCTTTCTTTTACATAATCAGAAATATAAATATGTTAGGCTCTTTGTTCTGTATGAACAAATAGATGAATCATACTCACTTTCTACCTTCTGGTTCTTATTAGAACTGGCAAAGGAGAGAGTATTTTTTTTAATAAACTGTGTTATGTGACTGCATGAGGACTACTTTGCTAGCCTTGCTTAAAAGCAGTAGGTAGAGAAATAAATGAAAACATGATTTCCTACAGACCTGTGTACCTATACCACTTCTAAGAGCACTTAGAAGTGAGACATGACTGTTCTGTATCTATCTAGGCACAATCTGACACCATTCTCAGGCAGAGTGGTAGATAAATGTTGTAACCTACTCACCAAATTACTTCATCATGGTCATACTGAATTAAGGGACTTGTGTTATGAGGAGTGGTCAGTCCAAGAAATGGTGGCAGAATGAGAATTTGGTTAGGAAAATATCAGGAACAGCTCATTAAATGTATGGAAAATTGCTCTTTATGTAAGTATGTGAAATATTATATAGAAGTATATATAACAATTATTTATAATGAAAGGAGAAAATGGAGGCAAGATCAGCCTGAGCTGAGTGAAGTCCAAGTTACAGTAAATATTGTTTCAGATATTCTGTTTTCAAAAATATTTTACCATAGCCAGCATTAAGCACATCAACAAAACTCTGGAGTCTGATATCCACAGAAATTTAGAGAACTCCCAAGCATTAAATATTAGAAGTCCAAGCAGCTAATTTGTATATATATATTTGTATATATAATGTCTCCTACAGCAGCAGTTCTTCATATTACCTGGCTCCATAAGTATGTGTTGTAGAGTGCTGTCAGCATATCTGGCCTCAGAATTTCATTACATCCATGTTGCAGGAGCATCTTGGCAAAGGATTTATATTTTTTCTGTTCATGCAAATGGCAATGAAGCACAAAAGAGACTTGTGAACACCATAAACAGCAACACAGCTCTAGATCCCAGACACTTTGAGAGTGGAGAGATTTAGGCAAGGTACTGTATGTATTCATTCAGATGTGCATACAACTTACATCTACATAATTAAGAATGTCAAGAGTATATATTGAAAGATTTGCATACTATCCCATCAAGGAAATTGCGAAAATATTTTTTGGGAGATAAGAGTAAATTATAGGTTAAGGTGAGGGCACTCAAAAGCCAAATATGTCACTGTTGCTTGAGTAATGAGTAAGAAGATAATGCTTGTAAAGGTCATTAAAAGAGAGGTAATAAAAAAGTAACCGCGTGATACAACATGCATTTTTTAAAACCTCTCCAATGACTTCAAGAGGCATTAGATTTCTGATGTCAATTGATGCACAATATATGAAAGTACATACAGTAGAGATGAGCTCACTCAAAAAGTAATAATTCTTTTTGGGTGGCAAAACAAAGACTGTCTGATCAACTGAACTAAAACATCACAACATCACAGGTGAAACCTGTGATACTGCTAGCTGTAGACATTTCACGCAGGCAGAGTAGCTGTGAGTGAACCAGGCACTTTCTGGCAGCACCGGCTAGTGCTCCTACAGTACCTGACTGCTCAGTGTAGTCCCCCACTTGGCCAGGAGGTTCCTAGGATCATCCACAATAACGCTGTACCTATCTTTGAGCTTCTCATAGGCAGCTTTATATAATTTCTGCTCAGAATAGCATAATACAGTGTAACAAATTAAAAGAGAGTGAAGACACAGAGAGATCATAGTTCTAACCATTGAAACCTCTTTACATGGACTATTTAAAGGCTGGGATTGAAGTTCATACCCAAAAGAGAAAAATATATTAAACAAAAGCACAGAGAGAAAATATTTCCAAATAGTATATGCATTTCTAAATTTCCACTGCAAAGCCTAATCTACAGTTTAAGGAAGCCTATATTCTATCCCTGCCACTCTTCAATAAGCCATTTTAGGACTTACTTTCTTCTTGAAAAATAACTGCAGAAGCAACTCTGTATGGAACTAGATTCTTGATTTGAGTACAAAGAGAACACAATGAGATGCAAGGGTAAAATAAAATGTTATGTTATCATCAGACATTTTATAAGCAAAAACTATAATCCCTCATCACAAAAAACAGAAGACATTTAGGCAAGTTCATTTCAATGTATGGAGCCCCCGTTGCTAAAATTTTACTCATTTATGTTTCTCATATTAAATTTTTCCTTATTTGCTCTACTGACCAATAAGAAGACTGAATACTAACAATCTTCCATAACAAATTCTGGTTCACTGCTTATCCAATCGAGTTGGAAATGACAGCAATGGTACTGGAATGGTATCTGTTGTGAAACAGTTTCTCTTACCTAGAACAGATAATACTGTAATACATTTACTGACAGGTAAAAAATTTAACATGATGTCTGGTGAAAAAGTATAAAACACCAAGATGTGAGAGTCTAAATATACACTGCTTTAATGCACAGCATCAGAGTCTGGTGTGGTATACCAACTCTCAGCTGATGAGAATTCACCTAGGACACAGCGCTTTCCAATGGGCTTTGTCCTGTGGGTGTACGGCACTACTCCTAGAAACTCCATCGGTGATTTTAATCTTAAACCCAGAGGCATTGTTAACCCCTTTGCTACTATGTTGTGTTTAGTGGTTTTTTAGCACTACAGGAGAAAAGTAAGAAAAAGTAAGCAGCAGAGTGGGAGAATTCAAGGCAAAATATCTGAAATGAAACAGCTATGGTGACTTCGGACATAATAATATCTTCCTAACACTGATGAAGTTTTTTTTCAGTGTTTCAGGAAAGCAGTTGTGTTTCTCTCTATACCTTTTTCACAGGACAATCAACAATCGGTGTTACTAAGCAGCATTATTTAAGTTAGCATTTATTTACCAGTCAGCAAAGGAGAAGTTTCTTTGCAATGACAAAGTAAGGGAACAGGGGTCAGGATTTCACTTTTTGGGTACTGTAAACCTGCCCTGTCCTAATACTCAGACAGACAATAAGAACAACTTTGTCTTTCATGATTTTAGTCTGACCTTAAGACATCTTTAAGCCTGAATATATTGTGATGTATTTACAATTTCATAAGGAAGATCAACCTTCAACTTGGTATTAACATACACACACTGACTACTTCAGTATGAGATTCTATAGAAATCCTTAACACTTACCCCATCCATCAACTGAGTTGCATGTTTAAAATGCTTGTTAATTGGAGAATCAGCTACATACTTAAAATGAGACTTAGTCTTCTCAAATATCTCCTTGTACTTACACTGGAGAAAAAAAAAAACAAACACAAAAAAACATTCCAATGTTAATCCAAAGAAGGGTACGGCAATGAAAACATAGGACTTCAGAAACAATCTGCAGCAAAATCATGGTAGAATTACTGCATATGTGCGTTTAACATATCTACAAACAAAAAATAGTTGTAAATGTAGTAGTTTGCAGGATGGAACTATCACATCAAGAAAGCAATGGAAATTTCAAATCTTCATAATTTTAAAGCTAGACTTAGAATCACTAGAAAAATTACTATGGAGCTGATAGCTTTGCAAGGAACAGAGGGGGTAAGTAAAAGATCATCTTGCCTCTGTTTTCTTTTATAGTAAGAACTGAAATTTTAGATGCCACATATTCAGTTCTACCATGAGTTATTAATATCAATGTCTAGGTCAGAATTGGACTCTCCTGTGAAAAATTTATCTACAATATAAGCAAACATCAAAAAAACATTTAGCAACAATTCAGACTGTTTTACTTACCCCACTGTAGAGCACCTTATTCTTTTCTGCCAGAGCAAAACTTGGAGTATCCCATGCATAACAGCCAATGCCTCTGAGCAATGATAAGTCTTCCTTGTATTTAACCTTTAGAAAAGAAGTAAAAGGATTCAGTTTTAAGCAGTACCAAGTGGTAGCTGATCAACGCTGAAATGGCACCTCAACACAAGGTGTAGCAAAACAGAGCTAGATCCATTATTATTCCATTATAAAATAAGTTACAGTTACTCATACTTTTCTGATGGACTTAGATTATTCACGTACCTAATCTATCATTAGCTATTGGAGTTCCTGTGTGAATTCAAAGACATTTATTCTGGTACAATTAAGGGGTTATCTATATATACAGATATGTACAATTAAAAACCTTTAAGGTTACAGGGTTAAACAAATCTAAGCAAAAGCAACTGAAATGAGTTAAGACTGTTCTGTTAATTTCAAGAGGAGATGGGCTGCAATTTTAGCCGTCTGATTTGCTCTGTCATTTCATAGATCTGCCAGGTGAAAGTGTAAATCACTTTAAAAATTTCAGCTGCCTTCCCCTTCTCAAGAAATAAGACCTGGTTTTCGTTTTGGAAACCTACTTATAACTTTCAACATCTCACATTGAGGAACTATTTGAACTCACATCACTAATAGCATCCGTGACTGCGCGATGATGGAAATGCTCCGGACGGTCTGGGATCGATCTCCAGATTCCTAACTGGCTCATATAATTTTCCTTATATTTCACCTACAAAGAAAATTGAAGAATGAAGTAAAAGAATTTGAGAACAGGACACTCTAGACCATGCAGTTTCAAGACATTCCTTTTTCTGAAACATCAGAACTAAAACAGTGGAAATGAGATTAACTTGTATTCACCTTTGTAACATCAAAGGCAATCAAGTGTATAATATGCCAGAGAAGAAAAGAAGTTAATATTAATAGTGCTGATCATATTTTTCTAATTATTTGACACACCTAAATAGAATGCTAGCATAAATGGCATATTCTAGGTTATTAAATGACAAACACTAATTAGGAATGAAAATGTTGTATACATACACTGCTAATATCATCGGTGACCTTTCGATGATAGACAATATCCAAAGCATCTTTCACTGTGTGGTATTTGCCCTTAGCATTCTCAAAGGTTTCTTTGTAGCGCAACTGGTAAGAAAAATAACATATAAAAGAATGTATTATATTTATCTGTCAGGAATTGTTTTAGCTAAATTTCCTTCCTCTTAGGAATCACATCCAGGGATATGTTGCTGCCCAACATCCTAATGTAAGCCCTGAGGAATTTTAAGAAGCTGCAATTGCCTACAATCAGTTGCAATTTGACTGGGATTTATGGTGAAAATTAGAGAGAAAAGGAGGTGGTACATCTAAAGCAACATTTCATCCTATTCACTTCCAGACTGAAGACTGAGGGAAAAAATATCCATGTATCACAGGACTACTCTCTAGAACAGCGAAAGTGCCACTTTTGGCATAAAAAAACTACTTATCCTTTCTTCCGTGTCCTGATCTAGAAGAAAGCAGGAAGATCATTCCAGTCTTTGGAGAAAGACTTTCTCAGAGGAGAAATTCAGATGTGCAAAAGAACTGGGATGCTCCTGTGCAGTATTTAAAAATCATTCTTAAGAGAGTAGTAAGACTAATCACTAGAGCAAAACACCAGCCCAGCACATATCCTTTCAGCATACAGCGTGCAATCTGATATATAGCAAAGATCTCACGATGAGTAGAGTACTCTTAGCCATTGCCTTAAATCACAAATCACTATTCCACGCTTGAAGGAAAAATCAATTTCACCTTAATAACCTTATGTGTAGCAGCTCAGATAATTTTTCTCTCTAATCTACTTCTAAATTAAAAAATGAGCACACTCTCAGTGACATGCAAGTTTACTTCTAACACAAAACTGAGATGAAAATATCTGATAAAAGGTATTCTATCCTGGCTCCAGCATCAATCATTTCATTCCAGTCTGCACTATTTGGTGATTTCATGTGTAGGCAAATTACTTTAAATCTATTTTTTCTTTGTTGTTAAGACCACACTTCAGTGCAATAGAAAATGAAAATTAATTATAATAAATGAAAAAAAGCATTACAGTGACATCAAGTAAAAACTTAATAATCTCCATAATATTAAATGGAAATGTACATGCAAATGGGGTGACCTAGCTTATGACCCATGCTGAAATATTCTATGCTTTGTGTGCTTGTTCCCCAGTGATCCTTTTTCTGTTCTTTTCATAAAGAAACGAAGAAAAAGCAGCAGTGAAAATGTTCATGGACTACATACATCACTGGCATTCAGGTATGCTCTCTTGGCTCTGATCAAGACTGGTGTGTCAGGGACAGGCGTGTATTTGTCCTTCATCTTCTCATACTGGGTTTTATACTTTTTCTGAGAGAGACAGAAAAAGGGAAAAGTTCTCTCTTTAATCTTAGAAGCATTTGCTAATCTGATATTATGTTAATGCCCAGGGGTGCTACACCAAGTCCATAAAGTCATTCTTGCAAAGCGCTTCTGTCAAAACTTTGGGAAACAAGCTCAGCTGTTCAGCTCTTTCTAGGTCTTCCTGGTCTTGCAGCCAGTGTACCTCAGATTCTGCAAACAAGCACTTAGAAACAGGTATCTTATAAAATACTAAAACATATTAAAAAATTGTACTCTTTTACCACAACTTATAAAGGAAATGTGGAACTTAAGCATAAGAGACAGAAAACTAAATGAAGGGTAAACAGATTTGAGCCTTGAAACTATCACTAAAATTAGAAATAAAACTTCTGAACAGTTCAACATAGTGGTACCAAACAAAAAAACACAAATATCTTACCTCACTGACCATGTCCTTTACATGCCTAGCATGTGTAAAGGCTGGAGTCTGACCACCAGCATGATGATGGGGTCTCTCTTTTGTGGCAAGTTCCACGTACAAGTACTGCAGCAAGAAGAAAAGAATCAAAAAATATACATTTCAAGTAAGTCTTACTTTACGTCTCTGAAAAATGTCTGTAAATTCACAATGTATACATAACCTCGCAATTTACCCCAGGAAAAAATAATGTGCCCTTTCCTCTTCCATACCGTCTCGGCTCATCTTTCTCTATCAGTACTCTTGATATTCTGCAAACGCCAGTAACATGCTCACAAACCAAGATGTCAAATGCATGTGACATTAATGACCCCTCTGCCCTACAATCAGACCTAGCTTTACATAAAAGCATCCATAAGGTCTGTTTTTCTCTGGTCAGTATCTTCATTTTGTTCTGCAAATTTAAAAATTCCACAAAATTTGTAGCTAATAACTCAGCTAATGAACTACTATATGAATAAAGAAATGATGATGAATAAAGGTAGATGGATAAAAATATTTATTCCTCTGATGAAGTCAGAATTTCAGAGAATTTGAACAGAACTGTACCAGGGTTCAATGCTCTATTTCAGATGGACAAAGCTGAACACGTCCATTACAGAGACATGGTCAACATGGAAATTCACAGCCACTTAAAAAATGAGCAACAGTCATTTTAAGTGTCCCCTCTAGGAATTCTACATTGCTTTGAAATGGCCTGGAAAGATTTTGCTGTACTTTAAGAGTATATTAAGAGGGATCCCAATTGTTTTTTTATCAGAACAAATTTTTCACCTGGCTCTGTATTTTTTGTCCTTGCTTGGCTCTTAAGAAGTCAGGTGTATCAAGGATGGAAGTGTATTTTGTCTTCAGCTCCTTGCCTGCAGCTCTGTAAACCAGCTGGAAAAAGACAGGTCCATGAATTATTTCTTCTGTTACATATGTTCTTTTAGCAGCTGAACAATCACAGATTTGCAATTATAACATCTCATGTATTTCAGAAAAAACAGTGAGAGGGTCTGAGCTTAATTACAGTTAACAAAGATGTGCAAAAATAATATAGAACTTACTTCACTCAAATGGGTTTTTAGTTCCTGAACTGCTCTGTATCCCGGAGTATCCAATACCACGTTGTATTTAGCCCACATCTTCTTTGCGGTATCAGTGTATATATAATTAGACTGGAAAAAGAAAAGCAGTATTACTTAGGAACCTTTATTATTCTTGGTAGTAAAGAAAATTTTAGTGTAACCTAACAGTGCTTTGAAACAAACTAACTAGCTGCAGGGCAAGAAATTCTGTCACAAGTCTTTACTCATTTTCATGTACTTAACTTCCTGGAAGTACCTAGCACGCATGTAAATAAATCCATCGTTGTTATACATGTTCTCAGAAGAAAAATCTTACCCAAAGCTTACGCAGCTGACGAGCACGGACCATATCAGGAGTATCATACAGGAAGCAACCCAAGCCCTTCAACCACTTCAGATCTTCTTTGTATTTATTCTATGATGCAATTAGAAAAAGAAAAATCAAAAGTTAACTTTGGGGATAATTTTATTAATCAGTCCCTGAACACAGTGACAAAGCGTTTATCTATAACAGAATAGAATGCAAATGATAGAAGCCAAATTCCACTTTCAGTATAAAAGTATTAGGCCTGTTGTATTCAAATACCAGCTATCTTAACAGAAGTTGCTTACATCACTTGTGATGTCCCCAACATAGCGGCAGTGCAACACCTGAGGAGTGTACGGCAAGGAAATCAAGTGTCCCTGCAGCCTAAAGAAATCTGACTTGTAGATCAGCTGAAAGACAAAGAAAAAATAGCATTTCACATGTTTGGTCATGCTGAATATTCTAAATCTCTTCTGTTTTTTATATTAGAAAGATACATACATCACTGACAGCTTCCTGTGTTGCTCTGACTTGACGGATTTCTGGTGTGTCTGGAGTGGTATGAATCTTGTCCTTGTACTTGTGGTATGTTGCCCGATACAACCTCTGTATCAAAGGAGACAGCATTCTACATGTTAAAAACTTAACATGGCAAGCAGTTTGGCAGAGTGTAAGTACTTCTCATTTAAGGGCAGTTTTTTTGCTAGGTATTGCATAACTACCAGAGAAAAGGGAGCAAACATACTACTTTCCAACCAGACAAAGATTTTCCACAATTGTTTTTGACAGCAGCATCTCTACTACATGGAGAATCTGAGACTCTAATCCTACAAGCATGTAAATATGCATATTTAATTTTCATCCTATTAAAGCCAATGACCAAAGAAGTGAGTACATATATATAAAACCTAAAACTATCGAGACCCAATGTCATACAGATACAGTAACTTCTATGCAACTTTAATTAAGGAGCAGCAGATCAGTTAATAAAATTAGGCTGCAATTGATTTTACATTATGGTAGCAGTTTTACAGGATTACAGGAAGGTAAGAGTTATCAAGAACCTTAAAAAGCCATACAGCCCAACACCAAGCCTGGATCAATGATCCCTTGCCATTGTTGATGGATATTTGTCTAAACTGCTCTTAAAAGCCTCAAAGAACAGGGATCCTACAACCTTCCCAGTCAATGTACTCTCATCATTCATATTTTGTGCACTTACAAATACAATTGAAAGCAAATACATATATTTACTGTACCTCATTAATGACTTGATTCACTTTCTTCACGTTTTCAAACCCAACATCTTTAGGTCCCAGAGTATAGCCTTTAGCTTTCATGTGTTCATAGGCTTCTTTATATTTCAGCTATAAAGTGGAAAAAGGAACAAAAACATACAGAAACTAAATTTGATTGTGATTCTACTTACGCTGCAGTTCTGACAGTAATTTATGCAGGACAAAGAGCCAAATTTTTAGAGATAAATAAATGAGATGTAGCTATATCAGAGTTAAATACGCTACACATCATCATTATTTTTACCTTTATTATGTGGCCTAAGATTAATAAAGTTTTAAATTTCTCTTGCATCTAATAAGGTATTTGCATCTGCCTGAGGAAATCTATATTTTGATAGTAATTACTTCAGATAATCATGGGGTTTGGTAACATTTAAATTCTGTTAAGGCAAACATTATCAATGTTGGGGCTTGAGTGCGCTAAGACTTAATTGCCCTGACTAGCCACACCCGGGATGTCGGGCCTTGCTTGAGCTATGTAGTAGTGCATCTGTCTTCAGCCCTGTCTCCATCCTCACTTCCCGGACGGACATTGGTCCTATGTTATAGGTAACTTGTCTCTAGCCCTGTCTCCTGGATTTACCTTGGCCCTACGTTGTAGGTAGCTTGTCTCCATTCTCTGCTCTGTTTTCCGCAGCTCCTGACTGGATCCCCCTGGGTGGACCTTGGCCCTGGCTCCTCACCTTGTCTGGGACTGTTGATGCAGCCTGTTATCAGCACCCTGCTCTGCCCACCCCATTCAGGTACAGCAGGACCTCACCCTGCATGATGAGGTCTCTGCCTATGTTGTGGTTACCCTCAGTTCCTGGCTCAGGCATCCACATGGAACTACCTTTCTTGTTGCTCTCTTGTTGCTCTCTGACAAGCAATCTCGTATCTGAGAAATAACTGTCTCATACAGAATGGGCATCAAATATTCCCATGTAACTCATGTTGTAGAAGGACTTAGTACGTTACTTACATCACTGCCAATGTATTGGACGTGTTTAGCATGCTGAAAGCTGGGGGTATCTGTGGGAAGGCTGTATCCAGTAGGTAGAGCATTCACACCAGCCCAGCGATACAAATGCTGCAAGAGAAGAGAGAAAGAGAGAGCTTGTAACAACTGTGTGTCATATTTGGGAGTATTCATTAGCTGCATAGGAAATCTCTTAATCGCAACTGGCAAAAGATTTCCCCCATGTCTGCATTATAATGCATACTTGTAGCTTAAATGAGGACATTTTCCCACTTCCGTTTTAGAGTGGTGAAATCTAGCTCCTTTATCTGAAAAGCTAAAGACAGGCATTAACTTTTAAAGAATTTGCTTTTTGAATATCAGAAACTCTGTAGACCCAAAAGTTTTATACTTACTTCACTCTGTATTTTGTTCGCATGATACGCCCGCTCCAAATCTACTGTTTTATCAGTAGGAATCACTTTGCCTTTAACATTGTGCATGTATGCACCACGATAGACAGCCTGAGAAAAAGAAAAAGTAATTAGAGGAGAATCATAATTGTGATGTTCTCTCACAGTATGTACTGTTTGCATATATACAGGAATTTCTCCTTAAAAAATGGATGAACATTTTTTGGATTCAGGCATTTAATGATTTTAGTGATTGTGTTCTCATATCTTAATAAAGGCATAGGCAATGAGTTGTAGCTAACCAGAAATGATTAAATGATTAAAATGAAATGATTAAAAGAATATTAAAAGTCACATTTCTAGAATTTGTGAGGTAATGGCATATGCAATACTGGGGATGAAAGGTGATACAAACACTTACTTCACTTAAATTCAACCCACTGAGGACATTCTGGACATAGACAGGAGTGTCCATGACCACAGTGTAGTCATTCTTCATTTTTTCTGCCTTAGATTTGTACTTAATCTGCAGAGAGAAATTCAAGAGCTGTAATTAGTAAGGGCAGTCATTGTTAATTGAATTTATTGTATTATTATATTTACTATTTATTTTATTACTGAACTATTCTATTAGTGAACCAGCACTTAAACAGAAAGTGTATTGAAATTATGGCTGAATAAATGAACATGGCACCTTACTAGATAAGAACAGCTGATAAGTTTTATCAAGGAATATTAGGAAATGTCAATACTCATTCATACAATAGGCATATGTACCGTATGATAAACAGCCAACATACTTCTCATACAGAACTTATGAAGGGACATACATTCTTGAAAAACAGAATGGTTATTATCCCATTTTAATGGCTTAATCCCAAACTAAGGATGTGTCATAAGATCTTGAAGGGAGAAAAAGAAATCATAAAATCAAGATCAAAATACTTTTTTTATTATGAATTCTGCATAATTTCTGCTTTACTTCAAGGGTTCCGAATGAAGAATTACTGTTTTAAGTGCTTTCCTGAGAAGACAAGTATTTAAACATATGTTTAATGCTTTCCTGAATGGGATGTAACCTGACAATATCCACTTCCAGAGCAGCAAAGTTTAAATAACCATATATCATTATTTAATGAATACTTCAGTAGAGAAGGATATATAACATTTTCTAGATTATATCTGGATTAGAATAAAGCTACTCCATCCTTTTAATACAATGGAGTGAAAAAAACTAAGAAGCAAAACCAGTGTGTCCACTCACATCACTGCGAAGATCGTAGGCATGTTTGGCATGGAGAATTTCAGGAGTGTCCCAAACAAAGCAGCCAATGCCTTTCAGCCAGTTAAGATCATCCTTGTATACCACCTAAGGTATCAGAGCAAAGAAGCAATCTGTAAGACTTCCACTAGGATCGAATCCCTTATTCCTAAATCAGTCAGAAACACAACTGTCAAATGATGGCAAGTAAGGTTTCCAGTATTTTGACTTTTTTTTTGGTTTGAGAAAATCAAAACAATTCCTTTTGGAATTTAAATAATTCTTCTTCATTGCTTCAGTTTGGCCAATAAATAAAAAAACCCAATGATTTTTTAAAAAAACTACTTGCATATCCTACTGGGCAATGATTTACTGATAGATTGCTGGCCTACTCCTGGGCTGACCTATGCAAGGCAAGTGTGTAGAAGCTTCACACGACCAGGATTTTCTCAAACTTCCAAAGTTTCCACACCTTATGCAACCAAATAATAAAGGACAATTTACAGACAGGGATGGCTGAACTGGTAGAACTGTAATGTTATGACCCAATGCCTGCACTGATAGCACTGAAATTATGCATAGTAAGCCACATCTCAACTATGCACTTATTACCAAGTGTTACGAAAACATGATACAGATGCTGTTTAGCAGTGCATAATAAAATGGATTCAAGTGGCAACTTCACAGAGTGCTCCAACTAAGTTTTTACTAAATTGTTTCCTCTAACAGAGCGTAAATGCAAGATTTTTTTTAAAAAGTGAGCCACAAACACGATTTGTGAACTTACATCACTGAGTTGATCAGTTACTTTTCGAACATGGGCATTGATTTGAAGATCTGGTAGACAGATCCATTCATGGAGATGTGTGCGGTAATCAATTTCACTGATTTTCTTCTGTGCATCCTTAGCAGAAATTATGTCTACCATGTCTGGAATAATGTGGACTTTGGCTTTATTCTTTTCATAGACTTCCTTGTACAGACGCTGTAGAGTTAAAGCAGTACATTAATAATGCTGACAAATAGTTTGAAGCATTAACTGTCGATAAATTTGAAGCAAAACTATTGATATTGTCATGGAATGTTAGTGGGAGAGCAATCACTTTGGCTATGACTAAAATTTACACCTTGCATGCTCTAAAATAATTTGCAGAACTTTAACAAGGGTGATAAAATATGATTTGTAAAATTTTCATTGTACTTACGTGTTAAAAGGAGGTAGACTATGTAGTGCTCCGTTTTATACATAAACATATTACACTAAAGGTTTAGTCATGCAGGCAATTTAACAGTTGAGTCACAAGCTTGAAAAGACATTCGTAGGTGTATTACAGAATTTAGCAAATACTGAACACTGCCAAATGTGTGTGGAAATGCAATATCTGAATGAAGGCATGTGGATTCTTTGAGTAGCCTCTTCTGAGATAAGTATGGTTTTATCAGGAAAACACACATCAGAAAACAACACTTACATCAATATTAAGCTTTCCAACTCTAAGGCACCTTGCTGTATTGGGATCATCCTCAACACCTCTGGGTAGCGTGTACAGTGCTTTAAACTTGTCATATTCTTCTCGGTATTTTACCTAAGCAGATGCAAAGAAAGGCAACAAATAACTGACTCCAATGAGTCAACTGTATTTTTGGAACAAAATTCATCGGTAAGTAAAATATTTAGTTGAGTCCAACAAGCAGAGAAAACCTTTAAAGCAGGATCTTGGTTTTCTATTTTATTTTAAATGGCAAAGAAAGAACATCATAACTATCATGTTGTAAGAATAACAACAGCTGACTAGAAGACTTTAAATAAATAGCTTATTCTACACCTATTTATTTTTATTGTTCCAGCTCTTTCATTTAAAGATAACCATGAAGAGAGTGATCTCTCATAAGCCTCAGTTCAGTAAAGCATAAGATTAGCTTCTTCTAGACTTGGTAAAGCATCATTTAAAGACATTTGGTGTTTTCTGACCTGGATGCTTATGCAATTTAGACTAAAAAAAAAAACCTAACCAGACGTTTTCAAGAAACAGTTTCTATCACTATAAAATGTGACTTTTTTTTTCCATGTAAAGAAGCAGCAAAGGACTATCTAACTGTTACCCAAATGATTATCACAGAAACCTGATTATCTACAGATACATATTATATCTAAATTAAAAATAGAAGATCATTTAAAAAAACACTTTTTTATACCTATAGTATATGCAAGGCATGAAGGATTTCATTGCTAGGATTGATGATCTGATTAAAAAAAAGAAAGTATTTTATTCACTTACAATACTAGCATTATGCTTCAGTTCTTTCGCACGTGCTAGGGATACAGCATCAGAGGGCATTATATAGCTAGTAGCTTTCACTTTGTCCCAGGCTTCCTTGTAGAGATTCTATGAGGAAATAGAAAGTCTCTGTGAGTGGAGAAATTTTCCTGGGTAATAACCAACAACCAATAGAAATCAAAAGCCCTTCTGTTTTTATTTATACGCCACATCTATTACTTATTATCAAGAGGCTGTACACTAGTTTAATCTTGACAAAGGTGACAAAAATGCTTTCTAAGTATTCATGTCCATTCTCATACAAGGTCGTAATTTTGTTCTGGTGCAATTTTCTTCAGGGAATCCATTTATTAATGCATGTATTTTGACAAGACTGGAACTACAGTTAGAAAATATGTCCTCTGCCTGAAATACAGCACCTCCCCCATACTCAAGCAATGCAGACGGCTATCAGTGGCTTTGGTAAGCTCCATGTTTGGACATTTATCTTCAAACAGAGTGAACAAACAAAATAAAACAAAAATCCTCCACAGTAGCACGTTCAGAGAAAAAAAAGTGTAAAAACACTTACATTGCTAAAGAGATGTTTCAAATTTTGAACTCTTTCAGAATCCACTGTTTCAGTCACAGTTGTGTACTTGTCCTTAGTTTTGTGGTAATCTTGCTTGTATTTCACCTGTAAGATGAAAGACAGATTTAGTTAACTTGTTTCAATTCTCAGAAGGGGCATGGGGAAAAGCCTGAGTAGAAAAAGTGGGGAGACTCACATCACTAGCATTTACACCACTCTGCACTGCAGTCACATAGAGAGGTGTGTCAGTAACAACACCAAAGTTCTGAAGATTCTCTTTTCCTGCAGCTGTATATTTTATCTAAGGAAACAAAACCAAACAAAACATTAATGCTGAAAATGACCAGGAAATTCCCTGCCAGCTTCCTTTAAAATCAGTTCTGGACAACTGAAGCCCAGGATTAACAGCCCAGTTAAGACCAACTTTAAAAGTGACAGGCCATAGAAAATAAATACTTAATATATAGCCAGGATGAACTAAGGAATAATGAGAATTCCACATCACTGATCTATAGCATCTAGTAGGCTAAGACTACAATCAGCAAGGCAAGAGCCACTATTTTCCCAACATAAATGTCTCACTGAGGTGTCTTGTGCACAGGGTGGCATACAGAAAGACAAAGTGTTATCTTCTCACTGTTAGAAACCACAACCTTGCTGTCCATCCATTCTCCTAAATTTTCTGCTCCTTCAATAACAAAAGTGATTGTGTCTCTACAGACGAAACTGAAAGAGTTTATTATAATAGTTTGAACAAAATATTTCTGATGTAATAGGAATTACTTCATTCTGCTCTGGACTAGGACAGGTGTCAGTCCCAGTGAATCATAAACGGAAGAAAAAAATCATATAAATATTTGCCTATTTGAGGAAAACATGCTTACTTGGCTCTGGAGGTCATATGATTTTTTAGCATGCAGGATTTGTGGAGTATCCCAGACAAAACATCCAATTCCCTTCAGCCAATTTAAGTCATCTTTGTACACCACCTATATGGAAGAAAACAGACTATTAAGTTAGGAAGAAATTTGCTTTATGCTTGAAGAAAGTAGTATTTGTTTCTTCTCTATATTCAGTATCTTCCACTTGTGCAAACTCAACGCAGAAGGTTACCACTGAATCTGAACCAGGCTCATGCAGTAATTCCAATCTATTTGGAAGTTTAAATCTGAGCACAGAGGAGACTAGCCCATCTCACCGTTTGACTGAATAATTTTTACCCACAGGATCTGCAAGGGAAACTAAACCAAATAATACAGCATAGTAACAGGCCAGGCAATTAACACATCATCAAATTTTATTAGGAAGGTTGGTTGGCCCAAGTTGAGATACTGTTGACTATGTAATGTGAAAAAGTGTCGTCGTTCAGTGTGCCATACGCTCAGCTCAGACTCTGTGGACTGACAGAACCCCAAATGAAAGAACAGAAGTCTTTTCCAGACCCACTGGATCCAGGAGGATTGTGGATGCTGTCCTGGCCCCTGTGCAAATTACAACATTCCCAATTACAACACAACAATCACTGCAGTGCAGCAACATTCTGACTGTACCATGGTACATCCACATCTCTTCTCTGCATGTGGCAGATGGTAAGCTTTCTATACAGTCTCATCCAGTCAAAGAGAGATTAAGTGTTGGTAGCAGTGACCTTTGGGAAGGTTTCGTAAATGTTAACTCAAAATTTTTCCAATTTACAAGTGAATAATAAATAACCAGACCATTAAAATGTCCCAAAGAAAAATGTAAAAATGTAGTTTTTGGTACTATGCTACTAAGCAATCTAAGACCATGGTTATTAATTTAATATTTAAATACTATGGAAGGTATTTGAAAATATTTTATATTTAAATAGCTTAGAAAAAATTACATGAAAGGCTACTAAAATGTCAAACAAATAAATGAAACACATACATCACTCAAAATTTCCTGGGCTTTTCTGGCTTGAATAACATCATTTTCTTCAGGTGAACAATTCCAGTGATGGAAGTAAGATCGGTATTCAAGATCACTGAGGATATACTGGCACTTCTTGGCTAGCACGTGATTCATCATGTCACTTGGAATATGGACATTTGCTTTGGTGTCTTCATAATTCTTTCTGTATGCCAACTAAAAAGGAAAGATTGGGGAAAAGGTGAGAAGAGAGAAGAGTGTTTTTCTGCATAATTTTGACTCTAATAGGCTACAGGTTACAGCATAATCTGAGGCATGCTTTCTGGATTTAGTGGCTAAGATCCCATGGGATTCAATAGGATGAAATCTTAACTTCTATATTAATCACTGTTTATTCTGATGAGGTTCTAGAAGGACAAGAATGACCTTCTTCACTTGCAGATTTAACAGCTGGTGAGAAAATTAACAAGACTTCAAGATAGAAAAAGTCATATGCTACAAACACGTTTTTAATCTAGTTAAATCTCCCTGTCCAAATGAAGACAGAATATTTGGGATTATACTAACTTTATGCCCTGCATGACATGCTATATGTGCAGTGGTGATAATAACAAAACACCAAATGTGCATTTATTTTTCCAGTTATTAAATTCCTATTTCAATTCAAAATTAGCACTTTTTTTTTTGTAAAGCAAAAGAATCCCAAGTCACATAGTATTTCTTACTGCTCAGACTCTTAAACTGAAATAGAAAAAAGGGTTTTTTTCCCTATTCTAATATGTCTAACAGCTAAACAAATCCCTTCTTAATCTCCTAAATAATTTCAAGTTCAATTTTTCAACCCACGTACAAAATAACCATTCAGGAAACATAAACATGTTGAAAACACTTTTACTGATGTTATTAAGCATTGCATTACTTATCTTTAAATATGTCACACTAAAATAAAGACAATGGAAAATACTACAGCAAGACTAATGCTCTCCTTACCGCGCTCCTTATTTTCTGGAATGCTAGCGAATGAACGACACTGGGGAAATCACCAATCTCCTTCCCAGCCAGGTAATGGCCTTTCAGCTTCTCATATATTTCCTTATATTTAAGCTGCAAAACAGTCATGTGGAAATTTTAAAGTTCATTCTAACAACATATAGGGAAAAAAAAGAGAAAGAATGGAAAATTCATACTAACCTCACTATTTATGTAGTTTGCACGCTTCGCTCCAACAAGTGGAATATATTTCTCATCCAAAGTATACCCAATGGGCTTGCTAATTTCCCAAGCATTTTTATAAAGTTTCTAGACAAACAAAACACATACATGTTTTGATAAAAAATCCATTATACTTTCCAAGAAAGCTGACCCTGCCATTTATACACACAAGGAATATGACTACTTTTATGGAGTAGTTCCTTATTCCATTAATTGTCCCAATAAAGTAAAAGAAGAATGTTCATTTTGAACACTTATTCAGTGTGAATAAGGCAAACAGAATAAGTGTTCCAATTCAGGAAGGTACCTGAGCACAAATTTGAGCTGCTCTCTGCTTTCTTTACTATATTTGGAATTCAGCATTTCTCATCCAGAAGAGCAAGAAAAATATCCAAAATGTAGATAAGAACTCTTGTTTAAAAATGCAGTATAGAATTGGCATTGATAATTTTATAGATACATGTTCAAAATTGTGAAAAATCTTCAAGTAATACTATTGTTTATTTTAAGAGCATTAACCGTGTCAGTGGCACTTTTCTAATACATCATATTTTGTTAAATATTAAATATATGTACCTTCAGACTAAATTATGAAGCGCCTACTCATATGAATGGTCACTTACATTTTCAAAAAATAGAGATTTCCCATTAAAATCAGTGAGACTACTCAAAAGTAGCTGCTTAATAATGTAAATCATCTACAATTTTCCTCTCATTAAAAACAAAAAATAATGTAAATTTCATCAGTAGTCTAGGAAGATATTATTGGATGGAATTGTAAATTGTTTTTGTCACACAAACTCTACTACTACTACTGCTGCTGCTATTACTACTTCCAAACACCACACAGCAGTGCTTTAAGATCAGTTGAATAAGGTAAGAAATTATCCTTATCCCAAGGACCCAAACTGGGAAAAACTGAAGAAAAAAGAGATTAAATAACTTTCCCAGTGCCACCTAGTAGACTAATGACAGAAACAGAAATAGAACAGTTTTCTGAAGTCCACTCTGCATTCTGATGCTTTCAAAACAAACAAATTAAACCTTAGTTAGATACTTATAGAATCTTACATCACTGTATAGTAAGGACATGTCTTTGGCATGGTTCAGCGCAGGAGTATCATCAGACCCAATATACTGGCCTTTCTCAAGGTTAAATGTTTCTTTGTATTTTAGCTACAAAAGAAAACAAACACAATGTTAATTCCACAGGAGAAATAAATTATCCCAACTAGTCCATGTATTAGAAGTAGACATTAATTTTCTGTTACGTTATAATATCTTCAGTAATGTTGTGTAGTATGTTCCAACCACTATAGTACACAGGCAAATGTCATCAGTATGTCACACCACAAAATCCACACAGTGTTCTAGTGAAATTAAACATACTGATCAGCAAATACAGGTTAATAGCAACACCAGGAACTCCACTAGCACTATACAGCTAACTGCTGTTCACCAAGGACAGGACTCAATTTTAAACTCCGATAAGCAAAATTTATGTAAACCCTAAATAAGGGACATGCTATGTTCTTCTACAGAAAAAAAACCAAAATTATTTTGGATAGCAATATTGTGTTGTTCATTTATATCAGTTTTTACTAAACTTATTTACCCCAGTAAAAGTCTATTATTAGTGAAGCATGCATATGCACACAAACACACATAAGGCTAAACACAGTATAGTTTAGCAAAAGCAATTAAGTAATCTACTAATTCTAGTAATATAACACTTCCTATTTAAAAAAAAGTACATACATCACTCTGATTGACAGAGTTCATCTTTGCCAAAACAATGTCAGGAGTGTCCACCACACTGGTATAATTGGAAAAGTTATCAAGGGCTTCTTTCGTATATGCTCTCTGCAAAGAGATGAAGTATTTTCTTGAACACTGTGCATGAGAAAGAAGAGCTAATTGCATAACCGCTAAAATATTTTCTCTTACCTTATTTATCAATTCTTGTGCATTCTTAACTTTCTTATGTTCCACTGAATCCAGAGGAATCCAACCACAGCCACGAAGCCATTCCAAATCAGATTTATAAATATTCTAAATCATAAAAGATAATAAAAAAAGAAAGAAATTACTTAATTCAGGATGATGTTTTTCAGTCTTACGTAATATGGACAATATACTTAGACCAAACTAAGTGGAAACTACAGAGTACGTATGTAATATCACTTACATCACTTTGCAGATCATAGGCCTTCCTTGCCTGAATACAGTCATTCTGGTCAGGATGGCATGTCCATTCATGCAGGTAGTGGCGGTAGTCAATATCGCTGACCAAGGTCTGACATTCCTTCGCTGCTACAACTGACACCATATCCGGAGGGATGTGAACTTTGGACTTTGTTTTGTGATAGTCTGATTTGTACAGTCTTTCATTCTGGATCTCGCCTGCGTGCTCAAACCACACCAGTTTTGGATCATCTCTCATACTGGCAACTCCAACATAGTGACCTCTTTGTTTGACGTAATCAGCTTTGTATTTAAGCTGATGGAAGAGGGGAGAAATATGTATAAAATCAGCACTGATTATATCTGGTCTTTTTTTAACCTGTGAACAGCTATGGTTTTGTCAACACAAAGAACAGACAAGACAGGGAGTTGTCAACTGCAGTCTTAGGTTTTCAGTACGTGACCAGATAAAAATATGACACAAACAGTAATGTTACTTTGTATAGTCCTTCCACTTCAAAATATATAGTTTTCTAAACTAATATGCTACCATTTTTCAGTAACCAGTATATTCAACACAAGAGGAAAGCCCTGTTAAAAAATGTTTGCTAATAAGTGCATTTAGCCTCAGTTTTGTAACTAATTTTTGTAACTAATTATTTGAGACTGTCTGAAGAGTGGGTGCTTATTTAAGGTATTTACATCACCAGGGCAATACATTGTTTTGATAAAATGTATATTCAAACTAAGAGTCATGTAATAATTTCAACATCCATTATGCAAAAGTTTAAAATGTAATGTGCATACCATCTTACAGTTTTTTAAGGAGGAAGCCTCCATAATAAGCCAAAAAGTGAAATCAGAGCTATATATTATAATCGTAATATCACTTCAGTTATTTAACATTTATAAAATATGGAAGTCCACCTTAACTGATTTTAAAGGACTGTTTCTGGAGAAAGTGAAGGTGGAAAGGAGAATCTGACCTTTGAGCACTGATATCTGTAAAACCCATGATAACAAAGACGGCTGAATTGTTTGGAGGGCAGTGGACTTCATGGGTCGTGAAAAGTCTACTGGATGTTACCCCTAATGGAAAGCTTTCTATGTCTGTTGTCGAATTTGCAAGGCCTTTAATACTTCCAGGCTTCCAAGCACTTGCCTTCCTAATGAGAAAAATTATTACCTCACTTTGGACTTCATTGGAGCGTTTGGCATGAGAGATCTGCACAGTGTCAGGAGGTAAGAGGTAACCAGTGGCTTTTTCTTTCTCCCAACTTTCCTTGTATAAATTCTGTGGGAAATAAAAGTGAGGAAAGATTCAACACTACTATAATGATAATAATTACTGTATATATGTAACTTATATTACAGTATAAGGATAACAAATCCTTCCTTTAGGATGTTCTTAATAAGGCAAGTTTTCTAAATTCCTCAAAAAAGTTATTAATGGGAGTAGAAATTGTCAAGGAGAGATCGCATACCTGATTAAGAATCCTGGCTGCTTCTCGGGCCATATCTAGCTGTGGTGTATCTGTTAGAGTATATTTTGACTTGACCTCATTCCATGCTTTGTGGTATTTAATCTAGAACAGAGAAAGAAATGACTGCCTTGCAGCACCATCACAAAATTGGGAAAACATAATACCAAGACCCTTATTTTATGCATGCAGTAATGTATAAAACCCTGAATTTGCAAGGCTATTAGACATGACACTTTAAATATACATCCAAATGGGTATTTTTTTAAAAAGGAAATTATACAAGACAAGAAATTACAAAATTTCTCTGAGAAAATTTTGAAAACTTGTTCCAAGGCAGCTGGATGGACAGGGAAGAATCTTCAAAAGTCAGTTATGCTACCTGTTTGGTCTACAGGGATGTACAGCCAATAGCCAAGAAAGAAGTGTTTGAGCCAGGGCAATAGATTTTAAGCTTTTTAAGAGCAAATCTCTATGTGAATGCAGCATTCTAGCACCTCCCAACCACAGATATCTACACTGAGTCATGTTCCCAAGCACAGGACATGCCCAAATGTGTGTATGTGGTTGCATGGCAGTATGCCATTCAATTCAACCATATCATTGTTATTGCCAACCTTTTACCAGTGTTTGAGTTAATGTGATGTTTAGCTTGGCCTGTTCTCTAACAGAAGCATATAGCAAAAAAGAAACACAAACTCATGAACTGAGAGGGGGTCGTGCCATTTCATGTTCACAGACTAGCTCCTCACAGACCAGCCTTCAAAAACATATAAAGAATGGCAAGCTGACAGCACACCAGTTTTGCTCATGTTTATTGTTACACAGTAGTTAACTAAAAAGTGTTAACTCATATTGGCATACGTGAGAAGGATTAAACATTATGGTTGCCAGAGTGCAAGTGGCTATTTACGTTCATGTTGTCAATGATCACCAATGATACCAGCCAAGACTGAAGGAAGGGACTGGTTGCAGAACTAGCTCTGGCTTTTCACATGTCTAGGAAATATGTTATTCTGCTTGACAAGCTTCTTCCCTCGTAAGTGATGGAGATGAGCTAGAGAAGTCCTGTTCATCTTTATGTCATACATTCACTGAATTCCCAGAGACTGATCAAGAATGCTTTTGCATTTTTTAATAGATAAATAAATACCCTTTTAAAGATAAAATCCTACCATGTAAATATACAGACCAAGTTAACAGCCTGGAAACATGCTAGCAAACTTACATCACTACGAATTTCTCCACTATTCTTTGCTGTGATATAATCAACTCTGTCCGCCACTGGAGTAAATGGAAGAGTTTCAACTTTTGTACGGTACTTTCTCTATACAAGAGAAAAGATGAACAGTCAGATTATAGGGGAATATTTTATAGCTAACACAGAAATTCTGAATATGTAGACAAGACAAGAAAGTTTACATGGAAAGAAAAACTCTCCATACACAATGAATGCTGTGGAAATACTCCGCTTGTATTTTTCATTTTAAAAAATATTGATGTATTTAACCATTAAAAATACTTTAAATCACAAATACCCTTAATAAAATTTTAGTACTGAAAAACATTTTGTTACCTCATTCAAGAGATCTCCAGCATGTTTGACATGGTTGATTCCAACTGAATCATTTGGCAACCATCCAATTCCCCGTAGCCATTCTAAATCAGATTTGTAAATAGCCTGGGAAAACAAAATAGGGTCCATGCTGTTAGCTACAGTTCCCTGTACAATCCAGCAAGATTCATAAATAATGGCACTTATTTCCACTGGTCGAAAGGAGAGCAGTAATTCCAACATGAGTGCTATATCTGAATTTATGACACTTCAAACTTGGTAATATATAATAGTGGCATATATTTTGCATTCCTAATAAACAGCAAAGCCAATTCACTGAATTCAGCAGAAGATTCCCACCACTTAGAGCTGAAGCAAACTAAGAAGAGACAATACAGTAACAAGTTAAGCTAAGTTTTCATGTTAACTTACATCACTCTGAAGATCATAGGCTTTCCTAGCCTGTATGACATCATTCTGGTCTGGAAGACAGATCCACTGATGCAAGTAATGACGGTAATCGACATCACTGACCAAAGACTGACCATGTTTAGCTGATAGGATAGACAGCATGTCTACTGGCAGGTGGCACTGTGTCTTCCATTTGGCAAAGTGTTTCTTGTATTCTAGTTCACTTTGAACTTTGCCTATGCCGAGGGCAAACTGCATTTTCGTATCTGCTTTTGCATTTGGAACTCCAACATAATGTCCCTTCTGCTTCTCGTGATCCAGTTTGTATTTATACTGGGTAAAGAGCAAAGATCACCATTACTAATAGTTATCATGAAATAGCTCTTAAAGTATGTGAAGAGCTAGATGCCTCTTTTGGCACTTACATCACTAGCAATTTCTCTAGAAGCTTTGGCTGCCTTGATTGGGATTGCATCTGCTCTCAAATCATAACTCGTCTTCACTTCATCCCAAGATTCTTTATACAGTTTCTGAAAAGACAGCAAAATGTCACATATATGCTAAATACTCTGGCATTTGCCATTAAAGAAACACATAGTTTACTTCCATTTGTTTGCTGCAATACCATGAGAATTTTTTGTGCATTAGTCCTGCTCCTAGTCATAAATACTGCTGCAAATCTTTCAAACATGTACAGTACCTGCAACACTAGTTTTGCAACCTATACTGCATAGAAGGGTGTTTGTAAAAGTTTAGAAAATATAGGCCTTGGGCTCTCATCCATTTCAACAAAATATTATCTCAATGGTGCATATTAATAACTTTTAAATAGCCATATGCAAGCATTTATTTTAAAATGTCTAAATACTTTAAGAATACTCAGCAGAGGGAAGGGAATGTTGCAAGCCCTGTATGAGGACAGACTCCCATGAGATTCACGTGACTTAGTCTTCAACTTTGTAAGTAACATCTTAGAATGTTAAACTTCACAGGATACATATACTATTTTATAGAAATGTAGAAAACAGAATGATAAGCATACCTGGCTATAATTAACAGCATTAGTCTTGGCTAGGTTGATTTCAGGTGTGTCTGGCATAATATGGATCATAGTCTTGTCCTTTTCCCAGGCTTCTTTGTATTTTGGCTGTTAAAATAGTTTATTTCATGATATTGTAATTATGGATTTTCACTTGTCATTACGATAAAACCCCATAAATCTCTGCTGAACTATCATCTCTAAAAAATAAAATGTCTGGAAAAGCATTAAACTTGACTTAAAATACCACTGATCAATTTTATATTTTAGCAGTGAGATTTCTCTTTAACTGTTTATAGCCTCAAAACAACTTTAAGAACATTGTAACGTACAATGCTGACTTGTTCGGCATTCACTTTAGCTAGAAGAACGTCTGGAGAATCAACAACGCTGGAGTATTTCAGGCTTTCAATAGGTGTACGATACACATTATCACTCAGGAGATTCTGGGCGTGCTTCACTCTCTTAACATCCGGAGAGTCATTAGGCAACCAGCCAATTCCACGGAGCCATTCTAGGTCCGACTTATAGATAGCCTATATGAGACATGGTCAGAAAAGGAAAAGATTGTGTTTAAAATGACTGTCTTACTTATTTTAAACTATACAAAGCAGTATATGTTTTAGAAAATGTCAAATCAGCTAAAGCTAGATTAATCCTTTTTATATACAAGAGATGTTCAGTGTCATAAGTAAAATACAATCTGGGAACCAGGTTTTAAGTAGTTCATTTCTTAAACAATACATTCTAAACCTCATGCAGTTAAATAGAGGTGAAACAACTGAATAGAACTGCCATTAATGATGAAGAGTATTAAGATCGTAAAAGAGTCTTCCTGTCCCCTCCAAAATACTTATTCCTCTAGTCACTTCAACAATTTACAAGTCTAAACAAAAAAGCAAGCTGACCACCAGGAAATTTGACAAAAAGGAGGGATAAAAAAGGTTATAGAGGCAATGGGGACTAGACCTAACTGGCATAACTCCTGAAGTGGTATCAGGCAATATTATTTCAGTTTTAATTGAGCAAATCCTTCAGCAAGAAACACAAATCTCACCTTCAAAGCTCATAATTGAAACAGAGGAAGAGTGACTGATGTTGACTGATAAGCAGCAAAGCCAAGACAAGGAAATCAGCTGCACTGACTCCTCCTGCTTTGAAATTGGCCACTAAAACATCTCACCTGCTATCTTACATAGCTTTCTTGCAATTTAATAAATTTCCAGTCAGCTCAGAAAAACAGGAGAAAAAAAGAGCCACCTAATTCCAAAGCAGCAAACAGATGTTATTACATAAGTCCCATCAAAGTAAGAGACACGAATCCTTCATCCTCTCCAAATCACAATACTCCAAAAGCATATGTAACACAGCAGATGATACCAACTACAGCCTTTACAGAATTTAGAGGTAATACCAATACTTTTTAAGGGATAAGAAGAGCAGATAATAGCAGTAATATAAAGAAGTGAGGAAAACAGTCTAAAGATAAATCCTTTGTGACTGCATAATATCAAACCATCAAAATAAGGCTATAATACATTAAATAGCAACAGTAGTAACGCCACACCGCTACAGAAACGCACATCACTCTGTAGGTCGTAGGCCTTCCTTGCATGGATCACGTCATTCTGGTCAGGCAGACAGGTCCACTGGTGAAAGTACTGGCGGTAGTCAACATCACTGACTAGTGTCTGGCACTCCTTGGCTGCCTGCACTGACATCGCATCGACTGGTATGTGGATCTGGGCCTTTGAATCATGGTACGCCTTCCTGTAAATTCGGTCGTTCTGTAGCAACATGGCCCGCGCAGCCCACGACAGTTTGGGATCCTCCTTGGCAGTTCGGCACCCAATGTAGTGGCCCTTCTGCTTCTCGTGCGTTTCTTTGTATTTGTACTAGAAATGCAGAAACAATGTAAGCAGACACACATTGCTTACCCGAAAGCGACTAACGAACAAAAGGCTTTCAGCTTCCTAAGCTGTCAACACTTTGATGCATTTCCCACGTTCTGCCTCAGCACAAACAAAGCTCTGGTCCACTCAGAAGGCAGGCCTCCAGCTCCCAAAAAAGGCATTCCCAAGTCACCCATCATTTCTTCAAATATGTCTGGCTTCTCCTAACACTCATAAATAATGAAAAATGGTACTGAAGCAGACACCTGTGCGCTCTCTAAGACCACTCTGAGCACCAGCCACATTTCACATCTTTGCAGAGAAAATATTTGATAGTCGTGATTACAGGAACCGCAAGAATTCAGCAGCAACCACTACTGCAGTCCCTGCCCTAATCAGCTTTAAATTGTTGCTTGGTGTCTGAAAATTCACACTTTGTTACCCAGCACGCTGAGCAATCTCACAAACATATCACATGTCCTCTTATTCGCAGAGCACTTGCCAATAGGCAGCTTAAAGCTGTAGAAAGAAAGAAGTGCTCACAACAGGCTTTAAAATAACACAGGGGCATGAAACAGTACATCGCTTCTAGCTGAACTGAATTTCAGTCAGTTCTGCTGAGCTGGACACTGGAAGGGACAGATGCAACAACCACATTAAGAGAAGACTGTACCTCACTAGCAATGTCTCTGGAAGCCTTGGCGTGTTTGATGGGAATGGCATCACCTCTTATGTCATAGCTTTTTGCCTTGGCCTCATCCCAGGCCTTCTGATAATGTTTCTGCAAAGAAAAATAATCACCCTTGTTACATGCACTCAAGACTCTCTGATACCAATGCCTTTTCTTAAAACCTACTCTGGAAGAGCAATTATCACACTCTTTATTTAATACTGCTTCACACGCATAATGATTTTATTCTCTTACATTGCTGATGTTGACAGCATTGACTTTGGACTGCAGCATTACAGGAGTATCGGAAGGTATGGAAATCTGCGTCTTATCTCTATCCCAGGCTTCACGATACAGATTCTAAGGAGAAGGGAAGCATAATGACATTTCACTACGGTCTGAGCACTGACAAAAAACCCACCAACACGAATTCTTTGGTAATTCTGATTTGAATTAGTTTCCAATTAGTCATTCCCACAGTAGAAATTCTACTCTCCACCACAAAGAAAAGCAATGTCATCACATAAATGAAAGGTAAGTGAAAGGTCAGCTTACGTCACTGATCTGCAAAGCATTGATCTTAGCCTGGACAATGTATGGCGTGTCAGTAACGCTGGTGAATTTCATCTCCTCCGGCCGCGTGCGGTACAACCTCTCATTCAGGAGTTCCTGGGCTCTCTTTGCTTTGACCACATCCACAGAACCTTCCGGCAACCAGCCGATGCCTCGCAACCATTCCAGGTCTGACTTGTACACGTTCTACAAGTAAACCAAGGGTTACTGACATTGCAGAGACAACTCCACGTGCAGAGAGGTTTCGGACAAGGCTTTCCCCAAGCTCCCTCTCGTACACTTACACAACAAGCAGTCAGTGAGACTGTGGCACACCAGGTCCTTTCCACACACGCCTAAACCCCTGATTCGCACAGCAACAAAGATACTTCGAAAGGTACTTGCTACATGCAAACCAGTGGCATACTCTGCAAGCAGTCTGCACGCAAACTGCAAGCAAAAATTCTATGGCAGACCAAAAAGACATGGCGTCCTTATGAACTGCCCAGAATATTTCTGGCTCCCAGGCTGATAACACTACTGATTTGGAAAGGATCATCCAGATGAATTAAAATAAACATACCAGCGCTGACTGTAGGCTCACAAACGTGCATTTGAATGGATATTTGCACAGTCACTAACAAACAGAGCCTCACACACCTGCCATACAGTTACTCTCACTCACATCACTCTGTAGCTCGTAGGCCTTCCTTGCATGGATCACGTCATTCTGGTCAGGCAGACAGGTCCACTGGTGAAAGTACTGGCGGTAGTCAACATCACTGACTAGTGTCTGGCACTCCTTGGCTGCCTGCACTGACATCGCATCGACTGGTATGTGGATCTGGGCCTTTGAATCATGGTACGCCTTCCTGTAAATTCGGTCATTCTGTAGCAACATGGCCCGCGCAGCCCACGACAGTTTGGGATCCTCCTTGGCAGTTCGGCACCCAATGTAGTGGCCCTTCTGCTTCTCGTGCGTTTCTTTGTATTTGTACTAGAAATGCAGAAACAATGTAAGCAGACACACATTGCTTACCCGAAAGCGACTAACGAACAAAAGGCTTTCAGCTTCCTAAGCTGTCAACCCTTTGAACTGAACTTCAGTCAGTTCTGCTGAGCTGGACACTGGAAGAGACAGACGCAAGAACCACATTAAGAGAAGACTGTACCTCACTAGCAATGTCTCTGGAAGCCTTGGCGTGTTTGATGGGAATGGCATCACCTCTTATGTCATAGCTTTTTGCCTTGGCCTCATCCCAGGCCTTCTGATAATGTTTCTGCAAAGAAAAATAATCACCCTTGTTACATGCACTCAAGACTCTCTGATACCAATGCCTTTTCTTAAAACCTACTCTGGAAGAGCAATTATCACACTCTTTATTTAATACTGCTTCACATGCATAATGATTTTATTCTCTTACATTGCTGATGTTGACAGCATTGACTTTGGACTGCAGCATTACAGGAGTATCGGAAGGTATGGAAATCTGCGTCTTGTCTCTATCCCAGGCTTCACGATACAGATTCTAAGGAGAAGGGAAGCATAATGACATTTCACTACGGTCTGAGCACTGACAAAAAACCCACCAACACGAATTCTTTGGTAATTCTGATTTGAATTAGTTTCCAATTAGTCATTCCCACAGTAGAAATTCTACTCTCCACCACAAAGAAAAGCAATGTCATCACATAAATGAAAGGTAAGTGAAAGGTCAGCTTACGTCACTGATCTGCAAAGCATTGATCTTAGCCTGGACAATGTCTGGCGTGTCAGTAATGCTGGTGAATTTCATCTCCTCCGGCCGCGTGCGGTACAACCTCTCATTCAGGAGTTCCTGGGCTCTCTTTGCTTTGACCACATCCACAGAACCTTCCGGCAACCAGCCGATGCCTCGCAACCATTCCAGGTCTGACTTGTACACGTTCTACAAGTAAACCAAGGGTTACTGACATTGCAGAGACAACTCCATGTGCAGAGAGGTTTCGGACAAGGCTTTCCCCAAGCTCCTTCTCGTACACTTACACAACAAGCAGTCAGTGAGACTGTGGCACACCAGGTCCTTTCCACACACGCCTAAACCCCTGATTTGCACAGCAACAAAGATACTGGTCTTTTAAAGGTACTTGCTACATGCAAACCAGTGGCATACTCTGCAAGCAGTCTGCACGCAAACTGCAAGCAAAAATTCTATGGCAGACCAAAAAGACATGGCGTCCTTATGAACTGCCCAGAATATTTCTGGCTCCCAGGCTGATAACACTACTGATTTGGAAAGGATCATCCAGATGAATTAAAATAAACATACCAGCGCTGACTGTAGGCTCACAAACGTGCATTTGAATGGATATTTGCACAGTCACTAACAAACAGAGCCTCACACACCTGCCATACAGTTACTCTCACTCACATCACTCTGTAGCTCGTAGGCCTTCCTTGCATGGATCACGTCATTCTGGTCAGGCAGACAGGTCCACTGGTGAAAGTACTGGCGGTAGTCAACATCACTGACTAGTGTCTGGCACTCCTTGGCTGCCTGCACTGACATCGCATCGACTGGTATGTGGATCTGGGCCTTTGAATCATGGTACGCCTTCCTGTAAATTCGGTCGTTCTGTAGCAACATGGCCCGCGCAGCCCACGACAGTTTGGGATCCTCCTTGGCAGTTCGGCACCCAATGTAGTGGCCCTTCTGCTTCTCGTGCGTTTCTTTGTATTTGTACTAGAAATGCAGAAACAATGTAAGCAGACACACATTGCTTACCCGAAAGCGACTAACGAACAAAAGGCTTTCAGCTTCCTAAGCTGTCAACACTTTGATGCATTTCCCACGTTCTGCCTCAGCACAAACAAAGCTCTGGTCCACTCAGAAGGCAGGCCTCCAGCTCCCAAAAAAGGCATTCCCCAAGTCACCCATCATTTCTTCAAATATGTCTGGCTTCTCCTAACACTCATAAATAATGAAAAATGGTACTGAAGCAGACACCTGTGCGCTCTCTAAGACCACTCTGAGCACCAGCCACATTTCACATCTTTGCAGAGAAAATATTTGATAGTCGTGATTACAGGAACCGCAAGAATTCAGCAGCAACCACTACTGCAGTCCCTGCCCTAATCAGCTTTAAATTGTTGCTTGGTGTCTGAAAATTCACACTTTGTTACCCAGCACGCTGAGCAATCTCACAAACATATCACATGTCCTCTTATTCGCAGAGCACTTGCCAATAGGCAGCTTAAAGCTGTAGAAAGAAAGAAGTGCTCACAACAGGCTTTAAAATAACACAGGGGCATGAAACAGTACATCGCTTCTAGCTGAACTGAACTTCAGTCAGTTCTGCTGAGCTGGACACTGGAAGAGACAGACGCAACAACCACATTAAGAGAAGACTGTACCTCACTAGCAATGTCTCTGGAAGCCTTGGCGTGTTTGATGGGAATGGCATCACCTCTTATGTCATAGCTTTTTGCCTTGGCCTCATCCCAGGCCTTCTGATAATGTTTCTGCAAAGAAAAATAATCACCCTTGTTACATGCACTCAAGACTCTCTGATACCAATGCCTTTTCTTAAAACCTACTCTGGAAGAGCAATTATCACACTCTTTATTTAATACTGCTTCACACGCATAATGATTTTATTCTCTTACATTGCTGATGTTGACAGCATTGACTTTGGACTGCAGCATTACAGGAGTATCGGAAGGTATGGAAATCTGCGTCTTGTCTTTATCCCAGGCTTCACGATACAGATTCTAAGGAGAAGGGAAGCATAATGACATTTCACTACGGTCTGAGCACTGACAAAAAACCCACCAACACGAATTCTTTGGTAATTCTGATTTGAATTAGTTTCCAATTAGTCATTCCCACAGTAGAAATTCTACTCTCCACCACAAAGAAAAGCAATGTCATCACATAAATGAAAGGTAAGTGAAAGGTCAGCTTACGTCACTGATCTGCAAAGCATTGATCTTAGCCTGGACAATGTCTGGCGTGTCAGTAATGCTGGTGAATTTCATCTCCTCCGGCCGCGTGCGGTACAACCTCTCATTCAGGAGTTCCTGGGCTCTCTTTGCTTTGACCACATCCACAGAACCTTCCGGCAACCAGCCGATGCCTCGCAACCATTCCAGGTCTGACTTGTACACGTTCTACAAGTAAACCAAGGGTTACTGACATTGCAGAGACAACTCCACGTGCAGAGAAGTTTCGAACAAGGCTTCCCCCAAGCTCCCTCTCGTACACTTACACAACAAGCAGTCAGTGAGACTGTGGCACACCAGGTCCTTTCCACACACGCCTAAACCCCTGATTTGCACAGCAACAAAGATACTTCGAAAGGTACTTGCTACATGCAAACCAGTGGCATACTCTGCAAGCAGTCTGCAAGCAAACTGCAAGCAAAAATTCTATGGCAGACCAAAAAGACATGGCGTCCTTATGAACTGCCCAGAATATTTCTGGCTCCCAGGCTGATAACACTACTGATTTGGAAAGGATCATCCAGATGAATTAAAATAAACATACCAGCGCTGACTGTAGGCTCACAAACGTGCATTTGAATGGATATTTGCACAGTCACTAACAAACAGAGCCTCACACACCTGCCATACAGTTACTCTCACTCACATCACTCTGTAGCTCGTAGGCCTTCCTTGCATGGATCACGTCATTCTGGTCAGGCAGACAGGTCCACTGGTGAAAGTACTGGCGGTAGTCAACATCACTGACTAGTGTCTGGCACTCCTTGGCTGCCTGCACTGACATCGCATCGACTGGTATGTGGATCTGGGCCTTTGAATCATGGTACGCCTTCCTGTAAATTCGGTCGTTCTGTAGCAACATGGCCCGCGCAGCCCACGACAGTTTGGGATCCTCCTTGGCAGTTCGGCACCCAATGTAGTGGCCCTTCTGCTTCTCGTGCGTTTCTTTGTATTTGTACTAGAAATGCAGAAACAATGTAAGCAGACACACATTGCTTACCCGAAAGCGACTAACGAACAAAAGGCTTTCAGCTTCCTAAGCTGTCAACCCTTTGAACTGAACTTCAGTCAGTTCTGCTGAGCTGGACACTGGAAGGGACAGATGCAACAACCACATTAAGAGAAGACTGTACCTCACTAGCAATGTCTCTGGAAGCCTTGGCGTGTTTGATGGGAATGGCATCACCTCTTATGTCATAGCTTTTTGCCTTGGCCTCATCCCAGGCCTTCTGATAAAGTTTCTGCAAAGAAAAATAATCACCCTTGTTACATGCACTCAAGACTCTCTGATACCAATGCCTTTTCTTAAAACCTACTCTGGAAGAGCAATTATCACACTCTTTATTTAATACTGCTTCACACGCATAATGATTTTATTCTCTTACATTGCTGATGTTGACAGCATTGACTTTGGACTGCAGCATTACAGGAGTATCGGAAGGTATGGAAATCTGCGTCTTGTCTTTATCCCAGGCTTCACGATACAGATTCTAAGGAGAAGGGAAGCATAATGACATTTCACTACGGTCTGAGCACTGACAAAAAACCCACCAACACGAATTCTTTGGTAATTCTGATTTGAATTAGTTTCCAATTAGTCATTCCCACAGTAGAAATTCTACTCTCCACCACAAAGAAAAGCAATGTCATCACATAAATGAAAGGTAAGTGAAAGGTCAGCTTACGTCACTGATCTGCAAAGCATTGATCTTAGCCTGGACAATGTCTGGCGTGTCAGTAATGCTGGTGAATTTCATCTCCTCCGGCCGCGTGCGGTACAACCTCTCATTCAGGAGTTCCTGGGCTCTCTTTGCTTTGACCACATCCACAGAACCTTCCGGCAACCAGCCGATGCCTCGCAACCATTCCAGGTCTGACTTGTACACGTTCTACAAGTAAACCAAGGGTTACTGACATTGCAGAGACAACTCCACGTGCAGAGAGGTTTCGGACAAGGCTTTCCCCAAGCTCCTTCTCGTACACTTACACAACAAGCAGTCAGTGAGACTGTGGCACACCAGGTCCTTTCCACACACGCCTAAACCCCTGATTTGCACAGCAAGGAAATTACTGGTCTTTTAAAGATACTTGCTCCATGCAGACCAGTGGTGTAATCTGCAATCAAACATTCTGCGGCAGACCAAAAACCATAAGAAACATACGTTTCCCTTCCTTATGAACTGCCCAGAATATTTCTGGCTCCCAGGCTGATAACACTACTGATTTGGAAAGGATCATCCAGATGAATTAAAATAAACATACCAGCGCTGACTGTAGGCTCACAAACGTGCATTTGAATGGATATTTGCACAGTCACTAACAAACAGAGCCTCACACACCTGCCATACAGTTACTCTCACTCACATCACTCTGTAGCTCGTAGGCCTTCCTTGCATGGATCACGTCATTCTGGTCAGGCAGACAGGTCCACTGGTGAAAGTACTGGCGGTAGTCAACATCACTGACTAGTGTCTGGCACTCCTTGGCTGCCTGCACTGACATCGCATCGACTGGTATGTGGATCTGGGCCTTTGAATCATGGTACGCCTTCCTGTAAATTCGGTCGTTCTGTAGCAACATGGCCCGCGCAGCCCACGACAGTTTGGGATCCTCCTTGGCAGTTCGGCACCCAATGTAGTGGCCCTTCTGCTTCTCGTGCGTTTCTTTGTATTTGTACTAGAAATGCAGAAACAATGTAAGCAGACACACATTGCTTACCCGAAAGCGACTAACGAACAAAAGGCTTTCAGCTTCCTAAGCTGTCAACACTTTGATGCATTTCCCACGTTCTGCCTCAGCACAAACAAAGCTCTGGTCCACTCAGAAGGCAGGCCTCCAGCTCCCAAAAAAGGCATTCCCCAAGTCACCCATCATTTCTTCAAATATGTCTGGCTTCTCCTAACACTCATAAATAATGAAAAATGGTACTGAAGCAGACACCTGTGCGCTCTCTAAGACCACTCTGAGCACCAGCCACATTTCACATCTTTGCAGAGAAAATATTTGATAGTCGTGATTACAGGAACCGCAAGAATTCAGCAGCAACCACTACTGCAGTCCCTGCCCTAATCAGCTTTAAATTGTTGCTTGGTGTCTGAAAATTCACACTTTGTTACCCAGCACGCTGAGCAATCTCACAAACATATCACATGTCCTCTTATTCGCAGAGCACTTGCCAATAGGCAGCTTAAAGCTGTAGAAAGAAAGAAGTGCTCACAACAGGCTTTAAAATAACACAGGGGCATGAAACAGTACATCGCTTCTAGCTGAACTGAATTTCAGTCAGTTCTGCTGAGCTGGACACTGGAAGAGACAGACGCAACAACCACATTAAGAGAAGACTGTACCTCACTAGCAATGTCTCTGGAAGCCTTGGCGTGTTTGATGGGAATGGCATCACCTCTTATGTCATAGCTTTTTGCCTTGGCCTCATCCCAGGCCTTCTGATAATGTTTCTGCAAAGAAAAATAATCACCCTTGTTACATGCACTCAAGACTCTCTGATACCAATGCCTTTTCTTAAAACCTGCTCTGGAAGAGCAATTATCACACTCTTTACTTAATACTGCTTCACACGCATAATGATTTTATTCTCTTACATTGCTGATGTTGACAGCATTGACTTTGGACTGCAGCATTACAGGAGTATCGGAAGGTATGGAAATCTGCGTCTTGTCTTTATCCCAGGCTTCACGATACAGATTCTAAGGAGAAGGGAAGCATAATGACATTTCACTACGGTCTGAGCACTGACAAAAAACCCACCAACACGAATTCTTTGGTAATTCTGATTTGAATTAGTTTCCAATTAGTCATTCCCACAGTAGAAATTCTACTCTCCACCACAAAGAAAAGCAATGTCATCACATAAATGAAAGGTAAGTGAAAGGTCAGCTTACGTCACTGATCTGCAAAGCATTGATCTTAGCCTGGACAATGTCTGGCGTGTCAGTAATGCTGGTGAATTTCATCTCCTCTGGCCGCGTGCGGTACAACCTCTCATTCAGGAGTTCCTGGGCTCTCTTTGCTTTGACCACATCCACAGAACCTTCCGGCAACCAGCCGATGCCTCGCAACCATTCCAGGTCTGACTTGTACACGTTCTACAAGTAAACCAAGGGTTACTGACATTGCAGAGACAACTCCACGTGCAGAGAGGTTTCGGACAAGGCTTTCCCCAAGCTCCTTCTCGTACACTTACACAACAAGCAGTCAGTGAGACTGTGGCACACCAGGTCCTTTCCACACACGCCTAAACCCCTGATTTGCACAGCAAGGAAATTACTGGTCTTTTAAAGATACTTGCTCCATGCAGACCAGTGGTGTAATCTGCAATCAAACATTCTGCGGCAGACCAAAAAACCATAAGAAACATACGTTTCCCTTCCTTATGAACTGCCCAGAATATTTCTGGCTCCCAGGCTGATAACACTACTGATTTGGAAAGGATCATCCAGATGAATTAAAATAAACATACCAGCGCTGACTGTAGGCTCACAAACGTGCATTTGAATGGATATTTGCACAGTCACTAACAAACAGAGCCTCACACACCTGCCATACAGTTACTCTCACTCACATCACTCTGTAGCTCGTAGGCCTTCCTTGCATGGATCACGTCATTCTGGTCAGGCAGACAGGTCCACTGGTGAAAGTACTGGCGGTAGTCAACATCACTGACTAGTGTCTGGCACTCCTTGGCTGCCTGCACTGACATCGCATCGACTGGTATGTGGATCTGGGCCTTTGAATCATGGTACGCCTTCCTGTAAATTCGGTCGTTCTGTAGCAACATGGCCCGCGCAGCCCACGACAGTTTGGGATCCTCCTTGGCAGTTCGGCACCCAATGTAGTGGCCCTTCTGCTTCTCGTGCGTTTCTTTGTATTTGTACTAGAAATGCAAAAAGAAGCATTAAAAGAAATAGTGAATCTGGGATTAATTTCCCAGAATTTCATATTGCTACTGATCACAAATATATTTTTTTATGTTATGAAATATACTCATTTAGAGTTTAGAAATGCCTAATGCATTCTTGCTCCACAGCTTTTGTTTATTTTCATTGTAGTTCATTATTTTCTAATATCTTCTTAATGTCAGGATTTATAATTCAGTGTTCCTTTTGGAAACTGTTGCCCATTTTCTTTCTGCAGTGAATTCTTTATTAGTAGGCTTTCAAGATGAATCTGATATACCATGTCTTTTTATGTTGTACATAGCTTATTACTTCATTCTTGTTTCTCAAGCCACCTGAAAATAAATGTAAAGGAAGAACATACATCACTCGCAATATCTCTTGATGCTTTTGCACTTTGGATTGGAATAGCATCAGCTCTCATGTCATAACCCTTCTTTTTGGCATCTTCCCAGGCTTGTGTATAAAGTTTCTACACAAAAGAAGACAGAAAATGGCTTCTCAGTATTCTGAAAGATGAATTTCTACATTTCATAATTTTTTCTTAAAATTTTCATGAATGCAGATTTTAGAATATCTTTATGGTTAAAGAAATGCTTACTTAATTTATGAATTTCCATTACTTTAGTATATGTTTAAATGTTCTTACATGGCTAACATTAGCTGCATTGGCCTTCGCTAACAAAATTGTCGGTGTGTCAGGCATGACGTGAATTGATGTTTTGTCTGCATCCCAGGCTTCTGTGTATAAACGCTAGGAGAGAGGAAAACATATTCCTTTAAAAAGTTTCTTTATGTGTGTCATGATGGAAAGACTGCAAATTATCAGAAATATATCCATGATAGAAAAGTAATCTTGAAGCAGAACAAGATATATGTAATAAAACTAATACATTTGTCCAAAGAGCATATTTTACAAACTGCGAGGGGTGGTTCAAGCAAAGCTTCTCATTGAACAGCTCAAGAAGGAAACTTTGTCCTTCCTCATTATTTCTCAGGCTAAGTTGGCACAGCAATTGATTGATTTAGGATTGCTGGGAAACTGTTGTAGGAGGAAAACTATATTCATTATTCTGCCGTATCTGTACGAGTTGTTTGATTGATGTTTCTTATTAAAGAGAAGGAGTAGTTACTTCCCAACTTTCATCCTCCAGGTCTGAGATAAATTGCAGAAGCCTCACTTCCAGAGAACATATGCTATTTCCTCATAACTTGTTCATCATGCAGTACGACATTCAGTCAACAATACATCATTATAGCAGCTGCAGTAAAAGCCTCGATATCCCGCTACATCCTATCTTATAGCATGGTCACGGCACCACCACCTCTAGACATACCCTAACACCTTGCTGGAACATCGTTTCTGCAGATTTCACAGCACTGTCTAAGAACTGCAAAAAAATTTATCCTGTTCTGTCAGAGATGAGCTTTGTACAATGAAGTAGCATTAACAAAACAGAAAAACCATACCAAACAAACATTTAAAAATAGGATTTCAGTGAAGATGGGAGGAAGAGGGAAACTCACCAAAATTTTTAGTATTACTCTTGAAAAATATGTGATTTAGGTGAATTTTTTCTGGACATTTTTATTAAGTGTTCAGTTCAGAGCCATGAGATAAGAGATTCCCTGTGCAAAGGCTGAATTTGGACATTCGTTTTCTCTAAGTGCACAACGAAAGTGTTTAGTCTTACTTTGTATTTTGTATTTTTCACCTCATGAACAAGTTCTGTTAGCTAGTAATACTAGTGATTTTGACCAAAAAAAAAAGAAACCCTCACCTTGTTCATTATCTCAGCATTTTGCTTAGCTAAGACCATGGCCAAAGAATCTGTCACACTAGTAAATTTAATTTGGTCTGCTGGTTGACGATACTTCCTTTCACTCAGGATTTCTCCAGCTTTCTTGGCTTTCTCAACTTCCATGGAACCAATAGGAACCCATCCAATACCTCTTAGCCATTCCAGGTCTGATTTGTAAACAGCCTGAAAAAATTTGAAAGTTCATTACATATGTGCAAGTGTTATCAAATGTTAAAATAATTATAAATAAGCATACTGTAGTCTATATGAACAATTGTATATATTTCTGCATAGTAGCAGGATATGGTTTTGAAAACAATTGTTATATTTGAAGATTTAGTAAAATAATTATTAAATAAGAAAAAGAATAGAGTTATTGAAGAACTCCACAAATACCAGAGTTACACACAAATTAGACCTCAGGCTAAGGACTGAGAAAATAGAATTAAACATAAAGTTGATGATAGAATATTAAACATTTCACCTCTATCAACATGTCTGATGCATGCGACTAAGGCATATTATATATCTTTAAAAAATTATATTGTACAAGATGCAGTATATTTAATTATGTATTACAAATGTAACGATTTACTCACATCACTCTGTAGGTCATAGGCCTTCTTAGCATGGATAACATCATTCTGGTCTGGCAGACAGATCCACTGATGCAGATAGTGCTTGTAATCAATGTCGCTGACCAACTCCTGACATTTCTTGGCCAACACGATTCCCAGCATGTCCACTGGGCTACTGAAGTGTGTCTTGGTCTTCTCAAACGCTTTCTTGTACTCCCTGTCACTCTGGATCTTGGCTACGTGCATCGACCACATCATCTTCGGGTCATCCTCTATGTTACGGGCCCCTATGTGGTGGCCAAGCTGCTTGCGATAGCCTTCTTTGTATTTGTACTGAAATAAAGTATATTCATATTCACATGGTATATTTATAAATTAATAAATAGTTCACACAGTTTAACATAATAATGAATATTTTTTTAAGACAAAATTATGATTTAGGTCTTTCTACTGTTTTATTAATTTTCACATGAAAAGGATTTTTCTTACAGATACTATTATCTCTGATTTTTTATATAACTATATCACACTTTCAATAAACTAAGCATTAATTTCACATACTTACTAACAAGTTTGATATTCCACATTCTTTTACTATAAAGATTAAAATGTAAAGATTAACTTATTTTAAAAGCTTATTAGAAAACACCTCAATGAAGATAGTCTGAGTCGGTCTTAATACTAACAGTTTAAATATCAATCTTGATAGAAAAACAAAGAGCATAAAAAACTGTTATTCTCTGTCTCTTAGTGATGTTTTCTCACCCCAGAAACAAAACCTGTCAGTCACTGCATATTTTTTTTTCCTGTTTTTGTATTCAGACATCTTGAATTTCAACATGACACTTCAAAAGAACTACTTTTTCCTCTGGAAAAGACAACAATTTAGAACTTTTAGTATTGATTTACTAATATATCTATTTTGGGGAGAGATTTTAAAGTATTTCCTATTTTGAATCAGAAATTAATTTGACTAACTCTAGTATAGACTCGTATGCCTTGCTGATCATCCTACTTAAACATCCATGGACATCAATGGAACTATTACAGCGGGCACAAAAATAATCCTCATATTATTTATTTATGACTGTGATATATACCTCATGCATAAAAATACTGTCTATCCATTCCTTTCATGTACTAAAGGCATGCAGTAGAATCACCGATTTCAGTATTATCTAGTCTATAAACTTAAGGTATTACATTAACAAAAAATGGAACAAACGTTCTCATTCTTTTCCATTACCAAATCCATACACACATAATAAAAAAACTGCTTACATCACTGGCAATCTCTCTTGATGCTCTGGCAGCTTGAATAGGAATGGCATCAAAACGCAAATCATGACCCTTCTTCTTCGATTCCTCCAAAGCTAGTTTGTACATTTTCTGTGAAAAAAATATTCACATTTTTGTTTCAAAAACAAAATTACACTTCAGTTAAGCACATCTGTGTAATAAAACAAATTAAGTCCCTAAACGATATTGTTAATGTTCAGACAATTCAAATATCTGAACACAGCTCTATCTTCTCTAGAAAATAAAAAAATGCAGATTTCAAAGATCTTGTAATTGTATTGTAGACACTTGGAAACTGGAAATCATTTAGGGAAGGCAAAGAAAGGAATATTCTAAAAGTTAAATTATTTATTTCCATACCTTGCTATAGAAATGATTTCTCATTTATGGCAGATAATATATTTTAAAAGCCCAATTAGATACCCAGGAGGTAAATTCTAGCAAAAGAACAACTCCAATTTTAGCAGTGGAGCTGGCAATTTGTGAAACTAAACAACTCGACAATACTATAATATTAATTAAAAGTCAGAGATGACAAAATTGTACTTGTCAGAAATCCTTTAATTCTCTCAACTCTACAGTTTTACTCACCTGACTGTAGTTTAATTGGTTTTGTTTAGCTTGCAGGATTTCTGGTGTGTCAGGCATGACATGAACCATGGTCTTATCTTTATTCCATGCTTCAGTGTATAAGCGCTAAGAAAGAATACAGGAAGAGATTAATATTGCATTCCAAACCAAGTTAATATCTCATTAATTGGGTAAAACATAGAGCATACTAGGTAAAATTATAAGAAATATAGCATGGATAAACGGTTATGTATTTAATCAGGTAGAGATACCATTATTAAAAAGATAATTTATCCGAGGAAATTTAACAAAACTTAGGAAACTGCCACATTACTGAAGAATAATGAATAAACCAAAGCATTATTACTGCTCACTGCCAGACATGTCAAAGAAAAGATTAAAATGTACTATGCAGAATATCATGACAAAGTTGAGTCTTCCATTAGATGGACGAATGGTTTTGATTGAAATAAACAGAGCACACTATTTGAAAATACATCATCTCTGAACTTCAGCATTTCTTGTGAACATTGTATTTCTAGGCCTGTCTCCAGGGTTTAGGCGGAGACTGCTGACGCGTTACCTTATCGAATCAAGACTCACCTTATTCATCGTCTCTGCGTTCTGCTTGGCTAAGACCATCTCTAGAGAATCAGTGACGCTAGTAAACTTGATTGTATCCGGAGGCTGACGGTATAGTTTATCACTCAAGATCTCCCCTGCCTTCTTGGCTTTTTCAACTTCCAAGGAACCAATTGGGACCCAACCAATGCCCCGCAACCATTCAAGGTCAGACTTGTAGCAATTCTATCACAAAAAAAATACACAGGTTATTCTAATAATAATAATAATAATAATAATGCAATTTACACGGTGCATCTTTTCACAGTTAAGTAACCTCACTATCAACTTTTAATTCAAATAAATTCAAAACCCTAGAGAAAATCTTAGAAAAAAAACCTGCATTTCATCTGCATTAACAGTGAAACCACTAACCAAGTTTCACAGAATGGCAAATGATAAATAGCCCAAATTCTGGAATTACAGAATTTAACTTCAATATCAATTAGTTAACATATCCTATTGGAGATCTGAGCTTCAATTAGCTGTGAAACTTAAAAATAAGTCCTGAAAATTTGGTTCTACCACATTGGTATGTGATGGCCTGGTCCACCTATGTAAAATATCACATACATTCCTCACCAAAAATTAAATCAAAAAGAGCTTACATCACTCTGTAGGTCATAGGCCTTCTTAGCATGGATAACATCATTCTGGTCTGGCAGACAGATCCACTGATGCAGATAGTGCTTGTAATCAATGTCGCTGACCAACTCCTGACATTTCTTGGCCAACACGATTCCCAGCATGTCCACTGGGCTACTGAAGTGTGTCTTGGTCTTCTCAAACGCTTTCTTGTACTCCCTGTCACTCTGGATCTTGGCTACGTGCATCGACCACATCATCTTCGGGTCATCCTCTATGTTACGGGCCCCTATGTGGTGGCCAAGCTGCTTGCGATAGCCTTCTTTGTATTTGTACTGAAATATAAATCAAAATATTATATTTTGATATCACCTCTAAATATCAGGTAATCATATTAAATATTTCTAATAATAAACTCTCCAAATTTCTCTATAACCTACAGTCAGAAAAACCAAACTGTCAAAGCAATTCTGGGGCTAATAACATGGATTCTTACATTAAATTTTTGAGATTTGAGTTAGAACCCTAGAGATTTTTAAGTAAGATTTTTTGAAAAAACACTCTTCCCTGATATTAGTGAGAAATAATCCTCTCCTTATTAAATATATTTATTCCTTATTAAATATAACAATATACATACTGTTTAGATTTAATTAAAGATACAGGTTTATGAGCTATAAAACTGAGATGATAGCAGCATTATATTGTCCTTATAACTTCTCAACATTTATTTTTTACAATTAAGTCTTTAAACATATACAATCATTTGCTTCCAAAAACCTATTATTTGAGATCACAGTTTAACTGAAATGCCTTTTACAGAATCCAGGTTAACTGATAACTTTCAGGTTGCAGAGATCAGATGTCACCACACAAAGAAACAAAAAAGTAGTTTCTTACATCACTGGCAATTTCCCTGGATGCTTTGGCAGCTTGAATGGGGATAGCATCACTTCTCAAATCATAGCCTTTCTTTTTTCCTTCTTCCATGGCCTGTTTGTAGAGGTTCTAGGGGAAGAATTAAACAATGAGATTCATGTAAGTAAGTTCTATATATTACATTCTATGCAACTATACATTCTTCTATATACATTCTATGCAAAACAAACTGCTTGCAAGTAGAGTAGATTTAAAAACTTGTGTTAAGATTTATTCTAAGCCAATTTTATCTAACTTTCTTAACTCAAAGCCCCAGATCAGTAGCTGATACGAATTCATACCAAAGGAAAATCTTTGCTAAATACATTAGCTAACGATTTTTTTCTTTAAATACTTTAAATAACATAACATTGACTACAATTTTAGAGATAAGCTATTCTTCTATGCAAACGGAGTAAAACATACTTTTTAAAGCCACCTCTCACTGATGTGAATTTATTTGCCTAAACTAACATTGAACACTGGGATCACTGCTCTTCAGAATTGTGCTGGAAATTACTTTTTTGGTATTTCCAATGTTGGAATTAATTTTGTGCCTTCCCAACAGTTTGCATGCTGGCAGAAACGACTCCCAAAAATTCACTGGAGACACATAACTTCTCATGGAATTTATTGCCAATAGTACTCACTGTTGTACGTATGCACTTCTGTACAAATATGCAAACGATGTTTTTAAAGTCACAGTTTTGAGGATAAATATTGGGGATTACTTAAAGAAACTGATGGTATCATCTATATAAGGTTTATCAGAATACTGACGCACCAGCCATGAAACAGACCAGTTACATTTGGAGAGCTAACACACTCACCACACTGTAGTTTTGCATGTTCTGTTTTGCCAGTGTGATTTCAGGTGTGTCAGGCATTATGTGGATTTGTGTCTTGTCTTTATCCCAGGCCTCAGTATATAAACGCTGCAGGAAAAATAACATATGTTAAAGGGGGAAAAAAAAATGGTGACTACTTGGAGATCTTCTAAAACATACGAAGAATTACAGATCTGTACTCCCAGTCTAAAAAATCCTTATTCCTTATATAGCAATGAGATTTTATATTCACTCCTCTAGATACTTAATGTCCAAGTTAAGAATGAGTAACCTGGAAAGAATTATGTTAAAAAAAAATGTTTAGAAAAAAGGCACAGAATGCTAATCAGACACACAGAGAGCTAAACTCTAAGAGCAAGGCCTGTTTGAAAGAGCAAATGGTTTTAGTGACATAAATAGGATTGAGATCAGGGCCACAGATTCAGAAAAACTCCTATATGTTAAGCACTATGCTGAATTGTTTAAAATACAGATATTTCAAAGACTGCCCTAAAACAAGTAGTTTATTAATTACTAGATTACTAGATAAACTTGATAAATTATTAGATTTGTTAGACAAATTGCTACATTAAAAATTAGATGAAAGTTAGGTAACACATTACTAGATATGCAGTAGAGTATGTGGAAAGCTTCACAATTGATAATTCCAATTTAACTTGGTAACTTGGAAGATATTATTAAATTAGCATTTGCTGAAAATAAGTTACCTGTTGATTACCAAGAATGTAACCTATACCTGTAAAGCCTCTCTGTGCTGAAATCTCACACAGCAACCACACATCTATATTTCTAGGCCTGTCTCCAGGGTTTAGGCGGAGACTGCTGACGCGTTACCTTATCGAATCAAGACTCACCTTATTCATCGTCTCTGCATTCTGCTTGGCTAAGACCATCTCTAGAGAATCAGTGACGCTAGTAAACTTGATTGTGTCCGGAGGCTGACGGTATAGTTTATCACTCAAGATCTCCCCTGCCTTCTTGACTTTTTCAACTTCCAAGGAACCAATTGGGACCCAACCAATGCCCCGCAACCATTCAAGGTCAGATTTGTAGCAATTCTATCACAAAATACAAAGACAGTTCTCTCATTAATATTGCCAGTTAAACATTTCATATATACCATGCAACTAATGCTTACTTTCTGTAAGTTGCCTTCCACCTAGTTCAATCTGCAAAACAATCTCTGTTAGCAACCTAGATTCAGACCCCTTATCTGTCTTCAAGAGATGGGAACATGGTGGGAATGGTCAAAGAGTAATGGGATTAAAACAAACCCCTGAAAGTCAGTATAAACTTTTCCTGTAACATTTGTTCCCAACAAATAAATGGTCACCCACTAGGAACAGCAGGTCTTAATTTAAACCATTTTCTCCAAGACAGAACAAAGGAACTCTCTCCACTAAAATTATGCAATGAAAAAAAAAAGTCATACTAGGCAATTTCCTCTTTATATGCAGTTAATCTGCGTATAAAGGTATTAAGATTGTCTATGATGAAGGATTATATGCAGCTAATTCTACTATGTGGCTAAATGATTAGCTGTATATAAACCTTCATAATACTCAACCTTCCTTACACACAGATTCATTGACTCCTAAAAATCTTATGAACTTGCTTCGAATAGGTAAATCAAAATGCAATGTGAAAAAACACTATATGAGAGAGACAGTTCAAGCAGATTCTACAGTTTATATTCCAAGGAAATTATATACACTTTAGAACTCCAACACTTATCAGCGAGTACTCACATCACTCTGTAGATCATAGGCTTTCTTAGCATGGATAACATCATTCTGGTCTGGCAGACATGTCCACCGATGCAGAGTGTGCTTGTAATCAATGTCGCTGACCAACTCCTGACATTTCTTGGCCAACACGATTCCCAGCATGTCCACTGGGCTACTGAAGTGTGTCTTGGTCTTCTCAAACGCTTTCTTGTACTCCCTGTCACTCTGGATCTTGGCTACGTGCATCGACCACATCATCTTCGGGTCATCCTCTATGTTACGGGCCCCTATGTGGTGGCCAAGCTGCTTGCGATAGCCTTCCTTATACTTGTACTATAGGCAATAAAATGTTCAGTGAGTTTTAGTTTAGTTTTCTTTATGTCCCTAGCAGTCCCTGTGGCACAACCTCCAGAGAACTTAGTATCTGAAACCACAGAGACTTTAGAGTGAGAAAGTATTCAGTTGATGAACTGCAGTGTAGAGCTACAACAGGATTCACATAACATTACCTGCCTGATAGGACTTTCACATTATTGAAGAAACGCCATGGCCTACATATTAAGAGCTGCTACTCAGTAAACTGAGAGTAAAAAAAGTCTCCAAGTTATGGCAGGGATATAAAAGGCCTGAAGTTCAAAAAATATTGCCTACATAAAGAATCAATTAGTGACTTTCAAGCACGATAGCCAAATAAACTTATATTCAAACCATTCAGGAGACAAAAACTGGAAGAGCATAGAGACAGACCTGGAAGTTTACGTAGAGATAACAAACACATATATGGAATAAACTTTGAAATTAATACCTAATAATAACAAAAAAATTTACTTTTATACTGCCTTTATTTTTACAGAAAAACTTCGTTTGGGTTTTCTTTCCCAATGTCCAGCTCAGCTATGTACCTGCAACATCAGGGGAGTAATGACTGGCAGTACGGAGGGCAGCACACCACCTCAAAAGTCCAGCCTGTTGCATGACAAGACCCTGCCACAAGCCCAGGAGGGATGCTGCTTTGGATTATGTCCATCACCCAGCTCCCACAGTTACTCTCTCCACACTGTCGACAAATTCCCATGCAACACTGCGCACCCATAACGTGCAGGGACAGCTACAGGCAGACCCTCCAGAACCAACACGTGTATGGACTGGCTGAATGGTAATGACAGGCAAGTGATGGGTTGCCTCCATTCGACTAACGTTGCAAACCCTGGGCTTCAACTTCAAGCACCTGGAAACTGTCCGATAGGATGTACCGCCAAGGGCTCCTGTGTACTTACATCACTTGCAATGTCTCTAGAAGCTTTAGCAGACTTGATAGGAATGGCATCTGCCCGCATGTCGTAGCCCTTCTTCTTCTCCTCCTCCATCGCAAGCTTGTACAGTTTCTGAAAGAAAAACAAGCATTCCCCTCAAGCAACTTGTCTTCCCAGGCCACCACTGTCCAGGGACGGACGCTTAACCCCACCTCAAACACCTACCTCACTGAAGTTCACTTTGTTCTGCTGGGCTAGCAAAATACCAGGTGTATCCGGCATAATGTGAACATTGGTTTTATCTTTCTCCCAGGCTGATGTGTACGAGCGCTGAAAAAATGAGTACAACATGAAATAAGATCACGCAAGCACAGGGCAACAAACTCAAAGAGCAAATGAGCTCCACAAACTGAAGCTAGGGGCCTCTACTTGGCACTGACTCAGAAATGACGTTTCTTGTCCAAAAACTTTCTAACGCTTCACCCTTTGCCACGCTGCACCCAATCCCTGCTCCAACCACACAAAAGACAATTTGATCTACCACAAGGAACACAAATCCCTGATGCAAGAGGATGCAATATCCCCCTTTGCCAAACCCAGGCCCTGGAAGGAGAGAGCCCAGAGTCCTGGGAAATGCACTCATTTCCTTCAGGTTGCAAACACAAGGAAATCTCACTTGGTTCATGATTTCAGAGTTGTGCTTTGCCAGAACCATAGGCATCGAGTCAGGAATGCTCGTGAATTTGATGGTGTCCGGGTGTTGCCGATACTTCTTGTCACTCAGGATGAGGCTCGCCCTCTTATTCTTCTCATCGTCCAGCGAACCGCTTGGGGACCAGCCAATGCCCCTCAGCCACAGAAGGTCGGACTTGTACACATTCTGAAAGGACAGGCAAGGACACAAAGAGGCTCAGCAACCTCCTTACTCCATGCAACCACTCCTCCTACCACGGCAAGCTCTGCCTAACAAAACACATTCCCCTGGGTCAACCCACCAGCCACCACAAAAGGGACTCCCATTAAGCTCAGCTCCCCACAACCTGGCTCCCCGTGCCTACAACTCTCAGCAAGACAGTACGGCCACAACACAGTCTCACTCTCACAGAATCAGCCTCAACCTCTCCTCCCCACCTGCACATTCTCCAGCAGCAGAACAGAACACAAGAGAGACTTCTGCTTTGCACACAGCCAGTAAAGAATAACTTACATCACTCTGAAGGTCGTACACTTTCCTGGCTTGTACAACATCGTTCTGGTCCGGCAGACACGTCCACCGATGCAGAGTGTGCTTGTAATCAATGTCGCTGACCAACTCCTGACATTTCTTGGCCAACACGATTCCCAGCATGTCCACTGGGCTACTGAAGTGTGTCTTGGTCTTCTCAAACGCTTTCTTGTACTCCCTGTCACTCTGGATCTTGGCTACGTGCATCGACCACATCATCTTCGGGTCATCCTCTATGTTACGGGCCCCTATGTGGTGGCCAAGCTGCTTGCGATAGCCTTCTTTATACCTGTACTGCAGGGTCAAAGAAGCTCAATAAGTTTCAGGACAGCTCTTCTCCCTTCTGACACTGTTCTGTAGCAGTGCCCATGAGCAAGCGCTTTGCTAATGGAGCCTGGCAAGATCACCACATGAAGAGGCCTCTAAGCGCAGCGTATGCCTACTGCGTCCCACACTTCCATCCCACCCCACACCTACGCTGGCCACTGGAGGCACACGGAGGCCAGACAGCATCTCCAGCCAAACTAGCTCAGGAAGCAGGAGCGATGCATGCCGGCAGACAGAGTCTCCACACAACCTAAGCATCCTCACTGAGAGGCCAGCTCAGCAGCTGGGATGCAAATCTCGGCAAAATCCACCGGACTGCTCCAGCAGGCAACCTGGGCCTCATCCTGCACAGCCCTTTCTGCACTCACCGACACAGCCCACAGCAGCTGACGCACTCCGCTGCACCAGGCTCTCCTGCACAGCACTCAGGAGTCTTATTCTCCCAGCCCCGTGTGTGTCCTCAGCTGCAGGCCTACAGCCACTAAGCTTGGAAAGTGACAAGGGGCAACACGACACTTTTTCAGCAATGCACATTCTGAGAGCTTACGGCTGAAAATTTGAGACCAAGCGAACAAAGGAAACTTTGTGATTGCTGTTTACTACAGTCCACCCGATCAAGGAGAGGAGGTTGAGGAAGAGTTCTTTCTTCAACTGCAGGAAGCATCACACTCACAGGCCCTGATCCTGATAGGGGACTTCAACCACCCGAACATCTGCTGGAAAAGCGGCACAGCGAACTGCAAGCAGTCCAGGAAACTACAGGAATGCGTTGAGAACAACTTCCTAGTACAGGTGATGGAGAGCCTGACCACAGAAGAGGCACTGTTGTACCTGTTGCTCACTAATGAGGAAGAACTTATTGAAGAGGTCAAGACTGGAGGTAGCCTGGGCTGCAGCAATCATGCCCTGGTAGAATTCTCAATGTTGAGGGGTAAAGGACAGGAAAAAATTAGAGTCAGTACCCTAAACCTCGGAAAGGTAAACTTTCACCTGTTTAGGGCGCTAGTGAGTGGGATCCCTTGGGACACTGCCCTCAGAGATAAAGGAGCGAACGAAAGCTGGGAGATATTTAAAGACATTTTTCTTAGGGTGCAAGACCTGTCAATCCCAACATGCAGGAAGTCAGGCAGGGGAGGCAGAAGGCCAGCTTGGCTAAGTTGAGACCTCTTAGCCAAACTAAAGCACAAAACCAAAACGCATAGGCAGTGGAGGCAGGGATACACATCCTGGGGAGATTATAGGGCTATGGCTCAGGAGTTCAGGGAGGAGATCAGGAAAGCCAAGGCATAGCTGGAGCTGAACTTGGCTAGGGACGTAAAAAATAACAAGGGTTTCTTCAGGTACACAGGACAACAAAGGAAGATGAAAGAAACTGTACCCCTTGATGAGCGAAATGGGAGACCTGGCTACAACCGACATGGAGAAGGCTGAGGTACTCAACAACTTTTTTGCCTTGGTCTTCACTGGCAACTGCTCTAGCCACGCCACCCAGTTCACTGAACCCAAAGGCAGGGACTGGGAGAATGAAGCACTGCCCACTGTAGGAGAAGATCAGGTTCGAGACCATCTAAGGAACCTCAGTGTGCACAAGTCCATGGGACCTGATGAGATGCATCCGAGGGTCCTGAGGGAACTGGCAGATGAAGCTGCTAAGCCACTATCCATGATGTTTGAAAAGTCGTGGCAGACCAGTGAAGTTCCCAGTGACTGGAAAAGGGGAAACATAAGCCCCATTTTAAAAAGGGAAAAATGGAAGACCCAGGGAACTACAGGCCGGTCAGTCTCACCTCTGTGCCCAGCAAGATCATGGAGTAGATCCTCCTGGAAACTACGCTAAGGCACATGGAAAACAGAGAGATGACTGGTGACAGCCAACATGGCTTCACTAAGGGCAAGTCGTGCCTGACAGACTTGGTGGCCTTCTACAACAGGGTTACAGCATTGGTGGATAAAGGAAGAGCGACTGACATCATCTACCTGCACTTGTGCAAAGCATTTGACACTGTCCCGTACAACAACCTTGTCTCTAAAATGGAGAGACATGGATTTGACAGGTGGACCACTTGGTGGATAAGGAATTGGCTGGATGGTCACACTCAGAGTTGTGGTCAATGGCTCAATGTCCAGGTAGAGACCAGTGATGAGTAGTGTCCCTCAGGGGTCTGTACTGGGATCAGTATTATTTAACAGCTTTGTCGGGGACATGGACAGTGGGATTGAGTGCACCCTCAGCAAGTTTCCGGATGACACCAGGCTGGGTGGTGTGGTTGATACTCTAGAGGAAAGGGATGCCATCCAGAGGGACCTTGACAGGCTAGCAAGGTGGGCCTGTGCGAACCTCATGAAGTTCAACAAGGCCAAGTGCAAGGTCCTGCACCTGGGTCGAGGAAACCCCAAACAGCGATACAGGCTGTGCAATGAGTGGATTGAGAGCAGCCCTGCAGAGAAGGACTTGGGATACTGGTGGATGAAAAACTGAATATGAGCCAGCAACGTGTGCTCGCAGCCCAGAAAGCCAACCGTATCCTGGGCTGCATCAAAAGAAGCATGACCTGCTGGTCGAGGGAGGAGATTCTCCCCCTCTGCTCTGCTCTCATGAGACCCCACCTGGAGCAGTGTGTTCAGCTCTGGGACCCCCAGCATAAGAAAGACATGGACCTGCTTGAGCAGGTCCAGAGGAGGGCCACAAAGATGATCAAGGGGCTGGAGCACCTTCCCTATGAGGACAGGCTGAGAGAGTTAGGGTTGTTTAGACTAGAGAAGAAAAGCCTCTGGGGAGAAATTATAGTGGCCTTCCAGTACTTAAAGGGAGCCTACAGGAAAGATGGGGAGGGACTCTTTATGAGGGAGAGTAGTGATAGGATGAGTGATAAAGGTTTTAAACTGAAAGAGGGGAGATTTAGATTAGATATTAGGAAGAAATTCTTTACTGTGAGGGTGGTGAGACATGGGAACAGGTTGCCCAGAGAAGCCGTGGATGCCCTATCCCTGGAAGGGAAGTATTCAAGGCCAGGCTGGATGGGACTTTGAGCAACCTCATCTAGTGAAAGGTGTCCCTGACCATGGCAGGGGGGGTGGAACTAGACAATCTTTAAGTTCCCTTCCAACCCAAACCATTCTATGGTTCTATGATGCTTTGACTTTTTCCCCTGCCTCTTTCTGAAATGTCAAGTAAGACTGAGGAGAGCATGCCGCCAAGGGCTCCTGTGTACTTACATCACTTGCAATGTCTCTAGAAGCTTTAGCAGACTTGATAGGAATGGCATCTGCCCGCATGTCGTAGCCCTTCTTCTTCTCCTCCTCCATCGCAAGCTTGTACAGTTTCTGAAAGAAAAACAAGCATTGCCCTCAAGCAACTTGTCTTCCCAGGCCACCACTGTCCAGGGACGGACGCTTAACCCCACCTCAAACACCTACCTCACTGAAGTTCACTTTGTTCTGTTGGGCTAGCAAAATACCAGGTGTATCCGGCATAATGTGAACACTGGTTTTATCTTTCTCCCAGGCTGATGTGTACGAGCGCTGAAAAAATGAGTACAACATGAAATAAGATCACGCAAGCACAGGGCAACAAACTCAAAGAGCAAATGAGCTCCACAAACTGAAGCTAGGGGCCTCTACTTGGCACTGACTCAGAAATGACGTTTCTTGTCCAAAAACTTTCTAACGCTTCACCCTTTGCCACGCTGCACCCAATCCCTGCTCCAACCACACAAAAGACAATTTGATCTACCACAAGGAACACAAATCCCTGATGCAAGAGGATGCAATATCCCCCTTTGCCAAACCCAGGCCCTGGAAGGAGAGAGCCCAGAGTCCTGGGAAATGCACTCATTTCCTTCAGGTTGCAAACACAAGGAAATCTCACTTGGTTCATGATTTCAGAGTTGTGCTTTGCCAGAACCATAGGCATCGAGTCAGGAATGCTCGTGAATTTGATGGTGTCCGGGTGTTGCCGATACTTCTTGTCACTCAGGATGAGGCTCGCCCTCTTATTCTTCTCATCGTCCAGCGAACCGCTTGGGGACCAGCCAATGCCCCTCAGCCACAGAAGGTCGGACTTGTACACATTCTGAAAGGACAGGCAAGGACACAAAGAGGCTCAGCAACCTCCTTACTCCATGCAACCACTCCTCCTACCACGGCAAGCTCTGCCTAACAAAACACATTCCCCTGGATCAACCCACCAGCCACCACAAAAGGGACTCCCATTAAGCTACAAAAGGGACTCCCATTAAGCTCAGCTCCCCACAACCTGGCTCCCCGTGCCTACAACTCTCAGCAAGACAGTACGGCCACAACACAGTCTCACTCTCACAGAATCAGCCTCAACCTCTCCTCCCCACCTGCACATTCTCCAGCAGCAGAACAGAACACAAGAGAGACTTCTGCTTTGCACACAGCCAGTAAAGAATAACTTACATCACTCTGAAGGTCGTACACTTTCCTGGCTTGTACAACATCGTTCTGGTCCGGCAGACACGTCCACCGATGCAGAGTGTGCTTGTAATCAATGTCGCTGACCAACTCCTGACATTTCTTGGCCAACATGATTCCCAGCATGTCCACTGGGCTACTGAAGTGTGTCTTGGTCTTCTCAAACGCTTTCTTGTACTCCCTGTCACTCTGGATCTTGGCTACGTGCATCGACCACATCATCTTCGGGTCATCCTCTATGTTACGGGCTCCTATGTGGTGGCCAAGCTGCTTGCGATAGCCTTCTTTATACCTGTACTGCAGGGTCAAAGAAGCTCAATAAGTTTCAGGACAGCTGTTCTCCCTTCTGACACTGTTCTGTAGCAGTGCCCATGAGCAAGCGCTTTGCTAATGGAGCCTGGCAAGATCACCACATGAAGAGGCCTCTAAGCGCAGCGTATGCCTACTGCGTCCCACACTTCCATCCCACCCCACACCTACACTGGCCACTGGAGGCACACGGAGGCCAGACAGCATCTCCAGCCAAACTAGCTCAGGAAGCAGGAGCGATGCATGCCGGCAGACAGGGTCTCTACGCAACCTAAGCATCCTCACTGAGAGGCCAGCTCAGCAGCTGGGATGCAAAACTTGGCGAAAACCACCGGACTGCTCCAGCAGGCAACCTGGGCCTCATCCTGCACAGCCCTTTCTGCACTCACCCACACAGCCCACAGCAGCTGACGCACTCCGCTGCACCAGACTCTCCAGCACAGTGCTCAGGAGTCTTACGCTCCCAGCCCTGTGTGTGTCCTCAGCTGCAGGCCTACAGCCACTAAGCTTGGGAAGTGACAAGGGACAACACAACACTTTATCCCTCGCCTCTAACTGGAATGTCAAGTAAGACTTGAGGAGAGATTGAACTCATCTCTTTCCAGTAAGGGAACAAACCTGAACTACACAACCTCGCATAAGAGAGTAAATTCAGCTCCTGCAGAGCTAAGGCTTGAAAAGATACTCAGGGGCACAGTAATGACTGGCCTACAGTGACTGGACCTGCCCACAGAAAAGACAGAAACAATAAATGCCCCGGTCATAACACAAAACTTGGTTTGCGTGTTCTTTCCCAATGTCCAGCTCAGCTATGTACCTGCAACATCAGGGGAGTAATGACTGGCAGTACGGAGGGCAGCACACCACCTCAAAAGTCCAGCCTGTTGCATGACAAGACCCTGCCACAAGCCCAGGAGGGATGCTGCTTTGGATTATGTCCATCACCCAGCTCCCACAGTTACTCTCTCCACACTGTCGACAAATTCCCATGCAACACTGCGCACCCATAACGTGCAGGGACAGCTACAGGCAGACCCTCCAGAACCAACACGTGTATGGACTGGCTGAATGGTAATGACAGGCAAGTGATGGGTTGCCTCCATTCGACTAACGTTGCAAACCCTGGGCTTCAACTTCAAGCACCTGGAAACTGTCCGATAGGATGTACCACCAAGGGCTCCTGTGTACTTACATCACTTGCAATGTCTCTAGAAGCTTTAGCAGACTTGATAGGAATGGCATCTGCCCGCATGTCGTAGCCCTTCTTCTTCTCCTCCTCCATCGCAAGCTTGTACAGTTTCTGAAAGAAAAACAAGCATTGCCCTCAAGCAACTTGTCTTCCCAGGCCACCACTGTCCAGGGACGGACGCTTAACCCCACCTCAAACACCTACCTCACTGAAGTTCACTTTGTTCTGCTGGGCTAGCAAAATACCAGGTGTATCCGGCATAATGTGAACACTGGTTTTATCTTTCTCCCAGGCTGATGTGTACGAGCGCTGAAAAAATGAGTACAACATGAAATAAGATCACGCAAGCACAGGGCAACAAACTCAAAGAGCAAATGAGCTCCACAAACTGAAGCTAGGGGCCTCTACTTGGCACTGACTCAGAAATGACGTTTCTTGTCCAAAAACTTTCTAACGCTTCACCCTTTGCCACGCTGCACCCAATCCCTGCTCCAACCACACAAAAGACAATTTGATCTACCACAAGGAACACAAATCCCTGATGCAAGAGGATGCAATATCCCCCTTTGCCAAACCCAGGCCCTGGAAGGAGAGAGCCCAGAGTCCTGGGAAATGCACTCATTTCCTTCAGGTTGCAAACACAAGGAAATCTCACTTGGTTCATGATTTCAGAGTTGTGCTTTGCCAGAACCATAGGCATCGAGTCAGGAATGCTCGTGAATTTGATGGTGTCCGGGTGTTGCCGATACTTCTTGTCACTCAGGATGAGGCTCGCCCTCTTATTCTTCTCATCGTCCAGCGAACCGCTTGGGGACCAGCCAATGCCCTCAGCCACAGAAGGTCGGACTTGTACACATTCTGAAAGGACAGGCAAGGACACAAAGAGGCTCAGCAACCTCCTTACTCCATGCAACCACTCCTCCTACCACGGCAAGCTCTGCCTAACAAAACACATTCCCCTGGGTCAACCCACCAGCCACCACAAAAGGGACTCCCATTAAGCTCAGCTCCCCACAACCTGGCTCCCCGTGCCTACAACTCTCAGCAAGACAGTACGGCCACAACACAGTCTCACTCTCACAGAATCAGCCTCAACCTCTCCTCCCCACCTGCACATTCTCCAGCAGCAGAACAGAACACAAGAGAGACTTCTGCTTTGCACACAGCCAGTAAAGAATAACTTACATCACTCTGAAGGTCGTACACTTTCCTGGCTTGTACAACATCGTTCTGGTCCGGCAGACACGTCCACCGATGCAGAGTGTGCTTGTAATCAATGTCGCTGACCAACTCCTGACATTTCTTGGCCAACACGATTCCCAGCATGTCCACTGGGCTACTGAAGTGTGTCTTGGTCTTCTCAAACGCTTTCTTGTACTCCCTGTCACTCTGGATCTTGGCTACGTGCATCGACCACATCATCTTCGGGTCATCCTCTATGTTACGGGCTCCTATGTGGTGGCCAAGCTGCTTTCGGTACGCAGTTTTGTATTGGTACTAATTGAATGCAGAAACAACAATTATCACCTGTTTTCAAGCTGCAATTTAAATTTCTCTGTTGTTAATATAGTGGTTAACACTTTTGTATGTAATATATTTTAATTTTTTTTGTCTATTTTGCCAACATTTTTTTTTGCATGTTTTTATTGCATGTCCAGAAGATATTAACTGATTTTTCTACAGTTATATACTACCTCATTTAAATTATTGTATTTTATTCAATTAACCTTTAAGAATTATACAACCTCTGGGGAGGGCAGCAATATAAGACTGTTAAAATCTTAGACCTCTTCTCCTTTTAAATAAAAAACATCTTTATCCAAAAGTGTGTACCAGCTCTATGCCCCACTATTATTTTCACTCCATAAGACTTACTTCACTAGCTATGTCTCTGGATGCCTTTGCTGACTTGAGGGGTATAGCATCAGGAGGAAGATCGTAGCCTTTCTTCTTCAGCTCTTCATATCCTAACTTGTAATGTTTCTGTTGGAGAAGGATTCAAAGTCATTATTGCAAATAAAGCTCCCTAGAGAGTTTTTCAATACTACAACTTTCCTCCCCTGATTCATGAAAATAAAGTATGAGATTCCAAACACAGTTTCATTCATCAAATTAAATTCCATAGCTTGCTTTTAATAATGTGTATTTTGTAACTGATGATATAAAATATTTAAAAATTACTATCTGTCTGTTTTCTGATTAACTCATTCGAGATCAAAATTTTCTTTTAGTTAACATATTAATCTGAATGATTCATGGAGTCTTCTACAGAGGTGAATAATAAAACCCCATGATGTAGAGAATAAACCCCATGATTCTCTACACCCAATTTGAATTGCAATTATTTTTGTCTTCTTGAGTTCTTATGATAGAGCTGCTAACATTTCTTTACCTTTGCATGTAGTCTATATTTTTTCCATTATAAGCAGGAATTTGATGTAAGTTACATAATCCTATGTCATTCTAAAGAGGCAATTCAATATAATCAGACACTTTAACAAGAATGACAGGCTTACTAAAAAGTACTGAACACATATCTGCAATGTTATTATCATCAGTAGGGAGGAAAGAGAAAACTGCTAACTTGTGTTGAATATTTTCTTGGTATTTTTATATTCTAGCAATTCTGCTTCCATTTTATATATTAGCAATTCCACTCGGGCTTCCCAGTGCATAACAATTTTCACAGGAAAAGATTACAGGTGTGCTTACAGCTGTTAGAATTGCAGAATTACTCTACTGCATTTTAAACTTGAGCCACAATGGGTAATTCCAAATTCCATAAAAGAAACATTGTAGAGACAAACTTACATCACTTGTGTTAATTAAGTTTGATTTAGCCAGCAAAATTTCAGGAGTATCAGGCATGATGTGAACCTGAGTCTTGTCCTTGTCCCAAGCTTCTCTATACAGTATCTGAAAAGAGACACAAACAAAAATACTTGGGCTGATAAAAGGCTCATTGACATGCATAGCAGTCAATTCAGTTTACCTTTTCTTTACAGTAGCAAAGCAAAGATGTACTGTCCAAACATGAGCGATGTCAACAATGCAAGATATTAAAATAAAATAATACAACGACTTCTTGCTGAAATACCGCCTTTTTTTCTTCTTTACGTCCATGAAATGTCAAGGAAACACCATTATGACAATACATTTACATACTACATAGTAAAGGGTCTTATTTGCAGTTATTACTGAAAAAGTTATACAGCACTAAAGACCTTAATCTTCTGAACAAGGCGCAGTACTTCTTGACAACTGAGCAGTAAGGCACTGATCGTAAACGTTTTTAAGCACATGTTCCAATATGGAGATCTTTTTAACTAAATGTATACTAATGTATACACTTATTGAATCACAAGTTGCTGTCTCTAGAGGCGACTTACATCACTTCTATTTTTGGCATTAGATTTTGCTAAAACGATATCCATGGCATCTGGGATACTTGTGAACTTAATAGTATCTGGGTGCTGCCGGTACTTCTTTTCACTCAGTATTTCAGAAGCTTTCTTGTTCTTTTCAGATTCCAAAGATCCCAAAGGACTCCATCCAAGGCCTCTGAGCCATTGTAGATCTGACTTATACAGATTCTGTTAAAGGAAAAATCAAAACCGTAGTAGATTATTTCCCTGCTCATTTATTAAACCATATTAAAAGACTAACTGGTATTTTAGCTTCAGTCTGATCTATACTGACATCAAGAGAGAGTTACTAAATATACTTCTCAATAAGCAGTAAATATTTTACAAAAAAATAAATTAATTAAATCCAGAGGAAGCTTACATCACTCTGTAGTTCATAGACCCTCTTTGCCTGGGTGACATCATTCTGGTCTGGCAGACAAGTCCAGCGGTGTAGCATGTGTTTGTAGTCTATATCGCTAACCAATTCCTGACATTTCTTCGCCAGAAGGAAGCCTAACATATCCACAGGCATATTAAACTTTGTCTTCCACTTTTCAAAATCTTTCTTGTACTCCCTCTCACTCTGCATCTTAGCTACTTGCATAGACCACAACATCTTAGGATCATCCTGTAAGCTGCGGAATCCAATGTGATGTCCCTGCTGCTTGCGGTAACCTTCTTTGTACTTGTACTAAAATTACAAAGATTGCATTATTGAAATTACAGTAAGAAACAGACAATGGTAAAATATATAAGCAAAATATCAATCTATTCACTCAGTTAAATATTTCCCATTACCAATGAAATGAGCAACTTGTTATGGCACCTCATGTAAAGGTTTAGTAGCCCCTTGATTAATGTGCATCACTTGGTGTCAGTGAATGCTCTCCCTGGGAATGAACAGAGTCCCGGGAGAGGAAGAGTGCATTGCTGTAAGAATGGCCTCCTGTGCCATCTGATTCATATAGTCATACTGTTCAGAACTCCCAAAAGCTGACACGCTGAAATATTTTGATGAGTAAAATAATCAGCAATGAAAAATGCAGATGCTTAAGCACTGGAATCATTTCCTAATGATTAATAAAACCTCTTCCATAAATGCAGGAGTTGTATTCATACCAAGTGATGATAGCAGCAATACATGTGTCACCACGTCCATTTCAGAGCTGTAAAGAGGATTTCTCAGTATAGGCACTGGGATCAGCTACTTGGACCAAATTTGCTGCTGCTCGGAAAATGTAACATCCAAAAGAGCAGACAACTCCTAAGTTTCTATGACAAGCCACTTCATGGATGGACCACAATCTTTGGAATTGTCAAGATGCCAGAGCAACCCTTCTTAAATTGTTTTCTTCACTGACAAGAACAGATCAGGAAAGAGTTTTGCCAGCAATTTTGCTTTTTGCTCCAAGCCACACCTTAGCAGAGGGGTGTATCTGGATCTAGGGCGACTGTAGGCTATAGCAACTAGATAAAGTGCCTGTCATATTGAATTAGAAATGTTGCTTACGTCACTTGCAATGTCCCTTGAAGCTTTGGCAGCTTTCACTGAAATGGCTTCAGGTGTGAGGTCATAGCCTTTCTTTATCATTTCCTCCCAGCCAAGCTTGTATAGTTTCTAAAATTGAAAACAATATTAATTAAAAAGTCTTAGTAATACGTATGTCACCTTCTATTTAGATATGCTAATGATTCATATTACCAAATTCTGGTCACCTCACAGGCTTCAGTTATGAGAGAAGGGCTACTAGAATGGGAACGGAGAAATGGGAAACTGATAAGCAAGGAACGCAGGTCTTCTGAGTCTTAGGCTAGTGATCAAATAGTTTGTCTTTACTGCAGCAGCTTCCTACTACAGCTTATCTTGGGGATTTGAAACATATCTGAGGAATTTGAAATATATACATCTGGGACAACTGAAAACTTTTCAATTGGCTTAACAAAATTTTAATTAATAAGGCTGTATGTAGCCATTTAATAGTCAATTCAGTTTGTGCACAGTTGATTTTAAGTACCAGCACTTGCAAGTCAAAGATTGGCTGCTGAGCAATCATGCAAAGCAAAACCTAAGTATTTTATACTGGCACAATTGTCACTTTCTCATATTTGAAAGCTGACAGAAAAGTTAGAATCACTGGATGTATTTCTTTTCCCATATGCTAAGTTAAAAATATACACGATGAACTCGTAATTTTATAGTAACGAATTTTTAACATGATTGGTTTCTGTGGTAAGCATAGACTATGAGCTATGCAGATCTAGATTTCAAAAACAGGACTTGTATTTTCCATACATTATAATGTAATTTAGGCTGTTACTTTGCTAGCCTGAAGATGGTACTTACTGCTACTCTGAAAGTATTACTCACATAAAAATTCTTGCCTCCGTTCTAAATCCCCCATTCCATTTCTTCTAACTCACACAACTTAATTACTTATTTTGAAATGGGAGGCACCTTTAAATTTGAAGAAAGGAGATATTAATTTAAAATGTAATAGGAAGTATTAAAAAACTCTACCTGACTGTAGTTCGCCTTGTTCTGTTTTGCCTGTAGAATATCTGGTGTATCTGGCATCACGTGAACCTGAATTTTATCCTTCTCCCAAGCTTGAGTATAAGCATGCTATTGAAAAAAGTAACATCAGATGTGTTAGTACAAATGACAAAGGATGGCTTTCACCTTTCCATTTGCACACTTTGGATATGAACAGGTAAGAAGACAAAGGTGTTGACTTAGATTTATTTTACTATGTAATGACCTAATCCAGAATCAGCTGAATTAGGATCCAGACTTGCTTCTAATGAAGTCCAACTATCAAGATTTTCAGGGCCAGTGATTTCTATATGAGAACAAGAAGAATAGAGGTTGGAGAGGTAGTAATGAGAAAAATGAGAAGAGATCTATTTAACCAATTATATTTATCAGTAACTGAGTGTTTCAGTAAGAAAAAAAATGAAAAAGAGGAACCTGTAAGTGGCAGTTGTTTTTCCCAGGGAAACACTGCTACATAAAGGTGGTGACAGAGACTTATAGACTGGTTATTGAAATGGATTATATGTGAATGTCTGCCCAACTTTCCCCATAAATACTCACTTTGTTCATTATATTTGCATTCTGCTTTGCAAGGACCATGTCCATGGCATCATTCTGTTTTGTAAAGGGGAACATGCTGGGATGCTGGCGGTATTTCTGATCACTTGCAATTTCTGTGGCTTTCTTAGATTTCTCCACATCCAGAGAACCAGCAGGACTCCAACCGATACCCCTGAACCACTCTTTGTAATCCTGCTTGTACTCATTCTGCCGAACACAACACCAAAGGGAAGTTTACAGTTTACAAATGGCTCACACAAAAGAATTCTGTTGTTTCCAAAACACAGCCATAATGAAAAAACAGGAAAAAAAGTCACAGCTGTGAATGACAGAAGGAAAACAGAAACTTACGTCACTTTGTATCTGGTTCATGTTTCTGTACAGTTCTAAACTCATTGCGTCTGGTAGAAGCATATAGTTGTGAATCAGTTGTTTGTAGTTAGTATTGGTTACACGATCTTGCGCCTCCTTAGCTGCCACGATGCTGAGCGTATCAGAAGGCGTTTGGTAATGTGTCTTGCTCGTCTCATAAGCTTTCTTGTATTCACGATCAGACTGCATCTTAGCCACTTGCATATAATGGACAAGTTTGGGATCATCCTGAAGGCTGCGGAAGCCTACAAGTTTTCCCTTGTCTTGTTCGTAACCTAATTTGTATTTATACTGTAAAGAGAACAGAGGCAGCGACTTTAATTCTACTTCATTTGTTTAATAAGCAATATCTATCTTGTAAGGAAAAAAACCCCAAAACTTAGATTAAAATAAGATTTTTACATTGTTAAGAAAACATCAGAAAGCATACAGAGGTGGTGGCTTTGTCCACCTACTCTTAGGGTGTACCCTAAAGCAAAACAGATGTCTAGCATCCCTTTTAAAAGCTGTATATTTAAAACATTTTCTTAATAAATGAAATTTCCATACCATAATTTATTCTGCTCCTGGATAAGGTTCAGTGTAACCTGGCATTCAATTGCTTTCTAATCTCATTATAAATGACACAATGAAAGTATGAAACATACTGACAGAAAGCAAAAGGCAAAAGAACACATAAGATCTGGTTTGCTGAAGACAGTTCTTTGGAAAAAGTGCACTTGTAATTCTTTTCACACTATAGTTTAGAGATACCCATATTAGCTCTAAGATGAGCTATCACAAACACTAGAACCAGGGTACATTAACCCACACGGTTCTCTGTGACTATTGCTATCCTCCTTCCAATATTCAGCTTAGGTAACTATTTTTGTGGTGGTCTGCATCATACTCAGAATACTTGGGTTCGTATCTAAAGACTAACCATAAAATCAAAGACCTAATCATCACTTCCATTAGGTTCACTTGTTCAAATGATTAAAAAACTTCAAGACGCTTCCCAAGACATTTTGCATTTGTTTAATAAAACCAATAGTTCAAATTCTTAATCCCTTCCTCAATCTCTAATCAACCCCGGACAATGAACTACACAGACCTAGCATCAATTCCTTTTTCCTTCACTGCATACTGCTTGGAGAGAACTCAGAATGGAAGTATCTTCCCCTCAGACTTAGCACAATGGCAGAGCAAATTGACTTTGTGGTGGCGGCAACATCCCCTATGTTGTCAAAAAAAACCCGGTGAGCTAGATAGCATGTCCTTAGGCCCTAACTTCACCCCTCTCTCAGGCTGGATTTGCCCCTGCCACAGCAAATCCCTCATCACTGATACACAAAGGATTTCAGAATGGTCTTGATTCCAGAAGCTTGTATTCTCTGCACCAAGAAATTTAATGGGACTTTCACCAAAGGAATAAAGATAACTGTACCACAGCAGTAAAAATAATTTAAGTCCATATCTGTTCTTTTCAAATATTTCTAAGAATGATCTCTGAACGTTCTGTCTAAGCTACCAATATACAACATACATTTATAAAGTATCCAAGCACCATCACACTGAGGAATGAACTGCCTTATTTTTTTTCTAAGAGTCCCTCATGTATCTCCTTACCTTTCTAATAAAGAAATTGTTCTTTAAGCCTGTCAGAAAATGCATTAGAATATACATCGAATATGTCAGAATTATTTACAAGAAAGAGAATAAAGGGACTTCATATAATTGGCATATAAAATTGAATTGTGTCAAGAAATGAATGTTTTACAATATCTGAAATGGATAATTTTTTCTTTCAAGAACTTACATCACTAGCAATATCCCTAGAAGCTTTGGCAGCTTTAATAGGGATAGCATCAGCTCTGAGATCATACCCTTTCTTCCTAGATTCTTCAAATGAAAGTCTGTACATTTTCTGTGAAGAGAAAGAAAAGAAATATCCTTTAAAAAAGCAAAAGACACCACACTTAAATAAAACTCTATTAATTTTATATGATAACTTGAAACACAGACTATTCATGCGTTTAACACTCCTTGAACAGTTGTTTAAGGCACTCAGGCACACAGAGAGATGAATACTCCTTCAAAATTAACTCCATACATTAATGCAGCTGGACTGCACTATAATTAGTAACAACAACCTATAACAAAAGAGCAACAAATTGCATTTGTTTCCCACATGCATAAATATTGGTGAAAAGTTACATCTACAAGTATGTCAGCTTTTAAAAATATGAGATAAATATGTCTATTTCTGTGCACATTAAAGATGTGCACAATTACAAACAATACTTTATTTAGCATATCCAGATTTAACAACTGGCTACTGAAAAACTGGCTGTAATACCATCTGTTACCAAAAGAATAGGTTCAATCTGCAAGAAAGAATTTTGAATCCAGTACAAAACTTTGTGTATGAGGAAATAAAATAATAAATACAGTAACAAACAGGGACAGTACTCAAACTCTACTATTTGGTTAGTAACTATTACTTTTTAATGACCTACATGTGAACACTTCATAATTTGACTATAAAGACTATGGCTTTTTCTTGGCAATTTTTGGTATTTAATTTTGGGGAAGGAAGTGGGGAAAAGGAAAATTAACAGCTTTTTCTGAAATTACTACAGGTTAGCAAAGTGAGAATTAGGGAGACTTTCGTATGCTGTCATCTCACTTACTCCTAATAAAAAAAAACCCAAACACAATGTCATAGTCTTACAAACAGTACTCACATCACTTAAATTAAATGCATTAGCTTTTGCTAAAGCAATCTGTGGAATATCTGGTGTGATGTGAACTTTCTTTTTGTCTTCTTCCCATGCTTGTTTGTACTTGTGCTGGAAGGATAAAAAAAAAAAAGAGATGTTAACATAAGCAAAAAAATAAATAAAACAATTTGATTGTTTATAAATTGTTAATAAAATTGTTTATAAATTGTTTATAAAATTAAATACAACCATTGAAAATAATATTTCCTATTTGAAATATAAACTTTCTTACAATGATGCAACTACTAACATGGTAGGAACATTTAGCTTTTTATTTTAGCACTTAAAAGCAGTGTGAATCAGGAATAGCTCTTATGAAGTTAATTGTGTGAGGCCAAAATAAGAGTGGAAGAAATATCAACCTTGCTACGGTATTTTATTGCTTGTCTCTTGCCCAGCAGTGTATTCAAGCACACTGAACAGCAGAAAACAAGAGGTTTCAAAATGTACTGGGTCTGGTTGGGACGGCATCAATCCTCTTCACAGAAGCTCAAACAGTGCTGTGTTTTAGATTTGTGACTAAAACAATGCTGAGAACACGCTCACGTTTTAGCTGTTGCTGAACAGTGTCTGCACAGTACCAAGGCCTTCTCTCTTTCTCACTCTCCACCCGCAGTGAATAGACTGGGTGGTGTGCAACAGGTTGGGAGGGGACAGAACCAGGCAGATGAAGCCAACTAACCAAAGACATATTCCATGCCATATAACGTCATGCTCAGCAAATAAAAAGGGAGAGGAGGGGGCTTAGGGAGGTTAGACATCTTTTGCGTGGGAACCGGCTGGGCATCAGTCTACCCGTGGGAGGTGGCAAGTGATTGCTTTTGCATCACTTGCTTTGTTTTGTTTTCTTTCTCTCTTCTTCCACTTCTCCTTTGCTTATTAAACATTTTTTATCTTGACCCACAAGTTTTCTTGATTTTACTCTGCCTTTCCTCTTCCCCACTGGGGGAGAGGGGAGGAAGTGAGCGAGTGGCTGTGTGGTGCTTAGCCGCCTACCGGGGTTAACCCGCAACTAAAAGCCAAGTCAGAAGGTACAAAAAAGAAATTGTTAGAGGTGGAAGATGATTAGTTTATCTCCTGGAAAGTAAGTATCAGTTGAGAGAGGTAATAGAGCTTTACTTAGAGGAAATAGAGCTAATGAAAGTGCATATAAGATTCTGATTGTCCCTGTAACTACAATGCACGTGAACTCTAGACATTTCTAAAGAACACCAGCGGATTACATCAGTTCAGCAGGAGAATCAGAAAATAAATGTCTCATTAGAAAAGCATTCACATCATGCAGTAATTTCATATTAATGTAACAGGTGTTGGATGAAACAGACTATACATTTAAAAGTCTAAATCCTATTTCCGAAAGGGATCACTCCAGTATTTTTAGCCCCTAGATTTAAACTGCTAAAAGTCTATAATCAGTTATCTTGGGCAAACTTTATTAATAAAATGTGACCCCCAGGTCAGCCTTTACATGTATTTCTTAGAAATATTAGGGTCATTCTTTGCTTTCAGGTGTATCAAAGGTCTATTAAGATGAAATACAATTACAGGCAAGCATATTCATTAGCTGCCAAACTGATGATTTCCAAAGCTATGCACACAGTAAGATTGACTATTACATGAGTTATAGTTTGTTTCTTACTTCTGCAAGCTTAAATGAATTTTGATGAACACTTTCTTACCTCATCCATGATTTTAGCATTATTTAAAGCTAAGACCATGTTCATGGAATCCATAGGAACAGAATACTTCAACTTGTCTGGATGCTGGCGATACTTCTTTTCACTAACAATTTCCATCGCTTTTTTGTTCTTCTCAGCTTCCAGGGAGCCCAGTGGCATCCATCCAACACCCTTCATACTTTCATCATATTCTGCTCTGTATTGATTCTAGAAGCAGGAAGAAAAGAAAATAATCAGATGCATGAAAAAGTCTGTAAATCTTGACACTTCTTTCTGTGTTTAATTAATATTAGATTTTGAATGCACTTACTCTAAAAAGAGGCAAACAGTATCAAGATGCATTCAAGGTTTATTTAGAAACACATTTGTTACAGTGGTGTCTATTTTATTACTCTGCCTTTTATACAGTGTTCGGATCCTCCTTATGACTTATATAGATTGCTCACATGAGATTACTTGCTAAGGCCCTCTTGAAGAAGAGGATTCTCTTGAACCACTATACCGAGAAAAAAAGGCCCTCTTCTCTAGAGATTAAACATCCCAGAAAATCTGAGAATATAGCTACTTAGCTGGTTTCCCCTTCTTCTGAAAAGATATCTTTTTAGAAGTACAAGATAAAACTATTAATGAGAAGTGAAGCTTTTCCTGTCTTGGCCTGCACACAAGT